>NC_090931.1:1139562318-1140870651 GCF_040938575.1 Ambystoma mexicanum | reverse complement strand
AACATAGCCTTTATCTCTTCCTGTATTATTTGTCTCCTACTTTCCAGGATTCTATAGGGTTTCTGGTGGACTATTTGTCCAGGAAGGGTACGTATGTAATGATACACACCCTTCACACTTCATAGTTCAGTTGTAAACACATCAGGGAACTGCTGTAAAAGGTCTAATAGATCTTGTTTCTGATTCTTAGATAACCCGGGAGAGATTAACTGATTGACCTCACCCTCTTCTGACAACAAACTGGTTAATATGACTGTAGTGTTTCGCTCTGGGTCTTCCCTCCATTCTTCAAGTAGATTGATATGGTATGTATGTGTCTTAATTTTACCATCAGGTTGAGAGATTTTATCATTATAAGGTGCCATCTCTTCTAAGATTTCATATTGCCCATGCCACCTCGACAACATCTTAACCTCTGATGATGAAAGGAGGACTAAAAACTTTTGGTCTATAGAAAAATATCTCATTATCATTTTATTATCTTAACACTCTTTTCGATGTTTGTTGGCGCAGGCCATATTCGTATGTACTATGCTCCTAACTGCAGCCACATGTTCTTTCAATCAGTGAGACATCGGGGACAATGGAATAATGGCCCTTTCTATTTTTTCCTAGGTTTCCCATAGCATGTCTAATACATCTATAAGTTCTCTTCCATACAATAGCTCAAAGGGAGAAACTCCTGTGGAGTATTGCAGCATTTTCCAAATGGCAAATATAGCCCATTGTATCATTATGTCCCAGTCTTTCCCATCTCCCTCAACCAGTTTCTTTAAAATATATTTCAAGGTTTGATTAAATATTTGAACTAGTCCATCATTTTTGGAATGATACGTGGGAGTCCTTAGAGTTTTAATCTGAAGGATTTATTTAACCCCAGCCATAAATTTACTCATAAAAGTAGATCTCTGATCAGTCAGAATGTCTTTTGGAAAACCAGCCTGGGAGAGAAAGGGAGGTAAATGTTTCAAAATTTGCTGTGAGGCATTATTCCACAGGGGAAAGGCTTCAGGTTAATTTGTTGCATAGTATAATGTGACCAATATATATGTGTTACCTAACTTTGATGTTTCTAAAAGGGACCACTATATCCATTCCAATTCTAGAAAAGGGAACATCAATGATGGGCAAAGGTTTTAAAGGAGCAGGAGGGGGCATTGTATTATTCATCTTTCAATGTCACAATTAGCATGAATTGTCTTTGTTAGAACCACAGTTCAGCACTTGCGTCAAGTTGTTGGGCCTTTCACAAACTAACACCCTTGCTTGCATAGTCACTTTGGTTCAATAAGTATAACTTTCATTGCTTTCGATTTGTTTGCTGTTCAAAATTGCAATTACTGCTTCTTTGACTCGCACACGAGTGAAGCATGCAGACAGACTTGGAGCGCTCCGTAATCACTTTCAAGCTGTGAACTCACTGTGTAAGTTGCTCACCCATGCTCTGCTTGGTGTTCACCGGTTTTCTGTCTTTGTGGCTCCTTGCAATCTGGTGAACATCCTCCTCTGGTCCACCTCTGCTTGCGTCACTCGGAAAGGGATCTTGCTCTGCTCCGGAGACATTCAGGTGCAATCCAGTCACCTGGACCAAATAATGAGGGCTCACTTCCCTCACTACTTCTACTTCCCGCTGCGCGACCTCTGCACAACGAGCCTTCAATGGGCAGAAGCCCTTTTCTCATGCTTACCGCTGTGCAGCCTCTGCAACAGAGATAAACCAAGACAAAGACCCTCTCAGGACCCACCACCGGTTCTGGAGTTACAGTTGTCCTGGCGCCTTATCCCGTCTCTGGCTTCACTTTCAACTGCATACACAGCCTGCGCTGCTTTCTCCTCTCCTGCTGCTTGAATGCCTGCACCTGAGGGGACATTTTAAGCCTCTCAGTCTCCCTCAGGTGTAGGTCATCTACACTAATTATCTGACTGCTCCTACTGCAGTGTTCCTCTGCATCCTTCTTCCTTGTCCCAATACTGAGGAAACTATGGGACTTGAAATCCTTACCAACAAAGTTAGCTTTCTTAACCTGTTCTGCTTGGCAACAAGCCATTACGAGATTAGGGTTTCAGGGGAAAATAAACAGGGGTTTTTCCCCTTCTTCCTGACCTATTTCCTCCTGCATGTATTCGGCCCGCAGAACACCACCCTCACGGTCGAGATAAGGAATTGTCAGCTTTCTCCAGGCCACATGAGGAAGTTCCCAGGCCAAGGTTTTGGAGGGAATCACTACTGAATGATCACACTCGCTTGAGCCTTTTTATTCACTTGCAGGCTGAAGAGACAGAATAAAACACTGTCTCAAGCAAATAAGTGCTCTGACCAATCACAGCTCAGCATATCTCAATACCTCCAGAGCCACACAGGTCTCAAGCTCCCCCGCCAGTCCTCGCACTTACCTCCAGGCCTCTGCACTCTACTCAGCACTACTACACTTCTGAATTTAATTCCATGAGCATGGTAACCTCTCTGCACTTAATCAGCCCTACTGGACTGGGTGCACTTGTTCCCTTTTCCCTCCCTTTCACCTCTTGTCTGTGCACTTACATTACCAGAATGCACTAGGCCTACTTCGCTAGGCTTAGTATGGTATTTTTTTGTTTCTGTATGTTCTTCTCCTTCTCCTCCCCCTTATCACCTCACTCTATGCCATGCACTTGCACTATCTGAAATGTTGTGGCCTCGTATGGTAGTTTAAGGATTTGTATGCTTTTCTCCATCTCGTCCCCCCTTTCCTGCCCCCCCCCTTGTCTTGCACTTGCATTAGTAGTAATGCCATCAGGCCTAGTTTGCTAGTCATTTTTTGCTAGATCATTGGGAAACTTCAAGGCCAAAGAATGACTCTGTACTCCCTTGTTCCCTTCCCGCCTTGAAGCGCTTTGAAGCACTTCACTTGTGCATAAGCGCTTTATAAATAAGCGATTACAATTAGAATGACCACATAGAAGGAATGCTGTGATTGGCCAGAGCACGTTAATTGCTAAAAAGCTGTGACCCCATTGGCCACAGCGTTTGCCATTGTGCGTGCACTGGATTAGTCTGGGCTTTTCCTTTTCAAAGGCGTTGTTGGAGGCCCGTCTGGTTGGAGCTGTGCTGGGAGAACTTTGCACCTGGGACATCGATGGCATTGAAAGGGGAGGCAGAATCATCCAGATTCAGAAGGTGCGTTTTTGGGAGGGTCAAGAGATATGAATTGATGCAGCACATATTGAAAATTAGCCCTGGACGAAATGGAGACAATTAGTATGTTAGCTAAACGTCTGTTTTGTCCTGAGATCGTTTTCAGGGACAGGAGCCATATTATAAATGCTGGGGCTCCAGCGAGCAAGCATTGGTAATTCCTTAAGTGTGCCAGTCTGAAACAGTGTCTGTGCGAAAGACTGTCATACAGATACCATTTCATCCTGGCACACTTGGGAAATGAGCTTGACTTGCTTGCTAGAGCCCCACAGTTTCTAAGTGTGGCTCCTGTGACTGAAAATGTGCCCAAGATGAAACAGAGACATTTAGCTATCATACTTAGGGCCCGAATAATGGAAATCCACACCTAGATCCCGCAAATCCTGCGCGCTGATAACGAATCTGCGGGAGCCTGCGTGCATAAGAAAAAAATGCATGCCCAGCTTATTCATGGAATTTTTCCCACAAAGTAGGCTAATATGCAAGTCCCGGCCAGAATGCCCCTGACATGCCCACAGGCAAAGACAAAACATCCACATTCACCTACACTTGCAGGCTCCCAGTGCGCGGACACATGCATCCTGTGAACAGGGAGTGGGGTCCCCCCAACCAAGCCTGCACCTCGGCACCACTGTGCTCACTACCCCCTAACTGCAACCGGCAACCCGAGAACATGCGTACAGTTTCCTGTAAATGCATTTTCAAGGTCACTGCGTGAGCATTTCGCTGGTGAGAAGTTACGCGGTCACATTCATGAATGATATGATATGATAGTTTATTTATATCGTGTTATACACAAGTGTTTCAGAGCGCGACGAGGCAAGGGAAGGGTACAAGGGAGGAAAAAACGATAAAACACATTGATCTTATTAGGCCCAGTGACATTGAGAATGCGCAAGCCCAAGGGGGAGGGGCAAGGTGCAAGGGGCAGGAGAGGAGTGGAAAGTGCTGAACAAGAGTTAAAAATAACTGCAGCAGGTAGTGCGGTCGGCAGGTGGTAAGTGCAATAAATTAAGCACAGACAAGGAGTGTCAGATAAGTTAAGTACAGGTAAGGGAACTGTAGGGTTGCAGATACAGACCTAAGTGCAGGGGTTGCCAGGAGGCAGTGCGGGTAAGCAGACGGGTGGACAGGGATCTGGGCCCGAATACCGAGGGTAACCATGAGCGCACTTCAGAAACAGACAGATCCGCAGGGGAGAGGAAGAGAGAAGGCAAAAGCAAAGAGGAAGGTATTGAGGTGCTTCTGGAACCAAAGGTGATTCTCCTCAAGTGTCAGGGAGGCAGGGAGGCTGTTCCAGTGGGAGTCCCCAGCCAAAGAAAGAGATCAACCACCAACGCGTTGCTTGGAGAAGCGACTGACCCTGAGGGAGTTGGAGGTAGAGGAGCGAAGAGCTTGAGTAGGAACGTATTTCCCAAGGGAGAGTTGAAGGTATTGTGAACCAAGACCCCAGAAGGCCTTGTGGACAATGAAGAGGGTCTTGAATGTAATCCTTGAAGCCACTGGGAGCCATTGAAGAGATTTCAGGGCAGGAGAGATACGATGCCTGGGCTTAAGGCCAAGAACAAGTCTTGCAGCCCTGCTCTGGATGAGTTGCAAAGGGGCTGAGAGTAGAGGCAGGCAGATTTAGAAAGAGGCTGTTGCAGTATTCCAGCCTGGAGAGAACCAGAGCTCTAGAGACACTGAGCTTCTTCGGGAAGGAGAGGAAAAGAACAATACCACTGAGGAGGTGCAGTTGGTAGTTTGACTTCTTAGAGTCGTCATTGATGTGTGGAGAAAAGGAGAGCATTGAGTAGAAGATGACCCCGATGTTTTTAGCCTCAAAGGTGAGAGCAGGAAGGGGGCCAAGGGAGGCCGGCCAGTGAGCGACAGGAAACGAAGGTGCAGGAGTGCTGATGAGAAGGATCTCTATCTTACTGCCATTTGTAATGCGCTTTGTAATGCGCTTTGTAATGCGCATTTGTGGGCATGCTATGGACTGCCTGCGACCCGTCCCTCGTAACACCTACTTTCTTCCTTGTTCTTCCGCATTTTGTGTGTTCCATCCCCTACTCCAGCCCCTATCCAGGCCAAGCCCACCCCCTGCGTGGAGTCTCCTGCAAGGCACTCGTCTGCTCGCAGAGCCATGCCTAGTCTGCGCAAAATCCATGCAAGTCGTAGCATAGTCCCTTGCAGTCGAATCCATGAAACGACAAACAGGATTTAGCATGCAGTTTTGCACAAGGTCCCTATTTCCCGCACAAATAATTCCATGAATTGGGCCCATAATGTCTCCACTTCATCCTGGGCTCATTTACAAATGGTCGGGCTCCAGCGAGCAAGCCCTGCTCATTTCCCAAGTGTGCCAGTTTTAATCCATTTCTGATGAGCAGATTGGGATAGATGGGGGTGGTGATGCTGTTTCTCTTGTCTAGCCTTGACAGAACCATAGAGACGATGACCTGGAACCTTTTATGGCAAGGTCAGGAAAGGCAGTATGCACCTAACCAAGCTGAGGTGGAAGATGCATTTTCTAACAAGGTCTTCTGTTAGTGGTTCCGGTGTGATGAGACTCTCAGGTTTAAGGATACTTTTACCATGTCGAGGTGAGCATGTGATCTATTCTGGCGATGGGATACTTATCAGTTTTGGGGACTTGGTGCAGCAGATTAGGGCTTTTAATGTTGATATAGGTATTGGGATTTGTAGAGCACAACAATAATCTTAAAAAAGGTCTCTAGGCACTTACTTTATTTACATGTGGGTCATTTTGTATTCTCCACAGTCAACAACGTGTTTCAGACAGCTGCTTAGTCACTTTTGGATTTGCTATGTACTTTTAGCTTGAAAATGATTTGGATGTTAAATGTGCAGTTGTATTACGCAAGGTTGCTTTCTTGGTTGGTACTCATGAGCGGCTCCAAGTAGATATTAAACAGTATGCTGGCTCCTAGGTGAACTGCACACATGGTCCTGAGTGGGGCTGATCGAAATGGCGGTAGGTATGTGCATGTTTGTCACCAAAAACGAAAACAAAGAAAGGCTTGGGTGTTGTGCTTTTAATTCACACTGTGTAACAGGGTTTCCGTCTCCTCCCTTGCTGGGTTGAGATTTAGTGAAGTTTAAGCATGCATCTTGCAAAATTAGCAAGTGCTGCTCACTTAAAAGTGGGAAGGCTGCTTCATCAATATGCCAACTAAACCTTATTTGGAGGATGGAAGGAAGGGCTGGACAGGCCAAAGCTGTTTGGCAGGTGCAGACGTAGTAAAGGGTAGGTGAAGATCCAAAAGCAGAATGCTAAGGGAAGACAGCTCAGCAGGTTTGGGTAAACTGTTGCTGAATTGGCATATGTGTACAATAACCTGCAAATCCTTTCGCTTTTTCCCCTATTTTTGCTGCACACTGTTATCTAAAAAGGCTTGTTTTGACCTGGGGATGGGCATGGCCCCCTCGCTTTGCTCAGTTTCAGAATTTCTGCCCCTGTACCAAATATAAAAGTGGCACCAATGCAGGGGAGTGATTGGCAGGGTAGCCGAGACAGGAGATGGTTCATTTACACAGGAGTCTTTAGGTGTGTGGCTTCAGATGTGAATGAGAGAGTTAACTGCTTGTAACATTGAAGCTTCACTAGAATATTTTCTTTAGAATGTGCAAAGAAGTTAGATTCCTCCACACAAGTAAGTTTACCACTCCCCCACAGTTTCTGAAGTTGGCCCCTCTCCCAACATTTGAAGGGTTATTCCCCCTCCAAATTCTAGCCTATTTGCATCCCTGAATGTAGGTCCTGTGACTGAAAATGTACCAAGAACGAAACTGAGACATTAAGTATGATAGATGAATGTTTGCGTTTTGTCCCCGCCTCATTTGAGTCACATTTATAAACAGCGGCACTCCAACGAGCAAGCCCTGCTCATTTCCCATGTGTGCCAGGATGAGACAGTGTCCATGTGAAAAACTGGACACCAGTCTTGAAGTTAAAAGCATTGCATTGTGCCTGGTATACTGTGGTTGCACACACTCATTGCCTTTTGACAATAGACGCTGCTATGCTGCAAAACATGTTTATATCCATATCGACTAGCTTAGCATGCAGAAAAATGTTTGCTTTGTGCCCACAGTAAAATATTCTTATCATCAATCAAAACAACAAGCTAGAAGTTTGTGACAATCGCCATACCTACCTCACTGTCTTTCAGTGTGTCTTAAAGTGGTGAAGGTGCAGTGGTGAGGAGATGTTTCAGGCCATTTTTTTGAAAGTGCAAAAACAGCAGTTTTTGCAAAAACAACCACAAAAATGGCTGTTTTGTTAAAAAATAAAAACATTTGAAACTCACGGTCCAGTTTCTCTACACTTTTTTGGACTCAAGAGATGAAATGGGCAAGCACATCACACTTGCACAAAAAAAGAGCAGCCCAATCCACGAAGTCCACCTGAATGGGCTCTTCTTATATGAGCCATTCAGAAGTGCTTTTTCACCCCATTGCGCGTTTCTGTGCATTTAAAAGTGCATCCCAAACTGACAAACAAGATGCGCTTTTAAATGAGCAGAAATTGTAGGCAACCCCATGCGCCCACTTTGAGTAGGTGCACGGGGGGTGCCACCGCATGACAGGGTCTTTACTGACCCTACTGACTCATGCAATACTTTTTTGTTTTTAAGTGTGACTGACATCTGCTGTATCACTTGCATTTCTGTTCTCCAAATGGGTTAGAAATGTGATTTGTTTAGGTTGCATTTTACAGTGGCAGGTTCTTTAAGAACCCATCACGGTGAAATGAATGGGCAACCTGTAGACAATTGTAGGGAGCCAGCACATAATTTGCGCTAGAGCTCAGCCATGTGGAACTGCGCAGCTCACCTTTGAGAATAAGGTGACCTGTTAATTTCCAAAAATGGGTTATCTAAACATAGCACATTCTCTGCTCTATTTTTAGATGCCCTATTTTCTGGGGATCTGGGTCAAAATCTACCGTTTTTGAAAATAAAATATGATCACAATATGAGAGGGAATGGAGAGAGGGGGGGAGTGATGGGTGAGCTATGGAGTGGTAGGCAAGAACTCAGGGAGAGATCAGAGGGAGAGCAGGGGTCCGGGGGAAGCAGTGGACAAGAGAGAAGAGAGGATGCAGTTGGACAGTGGGACAGAAATCAGAGACGGAGCAGAGATAGGCTGGAAAGAGGCAGTAAACTGGAGATTAGGAGAAAGGATGAGGGAAGAGTGAAATAAAATGGGAGCAAGGATGCAAGATGCAGAAGTAGCACAAAGGAATGAAGGACTGTATACTGCGGGAGGAATTGGGAAACATAAGGTGTGAGTTGGAAGTTTGATTTGGAGTTTGGCAGGGACTGGAGAGTGAAAATTGTGACTTGGCAGTGTGACAGAGTATGTGTATGACTGAGAGTGAGGTTCGGGAATACAAGTTATGGTGGGGAATTGGTGAGACATGTGAGGTTTGTTGGTGAGAGAGGTGTGTAGGTGTTAGGGGGATTGGAGAACATAGAATGGGAATATTTTCAGCATTACAACTGATAATTATCAATACCGTTAATAATATTAAATAGGCATGCACATTAAACCAAAAAACACAGCCAAAGCAAACACTGTTCTGCCAAGCCACAGACATCTGGGACTCTTCTTATTAAATTGATAAAAAGGGTACACATAATGACACCCTGGCTCTCTTGTAGCCTTTCACATTGCCTCTTTCCTGCAATGTGCCAATTCTGCACCCTCCAGTCAATATAAAATGTGCTGCAAAAATGGCACAATAAATAAAGGTTTGTGCTAAAAAATATGCCATTGATGCCAGAAAATTTGCAATTTTATGCCACAAAATCCTGGAGGGTCTGAATTTATTGTTGCACTGGCCATCACCTAGTCCCATATCACTTGATTTGGCGGCAGCTAGTCTCACCAGCAATTCATTATACCAGAGATTCTAGTACATAGGACTGACTGTAGCAGAGCCAATATTAATTGTCTCTCCTTTCGCCATGATCATTTTATCAGACCATTATTTCGACTTTAGGACTTGACCTTTATTATCCTTGGCTGAAATCTGTGATTTGGCATAAGTGCATGCCACAAAGTTAATATTTGTAGGAACTGGAGATGTTCTAAAATGGCACTGGTTTTTATTTTTTGCCAAAGCAGAACTTTGTGTGTGTTGAATTCTTTTTTTTTCAAATATATTTTATTAGTAAATTGACACAAATAGAACTGAAACAATGTATGTTCTTATCCATATATTACGAGATTCACCGTACAGGTTTTTCAATTCCCCCCCAATGACAACTTTGTATTCTTCCTCAACCTCCCCCCTATGTCTACCCACAAGCCCCCCTCCATTTTTACTTGACCCCAGGGTGGCCACAGCGGCTGTCTTGTTCGAGTCTGCTTTTGCCAGTCACCTTCCATCATTTTTCCCACCTTTGAATTCAAGTCTTTCTTCCATGTTCACTGGTAGCTTCTACAGTATCCATCCGGGGTCTAGGTTGAGGTCCGTATGTGTTATCCCTTTTCTCTTACCCTTGTCCCCTGTTCAGGCCGCCTCTCCCCTCCACGTCCCTCTCTGTTGATGCTCACTACATTGGTTTATACTTTCCCCACGGGATCCTCCATAGAATCTGGTCCCCTATTCCTGACATCCAAATGTGGCCTCTCCGGGTCGTACTTCTCAAGGAAGGTTGCCAACTCAATTTTCCTTGATGGGGTCTGGTCATGCAATTGTCTGGTCAGATGTTCCAATCTATACATGTCCAGATCTTTTGGAGCCCATTGTCGCTCACTTGGAAGCTCCTCTCTCTTCCAAACCCCCTGCCAGGCAAGCTCTGGCTGCTAACAGCAAGAAGTGGGGCATATGCGAGAGTTTGATCCAGTCCTCTTGCACTACCTCCACCCCAAACAGTATGACTAGGGGGTCCAGATGCCTGTGTACCCTGTCCAGGCCCCTTATCCATCCCAGAATCCCCTTCCAGTATTTCTGTACCCTCTCGCACGCCCACCACCAATGCCAATAGTCTGCCGTTTGCCCGCATTTCCTCCAGCAGTTGGGGTCAGCCCCTGGTTACATCTTTGATAGTCTTAATGGGTCCCACTGCCACCTATATAGGAGTTTGAGCCCATGCAGCTTATATTGACAGGCCACTGAGGTGCGCTGTACATTTACATATAACCTTCTCCAGTGGTCTATCCCCATTTCCATTCCCATTTCCCTTTCCCATCTCTTCTTAAATATGTCAATCTCCCCTCCCTGCGCCTCCAGTAGAGCTTGGTACAGTTTAGATATTAGCCCCCTTGTTCCCCTCTCCGTGTTCAGTATCCTCTCCGTACCTGTCAATTCCCTTTGCAATTCTTCCTTCCAGTCATCTGACATCAGCACCCATTTAAGCTGCAGGAATTTGAATACAGAGATTTTACCTACACCCAGAGTCTCTTCTAGCTCATCTAGATCTATAAATAAATCCTTCTTTAGGACTTTCCCCACTCTCCCCACTCTATCCAACCCTCCCTCAAACTAGCCTTGGAAGCTCTCATGGTCTGGGATATGGTCTCTTATTGGTGAGGCCGATATGTGACTCATAGGTGAGGGCCATGCTCCCCCAGCGAGACCGGTCTAAATAGATAATTCTCAATGCTCACCCACTGCTTCTGTTTGTCCACCCGCAGAGGAGGGACCAGAGCCCTTAATGGAGCTGCCCTGCCCTGTAGTAAGTACGCATATCTGGTAAGCCTACTCCTCCTTTTTCTTTGAGCTGCACCAGCATTCTATAGGCTACTCTGTGTTTCTTCCCTTACTGCAGAAACCTCACTATCCTCCTTTTCAATTCCGTGAAATGCAAATCCGGTAACCCTATTGGTAATGCCTGATAAAAATATACTACCCTCGGGAGAAGCATCATCTTTAACACATTCAGCCGCCCTAGCCACGAGATAGTGAGTTACAACCAAATGTCCAAATGTCCAACTTACCAAATATCCAATGCAGTAGCGGGGGGAAGTTCCACTTGTATAATTTGCCCAGTTTTTTGGGTATTCTCACCCCCAGGTACTTTATGCTGTCCTCTTCCACCGGTATCCAAAGAGCTCCCCAATCTTCACTTTGCTCCCCGGTCACCCCTTTCAGGGGGAGGAGTACTGACCTATTCACATTTACCTTAAAACCCAATACACTTCTGTACTCTTCTGGTATCCGGAACACCCTTGGGACTGACCCCTTTAACTCAGAGAAGTATAACAATAGGTTGTCTGCATACATGCTTATTTTATGACTACCTAATACCTCTTATCTGGTCTTCCTTACATACCTTCTCCCCCAGTGGTCCATCGTCGGGGCAAATAGGAGGGGTGACAGGGGGCATCCTTGCCTCGTAACCCTACTAAGACCAAACTCTCTGGCCTTTGTCCCATTTATGACGACCCTCGCTGTGGGTCCTGAATAAATTGCCCTGATAGCTCAACACATTCTATCTCCCACCCCTATCTTTCATAGTACCGCAAATCAAAAAAAAAAATGACTCTGTCGAAGGCTCTTTCTGAATCCAAGCTCAATAGTGCATAGTCCTCTGAGTCCCCCCCCGACGTGTTCCATAATATCCAAGGTCTTCCGAATTGCATCCGGGCCTGCCTACCTGCTATGAACCCCATTTGGTCCGGGTGGACTATCCGCAGCAATTTCTCTTCAAAGCGCGTCGCTAAGATCCGTGTGAATATTTTCTCATCCACATTTAGAAGCGAGATGGGGCGATATGATGAACTTTGGGCTGGGTCCGTTCCTTCCATTGGGATTACCAATATTAATGCACTACTAGCCGGTGCCTCTCCCGTGTCTAGGATGTGATTATATAGATTCACCATGTGTTGTAACAGGACCCCAGCGTATCTCTTTTAAAACACAATAGTATACCCATCCTCTCCTGGCGCCTTTCCATTCAGGAGGCGCAATATCGCTTCCTGTACCTCTTCCTGTACCTCTTCGGATGTTATTGGGCTCTCTAAGTGTTCCACCTCTGGGCATTTGAGCTTGGTCATGTTCATCTTCCTCAGGTATTCCTACACTGTGGATTCCCCGCTGGGGACTTCAGATTTATAAAGCTTCTCATAATATTGGGTGAAACCTTCTGCTATATCTTTTGGTGCAGCCCTACTGCCCCTATTCGGGGTCACCCAAATTGGACACCCATCTTTCTGCTTGCTGTGCCCGCAGCCTCGTGGCTAATAGCGCGTCCACCTTATCCTCTTTTTTCATAATATTTCTGTTTGAGATAGCTCAATTTCCACATGGTCTCTCCCATCCTTAGTGCTTTCAACTCTGCTCTCTTTGTTAGCAGCTCCTCCCTTATCTCGTTGGTGTTCCCCTCTGTGGCATGCATCCTTTCCTCCCCCTCCACTATCTCTTTTCTCAATCTCTCTTCTTGTAACTTTCATTCCCTTTTCCACCTTGCCCCCTCTCTTGTAAGTAACCGCCTCCAGGTTGCCTTTCCAGCATCCCAGACCACCTCTGTACGTATTCCCCCAGTGTTGTTAAATAAAAAATATTCAGTTATTGCCTTGGCCAGTTGGTCTGCAAAGAGAGGGTCCCTCCAGAGTGATTCATTACAGCGCCATCTACAATCCGGCCTATGCAACTTCTATATCTAAGGTCATAAATACAATGTTGTGGTCGGTCCACCACACCGGACTGATATTGGAGCCCATCACCCTTGTTCCGTGGTCTTTGTTTAAAAATAGGTCATCAATCCTAGTGTATGTTTTTTGCGGGGCTGAGAAAAAGGAATAACCTTCCGCCGGCGGGTACTGTTGTCTCCACACGTCCACTAGGCCACATGTCTCTATTGCCCGCCCCAAGTGCCCCAATCTCTCTTCCCCTCCTTTCGGTCTCCCTTGCCCCTTGCATTTCTATCCAAGGTTTCATTTGCCTAGGAGTTAAAGTCCACCCCTATGATTTACAGATCAGCTTCAAGCTCTTGTATAGCCTTGAGCGCACTGAGTATGAATTGTGCTTGCCCCTGGTTGGGCACGTATACCGCTGCCAGTAGTACTCTTGCCCCTTCTATGGTACCTTGCAGTATCAGCAGCCTTCCTTCCAGCAGGTTTGTAGCTACACACTCCCGTAATCTACATTGTTTCTGTAATACAATTCCGACACCACCCTTCCTGGAGCACCCTGACGTCCAATTGACTTGTTCTATCCCTGCCCCCCTTAGTGCCTGCTCTTCTCCTTGTATTAGGTGTGTTTCCTGCAGAAAGAGTACGTCAAGAGAGGCCCTACAGAATTCTCTCGTGACTAGAGACCTCTTCATCTGAGAATCTAGGCCTTTTACATTTAACGTTCCCACAACCAGACCCTTGTTAACTTCACCTCTCCCCATTGCGATTGCACCCCCTTGCCGACCTGTTCCTCATTTTCCTTGCTTGTGACTCTACCCTTCTGTCCTCTCCCCTGTCTTGGAGACTACTTTCCTCGCGGCTGTTGTCCTCTTCCCTGGGGCCACACCCGTAACAAAAACCCCTTAATAACTTCATAACTCTTTGTAACTTTAACTTTTCAATAAGTGTCATTGAGACACCCACTCTCCCACAGAAGGACACCTTGAAGCAGAGACATTAGCCTCCCTCCAGCAATCCATTTTCATACCTGTACTTTCCACCTGGTATTGCAATTATCACTTCAGCCGTCACACTGTGTTTTCTCTAGGCTTATTCTCCTGTGACTGGTCTGGCGTTTTGTGTGTCTTGCGTGATGATGGTCAAATTCAGCTACATGTAATTCTGCCTTGTTTGTCCTTCTTTGTGGGCCAGGTGCAGAGCTTGGTCTTTCCATTCTCGTACTCAGTTATTTGGGGCCCCTCGATTTGGTCTCCATGTCCGCTGTGAGGTGACATAGGGCTTACTCCGCCTGTTCCGTGGATGTTATGTGGTAATCCACTGCTTCTACTTCAAACTGCAGCGAGAATGGGTAACCCCATCTGTACCTGATGTCCTTCTCTTGCAGCCACTTTGTGGGGGGCCTACAGTCTTTGGGCCTAGAGAGCGTGAGGTTGGAAAAATCTTGATAAATCGTCACCTTGGAACCTTCGAAGTCCAGTTCCCTCCATTGCTTCGTCCTGTTTCGTACCTCAGTTCTGTCCTTGTAGCTCAAGAACTTTGCTCCTATGGAGCGGGGGCCTCTCCCATATGGTTTACCACCTCTGTGCGCTTTTTCAAGTTGCACCGGTTTCACCCCTTCTGCTTCAAATAGGTGGTGCACTAGGGCTTATATTGTCTCCTCCAATTGCCTCAGGGTTTCTCTCGCAGTCTCCTTCAAGTCCAGTATCCTTATGTTGTTCCATCTCTCTCTGTTTTCTAAGTGATCCATTTTCAACATCACTTCTTCTTCTCGAAATTCCAGCTCTGTCAGTCTGGCGTCAAACCTCATTTCAATCATGTCTGCCTTGATTTGATTGTGCTCTAGGCCCTCCACTTTGCTCTCCACCATTGTCATCCTGCTAGTTAGGTCAGTTAGTGAGGCCTCTATGTTTCCCCTGAGGGCCTTAATTTACGCCAAAATATGTCCTGAGTCCTCCTTCATCGAAAATAGGGACATGTCCATCTCCATTATCGTTTTCATCTCCGGAGCCTTCCTTGTTGCCCCTCCTTGCTTTCCTGGTTGCGGTATCATACCATCCATCCTCATCTTGTTGCTTTCCCAAGGGCCCCCTTTGCTCTCTCCTAGTTATTTTTCTTCCCCCCTTTCTCTTATAGGAAGCCTTTTCTTTTCGTCCCTGTTTGCCCAGCCTCCGCCGTTGACTTGCGCTCCTCCTGTTCTCTCCACAGACCCCCTGCCCTGTGTTCCTCCACTCTGCACCACCTTTATTATTTCTCTCCTCTTCCCTTGGTGTTTTTGCCTTTTTTCACCATCCCGGCAATGTTGAGCTTTCCCGCTCCACATCCCTTCTTGAGGCAGCACGCCCATTCCCTAATTTGGTTGTTTGACGGCCATGTATTGTGTCCCTTGTTATCCACTTATGTCCTCATAGGCCAGGCCCCTTTCCCTCTTGTATGGTTTGCAACAAATGTGGGATAGCTTCCAGTGGTGGGTGTAATTCTACTCCTCTCTGTAGAATTTGTGTCTTGTTTGTTCTGTGAGTATTGGCACCCCAGGGGTTGTTTTAGCTTCCCCACTGCCCATCATCCCAGTGTTCTGGATCGTCTTCTCCAAGCTATTCCTCTGGATTCCACTCCTCACAGCGCCCTTTGGCCGCCTCTCTAGCCTCCTGCTACATATTCTATGAGTCAACACTTGCCCCAGGGGGCGCCGGTGGATAGTCTCCCGCCTCACGTTCTCTCCCCAGCTTACTTTTCCTTCCCTCCTGAGCACTCCGGTGCGCGGCTGGTTCTCCTCACTTTATTCCCTTCTTAGTCTGCTGAGCCGCTGTCTGCCCCTTTCTGCACAAGGGCTCCTGTGCTCTCTTATCGTGCTTTGTTCTTCCTCCTTGGGCCTCTCTAATGGCAGTGTCTCAAGCAATGCATGCCCCCCCGTTCTGATGCTGTGTGGTGGTGCCCTCAGGGGTACTTCAGCCCCACCTCTATTTGCTATGTGTCCCTGGGGGCGTATTGTTCCTTTATATCTCGTTGCTGTGTGTCCAGGACACTTCTGTGCCTTATCGCTACTTTCCGGGGCACCCCCGCCCCTCCGCCATACCGTCCACTCCTCTGCTGCTGTTAGGGAGGGCTCGATGGTGGAGGGACTGGGCACGCTGCAGACCTCACTAGGCGTTTCTTCCCTCTTCTCCTGTTCTCTGCGCTCCTCCGGGGGGTCTCCTCTCACACGTTGCGGCCACTCCTACCTCTGCCATTTGTCTGTCTTGCCACCTGGCTCACCGTCACGGCTCTGGCTCCTTTTCCTCTCTGGGCTGACACGCCACTCGGATCTTCCTTCAGTGCACCTCTCAGTGGCGCACTTTTCCGGGACTTTCCTCTGTCTCCCTTCTTGCGTTTCGGCATCTAGAACTCACGCCTGTGTTCTTGCACTTTTCCATTGGGGCGTCCTCCCCCACTCCTCACCACCGCTGTACCCACCTGGGCTCCTAGGGTGGCACACTTCACTATTAGGTGGCGCTTTCCGTATCGGGACACAGGCTGACTCTCCTCTTATTCTGTCGGAGGGCCTCGCCTTTGCCTCCCACCACTGTTTGTTTCTTGCAATCTGCTTTCCCTCTTTCAAAGACCAATTTGCTTATGTTCTCCAGATGGAAATGCACATTCTCATCACTATCTTACTGGAGGGAGCGGGAGCTGCATGCTTATGCGGCCATCTTCTCCCGCGTCCCCTTACGGTTTCCTAACTTACCTTTGCTTACTTCTTTTAAAATAATAACGCATTGATTGAAATTCTCGTCAGAGTACTTTGCACGTGAAGTTCCAAAAGACACTTAAAAACTACACTTGTTAAAATCATGGATGCAGAAGTAGGCGGACCATCCAACAAAAGGCAAAAGATGTACCATTTCCATCAAGAGTGGGAGACGGATTTCGTTTTCTCAAGTGTAAAAGGGAAGTGTGTGTGTTTAATCTGCAATGTTAAGGTTGCAGTGGAAAAAGTAATGTTGAGAGGCATTTTTCAACAATGCATACAAATTATGAAAAGCAATCCCAAAAAGTAGCTGAATTTAAAGCGGCACTGCAGATGCAACAATCATTTTTTACCCAAACAGCAAAAAAAGCAAATGCTACAACAGAAGCATTCTTCACAGTTGCAAAATTATTTGACGAAAAACAAATGTACTTTTATAGGCGTTGCAGTTGTGAAAGGTGCGATGGCTCTCGTGGCTAAGTCAGCTTTTAAAGATTTTAAAAACTGCCCTGAAATTATGTCTGCCATTTCAGATGCGCAGTTAGGTGCAAACACAACGACAAGGAGGTAGCTGCACTATCAGCCAATGTGATGGGGCAGCTAAGAAAAGATCTGAGCACATGCACATTTTGTTCCATTCAATGTGATGAGCATTTGATGCAAAAGATACTGCCCAGCTGGCACTGTTTGTTCGAATGGTGTTTGAAGATTTCACCAATAAGGAGGAATTCTTGACATTGTTGCCTCTGAAATCCACAGCCATGGGTGTTGATATCTACAATGCGGTTAAGAATTATTATGGAAAAACAAAAATGACATTGAAGAAGTTGGTGGCAATAACAACTAATGTTACACCAGTAATGACTGGGCATCTTTCTTGTTTTGTTGCCTGTTGTAAAGCAGACCCTGATTTCCCTCCATTATTGCACTACCGCTGCATCATCCATCAACAGGCAATTTGTGCAAAAGTGATGAGGTTTGATCATTTAATGGCCCCTGTTGTGAGAATTATTGATTCAATTTGTGCAAAGGCCAAACAGCACATAATGTTCAACATATTCCTGGAAGAACTATCTGCAGCACATGGTGATCTCTTGCTACACACAGAAATCCGATGGCTTAGCAGTGGAAAATACTCTGTCAATTTCTTTCACTTTACCAGAAGTCAAAGATTTCATGGGGTCAAGAAATGAAGATATCAGCCGGTTATGCAGCATTTCTTGGCTTCTTGATTTGGCATTTCTGGCAGATGTTGCAGAGACATGAAACACTCTGAACTGTGAACTGCAAGGCAAAGGTAAAACCATTGCTGACATGATAAGCCCAGACATGTGAAGACATTTAAGCCCGAACGTAACCTTTTCAGCGAACAATTGGAGAAAATCCAAATGCTGATACAGCTGGTGCTGGACTCCTGAACATTGAGAAGTACAGCAATCTCCTGAGCAGGCTTACAGAAGAGTACACAGACCGTTTCAGGGATTTTGAAAAGCTAGAACCTCAAACCCCTTCATGGAGGTCAATGTTTAGGAACTTGCAGAACAAATGAGTGAGATGTTTAACCTGAACAGATTTTCAATGGAAATGGAGATTGTTAGCCTGCAAAGGTAACATTCAGTTGAAAAACAGACAATCTCACACCTATTTCTGGAGCTTTGTTGATTACAAGGCAGTAACCTTCACACAGCAGCAGTGACTTCTCTATTTGGTTCCACCTATCTCTGTGAATCTGCTTTTTCATATATGAACTTCCTTAAATCAAAATTTCTAACCCGCCTGAACGATGAGTATCTGAGTGACTCCATCCAAGTTACTATATCAAGTTACACACCAGACTACAGAGCACTAGTGGATAGCATGCAGCGTCATCCTTCAAATTGAATGTCCTGATCCATTTCCTACATCGTGATAGTCTTTTTATGAGACAGCTACTAATAAAAAATAATCCCATAAAGAGATTGTTTAACGTATTAATATAATTGTGAAGGGTAAATAAATAACCCCCCAAAAAATTGTAAATATTCTGATGTTTATGAACATCCACTCCCCCCCCCGATATTGCCCGCTAGTAGCTCTCCACTATTGGCCCTCCACTACAAGTAGCTCTAGCTAACGTAAAGGTTGGAGACCTTTGGTGTAGAGGATAGGGCTATTCACCAGTTCTGTGGCGTTTGTTCTAATACTTCCACTTGTTTTGGTAGAAACATTGATGTCCAAAATGGTGTTAAATAGGCTGAGCCACTGGGTTGTGTTATGTATGGAATAGTGGAGGTATCTGGTAATAGTGCCTGCCTTGGTGAAATGTTACAATTCGGAAAACAGTTTTTCTGTGAGCTCCTGTAGTATGATACTTTTTTTCTGCTATTTTTCACTATCAATGGCTGGTGGGTACATGGCCGGGACAATGGATGCTGTTTTTGTGCTATTCATTGTGACAGGGAGATGCCTGAAGTCATGCCTCAGGCCTAAAGATATGGTGTGCTGTGTTAAAGTAGGGGTGAATGTGAACAGATGGGTTGGAGGTCTATGAGTCTCTGGTAAGTGGGAGGGCACTGAGAATGGGCAGTCTGTGGAGGTGCTGGGAGGCAATGGTCAGATAGCAGTAGTGGTCATTCAGCTTGGGGTTGATCCACATCTAAGGTCATGCCAGAGCGTCAGGATACATACACTTCTCAGCTAGTCCAAGAATGGTTGGTGGGCAGGAGGGGTTAATAATACCATCAATCTACAGGGGGCAGCAAGGAATAATTTGAGTATTTAATGCCCACTAGGTGTGTATTTGGCAGGCAGGTCACAGGTAAGAGGGCCCCAGCTGGTCCTTATGGGGGACTAGTGATAGGCAATCCCCAGAGAGCAAAGGAGTAAAGACGACTCTGCAACTAGGGTAGCGACCTGGGTTAGCTAGACGTCAGAGGGGCTTGCAAATGCAGGAGGCAGACAAATAAAAGGGAAGGCTTGGTGGAGACTGGTATCGTTTCACCAGCAAATCTCAGTGGGGTATTCAGGCTTGGGTGATCATGCTAGGTACTTTCTGGTGCTTATAGCATGGTCAACCGCCTTATACAGGAGGTGGTGGCCATCTTGTTGCGGGTCCTGTGAGGAGACGGTTATGCCAGGTGAACAAGGTAGACTTGTTGCTAACTGCTCTTTGCTTGAAGTTGTTTGAACAAGTAGCACTCAGCACCGGCATATAGGTCAATCGCTTCCCTACCTGGAAAAGTGACTAAACTTTCCAGAGGAGCAACAATCCCATGGGAGTGCTGTGGGTTGGCATCACTCTTACCAGTGAGTGGAAAATCTCAACTGGAGTTGATCCCTACATATCTGTAATTCCATGTCTGCTGAATTTCCATATGACCATGGTAGGCAATGGAGAACCATTTCAATAAATCTGTATAGACACTGGAAATTAGCACATTGTTTTACATAAGGTACCTTGCTGTTTTCATCTATTCAGTGTTATTTTTGGAACCTAAACTATGGTCTTTTAATCAATAGCAGTTATAATACCAATTATAATATAGCCTCTATAGCGTGGTAAGTGGTATTCAGAGGTTTTAGGTGATAGTGCTATTAAGGTTCTGGGTATCACGTGTGGAAAAGGGTTTTGGGGAAAATGTAAAAGCATTTGCATTGTTAACATGTTCGTGCAGAATTTCTTTATCATGAATTGTTGTGTTTGAGTTATGCACTTGCAAATTGTATCATGGAATTAACTGTTCTATGTTGTGTTGTCTCAACTTTTATTGTAAATATGATTATCTTATGTTTTGTGTACATGGCAATGTAAAGGCTCTTTGAGCTGAAAACACTTAAAGAATGTTTTTTTTTTTTGTTAAAGTTACTGCTCTTCAACAAACACTTTCCGTAATCCCTCTGTTTTCAGAATCTCTCTGGGACAATATCAGATGTTCACATCTCCTAAACAGCTTTACAGCGTGTGTTCGTCCAGGGCATAGCGCGAGCCCGGAAGTCCCCTTCACCGAGCCTTCAGACAGCCCTTTGCAATCTCAGGGAAGACCTTTTTTTATATCTGTGGAAGATGGGATTCGGTTTCAGCGTTTCCGAACAGAAATAGGTGCTGCGAACAGAAATAGATTGGTTGACGCATATTAATCAGGCTTCATGTTAAAATGTTTTGCTTTAACAAACAAACTTAAATGCTCCCTTGAAGAGGCCTTGATAATAGCAATGTACTGTACCAGTGTTCCAAATGTGATATACAGTGCTAATTACAGAGGACGCACCAGTCTGACACCCGTGGGTTTTCATCCGGAGCTATCGCACTACACAAAACGCTTTCGCATTAAATTACTGTATTGGTGCCTGTAAGACCCAACTAGGTTATCTACGTGGATACTTTTTAGAGTGATATGGAAGGGTACCGGATACAGGAGAAATAACACTAGTAAAAAGAAACATATTTTCTGCAAAGCAATAACACAGGCCGATATTGCACACAGAAGGGTAGCTATCAACTCGAGGGTTGTGAGTGACATGGGATAGGCAATAAGGGAAAAGTATGAGTTGTCTATGATGCCATTCAGAACTCAGAGGTGGAGCACACCCGATAGTAGAAAGCTGGCCATCTCTACTTTAGTTTTCACCCCTTGTGTTGCCCTTATAGACGAGCATAGCAGGGCGTGTCCTGCTATGATGTCACAGCATTTCATTGTAACTTCCATGATCCACTTCTTTGAGGCTCCTCCATTTGGAAAAGGAAATAGTTGCTTACATTTCCTATGGTGGACATACCCAGCATAACAAATGGGGTTGTAACCTATCACTTGGCCAGATTACCACTCTGAAGGTCATAATGGGGTTGTAACCTATCACTTGGCCAGATTACCACTCTGAAGGTCAGTTTTCTCGATGCCATTGGCATCATGTACTACACCCAGCAATAGCGGACATATGTTAAAGGGAAATAGTGCCAGGAGGAAAAACCAGCTGTAATAACATGACAGCTGGCAAAACAGATATCTGTGTGCTGTTTCAAGAAGCTCCATAAATATTCTTGGGTACCAATTTACTGTTGTGGACATACCATGTTTAGGCGAGAGGGGCAGGCCTGGGAGATCATTACCCGAGTGTCTCCTGTCCATACATGGCATATTCGGCACACTATAATAGCTGGTTATGGGCTTCTTTTTCGTAAGGTCAGCTCGTGGGCTGATAGCTGATATTTTTGGTATGGTAATTGTAACCATTGCTGGCTACCTTTTGTTTCTTGATAGGAACTACTGATGGCCACACAATGACAACAAGCCCTAATGCATTCAATCTAGCCCTTAATTCTACCACTGTCTGTAACCTGCCAGAGTGGATTTTGTTTGCTGGGTAGTATTTTCCCATTTTGTTATGGGTAGTATTTTACCACGAGCAGTATTTGCTAGTAACTGAGTGAGGTTGAAAGCCCTAAACGGTGACTCTGGAGCAGCAGTCCTGTTTTTTTTTTAACCTTTTAATTTGTGATTTTGACTTTATCTCTGTATGCTCGAATCACCATATCTTGACAGGGATGCAGTTCCTGAAGAGTACCCCCGGTGCCGCAGGTTTTCATAGGGCTGGTGTCACATTATGTACCCTGTTTTGCCTTGATGAGTCGCATTACCTGGCTGATGTTAGGACCCTATCTGAAGGATGATTTTATGTTGTTTCTATTGAGTGAAGCCCTGTTGTACCTCTTTGGTGAGGTTGTGCTGCAAAGTATTATTCCAAGGATAGCTTGCAACACGAATGTGGCCATATGTGGTCATGGCTCACCTGTGTGAAATATCCATAGGCAGGGTGAGCTGTGATCAGTTCTGGCCAGTTTGACTGGAATGTCTGAACACTTGAGGGAATACAGATTATAAACCTTTATCTCAGGAAGAAGCCCAAATATGTCTAATGTGGCAAACTCCTCTGACTGGGCGGTGGCCAAAATGTAAAAATTACTGAAAATTGGTGATTAGGGTTTGATCCCTACCTTAACGTTAAGTTCCGATAAATATGGAAGATATGCCAGAGGTGCTTTATTCTTGCACAGAAGAAGACCCGACCGTGAAGACAATTGATGCAGTCTCCAGCTGAAAAACTTGCAAAAGTTCTTCAAGAATCTCTAACTGTGAAGCTCTGCTTTGTACCCTGAGGAGCCGGACTTCATGCCTTCTAATGTGATAGCATGTGCAAAGGAGACCAGCAGGGCTACATCTCAAATGTTGTGTCATCCCCTGCTCAACAACTACACCAAAGGACTTCACCATAGACTGCTGAGAGAGAGCATGTGAGAACCTAACCAATCTACAGCTGTCAGAGCCAGGTGCCTGTAGTATGAATCCTAACAGGGTTAAGTCTGTAAGGTGTGGGGTTTAGTGACAGCCCCAGGATGACATGAACAGGAAGGCCAGGCTAGGCGTCTAATGTGAAATACATTCTTCTTATGGAAAGGCCCAGTGGCAGCCAGCTTCAAAGCCACAACAGCCAGGGTGCCTAGTGAATGCAGAGTATGTGTTTCTCTGCAGTTGGAACAAGGAACATGTGAAAAATAAAACCAGACGACAGAAAGGAAATGAAAACTGCCATTGTGAATGACAAAATGAACAGAATGATATGATATGATATGATATGATATGGCATTTGTAACGCGCCTATACACAAGTGTTTCAAGGCGCGACGAGGCAGGGAGGGGGGACAAAGGGAGACAGACAACGATCCTACTAGGCCAGGTGTCATTCAGATCGTGCAAGTGCAAGGTTAAGGGGATGGGAAAAGTGCAAGGGGGAAAGGGAGAGGGGAAAGTGCAGTACACAGTTAGTAACGAACAAGATAAATAATAAGGGCCAGCAGGTGGCAAGTGCAAGATAAGTGCAGACAGGTGCTGGGAAGAGGGGCTGTAGGGATACAGAGACAGTCCCGCAGTGCAGGGGTGGCCGGGAAGGCAGTGCAGGGGAGAGTGGCTGGGCCAAGGACCGAGATAGGTGAGTGGCCCAGTTGCTGATTTAGTACAATTTCAGTGATTTAGCAGGGGAGAGAGGGAGAGAAAGCAGAAGCAAAGAGGAGGGCTTTGATGCGCTTCCGGGACCGGAGATGGTTCTCCTCAAGTTTTAGGGAGGCAGGAAGGCTGTTCCAGAGAGATGCCCCTGCAGCAGAGAGAGATCTCCCACCAACTCGTTGCTTAGAGAAGCGGCTGACCCTGAGGGAGTTGGAGGCGGATGAGCGAAGTGCACGAGAAGGAAGATATTTAGTAAGGGAGAGTTGAAGGTATTTTGGCCCCAGGCCCCAGAAGGCCTTGTGGACAATGCAGAGGGTTTTGAACTTAATCCTCTTAGCCACAGGGAGCCAGTGTAGCGATTTCAGTCCAGGAGAGATACGGTCCCGGGGCTTGAGGCCAAGGACAAGTCTCGCAGTCCTGTTCTGGATGAGTTGCAGAGGGCGGAGAGTAGAGGCAGGCAGATTTAGGTAGAGGCTGTTACAGTAGTCCAGCTTCGAGAGAACCAGGGCTCTGGAGACAGTGAGCTTCTGGGGGAAGGAGAGGAAAGGAAGGATACCTCTGAGGAGGTGCAGCAGGTAGTGTGACTTCTTAGAAACGTCAGAAATGTGAAGCGAGAAGGAGAGAGTGGAGTCGAAGATCTTTCAGTTGGCCCATTAAAAAAATGCTGTGTGACAAAGAAATACACTGACTCTAAAGGGCCTTGTTATGTGCATTTTGCAGCTGGAAATAGGCACATGGAGAAACAGGTTTTCTTGACAAAAATCAAAATATCATTAAGAAGGGCCTTGAACAATGAAAGCTAGATGCCAGTTATTACAAATAAATAAAAAGCTGCACATGAAAAATAAATGCAACAGATTGAAAAAGGCTGTATTTTTGTACAGATCCAACATTAAACAGGCCTTATGGTCCCAAGGAAAATGTAACCTTTACCAATGTAAGTCAATGTTGCTAGAGGAAGTACTATGCAGAACAATCAGGGAGCGATCAAGAAAGTTTATTGGGGCTTGATCTCTGGGCAAAGCAATGCAATGACCATTAGCTGTGGAAGAAGAAAGGCTAATGACTTCACTCCAGGTTAGAATCAACAATGGAGCAACAATGATGAAGCAGATGCCCAGAGCTTGTGGTTGCATCGAGGTCATTCAGGTGTCATTTTAAAGCTTATTCCAAGGAGGGTCTGTAGCCACCATTTTCATCACAATCTGAATTGTGGGACTCAAGATACAACTGAAAATGTGGTGGAAGCTTCCCAGAAAATGTTGTGAGACCGTAACTCAGGGAGGTGGGGGAATCATGAATCCTGTAACTGTCTGTACAGTTTGGTGACACTAACTTTTATGGATTGTATATGAATGGTGAAAAAACACAATCTGCCACAATTAGGGGATCACAAATATATATATATATATATTACATGGTAGTGGCCATGTAGTTATGGTTAAGTTGCTGTTTCCATAGGAAGAGCAATTTTTGGGCGGCTTATAACTTCGCTCCCCCTGGACAAATCCTCACCAAACTTTGCAAAGAAAGTCTATGGCCCACTCTGAATTTTTTTGCAAAGTTTGGTGAGGATTCGTCCAGGGGGGGTAAAAGTTATAGGGGGGTCCCAAAACTTTTGTTTTTTCCCATAGACATAATGGGAAAAAACTTTGCTCACACCTACAGCCCAAACCACTGGACAGCAATAGTAGCAGAAAGTGTTCATAACCTAACTGATTACCTTTATGCAGAGAAATGATTGCTCTGTTTCAAAGGTGTTACTTACCTGATCTATATATATCACATGATGTGTCTGGACCCTAAGGAAAATAGTGTGAGTACAACATATAAAAATATGAGAATATACAGTGAAAGTACAGTAATAAAAAATAAAAAAACTATCAGAAAGTGCTGATAACTCTACTGATAATTTTAATGCACAAAAAGGATTGCTGTCTTTCAAGGTTGTGTCTTCCCCAATGTATATGTTTCATATGATATGACTGGACCATAAGGGAATTATTGTAAGAACATACTTGAAGGATAAGTCTACAAATATAGTACATTTACAATTTTTAGTTCCTGACTGTTACTGAAGAAAATCATGTGGCCTAGATATGTCAGGAAAGGAAAAAAAGGGGCATCAGACATGTGATGTCATCAGTGATGTCATCAATGACATTTGTGATGTCATCTTTGATGTCCTGGGTGTTAGTCTTAGCAGTGCACGGTGGTGGCGCGAGTTATGGTTGCTTAGCTTACCATAACTGGCGAATTTCAAGGGTTTTTCGGTTTTACTTGGAACCATAACGTCCCTTTATCAAAGTTTTTTCACTGAATTTCATAGGTTTTTAGTAGCGCAACTTAACCATAACGTCCCTTTAACAAAGTTTTTTCACTGAATTTCATTGGTTTCTATTAGTGCAACTTTACCATAACGTCCCTTTAAAAAAGTTTTTTCATTGATTTTCATAGGTTTTTATTAGTGCAACTTAACCATAACGTCCCTTTAGCAATGTTTTTTCATTGAATTTCATAGTTTTTTATTAGTGCAACTTAACCATAACGTCCCTTTAACAACGTTTTTTCACTGAATTTCATAGTTTTTTATTAGTGCAACGTAACCATAACATCCTTTTCAATGGATGAAGACCACTAGCATCCTAGGTTCTCAAAGTGGGAACCCGGGGTGGTAAAAAAAAGATGGTCAAATGGCCATGCACCCAAGACTCTATGCCCTGGCAACAACTACCGCAGCATATCACATCCATAGAGTCAAACATTTCAACTATGGTCTATGGAAACTTTTAATGTCCGGGGACATTATGAGTGTTCTTAGAACACTTTCAACTTGCCAGCGAACAATACGGACAGCGTTTTCAGGACACCCCCTACGAACATTTCAGAACAACGCGATAGTTCTTAGAACACTTTCAACTTGACAACGAACAATACGGACAGTATCCTCCGAACACCCCCATTTCGTTTATTTGCGAACATTTCAGGACACCATGAGTGTTCTAAGAACACATTCAACTTGCCATCGAACAATACGAACAGCATCTTCAGGACACCCCCTACGAACATTTCAGAACAACGCGAGAGTTCTTAGAACACATTCAACTTGACAGAGAACAATACGGACAGCGTCCTCAGGACACCCCCATTTTGTTTATTTGCGAACATTTCAGGACACCGCGAGTGTTCTTAGAACACATTCAACTTGCCAGCGAACAATATGGACTACGCCTTCAGGACACCCCCCTACGAACATTCCAGGACACCGCGAGTGTTCTTAGAAACGTCTTCAGAACACCCCCATTTTGTTTATTTGCGAACATTTCAGGACACCGCGAGTGTTCTTGGAACACATTCAACTTGACATAGAACAATACGGACAGCGTCCTCAGGACACCCCCATTTTGTTTATTTGCGAACATTTCAGGACACCGCGAGTGTTCTTAGAAGCGTCTTCAGAACACCACCATCTTGTTTATTTGCGAACATTTCAGGACACCGCGAGTGTTCTTAGAACACATTCAACTTGACAGAGAACAATACGGACAGCGTCCTCAGGACACCCCCATTTTGTTTATTTGCGAACATTTCAGGACACCGCGAGAGTTCTTAGAACACATTCAACTTGCCAGCCACAACCCCCATTCATATTTGCGAACATTTCAGGACACAGCGAGTGTTCGACTATGTCTTCAGAACACCCCCATTTTGTGTATTTGCGAACATTTCAGGACACCGCGAGTGTTCTTAGAACACATTCAACTTGACAGAGAACAATACGGACAGCGTCCTCAGGACACCCCCTACGAACATTCCCCGGACACCGCGAGTGTTCTTAGAAACATCTTCAGAACACCCCCATTTTGTTTATTTGCAAACATTTCAGGACACCGCGAGTGTTCTTAGAACACATTCAACTCGCCAGCCACAACCCCCATTAATATTTGCGAACATTTCAGGACACAGCGAGTGTTCGACAACATCTTCAGAACACCACCATTTTGTGTATTTGCGAACATTTCAGGACACAGCGAGTGTTCTTAGACCACATTCAACTTGACAGAGAACAATACCGACAGCGTCCTCCGGACACCCCCTACGAACATTCCCCAGACACCGCAAGTGTTCTTAGAAGCGTCTTCAGAACACCCCCATTTTGTTTATTTGCGAACATTTCAGGACACCGCGAGTGTTCTTAGAACACATTCAACGTGACAGAGAACAATACGGACAGCGTCCTCAGAACACCCCCATTTTGTTTATTAGAGAACATTTCAGGACACCGCGAGTGTTCTTAGAACAGTTTCAGCTTGCTTGCGAACAAAACGGACACATATTGAGTCATCAGAACACCCCCTATTCAGTTTATTTAGAACATTTCAGAACACCCGTGATGTCAGCAGACAAATCGAACACAAAAAGAACGTCTAACACATAAAAAAACACAACTTTCATCCTATCTCATACACTCCCACCCCAAACACTCCCACACACCAACACACTCTACTAAATACAAATTTTGAACAAAGTTTCACCGCGCTGTCCGCGGACGTCCGTGAATCCAAGATGGCGGGCGCTACCGAAAATGTGACGCACTTCACGCTCCACGCCGTCCAATCAGCGAACACGTTGCATGTCCGCGGACCTCACGCAAGCCGATTGGCCAATCAGGACACTGTCCGCAGAGCGAACAGGGAAGTGTGTCTGCGGACCGAACACAGATATCACTATTTTTTTTTTACCTACTTTTCGGTCATTTAAAAAAAAAATACTGGACGGATTTTCACCAAATTTGCAAAAGCAAGCTTTCGGGACCAAGCCACTGCTCCTGGTCCAAATTTGGTGAAAATCCGTCCAGCGATTTGGGCTGTAGATACAAGCAAAAAATGTTTCCCTTTCAGTCTATGGGAAAACAAAATGTTTTGGGACCCCCCCCCTGTAACTTTGCCCCCCATGGACGAATCCTCACCAAACTTTGCCATAACCTCATGGCCACTACCGTGGACGTGTAATTAGTTATGGTTAAGTTGCTAATCCCATAGGAAGAGCACTTTTCGGGCAGCTTATAACTTCGCTCCCCATGGACGAATCTTCACCAAACTTTGCAAAAAAAAGTATATGGCCCACTCTGCATTGTTTTGCAAAGTTTGGTGAGGTTTGGTCCAGGGGTAGGTAGACAAGGGTGGACAAGGGAAAATGTTGCGCGTGTGTTATTTCTAAGTTAGGGGGCACTGTTTCTCATGCTCCTTGATTACAGCAGTGTTGGTGGCTCTTGGGGAGTAGGGATGGCATTAGCGGATGCCATTTTAAGATAAATAGCAGTTTTGCGGAAAGTATGTACTGTGTACTAGATTATTAATGGATGATGAGTGGGAATAGGTGTTGGAGCTGTGCAAGGGAAATTTTGAAGTTGGAAGTTCCTAGATCAGTAGAAAATGCAGTTCTGAACTGTCCGCCAAGCAGAGATCTTATCGTGAAGTGCGGACAGGTTCTCAGACACGTCATCATGCCGCGCACCAGCGTATGGTCATGTGGCACTGTCCGGAAGGTCCGCTATCAAGTCAGATGTTCGTAGACGTCTACGAATCCAAAACTAGTTGAACTAGTTGCAAGAAGTGTATAGAAGTGTTAAAAATGATTCCAAATGGTGTGAAATGGCAGAGTTTTAAGGTGAAACTTTGGAAATTGGACACAAATATTGCTATATTGGGTAAGTATGATATTAGTAAGTTGCAGGAAAATAGCATGCACTGGTAAAAACCTATGAAATTCAATGAAAAAACTTTGTTAAAGGGACGTTATGGTTAAGTTGCACTAATAGAAACCTATGAAATTCAATGAAAAAATGTTGTTAAAGGGACGTTATTGTTAAGTTGCACTAATAAAAACCTTTGAAATTCACTGAAAAAACATTGTTAAACGGACGCTATGGTTCCAAGTAAAACTGAAAAACCCCTGGAATTCGCCAGTTATGGTAAGCTAAGCAACCTTAACTCGGCCCATATGATTAAGGAGAGCCAAATCAGGGGTGGATGCTCATGGCTATCTTTGACTGAAGTGCCTCACCAGATCCATGTGTTTGCCCAAAAGAGAAGCCCCGCTGACTTTCCTGAGCACCAAAAACTGAGATTTACAATGTAAGTAGCTTAATCTAAATAAAACCATGTGCGTGGGAGATCTGCTTGCCTTCATTTCTTCACTTAAGAGTGGGTAGGGGTAAACTGAGTAGACTCTTAGCATATTTTACTGAATAATAATTTAATTAACTCCCATATAGGTACACATAGGGGTGGCTTAGGGGAGATTAAAACCTCTGCCCTATTTCCTTGCTGTAATTTAATTTATAGTCATTTAAAGTAATTGTGTACACTTACTTTTCTTACCAACCCATACTTCCCTAAAGGAAAGGGTTGTCCTTGTCCAAAAATGAAATTCCTAACTCTCACCACTGCCCAGAACTGGACTTCCAACAGAGAGGTGCTGGATATAACAGAATCCTGGGTTGTTGGTGCTGGGTAGAGAAGTGTTTTGCCAAGTGAAAGGCAACAAAGTATAGCATTGAAAAATGCACATTCCTTGAGATTGAGTATGTTACCGTGATTGAAGAAAGATTTTGCATTGCTTTGAGGGTAAAGTAGGGAGGAGGGTTAAATCAATCCAACTGATTCTCAAAATTCATGTGATTTCAAAACTGCTAGCTTTTTCAAGTGTGCAGGCAAATTAAACCTGCCAAGTGCTGCATCGAAAATGCTTTGAAAACCAAAACTGTGCATTTGTTTTGAATCTAACCCTTATCAGGTCGTCTCTGATCTAGTAATGTTTCAAGGTATTATTTAATTTCAACATGAAAGGGATGCATGGGACATGAGGGTGGAACTACTATTTAGCATGTGTTCCATTGGGCATGAGCCAGCAGCAACATTCCAAGAAAAATGAATTTGTATTGACGCTTTGTTTGGGCCACAGAGAAGGTGGAGTGTGTAATCCTTTGGTGAAAATATTCATTGAACCTATCATTTAAATAAATATATATTCCCTCTGTACCCCAGCCTGGTTCTTGGCTCATTGTTGGCACAGGGGGAGGGATATCTGTGAATCTATGAGTCATAGCTAGGGATAGTTTAACCTATATAAATTAATAATTGTGAGGCACCATGATTGGAGGGGGGACTTCCCATGTTATGGGTTGTCTCTCAATATATTGTTACATAGGGCACCAGATCATTGTTCCCTAACCTCTCCTGTGTCACATGAACTACACTTTACCCTAGTGCCTCCTCCGATACCGTCCGCTCTCCCTTGTACGCCAATGCTCTTCATTGCTGGGAGTTCTTTATACCTTTGCTGGTTTCTTCTACCCAAAACCCATATCTATCCCACACAAAACAAGCATTGGCAGTGCCAATAGTTTTTTGGCTTTATATACAAGCCAAAACGATCCACATAGTGCTTATAAATAAAGGGGCTCAAGACAGACCTGGTTAACACAGTTTCATCAAACCAGTAGACTAACTCTCAGAAGACCGCTTTAAAAAACACTGTTATACACTTTGAACACAACACAATGTTCGATGGTGAGGCTCCATAAAGCTATCTTAGACATCCCAACAGGATGTGCACCCACATTAACAGGTGTTCACAGACATGATGATTCATTCCATTTATAATTACAGTGTGAATTTTCTGTTTTATAACTGTGATTATTTACTGGCCAGAAGTTGGCGGCAATAACTCACATCTGGAGAAAATGCTGTTAATAATACATGGCAGATGGATGCAGTGGAGTAAGTTTGCTGTAAATGTGGGGGGACATGACATCTAAAGGAAAGCAGTCCCTGCCAAATGAGGGGGCCACAATGGTGAGCCATGAAGTGTGGGGTGGACAAATACCCTTGCCCCAGCCCTAAAACTATGCCAATGGCTGGATGCAGAAAGCATCTATTGGAGATCTCGTTTAAGGACTGGGTATTGAGGTGTGAGGAGGTGAACTATGCAAGCTAGATGCACAAAGGCACCCAATGTGTGTTTAGCTCTGTTTCAGAGGAAGCATCATGGTCATGCTGAAGATCTCCTCCCTGCTCACCGTGCTCGCCTTGGTGGCCTGCCGGATGCACATATCCCAAACAGCACCAGTGAGGTAAGATGTAGCCCTGCCGGATGCAATGCCAGCAGCACTGCACAGGTGCTGCCCCACACACAGCACATTCACAGCAGGGGTTCAGGTGCTGGGTGATACCTCTGCCCCCGTTCCCAAGCAGGGATCTCCTCGGATTTCATAAGTAATTGGCATTGCGCACCAGGATGTGATAAATCAGTGTTGGTGCGTTGTCAGTGCTAGCTTGCCGCACTCCCCCCCCCCCATGTGCTGCCTTCTGCTTCCTCTTTCAATGGGGATTTTTAGAATACTGCATGCGTTCATATCCCGAAGTGCCCTTGAAGAAGCAGCACTGTTTTCCGATCTATAGGTATGCCCATTGCAGAGTGGCGTGTGCACCTTTTATGGACCACCTGTGTCTTCCACGTAGACCCGGGGTATATGGTTAACTACTGTTTGTTCTCTCATAGAAACTTTGGTGAAGTACTGTGAGAAACCTGTTGGGGGGGTCTCTCCAGTGGTATACCAGAGGTCTGGGGGGCCAGACTCTCAAGGGCCAAACATCCTTCCCCAGAATAGATGGAGGACTCAGCCAACGGCAAGTTAGTACTGCAGTTTATTTCAAATAAAACCAACAGCTATCAATAAAAGGCTATGAGAATCCTCCCATACATCTCAGCTCTTCATGGCATGCGGTACAGTTTTGGACAGGTATGTCGTCATCGCCTGGGCCCTTCCCCAAAAAAATATAATCACAGAGGATTGAGTATCGAGAGTACTGTTACCTATAGGAGATCCCTATAGAGGTTATTCTACAGGCCCTTGCATGTCAGGTGGCTGGCTTGTCCCATCCCCAAGAAACTATCTTTTCCATTGTTGCAGAGTAATGGGCTTACCATTGACTGATTGGTTAAGGCTGATTTCCCCACGCCTCGGACACCATTAGGTCATCAGCCCTCTGCACACCTCTTCAAGGTGATGTGAACGATTATGTGGCTGCCTTGCAAATTCTGTGTACCACCTTTGCTTATGGGAATGCGTTCCTTATGTTGCAACACTTGCTGCCATCTGAGTCTGACTTGCTGGGATCGGCTCTGCTTTCCCCCATGGGTGACTGTCCATTGTCTCGTTTGGCTGTATCACGTGCTTAGGGATCACAAAATTGAGATCTTCAGCTTACATTTATGAGGATTTATTCTGTTTTTCTGCAGCTGGTCCCCTTTTCATCTGAACATTGGAATGTGTCTGCGTAGCTCTGGCCTTGGCTGTGAGCCTGCAAAGTGCTGTGTGCCTCCAAAATCAGCTCTCCTCGTCTCAGGCTGCATAGCTTTTATTTAAACGTATAATGTAAGTTCTACATGTTCGTGTTTTTCTAAGTACTCTATACATTAGTCACACTTGGTCCTATCAGGTTCCATATATGTCCCGGTAGTGCCATAGGGTTGTTTCACGTTAAGCAGCTGCAAGCTTGCTCGGCATCTCTTGTGCTTTGCGTTTCTGCATTACTGCATTTGCCTAATGAAAAAATAATAAAAGCATTGACAGTATGTGTATGTATCTTTCCTCTAGCTATAGAACTGTGTAAGCATGTCCTTTGTATATGCAAATGTGTGTTTGTATAATGTGGTGCAGGAATGTGAATGTGCTTCATGTCTACGCTGCTAAGTCCTGGTGTCACTTATGATGTCAGCATTGTGGCTTCTTGGTGCTTAGGCGAGACTGTCCATATAAGTGTTTCCGTCCACACTCTCTGTTTCTTCTCCTGTACCCGTGAAGATGTGTACGGGATTCAATCAGTATGCGGGCTGAGAGGAAAACTTTCTGTGTACTTGTCAATTATTGTTGCACTCGGGATTCGTTCGAAATAAGATGGGTGGCTGCAAGATTTTCTGGTTCTTTGTCTTGACATGAATCTGGGGGTGATTTATGGCATTTTTGGGACCCTCTCTTCAGTCCCCCCTCAGGTCGATTTGTCAACCACATCCTCATATTTCACACATTTTGCTCTTAGTTGCCAAATCTTCATTATCCTGAGGTGTCCATAATAATTCACGTGGTCATCAAAAGTCTAGTACATATAACTGCATACTCTATCTGGTTTGCACCATACATATTTCCCTTCATAGATTTGAGCATTGAGTGGGTTATCTAACTGTATTGCCTCAAGTGGGAATAGTGGACAGTTTGCTATTCTTTCTCTCAGCTTGTCTCTTTCCTCCACTATTTTGTCCTTTGCTCCTCCTATATTCACATCCATCAACACCTTCATACCAATAGTTTTCTCACTTGTCTTCCGACACTGGGCAATTTAAATCTTACCATGCATAGTGTCACTAATGCCAATATCAGTGCCCCTAATATTACCTTCAGCCCGTCTGACACCCATGACGGCATCTATGACCACAGGTATGCTACCCAGCTCTGGTCCTTTCCAGTCCCCTTGGCATCTTCCTCCTACTTGGCAAGCATCTCAGATAGCTAGGTTACCGCTGTGGTCAGTGTGCCATTATCTTTGTCATTGACAAGTGTGAATGTGCAACATGAACACCCAATGTTTGCACAAACTCCTCCTTCCATTGCTGTGAGCATATCCAGAACATATTTATTCTGGAGTGCCATCATTGCATTGAACCCATTCACTGTAGAGTTTATTATCATCGTCAGCTCCCACCGGCTAATCTGCAGCCATTTCGCATTTATATATGTCTATATAGCTGCAACCACTGATCATCTAGAGCTGTTTCTAACTGTTCTGAGAAATACTTGCTTCTTTTCACTCTGTTCACTTCTGCCAACTTCTTTTCTTCTTTGGGTTGTTCTCCTTCCACTGACCTTTTCTTCCTTTTGTTAGTGTCATCTTCGGGAAGTCATCAAACTGTACATCCTTCTGTGGCACGACCTGTGGTGGCATATTAATATGTACCAATGAGCAAACTCCTCCCCAGTTGGATGGCTGCATCTCATACGCATTGGATCCCTATGCCCAGTAGTGATCCATCAGTACTGCAGTGCATATTTTTATTGCTCTGTGCTTTTCTATGCCATGGCACCCTGTGTTTTCTCCAAATCTTTCTTCGCCGTCATTCTGACAACAGAGTGCTGGCTTTTCAGGGGTTTTATAGGCATCGGTCCAGCTTTGTTCTCCACCCACGTGAGCAACTTTGTACTCGCGTCCCACTCCTTCAGGCACTTGTCATTTTCTTCTTGTACTTTATTCACTGGTGATTGTGATAGGGTATGTGCTTTGCTTGCCACTACTCCATCCTTCCATCTATCCTCTGTATACACTTGACCATATACGAGCATCTGTGGTCTTTCCCAGCATCCAGGTTCGCCCCTATCTCCATCACCCTTTTCCGTGGGCAGGGCAGTTGTTTTAACGTTATAGTCTTTGTGTCTCCCATCTGTGGACCATCAGTTATATTTTGTATTGCTTCGTCTAACTGCCAGTCATTTTTCATCATGTCCAGTCTTTATGCAACTTTCTTCATACGGGAAAGTCGCCTGAGGCATCCATCTCAATGTTGCGGTTTTCCCTTGTAATCTTCCTCGAGTTGTTACCATAGACAGGTACATCAGGCATTGTGCTCTTGCTGATGGTATTTCAGTTGCTATACTCATTCTGGAGGCACTCATGGCATAGGGGATTAATGAGCAGACATAACAACTCTCCCCAGTGGTTTTCTTACCTACTTTGGTCATGTGCTTTTACCACATGTTTTTAGACACTCAAGTAGTGTCTGTTAGATAGAGATTCACCCCATTCATGTCTGTGTCAACACTGCACTTACCTATCCTTACCACCGGGCTTGCAGTGCTCTCCTGTCCACCTGATATGGTCGTTCCACCTGCTGGGGTCGGGATAATGTTAATAGAGGATACAGCAGATTCACTAGCAACAAGCAAAATTCTCCAGAATATGAATACAAATACTCCACTTGGAAATAAGAGACACGACAAAATAAGCAAATTTGATAATTTCACCCATCTTTACCTGTGCTGCTGGATCCTTGTGCAGCCTTTTCATGATATAGTTGCCTGCCTGAAATGCACAAAAGTAAGCATTACTGTGTTAGTATCAGGTTAATCCTTAAGCCCTGTAAACCCTATAATCATGTATTGCGAAGATGAATAACTGCTGCCACAAATTTCCAATTCCAGGGTCTCTCAGTATGGTGAGAAAAGAAGGTTTCCCTGTCCAGGTTGTGGGTATACTTGGGCCAGATATGCTATAAATGCAAGATAGTATACTCTGGGCAACCTTTCTGGAAACCGGCTGGATCTTTTCACATTGTGGAAAAATTGGTTTGAGAAAGTATCAGGGTGGAAATCAGCGGGTGACATAAGCAGTCGCTAAATATTACAGTCCGCTTTCGCAAACAATGTATGGAGGTAATAAAATAACAGACAGTGTATCCTCACTCTGGATGTGTTGGCAGTCCTTGCTCTAACTCTGCTGCCCTTGAGCGAGTAACCATTGGGTGTCCTCCACTCGGCAGTGTAAGTTCAGACTTATCATTTTGCTCCTCTTGCTGTAGATCGTTGGCCCTGCCGATGTCATTGCCAGGTGAGGCCACGGCTTGGTAGGGCTTGATGTCTGCAATGTGATTTCAAACAGTTTTCCCTGCCAATCTGCCAGCTTTATTTGCTACTGCCAGCTTTATTTGCTACTGCCTCGATGATGTGTGGCCCCGTGAATCTGGCAGCATCCTACCTCAATCAAGGAAATAATGTAATCATACATTTCCTGGCCTAACACATCTGCACTACTCTCAGCATCTTTCAGTGCTCTAGTGGGAGGAACCAGGGGAAGTTCCACGGGCTGTCCTGTCACCACCTTAATTCCACCACCTGCAGGTCGAGGGGTCCAACAGAGGAAGAGAGGCTCTCGTCATGGAGGAAGGATCAAGTCGCTGCTCTACCCAGGGATGAAACCAGCCGCGGTGCTGCCAAACAAAGTTTAAAAGGTACGCGCCTTTTAATCGCGGTCCGAGTCGATAGCTGCCTGGCTATCCAGGCTCCAAGTGCTGGGCACTGTCGATTCGACCAAGGCAGGTTCGGGGAAGCGATGAGTGAACTGGTTGGTCCCACCAGCTCAAGGGAAGAAGGCTCTTTCGCTGAAGATCTCCTCTCGTAGTGTGGAAGAAAAGTGGTGAGACGATCCGGCAGGGCTTCACCGGTGGTGTAGATGCTGAAGATGTCTGTGGTTTCTCTCCCCTTTGGTTCCGTAGTTCCAGTGGCGACGTCTTGTTCTTCCAGTCCTCAGGACCCTGCTTTTATGCAGAAAGAGACCCATATATACAGCCTAGTTGTCACTCACACAGTGGAGTGGTCTTCTTGGTGGGAGACCCTCCAGCCTATGAGGCTAGAGTGCGACCTGAGTTGCTGCGGCAACTCTGTCCAGGGATTCTACGCCCCTCTCCCAAACAACAGACCCACCCCAAACTCAGAGGCGCCGAAAGGAGGGTTTCTTGGTAGAAGCCTGCCAAAAGAGCGAACAAAGGATCCCCGACCTGGGTTAGGAGTTTAGAGTAAGACACGAGAAAGAATTTATATTAAAGTTCTGGCAAATAAAACCTACCAGAGTAAAGTTAATAATAAAATAAACCGGCGGTATGTTAGCCTCGAACAATGAGAAAATCCCATAGGGAAATATTCGCGGTCGAATATTTATGGTAGTAACCAATGCCACCAGCCAGAAACTTTAGAGAGCGGGACTTTAAGGTACCCCCTCGAAAATGAACCCAAGGGAAAAACTTTTAACCCTTTCCAGTACCTCCAAAGTGAGATGGGTTGTACTGGTTAAGTTCATAAGATTTGACTAGTAAAGTCAATGGGCACTTTACATGCCCTGGGAGACAGTAGTCAGTCCCAGGGTATGGAGTCTATGTTTGGGGGTCGCTACGACACCCCTGTGTCACTGCACTGAGGGTGCTGTGTAACGCATGTGAATAAAGATGGTTCATATGGGTGAGAGAAAATCCCATAGGCATTAAACACAAAAATAGCCTAGAACACACATAGCAAAAATGCTTATGAGTGGGAAAAAGAGTCTCACTCTTAGCAGGTAAAAAGAAACAAACCCTTCAAATGCAGCAAAGCTGTTGGGGGACTCTATAGGTAAGGGAAATTAGCCATAGAATGAGAATTCTCCCCCCACGCCCCCACCTCAGACTAAGGGACAGGAGGATCTAATCCATTCCTGGATGAGTCTCACACCTCTAGTCGGTTATAAACATCCTAGAGAGACCATCAGCATTTTGGTGGTGACATCCTGACCTGTGCTCAATGGTAAAATCAAACCCTTGGAGGCAGATTGACCATTTTAGCAGTTTTGGGTTTTCCCCTTTCATTTGCATCAACCATTCCAAGGGTTGGTGGTCTGTTTGAATGGTTAAAGTAGATCCATACAAGTATGGTCTAAACTTCTTCAAAGCCCATACAATAGCAAAACATTCGCTCTCAGTAGTTGCCCACCTTGTCTCAGGTTCCTTCAGTTTCCTACTGATGAAGCAAATGGGGTGCTCCCTACCTTTCTCATCCAGTTGACTGAGAACTGCACCTATACCTATGTTGGAAGCATCTGTTTGTACAATGAAGGGTTGGTGATAGTCATGAGCTCTGAGAACTGGAGCTTGACAAAGGGCTTTCTTCAGGCTTTCAAAGGCCTGATTGCACTCCTCATTCCATTTGATCTTTTTAGGGAACTTAGGGGAGGAGATTACATTCAGTTGAGAAGCTATGGACCCATAGTTCTCAATGGAATTCCTGTGATACCCAGTGAGGCCTAGGAAGGCTCTCACCTGGGTTGAGTAGAAGGGGTTGTCCAAATTTGCACAGCTTCAATCTTGCTGAGCAAAGGCCTTATTTCACCACCTCCTACCTCATGCCCAAGGTAGAGCACTTTACTCTGACCAATTTGACATTTGCTTGCCTTTATGGTCAGATGGGCCTGTTCAAGAGCCTGCAAAACATATCCTAGGTGGTCAACATGTTCTTTCCAAGTAGGGCTGAACACTGCAATGTCATCCAAGTATGCCATGCAGAAGTCCTCCATCCCATTCAGAACCTGATTAACCATCCTTTGGAATGTAGCAGGTGCATTCTTTAGTCCAAAAGGCATCACCATAAATTGGTATAAGCCAACTGGGGTGGAGAATGCAGTTTTCTCCTTGGCATGGTCAGTCAGGGCTGTTTGCCAATAGCCTGACGTGAGATCAAATGTGCTGAGGAACTTGGCTGAACCAAGTCTATCGACCAGCTCATCTGTCCTTGGCAAAGGATGGGCATCAGTCTTAGTGACTGCATTTAGAGCTCTATAGTCCGCACATAATCTCAACTCCTTGGATCCCGCCTTTGGTACTAACACAACTGGGCTAGACCATGGACTAGTAGAGGGCTCTATTACCCCGAGATCAAGCATCTTGTTGACCTCTCCTTTGATGTGGGTTCTTACATTTTCTGACATCCTGCAGCCCCTGCTTTTGACAGGTAAACTGTCACCAGTTTGGATATCATGTCGGCCCCAAGGAGTCAAACCTGGTGTCAGAGAGAACAGAGGGGCAAATTGATTTAACAAAACTTTGCACTCCTCCTGTTGCTCAGGTGTCAGATTAGAAGAGAGGTTGACTCCTTCTATTTTCTCATCTAAAGGTTTGCCTCTGAGGAGGTCAAGTAGAGATTTGCTCTCCTCCTCCTCTTGAGCTGAAGCTAGAAGCAAAGCTCCCAGTTCTGGTCTTGAGACATAAGCTTTTAGACAGTTGATGTGAAAGACTCTAGGAAACTCCTTAGGATTGCCTAAATCCACTAGATAGTTCACCTCTCCATATTTTCCCACAACCTGGAAGGGTCCAATCAATTTTTCCTGCAAGGCCCTCTGCCTTGTGGGGACTATAACAAGAACTGGTCTTGAGCGAACTCAACCATGTTGGCCTTCTGGTCATGCCAATGCTTGACCAGAGCCTGACCTGCTTTCAAGTTATCACTTGCCTCAGCTATCATGTGTGACATTCTCCTCTGGAGTCCTATCACATAGTCAGTGACTCTGAATGGTGTGGGGGAAGGAGCACTCTCCAACCCCTCCTTGATCAGGGCCAATGGACCTCTAACCGGATGGCCATAGAGAAGTTCAAAGGGACTGTAACCCACTCCCTCCTGAGGAACTTCTCTATATGCAAAGAGAAGGCATGGCAGTAGAAGATCCCACTTTTTCTTAAGGGGGTCTTCTAAGGCACTTATCATGCTCTTCATGGTTCTATTGAACCTTTCTACCAATCCATTTGTCTGAGGGTGGTATGCTTTTGAGAACTTGTAGGTAACTCCACAGTTTTTCCACATGGCCTTCATGTAGTGGGACATAAAATGTGACCGCCTGTCGGATATTACCTCCTTAGGAAATCCAACCTTGGTAAAAATACCAAGAAGGGACTTAGCCACAGCCGGAGCTGTAACAGTCCTCAAAGGAATTGCTTCAGGGAACCTAGTAGCATGGTCTACTACAACAAGTATAAACCTGTTGCCTGAAGAAGTCGAAGCATCTAGGGGACAAACAATGTCGATTCCTACCCTCTCAAATGGTACTCCCACCACAGGGAGAGGCACTAATGGTGCCACATTCTTGGAGCCACTTTTACTACAAGTTTGGCAAGTGTGGCAACTCTTGAAATACTTCTCTACCTCATCCCCCATTTTAGGCCAATAAAATTAGAGAGAGAGAGCCTTTCCTTGGTCTTCTTGAACCTCAAGTGACCAGCCAAAGGTATCTCATGGGCTAGTTGCAAGAATTGGAGTCTGTTCGCTTGGGGCACTACAAGTCTCTTGTAGTCTCCAGGGGTTGACTCTGTCGGGTCACTATAGAAAAGGCCTTCTTCCCAATGTAACCTATACTTCTCAGGATCTTGCCCTTCAAGCTGAGAAGCTGCCTGGTGGCGAAGACCTTCCAGAGTTGGACATTCTCTTTGTCCCTTACTGAAGTCTGCCCTTTGGGGCCCACCTTCTGCCAGTAAAGACTGCAGCTCAGGATGGTCCACAGGGTCAAGATCTCCAATGAGTTCCTGGCCTCCCACTAGATCTGAATCCTCAGGCTCTAGTTCAACCACACAGGGTGGTAACTCACTCTCAGCCTCAGCTGGAGGAGGAATCACAGGTGTGATTTTTGCTAACCTAGGAGATTTCCTGGTTGGCAGCACTGGAGTGCTTTCTGCTGTCTTCTTTCTTGAAGTCTTGGTTTCCCCTTTGCTTCTGGTTGCTTGTAAATAGCAGTTAGTAACTCCAGTGGTGTAGGAGTGATTTCTTTGTCTATCATCTCCTCAGGAGAGCCTCTCAAGGTCCTCTACCTTGCAGGTCTGGTAAGCTCCTGTAATCTTTTACTAGGAGGTCTGGGAGCACTTGGCACTACTCCCAGGTCTTTCAGATCATTGTCCAACAGCACCCTCCCTGGTACTTCAGATTGTACACTTACAGGTATCCTGACAGTCATTTCATTGCACTGGATGAGAGCTGGTAATTGAGGAAGCATCTGCACAGTCCCTCCAGCTAACTTGGTGAGGCGTTTGGGTGCCTTAGCAGCATCCTCCACCTTGAAAAAAGATTCGTCCAGCACAGTTATGCTGGCCCCAGTGTCTATAATGGCAGGAGTCTCCTGACCATTGACTAGGACACTGTCTTTATAATACTCTTTAGTATTAGGAGGGATAGAATTATACACATCTAAATTCTGTTGTTCCCACAACCCAAGAGATACAAAAGATACACTGGCTGAGACTCCAATGGGATCTTCAGCCAGTAGTTGAAGGTTTCCACTGACCATGTGTACTTCCTCCTCTGGAGCGAAGGCTAAGGAGACAGTGTGGACCCCTGAAGGTTTAACCTTACATCTGGGATCCCCTTTCACATGATCAGTACAGCCACAAACATAACATTTCCCAAATGTCTTTATGAATAGTGGCTTGTTCTGACCTCCTTCTGGTCTGGGACCAGAAGGTACACTAGCCTGATTTGGTTTCCCTTGTGGCTTTTGTTTGGGGCCCTATTTGGAATTGGAATTAGTTGAATTCTCTTTGTTGTCTTTCTTAGGCTGCTTTCCCTCATCATTTTTCTGAGTTACCCCTGAATCCTTGTGTCCTGAATCCTTGTGAGTGGCCCTGTTGGCAACCCACACGTCAGCAGCCTTGGCTAGTTTATTACAATCTAATTCTTTTGAATCAGCCAAGTGTTGTGTGAGCTCAGGAGAGCAGGCATCATAGATAGACTCCATCATAACAAGATTTCTCATTCCTTCATAAGTGTTAACTCTGTAACCCTTAATCCATCCCTCTAAGTTCTTCAAACATTCATTCACCCAAGTAGCCCAAGGGGTGCTATCATGCTTTTTGAGGGTCCTAAACCTCTCAAGGTACTGAGAAGGAGTCTTCCCACATCTAGCTATTAAAGCTAGCTTTACACATTCATAATCCATCCTATCCACTTCCCCCAACTCCATTACTACATCAGCCGCAACAGGAGGGGAGGGAGCCTAGAGAATAACCAGGGGATCAACTGATTCCCTGTGATATCCTGGAGCCCATGATTATATTCAAACATAGCAAGCTAATCTAATACATCCAACTTCGGTTCATGCATACCCACAATCTCTTTAGGCATCCGTGGTCTGTTTGGACTGGAAGATCTAGAGGATTCGGGGAGAGAAGCATTTTCCAAAGACAATTTCTTCATCTCAAGCTCATGGTTGAGCTCCATTTCTTTGAGCCTTAGTTCTTGATGTCTCTGTTCAGTTTGGGCACTAATTCTTTTGAATTCAAGTTCAAGTCTCATTTTTTCTAGGGATATACATTCAGGACTTAATGTGGGACCTGGTAAGGATCAAGTAGCTACAGGTTGAGGTCCTTGAGCAGGCAGAGGACCAGAGGGGGTGACATTGTTATCCTCCTCTTCCTCATCTGACCCAACAATAACATTTTCAACATTATCCTCATTTCTGTTTGCCACATTAGCTGGAGTAGTAGGGCCTACAGCACCACTATCCAGACTTTGTTTCTCTAACAGTCTATCAATCATGTCTGTTTTCTTGCCTTTGACAGGAAGACCTTTCTGTCTGCACAAATATTTAAGATAATCAGCAGTTTTTGCAAGGAGGGTCTCCTAACTATAACTTTCCATACTTGACTTTGTTAAAATAAACTTGTTGTGATTGTTAACCTTGTGGTTAATTGAACCAAGGTACTAGTAGCACACTAAAATGTAAATCCAATACGTTTATCCTCACCGCTGTACACCAGTGTTAGGCAGAATCCTGTGCAGTTCCCTCAGGGACCACTACCCAGGATTAGGACTACAGACTGAGCCTTTCGTCCTCCTCACTTAGCCCACTGAGGTTGGAGCAGGAGCTCCCTCACCCCGAGCTGCAGGAGCAGCCCCATGCAGTCCGAAGCACTGCTGGGACAAAGGTAAGCCTGGAGGCTACACCTTTGGAATTTAGGCATCGCCTGCAAAATCGCCTAAAAAAAGCCCTTCATTTTTCAATTATTGCACCCTCCAAGCGATGCACTGAGAATCCTTTTGCAGCCCCCTGCGCTTGCTGAAAATGAAACAAAGCCTACTTCCATCTCAATCTGAAATAGCATCAACATGAGGTTTTTGCTATTATAAGATGGCCGCCGCCATTCCTTCCATTTGATTCTACTCGGCAGCAGAGGACTTAAGCCCGCCCTGTCCCCTGATTGGTCACCCGCATATCCTTAGCCAATCGGCATGCACCGGCAGGCGAAGCCGGCTCGACGAAGGCATCCGACAAAGGCTGCTTTCTGACTGAGCTGACCGAGCTTGATCGTGCTCAAGTGCTCCATCCCCCCATGCTGAAACCTTTGAACTCTACTACAGTCCTGCATACAGCGCACGATCTAGCCAACCACCGCCAGACCGCCAAGGTACATTGCGCACAAACTTTTGCCTGCTAAACCGTCCCTTGTCTTTTAAGTTATCCTTATTGTCTGCCTCTTGCCGACACTCTGCTACTCTTGTCTAACATACCTGTTAGATACATGCACGCCCGCGTTGCTCATTGCCTCCCCACCCGTTGTGATCACTGTAATTCAAGATGTTGTTGTCTTATTGTCATATCATTCCCAGCCCACGGCTACCTTAACTGTGATTGTGCTCCTTCAGTAGAGGCTATTACCACACTTAAATACTAGGCTGCTAATGTTGCCGCTTTACTCTGTCTTTATGCTTCACTATTGCACCTCAGCCATCTGCCCTTAGCTTGACGGTAGACACTACTTGTGTGCACTTTCAATCAACCTGCTCCCTCCCAAAACATATTTTATCACGCTAATATAGCACTGCTCATGTGAGACCAGGCAAATGTGTAATTTCAAATATAGGTGTTACCCTGTACACCTACACAGCTGCCTTATTCTCAAACTTAGGATTTATCAACTGCATCCTAGCACCACTCTGTGAACTTAGCACTGTATTGCCGGTATACTGCATTTAAATTATGTTGACTTGCCTATGCTGGTCTACTGCATTTAGCCTATTTTGATTTGCCCATGCTGGATCATTGCATTTAGCATTTGTTGACTTGCCTACATTGGTCTATTGCATTTAGCCCATTTTGATGTGCCCATGCTGGATCATTGCTTTTAGCATTTGTTGACCTGCCTACATTGGTCTATTGCATTTAGCCTATTTTGATTTGCCCATGCTGGATCATTGCATTTAGCATTTGTTGACTTGCCTACATTGGTCTATTGCATTTAGCCCATTTTGATGTGCCCATGCTGGATCATTGCTTTTAGCATTTGTTGACCTGCCTACATTGGTCTATTGCATTTAGCCCATTTTGATGTGCCCATGCTGGATCACTGCATTTAGCATATGTTGACTTGCCTATGCTGGTCTATTGCATTTAGCCCATGTTGATTTACCCATACTCTAATGCACCCAGTCCAGGTGGCTCAACGCCTCACTGCCCATCCACCGTTAGGGAAGCCCCTACTAGCCTGTCTCCCACCTACCATACCCGTCACTGCAGTCAGTACGCTGACCTTATATGTCTTTATGAGCTTACTCACGCCTGCCCAGCGCATACACACAGTTGTTACCCTATGGCATTTAACCTCAGAGCGTACTTTCCAAACTAGGCATTGCCCCAAGGTAACCCAACCTAAGAGTGCACTGGACATGCATCGCGCAAACTCACGCCCAGACCATGATCACCTGGCTTACCCTTACCATGTTCCCCTTCTGTATCATACCAGATAATGTACCCTGTAGCGGCAACAACTTCATAACCTTCAACGATGGCTTGGCCACTCTTGGATGCCCTAGGCACTACCCAATCCCCTGCCCCACGCTCTTCCTACCCTGCCAGCCGCCCTTCCCACCCAACCTCTACCCCCACCACACCCCTTCCACAGACACTAGCCCCCTTGCCAATACCATCTCCATCATAACTCCTAACTACAGTGGACCCAGTGCCCCTTGCCACACTGTACCGCCCACACTGAAACCTCCACATTCCACATGCTCTGCTAATCCGAATATCACCGTCTGCAACAACAGACTAGGCACTAGGCTCCCCCATATAACCTGCAACCACCATGCAAAATTCGACACCAAAACTATAAAGAAATTAAAGACCGCCAACAAGCCTGAACCACTCCCCCTAAAAGGAGCCCTACTCAATGTCAGATCCCTGGCCGCACACCCCACAGAAATTGCCGACACCATTCTAACCCACGATCTCGACTTCCTTGCCCTAACAGAAACATGGCTACACGAGGCATCTGGACCACACCTATCGCTAGCTATTCCTACCAACTACTCCATCCTCAGAGCTGACAGACCTAATGGTAAAGGAGGAGGCGTAGCAATTATCTCCAAATCACTACTAGGCTGTAGACTTGTTTCCACCCAAACACTTAAATCCTGTGAGCTACTCACAGTCAAGATTCAAACTTCTCCCACAAGCACGATCACCATTCACCTCATATACAGACCCCCAGGCCCTCCTGGAGTCTTCGAAGAAGACATCACTGCACTCATCACTGAAAACTCCAGACCACTAGCACAAACGATCATCCTCGGTGACTTCAATCTTGGCTACAACGACCCTAAGGATGCCCCAGCCACATCCCTTACCAACGCCCTAACTGAGCACGGATTTACTCAACTCAGTTCCTCACCTACTCACCAGAAAGGTAGAATCATCGACTGGGTTGCTACTCTTAACTCTAATACCACATGTAGGGACCCCCAACCTCTCACTTGGACGGATCATTACCTTATCCCGCTCGAAATCTACATCAACCACACAGCCCCTAAAAAATACCCCATGGCACTTGCCTGCCCAACTAGAAACAAGCGAAACATTACAGCTGAAGCCCTAGTACCTCTGGTCCTACCCACCCTTCACGCACTACCGGACAATGCTGACCTCAACCTACTTGTTGACACCTTCAACAACTCTATGGCCACTGCCATTGACACTATTGCCCCTTTGAAATTACGTAAAAGCAAGCCAATAAACCACTTAAATTCGTGGTACACCCCCGAACTTAAACTACTTAGGAAAAAAGAAGGCCAAAGCTGAACTTTCATGGAAATCTAACCCATCTTCTGAAAATAAATCCACCCTCAAGAATATCTCCGCGCTCTACAAAAGTGAGATAATTTGCACCAAAAAAGAGGCCTACAACGTTAGGATAGATCAGGCAGTCTCCTCCACTAAAGAATTATTCAAAATATTAAAGGAGCTAGAAAACCCCAACCCACCTCTAGACACCTGCTCAAAAGATAAACCATGGTGCACCAGCATCCAGAACGCACTTAACAACAAAATCATTGGACTCCAAACCAAAATTGAGGACAAACGTCAACAACTCTTCAACAATTCGACCACGAACCCAACCCTTAACGCACCAACGCCTGCCATAGTTAATACAGCCTTCACCTTTAAGAAAGTAACTACTCTAGAAGTCCAAAAAATCAGCCAGAGACCTTTCCCCATTCATCACTAAACTTATTAACTTGTCATTTACTAACAACTCTGTCCCTAGCAACTTAAAACAGTCCTGGGTTTTTCCCCTTCCTAAAAAAGCAATCATTAGACCCAGCCATACCAACCAATTATAGACCCATCACCACTGTCCCTTTCCTATTCAAAATCTTGGACAGAGTCGCCTACATTCAGATTCAGGAGTACCTAGAATCCAACCAACTGCTAGGTATACGTCAATCTGGCTTCAGACCTCAACACGGAACAGAAACCGCTTTGGTTGACCTCAAAAGCCAGATTGATGAAATCAAAGACAAAGGCAATGCTGCTATTCTACTTCTCTTAGACCTCTCAGCAGCCTTCGATTTAGTCGACCACAAAATCCTCTGCAACCACCTCTCTATTGCAGCCCACTTCTCTGCCTCTGCATGGATACAATCCTTCCTGGCGAATAGAACTATGCGAGTTTTCTCCACAACAGCAGCAGCTGACCCCATCCCCATTGCATGTGGAGTCCCACAAGGCTCCTGTGTCTCCCCCACTTTGTATAATATATTTACAAAACCGCTATTCGACAAACTGGACCATCTGGGTAACACCTACACCAACTACGCAGATGACACCCAGATCCTCCTTACCATCTCGGGCAACTGCAGATGTCACCCGGATTAACAAAATCTTCTCCATCATTCAGGCATGGATGGCCACACACGGCCTCTGCCTGAATGATGAGAAGACAGAGCTTCTCCTGGTCGGCTCTCCCAATAACCTGGCTAAACTCAGTCCTTGCTACAATAACATCACCATAGACGGTAACACCATTCCCATTGTCAAAAGTGTGAAAACCCTAGGCTTCCACTTTGATGCCAATATCAACCTCACCAAACAAATTAACTCAACCGCCTCAGCTACTGCCTACACAGGTAAGCTAATCAGGGCTTGCAGACCCTTTCTATCTTCCAATAGCTGCCTTACTCTGGCCAGAGCCCTCATCCAGTCCAAACTGGACTACTGTAATAGCCTGTACTTAGGAGCCAATCAATCCATAATAAACAAACTCCAGGTTCTCCAAAATAATGCTCTACGCGCTGCACTCAACATCCCAAGGCGAGAGCACATCTCCACAACTAGAAAAGTGTGCAAATGGCTCTCCATACAGCAAAACATTGACCTCAAAACTATCTGCCTCACGTATAAGTCCCTTAACCACCTAGCCCCACCCTACCTCACTAACAAATTTACTTTAAAAACCGCCACCAGAACCACCAGATCATCCAACTCCCTAATGCCTGGTAGTGCCTAGATTTGCCCTAAAAAGAGCAGGAGGCGCCAGCTTCACAGTGCTAGCCGCCCAAGTCTGGAACACACTACCACTTGACATCAAAACTATTGAATCCTTTCCGATCTTTAGGAAACATGTTATCAGCTGGTTACTGAACAAAGAATAGCACGTATTTATGTAAATTGTTGCACCAAGTAATTTGTTGCAATATGTAATTGTTTATGTAAATTGTTGCACCATGTAATTTGTTGTAATATGTAATTGTATATCTCATGCCTGTAACCATATTCTTAAGCGCCCTTCTGCCCACGGGTCCGGAGCGCTATACAAATTAATAAAACAAACAAAAAAACAAACAGGTGAGAGCAATAAATCCCCTTTGGTATCAGTCTGTACCACAAAGATTTAGTTGGTAGCTGTGGCTAAGCAGTCAGACTTATCTCAAGAGGGAGATGAGCAGTAGTCAGGGTTTACACAATAGGTATCACAGTACTATGGAACAAGGAAACACTGACCAAAGCTTTGTATCAAAAAGAGAATATATATTTATTTTATACACATCTAGTTCAACACATGAATCACAGTTGAGAAAGTAAGTTAAAATTTAGTCAAGGAAAAGTATATACAACTCTCTATTCAATTATAGACAAGTTTGAGGTAGAGTAAAAACTGAGCAAAACGGCAGAGTGAAAACCAACTACAAATGGCACTCTATCAATTTAACAAAAGGGAGGGAAAGCACAGGTTAAACCGAAATATCTTCAGGCACCCCCTAGCAACACTTCCCTGAAGTTTTGTGAACAAGTAATGCACAGTAACACTTTAGCAGAACGATAAGTGAATGAAAACTGAGCAAAATGGCACTCCACAAGTTAAAACAGTAGGAAGGAAGAGGGGTTTAGAAGGTTCACATACATCAGCACATTTCTCATTGAAAATCAATTTAGTGAGAGCAGATCTAACAAATCAGCCAGAGTCAATAGGCCTGAGCCAGAGTCAGTGGTACAGGAACAAGAGCTTAGGAGCAAAAATGTTCTTGTAGCTGCAGTCAAGTCTTTGGTAGACCAATATTGAAAAGGTAGATGCGAGGCGAAAGACAATGTTAAGAGAGAGGGCGGCCAACCCAACAAGTAGTTAAAGGATTAAAAAACCTTTAGGGCTACCACAGGGAAAGGGAGGCCTGGCAGAACAATGTACCTTAAACATGAAGAAGTGGCTCCTGCGGTAGCGGTTGTTCCTGGTAGTTCCTGCAGGTCGAGGGTCCAACAGAGGAAGAGAGGCTCTCGTCGTGGAGGAAGGATCGAGTCGCTGCACTACCCAGGGATGAAACCAGCCGCGGTGCTGCCAAACGAAGTTTAAAAGGTACACTCCTTTTAATCGCGGTCTGGGTCGATAGCTGCCTGGCTATCTGGTCTCCAAGTGCTGGGCACTGTCGATTCGACCAAGGCAGGTTTGGGGAAGCGATGAGTGAACTGGTTGGTCCCACCAGATCAAGGGAAGAAGGCTCTTTCGCTGAAGATCTCCTCTCGTCGTGTGGAAGAAAAGTGGTGAGACGATCCGGCAGGGCTTCACCGGTGGTGTAGATGCTGAAGATGTCTGTGGCTTCTCTCCCCTTCGGTTCCGTAGTTCCAGTGGTGACGTCTTGCTCTTCCAGTCCTCAGGACCCTGCTTTTATGCAGAAAGAGACCCATTCATACAGCCTAGCTGTCACTGACACAGTGGAGTGGTCTTCTTGGCGCGAGACCCTCCAGTCTATCAGGTTAGAGTGCGACCTGAGTTGCTGCGGCAACTCTGTCCAGGGGTTCTACTCCCCCTCCCAAACAACAGACCCACCCCAGACTCAGAGGCGCCGAAAGGAGGGCTTCTTGGTAGAAGCCCACCAAAAGAGCGAACAAAGGATCCCCGACCTGGGTTAGGAGTTTAGAGTAAGACACGAGAAATAATTTATATTAAAGTTCTGGCAAATAAAACCTACCGGAGTAAAGTTAATCATAAAATAAACTGGCGGTATGTTAGAGGCTGTCAGTAAAAGTGTTAGCCTAGAACAATGGGAAAATTCCATAGGGAAATATTTGCGGTCGAATATTTATGGTAGTAACCACTGCCACCAGCCAGAAACTTTAGAGAGCAGGACTTTAAGGTTCCCCTCGAAAATGAACCCAAGGGAAAAACTATTAACCCTTTCCAGTGCCTCCATAGTAAGATGGGTTGTACTGGTTAAGTTCATAAGATTTGACTAGTAAAGTCAATGGGGACTTTACATGCCCTCGGAGACAGTAGTCAGTCCCAGGGTATGGAGTCTATGTTTGGGGGTCGCTACGACAACCCTGTGTCACTGCACTGAGGGTGCTGTGTAACACATATGAATAAAGATGGTTCCTATGGGTGAGAGAAAATCCCATAGGCATTAAACACAAAAATAGCCTAGAACACACATAGCAAAAATGCCTAAGAGTGGAAAAAAAAGACTCACTCTTAGCAGGTAAAAAGAAACAAACCCTTCAAATACACCAAAGCTGCTGGGGGACTCTATAGGTAAGGGAAATTAGCCATAGAATGAGAATTCTCCCTAACACCCACTGTTTAATCCTTCCTTGTTTTACCCCAAGCCCATATTACTGCAAAAGTCGTTCATGAAGCTCAGTCTCCTATTAGTCGTATCCGTGTTGGGCTTCATGGTAATGTTGATATCATGCAAATCGTACCTGCTTACTCCTCCCCATGCTCTTAGGCCTGCCCTGTCCAGTACCATGGTAATCCTTCCCGTGTGGTTGTGCTATCTGGTTGTGCTCGTCCACCCTCTCCAACTCTGTCATTTCCCTGATCCACTGTCCATCATGTATTTATGTCCCTAATGGCGTGCTCATCCTCCTCCTTCACGCGCGATCTCTCGCTAGTCTCTCCACCTGTAACTTTCTTTGTTCCCTCTTTATCAACTTGCATTTTTCCTTCTCCTCTGCCTTCCTCCATCTCTCATCTCTTCTTGTTCTCTTCTCCTCCTTTCGCGCTGTACCCGCTCCTCTCTCTTCCTCTCTCTGCGCTCCCTCTCCATCCTCTCTTTCCTTTCCCTCTGCCCCTGCTCTTTCTCTTCCTCTATCTGTTCCCTGCTCTCTCTCTATCTGCTCTTCTCTTTCCTTCTCCTTCCTGTCCACTTCCTCCATTATCTCAGGCCAATCTGCTGCTTTGCTGCTCTCCTCAAGGCCTTCTATTACTTTGGTTGCCCCATCTGCCTCCCATTCATCTTTCCTCCTAGCTTCAGGAGGGTCTGTGCCCCTACCCACTCGTTCTTGGCAATGCCCTCTAGCCCTTCCTTCATGCCCTTCTGCACCTCACTGCTTGCTCCTCTCTCAGTGGTCAGCCACCCTGTGCCTCTCTGTGCTTCTTCCCTGGTAGGTGGTGGCAGATTATATGTCGGGTTTTAGTATCTTTCTGCTGCTCTTAGCTCACGTAATGGGTACATCCCCTGCTCATCGGCTGTGTCTTCGGAGTACTCACTTGCAGGAGCGGGTGGGGGAGCGGAGGCTGTTGGCACAAGCTCCTGCACCTCCTGTTGGCTCAGCATCCACTGATGCCTTGTTGTGTTCCCCTCTCCCTTCTGAAAGTTTCTCCATTATTTGAATATTGCCATACGGCTTACTATCGTCTTCCCCTTATAGGTATAGTGTATGTAGGTTAAGAGCGATTGCTGCACAACTTTGGAAAAATGTCTGCACGGTGGCCATGGTTTACTTAATTTTCCCTCTGGGCCTTTAGTCCATTCTATACTGTACTTGCAAATCTTATCTTTATTAGGTGGGAGGATTTTACACAGGTGCTGTAGGGGCATGTCACACCTTCACTTCCCTTGATACATTGCTCTTGTTTTTACCTGACCTCAAATTGGGGTTTTCGATAGTCTGCTGATAAGGAAAAAATACAGTGTAATCACAATGCCTATTAATTCACTACAAGCCTTTTTTGCTCCAATGACCTGTCCGGCGTGCTGCGCGTACCGTCCCTTTCACAATCGCTGCCTCCTCAGGCACACCCACAATCTTGCGCATGCACCTTTCGCACACTGCCACTCGTTCACCTCATCTGCCAATCTTACATTTTCCACTGCTAGCGCCTCACTGACTCGCGTTCTGCAAGTCCTATGTGCAAACCTAGGGGTGATATCACCAATTTACTAGACAAGGCAGCGCTAAAAGTCAAATACCATGCACAAACTGCAATAACTCCTTGCCCCAAAATAAACATGACCCGAAACGCAAACCCCACAGCTGTCTTCCTGCCTCCTAGCAGACTATACCACTTTTCTCTTGTGTTATATTTGTATCTGTTGCATCACCTAACAAACAATACGTCTTCTCGAGACTTAACCAGATGAATCACCTTCTCAATCTAGGCCAGCTCCCTCGCTAAACCTTGCGGGAATATCGTCATCTATGACCCGAGCTAAAACGCCCAACTCACAGGAAACAACTATTTACATATTTCTGTCATCCGTCCCTTCGAGTCAATAGTCTAGGTTGTTCACCAAAACCGTTTACCTCTAAACCCGAATGTGCCCTAACCACAGATAATGAAATCTACCTCCACTCCTGTCCCTACTAAGTTTGACGATGCTAGACAATACCTTGACAATACTTGAAAATGCTCAATAATACTAAACAATATCCTATAATACTCGATACCCTCCTCCACATCCACAGTTGCCATTTAACTGGGTCAATATTTACACTCCGTGGTCTGCTGACGCTGCTCTGCTGCCGAGTCCCCCAAAGCTACCACTTCCCTTTCCTGGTCTGCTGGACGCCTCACAAACCTTTGGGCAGGATATTTCTCAAGCTGGCTCTTGACGGCCTTTCCACGTTGCACGCGTTCCCCGTCTTCTCGAAGCACGCGAGGGGTCCTGCAGCCTTTCAGATTCTGCAGTGGAGGAGTCGGCTTCGTGCCAGGCTCGCACAGCTAACCATCCACTCTGCTACCAACGTTTTGAGGGGGATCTCTCCCTTGGTACACCAGAGGTCTGGGGATCTGCCTAACTCTCAAGAGCCCACACCCTTCCTCAGAATAGACAGAGGACTCAGAGAACAGCAAGTTAGTACTGCGGTTTATTGCAAATAAAACCAACAGGAATCAGTTCAAGTATGTCATAACCTGGGCCCTTCCCCCAAAATCCTATCATCACAGAGGATTGTGTATCGAGAGTACTATTAGCTATAGGAGAACCCTATAGAGGTTAATCTACTGGCCCTTGCATGTCAGGTGGCTGGCCTATCCCATCCCCAAGAAACTATCTATTACATTGTTGCAGAGTAATGGGCTTACCATTGGCTTGTACCCTCTGCCATTCATCCCTGGCTTTCTAAGCTGTGATTGATTAAGGCGGATCTCCCCAGGCGCTGCACACAATTTGGTCCTGAGCCCTCTGTGCACCACTTCAAGGTGATGTGAATGATTATGTGTCTGCATTTTAACTTGTGTGTACTACCTTTGCCTATGAGAATGTGCTCCTTACGTTGCAATACTTATTGCCATCTGAGTCTGACTTGCTGGGATCGGCTCTGCTTTCCCACCATGGGTGACTGTCCATTGTCTCGTTTGTCTGTTTGTAGGGACCACACAATTGAGCTCTTCACCTTGCATTTATGAAGATTTATTGAGTTTTTTTTAAGCTGGTCCCCTTGTTATCTGAACATTGGAATATGTCTGCGTATCTCTGACCTTGGCTGTAAGCCTGCTTCGTGCTCTGTACTGCCTGAATAAGCTCTCCTCGTCTCAGGCTCCATGGCTTTTGGGCCTTCTGTAATCTTCCTTAGACATATGATATACGTTCTACATGTTCATGTTATTCTAAGTATTCTCTAAGTTAGTCACACTTGGTCCTATCAGGTTCCATATATGTCCCTGCAGTCCCATAGGGTTGTTTTGCATTAAGCATCTGCAAACTTACTCAGGATCTCTTGTGCCTTGCAGTTCTGCATTGCTGCATTTGGCTAATGAAAAAAATAATAAAAGCATTGATTGTATGTATATGTATCTGTCCTCTAGCTATAGAACTGTGTAAGCATGTCCTCCGTGTATGCAAATGTGTGTTTTTGTAATATGGTGTAGGACTGCAAATGTGCTTCATGTCTATGCTGCCACGTCATGGTGTCACTAATGACGTCAGCATCGTGGCTTCTTGGTGTTTAGTCGGGACTGTCCATATAGGTGTTTCCGTCCACGATCTCTGTTTCTTCTTCTATACCTGTGAAGATGTGTATGGGGTTCGCGATTGGTATGGATGGCTGAGAGGTTACCTTTCTGTATACTTGTCAATCATTGGTGCACTCGGTATTCGTCTGAAATAAAATGGGTGGCTGCTAGCGTTTCTGGCTCTTCGTCTTAACATTAATCTGGGGGTGATGAGCAGCATTCTTGGGACCCTCTCTTCAGACCTAAATTGGGATCCGAGCAGGTTCCCCGAAGAAGCGTCCCGGGAATAGATACGGGTTGACTGCAGCTCTGAGCAGAACGCAAAGAGATGCTAATATATGCACACCTTCTATTGATTCCTGATGGCCACTGTAAAGACTGGAGGGGGGTATCTGTACTCCTGTTCTCCATATGGCAGAATCGAAGCACAGAGCACCCCAGCCAAGATTCTCTAGTTGGTAAAACGTGGACGAGCAATCAAGGCTTAAACTCTCAGGAGGTGATGCGGTCTGGTTCTTAAGTAGAGTGTAGTCTCCAAGCACCCACAAAGGAATGTCCACACACTATGTTAGTGATAACACAGTCTTTCTATAAATAAGGTTCACGTTATACACAATCACAATAACACACTTTGTGCTCTGGCAATACTATAATGGCAAATATATACAGTCTACATGGTACCACTCTTAACTATTGATTCCTTTGAAATGTATCAACTGCTAACACCTCAAATGACAAACGAATAAGATTATGAGATGAATCATTGATAGACCACATAAAGAGGGCAAGGTAAATTAAGCAATGGCAGAATACTGACCCCAGTTACCTAGAGACAGTTCTGTGCGAAGATCTCTCCACCTGGGCAACCTGAAAATAAAGTGTATTGACAAGCCCAGTCCAGATATGCTTAATATAGTCTTGATTCCTTCTAAAGGTTCTACGACCTAAATGCACCTGGTTTTGTAGAGTTCTTTGATGAGTCGTTGACAGGCCCTTCTTGAGTGAACTCCCTTTAAGTCAGGAGCCATGGGTCGTCGAGATTCCAAGTGAAGAAAAGGAGAACGCTGTTGTCGGGGAAGCAGCTCCGATCCTTGCTGTGCTCATTGACGAAAGCTTGTGAATGTCCTGTGAAGAGGACCTCGATGAAGATAGTTCGTAGCCACAAAGAGTCAGTGAAGAACTTTGGCCCAGCAAGGGTGTCGGGTCATCGGCATCTGGCTTCGGCAATTGGGACGTGACTACGGCTGGCTGTCAGATCTTCAGTGGCGTCTTTGAGGTCGTTGGGTGGAAGGAAACCCTCCAGCAAATTCTCCTCGGTCGTAGACGACCATGACTTTCTACAGCCAAACAAAGCAGTCAACGATGCTGAGCAAGGGAGCCCTTGAATGAAATGTCTTAGGCAAAGGTGGAGCGTGGCAGCTCCAGTCATTGAGCAGCACTACGTCAAGTTGTCCCCGCATCTGGGCAATACACTTCGACGGGCTTCCAGTGGTTATAGCAAACCTGCAAACCCTGGTCAACGACGATAGACTTGGATGTCCGGATGCTTCACTTTGGATTCCACTGCAATCCTTTTTTCCGGTCTGCAGCCTTTCGAGGGTCTGACTTCCAGCGAGCTTTGGTAAAGATCAGCTGGTGCATGATGGTCCCTCGTAGCTCGGGAAGAGGTCTCCTAGCCAGGTCCTCTCTTGGGTCAGTTTCTTGAAGGCACAGCAGCTTTCAGATTACATCGAAGGGAAACAGAAGTTAACCTTCTTTTTCCGGCTGGGCTTCGAGAGTAAGCATCAAGTTTTGACTTTAGCTTCTAAACTATTTCCATCAGTGAGAGGTCCCCAGATATACAGTTTGGTCTCTCATTCGTTCTGCTGGGTCACACTCAGGCAACCAATCATCCAGAAGGGTATTAAGGCAGGCAGGCAGCCAATCAGACTCACAGTGCATTCAGGCCATTCTTCTGCATCCAGACACTTACAACAAGGAATGTGGATTCGGACAAGCACCCAGCCATTTAGCACTCCACACCACATTCATACTAGTTTCGGGCAGGGCTGCCTCAGTCATTGTGTCAAACACCAGAAACTAGACACCCATAACATGAAATGCGTTTTCGTCACACACTCCATTCACCCAGGTCCCACCCCAAGGTTGTACCCAGAAAATACAGTCACTGGGAAGGCTCCAGCCAGTATGGCCTGAATTTACTTACAATACCATATCTGGAACTTCCACCCAACAGCCAGTCAGGGGGAAGGGACAGAGTCAGGGCTTCCCAGGACTTTGGGAAAACAAGGTAACAAGCAAAAGAAAGCAGCATGCCACAGGGGCCATCTTGTCTCCTATCAGGAATCGACTGATTCCAATGGCAGGGCCTGGGTATCCAAAAATGGAGGATACTCAGAGCACCTGTCAAATTCAGCATGGAGCTACCACCAGCTCATACCCTGCTCTGTGGCCACACACAGGTGCCAAAAAACATATACACTAGGAGTACAGGGTTTTACTCCCACCAATGGGTGCCATATGGGTATCCCAAGGCTCTGTTAACCAAACCAAAAAGCTGAGGAGCTGCACTGTCAGGAGTCCTGCATGGACTCCTGCGCAGAAAATAACACACACATGATAAAAGTACTGCAGGACAAGGACATGGAGGCCCTGTCCCTCCAATGCATTTCCAGCATCACAGCCACAAAGAGAATGAGGTGTGTGTGTGGGGGGAGGGGGGCAGTGTGGCATGGCATTGGATGTGTCTTGGGGGGAGGGCAGTGTGCTCGATTTGCATAGACAAAGGCATATATATTCTGCATGTGTCGGTAGCACCAAGGCTTTTGTCACTGAGGCTGGTGACTGTGCCATCATGATCATCCAAAATAGTACATGCGCCAGCTGCATTCTAATGTGCAGATCCCACTTATATCCACACACACAATGCAGGTTAGCACATTCTGCACCCAGACTGAGGGCCAGGTGTCTTACTCTCCATGGAGGTGGGCTTGGAGCCCGGGACGTGAACCTAAAAGGGTGACTTACCTAGGTATATTTTACAGATGGGGACGCAACCCACAATGGTTTCTGTGGATCTGACAAGCTCAAGTCTGACGTCTGTACAATGCGCAACCTTGCAATCGCAGCTCCAGTCATTAGTCCCCACTGAGTGGCTGAAAATCTAAATTCCCAGATTTCCTTATAATCCCTTACTTTCTTTCCACCCAGACCCAGACTGGATTCCATTACAGACCGAGTGGCGCTCAGCGACTATGAAGCTCGAAGGTTAGTAGAAAGCATGCAGGAAATGACGTATGTGTGTGCCTTCATCACAAATCTTGTGAGGTTGCAGAGCTGCCTACATGTGATTCACCTATGGAAATGAGTAATCTGACATTGTGGGGTGTAAATTCAGCCCCCGAGTGACAGAGACTGAGAGGCCATACACGGCCCTATTGTGAGAATGAAGCTGGATGATGTTGAAACCCATTGGAATATGCAGGCCAGTTCAAACATTGATTTCCGAAATAAAGCCTAGTGATGGGACAAAAATGGGCCTACTTCAACTTTTTCAAAATGGACAGGTGCTCAAGTGGAGGAAAATGTGCCTGAGAACTGAAAACTGCTGGATGTGCCCAATACATTGCAAAAGGCAGTTGTGGCTGAAAGTGCTGCTTTCATAAAATATGAAAAGCTACCATTTAATTTAAGGAGACAGATAGCAGCATGTCACATTTACTTCAATGTAGCACAAGACTGTGATCCAAAAATCTAAGAAGGGCAAAAAGAGGAGAGCAGACTCACATCAACAGAGAGCTAGTCAGGAGACCGAGTTGTATAAGTGTTGCGGACAAAGTGGTCTGCCGTGGGTGATTACTTGACTGCTGCATTGAGGATTTTTTCCATCGCTGCCAAATAAGGCATGGCTTGCCCGAGTGAAGCACTTCTGCAAAACCTCATCTCCTCAGTAAACCGCGGTACGCAGAGCGGTATAAGTGGAGCGCACAAAGTGGTCTGCCGTGGTCTGCTGGAGAATGGCGGGAGGTGAACTGCGGCTTGACATGCACAAGTGAAGAGGAAGTGCCAAGCACGATTGGCACTCCAGCCGCCCCTTTCGAAGTACCAGAAACATTCACACCGAAATATGTGACTTATGATGAGAAAATAAACCAGCAGAGAGCCGCAGTTGGGCTCTGTTCAGTACCTATTAGAATAACAGCACCTATTGAAGTACTGACACCTAAGAAAAACCAGATAGTGAAGGAACCCATTGAGAAAACCATATCGACAAGTGAGACAGAATGATGATTGCCAGAATGTAATACCCGAAGAAGCTAAGAAGATACTGAAGGAAGATATATGGTGACGTCATGAGAACCCGGACTGATGCACATATAGAAGATATAACAACCTGATAATGATGATTAAAGAGACGAAAATACCATGGATAAACGACATCCTGAGCCTAAAGTGAAACAATTGATGTCAAGATGTCAGAAACATATGCCATATATACAATGAAGATATTCAGTTAGTTTAAACATGTACAGATGCAAGAAACCGCAAAAAGGCAAGAAATCGTGAGGCTTGCTTATGCTTAGTAGTAAGATAGATTGCGGCAAGTGCAACCTATACATATATCTGTTAGGCAGAATCATATGCAGTACCCTTTGGGAACACCACACACAATTAAGACTAGAAGTGTAAGTACAATTTCATCTTTGCTACAAGCCTGTACTACACAGTAAAGTGGTAGCGATGGCTGAGCAGCCAGACTTATCTCAAGAGTAAAGTGAGCAGTACAAGAGGTTACCCAAAGGACAACAATTACTATGGTTCAAATAGACACACTGATTCAAGGTATCTGAGTAAAAGAATATACATTTATTTACACCATCAGTTATAAAACAGTTCACTATCTTAAAACAGCAGCCCTATGGGGATTGGGGAATGGTTCCCGGAATGGGGACTTACCGGGTCCTCCAAGGTTGGAATGACCCCCTAAGTCCCTATTTCTGGAACCCGGAATGCGGTAAAGGGGTAGCCATGGTGCTAATAGCACCATGGCTACTCCTACCGCATAATGAGGCCCAAGGTTATTCAAAATCAACAGCACCAACAAGTTATAGGCAGGGCAATCTAGAAAAGGCTACTACAACTAGGATTCAAGTCAATAGGTCTGGGCCAATGCTAATGGCTCAAAGTCTTTGCAGAGGATCACACAGTTCAAAGTAGTTTGCGGTTAAGTCTTTGCTAAGAGTTCAAAACGAAGTTGGTTGGAAGAAAAGTTATTCAAAGGAGAAGAGAAGGGCAAGCCTTCAGAGAGGCGAAAGATATCAAGCACTTTCACGACGGTCGGATGGAATGAACGACCAGATTTGCACAGTACTTTAAATGGAGAAGAATGCTGTAGCTGAGGCAGTTGTTCCTGGCAGTTCCTGCAGGCTCACGTTTCCTGGAGCTTTTGTCGTGGGGACAAGAAGGCGGATGGCTGGAGGGTCCTGCACTGCCCAGGGAGGAAGCCAGTAGCGGAGCAAAACAACAAATAAAAGGTGCACTCCTTAAAACCCAAACTGCTTCTCTTCCCACTGGCTATCCGATCTACTGCAGCGATGCACAGCAAATTCGACCAGTAGAGGGAGGCCGGCGTTTGGTGTTTGGCAAGCTGGTTGGTCCCACAAAGCTCATTGGAAGAAGATTTAATCCACTCCTGGATGAATCTCTTCACTCTAGTCAGTCAAACATCCTAGAGAGACCATCATCATTTTGGTGGTGACATCCTGACCTGTGCCCAATGGTGAAATCAAACCCTTGCAGGCAGATTGACCATCTTAGTAGTTTTGGGTGTTACCCTTTCATTTGAATCAACCATCTTAACGGTTAGTGGTCTGTCTGAATCACAAAAGTAGATCCAAACAAGTATGGTCTAAACTTCTTCAGAGACCACACAATAGCAAAGAATTCACGCTCAATGGTTGCCCACCTTGTTTCTGGTTCCTTCAGCTTCCTGCTGATGGAGCAAATGGGGTGCTCCCTACCTTTCTCATCCAGTTGACTAAGGACTGCACCTATACCTGTATTGGAGGCATCTGTCTGCACAATGAAGGGTTGGTGATAATTAGGAGCTCTTAGGACTGGAGCTTGACAAAGGGCTTTCTTCAGGTTTTCAAAGGCTTGAGTGCACTCCTCATTCCATCTGACCTCTTTAGGGAATTTATGAGAGGCAACCACATTCAAGGGAGAATCGATGGTCCCATAGTTCTCTATGAAGTTCCTGTAGTACCCAGTGAGACCTAGGAAGGCTCTCACCTGGGTTTGAGTAGTGGGGGTGGCTCAGTTTGTACAGCTTGTACTTTGCTAGGCAATGGCCTTATTTCACCTCCTCCTACCTCATGACCAAGGTAAACCACCTTGCTCTGACCAATTTGACATTTACTTGCCTTTATGGTCAGATGAGCCTGCTCAAGAGCCTGCAATACATATCCTAAGTGGTCAACATGTTCTTTCCAAGTAGGGCTGAACACTGCAATGTCATCCAAGTATGCCATGCAGAAGTCCTCCACCCCATTCAGAACTTGATTAACCAACCTTAGGAATGTAGCAGGTGCATTCTTTAATCCAAAAGACATAACCTTAAACTGGTAGAGGCCTGCTAGGGTCGAAAATGCAGTTTTCTCCTTGGTATGGTCTGTCCGGGCTTTTTGCCAATAGCCTGGAGTCAGATTAAATGTACTGAGGTACTTGGCTGTACCAAGTTTATCCACCAGTTCATCTGTTCTTGGTAAAGCATGGGCATCAGTCTTTGTGACTACATTTAGAGGTCTATAGTCGACACAGAATCTCAACTCCTTGGATCCTACCTTTGGTACTAGGACAACTGGACTAGACCATGGACTTGTAGATGGCTCTATAACCCCGAGATCAAGCATCTTGTTGACCTCCTCCTTTATGTGGTTCCTTACATGGTCTGAAATTCTGTAACCTCTGCTTTATGCAGGTAAACAGTCACCAGTTAAAATCTCATGCTGGCCCCAAGGGGTCAAGCCTGGTGATAGTGAAAACAGGGAGGCAAACTGATTTAACAGAAACTTGCACTCCTCCTGTTGTTCAGATGTCAGATTAGAAGAGAGATTAACTCCTTCTATTTTCTCATCTAAAGGCTGTCCTCTGAGTAGGTCAGGTAGAGGTTCACTCTCCTCCTCCTCTTGAGCTGAAGCTAGAAGCAGAGCTCCCACTTCTGGTCTCGAGACATAGGCCTTCAAACGGTTGGTGTGAAAGACTCTGGGAGCCTACTTAGGTTTGCCTAAGTCCACCAAATAGTTCACCTCTCCATGTTTTCCCACAACCTTGAAGGGACCTATCCACTTGTCCTGCAAGGCCCTCTGCCTTGTGGGCACCATAACTAGCACAAGCTGGTATTGAGCGAACTCAACCATGTTGGCCTTCTGGTCATACCAATGTTTGACCAGAGCCTGACCTGCTTTCAAGTTATCACTAGCTTCTGCCATCATGTGTGACATTCTCCTTCAGAGACCTATCACATAGTCAGTCACTATGACTGGCTTGGGGAAGCAGCACTCCCCAACCCCTGCCTAATCAGGGCCAAAGGACCTCTGACTGGATGGCCATAAAGAAGTTCAAAGGGACTATATCCAACTCCCTCCTGAGGGACTTCTCGATAAGCAAAGAGAAGGCATAGCAGTAAAAGGTCCCACTTTCTTTTAAGGGGTTCTTCTAAAGCATCTATCATGCTCTTCATAGTATGATTAAACCTTTCAACCAACCCATTTGTTTGTGGATGGTAGACTGTAGAGAACTTGTAAGTGACAGCACAGTTTTTCTACATGGCTTGCATGTAGTGGGACATAAAATTGGATCCCCTGTCGGATATCACTTCCTTAGGAAACCCTACTCTGGTAATAATACCAAGTAGAGCCTTAGCCACAGCTTGAGCCATAACAGTTCTCATAGGTATCGCCTTAGGATATCTAGTAGCATGGGCAACTACAACCAGGAGAAACCTATTTCCTGAAGATGTGGGAGGGTTAAGGGAACCAACAATGTTGATTCCCACCCTCTCAAAAGGAACTCCCACCACTGGGAGAAGCACCAATTGTGCCACATTCTTGGCTCCACTCTTGCCAGAGGTTTGGCAAGTGTGACAGCTCCTACAGAATTTGTCAACTTCTGAACCCATCTTAGGCCAGTAGAAGTATAAAGAGAGCCTTTCCTTGGTCTTTTTGAAACTCAAGTGACCAGCCAAAGGTATCTCATAGGCCAACTGTAGGAACTGGAGTCTGTTTGCTAGGGGCACTACAAGTCTTTTGCAGTCCCCAGAGATAGACTCAGTCGGTTCACTGTAGAAGAGGCCATCTTCCCAATGCAACCTGTGCTTCCCAGGCTCTTGCCCATCGAGCTGAGAAGCTGCTTGTAGGCGAAGACCTTCAAGAGTAGGACACTCTCTTTGTCCTCTGATGAAGTCTGACCTGTTGGGTCCACCTTCTGCCAGTAAAGACTGCAGCTCAGGATGGTCAGCAGGATCCAGATCTCCAACTAGAGTAAAGTCCTCTTCCAGATTTGATTCTTCAGTAGCTGGATCAATCACACAGGGTTGTACCTCACACTCAGCCTCAGCTGGTGGAGGAGTCACAGGTGTGACTTTGGACAATCTTGGGGATGTCCTCGTTGGTAGCACAGGGGTGCTATCTGCTTTCTTCTGGGAGGTCTTAGGTGTCCCCTTTGCCTCTTTCTTTCTTGAAATAGCAGTTACTAAGTCCTGTGGACTGGGGGTGATAGTTTCCTCTATCAAGTCCCCCGGAGAGCCTCTCAAGGTCCTCTCCCTTGCAGGCCTAGTTAGCTCCTGTTTCCTTTTACTGGGAGGCCTGGGGGTACTAGACACAACTCCAAGAGTTTTCAGGTCATTACCCAACAGGACTCTCCCAGGCACTTCACTCTGCACACTAACAGGTATCTTGACAGTCATGTCATTGCACTGGATGAGAACTGATAACTTGTGAAGCATTTGCACAGGGCCTCCAGCTAACTTGGTTAGGTGTTTGGGTGCCTTAGCAACATCCTCTACCTTGAAAAATGATTCATCAACCACAGTTATGCTGGCTCCAGTGTCTCTGATGACAGGAGTCTCCTGGCCATTTACAAGGACACTATCTTTATAATACTCTTTAGTATTATCTGGGATGGAATTATAGGCATTTAAATTATGTTGTTCCCACAAACCCAGGGACACTAAGGGAACACTAGCTGAGACTCTCATGGGCTCATCAGCCAGTAGGTGAATGTTTGCACTTGCCAGAGCTACTTCTTCCTCTGGGGAGAAGGCTAAGGAGAAAGTGTGTATCCCTCAAGTTTTACCCTTGCATCTGGGTTCCCCTTTCGCATGGTCAGTTGACCAACAAACATAACATTTACCAAATGTTTTGATGAATGGGGGTTTGTTCTGACCCACCTCTGGTTTTGCACCAAGAGGTACACTAGCCTGATTTGGTTTCCCTTGGGGCTTACCCTTGCTATATATGGGGCCCTCATTTGGATTGGAGGTATTAGAATTCTCCTTGTTATCTTTCTTTGGTTGCTTTCCCTCATCCTTCTTCTGAGTTGCCCCAGAATCTGTTACGCTCACCTGATATCTCCGGGGCATCTGGAAGGTTCTGAGATCTGGAACCCTGGATTCATAGTTGTCCAGTGCTGAATAATGAATCTTAGTTATTTGTAGGGTGAGCTATCCGTGTTGCGTTCCTTGTGCTGGGGCGCTTGACGTTTGTTGGCGAGCTGCTCGAGTTGCTTCACTGGTGCAGTACGCCTTCCTTGGGCCCAGGCCTGCTGTGACCCTGAATCTGCTGGTAGGCAGGTAGGTTTGTTAATTGTAAGTCTTTGTTCTGTTTATGGTGGGAATTCGTTAATGTCTTTATCTCCTTCTTTTCAGGTGTGAAGGTCTTGATGCTGGCATGCCGGATGGAGAGGCACGTTTTCTAGGTAAGAGAAAGCGCAAATCACAGCGCCTTTATTGTCTTTAAAGCTAACCTGTGTTTTCTTCTTCTTCTCCTCACAGACTGATGTGGTACTGCGAGTGGATGTGAATGCGATGAAAAACAGGCCCACGGAATCCGTTAAGGTAAGTACAGCGCTGTGCGGTTGTTTAATATTGAAAGCGAACCTGAATATGTCTCTTTTCCTTTGCAGATGTTGCTGTGGTGCTCCGGATGGAAGCGTGGTGTAGCACGATGGAATTCAGGTAAGACTGATGGAATTCGATGTTTTGGAAGCATGCGTTCTTATATTGTTTTTCCCTTTCTCGTTATTGCTGGTCGCAATGTTCGAACAGCAGCTGTGGCAGCGGTTTGCCGGAAGTCCTTAAACTAGTACTCACAGTTGAGTGATGTTTCTTCTTCTCTCGGTTTCCACAGATTGCAGCCCAGTTGAGATGCTGAGTTCTTCCTGTAATCCTGCAAGAACAAGAACAAGATTATTCTGCCTTACCTGAGAAAACACAGGTAAGGCAGAATAATCTTGTTCTTGTTCTTGCAGGATTACAGGAAGATGCTGAAGACCAGGAGCTGGACACGGTGTTCGTCACGCTGCGGGTTGCAGAATAACTCAAAGCGTGTTCTGCAGTCAGGGTTGGTTTATATAGCCCAAGTAAAGTAGTACCAGGGAAAGTAGTTCCAGGCCTGCCACAGCCAAAACACTAGACCGCATGTCTTCGTTCTTAGAACTAGACTGTGTGGGTGCTTCCATGTTGGATTTAAAGGCCCATGTACATAAATGGGACCTAGTTTGAACAGCCCTTCCTTCCTACATATGAGCCTGGTGCCAAAGGCGCCAGGACTGGCTCCAGGAGCCCTTTTGCAGTGAGTTTAAGGCCCTCAGGGTTCTGGTGAAAGCCTGCTTCTGGCACAAATTGTGCACCCTCACAGTGGTCATGACAGAATCCTTGTGAGTAGCCCTGTTGGCAATCCACAAGTCAACAGCCTTAGCAAACTTCTTTGGATCTATCTCCTTAGAATCAGCCAAGTGCTGTCTGAGCTCAGGAAAGCAGGCATCATAGATTGACTCCAACATAACAAGATTTCTCATACCGTTATAAGCGTTAACTCTGTAACCCTTAATCCAACCCTCTAAGTTCTTCAAACATTCACACACCCAGGTAGCCCAAGGGGTACCATCATGCTTTTGAGGGTCCTAAACATCGTAAGGTACTGGGAAGGGGTCTACCCAAATATAGCAATCAAAGCTAGCTTCACACACTCATAATCCATCCTATCCACCTCCCCCAACTCCATCACAACATCAGATGCAACAGTGGGTAGCATAGAGAAGAGCCAAGGAAGCAACTGATTCCCTGTGATGTCTTGAATCCCATGGTTATACTCAAACATTGCCAACCAATCCAAAATATCAAGCTTAGCCTCATACAAACACACAATTGGCATACGGGGTCTCTTAGAACTGGAAGACCTAGAAGATTCTGGGAGAGAAGCATTCTCAATAGACAACTTTTTAATTTCTAGTGCATGATTCAACTCCATTTCTCTGAGCTTACGTTCTTGTTGCTTTTGTTCAGTTTGGGCATTAATACGTTTGAATTCCAATTCAAGCCTCATCTTTTCTAGAGCAATGAATTGAGGACTGAGTGTAGGACCTGATGGGATCCCAGTGGACAAAGGTTGAGGTTTCTGAGCAAGTAGAGGAGTACTAGGGCCTACATTGTGAGAATCCTCTGCCTCATCTAACCAATCCATAACATTTGAAACATTTGCTTCCTCATTATTTTCCACATTTGCTGGAGGGGTAAGCATTTCAGACCTACTCCCCAGATTTTGGTTCTCCAACAACTTTTCAATTAATTCTGACTTTTTGCCTTTAACAGACAGATTCCCATCTCTACACAGATTTTTCAAATGAACAACAGTGTAAGTAAGGAGGGTCTCCTGCTGTAGCTTTCCATATCAGACATGATTAAAATTGCTTTTAGTTGTGTTTAGCCTTGTGGTTAGTTGAGCCAAGGTTATAGCAGCACTATAAGTGTAATCACTATGCTTTATCCTCACCACTGTACACCAGTGTTAGGAAGAATCATATGCCGTACCCTTTGGGAACACCACACACAATTAAGACTACAAGTGTAAGTACAATTTCACCTTTGGTACAAGCCTGTACTACACAGTAAAGTGGTAGCGATGGCTGAGCAGCCAGACTTATCTCAAGAGTAAAGTGAGCAGTACAAGAGGTTACACAAAGGACAACAATGACTATGGTTCAAACAAACACTGATTCAAGGTTTCCGAGTAAAAGAATATACATTAATTTACACCATCAGTTATAAAACAGTTCACTATCATAAAGCAGCAGAAAATCACAGTCTTAATATACTACAATAATCCCGCATTCAATTCTGGACAAGTTAAGATAAAAATGAAGTGTGAGCAAAATGGCACTCCAGCAATTTAAAAGGGAGAAAAGACAAGGTTATTCAAAATCAACAGCACCAACACGTTATAGGCAGGGCAATCTATACTACAACTAGGATTCAAGTCAATAGGTCTGGGCCAATGTTAATGGTTCAGAGTCTTTGCAGAGGATCACACAGTTCAAAGTAGTTTGTGGTTAAGTCTTTGCCAAGAGTTCGAAGAAAAGTTATTCAAAGGAGAAGAGAAGGACAAGTCGTCAGAGAGGCGAAAGATTTCAAGCGCTTTCACCGTGGTCGGACGGAAAGAACGACCGGATTTAAACAGTACCTTAAATGGAGAAGAATGCTGTAGCTGAGGCAGTTGTTCTTGGCAGTTGCTGCAGCCTCATGGTTCCTGGAGCTTCTGTTGTGAGGACAAGAAGGACGACAGCTGGAGGGTTCTGCACTGCCCAGGGAAGAAGCCAGCAGCAGAGCAAAACAACGAATAAGAGGTGCACTCCTTAAAACCCAAACGGGTTCTCTTCCCACTGGCTATCCGATCTACTGCAGTGATGCATAGCAAATTGGACCAGGAGAGGGAGGCCGGTGGTGTTTGGCGAGCTGGTTGGTCCCACCAAGCTCAAGGGAAGAAGATTTCTTGCAGATCTTCTCTGTCGTCGAAGTTTTGGAGCGATTCGGACCTGCAGCAGGGCTTCACCGGGATGTCCAGTAGTTGCAGCAGTCATCTTCCTTCAGCTTCTCTTTAGTTCTGTCAATCTAGTGGCGACTCTGCCTTCCAGTCCTAGAGGTGGGCTTTTTATGCACCAAATCCCTCATTCACACAGCCTGGCTGTCAATCACACAGCAGGGTGGCTGTCCTGGCAGGACAGCTACCTAGTCAATCAAAAAAGAGTGTGACTTGGGTCTCCAAGAAGATCCTGTGCAGGGGACCCAACAAAACCCTCCCTCACATCCTGTCCACCCAGACACTCAGGCACCTAAGGAGGGCCTATGTGCAGAAGCCCGCCAAAGGACGGCGAAAAAAGGAACCAAACCTAGTTTGGCACACAGAGTAAAACACTAGAAAGACCTTTACAAAAAGATATGACAAAATAACTCAACTCTAACCAAGTTAAACTAAACATGGATTAACGGGTTTGAGTTTGAGGCTACCACCATAGCCTCTAACGGTACCAAGGCTATTTTCGTAGTCCGCGGTAGAATAAAAATGGTAGATACCACTGCCACCAGCCAAATCTTAGAGAAAGGGGAACATACTAATGTTCCATGAGACTCAGACAAAAGGGGATCACTATTACCCCTCCATTACTCTATTGGAAGATAGGGTGTACTGGGTCTGTACATTTAAAAAGACGAGTAAAGTCAATGGTAACTTTACATGTTCTGGGAGACAGCAGTCAGTCCCAGAAAATGGAGTTTAAAGTGGGAAGTCTGAAAAGACAACCCTGTGTCACTGCACTAAAGGTGCTGGGTGACACAGTAAAAAGATGATGCCTATCGGGTGGGTGAGACTCCATAGCCCATGAGCATTAAAATGTCCACACACAGCAAAACACATGTAAGAGTGGGGGGAAAAGGCTCACACCCTTACCAGGCAAAGAAATTAAATGCTAGAAATCCAGCAAAGCTTCTGAGGGACTCAACAGGTAAGGGAAATTAGCCATTCTGGAGAATTCTCCCAACAATATCTACCTCAAAAAAGCACTTTATATAAGTATACTTCCACTACACACAAGAGCAGAATCAATCAAAGGTTACTAAAGGTGTCAAGAGGAGAGTTTTGCAGCAAACAAATCGAGAATTAAAGACGGAGAGAAACTCAGACGAAGGTAACCATGCCAAGAAGCCAAGGTCGTATCAGCTGGAAAAGGCCAACAGTGGATACAATTAAAGGAAAGAATAACAGAGTATTCTGTTCAGGGAAGGTCAAGATAAGCCACATATGGCAGACAACTGGCAGAATTAAATCAAATACACGAAATTGCATGAAGGAAAGGCCGATTTCACAGTGTCGGAATCACGTGACTAGGCTAGCAGAAAGGGATGAAACTTTCACACCTACAAATGGACCTTTGCCATATCCAGATGCCTTAACTTTCCCAGACCAAGAAGCAGACTTGAGGCCAACTACAAAGAAATAATTGACACATGACCACTGAGGTGATGACTGATTGTAACAATAATTGGAGGAAAGCTGGGGTGCAGACAAGCTCCCTGCACCTGGCCAGCTATTCTGCACGCTGCTAAACGCAACTGGAAAAGTACGAGTGGAGTTGATGCCAACCCAATCATAGTGGACCATGTAATCTAGTGTCCTATAGTTAGCAGAACCAATGAGACATCATACTTTTAGTGACGTTTAGAGTGGCCATTTTGAAGGAAGGGCTTAGTTGCCCCCCTGACATTGTTTATCCAATCCACTCTCCCCGTTACCATATACAGATATAGTACCTATATTAAAGTTACCTTCCTAGAACCAATCAAGTTGCATGCTAAGTTTTAAGAGTTAGGCATCAGGGATGACGAGTTTTTGGTATAAATGTTATGTTTCTTCTGACATTAATTGGAGTTGAAGCGAGAAGGACGATCGAGCGATTGCTGATATCCATTGAACTCCTTCTTCTTTTGTACTTGTCATTAAACAGACTCTCTTTGCCAAACTTTTGAGTGCCATGATTGATTTGGTGCAAGAGTATGAATCTGCATCCCCATCTATCTCAAGGGTGCTGCTGCTCATCTTAAAGTGCTGTTTGGAAACCCGCAGTTCTATGGGCCGGCTGGGGTCCATCCTGCACACAACGCTTCTTTTTTCAGCCTTCTGGCCAAGTTTGGCGGGAAAGGTTATTGTCTAACTGAATATTCCTATGCTGCCCTGTTTAGTTGGGCTTCTGTTATTTGTAAATCATGCCGGGTCCATGCAGAAGCAAATCAACGGGGAGCAAATCAGAAATCACAGAGGAAGTATGGGAAGTGGAGTTCTTAACTTGGAAAATTTAAACTCCCCACCCCCAGGGCGTCCATTGATGTGGGAAACATTACCACTCAGAAGAGTCTAGATGACTCAGAGTCTCTAACCCATGCAGCCCCAGAAGATTTAACAGATCAAGTAGGGTCGAATTGTGTCTTTGAGGTGTCCATCCTGGCCCCAGTGGTCTCACTGGAACTAGCAAAAAGAGTGTGCCTTTCCTTGAGTGGACGGTCAGCGCAGTCCATCCCGGGATCTCCCTTTCGAGCCAGGGGTATGAAGGAGGTTAAACTCTTTAAGACTTCACACTTTCAGCCGGTAGCCCATGAGATGGAGGTTGATGTGTTTCCTACGATCTGTCACGGCTCGCCAATATTACCAGATGCCCACAACTTCTTTAATCAGCCTCACCCAACATCAACACACTGCTCATCTCCGTCTTCTGAAGAGAGGCTGGTACTTGACCCTAAAGATTCCATGACTATGGGATACGATCGTCAGGTCCAAGAAGAGCAAATGGTTGATACTTTTTCTTTTCCCATCTTAGCTAAGATTTTAGACACTATGGACCGGGGTCATGACCTGAACATGTATGAAATGAGAGAAGTACGATCCTCATTGAAGGATCTGCTTGCAAAAAAGAATTTTTTTAAAGATTTCATTCTGGCCTTGAGTGCCCCAGGCATGATCTGCAGAAACTCTTTGATTGGGGGGGGGGTGCTACTACTGCTGCAAATTCAGTTTCTGTTGACGCCCAAACTGTAGTTTACACCTGGCAAAGTGGATCTCAGAGATGGGTTTCCCACCTCCCAGCTACAGTTCTCTGCCCCTAAGGTGGTTGGTAACCGCAAGAAGAGCAAGGTTCACTCACAGATGCAGAAAGCGACTTCTGCTCAGCCTTGTTCTATTGAACATGAGACAAATAAAAAGTAATTGATCACGACATACCTTAAACCTAAAACGGCAGAAGCGATCGGTGAAGGATTAAATGCTTCCTCTCTCACTACTTACTCAATTGAATCAGATGAGGAGGCCCTTCTGTCCTCCTTGCCAGAGGAAGGCGGTCCTCAGCCACAACCTTTGAGTGCCTCATACCCATGTGTGGGCACATTAGATTCCCCAAGGGTCCATCTGAGGGCTCTACCTTTAGACTTCTGTTGAAGAGGGAGGCATTCTATGACAGTCAAGGGCCATGCTGTCTGGCTCGGCACTGACAGAGGGGGACCAGTTGAGCTATTAATGTTTCAGTCACAACTTCAAGGTTAAAGGGCTTTACCCGCTAAATCGTCAATATATTTTAGCATTATTTGCTCATCTAACTAGTTTACAATCACTCTCCTCAAAGGACATTGACAGATTAATTTTTATGGATTTTAGGCGTGTTGATTCGGTTAAAATTGTTTTTTACTCTAAGCTCATTTATAACCTAGTTGTTGCCGAGGCTGAATGCTTGCTAAATATGGTGTATGCTTTGTCGGAAGACTGGCCGTAAGATATTCCAAAGGGACCTATTCAGGAGAGGGGGGCGCGTGGCAGACCAGAGCTTAACCCTTGAGAACCCTTAAAAATGTACAGCAATTGGCAGTACAAAATGCGTCCAATGATGTCTGCCCTCGGATGTTGAGCCACAATGTGTCGTACGACTGGTCTCATATCATAAATTCCTTACATCAACACAACCCTTTACAAAGGGGCATCCGCTGAATTACCCCGGTCAGGATTGTCTTCTGGATTACGCGTGGGTTCTGCCATCTTTGCTCAAATAGGGAACTATGGAAAGAGGCCGACTTGATATGTATTCAAGAATCTTTTATGCTTCACACTCCCCTTGTGAATTGCTTTACTGTCGCATTTGAGCCTGCCAGGAAGAGATTAAAGGGAAGGCCATTTGGCGGCTTAATTTGTGCTTGGCGTGTGTCCCCTGGCTCTAACATAGAAAATCTGTGTATGGGCTATCCTGACATTTTAGGCTGCAAAATAACATGGCTCAAACCATTTGATGAAGTTTTAAGAGTTTTAATCGTTTTAAAAAACTATTTTAATCCTGTATCAACTTCTTTGATAGATTTTGTGTAATTTATTATTAATATATTTGATGCACACTGATTATTACCTAGCGTTAGTTTTCTGGTTATGTGCGATTTTAATTCCGAATGTTTAGATTCCCAGTGGTATCGACCTGAGGTGTCCAGACATTTCTCTCAATCTGCCAGAGGTCGAGGGATATTTTTTCATGCTTGTCTGGATAGCTTGGACCTGTTCCCTTAAATAGGCATACTTTTTGGAGACTAATATGACGAGGACCGGAGGGTACAATTCTCTTTGCAACATCAGCCGATTACAGGCAAGGCTTGGGAGAATAATTCTTCTGAGTTTTATGCTACTCTGAGTATTACAGACGTTTGTGCGTTTGTGACCCCGGGAACGTGTTTGGCTAGGGAGGCTTGGTCCTATTAGACATAGATTCAGAAGGAATTCAGGCAGCTATTAGGAGGGCCAAGTCTTCGAACGCCCATGAACAGATGGGGTCTCCAACTTAACACTGAAATCAGTGCCTTCTCTATGGGCTGATGTTTTGTTTCAACTGTTCTGTAATGTGTTTGGGCGGACCAGGTGCCCAGCAACTTGGAGAGATGCCATTGTGATAGTCATTTTTCAAAAGGGTTTATATGGGGAATCCTGGTAATTCTCGCCCTATATCCCTATTGGATGCTTCCTATAAGATTTATTCGAGCTTCCTGCTTCGTGCACTTGATAGATGGGCAATTCATGCCATTAAGTTGGACCCTAATCAATCCGGGTTTTGTAAGGGAACCAGTACAGCTCTGAATGCCTTATCTTACAACTTTTGAAGAATCAGGCTTTCCAATCTAAGCGTTCAATTTAGCTTTCTTTTCTTGATGTCTCTAAGGCATTTGATTGTGTGGATCGAACTAGGCTTTGGGAATGCTTAGGATGTGCGGCTGTCTGGAGGCCTTGGTACAGTTGCTGGAACTCCTGAATACAAACATCAGAATCAAGGTTAGGCTCGACAAAAAGGGCATGTACTCGGGGTGGACCTGTGTGGATCGCAGATTGTGGGGCTGTGTACAAGCTCCCCTTTTGTTTAATGTATACATCTTTGGAATTAGGGCAGCTTTGGAAGGTACAGGTGTTAATCCCCCGAGGTGGGACACATGAAAATTCAGTATCTTTGATATGCTGATGATCTTGTGTTACTCAACCACACTGCAATAGACTTACAGAGATCTCTGACACGAACAAAGGGCTTCTTTAAGGACCTTGGGCTAGATATCAGTGTGACCAAATCTTAAATTTTGGTTATTAATAGCAGAAAGCAGATCAAATTTCGCCTGGTACATTGATGGTAAAAAGTTAGAAGTGGTCACTGACTTTAGGTATCTTGGTGTGGCGATTAGATCTAATCGATCAGTGTCTCTTGCTAATCAAGCAATTAAGTTGGATGCTATCTCAGAGGTTGCACAACTTCTAGTGCTGGACAGAAAGTATGGACGCTTCTCATTACTTCCTGCACTCAAAATGTACAACCAATTGCTAGTTCCAAAACTAACTTTTAGAAAATTAACTTCTAACCCGGTGCTAGTTCCAAAAAATGTCCTCTTTCGATTTATTATGTTTCCACCAGTGATGATTCTATTTATTCAGTTGAATGCACTTTACAATCTAGGCAATTGTGCAGTGCTTAAGGTCTGGTTGAATTATATTCTGACCATCGTTAATGAAAGAGCAGTACCGTTGGATGAATTGGAGTATAATGCAGTCAAGGTTAAGAAGTTACTATTCGAAAATGACTGGATTGTAAACAGAGAAAAATTGCTTCCTTACAAATGGTTTGAGTATTTTTCTTTGGACATTAAACCTTTCATTTCTCCACAGGAATACATGACAAAACATGCCTCAAGATCACTGAAAAACTTCGGGCTACGCATGAAAGTAAACTTACTTCCAACCAACAATGTCCTAGGTGGCCGGGCATTGGCTCCACCTAGTAAATGCATATGCCGTTACTGTAGAATGAATTGCGAAACTCTAAACATATAATTGTGGAATGTCCGGCCTTAATTATTCAACATGAGGAAATGTTTTAATTCTGTTTTACTACTCGACCTTTGTTAAATTGGGGATCTTTCTGATGGAAGCTACTAGTTATTCCCGATCATAGCCTGGTAATTAATGTGATAAATTTACTAAAATCCCTTGTGTCTCTCGATGACATTTCTTTGTTTTAAAATGTTTTATTAAGTTATGTATGATGTGGAATGATGTTGTACTTTGTAAATCTCGTTGTTTTGTTCTGTTTGATTTAATGCAAGTATGTGTGAAAAGTTTCATTTGTAAACTAAATCACACAATAAATTAAATAAATAAATAATAGACAGGAGAACCTGGGACACTTGCTGGGAACTTTTGCCTGGAAGCTGGGAGCACTATCTGAGAGAGAGGCCTAAAATCTGCCTGGAGGGACTTTGCTGTGAATAGAGACGAGAGGTGTGAGCTGCCTACCTATTCCGGAAAGAGGGCCTGAAATTTGGCTGGCCTCCTGAGGTAAGAACAGAGATCTCCCATGTAAGTAAATATATCCCAAAGCTATCAATTGTGTGGCGGAGCTACCTGCCTTAATTCCGTTCCATTAGTGGGTGGGGGAGCAAAACTGTGTAGACCCTGGCCTTAGTTGACTAAACATATCACTTAATGAATTCCCTTAGAGAAAAACAACATATTCGTTTTAACCAGAAGTTTGAGAGGAAGCTGTCTGTTTTAACCAATTCCTTTTCATTAGTGGGTGCTCTCCCATTAGTGGGAAGGGGGTAAAAGCATTATACCCTTAGCTTATTTAACTAAAAATATAATTTAATTAATCCATAAGGTCAGCTACCAAGGGGTAATGTTTTTTCAGAATTCGAAATTGACAAAGATTATCCCAGTGCACAGTAAACAACTCTAGTCTTTAATGTAATTGGGTAACCCTGCTGTTCATTTGAATGTGCTAGTGTGTAATAATTTTATACAAATAAGATTGCTTGCCACAAATTATCTTTCGGCAAATGAGAATAACACTTACCTCTGTGGTGATCGGGATTCTTGAAACTAGAAGCTAGAGGGAATTACCTGAAAACTCCTCCCCAATCCAGCCCAAGGCTAGATTGAGGTGAAATCCCCAGGGGAAACCCCGAAGGGAAAAACCCCGTGAGGAGCTGCTAGAGAGCGTGGATTCCTGTAGCAGCTGGTGGAGTGGTGGAGGAGAAACACTAGTTGAGCTGAATTCCGGAATCTTGTCAAGGTGGTTTCTGATAGAGAAGAATAGATGAGTAAGATATCAAATGGAGTAAGTAAAGTGGTAGGGAAAGAGAAAGGATCTTACCCTGAAAAGCCTATGTTCTACTGAGGAGTTCTAGTCGGTCGGAGGTAAGGTTGGTATTAGACCGGATGGTGACAGCCCAAGGAAAAGATTGTTCAGAGCCAGGTGAAAGGCTAATATGGATAAAATAGAAACGTTAGATCAAGGAGGGAATCCTAGTGAGAGACTTGATGAACGAAAGTTTGATAGAAACAAAGACACTACCGGAGAGGACAGTCGGAAACACAGGTAGGTGAACTTCCGTTTATCCGCTGTGCTCGAGAAGACTTTGAATTCTGATGAGTCCAAGAAAACGGAAGGGTAAGAAGAAAAGAAGTTAGGTGAGAGAAGAATGATCCTCGGGGAGGTAGCTGCGGAATTACTTCAGGTAGGAAGTTTAGCGAAGGATAGCGAAAACTTACGATGCGCAGCGCGACTCTGAGTAGAGAAGCAACGCGTAGTGCAGAGGATCCTGTTGCCGGAAGTACCATTCCGGAAGCTTGGAGGCGGGGCTAGTCCCGCGGTGTGAGGAGTGAAAACAACTAGAGCGCGGCTTACCGTCTCCAGATCCTCCATATTGAAAGTCCCGATTTCGGGTTGAGCCATAGCTGTTCCCGGTATTAATTTCTCTAAGTGTGCGGCAGTTCGGTTACACAGAACAGTCGTAACAGTATGCCCCCTCTTAAAGTCATTATCCCCTGGTTTACCAGGATGTCTCTTGTGAAAACTCTTGATTAGTTTAGGAGCATGGATACTGGATTTTGATTCCCAAGTCCGGTCTGAAGGGGCGTAACCCTTCCAGTCTACCAAATACTGAAGTTTCCCACGGTGAAAGCGAGAGTCACATAACTCTGAAACTTCGTATTCCGCATCAGACTGGTGTAGAATAGGTGGTGGACGAGAAAAAACCATGGGATGGAAAATACTTCGAATGTCTTGCTTCAGCTGAGAAACGTGAAAAACTGGATGTATCCGAGTCCATGTCTTGGGTAACTTCAGCTTGAAGGCTGCGGCCCCTATGGCCGAGATCACCCGAAAAGGCCCCATGAATTTAGGAGAGAATTTGGAAGGCCTAAGGTGTCTGGGTAGAAAACGGGAAGATAACCAAACCAGATCTCCAGGTCGTATTACAGGTGCCTTAGATCTAAGGCGATCTGCCATCTTCTTTGTTCTTTCCTGAGTAGATTTAAGAGCCTGAGAGGCAACCTGTTGACCCCGATGTATCCCTTCCAAGAGAGACTTCATGTCTGGACATTTGTCCTCCAAAGATCTTTTGTCCGGGAAAGAGGCAGGATGAAATCCATAAGAACAAAAGAAAGGAGAGGTCTTAATTGCTGAATGATACGCATTGTTATAGGCATATTCAGCGATTGGTAGTAGACTAAACCAGTTGTCGTGGGCTGCTGAGATGTAGCTTCGTAAGTATGCTTCCAAGGTCTGATTTAATCTCTCAGTTTGACCGTTGGTCTGTGGGTGATACCCTGAGCTCAAGGCCCGGGTGATACCCAAAATTTGACAGACCTGTTTCCAGTATTTTGATGTGTATTGAGAGCCTCTATCGGAGATGATAGTCTCAGGTAATCCATGAAGAGAAAAAATTCGGGAAATGAAAGTTCGTGCCATTTGAGCTGCCGAAGGGAGGCCAGAGAAGGGAAGAAAATGAGCCAGTTTGGTAAATGAATCAATTACAACCATTATAGTTGAACATCCTTCGGAAATGGGCAGATCCACAATAAAGTCTGTTGAAATGATTTCCCACGGTCGAGTGGGTATTGGCATTCTGACCAAAGTTCCAAAAGGTGAGTGTCTAGGACTCTTATTTTGCAGGCAGACCGGGCAAGATCTTACGTATGTTAAAATGTCTTTTCGCATTAACGGCCACCAAAAATATCGGGAGACTAATTCACGGGTGTTGGCATTACCTCTATGTCCTGCAGATTTAGAGTCGTGGCACATATTTAGAACTTCCTTCTGTAAGGCCTTGGTAGGTACAAAAACCTGTTTCCCATGGAAAAAACACCCTTCCTTTTTGGACAAGAAACTCAACTCTTTCTTAGTTAAGCTCTTCAAAATGGAGGGAACAGAGCTGTGTTCCAGGCGTTTTAAAAAATCCGTTGGTTTGTATTTCTTTTTGAGATTTAGAACACAGCGAGGAAAAATCGGTTCAGGTTTGACTGAAGATTGAAGAGTGATCTCTTTACGTGACAAGGCATCGGCTTGTAAATTACATCTCCCAGGTATAAATGAAAAGATTATTCTGAAAGGGGAGAAAAAGTGAGCCCATCTAGCCTGTCGGCTGTTGCATGTCTGAGCGTATTGGAGGATCCTTAGGTTTTGATGGTCTGTACGGACCTCTACAGGAAACTGAGCTCCCAACAGCAAATGTCTCCACTCCTCAAAAGCCCTCTTAATCGCCAATAACTCTTTCTCAAGAACGGTGTAGTTTAATTCTGCCGGAGAGAGAGTCTTCGATAGATATGCGATAGGGCGTTCTAAACCTTGGTCATCCTCTTGAAGGAGAACCGCTCCTAAGGCATATTGGGAAGCATCAGTTTCGAGAATGAAACGGCGAGATTGATCAGGAGTCATGAGAATGGGTGCCGAAGTAAATCTCTTCTTCAAAGTATCAAAAGCTTTTTGCGTCTTCTCATTCCAGACATACGGAACTCCTTTCTTTAGAAGGTTGGTTAAAGGCTGAGTAAGAGCCGAGAAGTTGGGGATAAACCGACGATAAAAATTAGAAAATCCAACAAAACGTTGAATTTCCTTGATTGATCGAGGGTTAGCCCAATTTTGAACTGCCATTATCTTGTCTGGATCCATTGCAATACCTTTTGCCGAAAGAATATAACCCAGGTAAGTCACCTGGGGCTGATGAAAAGAGCATTTTTCCAGATTGCAAAACAGGTGATTGTTCTGGAGTCGGTGTAAAACTTCTTGGACCTGGAACTGATGTTCAGAAATGTTTTTTGAAAAGATCAGAATATCGTCTAGATAAACGATAACAGAGTGTAATAGTAAATCCGAAAAAAGATGATCCATAAATCGCTGGAAAATAGCTGGGGCATTGGACAACCCGAATGGCATGACTTGGTATTGAAAATGACCGAAAGGGGTGCGAAAGGCGGTCTTCCATTCATCTCCTTTCTTGATCCTGATTAGATGGTAAGCTCCCTTTAAATCCAGTTTTGTATAAATGAGAGCTCCCTTAACAGCCTCTAAAATATCTGGAATCAAAGGCATCGGGTATCGGTCTGGAATGGTGATCTTGTTCAACCCTCTAAAGTCTATGCAGGGTCGGAGTTCCGAAGAATTCTTCTTGGGTATAAAGAATAATGAAGCCGCCGCTGGAGACGTAGATTCAGTTATAAGTCCATTCTTTAGATTTAGATCTAAGTATTCCCTTAGGGCAATCTTCTCAGACGAAGAGAGAATATACATCCTTCCGAAGGGTAACGGTTGGTCTGGAATAAGATCGATTACACAATCATCTCTGCGATGAGGGGGAAGCAAGGAATATTCTGAGGAGGAAAAAACATCCGAAAATGTATGATACTCCGCAGGAAGGCCAATGACAGACCCCACAATAGAGACCTGTCTGTCTTCCTCTGGTCTTGAATGAACAGTCCTGTTATCTTTCCCCAAACAATTATTGAGACAGAACTCTGATCCCAGGAAGAGAGAACCTGCCGTCCAATTTATGTAAGGATTATGCATTCGTAGCCAAGGTAATCCTAAAATGATAGGGTAATGAGCAGTTCGTATAACATCTAAGGTAATAACTTCCTCGTGAGTAAGAACTGACATGATTAAAGACCCGGTTTGGTTAATGATAGGTCCGGATGTTAAAGGGCTACCATCTACACTTTCAACAGGAATGGCTTCACCTTTATGAAACAAGGGTAGATGATGTTGTTTAGCCCAAATTTCATCAATGAAATTACCAGCAGCGCCACTGTCCACTAAAGCCGGAATCTCTGTCATCTTCTGATTGTCAAATGAGAGGGTAATATGTAATACAAACATTAGTGTGTGAGAATGCTGGTTACCTTGTAAGACTGGCAAGTTTAAAGAGGAACCTAAAGAAACTTTAGAATCCCGGAACGCGGTTCCTCCTACGACCGGGAACTGGCGTTTCCCGATCGTCTCGGAGGAGTAATAGGGCACTCCTGAACAGTGTGAGAATTTGAACCACAATACATGCACAATCCCTGAGTCCGTCTGCGTGATCTTTCCTCAGGAGATAAAGGTCCTCGACTAGCTGATCCTAATTGCATAGGTTCCTCATTAGTGTTTCCTCTGTGTGTTACAGGAGTAGAGGGATATGTACGAGTAGAGGGTTTCCCTTTACGTCTTTCACTGTTCCTCTCTTTTATCCTGTAGTCCACTTGCATTACTAAAGCGATAAATTCTGTTAATGACGTGGGACGTGGAACCCTAGATACCTCATCCTTGAGATCCTCAGACAGGCCTCTACGGAATAACGTAACCTGTGCATCATCCGACCAAGTAGATTCACTAGCAATCTGTTTAAATCTAGTAATATAAGTCAGAATGTCCAGATTTCCCTGTCTGAGGTCTAGAAGTTGTTCCTGGGCTGCTATCCGAATCTCCTGCCTACCGAACATAGATCTTATGCTATTGCAGAAGGCAGAATGAGAATCTAATATGGCATTATTGGTTGTGACCAAGGGAGTAGCCCAGGCTAGGGCCGGTCCCACCATCTGTGAAATCATATATCCTACCTTGTCACGATCAGTAGGGAAGAAGGCTGCCTTAAAGGCGAATTGTACTGAACAAGCATCAAGGAATTCCTTTATCTTATGTGGATTACCATCAAACTGACCCCCTGGTAAGGGACCAGGTGGAACTTCTGAGCAATGCGGAACCCTGCTAGTTGCTGCCTGTTGGGAAGCCAACTGGGCAGTTTGTTGCTGAGACTGATGCTGAGCCTGTCGAAGATTGGCGTTTTCTTGTTTCAGACTCTGTACCTCTGAAGTCAGAGATTGTACTGCAGCTATGAGCTGCTGAATTTGTTGATCCATCACAGAAGTTGTCTTTCTCAAATGCCGAAGATAAGAGAATTCTAGGTCAACTGGGCGTTGCTTACTGTAATAATTTTATACAAATAAGATTGCTTGCCACAAATTATCTTTCGGCAAATGAGAATAACACTTACCTCTGTGGTGATCGGGATTCTTGAAACTAGAAGCTAGAGGGAATTACCTGAAAACTCCTCCCCAATCCAGCCCAAGGCTAGATTGAGGTGAAATCCCCAGGGGAAACCCCGAAGGGAAAAACCCCGTGAGGAGCTGCTAGAGAGCGTGGATTCCTGTAGCAGCTGGTGGAGTGGTGGAGGAGAAACACTAGTTGAGCTGAATTCCGGAATCTTGTCAAGGTGGTTTCTGATAGAGAAGAATAGATGAGTAAGATATCAAATGGAGTAAGTAAAGTGGTAGGGAAAGAGAAAGGATCTTACCCTGAAAAGCCTATGTTCTACTGAGGAGTTCTAGTCGGTCGGAGGTAAGGTTGGTATTAGACCGGATGGTGACAGCCCAAGGAAAAGATTGTTCAGAGCCAGGTGAAAGGCTAATATGGATAAAATAGAAACGTTAGATCAAGGAGGGAATCCTAGTGAGAGACTTGATGAACGAAAGTTTGATAGAAACAAAGACACTACCGGAGAGGACAGTCGGAAACACAGGTAGGTGAACTTCCGTTTATCCGCTGTGCTCGAGAAGACTTTGAATTCTGATGAGTCCAAGAAAACGGAAGGGTAAGAAGAAAAGAAGTTAGGTGAGAGAAGAATGATCCTCGGGGAGGTAGCTGCGGAATTACTTCAGGTAGGAAGTTTAGCGAAGGATAGCGAAAACTTACGATGCGCAGCGCGACTCTGAGTAGAGAAGCAACGCGTAGTGCAGAGGATCCTGTTGCCGGAAGTACCATTCCGGAAGCTTGGAGGCGGGGCTAGTCCCGCGGTGTGAGGAGTGAAAACAACTAGAGCGCGGCTTACCGTCTCCAGATCCTCCATATTGAAAGTCCCGATTTCGGGTTGAGCCATAGCTGTTCCCGGTATTAATTTCTCTAAGTGTGCGGCAGTTCGGTTACACAGAACAGTCGTAACATAGTGTCCCCAAAACAAAAATATCAACACCCTGCATTCCCTGTGAAAACGAATCATCCCCAAACAAATGTTCCCATTCATTCCAAATTCCCCAAACCCTGCATTGCATTTGAATGTGTGTTCCCCAACCATTGTTCACATTAAATCCATTTCCCATTCCTTGCATTTCAAATAAAAAGTCCAAACAAAAGTCCCATTATATTCCCCCTTCCTGTACCTTGCCTTCTAACCAAAGGGGTCATATATAACTGATGCCTGGGGGTGGGGGAGTTGCTGGGAGAGAAGAGCATTGTGATGACCCAATATATCACTGTGTGATTTTAAAATGTCCATCTGTTAATGTGCAAAGAAATCCTATGTGTGTTTTGATTTCAAATCTTCAAATTCAACCTGTGTTTTGTTGTGGTAACTGAAAGTCTATTAAGAAATACATGTCAGCCAATTGATGCAAGTTATTTGCATGTGTGCTTATTGTGTTGTGCCGTAGAGTTGGTGGCTGGTGTTCTGGTGATTTGTTTATTATTCATTTTAGAAATATAAATAAATATACACTGTTATTTCTATGCACCGGCCTGGTTTCTAGCTTATTGGTGATACAGAGGGTATCTGCTGAATGGTGTTATACAGGCTGGAAGCCTAACCAAATTTGAATCTGCTAAGCGCTTTGTTGTGTGACATCTTCATTGATGAGGGAAAGGAACTCCCTGAGTTGAGAGTGACCGTCCAACAAACCCTGACAACATGAACCCGGGCTTATCAGAACACACCTGCTGAGATGAACCATATATAAATTGGTGGTGTGTGAAACTAGAAACAAAATGGCTTACTTGTAGAAACAAGCACACACTGGAGAGCCAATCACATCATACTGACATTTATTTATGTATTTATTGGATTTTATTGTTCGCCTTTTAGGAGCTTGTACAGCAAACAAATTCTGTTTCAAAGCACCCACAGGGCAACATGGAGGGAACATGTGATGAAGTAAATACAAATACAGAGAATACACAAACTGTCAATACAGTGGGGGGAAGGAAAGTACAAACCTACTATGCCTTGTGAATATTCAGCATTTGCAAGTGCAGCAAGGAAGAGGGAAGTGGGATAGGTGCTGGTGTGTTCCTGCTTGTGGGTGAGTGAGACACAGAGGAAGTGCAGGGTAAGGTACGGTAAGTGCTATACAGCCTGAAGCCTCCATGGGTGGAAAGTGTGAGCCTCCAGGGCAGAGGGTGTGCCGAGGCAAGTGCTGAAGGTAGGCAGAAGCTGGGGAAATTTGCGGTCAAAGGCCCAGGGGATGCATTAGGGTCGAAGACATCAATCACCGCTACTGAGAGATTAGCAGAGTAGAGAAGAAAGGAAGGCGGAGAAGAGGAAAGTCTTGAGGGGCTTTATTTATGTATATTCATCGCTAACTACACATCAAATCAGATACTACTTACATCCCAAGAAACTAGAGCAACACTCAGAAATCAGTACATGGACACTTTCATTAACATTCTAGCACAAAACGTATATATAACAGTCACTTGTTTATTTTTTTTTAAAAACACATTGACATATGTTACATAACTTAAAACCTGTGGTAAATATTTTTGAAAGCATCAAACAAGTAACATTTCTCTTTATTAACATTAACTTATGGCGGTGGCCATTTTGGAAGTAAAAATGGCTGACAAATTCAGTGCACAACACAAATGCAGTTAAAGAGTGCAAAAGGGGTGTGGTTTTCAGTGGAGAAGGGTGGGAATGGGTGAAAAATCATACAGATTTTACTGGGCATTAAATGTGTGGGACACATAGCCAAACACCACAAATCCGTCCTCATATGTCATCTGCGTTGAAATGCATTAGAGACCCTCATTCAAAGCCAATATTTGAAGCTCTTATGCTAAAGCTCTTATTATAATGACAATAGTTTTGGCCTAAAGGTACCACTCACTTTGCCACCTAATAGCGAAAATTAAACAGTTGTTAACCTACCCCATCATTAATTAAAGCATTTAAATTGATTTTGCATTGCTTCACCACACACCAGTTCACACCACACCTGCACTGACAAGAGTTTACCTTGCCTGTGACAAAGCCCAGCACCACCATATAATCAGCGACCTGTAGAACCAGACTGCAGCAGTCTCCGACCTTAGATAGCTGGGTGTATTATAGATCTGAGCCAAGACCAGTTGAAGAAATGTGACTGCAAGGCACCAGGCAGAGGATTGGCAGCTGTTATCTCCCCATAAGCAAGGAGTGTATTTGGATTTATATTTTGTTTATTTGTATAACGCGCCAAGCCCGAGGGCATCTGGGCGTATGTCTTCAGTTGCAGTGACAAAAATATAAAGCAAAGAACAGTGGGGCAATGTACAGGCAATGTAAACGATCATATCGCATACAATCAGATAAATTACAATTATAGTGACATAATAAAAAGGCAAGGAACAGTGGGGCAATATACAGGAAATGTATACAAACATATCACATACAATCAGATTACTTGCAGGTCATTTACAGAGTATTTACAATCAGGGTGCAAGTCGGGATGGCAACCACAGTGGCAAGCAGTAGTAATAGGGATGGATATGTGGCCGAAAATGCAAGTGAGAGTTATGAGGGTCTCGATCAATAAGCCACAGTTTGGCTTTGCTCTTGAAGGATTGGAAGGAGGGATCCGATCTGAGATGGTTCGGCAGTGAGTTCCAGAGTTTGGTGGCTAGGACAGGAAAACTAACCCCTCCCGCTTTCTGGAGCTTGAACCTTGGTAGGGATAATCAGCGAGTTTGAGCTGCTCTCTGAGGACGGCTAGAGGTAGGGGTTGTGAATCGGCTTGCCAGGTAGATGGGAGCCTGGTTAGCCATACATTTATGGGTAAGGGTGAGGTTTTTGAGAGAGACTCTTTGGGTTACAGAAAGCCAGCGTAGGCTGCGTCTGGTGTCAGAGATGTGTTGATTTCTCTGAATATTTAGAGCTGCCCTGATGGCGTTGTTTTGGGTGACCCGTAACTTGCTTAAGTTGCGTTGACTAGTCCCTAAGTATGTTTTGAGATAATCAGTGTTCTGGCCAGAATGGTGTCGTTAGCAATGGTCAGGAAAGATTGGCAGGCTGTGATTAGTTTGCACATGTAGGCGGATGCTGAGGTTACAGCATTAGTTTGTCTGGAAAGGGATAAGGTAGAATTGAGATAAATGCCTAAAGTTTTGGTGTCATTAGATACCTTAATGGTATTGCCATCAATGATAAATGATTTGAATGTGGGATCTAATCTATTGAGGCGATGATGAGAACCCAAGATGAGAAGCTCTGTCTTATCATCATTGAGACAGAGCCCATGTTGTGCCATTCAGGCCTGAATTACCTGGTAGTCATCATTTAGGGATTTTGTGTCCGCTATGTCGTCTCCAGTGATAGGGCTGAGTGTCTGGGTGTCATCGGCGTAATTAGTATAGGTGACACCCAGATAATCAAGAATATCGAAGAGTGGTTTCTTGAACACGTTATAGAGTGTCAGCGAGACGCAAGATCCCTGAGGGACACTGCACTGGACAGGAGAAGGTTCTGCGCAGGCAGTGGGGGAGAAGACCCTCATGGATTGATTATCCAGTAACGATCTGATCCAAATAGTGGCCTTGTCAGAGAAGTGGTCCGCCGATTTGAGATGTTGGCAGAGGATTTGGTGGTTAACCAAATCAAAAGCTGCTGATAAGTCCAGTAATAGTAGAAGGGCTAGCTTCCCGTTGTCTTTCGAACCTCAATTGGTGTTTTTAAATCAGTGAGGGAAGTTTCTGTTCCGTGCCTAGGCAGGAAGCCGGATTGTCTGAGACAGAGAAGATGATTGGATTCCAAATAGTCCTGGATCTGCAGATAGGCCTTCTTGGTCTAGTATTTTGAGCAGAAAAGGAACGTTAGTAAAGAGTGCTGATGACGAGGTACCAACTACTGTTGGCTCTCACTTAGATTTCTTTCCAATTAAGGCAACTTTGAGATTCAGTTCTTCAGGATGGGATTGCAAAGAAATGAATAGCAAATGACAAGGCTTTCCAGTTGAAAGCAGTAGCTGAAAGCACAACAGCACAGCTCACAATCGACTCACATGATAAGCAAGCCTGGCATCAGGTCCAGCAACTTTTCTGCCAGTGAGTGGTCCGTCTATGGCTTCTGAGGATGGTCCTCCAAATGAGTATGAGCAATTTTTAATTCCAATGAGCCCTACTACCATGGAGTCACTGTGGTTAAGGCTGACCCTAGTGTTTAGTTACTTTCAAAATATTCTAACATGGGGTTTGCACTGAAGAGCGGTATGTTTACCTGAAGATAAATACTGTGCATGAATTAAAGGAGGAAGAGTATGTAAACCAAACTTATCATTCAATGTGATGAAGTTTATCTTGAGCTACCCCAGTTCACACCTGAAAAATTGTTCAACCAGGCCACCTAAAAGGTGAGTGAAGGACAGAATCAGAGAACATTTGCCTATTTTGGCACAGTGCCCAGGCCCTGTAAGGAGTGAAATTCGAACAGCAATATTAATACCACTCTTTCAGAACAAAGCCATCAATGGTAGTGATCACATTGGCTTTCTATGGATGGAGAAAAACTGCTGCTTGCATGTTGCTACACTTTTGTCCATGATGCAAAACTGTGTGGCTCTATGGGTGAAAGACATTAATTATTTTGGCTTGGGAACCGAAGATCTTTGGGGTGGTCTCTACTGAACATGTATTAGTTGCATTTTTCAAAATTATACTTTTGACTTTTTTTATAAATTATTTTATTTAGAATATTGCAGAGCACGAACCTCAAAAAAATGCTTTACATAACGCTCTGCAAAAAGTGAAAGCAAAGGCAAAACACTAAATTGCCATCATTATGAAAAAATACCTTAAACTAAAAAAAGATCCTTAAAACATTTTGGTGAGGGATGAAACAGAGCATAAGCAAGCATATGGCATTATCATTTTCCTCATGTGAAAGTGGTTCCAGAGGTGTTCAATGTGCGTTTGGAGGATGGGAATGAGTTTGAGTGCACTTTGGAATTGTGCAGTTTAGCGTCCGGTGGTTGCCTATGATCTTGTCATTATTAATATGTGTCCTCGGCTTGTACGCTATTTCATGATGCATCGTCATTAAGCATGCCGACAAGGGGATGGCTAAAGTGGTTATATATCATATTATTTACCACCAGGCCCTAATCAGATGACTCTCTGATTCTGAGACTTATCAAGCACTATTGTTTGATCCTACAGCCTGCTTTGCAAGTTCAATTGATTCCATCATTCAATTAGGTTTGCAGTAGTAGTTTATGGCAGAAGAAACAGCTATATTTCTGGAAAAGGATAACCCTGAATGGGTTAAAAGAATGGGTACAAAAGAAGCACCAATAGAATGGGAAAAGCAGGTGGCAATCTAAGGTTGGAGGCCACATGCATCCAGTAGAGATGCAATGTTGGATTTAAACTTGAAAGGGGCATAGTAGGGGCATAGTCGACAACTACAGAAAACTGACATGAAGCAACTGATACGAACGCATTCAAGCTGTTATTGCCCATGAAACACAGTTGCCAAATTAGAATATTATGAGAGCGCCTAAACTATAGCCTCTTTACCTTTTGGCTGACGGAATCCCTTTTCCTTCTGTCTTTTTTTTAAATTTGTTTTATCAATGCACATTAGATCGTGTAGAAACCAATAATAGGACAAGTTTTGAATTGCATACTAAAACAGCATGCAATGACTGCACGCATTAAGCATATGACCCGCTGGTAAACTGGAGCCTTTTATTTACTTGTCTTCTAATACGGATATGGTAACTGTGATTTACATATTTAATTCTAAAACAGGCCTTTTGCTCTTACAAATATGTTTTAAAAAGTTCTTTGGAATTCTACTAGTGAACTCATGTCCAATTCACGTTCAGATACAGAATATATGGATGACCATATCTATGAATAGAACTACCAGGTACCCCAATTATATGGACTACTTTCTCTATTTTTGTGATGTGGTGTACACACTTATCACAGTACTATTCTTTTGGTTTTTTGACATTTCTTTACAATTGTCATTTTAACTTGGGCCAACAAGAGTAAACTAATGGCCTTTCTCTTTTTTGCCTCCTCTCTCTCCCTCCCCCATGTTTTCCCTGCATACCCCTGTTATGTGTTTTTTGCTTTATGTTCATGGTGTTATAATACTGCATGATATTTTGGTACAATATTTCGATATTGGTTAATGTGTCAAGCATATGTATAATTTGATACATATTTTGGAAAAGAAACACTATTAATTACGCCCTGACGACGGCCCAGAGAGGGCTGAAACACGTGTTGGCGTGGTGTTTTTTCAGTGGATTATAAATTATGGAACTTTAAGAACGTTTGTGTTGTCAGTTCGCTTAAAACATACATATAATTTGTGGAGTTTACCCATACTTTTTGACACATTTCTCTCTACCAACAACCATGAGGAAGGAGCGCAGAGAGTGAGGCACTCCACACTTTAGTAATCTCTATCTTAGGTAGGGGTTTTGAGAAATTACCCCTCCGTGCCCCACTGCTGCAGCATACTCTTAGAACAGCATTTAAGAAATTGACATTGTAGTTTGTGCGCAACTACCCGATTTTGGGCTAATTTCTCAAACTCTCCCTTTGATGGAGACTGGTATTGTGTCACTAGCAAATCTCAGTGGGGTGTTAAGGCTTGTGTGAGCATGGTAGGTATTTGCTGGTGTTTATAGCATGATTAATTACCTTACACAGTAGGTGGTGTATGCAAATCCATGTGTGGTGAATTGCCATATGAACCATCATAGGCAATGGAGAACCATTTCAATAAATCTGTATAGGCACTGGAAATTAGCAATTTCGTTTACATAAGTTTCAATTTCCTTACTATTTTCATCAATTCAGTGCTATTTTTGGAACCTAAACTATGGTATTTTAATCACTAGTAGTTATTACACCATTGTAAAATAACCTCTATACCGTGGTAAATGACATTCAGATGTTTTAGCTGATATTGCTATTAAACAATTTCCGTAATCCCTCTGTTTTCAGAATCTCTCTGGGAGAATATTAGATATTCAAATCTCTTAAGCAGCATTGCAGTGTGCGTTCATCCAGGGCATAGCACGACTCGGGAAGTGCTCTTAATTGAGCATTCAGACAGCCCTTTGCAATCTCAGGGAAGACCTTATTTATATCTGTGGAAGATCGGAATTGGTTTCAAAACATTTTTTGATATGATATGATATGGCATTTGTAACGCGCCTATACACAAGGGTTTCAAGGCGCTATGAACAGAAATAGATTGGTTGACGCATATTAATCAGGCTTCATGTTAAAATGTTTTCATTAAAAAAACGAAAATGCTCAGTTGAAGGTGCATTAATAGTAGCTATTTACTGTACCAGTGTTCCAAATTCGACACACAGTGCTAATTACAGAGGACGCACCAGTCTGACACTCGTGGGTTTTCATCCGAAACTATCACAAAAAACAAAAAACACTTTAGCTTTAAGTTAGTGGCCCGGTTGACCTCCTTTCTCACTGACCGACCCTCCTGGGTCCAACTTGGGTCTATCCTCTCTTCTATCTCTCTCTCTACTTGTGGTGTTTCCGACTGGTCTAACCTTTCTCCCTGGCTCTTCAACCACTACCTGGCACCTCCTGCCCACCGCATCCCTACATTCTGTTCTAACTTTCAGTGCTATGAGGATGACACCCAGCTCTCCTTAAGGCTCCCCTCAGCCACCTCTGCTCATTCCCTCATACCAGACGGTCTAGCCGCAATTCAGGAATGGTGTGCCACCAATGATCTCTGCCTTAATGCCAATAAGACTGAGATCCTCCTCATTGGGACACCTGCTCCCTCCTTTCCTCTCTCTCTCTCTCTGTGGCTGCCCACACTGGGACCTATTCCTGCTCCTTCCTGTGAGGCTAAGAGCCTTGGTGTCATCTTCAACTCCACCCTCTCCTTCTCTCTTCACATCTCCAACGTCTCTAAGAAGTCACACTATCAGCTGCACCTCCTCAAAGGTATTCTGCCTTTTCTCACTTCCCCCCAGAAGCTCACTGTCTCCAGAGCCCTGGTCCTCTCTAGGCTGGACTATTGCAAAAGCCTCTTTCTGAATCTGCCTGGCACTACTCTTCAACCTTTACAACTTATCCAGAACAGGGCTGCAAGACTTGTCCTTGGACTCAAGCCCAGGGATTATATCTCTCCGGCTCTGAAATCTCTCCACTGGCTCCATGTGGCTGCAATGATCAAGTTCAAGACCCTCTGCATCATCTACAAGGCTTACTGGGGCCTAGGACCAGACTACCTCCAATTTACTCTTCCTAAACATCTTCCTTCATGAGCCCTCTGCTTATCCACCTCCAACTCTCTGATAGTCAGATGCTTCTCCAAGCATAGAGTGGAGGGGTTGATCTCTTTCCTTGGCTGGCATCTCCCTCTGGAACAGTCTCCCTGCCTCTCTCAAACTTAAGCAGCACCACCTTTGTTCCCGAAGCAACTCAAGACCTTCCTTTTCGCTTCTGCTTTCTCTCTTCCTCTCCCTTGCTGATGTCCCAGACTGCTCTGCACACTGGTCACCTGGCCACCCAATGAAACTCGGGATCAGGCTCCTGCATGTCCAGTTGCCCTTGAACTGTCTCTGGGTTCGAAAGCCAGGGTCCGAAGGTTAAGTATTTTTCAAGGTCACCAGAGGTTGTATATGGCTGCATACATTAGATTAAGGTGCCAGGAGTCTGTGGAAGGGAGATGGCTATCTATAGTTCAAACAAAATCCTGTATAAGCAGGTCTCTCTCTATCCAGCAAAATATGTCAGCAGAACCATGTGCAATTATCCTAAAGCTAAAGGTCTTAGACCAGTTATGGCTAGCAATGAATTATGTTTCCAATACCAATGTTTAACCATGTACTGACGCAAGGACCTAATACAAAAAATACCAAGAAGAGGTGTGCTTTGAATATGATCTGAAGATAATAATGAAGATAAACCTGACCAATGAAAATGGAAAAATTGGGGAAAGATGGGATCTCTTTGAAGAGGTTTTGTCCAATCATATTTGGGGGGTGGAGGGTAATAAGTGTCTGAGGGAGTGTTTTAAATTGTTGCAAAAAGTATATAAACTGCCAACTGATGTTGTATTGTTGAGACTTGGGTTAGTTTGGTCCTGCAAAACCATCTTATCCTCTCCCCAGAACTTTTGTACAATACACATACTTTATGTACAACCATGTACTTGCTTCTTAAGTGATGGCCCGTGTTGGGTTAAGGTGATGATAGGTCCCCCCCAACATGGACACCCACTGTGGAAAGGAGCTAGGTAGCTTCTGGTGAACAACCTCAAACATGACAGCTGGGTGAAGATACTCTATTAGGTGCACCTTTTCAACTCCTACCAGCACCCAGTTTATTGACTTGAGTATAGTTTAAAGTGCATATATAAACCCCAAAATGTATCTAAGTATGGCATGTCAGTTGCAGTAGTCTGTTGCATTTGGGGAAGATGATGAGGAAAGCATGGAAGTAACTCAGGATCCAGATCATATATATCATATATATATATTATAAACATGTCCCAATACCCCAACCACAAGGCTGTCAAGACAAATACTGAACTGACAAATAATGAACTGATTATCCCTAATAGAGGGGAAACCAGGTATGTAATTGTCAAACAGCCTTGAGAAATATATGTCTTGTGTTGCTAGAACTATGTATAAAACAGCACTGACTTGCAAGACAAAGACGATTTCCTGGTGCAAAATGCTTGTATGTGGGCTAATTGTTTGTACCCACAATGTCTTGCTGATGTGGCTTTTAAATGGAGGTGATTAGGTGAACTTCAAGTGATGGCTACTAGGTAGCTCTGTGGCTTGTGGGACTTGCCTCAAATATATACATGTTGCCACACGTGTGTTACTGATTTAAGTGCATGAACACAGCTGATGTTGTATTGTGAAAGCACAAAGGTAACCACCCATTCCTATTTCCACAGAGTTTGCTCTCTCAGAGCACATCTGGGGAGTGCAGATTAGGGTGGGTATGAATATACTCAATGTAAGCAACATCCAATTTCTTTTATGGTACTGAATGGAATATTACATCACCCCTACCTGTTGCACTACTGTCAGAATTCGAGGTTGTGTAGGTTTTCTATTCATAGAGTTCCTTTTGGGGGTCAGCTGAGTGTGGTGTGGTTATTTCCAGTTGAAAAACGTAGGGTTGTAGCTCATCTCTGCTGATAAGTGCATTGCGAGCGGGCAAGGGAAAGATATCCTGGGCTACACTTACTATAGTGGTAGAACTCCTGATTGGGGTTTGTGCATTATATGTTGCATGTTTATGGCATTTTCCATAACCTGCCAATTACCAACCTTATGGCCAATGAGACTTTGCAAGTGCAGGGCATTTTGTTTGCCTTGCTAGCCTTGCATGGCCCATAGGGGATGCAGGCTGGGGAACTTGAAGCCCAAAATTGTGGAAGGGCCATTCATGCATTTCCCTGCTTATTTTCTCTCTTTGGCAGGAGGCGCTCCAGATTCCCCTTGCATGTCAGAAACCGTGACCTTGCAGGACAAGGACAAGGACAAGGCTGTGGTGTTGAACGACGCAGGTGGTTGGAGACAAAGGAAGTCAGTGGCACAGACAGTGAGTGCGGACAACTCACCCTCCTGTACGCAGCCACCAGGTAAGAAGTTGTGGGGAGTTAGCTTGCTCTGCGCTTCTTGGCCCTTCTGACTGTGCCTCTCCCCTAACTGCATCCCCTACCCCTGCAACCTGCCCCTGTGCCCTTGCCCCTTGGCCAGGTGCCCCCATTCCCTGTTGCTTCCTACCTGTGCTGCCCCTCCCACTCCTCCTTGAGTTCACCTCTAGCCCCTTCCATCCTTGTCCCCCCTGCATTCCCGGATTGTGGGCTGTCCGCACTGCTTCCATCCTTGCCTGTTCACGCTGCGCGTCCCCCTCCCATGTGGTTCCTTGCAATCCTTGATCATGTGTGCTTCCGCACCCCTTCTATCCTTGGCTACGCTCGCGCCTGCGCGCCCTCAGCCAGAGTGGTCCCTCACATTCCCTGACTGCGTGCGCACCATTTCATGCTTGCATATTCATGCTACTTGTCCCCGAGCCACATGGTTACTCACAATCCCTGATCGCGTGTGCTTCTGCGCCCCTTCCATCCTTGCTACGCTCACGCCAGAGCATCCTCAACCTGCGTGGTCCCCCACAATCCTTGATTACGTGTGTTTCCCTGCACCTTTCATCCTTGGCTACGCTCTATCCTGCTCGTGTCCAGCCTGGGTGGTTCCTCACAATGCTTGATCGCTTGTGCTCTGCGCCCCTTCCACCCTCGGCTACACTTGCACCTCTGCAGCCCCTCCATTTTTGGCCCACTAGCACCCACGCACCCCCCTTTGCATCCTTCCTCCCATGCAGGCTCTCCCTCGGTCCCCCTCCCTCTTTTCCCCTCCCAGACCCTGCTGCTACGCTTTGTTGCTCTGTGTGTCCTCTTTTTGGGCCCATTCTTGCTTATTTCACTGTTCCTGTATTTGCTTTCTTCGACTATTGTTATTTGTACTGCCTACCTCCATTTGTTTTTCACCCATCTCCACATGTTCCCTTTGTTCACTGCTCATTATCCCTTTGATCACTGTTCATTTATCTAGCCCTTGCTCTACCCGTTTGTTCCCTACTGTGTCCTTTTTTTCTTTCGGGTTCCCTCATTCTTACTCAATTACTAGTTGGCTTTCACTTCTATTTGACTGCTCCTCTTGTCCCTTGAGCCCATCGTCTAGTTAGCTTATATTGCTAACTTGTTCTTGTCTCGTTCAGTCTCATCTGCTTGCCCCCCTCCACTTGTGCCCTACACTATTGTCTCCCCCTCCACCTAACCTTGTCTCCGCCCCCTCCCTCCTCCCACTCTCTCTCCTCTTTCCCCCTCCTCTGCATCCTCTATGGTGCTCTCTGTTTCGCCTATCTTCTCTAACTGCTTCTCTATTGACTATCCTGTCCTTCTCACTAGGTCTGGCAGGAAGAAGTTAAAAAAAGATATCCTGGTCTCCAGCCCAGGCCTACCGCTTCCATTCCTCTAAGATCATCATTAATGTTTGCATAAATGGCACCGTCTTGGTCCAAGGCCCTCACACCAAACTCCTCCTCTTTGATAGATGCTTTCTGCGCCTTTTCAACTTCCTTTCCTCTCCTGCTGTCCCTTCTCTCCCTTCTCCAGCTCCCTTGCCTCCTTTCTCTGCCACCTCTCTGGCGCCCCCATCCTCTACCTTGCCATCTCTGCCTTTCTCTTCTGCCATCCCTCAGGCTCCTTCTACACTTCCACAGGTTGTACCTCTGACATGTACCCCTCCCCAGAAGTCTTTCAAGGGTGGCAACCTTCTCCATATTGCCACTCTCAAGTAGTCTATCAGCTGTCAAACACTCCTCTGACATCTGCGGCCTCTTGGAAGAACTTGGCCTTGATGTTCTCTGTCTCACCGAGACATGGTTCAAGGCCAGCTCTGTCATTAGTTTTGACACTCTCTTCCCTGATTACTACAAGATTCACTATCCAACTGTTCCGGTGGAGGTGTTAGCTTGATCGTCCCAGAGTAGATTTCTGCCTCTATCATTCCTATGCAGGCCTACTCCTCCTTTCAATGCCTGTCTGCTGGCTCTCTCTCCCTCTCCTGGCCACTCTTTCACTGTGGCCACTAACTACTGGCCACCTGGACAGTTAACCTCCTTCCTCTCTGAGTGGGCGGACCTCTCCTCCTCCCTCCTGGCCTTGACCACTTACCTCCTCCTCCCTGGAGACCTCAACATCCACCTGGATACTTCCTGTCGCTCCTCTGGACTCTTTCATTACCTTTGCGACTGTCAGGATCGGCGGGTGGAGGCTTTGGGATTACTGGAGGCATTAACCTACTCAGAGTCACGCTCTAGTCCTCATCCAACATGGCGGCTTGCACTATAACTTCCTGCCCCGCCCCTTCCTCCAGTGCGTTGTATCTGTATACCCTCTCGTTACTTCGCTCGTACTTTTGTGACTTTGCTAAAGAAATTTGTGATCCGCTTTTTCCTTTTGCTGTATCCTGTGCCTGTGATTTTCCAATCCTACTCTATCCTTAGGTGGCTAACCTTCCTTTTCCGTACGGTGTGGCCGTATTTCCTAATACTACCTTGTTTCCTGCCTTTACCTTCGTAATTACTTTCACGGCACTAGCCGTTCTTTCCCTTTTTTTTCCTTTCTTTTCCTTATTTTCTCTGTAGTGCCGCTCTTGCATCCTTTCTTTTCTATACACCTTCACGGCTTGCCGTCTCCAGTTCAGTCTTGAATTGAGCTTTCCATCCGTTCTGCCATTCCCGGATGGCAAATTATAAGTCTTTTCAATAATCATCGTGCTACTCTCATTGGACTATTGGTCTTTGGAACTACCATCCATCCATCGGAATATCACCATATCCAGGGTTTTTTCTGCCTTCCGGCTTTTTCCCTGGGGCGAGGCTGGCCCCGTGGGGGCCCCTGGGGGCAGGTTCTCAACTCTGCCACGGTGGCCTCTGGGGGGGCCAGACCTTACTTACACGACCGAAGAGGTGGGAAGCCTAAGGAAGACAATCCTAAGAAGAAGAAGAACCCAAAGAGGTCGGAAGCTACATTTAAGGGGAGTTCTTCGGAAGTCTCAGGTGAGGAGAAGGGGGAGTGTAAACCTGAGCCTGACAGCATACAACGCCCGACTCACGCTATGGCTTCTTTGGAACAATATCAGGAATTGGTGGCCGCTATGCAGAATCTAACCGTCGAAGTTCAAGCCTTGAGAACAGAGAATATAGCACTCCGACAACAGGTAGTGTTACGCCGGGATGAATACGGCGACTTGCCTACAATGCCACTTTCCTTCGGGAAGTATAATGGTTACCCAGGAGGCTTTAAAGACTGATGCATGTAGAGTGTACTTTGCCTTCAGAACCCATGCTTATGACTCAGCCAGATCAAAGGTTGGCTTCATCATAGCTAACCTCTCAGGAAATGCCTTATCGTGGGTCACTCCGTTGGTAACGAACAATGATCCATCTCTGAACGACTATGACCATTTTTTGGAGGTGTTTAAAGAAAGGTTTGACTGACCCGAAGTGCTGTACTCATCTTTGGAGGCTATTCTAGACGTCTGTCAAGGAAGCACGGATCTCCAAACTTACATCTCTCGCTTTCAGAGACTGTCCGCAGGTCCCACCTCGACGGAAGGAAAACTTCAGCCCCCGCTCTGCTGCAAGGGAAGAGTCGGGGGACTAGACAAGTATCCTTGCAACAGCTCAAGAACCTTAGAAGGTACAGAAGAGAACAGTCTGATGGTATTTAAGGTTGTACTTTGGTTGTCAGAATCAGCTCCCCTCGAGGTACTGGCAATGTTGGACTGCGGAGCCGCAGGCAATTTCATGGATTTAGGATGGGCAACTGAGCATCAGCTGGCTACCAGACTCAAGCCCGCTCCCATACCAGTAGAAGGGGTGGATGGCAGACCCCTATCCTCTGGACCAATCACCGCAGAGACATTCCCTCTGAAGTTGAAGATGGGCCTTCATGAAGAAACTTTGACGTTTGACCTGATTAGGGCAGCCCATTTTCCTTTGGTTATAGGTATTCCGTGGTTACGAAAGCATAACCCGCACATTAATTGGTCAGATAACAAGGTGAATTTTGACTCCCTTTTCTGTAAAACCAACTGCATGAACCAGTCAACAGCCTCCCTTTCTAATGTCAAGTCAGTAGAAGAAAGGTCGGTCCACAATCCCTTGATTATATCTTCTATCCCTCTCCAGTATCAGACCTATGCGGAAGTATTCATGGATACCCTACCCAGAATGCTGCCTCCGCATAGGATGGAGGACTGCGGCATCGACTTAATACCTGAGGCGGTGGTTCCTTTTGGCCGTATGTATCCTCTATCTCTTCCTGAGCGGAACGCTCTTCGAAACTATTTGGATGCTAATCTACAGAACGGCCTTATTCGAGAATCTAAGTCTTCCTGTGGGGCTTCTCTGTTCTTTATCCCAAAGAAGGATACTGTGGAATTACGCCCCTGTATCGATTACCGTGGTCTCAATAAGGTCACCATCCGGGACAGATATCCTATGCCCCTGATACGAGACATACTAGAAGCAGTACAAGGAGCTGTTTACTTCACGAAGCTGGACTTAAGAGGTGCCTACCACCTATTGCGTATAAGGCAGGGTGATGAATGGAAGACGGCTTTCCGCACCCCCTTTGGCCTATATGAATACAGAGTGATGCCGTTTGGCCTTGTAAATGCTCCGGCGGTGTTTCAAAGATATATGGATAAGGTATTTGCTGACATGCTGTTCATAACAGTGGTGGTATACCTCGACGACATATTGATATTTTCTAAAACACTGGCGAAGCATAGAGAGCTTGTCTTGCAGGTTTTACAGCGCCTTAAGTCTCATCGACTGCTGGTTAAACCAGAAAAATGCCAGTTTGAAACTACGTCAGTATCCTACCTGGGATTCATACTGTCCAAAGAGGGCATTGCAATGGATCCAATTAAAATAAGGGCAATTCGTGAATGGAAGGAACCTACCAATGTCAAGGAACTACAAGGTTTTTTGGGGTTGGCAAACTTTTATAGAAGATTCATACCCAATTTTTCTAACACCGTGCTTCCGCTCACTTATCTCCTGAAGAAGGGGATTAGGTTTATCTTTGGGGAAGAACCCAGAAAGGCATTCATCACCCTCAAGGATTGCTTTACCACAGCACCAATTCTAGTCCAGCCGGATCAGACCAAACCTTTCATCCTGGAAACAGACGCTTCCTTAGGAGCAGTCGGGGCCATTCTACTACAGAAATCTGAGGATGAGTTTGAACACCCTGTGGCCTATTATTCCAAGACCCTGACTTCCAGTGAGCGTAACTACTCGGTACTCGAAAGGGAACTTTTGGCCATTAAGTTGGCTTGTCAAGAGTGGCGTCATCTTTTACAAGGGGCAGCTCATAGCTTTACCATTCGAACAGACCATCGTAATCTGCGGGTATTGCAGCAAATGGAATGCACAAATGCACGTCACGCCAGGTGGGCTTTTTTCTTTCTGCAATTCGATTTTTGCATCACTTACATTCCTGGTACCGAAAACATGAAGGCTGACGCCTTGTCTCGGAGCCAAGGGGAAGGTTCTGGAATTTACAAGGATCACAAACTGATTTTCCCAGGTCTCAAGATTGTAGCATCCACTCTCTCTTTCCTTCAAGAATTGATACCACAGTATCAAACAGGATTAGACCTTCCTTCCTCCATCATCCATGGTGAAGACGGGCTGTACTATTACGGTAAAGCACTGTTCATTCCCACTAAAAAGCTGCAAACTCTAGTCTTATCCTGGTGTCACAACACCCCTTTAACAGGACATCCCGGAATTAGAAAGACTTATAACCTGTTACGTAGGGGATTCTGGTGGCCTACACTTCGGAACGATGTAAGTCGGTATGTTTCTTCCTGTTCGGTTTGTGCCTCCAACAAACATCAAACTGGAAGACCGGTAGGACTTCTACAGCAACAAACTTTGCCTGAACGCCCCTGGGAACATATATCCACCGATTTCATTGTGGATCTCCCACCATCTGATGGCATGACAGTGATCATGGTGACAGTAGATTCCTTCAGCAAGTTAGCCCATTTCTCCGCGTTTAAGCAAGTCCCTTCAGCCTCAGAAACAGCTACAGTATTTCTTCGAGATATTGTCAGACTTCATGGTTTGCCTCGGACTGTGGTTTCAGATCGGGGACCACAATTCACTTCGAGATTCTGGGCTTCTCTTTGCCTGACACTGGGAATTCACAGGGCTCTCTCTTCAGGTTATCACCCTCAGAGCAATGGACAAACCGAAAGGTTGAACGCCAGTCTGGAACAGTATCTGAGGTGTTTTTGTAGCCCACAACAAGGGAACTGGTATCGTTTCCTTCCGCAGGCAGAGTTTGCCTACAACAATGCATTACATACATCTATCCAGATGAGTCCTTTCTTTTGTACTTATGGGTATGATCCTCAACACCTACCCTGGCTTAGTGCCCCTTCCTCCAAGATTCCAGCTGTAGATGGTGTGCTTAAAGACTTGCATGAAGTACATGAAATAGCTCAGAAAGCACACCAGGCCAATCAACAAGCACAAAAGAAGTGGGCTGATAAGGGCAGAAGCCCCAACCCGACATGGCAGATAGGTCAATTGGTCTGGTTGTCCACCCGATTCTTACCTCGATGGGTCCATTCTGGCAAGTTCTCTTCACGATTCCTGGGGCCTTTCCCCATTGTGCAACAAATAAACCCAGTGGCCTTCAAGCTCAAACTTCCGGACTACCTCAAGAGAGTGCATCCGGTTTTTCACGTTTCCTTGCTTAAGGAACACAAGGATGACCCATTCCAAAGACCTGTCCACAGAGTACGTGCCCAAGTAACCCCGGCTCCAGAAGAATATGAGGTAGCCTACCTGGTGGACTCCCGGTACCGCAGGGGTAAATTGCAATACCTGGTTCATTGGAAGGGATACCCATTGGATGAAAGATCCTGGGAACCCGTGAGCCACATTCATGCATCCCGATTACTTAGAAGATTCCACCACTATCACCCGGGCAAACCTGGGGGTCCCCCAAGGAGACGGGGGTATACTGTCAGGATCGGCGGGTAGAGGCTTTGGGATTACTGGAGGCATTAACCTACTCAGAGTCACGCTCTAGTCCTCATCCAACATGGCGGCTTGCACTATAACTTCCTGCCCCGCCCCTTCCTCCAGTGCGTTGTATCTGTATACCCTCTCGTTACTTCGCTCGTACTTTTGTGACTTTGCTAAAGAAATTTGTGATCCGCTTTTTCCTTTTGCTGTATCCTGTGCCTGTGATTTTCCAATCCTACTCTATCCTTAGGTGGCTAACCTTCCTTTTCCGTACGGTGTGGCCGTATTTCCTAATACTACCTTGTTTCCTGCCTTTACCTTCGTAATTACTTTCACGGCACTAGCCGTTCTTTCCCTTTTTTTTCCTTTCTTTTCCTTATTTTCTCTGTAGTGCCGCTCTTGCATCCTTTCTTTTCTATACACCTTCACGGCTTGCCGTCTCCAGTTCAGTCTTGAATTGAGCTTTCCATCCGTTCTGCCATTCCCGGATGGCAAATTATAAGTCTTTTCAATAATCATCGTGCTACTCTCATTGGACTATTGGTCTTTGGAACTACCATCCATCCATCGGAATATCACCATATCCAGGGTTTTTTCTGCCTTCCGGCTTTTTCCCTGGGGCGAGGCTGGCCCCGTGGGGGCCCCCGGGGGCAGGTTCTCAACTCTGCCACGGTGGCCTCTGGGGGGGCCAGACCTTACTTACACGACCGAAGAGGTGGGAAGCCTAAGGAAGACAATCCTAAGAAGAAGAAGAACCCAAAGAGGTCGGAAGCTACATTTAAGGGGAGTTCTTCGGAAGTCTCAGGTGAGGAGAAGGGGGAGTGTAAACCTGAGCCTGACAGCGACTCTGCAACTCTTTTTCTCCCTCTATTCTTCCCTTGGGACTGACTCACTCTGCAGGGCACACTACGCACGTGCTGATCTCCTCAGACCTCCCCTCTATAACCCTCTCACCACTCCTCTCTCTCCTGGAGTGACCACTTTCTCCTCTCCTCTCATCTCTCTCTACCCCTCTAGCCGGGCCTTCCCCCTACACTGCCACCAACTTCTCAGTCATCCAACCCATAAAACGTGTGTCAGCCACTTTCTCTCCCACTCCTGCTTCTCTGGCTGACTCACACTCTGACACAGCCCTCTCCAACCTCCACTCTTCTATCTCTGACACTCTTGATGTACTTGTCCATGTCATGAGGATCCGCTTGAAGACCAAAGCCAATTGCAACTCTTGGTACGACTCAGACCTCATCACCCTTAAACGCAAGTGTAGGGTGGCTGAGAGGAAATGGCTGGCATTTTGTGCATCCTCTGACAAACTGGCCTGCCACGTGCTCCAAAGGCAATACTGACTCACCGTCCTCACTAAGAAGAGCGCTCAAATCCAATACTGAATCTCTGCAGCATCTAACAACTCGGCCGAACTCTTTAAAATCTGCAAGGTGTTGGCCAATCCTGCTGCAGTCTCTACCTCTCCTGTCCCCTTCCAGGCCCTCTGCATGGCCTTGGCTTCACATTTCATCTCTAAAACCGAGGACATCCTGTCCTACCTCGCGTCCTCTCGTCTTCCTCCCTCTACTTTCTCCTCTACCTCTGGCCTCCCTTTGGCTTCCTCTCCTACTACCTCTCTGCCTTTCGTCTGTTTACACCGAAAAGGTTTCTAGACAAGTTGAATCTATGAAAGTCTCATCAAAACAGGTTCTTCCCTGTTCATCCAAAACCATCAAGGACCACATTCACACCCTCGCTCCAGCCTTGGCCGACTTCAGCAATCACTTCTTCGCCACTGGAACCTTCCTTTCCCCCTGAAGCACTCTCTTGTGCACCCTCTTCTGAAGAAACCCTCAGTCGACCCCTCCAGTACTCCTTTCCTAAGCAGACTCTTGGAACAGCTGGCCATCTCCATGCTTAATCTTCACACTGAATCTGTTAGTTGTCTCCACATCTATCAGTCTGGTTTCTGAGCAGCCAGAAGCATGGAAACTGCTCTCCTGAACATCAGTGAAGACCATGAAGACCGCTCTCTAATCTCAAATGCCAATCACTCCTCTTTCCTCATCTTACTCAATCTGTCTTCTGCTTTTGACATGGTCCAACATGCCATCCTGCTCAACCGGCTCTGTGATAACCTGGGTATCACTGATCAGGCCCTGGCTTGACTGACCTCTTTCCTCTCTGACCTGCCCTACCCAGTCCAGCTTGATAACAAATGCAGCATTATTGGATGGGGGCCCAAAAAAGATACTGTAGCTTACACACAACTGTATGCCCACTACTGAAGGTGACATCAGTAGGACATGTCTCCTGTACTGGCACATTGCAGCAGTATGTCAGCATATCGCACAGTATGTCACTGCCCACATCTTCAGGTGTGGTTGCCCAGGTCTTGCATGCCCTACTTCAACATTCCTCTGAACACATTACCCTCCCCAACACACCAGATGCCATCAATGTAATTAAAGGGAGGTTGTACCACATAGCTCACTTCTCCAACGTTGTAGGTGGCCTTGAATGTATACATATCCAGGTGATGTAACTGTGATGTAACTCCGAATGTTGCCAATTAGAAAGGAATTTGAAAGAATATTCAACCAACTACTACCTGATGACCCACCCATCAGAACTGGTTGGTCAAATTCTAGGTGTTCCTTTGTCATCCCCATCACCACAGACTTGTCGGATGCTGTCCTGGCTTCACATAGGTACATTCCCCTGATGCATCTGTTGTGCAACATCCTTGGTACAGCCAGAATTCTATTGCAGGTTTGGCCTGCATATTAGAGATCTGTGCCTATGTTAGGGGTCCTGATAAGTTAAGGAAGACATATTAATTAATTGGCGTGGGGCTTTTTGCACATTCTTTCTACCAGGCTGAAGTTGGAGCATGCATGGGCGGTCTGCATTGCACTGTAAATAAAAGATGTTTCTATTGCCCAATTAAATGGTACCTTTGTTATCAACTGTGCAAACACAATGCAGAGAGGACTATGCCAAATTGTTCACATATGCATTCAGGTTCCACAACGATCATATGTGTGTTATCTGGCCACATGGGACGAAGCCCTCTAAATTGCATCACCTCCCATGCATCTCTGCATCATTATCTCCCTGTATTCTCCACATTTCATTGATTGATAGCTACGTGTGCACAATATAAATCCCGTAGATCAGTAGTGTGCAAGCTGCAGCCCTGAAGATGTGTTGGCCTACAACTCCCACAATACCACACCTGTGCTTATGCCTGGTTGTTCTGATGAGAGTTGTAGTGTAAGTGATTTCAATCTGGCACACACCCAAGTCTCGCCCAGCATGTAGTGCGCAAATGAAACCCTTATTTATTTTTATCAATAAGTTCAATATTCCGAATGATATACCACTCATATCACACCCTTCCCCTGAGACACTCCCCCCCCCCGTCACACCGAACCAGGAATCTGGCTAGTTTGCAAAGGTAAATATTTATTTAATCATTAGAATGTAAATCACAATAAATTTAAATAGGTAACAACAATCACCAATGGGGTGACAGAACACTGAATAATATCTTTAATGCACTAGGAATCAAGTATTGAGCACAAAAACAAATGCAGCAAAGAAAAGGATACTTTTGGTTTGGTTTGGAACAGATAGTGCTATTGTTAGAGATTCCCCCTGCAACACCTCTCAACCCACCAATAGGCAATTTAAATAGATGTGAGGAGAGAGCAGGTACTCAGAAATAACACAGATCAAACAGAATATCACTCCCACCTTCCCCCTTTCAACACAAGAGAAAAACGGAATTGACTTTTCAATGCTTTGAAATTGGCTGAGCAAAAACACCAAATGTGGTCAAAAATGCTTAAATTATTATACATTGCAAGGGGAGCCACTTTGAACAGATGCAAGCAAACACAAGCAATGATTTAATCATAAGAAAACATTTGAAATCTCAAAGGCCAAGTGGAAAATTATTTAAAGCTAATTCACACGTGTAAAACATTTCAAAATGTCAATTCGCAGAAAACTTTTCGTTATGCAGTTTTTGATATAACGGGTCAATCTCACTGTTTCACGCTGTGTTTTGGGTTCTGGCTAGCTGAGGATGTTAGGTGCACGTGGGAGTTGAAATTTCGCTTCTATCTTAAAAACTGAGGGAGTTATAGAGGTTTTAATGAGAGGTATTTTTCGAAAATAAAGACACAAATTTGGACAAGGACTTCAGTTTAGAGTCAGAAAATATGGCTTATGCTTTTACCCAAGGCTGGAGCGTTTGGGCTAGGCAACCAAGTCAGGCCACAGTCAGCTCTGAGACTGATTCATGACTTAAGTAACAGATCCCCATCACCTTCCCCAGCGGCACCAGTCCAAAGACTCAAAGTGGGACTTATGGATCAGAGTTACACAATAAAGATGACTACGAAAATGGCGCTTTAGCAACTAGACAGAATAAGATAGCACTACAGATTTTGACACTGTTACAGGTTATGAAAGTAGGGATAGTTCAGAGATTAGAGTGGATCAAGATAAGCAAGGTATACGGTTGTTCTCTAGCGTCCTCTTAATACTCACAATCCACTGGGATTTATGATTTTTGGACAGTCACTGTTCTGGTCAATGGATTGGGTCTATCAAGGAAGGACAGCACAACAGGCGCAGGACTGGATCAGCTAGGCCGGTTGCCGGAACTGCAAAGGATCTGCCCTTCTTGTTTCTGGGTATTTCAAATCAGCGGGATAGCGAGTTCATCAGGCAAGCCTTATGGTAGCAAGCCAGATAATTTCAGGATGCTAGTTTCAGGATGTTTTCCCACACCACAGTGCTCCACTGGGTTGCGAGAATAAGTTTGAGGATTGAGGCCTTGCAGAAAATGGTTCAGCTACTGCTTGGCAACATTCTTGGCATCTGGAAGGATGTTAAAGGCTGGATGTTGAATGCTGGAACAAAGTGCTTCACTGGAATCAGAAGAGTCAGTCAGTCAGTGAGTTTCTGCTGAGAGGATTTTCCTCCCCTTGGGAGAAACCTGTTTTTCCACTTCTTGCAGGCCCTTCCAGGCTAATTTATTCTTAATTTCTTGACTTAAAATCCAGCAGAAACCAAACATTTTGCATCAAATGACGTAGATCAATTACTTTCTTAGCTTTAAACTTGTGGGATCAAAAACACAACTGAGATCGGTATTCCTTTTAGCAACAATCCTTTTATGTTTGCTAACCCGGCAGACTTTTAGTTTAGATAACTTTGAAGTTTCATCAGGAGAGCCCATCTAACAGGGCTGTCATCCGCAGGCAATCCAGTTTTTCTGAGAAAATGTTTTGCTCTTGACATTTTAGGACTTTGTACATTCACAATGCTTCATTAGATTAAATGAAATTTAGCGCCAAGCAAGATTTGGAGTGTTGAAACAGTATTATTTACAGGCCTTTTGGAGTTTTAGCAACAAAGTAAATGTCATTTACTAGCAAATTTTGGAGTTTCACTTGCAAAGCACTGCTTTTCCCTCTGCACTCTATGTTTGCTTGTCATGGAGCCCACTGGCACATTGTCTGCAGTGTATGCTCTATTCCACCACACATGCACCATGGGTGGCAGGTTGTGTATCTATCTTTTTATGTGTTGAAGAACACGTTTTTGGAGGTTTTGGCGCGCACAAGAGTTTTGCTGCCATTTTTGCTGTTTCTTGCACCATAAATAGCAATACATTCCACAGTAGGCTAAAACACCTCAAGGTGATCAGGTTACCTACCACTGCCATACATACAGAGATATATAGGTACATGCTTTCTCTTCTGCCCTAATCATGTCTGTAAGTACCGTTATTTTTAGCACGTCATTTTGACTTCTTGTACCATTTATAAAGACAGGACTATGATGTGAGCGAAAATTCCAAGACTAGTTGGTTAATTCACACCTAGCATAGGGGGAACCTGCGAACTTGCCCAATGAGTTGGGCTTCTTTTGAGATGCAGGCACACCCCAAAAAAGCATATGTTATAATGTCAGATGCTTTTATTAACGCATTAACGTAGGCATGGAACTTATTTTATGCATACCAACCATAACCTTTGGAGTTCAACAAGAAAGTGTAGAGCTGTTTTCTGTATCAAGCAAGTAAATCTGCACCCTGATCAGCAAGCATAGACATTCTCTGAACAGAGCTTAGCTCTTGGGCACTGGAGCATTGAGTGTGCGCCATTCCCCTTCTGCCACACCACTGTGCAACATGCAGCAGCAGGCAATGATGATTTGTCCACCATATTTGAGCTTGTGCATCGGGTTTTTGTGCCTGTTCGGCATAGGGGGATGAACCTGTCCATAAGTAGGCAAACTGCCTTTAAACAGGTGCAACGTGTATCTACCTCATTGTGCAGGTACCATTTTGGCCATAGACAGTTAAAAGAGTAGAAGGATATGTATCCTGTTTGGATTTTATTTTTGTTAATTATCCATGCTTGACAAAATAAAGGATTTGTTATGCAGCTTGCTCCTTCCTTCATGTCTAATTCGGTTAAGTCAAGGTGTACTCTGCGATGGTAAATTGCTGAATCACTTGTGTTGGAGGATCTGGGTTAAGACACTGTATTTGTGATATAACTTCCACTCCCCTGCACCCTTCACACACTGATGTTTATCACATCCACCAACATGTTATTTCATCCCTGCTACAGTGGAACATCATGTCCACTGTTTTCCACGTATAGGGCCCGAGGGCCTCATTGGCTGAATGCTCTATGACAGAGTTGATGATATGATTATGCAACTTACTTTGTTGAGACCCCCTCATGTATGCATCCACCTCTACCCACCTGCAAAGTATGCCTGCCCATTTTCATCCAGTGCACAACCACACACTTACATATACAGCCATATGCACACATCCGTATAGACACCAGGGCACAGAGCCACCCACATCAAGGTATTTTGAACGTTATGGATACCACACGGAATAGATATTTGCAACCGATGTTCCCTGGTTCCCACACAATGTTTTGGTTCCTTGCTGCCTATGCAGCGTAAACACAGACATGAATTCACTGGCAAGAAGCAGCCTATTACGACCTTTGGTCCGAATATGGGCCATTATTACAGGAACGTTGTGTTAGAACAAGTGCAATTAGCACTAAGGCACAATTGCCCTAGTACAGCATGTTTTCTTTCCATGCATTTTGCACCAAGGCACATCCTGCACTAGTACTAGGACTAGTGCAAACATTGCCCTTGTACAAAAATGCCTTAAACAAAATGTTGTTGCACTATTGTAATTTGTGCCCCAGTGAAAGGTTTCCTGTAACAGTACGCTTTGGAGGTCCTTTTACAATATTGCATGCATTGCACGGAGGGGAACACTTACATGCAAGCAGGTACTCCTCTGCAACTTTTGTCATTTGCACTACGAAGTGCAAAACAAGGTGTGAAAAGCATGCGTAATTGCCTTCACGCCTTCTTTTTGCACTTTATTGCAAATTGAGGGACTGTCGCCTGCCATTTACCCATGCCAGGCAGGATTTACAATGGATTCATAATAAATCCACCTGCTTTTTGCGGATATGGATCCAAACCCTGTGTTCTAAAGAACAAAGTTGCAGAAGGCTGCTTTGAATATGCCACCTGCTGCAAGCAAGCTCTTTTCACCTCTCCCCTCCTCCCCACTGCTTTCGGAGGAGTCCCCCATAGAGGTCTGGTCTTTACATCAGGTGATGCAGGCGGCTGCCTGATGTGCCATCCTCCAGGGGGGCACCACCGCCAGCAGGTGTGAATGAGAGTGTGAATGAGGTGTGAATGGGAGGCAAAATGAACTCTCAGGATTAAAAGAAGTGCTTTTAATCCTGCAAATTCATTTTGACATTTCAGAGACACATGGCCTGATGCAAAGATCGGCATTGCCCACACACACACTCAGACAAACGTACGCTACACACACTTTGAAACTCAGGGGCCTATGCTGAACCTTCAGACACCCTGTGATGCCTGTGGCATAGGAGTAAAACGCAGTGGGCGACTCGGGCTGGAGAACCAGACCACACGTGTGTCTGGGGAGCAGAACCAGCTCCCTGTCAGGTTGAACATGCCTAGTCACTCGTCTCATGGCACTTAACTCAGATCTCTAGAATTTGTCCTATCATGCATGTATAACGGGAATTGAAAACCTTAAGAACCAGAATTTAAACTGATAGGATTTAAGAAAATAACCATTTGTTGAACGTCTCACTACTGTGGGCACCATGGGGTGTTCTCAGAAATAAGGGACAGTCTTCTTCAAAATTTAGGGCACAGACATGCTTTAGTTTACCTAAAAACCCACACGTGGTAACACATCTGCTACAGGAACATTTGAAATCACATGGCTGGGCATAGCACAGTGTGAAGAGCAGTCACAAAACGTGCCGAGAGCATGAGTTTTTGATGAACATTTGTATAGCTGGCAAGTTGTCCCATATCATGCCCGATACCACTTCCGTGTTCTTGCTTTTGACTTTGCATGCTAGAATTTGTAGGCCCATACTTAGCAGGGGAAACATGAAACTACAAATCCAATCATGAAACGAGAAAAGCCAGGAATGGCTCTAAGTGGCTGACATGGCATCTATGCATTTGGACATCAAGTAGTGGCAGGGAGTTTGGAAATGGAAGCAAGGGTCTTACTGGACAGCAGGATAGGAAGACGGCCGTTAAATGCAACGCAAGGCATATCGGACTGAAACCAATGTATAGGGACTAGTTAGTGATGCAGTGATTGGAAACGTGTGTATGTATGCATATGAATGCATTAAAACAACTTCATTTATAGCACAGAAATCCTCTTTTGTCGTGTTTGAAAATGCTGGCATAGTCGCTGGTATGGAACCTCTTAGCAGAAGTCTGCTAAGCAGGCTCGCAGTGTGCATCCCCTCAACCGAGAACTCCGTGGCTTTTGTAAATGACTGTGCATTGTAAGGGCATGTGGACATTGCCCACCAAACACCTGCGAGGACGCTTGTATCATAGTATTGCCAAGCAATACGATTTACCCATACCTTTTACCTCTCTCTATCTTACTAACCTTACGGTGCAGGAGCCATATTTGTAAAGTGAACTGTAGAATTGAAGTCATACTAACATGCCTCTTTTTATAACCAGTCTTCAAGAGAATGATGAACGTATTTATGTTGGTAAATAATGCATTATATAGTGGGAATATTCTGCAGGGAAGATTGATTGATTGATTTATAGAGCGCTTTACACCAAGGCGCTGTACAATGGAACAACATAATACAAGATAACAACAAATAACAGTGGGAGCAAAATTACATCATGAATCATTCAACAAAACAGTGCAAAGAGCAATTCACTGAAGGGGGAAGGGGAGTGGGACTAGGTGTGGGGGGGTTGGAGATGGATTGGACAAGGGAAAATGGAAGGGAGAGAGAGAGGAGCAGGAGAGGGGAGAGATGAATCAGATGAAGGGAAGGGGGGAAGTAGAGAGGGCAGAGGGGGAGTTTTCAAGGAGGAGAATGGAGGAGGAGGGATTTAAGGGAAGTACGAAATGAGGTGAAGGTCATGGTAGAGCGGATTGTGAGAGGGAGCGAGTTCCAGTGCAGAGGTGCAAGGAGCTGGAAGGAGCGGAAACGGGAGGAAGCACAGGGGGATGGAGGTACAGTGAGAAGGAAATGGTCAGCAGAACGAAGGGAACGGGAGGGGGTGCAATCAGGTGTAAGACCGGCCCTGCCCCCATACCTCGGTTCCTTCACTGCAGCCCTCTCCTGCCCCCCCTTAGCCACCTCCAGCGTTCCCCACTCCCCTCGCCACACTTACCTTATGCCCGGCAGGCTTTCAGCGAAGGCAAGCGTCTCCCAGTTCCCTCTGGGGGAAGTGCAGCGCAGTGTTTTGCATCAGTCTTTTTCTAGCTCTCTTCTGCGCATCAGGCTCCCCCCATGCAGCCAGCAGATTCCATGTAAAAAAAAAATATTTTACACCAGCGTTAAAACGACCATGCGGCCATAAAACCAGATGATTTTGGAGGCGTCGGGAAAAAGAAAGACAAAAACAGTTCTCCAGTTCTGTAAACCCCCACTCCCAAAAACCACAAAGTTGCCTAACAGCATAAGAAAGGTATTGAGATAGCTTTTTGCCTTTCTTCAGTAACTTTGATTTCACTCCGGACAGGACTTGGAAAAGAACCCCCAAACATGTATTGCCTCTGCTTTTTGCTGCACATTTCCATTTGTGGCAGGTGTAGTGTATGCTGCCCGGCTTTAGCTCTAAGGTTTGATTATGTATATGCGGTTGAACGTTTTCATAATATCCTAGCGTTCCATAACATTCCAATATATTACTTTGGGTCAGTCTAGGTTATTTTTAACGCGCTTAATACCCAGAGGTTGTTAAGCGCGGACCCGGGAATCGAACCTGTGTCGTCTTGTTTTCGAGGCAAACACGTTGCAGTTGAGCTATCTTCCCGCGACATCAGTTTGCTCTATTCACGTCTTGTAGATCTTGTTTGCTCTATTCACGTCTTGTAGATCTTGTGTATTATTTGTGCATTACATACACATGTCTTATGTTGAGCCTACTATGTGCGCTCATTATGTCCCACTCTTAAAGGGGCACTGGCGTCACTGCATTCTTGGGCGTCATTAGGACCGAGGTGGCAATGGTAAAAACATGTGGCATCATTAGGGTCTCCCAATTTAAAAATGCCATGCAAACATGAGTTGGCATCCCATGGGATATTTACTGTGTCAGCTGCATAGAAAATACGAATATGGCAAATTATATCTATTCACCACCTGCAGAGCTTTCTATGTGACTATTACATGTCCCCCTGCAATCTAAATAAAAATGAGGCTGTATTTTAAAATAGGAGGTATTTGGGTATAAACAATTTTGACTGTTTCCACCATATCCATAGGGAGGGGCAGTCGGGTCAGTTGTGCTATAAAAAGGGAGTGAGAAAGTGAAGAGACATTGTTAACAAGCATTGGCAATGCCAACAGTTTGGGCTTTTGTGTAGACACAGGTATCCCCCTTCTGCCGTACACAAACATACAGGCAGAACAGGAGGAATGACCGCGCCACAATACCCTCTGCCCTCAGAATAAGTACACACACGCGGATTACACTAGTACTGCCTCGCCACAAAATATACCCAGCAAAACAGTGTTAATGCACGCAGGTTTAATAGATTTGCAGACCCTTACCCGTGTACACAGTGTGTATGAATTAGGCATCCTTTGCCACAGCATTGCTCTCAATGCAGTCCTATTTCCTAAAAAACAGAACACGTTCCATTTGCACCCCTTTATTCGAACACACTACAATTCAATCACGTGACATACATCAACTGCAAATTCAACGTGGACCCGCCTTTCAAAGATTGAGACTTGGGAAATGCATGCAGAAAGTATGTCAAAAGGAGGCAAGACATTGTACACGCATACATCATGACACAAGTCCAGCCCACCCCACACAGTGTGTGTGTGACAAGATTCCAGCCCCTCAACCTATCTCACCCACCAAGCAGCCCAAAACAATAGCAGCTCTCCAACACAAGCCCCGAAGCCAGGGGCGTTGCTAGGGGGGGGGGCTAATGGGGCTATAGCCCCTGATCTTTTGGTTGTAGCCCCGGATAGAATCTCAGGAGCTACAGCCAAAAGTCTAGCTAGCCCCCAGTCCCAACAGTTCCGACATCAGCTTAGCCCCGGGTCTTTTCCAGACCTAGCAACTCCCCTTCCCGAAGCCTATGGCCAGGCCAAAGGACGGGCAGGCAGCGATAAGGGAAGGCACCTGCTCCATGCCGTCCTGCTCCCAGTGATCCTTTGTCAGTGCAAAGGAGTAATCCTTGCGCGCGATCGGGAAGATTGAGCAGTTCCCACTGTCACCCCTAACATGCAATCACCATTCTCAAGTAACTAGATTTCACTCTTCCACACACAGACGCAAACTTCACGAGCGCTGCCTAAAGCTTCACTGTGCAAGCGCAATTGCAGTGCCTTCATTAAATGAACTTGCACTGAGCATGCGCCTTACGTCAGCACGCTGAACGAACAACTATAAGCGAGCTGAAGAGTTCCTATGAGGAGGAGTTCCGGGCATGGAGAGGCAGGAGTCTGTGGGAATGGCCAAAGGGCAGGCAATGGGTGGGCGGCTCATACCAAACAACACCTGGAGACCATGTAGCCATCCTCATGTGTCATTCCTCTATGTCCCTCGCCATATGACATTCCTCCCTATGTGTGCCCACTCTCTACTGGAATGCAATAGTTTGGGCTTTATAGAAGATACATAATAGCCCATCCTAAAAAGTTGAAACAGTGGCATAGGGGGTGAAAATATAAAATAATTTTAACCATGATGAATGAAAGTGTATTTTTTTTTTTTACAGAGAAACAAAGAGTAACAGTACAAGACAGAGGTTGCAATTCTAGACATGCATTGACAGGAGAAGGAGCTATCAGCAGAGGTGGAAGTGGAGAAAAGGAACTAGTGGTACTCTTGCTGCATCTAAAAAGGAGAGAGTGAGATGGTGGAGGAAGAGTTGGGGTAGAGGTAGAGCGGGGAAGGATGGATCTTGTCTTTGGCCTGCAATCTTCAAATCACGTTACCTAAAATAAGCAAATTAAAGCTGTGGAACCAGATTGGACGTTTCCAACGGATTGTGTGGCGCAATGAAAGACTTAAGAAAAATGAAGTGGATTATTCACATACCGCTGCAAGGAAGGTTTCCCCGTAGGACTGCTATAGTGGTGGGAGTGTCGCAAAGTTCAATGGGCTACGACATACATTAAGTAGTACCACTTCCGGAACCCACAGGGACCTCATTTGGGGGGGCCAGGGGTCACATCTGCGACCACTGAGCACTCCCCTGCTACCCCTGTGGTCTCCCTTGGAACCCTTAAAAAAATAAATTAAACCTCCCCCTTTTTTTTTAAATGTAAGCTCCTGGTCTGTGGCCAGCGCCATGTGGCTCTTTGTTTCTGGATTGGGATGGCTTTCTTCTACAGGCCTCTTAAAAACAGGGTTTTCCACAAGTGTAAAACTTTGAGCAGTGACCCTAAATAAGAAAGAATAGGAATAACAAATAATTTGTCTTTCTGGAATTCTGTACAATAACTGCTAAACTCATTAAATGTTTATTTCAGGCACACTTCAGGGGTTGCGTCCCAGATTTAGTCTGTTCTCAAACACCTCAACCCAGCCTTTCATCCTCCTGAGGTCTATAAATGAGTACCAACACAGGTTGGCGGATTATGTATGTATATTTGTTGTATATTAAGCACTTAAGCGTAAGTGCTACATAATAACACATCGTCATTTGGCCTTGGACGTCTGCTTGCATTCACAGTAATTTGGTAACATGGGCCTATACACACTGATATTAACGATGCGTATAGTGCTCTATTCTTGTGTGAAATGTATATCACCTCATAGTGGTATTTTAACCATATTTTTCCTAGTGTTCTTAGGGATAACGCCGCTTCCTCTTTTGTCGAGGGGTGAAAGGTCCTGTTCCATGGCTTCCTGTGAAGTCACTTCAGAGGTGGGTCAAATGACATCACTTCTGATGATGTCATCGGAGGTCAAAGGTCGTGTGATGTCACTTCCGCTACCCCTGACATTTTGGTGAAATGACGTCCCTGTGAACCCAGGAGTAATTTGGGTCTGCAGGCTCACATTTTGTCTGGGTTTTAGATGACCTGTTTTTGTAGCGTCCATAATGGAGCTAAGCAGCCTAGCAAAGGTTCAGCTTCAGGTGCCCTTAAAGCAACAAACATTTTATAGCTGTGATCAATACATACAAGTTTTATAGTTATTACAAATAGTAAAATGCAAGCTAATAATAAGGGATGAGAAGAAAACATCATCTACATACGTTTGGGCGTTTGAAACGTGTCTAGTTTGCTTTGCTCTGCAAGTAGATGGATGGCCTGAAAGAAATCAGGCCAAAAAACTAAAACCTGTTTGTGGTGACTTCACAGTAACTTCAAGTTTATGTACGGTCTTCTTGTCGTTTATATTCAATGTGTTTTTGATTCTACAAATATATGATGTCTAGCAGTAAAGCTGTGAAAAGTCGAATCCTGTTAGTGGGGCCCAGCAGGGTTTACTTAAAAGGCACAGTGCTGCGTGATCAGGCTCTGCTCCAGGTGGACACCCACTCAACAGTGTGTCGGGGTTACAGGACACGTTGTTTACTTGTTTCCATGGCTCACTCTCTGAGAGGCTTCTGGTAACACTGGCTTTCTCAGGCTGGCCATAATTCATGTCAGAGTGCTGGATAATGAAGACGAAATTGTCATCTGTGTTGAAAGCCGCAGAAAGATAAATGAACATTGCAGCACATACGTTTCTACGTGTAACGAGAGACCCGCCGCCTGCTGTCAGGGGAATGCTGCGCAAGGGTCATCAAAGTTAAGAGTTAACATGATTTAGGTAAGTCAATGTGTATGCCTTCCCCTTCCGGAGGCACCGATTTACTGCGGGTTCATTTTTATAAACATATCACAAGGGAATGGTAAATTATTATTCTTTACTTCAGTCGGCATTCAAAGAGCTAGAACACATTTAGTTCCATCCTCTACTCCACACTTTAACTCTTTCCACTCCAGTGAGTCTACCCTTAGAGCTGCAGGTTTAAGATCGAAGACACAGGCCTGCCAATTGAACCCTGCCTAGCAGCAGCATTCCCCCGAGCTGCTGGCCTGAATACCAGAGAGCTGCTACTGAACAAGATGGCGTCCCTCGCTCAAGCATGCAATAATAATCCCGCTAGTTTAAACATGCAATAACAATAATCCCTCGCTCAAACATGGGGAGAGTAGCCCATTTTTGCGGAATGAATGGATGACCCGATGAGGCAATCTATGTAACATTCTATCTGGAAATCACTCACCCCAGATCACGAGGCAGTTTCCGAGTTTCATTTGAGGGCACAATGTTGTCCATGATCAACAATAAAGGTGTACATCCTTTAAATGAATAAAAGCTGTCTTGTCTGGTATCAGATATGATTGCCTTGAATCACTAAATGAGGCTGAGCCAGCATCCCTAAAATGCTGTAAGTAGGCTCAGCACTGGCAAGAGATGCTGGCCCCTCTAGGTGGCAGTGTGGGATCCCCGGCGATGCACCCCTGGCAGCAGCCTCTGTGCAGCGCCTCGGATATCATGAGGCCTCTGGTAACTAGGAGTATGGAGCTGGTCACTCAATAGCAGTTGGTGAATATATTATTAGAACATACATACTACATGTATAACTTAGATGAGACCAATCCTTTTACACCATCATGAGGCTAGAAAGGTATCCGCTGCCCTGGAAAGCTAGCCCACCCAGTGGTCGAAGTGCACAAAAGAAGTAGTGGAACTATGTTCCCTACTGGCCTGTCCCTGCTCCCCACAAACCCCATTGCCACGCCCCCTCCCATGGACAATACAAACCCCCAAACACATGTGCCTGCTGTTTAAGGGAATGTTCAGTGCAGTTTCACCTTCTTCTTACACTTTTATTTGAAAACGAAACCATTCCGGAACGATTTCTTTTTAAAATAAAAGTATAGGAACGGTAAAACATTTAAAAACAAAGTTACAGAAAAAAAAGAGAGGATCACTGCTTCCAACCACTACTGCCCACGTTGACCACTGGGCCTAAAAGCCAGAGCCATGAGTTACCGGTAAATCTTTAAAACAATGGAGATGCAGAAACATCCGCAAATATGACGTTCATTGATTTTCATAATGTTTTGACTAATTTTCCAGAGATTACATTTCATGTAAATGCTGTGAAGATGTTGTGCTTGTCATTGAAGTAAAGAAAAGAGTTCTGAAGACAGTATCTAGAATAGTTATTCATGCATGATAATTTCCACGTGGATGTCTGTTTGACTAAGACATGTACATTTTGTGTCAAACATAGGCAATCTGAATCGCCATATCACTTTCTGGTTTTATCTGTAATATGTGTGTTGCTTCCCCTTTATTGTGAAGTAAACACAGTTTGTTTCTTGTCCCAGATTCTGGGGTGGGATTATTACCACAGTAAGTAGTAAACTGGTGTTAGTCTCAGCCATTTGAGGACCTGAATCAAATAACTGTGCAAACCTATTTTTGGGGTGAGCTGTTAAGTAGCCCTGAAAGCAGTTTCATTCAATTGATTAGACATATTTCTACAAGACATGTGTTTCAATTGCCAGGGGTGATGATCGTCAATGGTGCTAGTGTGAAAACGTGAACACATGCTCTAACACACATTGCACCCAGATTACATACGTGTCAGGGTGTGTTCTTGTCTTGAACTAGATAGTTCCAGACAGTGGTCGAAGTGTACAAAAAGAAGTATTGAAACTTTATTCCCTGCTGGCCTGCACCCACTCCCCAAAAACCCCATCACCATGCCCCCTCCCACACACAATACAAACCCTCAAACACATGTGCCTGCTGTTTAAGGGAACATTCAGTGCAGTGCACTGAAAGTGCAAGCTGCAACGTCTTCCTACACTTTTATTTTAAAACGAAACCATTCCGGAACGGTTTCATTTTAAAATAAAAGTATAGGAGCTGTAAAACGTAGTTCAAAAAAGTAGAGGTGCACCGCTCCCAACCGCTCCTGCTCACATCTACCACTGGTTCCAGATGAATAGTCACACAAAGTATACAAGATGTTTTTCGGATAAAACAGAGATAAAGGTGATCATGCAGTGTTAACAGGCTCCACCAACCTTCAGGTCCTGTATTTGTCATTTTCTGATAACCAGAAATAGTTTTTCGTCGTGCACGTCCGCCCAACTGAGAGTTCTAAAGGGCCTAACAGAGTTGGAAGCAGTAAAGTAATTATTCTCAGAAGAGGCGAACATCCCAAAATCAAACAAAGGGTTTGTAATATCAGCAGGCATTACAAAGACACAATTTTAACCCATTGTTATACTAAAAATGTTAATGTAGGTAGAAGACCAAGCGTGGAGAATTCCTGATTCATGTTCTGCCCACACAAGACATATATATCGATTGCCAAGCAGGTGGCATCCATTTTATATTCATTAGAGCCTAAGGCATGCAATGGATGCTTAGAGTGGGACACTACAGCATTTCCAACTTTTAGAAAAGGGGTAACAGTTAGCCATGTGGATTATATCCTCATAGAGACAAGATGATGTCTCTGGAGGCTAGCTCAGGGGCAACGTACTCAAGACGACAGGAGCAACACAGGTTCGATCCCCGGGTCTGTGCTTAGAAACCTTTGGGAATTAAGCTCATTATAAATAACCTATCATATAATATCATGATGGTCTTTCTTCTGATAAATTAATGGTTACACAGTGATTAGAGAGTGACCCTGACCTGGTTTGTCTGACCCTATAAGGATTTCTCATGGAATCCGTAACAGTATGTTCTCCTTAATTATCCAACAGAATTAGAAAGGAGTAATGACAGAAGGAGCACTACATTGTGTAACCTATTTAGAGATATTCAACACTGAAGTTTATAGAACTCTATTACCTTTTCTATTTAATCTAAGTGACCACATGGAGATGAATGTTACACTGATTTACAATAATTTGAGAACTATAATTGCTCCCTATGCAAGAAATCAGTTTCCATTAGCAGAAAGGTAGACAAATAAAGAAGGACTTGGTTTGATAAGGAATGCTGATGGACAAAATCAAATCTTACTAGATAGTTACAATCCACTAGAGGGAACTATATGTGTACAATTGTTAGGACAGAGGGCTTCCTATAAATCGCTCTCACTGTAAGAATGAGGAGGATGGGACCTGGAGATGGAATTGCTTTCTGAGGGTCATTTGAAATGATGACCAGACACATTTCTGGCAAATGATCTCTGAATTCTCTAGGATAGGTCCAGGTAGCAGCTGAGAATGGGATCAAGTAACTCCAGCTCAAGAATATGTAAACAATTTTAATTAAATCTTGAAGGGCCCCACTCCTGTGTGTCCTGGGGATTTGACTATACCTATAGTTTTGTTCTTGATATTTGATATTTCGGAAAGTATGGTAGCCCTATCAACCCAAAAGCCAAGAATTGATCCAGATGTAGGTAAATTAACCAATAACCTCTTTAGAACCGAACCCAAAGTTTAGGTCCCCTTCTTAACCTTGATTTGTGTTTAATGCCATTAATATAAAAACAGCATTCCCTCAGGTTGGAAGATGGCTGAAAACGCCCTTGTCTACGAAATGGCTGAAAGAAAATGACCAGAGACTTTCAGACACATCTCTTTAATCCTCGGTCTAGTCAAACTGTATTTTAAAGTAATTTTGGTGTGCCTACAGGATTGCAGTCGAGACATGAAGATAATCTCAAACACCAAGTTAGGTTTTAAAACATCCATGGGTACAGTGGACAAGACTTTTTATCTCTTGTATGATCCTCCAAAACGTTGTTGTGATCAGGAAATATGGTATTTGTATTATTATTATTATTATTATTATTATTATTATTATTATTATTATGTATTTTATTTGTTTGTTTAGTTCCATAAGAACTTTACAAAATATTTGTTTTTATCATAATCATCACCTAAACAATCTTACAACAGTTTAACAATCTAAAATCACATATTTAAAATCATAATAAAAATTCATGCTAAAACATATTGAATCAAATAAAAACAAACTAAATCGTCTACAATCAATCATCTAAAACAACAGGTCAACGCTTTGAGACATTATACACAGATAAATCAATAGATAAATCAATAAATACAGCTATCTTGTGTAATATGTGCTAGGTTGACTTTACTATATCTAATTCACTGCTACAAGCTGCATTTTAATAACTCCCAATAATTGATATAAGGCGATGTTTACACTTTGGTTCTCTGTATTCAGACAATAATTGCAGAATTCATTGTGCTTAATAGACTCATATGTATGCACCAAGTGACCTAAAATTGTCATATATCCCACTCCAAGGGCTACACATTCAGTCAGAAGATGTCTCGCAGTCTCTACAATGCCCGGGATCTTATATACACAATAACTTCTTTCCTTTAACGGAATCCCTCGCTGCGCAGCGATTAAAGCCAACATTGGCAATTGATTGATGCGCAGCTTTAACCGAAAGTGCAATACTGCCAGGTTTGGACACTGCCTCACATACCGCTGTGGCTGTAGATATTTATGCATCACCCCTGCAACAACGATGTGACTGCGTAATGCTTCCACGTGGATCTAATTTTTAGTCCAATCCCAATGTTTAGTTTTTCTTATTAATATACGCTTTAGTTTTTCATACATCGTGCCCCTGGAGTAATCTGGGGCCCATCCTATTTATATTGCTATTATTGACCTAAAATGGCATTTGATAGGGTGGGTAGGCCATTTATGTTGAAGACTCTCCAGAAACTCAAGGTTTTCCCTTCATATTGATATTAATTGTTAATGTATTCTCTAATAAATATGCGGTGGTTGGAGGTGGCCTTGTCAGCGAAGTTTCATTATCTTTCCTTACTCGTGTAGGAGTGCTGCAGTGGTGTGATTGCACTAAGACCACTTTTCCTTCCCCTTTTTACTAATAATTTGGCATAAATCATAACTGAACTTGATACAGATGCCCCAAAATGGCATAGGATGAGTAAAAGTATTCTGCTCTTTGCAGGTCATACCGCAATGGTTTCCATATTCTTTGGTTATTTTACAGAAATTATTACAGGCAGTAGAACAATTCTGCAAAGCACGTGGTTTGACTCTATATACTATTAAGCTTGTGACTGTGGCTTTCCATTATAATAAACAACTCAATGTTGGGGTTTTCGTGAATGATCATTTCCCAAAGGACTCCATGGGAATGGGGACACTGAAGCACCAGCACCATTGCTAACGGTGCCAGTGCTTCAGTGAGAGACATGCCGGTAGGTGCCTGATTTACCGGCAGGTCAGGCCTGCCGGGGGATCCGTGGCCCCTACCGGCATTCTCTGAGTATGGCAGTACAGAAAGGGTGCCGGTACGTTGCTACCGGCACCCTTGTTTCTGGACCGCCATCCTCACAATGAGGCCCACTGTCTCTGAATCTCAGCCGCAGTTTAAAAAACCTCACCATCCTCCCATTGGCTGAGGCAAACTTTCAAGGTGATTCTGTTTCTCCTTTGCTCCGCACTTTCCACTTCTCCCCTTCCATGCACTTTTCCCCTCTCCCTCTCCCATGCACTCGTGCGTTCTCAATGTCACTGGGCCTAGTTAGATCATTGTTTTGCTCTCCCCTGTTCCCCTCCCTTGCCTTGTCGCGCTCTGACGCACTTGTGTACGAGCGAGATAGAAATAAAATATCAATTCAATTCAATTGGATAATTGGTGCTCTTGCATTTACCTACCTATCATAGCTTATATTAAATGTAGTGTGTTTGATTATGCATATGTAATTCAAATCACAGATATGATGCCCATTAGTTTATGTTGAAACTCTAAGAAAGGTTGATTTGGCAATTCTTTTTCATAGGCTAAAACAAAATATACAGCCAGTTTCTTTAAGTGAATAGGTTGACATAAGGCTAATGTATTCTGAAGAAAAACATTAAGCAGTCAATGTTCATTATACGAGCTAGATAGATCGGGCATCTGTGATCATACAAGAAAAGCATGGTCAGCATTTGTGAAGAAAATGTACACATATAACATATTCAGACATGGAACAATGAGAACGTGATAGAAATCTGCTAAGTACATCCTAGAGGGATGCTGATAAGTTGCTGTCAAGTTTGAATGTCCCAGTCGAAGTTCAAAATTAGGACTGATTAGCTTGTCATCTGAAGTGGCTATCACTCACCAGATAATCGAACGTTGCTAAGAGATGGCCTTAGTTTTCACAATTGCACCTTTTGAAGAAAACCATAAGCTAGAATTATTATGGGAGGAAAAACCCATTAATCAAGCGAGCTGTTATTTCCTATCCTAGAAACATGCAAATCATTCATTAGAGAAAAGAATGAATGTTTTGTCAAAAGAATTTGGATGAGGACCTATAATCTTTAAGAGTTCACAATTGGAGTTTCTGGTTATTCTGCACACTGAATAAACGTTGCTTACCACTAATAGTAATAGTACTACTACTAAACGCCACAGTCAGGTTTTCAGAAAATAAGCTGATGTTGTAGTTGTAAATGATGCCATCCAAAGTTATATTTGAGGTATTAGGTCAATAGACCTTTTTAGAAAAAACGAATGCAAAAAAACAATTTAGAAAGACAGCTCTGTGACCGCACAGCGCAATCTTTTCTAAATCGAATTGTCAGCCCATGCGATGCACACAAGTGCGCAAATGGGGACACAGGCACGCCACGACCCGAAAGCGGCTGCGACAGAGAATGGGTAAATCTCATTGGGGAGGGTGGGGTGGGTGTGGGTGGGGAGTGGGTATGTGGGTTTTTGCTTTTTGTAGGCCGCCCAAAATCAACTGAAAAAATCTGTTTTTTTGGGCGACCTTCAAAAATCGAAATGATTAGATAGAACCACATTTGATCACCAAGATGTTAATAATTGTATCACCATGCGTCCTACAACATTATTGGTTATATTTGCAGAAGCCCAATGAAATGCACAATCAGATCATTATATTTTTATTCCCAGAAAATTCACATTTTTAAAACATATGAACAAGTATTACAAACTCCAGTTCTCAATACCCTGAAGGCTCCATAGGCACTGCTTTATACCCAGCACATGTTTACAAATAAACTGGAGCTACAGAACTTTGGAGAGTCCCAGGATCACGAAAGTGGGAAAGCGAGAAGTGTCTTTTCAAGTAATCCCGAAGGGATTGAGACATTTAATTATAAGAAACAATGTTTCTTTATCAAGGTGATTGTGAAACTCATACAGAAGATAATTATAATTTTTAAACAAGAGACTCTCTGTGAAGATTGTGAACCCTATGCCATTGTGTCCTAAAGGAAATTTGAAACTGAGAGCAAGGCAGTTCTGCCTGTCCATATCTGTACTGCCAGGCAGAATTCCATACAGAGAGTATTGTGCAAGCCTTCCCTTTTTCCTTTTAGTTGGGTGTTTTCTAAAGTGGTAGGGCCAGTTAGTTGTTTAGGATTTTGACAGAAAACGTTTTACTTTTGGACTTGACGTGCACACTTAGCTTTAGTTTTGCTATGTAGAGAACTTCCCTCATAGTGATAGGGCTTGTTAGGCCTTTTTTGGTTTTTCATTTAAAGAAATCTCTCTATGAGCCCTTGTAGTCTGAGTCCTTTGTCTGGTTAACCACGGTACTTTGCTGATTGTCATTTGTGATAAGGCTAGTAACCTGGCATTCTTGAGGAAAGGTAGACGTCTATCAGAGCTGGAGGTGGAGGGCCCGCCACGGGGAACCAAACGCTATCCCCGCCCATGAGGGAGATGGAGTTAGCTGGGAGGGACCCAATTTCTACCCCCTTGCCCAGGTACCTGCATGATGTTTACCAGTACACCATGCCTCACCCCAGTCTTTGTCTATTCTTGGATAGCATTCTATCAGAAAAATCAGCGAAGGAAGAAAATCCAGTTAACACCCCACCGCTGCATTGGACTCTTGAAGACATAGACCCAAGATAGGCACCAGCCGATCTGGATGCTGGGAAGAGGAGCAGAAGGTGGCATTGCCGAAATTACACTGTGACATGTATTGCAGCAGCTTGCTTCAGTAATTCCGGTGGTTTGCCGTGGGACAGGATAAAACAGCCCTAGACCACCAGGGACAACAGCAATTGATGTAGGTCTTGCCAGCCCAGGCAATTACTAATGTGGGCCATGGAATCAGACCCCAACAAAAAAACATAGACCTGGGTCCACTACACCCACCCTTGTGATGCAGAGAAGAAGTGGGCGGGGCTAAGCCCTCACTTTATGATCTTTTCACGCAGATACACACCCCAGAGGAAAAGATAGGGGAGGATTGGTTAGGGCCGCAGAACTAGCCACTAGAGAGAAGAGGCTAACAGAAGGGGGTTCAGGAAGCAGGAACTGTAGGTTGTTCGGGTGAGGTCAAAGGAGTAGCAGGAGGGCCAAGAGACCAGGAGGAGGAAGAGGGAAGCAGAGGAGCATGAAGGTGATTTATTGGGAAGGTGAGGTATTGGTCAGTGAGTGCAAGGATACTGTGTTGTGTTTGTGCGCGCAAGTAAAGTTGAGTGGGATTAGTAAAGATAGAGTAAGGGGTGACTGTGACATGCATTTGTGATTGGAAGAAAGGTGTGCTATAGAGAGTTGGTAAATTGGTAGGTGTAGAGGAGTTGGAGAAGGAGGAGTAGTGTAGGTGGTGGAGTAGTAATGTGGGAGGACGAGGAGGAGTAGTTGTGTTGAAGGATAATTATGGTAGTGTGGAAGTGGTAGTAGGAGTGTGGGGGCAGAGTAGTAGAGAAGGAGGAGTGAAGGACCAGTGGTATAAATGGATTAGGTGTGGTACAGGAGTGGTGTGGGAGTAGTGGTAAAATAGAAGGGTGGAGGTGAGGAGCAGGAAGAGCGTGTGACAACAGTGGAACAAAGGAAGAGGAGCCAGAGAGATGGAGGAGAAAGAAAGGAGGAGTTCCGAAGGACAGTAGGGAGGAGATAACATCCGGATGAAGATCAGGGAAAGGAATTTCAGAGTGTGACAGAACATCTGGGTGTTTGAATGTACATCCAAACCTTTAGAATGCTAACGACAGATAGGTTAGGGACAGCTAGATTTTCCCTAAGGGAGGCAAGATGAACAGGGCCAACACCTCTAGGTAAACATCTCAGCCCAAGATAGCCTCTAGACAATCAGGGTTACTGAGCTCGTGCACTACCATGGGGATTGGGACATCTGGTTTAGGGTGAACACATCCCTCTCCCCAGGTTAGAGAGAAAGATAAGACTGTAAGCCCCACATGTTTCCAAATAAAAACCCTTGAACTGTCTCTGAGGGTTGGTGTGGATTTGTTGCCATCTGTGACACATTGGAGACATCACAGTGTGTGTTCAATGGGATATTATTTTATCAGACTACCTCTGATGCGGGATTGACTATAGAAAGGAAAATTCCTATTGGAAGAGGGACAGGTCATCTCTTCTTGCAAGCCAACAACTTTGCCTATTTGCCAGAGACAATTAATGTCAATATGCAGAGAGGCACTTGAGGCACACCTGGGCAGAGAAGAATTCATCCTGAAGTCAGATAGGGGACAGAACAGAGGCACCAAAATACCTGGATCCAAGGGTCAAGGACAGAAGTGGGTTGGTAGTATGCTGCCATGCGCTAGCCAGGTCAGAAGAGGAATCAGCAGCCAGAGGGTTCACCAGCAGAAGCTGACCCTTGTCCACATCTAGCCATCAATTGAGAAAGATAAGAGGTACAATGCCCCTTTGATGTACTTAAACGTCATAATCCCCTAAAACTGTAATATTGTTGGGGAGGTTTCGTTCTGCATATAAAATTAATAAACACATTTACCTGATTTTTGTAGAATCATTGGTATAACTAAACCTGTGGTATTAATAAGACATGTTATTGTCATAGAAAGGCAAAGGAATTAGGACCCCATGCCCTGAAACAACCCTAGTCAACTCAATCACTTGAATTACCTATTCTCCCAGTATTTATGAAGTGGGAGGACTTGGTTTGTTAAGGAAATAGGATCTCAGTGTTGTTTCAATTTGATCTGCTTATTGCTTGCCCCTCCTCCAAAACAAACATTATTTTGAATGTCCCCCAAATGTCCGTCGTTAGAAACCATCCTCCTTTGAATAAGACCTTCCATTTGCTTTGTTAAATAAAATCCTTCAAAATGCAACTTCTCAGTTATTCCAGTTAAACTAGAACTAAACAATAATGTGCATTTAATGTTAAGGTATCACATCAACCACAATATCATCAATGTGCCTACATTTTAATTTTGGTGTCTCGCCAAATATGTGCTTGCAGTTAAGTTCATATTGCTTTGTCTAATTCTCTAAGTCTCCAAGTCTCCAAAGATGATGTTTCATCAAAATGCTTTGTTGATTGTGCACTTGTCATTAAAGTAAAAAAAAACTTTTCTGAACCCTGTTCTTAGAATATCCAGTCATATAAGTCTGTCTAAAAAAATAATGTAATTGGTGTGTTCCATGGTTTATTAATTTTGTTTAGCAAGACAATATTAGGTAGATTGTATAGTAATGTTTCATGATAGCCTGGATTTATCTTGAGTAAATGTGAATTCCCTTTCCCATAGCAAATCATAGGGATCATCTGCAATTGGATTCCTTATACTATGAAATAAAATCGAAAACATTAAACTAAAGGTTTGTTCTTGTCCAAGATTGTGTAAAGCGGGATTGTTAGCACACATAGGACTAAATTGTTGTTAGTCATGTCTGTTTGAGGACCTGAATAAAACAATTGTCTTAAATGGCCCTGAAAGTACTTTCATTCAATAGATCAGACATATTTCTATAAAGTCCAAGGGGTGCGAGGGAAGAAGAGAAAGCTTTTCTCAGACACCTGAGTTCCACTTGTACCACTTGACCAGTTGGTCACTTGGTGCAAGTGAATATTGGTCAAATGATCTCTGCCCACCCACTTGCTACATATGGCTCATCTACTGGTGCCTTTTTGGATCTGGCACTCTTTCTTGCCCCACTTAAACCTCTGTCAGGCCTCTTTTCTTTTATGTTTGTCATCTGATGCAAGTTGATCTAGGCCATGTAACCTCTGCCCCACCCACCTACTCAACCCCACACCTTTCATTCCTTTCTTAACATTTAGATCACAGGGCATCTCTTTCCAGGATGTATAAAGAAAAGGACAGATGCTCGGTCCTTTTAGGATCTTATATGGGTCAGAACCCCTGCCGACTCACACACCAGCTGTATCACACATCACTTGTCTCATCCCATCTTTATCTGCACCCCCACACAACCCCACACAGACATATATGCGGTCTGCACCTTATCTATTCCAATGCACTTCCAACCCAGAGAATACCATCCACATCTCTCTTGTGACCACCCACACTCCCTCTCCAAAGCACAAATATAACATCATGCTCATTAATGCTCCTTCAGTGCTCCATTCAGCAGGTATTGCAGACCTCATCACAACTCACAAGCTAGTCAGCCTCTTTCAACAGAGACATAGTTCACCCCCACCCCCACACACATCAAAGACGTCCTCATCCCCACAGGACACATCATCGAAAACAAGCACCACCAAGGGCAGACTGGTGGAGGGCTCACTGTTATGGACAAGATTCTATGGACATGCACCCTCCAGGTGCATGCCACTTTCTACTCACCCATGCTCAGACAGCTACCTTCCACTGGTTTTATCAACCACCCCAAACCAACAAGGCATTTCCCAATTAAATCACAGACCTCATCGCAACAGCATCAATTAACAACACAGCTAACATCTTCCTCAGAGACCTTAACCTGCCTTGGACAGAAACCGCCAAGAAAATAAGAGAGACTCTACTCGAATTGCTCAACACCACAGACATCAAGCAACAGAACCAACTCACAAAGGAAACACTCAACATTCACCACCTCTCCGATCATTGTATAGATCCCCCTCTAATTTTGGGATGGAAAGAACAGACAGCCATACCCATATTACTCCACCACACACTTCACCCCCACCTTTGTCAACCTGACCAAGAGACTCCACCACACTTAAGAACTTTCTCATGGATGCAGTGGAAGGAAGCCTCATCACCTTGTCTTCCACCTCAGACCTCTTTGAGAATGTTAGTGCCAAGATCAGTACACTCAAGGACACCGTGAAACGGCAAACATCCATGCACCAACTCTACAAACATAAACTGTTCACACCTCAGAACACACATGAACTCAATGACAGAAAGCATGCCTTCTGCCAAAGAAAAGCTCTAGAATAAATCCCCCCAACTAGAAGACCTCATCACCCTGAACAAGCTGATCAGTACAGGGGCCATTCCTCCCCCATACAAAGCAAATGTCTACAAAATAACCATCATCGAAGCATCCAAAAAGAGCAAAGCACTCTTCCAAGCCATGAAGCACTGCATTAAACCGCTGATAAACCCTGCAATACCAAAGTCCACTGAAAAATGCAACAAATCAACAGCTTCTTCATAGACAATATAGAGAAGATAAGAAAACACATGACAGAACCAAATACAATTCATTCATCACACCCACACCGGCCATCAAGATGGACTGAATTCAGGACAATTACTCCAGAAGACCTGACGAACGGCTCTTGTGGACCTCTAACTCAGCGGCTGCAAAGATGGCACTGTCCCTTCCTCTAGCTCACCAAAGGTGAAACACACACATCAGTTCTAAATGTCATCAATGCATCCCTCACACATTATCCTTCCCAGGTGCACTGAAAATGGGAAAGATCCCCCCTGCTGAAGAAACAAACACTCAGCCCCAATGACCAAGTGGGTATTATGGGTGTGCGGCCACACCAAAGGCTAATTAGCCTAGGTCCCTTTTTTTCTTATCAGTCAGCTCTAGTGCTCAGCACGGTGGCACTTAGTAGTGGGCTGCACCCTACTAATTATTATTAGTAACCCTGCGAGAACGAAGCAGAATGCAACAAGCATTCTGATTGGCTCTTGCCAGGTCCCTACCCGGCCGGGAATCCCTCTGTCGGGATTCCACGGCCTTTGTCCCTGGTGGGGGGCGTGGCAGCCCCTCAGCCAATGAGGAGGCTTGAAGGGGGCCATCCCCGCTCCACACCTCCACACGGCTGGAGGCTTCCCTCGTCCCCCGCCGGGGATGCAGGTACGTTTTTTTTTGTTTTTTTTCTCGTCCCACTCCCGCCCTCCCAACCCCACTTACCTTCTTTTTGATCCTTTTTTCGGGAGCGGACGCGCTGGGAACACTTGTGTTCCCAGCGCGTCCGCTCCCGATGGCCGCCATGGAAAGGGAAAACAGACTCCGTTTTCCCTTTCCATGGCGGCGGGCATTTTCTTTTTTTTTCTCCCGAAACGCCACAGCGTTTCGGGACCAAAAAAAAAAGCTTTTAGTGCCCGGTCACGTAATTTTTGCGGGCCGGGGTACTAATAGCAATAGAACCCTCGCGTCGGAGGCATTACCGACTCTGGTAATGCCCCGGCGCCTTCGGTAAGGCCCTCGCTTCGCTCAGGTCCTTACCTGTGGGCCCCAGGGCATTACCTGAGTCGGTAATGCCCCCGACGCTCGGGTTCTATTGCTTAAGTAAACTGAAGCATCAAAAAGGCAATACCACAGAAGAAAATAATTTAAATAAGCTGTGCACTCTCTCAAATTCATTTTTGCCAGTATTTCTTACTTCCGTGCATCATATAGAGAGGTAGCACGCTGCCATGTCATATGAAGAAATTAAGAAACTAACCGAAATAAGAGCAACTACGTTAGGCTTCGCAGCTGATGAGGCAAACGCAATCCTTGGACTTATAATAGAAACCAACATTGCCACGAAAGACACAGATCCTAATAAAAGGATCAAACAACTAGCGTACACTATTAGGAGGACGATTAACCGCAAGTTACATGCAGTAACATTGGGATGCTACTATAAGGCACAAAGCATCCCAAGAGGACTGAGGATTGGACTGAAACCACCCCTGTGTAAAGAAAGTAAGGAGTTTGTGCAAAAAAGGGAGCAAATCCTTAACAAACGGAAATCACAGCACTCACAAGTGCAGAAACATTCAAAGATATCTTGATAGACATTAATAAACAACTTGAAGGCTACAAAGCAGATCTGGAGGCCAGGAAAATAAGAAGGTTCAGACGAGACACGTTTGGCTATTTAGGTGACGAGGTATATACATGGGCAGACAAGTACCAAAATCAACCACAACGCCCAAGAAACCCCAATCCCAACTCAGACAACAGCAGCTCAGAAACAGATTCCAACAGAGACGAGCAAAATCCACAGACACAGCAACCAAGAACAGAAGGTGAGAGTGGAGCCAGCGGAGCAACACCAGGCACAAGCACAACCACACAATGGTCCTCTTTTTTAGAGAGCCAGCAAAGAGGAAGAGAATGAGGAGGGGGAAGAGGAAAAGGCCCCGGGGTAACAATGAGATACCAAGCTCGAGGAACTTAGTTGTAAACATTTCTGACAGAGTATTGAGCAAACAAGAAGAAGCGGTTTTGCAAAAAGGCCTGCAAATTGTACCCACCTATGGCACCAACCTGTTCAACACAAAAGTCGAGTTACACAAGCTAACCAGAAAACTCAAACGTAAAGTCTTTTTTGATGAAATGGAAAATGCAGGCACCGAACGAGAACCATCTGATTTAGTGGAATTCAAACCCAAAGTACATTTGTACCACCTATTAGTGTACCTGCAATTGACATCTTCGCAAGAATGGTAACAACAGACCTTAAGAAAATCAAATATGGAGCTCCAAAAAACAAGAACCTCAGCAGAGGAGAAATGGCAATAGTTCAGAATCTATACAGTGATGACAAAATAACAATAAGACCGGCTGACAAAGGCGGAGCATTGGTACTACTAAACACACACGATTACAAAAGAGAATGTAAAAGACAACTTGATGACCACACAGTCTATTCCAAGATAGATCATGATCCGACATATGAGATCCGCAGCAATTTGGAAACACTACTATCTAAAGCAGAGGAGAGAGAAATGATCACCAAAAAGACCAAGGCATTTCTGCTAAATTTCAAACCAAACATTCCACACTTTTACCTCTTACCAAAGATCCACAAGGGTCTAATCAATGCACCCGGAAGACCAATAGTAGCCACCACAGGCGGCATTTTGGAACCGCTTGGGACATACATTGATTATTTCCTCTAACCGCTAATACAGAAGACAGAAACATATGTGATAGACAGTACACATTTTTTGAACATCTTAGAAGAAGTACAGCTAACCGATAAAGACATTCTCTTTACGATCGATGTGACCAGCTTATAAACAAGCATCCCTCATGACTTGGGGCAAGAAGCAGTAGAGTGGCTTCTTTTGCAAGAAGAAGAGATAGGAGCAGTAAAAAAATGTATCCTATCACTATTAATTTTCATTTCAACAAACTCCTATTTCAAGTACAAGAACAAATTTTATATTCAAACCTCCAGTACAGCCATGGGTGCGACAATAGCACTAGCATGCGCAAATGCTTTTATGTATCGATTTGAAACAACCCATATTTTTAACAAAGCCCAATGGAAGAACAAACTGAAGATGTGGATATGTTACATTGATGACATTTTCGGTATTTGGCAAGACACAAGAGAGACACTGGACGAGTTCTTGGTATACATAAACAGCATAGACCAACGCATCCAATTTACCTCAGAAATAGTTAATCCTGGTATACACTACTGGGACATTAATGTCAATGTACACAACCAACAGATCACAACCTCCCTGTTCACCAAACCCACGGATAGAAACAATTTACTGCATCGTATGAGCTTTCATCCACAGAACACTCTGAAGAACTTACCATATGGACAAATGTTGCGTCTGAAAAGAATCATTAGTGACCAGAGAGAATTTGAGCAAGAACTAGGAAAACTGAGTAGAAAGCTAGAAGAGCGTGGGTACCCAGATGAAGATTTGAAAACAGCGACGGACAAAGTAGCCACAAACACTAGAGCAAGCACTCTCATTCCAAAGAGCAAATCACAAGCACCATCACTCGTATACGTGTCAAAATTCTCCTCACAGAGTATGCAGATCAAAAGATGCATTAACAAGCAATGGTCTATACTTAAAAGTGATGAGAGAACCAAAAACTTATTTACTGACCCACCGATGTTTGCATATCATACGTCAAGCAATTTAAGGGATCTACTTGTGAACACTAGAGATGACAAACCAATAAGGAGCAAACGTAAGAAAGTGGGCATTCACCCCTGCTTAAACTGCAGCAATTGCAATAACATCATAAAAGGTGGAATTGTTTTACATCCCTACACTGAAGAAAAGATAGCCATAAGATGCTATGAAATCTGTAACACAGAAAACTGTATCTACTGCATACGTTGCCCTTGTGGACTATACTATGTAGGCGAAACGGGCCGTAACCTGCGAATTTGTATGAATGAGCATAAATCTTGCATACGTAATACGAATGTTAATTCAGCAGTCGCAAGACATTTTAATGAGAAGAAGCACAACATTTCACTGATAAAATTTCAGGGCTTAGAAACCATTGATGCCTGCAGCTCTTACACTGAATTGAAGAAAAAAAGGCAGCAAAAGGAAGCCTATTGGATCGACCGATTGGAAGCATTATCCCCACGAGGAATGAATGAGGAATTCAATCTTAATTGCTTTTTATGATATCAAACTTCGGTTGTGAATGACGCATGCTTTGTCTGCACAATGCACTGTAATGTACTGTTCTGTAATATTTACAATGATACACACAATTGTTCAACACACTAAAATAGCAAGTCTTGTTGTACTGTTGAAAGAGCTACACCTAACATGACTGTATTTAAGACAGGAGTAGAGACTCACCTTTTTTGCTATATGAACAAACTATGCTATACATAAGAATATATACATAACAACACAGGAACTTCTTACATATCAGGAGGTCAATATACCTACATAGAGGTAATTATAGGAACTATGCATAGGGAAGGACAAATAGCATTATTGCCCGGCCATAGAATTGACAAATCCGCACCCAGTTTTAAGGCAGCACACCGTTTGAGTTTTGCTACAAACGTGCATTTGACCTCAACATCAACACACAACATGGTTGGCATTACCACATATACTTGAACTTTCATAACAGCATGCACATGTAGCATTATCTATTCACCCGAATCAGCATCACTAACCAACATGGGATGCACATTTAGCATTATCTATTACCATCAATTGTAATTGATAGTACCCCGTATAGGACATGGTATGAGAAGTATTTGTACTATCTCTCCAGCATAACAACGCTAACAGGAGGCCAGCGGTTTACTCTATTTTACAAACAAAACTATAATAAGATCATGTTAGCAATTTTCTTGTGCGTAATTAAGCATATTTAGCCATTTCGCACACCAACATGGCTGACACGAGTTTTGCAAGCAGCCATATTGGTACCTAAACGCTGTCATGACAACGTACTGAATCGTAGTTTTGGCCAGCGGCCACAGCAGTTCAAGGAAGCAGCAGCAGCAGTTCGAGCACCGCGTTATTGACGAATTTAGGTAAGAGGTAAACTTTAACATTGACAGTCCGGCACACGGATGGTTTATGTCAGCACATATCGATGGATGAGAGAAAATCACAGCACGCTTTGCTTATTTCTTTGCAGAGTGTAGAAAAGGCGAACTGATTCACTTTCAATCTTGACTCCCGGGCAGGGAAGATTTTGGCAGACAGGTCAGAGAAATTGACACAGTGAAGGGGGTGAAGTAGACAAGGACATGACACTGAACAAGCACTTTAATTACTGAATAGATTTTTTGGTATACAATGTTGAACATATAAGCATGTAGATATAGCGAGTTAATACCAAAAGTTAAAAGTTAACGAAATGAAGTAATATTCATGTGTTTTCTCAGTGCAATAGCCACTACTCTGCTACCAGATACATATTATTGATAAGTCGTGCAAACTTAAAGACTTGGAACTCACTAAATACGGCAATATACATGTGTTTTGAGCGCAATAACCAGCATACTGCTGCCTGACACAGCTCACTGAAATGTTGTGTAGCAATAAGAATTGAATGTTCAAGCTGAATTTTGTTAGTATTGAGACCAATTGAGTTAATTGTGTTCTTTTTCTTCTCTCTTTATGTTACATATTTGTTCTTACCTGTGGGTGCCCTGTTTTTTTAATTGAATGATTAATGACACTGTTTTACATTGAATGCACTAGCGGTATATCACAATAGAAAATATTGTATACAATACCCGGCTCTGAAGAAGGAATTGTTCCGAAATGCATTAGCCAAAGGGTTATTGTTTGCCCTAATTTCAGCACTAGTCTAATTGGTGAAACAGAACCAATTATTGCTATTTTCTAAGCAATATATAATTTCTGAGAAAATAAAGGAATCTGAAATACCTTATAACTTGTTCACAGTGATTATACAGACTGAATTAAGTTGTGTAACCGTAAGTGGGTATTACGGGTGTGCGGCCCACACCGAAGGCTAATTAGCCTAGGTCAATTTTTTTCTTATCAGTCAACTTTAGTGCCCAGCACGGTGGCACTTAGTAGTGGGCTGCACCCTACTAATTATTAGTAAACTGAAGCATCAAAAAGGCAATACCACAGAAGAAAATAATTTAAATAAGCTGTGCGCTCTCTCCAATTAATTTTTGCCTGAACAACTATCACCCCATCATACATCTACCCATCACCTGCTAAATAGTTGAGAACACCATCACCAGCCATTTGCACGAAAGGATCTGACAGCACAATCTCCTACAGGACTACCAATTTAGATTCCTAGCCCAATGCAGCACAGGGACGACAAATGTATACTACATATCCTAGGTGGGCCCCTGCTTACCCCTCCTCCTTCATATCTCTCTATTGCCTTTGATACTGTTCACCATGAAGCTCTCTTCAACAACCTTGCCACGCACATGGGATTCGATGATATAGTCCTGCAGTGGGCCACTTCATGCCCTCCAACAGAAACCAACTTTTCCAGTTAGGCAGAAACAGATCACAGCAACACCCAGTAACCTGAGGAGTTATGCAAGGCTCCATCCTGTCCTCTGCCTTCTTCACCTTCTACATGCAAGCTCTGGGGATACTTCTGTCCACTACTGGCATCAAGATACACCAACATGCAGATGACAAACCACTTTGCCTAAAGATCAGTTGCATCAACAGCATCCATCGACTCAAGCACTATATGTCCCTTATGCAAGCCTGGATGTCAAGTGCCTACCTTAAGCTCAACACTACAAAGAGCAAATGCATTATCCTAGGAAACCCCACCATGCATGCCCAAGTCCAGAACTGGCTGACTGACATGAATCTCAACAGATTTATACCTTAACTCTCACCCAGTGCAAAATCTCTAAGCTTTACTATTGTGACTTTCATTCAAAATACACATTGCAAGAGGTCTGAATCATTCTGGCACTAGCTTGCACTCTTCCAAAAAGTCAAGCCTTTCATTCCTGCCCTGAGTTTCAGAACAGTTGTCCAAGACCTGGTCATTTCCCACCTGAATGGTGGCACACCCTACTCCTAGAAGTCAGAAATGCCACCTTGGTCCCTCTGAAAAGCTTCCAACGTGCTGCAACATGCCTCCTCACAGGTCTAAGAATATTCAGCCACATCACGCCCATCCTGAAGGTGCTTCACTAGCTACCCCTTTTTACTGCTGACAATCAACTTACAATAGTTAATCCACCAGATTTTGGTAGAATTACCATTGCCGCCAGAAAAATTGAGGAATTACCAATTGGTAATTTCAACGGTGGAATTACTGAGTGTTAATTCTGCAGTTCAGCGCTACAGAAATGCGGTGGGAATGTGGTGGTAACATAATTACTGCCACATTCCTGCTGATTTTTCCCACATCGCTGACCTTGTAATGAGGCCACATCCCTCTTCACTCCAACATTTTCCTGTGCCATCCAGCTACCAAACTTTGTGGAAACATGCCAGGAGACAAGGGCAAGACGAGGGCGCCAGAATTGAGGGTCTGCAAACCCAAATTCAGTGAGACAGAGATGCAGGTATTGGCAGATGAGGTGGTGGACAATGCTGATGATCTGTTTGGGGCAAATCAGCACAAAACATCTGTCCACTGCAAGAACACAAAGGAAAAGTAGTGGAAGTGGCCACTGTGCAGCAGGATGTGGAAGACTCCAGGGAGAGGTGGAATCACCTCAAGGCACGTGTCTGCAGTCTCCTTGCCACTCATCACCATGAGATGACTGCCACTGGAGGATGCACAGTGGATACACTGCACCTTACCACCTGGGAGTGTCAAGCATACTTCACATGGAAGGAATAGAGGGAATTGGAGCAGCAGAGGAAGGAGCAGGAAGCCAGCCACTGCCAGGTGAGCGCAAAAGCACACCATGGGGGCTGGGAAATGTGAAGGCAGTGCATGTGTCCCAACCAGCATTAGGCAAACACAAAGGTGACAATGTTGATGTTGAATCACTCGCTGGCTCACCATCAACAATGACACATGGATATGTATAAGGACCCATTCCATGTGTACTTATGGAAGTTGCACCATGTGGCAAAAAATGTAAACACATGTGATAACTGTAGACATCAAAAGACTTGTCACCTCATGCAACCTTGACATCCAGATATATACAATGTCAGATGATTGTTTTTACCAGGCCCCCACACATGAGCAACATACAGCATCAAAAAAGGCATCCATCCCTAGAGTCGTCCGCCCTATGAAAGTCTCTTCTAAACAGGTGCTCCCCTGCTCCTCCATAACCATCAAGGACAACATTGTCTCTCTCCCCAGCCTTGGCTGACCTCTGCAACCACTCATTTGCCACAGGCTCCTTCCCTCAACCCCTAGCACTCCCTTGTACACTCTCTCCTAATAAAGCTGTCTGCGGACCCTTCTTGCCCGGCTAACTATCGCCCTGTCTCTATCACCCCTTATTTGGGCAAACACATGGAGAAGCTGGTCATTCCACAACTGACCCACCACACTGAAATGGCTAGCTGCCACCATGACCACCAGTCCAGTTTCAGGGCACCAGAGGCATGGAAACTGCTCTGATGAACACCTGTGAAGACCTACTTTCTAACCTGGACTCTAACACTCCCTCTGTTCTGATCCTCCTTGATCTTTCTTCTGCATTATACACAGTCAACCACTCCATTCTCATAAACCTCCTCCATGATACCCTAGGCATCATAGGCAGGGCACTGTTGTGGCTGACCTCCTTCCTTTCTAACAGACCTTCTCAAGTGAAAATGTGTCCTTTTCTCTCCTCCACCTCACTCTCTAACTGTGCCGTCCCTCAGGGCTATATCCTATCACCATGGTTCTTCAAAATCTACCTGGCCCCTCTGGCACACATGATCTCCACTTTCTCCCCTCATTTCCATTGTTATGCAGATGACACACAGATCGCTTTCATGCTGCCTTCCCTACCTCCTCCTCCCTCATACCTGACTGCCTGTCTGCTAGTCAGGCATGGTTATCCGCCAATGATCCCTGCCTTAATGCTATTAAGAAAGAGATCCTTCTCATTGGGACACTTGCTCGTTGCCCCCCCACTCTCTGGCCAGACTCTGTGGGTCCTCTCCCCTCACCCAATTGTGAGCCAATAAATCTTGGAATCATATTTCACTTTTCTCTCTCTCTTTCTCTCCACACATCACGGACCTTGACAAGAAGTCCCATTTTCATCTTCATCTCCTCAGGGGCATTCTACCTTTCCTCACCTTCCACCGAAGCTTAATATCTCCCAAACCCTGGTTCTCTCTAGGCTTGACCATTGCAATAGCTTCTTCCTCACTGTGTCTAATTCCTTCCTTTGCCCCTTCACCTAATCCAGAATAGGACTGCAAGACGTATCCTTGGCCTCAAGCCCAGGGATCACATCTCTCCAGCCCTAAAATCTCCCCACTGGCTCACGGTGACCACAAGACCCTTTGCATCATCCATAAGGCTGCCTGGGCACAGGGACCACTTTTTACATCCAGCTTTCCCTACCAAAATACCTCCTGGCCAGAGCCCTTTGGTCGTCTAGCTACAACTCTCTGTAGATCAAACGTTTCTCCAAGCAGAGAGTTGGAGGTAGATCCCTTTCCTTGGCTGGCTCCTCCCTCTGTAACAGCCTCCCTCTCCCCCTCAGACTTGAGCCGAATCTTCTTAAGTTCTGGAAACTTCTCAAGACGTTCCTTTTCTTCTCTTCATTCCTTCTTCCCCTCGTGTGCTAAACTCTCCATCTGCTACTGTGTCCCTTCAGAGTCATACAGGGGCTACGCACCCCCCTACCAGTCCCCCGGCATCCTTTGCCAGCACTTGCCTTCGGCTCTCTTTCCAGAACTAGCCCAACTGGTACTCCCTACACACTGCACTCATCCTCTCCTCCCCCCTCTTCCCCTGGCCCTTGCCGCCTTGGCCCGCCCAGCCCTTGCCCATCCCCACCCTGGGGGTACCACACTCCTGCACTTCTCCCTCTACCTCCTTCCCCTTGCACTCATCACCTTATCATGCACTTGCATGCTAGGATTACCACAAGGCCAATATAACCGTCTTTTGTTGTTCTTCTTTTTGATGCCCCCCCATCATGCCTTGTAGAGCCTGGAAACACCTGTGTATAGGAGCCATACAAATGTCCAATAAATAAATACATTTATTAATCCCATGAGTCAGAGTACTATCACTTGCATGGAAGGACGCATAGGGCTGGACAGACACCTTCCACAAATGTAGTCCTAGGACTGTATCCACCTGCACCAACAACACAGGGGACACACTTAGGACGATGACACACATGCACCCTGTATCAGTCATAGACCAGCGAGGTAATGTTGAAGATGCATAGGCAACCCACACCCCAGAGCACAGGACAAGCATGAGAACACAATACATAGATGAATCCAGGCCCCTGACCATGTTCAGTTTTCTGCGCATGTACCGGCCACAGTATACATGACAACTGAACCTAGGTCTTTGCTCTCATTACAGGCACACAAGGCAGCCAGGGTGAAGGTACCAGTGACAGTGATGTATCGCCTCTACATGCTGTGCCCACCAACACAGCTGTAGACCCTGCAACACCAGGCACCTCTTCTGCCACCCACACACTCCACACATCAGGCAGTCAGCGCAAAACCCAAGATAAAAAAGTGGATCAAAGGTGTTCTGGCTTGTCACCCCCGTAATGACCTCTGCACTGGTGTCTGCCACCAAGCTTCCTGCCCCAACATCTGCTGCTGCAGCAATCAGCTGCAAATCCAGCATGTCCCTTGCCATTGTCCCATCCCTCACCTTAGATGCCAGAAGTGTGTCTGGGTCAAGTAACGCGGGATTACCACTTCCGTGGGATAACCACTGCTGACCACTGCCACCAGAGACCCTTTATCAGGCTCCAGCCTCAGCTCTGTATCAATGGGGTCTGAGTTGACCTGCCCTCATCCATGCCACCCCCTCCAGGCCTTGGTTGTCCTTTGACCAATCCTCCCCAGTCCCCTGCTGCTGTAGACCTGCAGTCACTCACACAGCCTGATGACAGTGATGGTGCTTCAGATGGTGGTGATCCAGCAATCTTTGCGAGTGATGTCAAACCCACCACCTCATCTGTTCTCCTAATGATGCCCTGCCCAGTGATGCCCTATCTGCAATCTGCAAGAGGCTCACAAGAATGGAGCAGCAGTTTGAGAGGATGGATGAGTTAACTGTGCTCCACCTGCACCATGTACAGGCAATGCAGGATGTTGTGAAAGGGGCCACAAGGAGAATAGCCAGGAAAATGGCACGTTAGTGCTGATACCTATCTGAGTCTACAGTGGCAAATATTTTGGTGGACCAGAGGGTGCAGTAGCTTACTGAGGCACTGTCATCTGGCCTAGAGGGCACTTCTCACGATGCAACACATGTGTGGCCTGGAGTCTGTCAGCTCTGCCTCTGTTACCCCCACAGAAGGGTCACAAGCAAGGAATCCTCATAGGAGGTCATTGTGCACCACGACTGTCACACCAAAGGCACCTTAAGGCCAAGAGAAGCACCTTAAAAATGATTGCCTGACACCAAGATGACATTGGGGATTCAGGGACATGGTAGGGCATGGGTGTTGGGGATTTAGGGACATGGGAGGGCCTGGGTGTTGAGGATTGAAGGAGGTGGGGCGGCATGGGTGTTGGGCATTATGGGAGGTGGAGGGCATGGCTGTTGGGGATTGAGGGATGTGGGAGGACATGGGAATTGGGGGTTGAGGGAGGTGGGAATGATGGGTTTCACAGACTTGATAAATGGAGTTTGGATCACAAGTAAAGATTGATAGTCTTTTGGGTCATGTCATAGATTTTAATGCAGTGATTAAGTATTTACAATGTGTAGTGTGGATATTGTTTTCAGAATCAATTTTTCATGCTGCATGCACCCATCCCTTCTGCACAGCCACCCTGTGCTGTTCACCCTCCTCCACTGAGTCTGACTGTGCCTCGTCCTCCTCAGCAGGCAATGGTACATTCCTCCTGATGCACATGTTATACAGTATCAAACACACAGGCACTAGCTTCCAACCTTCTCTGGACTGTACGTAAGGCCCCTCTGGTCCCGTGATGGCACAGGAATTTACCTTTCAAGAGTCCAAATGTGTGTTCTATGCATACCCTGGTCCTTGTGTGTGCCTCGTTGTAGGCAATTTCATGTGGCATCCCAGGGTTCCTTATTGAGGTCATGAGCTATGGTAGTTGTGGGTAGCCAGAGTCACCTTCAAGTGTAATGAAATTGTGTTACTTTTAAATAGTTCATGGTCGTACCTGCCCTGACTAAGTGGTGCATGATTTTCACTTCCATGCAGTTAATTGTATACACTCTAGTGCCATTGGGGTGCATTTTCATTGCATTTGACGACGCACAATGACTTGCGCCCATCCTGCACTGGAGCATATGTATGTACCCCTATGGGCTGGATTGCCCAATTTTCCCTGCACATCATAATGGCTACTTTGCAGGTTGCGGCCTGTGCTGTCTTCTTCTTGGCCATTGTGGTTTATTTGATGTGTGCCTGTGGCAGTGTGCTTGCATGACATTTTGTATGCCACAAGGTATGCTGGGGTGCTTTCCTTTCTGCTACCATGGGTGATGTGGTGTGTTAAGTCAGAATCGCAAAGGTAGACAAGACAACGTAGAAGCTTTCTAAAATAGGAAATATAACACGAGTAAAGCAGCCATGTTTAGAAAATGGACATCAGTATCATATAATAGTAAGCGAGAAGCCTTGAGGAGAAAGACCAAGGCTGCAGATCCGACAGGCACTGGAATACAGCTCTGTGCAAAAACAAAGGCTATTTGATTGGCTCAGGATCAAGGATTCCACAGTAAGAAGCAACTGCAAGGAACGAAAGGAGTCAAAGAGGATAAGCCATGTACTTGAGAGCTATTTCTCTTAGATTAAGTAAAGGAGTGAATACAATTGAGTGCCAAGTATTGTACAATGAAAGATTAAGAAAGTGCATGCAGGAAGGAGAAACCAAGTCTCCAGAGGCCAAGAGGAGTAATACCACCCAATATAATGGAAACAAATAGCATTAAATAAAAGGTCAGAATGGACACAATCATGGTCTCTTCACACGTGGTGTAAGATCAGAAGAAGGCCTATTCATAAAGTTCCAGGTGAAGAGAGCACTGTACCTTCGCTCCCTTTAAAGTTCTGAGAAAGAGAACAGCCAGCAAGTTCAAGTACAAAGAAGAAGCCTTAGCTTAGGGCCTAGCTAATGAGCGATGGTAGGCTAAATAGCTAAGAAAGGCAGTTGTCTGATGTTGTTCCCATGCACTTGAGTTTCGTTGCTTGTGTGCTGCTAACAGGCTGAATGTCCAAGGTTGGAAAAGAGTCTAAACCAATCCTGAGGGTCTAAGTAATGATAGTCGATACATTGTTGCAGAAGCCTATCCGCTGCTGGTATTATGCTAGTATCAGTATTTTACGTAGTTAGAGGTTGTTCAAGGCATGTCTACCAGATATGGGTCAACCAATAACGATACTAACATGTATATGAATTACAGATATATATGTTCCCTTAACCAAAAGCTCCACCTGATAGATTTTTACTGTTTGCCATGTAGGCTGACGTCATAGCTGACGTACATCTAGGTATAAAGCTTTTCGTGTAATTGAAATGCACTTAGACTGTGTGAGCTACAATCTGTTTGTTGGCAAGGTTTCCCTACTTTATTGAACTGATAATAAAGTAGTATTTTTCCATATTCTTTGAGTCCGTCCAGCTATTTGGGCCTGATATAATTTATCCCATCATCCATTTCAGCACTTGGAAAACTCCAGGTGCTATTGTACAGCCTGGTTCCTGCTATTGCCTAGGTTGGTTCTCCTCTCCAGAAAGGGTTGTTCTTCCGGGTCTTCCGTGACATCCTCATGACTGAAGACCAGCTTCTTCTGCTCACTTCCTCGTTCCCAGGTTTGAAATTCCAGGGGTTGACAGGCTTGATGCCAGGTTCTCTCTTCAGTATGTTCATTCTTGCCTTTTATGGTTTGTAGCTGGGTCCTCCCCAGCGCAGTGCCAGAGTCCCTCTTTTATTTATCAATGAGACATTCTTCCTGCTTCCTTGGGGCCACCCCTTTTCTGTTCTGTCAATACTTAATAGTTCTCATCACTGCTTCAATCTTCCTCTTCTCAGTACTTTTTGAGAGCTGGCTTATGGTTGCTTTGTGTGTTCCTCCTTGTCTTGGTATTGTGATGTTTCATATAAGGAAAGGAGGGAGTGTTACCATAATAGACAGTAGTCTTCTCAGGTAGATTCTTGGAAGACCTTAAGGATTTCATGATCTCAAAGGTAAGGGGGTTAGGGAGCTCCATCATGGAACAGAAGTCCTGGTCCCCATGAAGGAAGTCCCTCCTTGTGAGGTACCACATTCCACCACCCTCAGGGGTATTGTTGCATAGTGGGCTCAACTCCCTAGCCTCACAGGGAAGGGCTCCCCTTTGAGGAGAAGTGACGAGATCCTGTGAATTGTAACAGTGGACACTTGGGCCGGGCATCATTTCTTAGGGGTTGCGGACGGGGGCGCTCTTCCTCAAAAATGCATTTTCTGTCATGTTTACTATGTATTCTGTCCCTTCATCGTGACTGCTTTAGTGTTGGATGTGGCATGGCATGGGGTGTTTGCGAGGTCATATGGAATATGCCCAGGATACTTTGTTCTACATCTGCATGGTGGATTTTGAATCCCCTCCTTTCACTTCCACATTCCCCTTTGTGGATACATACCTAGGATCCAAGTGTGCTGTCCTCAGTGAGTCTTCACATACACAGGAAGGATGCTGCTTCGTAGAACCATGGTGTCTTGACTTGAACCGGGGAAAGGGGCACAGCCGTTGGTCACAGTGAGGGCTGTGTTGCATGTATTTTGCAAATTCAGGGAATAGTACATACTCCGATACCTGGGGTGCCACTAATGCCACATGCATGCAGTCCAGAGCTGCTATCACATTGGGGAAGTGGGCAGTGGTGTAATACCTGGCCTTCGTGGCATGCACCTCGGCAGGGGTGCTGGACAGAGAGATGTGCTGGTGCAAATCCAGCACTTGACCAGCACAATGGAAAATGTTGGTTGTGACATGCCATGCAGCATGCCAAAGGGGTGCTGATATGTGCTTGTGGCACAGAAGTGCAGTACTGATACCAGCTTCAGCACCAGTGGGTGAGGAGGTCTGGAATTGTTTGACAGTTGAGGCAATACATTGTTATCAACTGTGCATCTGTCAGTGTCCAGGGCAGTGGTCTGACTCTGAGTATGGGCGCCCTCCTTCCCACACCTCTCCTTCGCCTTGGCGGATTCCGTTCTTGCTACTGGTGTGCTATCCTTTGTATGTCAATATATAGTAGGAGTCCATGGTTATCATAGTTGGCCAACTGCCACAAGCTGCATGATGCTTGGAAGTGAGTTTGCGGAAGGCATGGCCTTTACAAAACCTGTTTGAGTCAATTGGATGCACCTGTGTCTTCATTTTCTTCACCTGGATGCATTTACCTCCACTTGATTGGGGGAGGTAACTGCACCAATTTTTTTGTTGGAGTGAGTTAACACCCATTTTATGTGGTATTTTTCTGGTAATTCCACTTATATTTTTATTTCTGGTCGTAATTCTGCCTCCAGAATTAGTGCCGGGACTAATTCTGCTGGATTTCGGTGGTAATTCTGCTGGTGCTAATTCCGACAGTGCTCATTCTGCCAGTGGGATATCACCCATTTTCTGGAACGCTTAATTCGGTGGAGTGGTAAAAGTGGTGGTAACGGAATTACTGCCACTTTTACCATTTAGTGTCATACTTGTAATTAAGCCCATTGTCTTGAACTGTTTCATGATTTGTTGGGGGAAGACTGCAGAATAGCTATGGTAAAATATAGCACAGGGGATAACATCCATGACAAATCATATAAGTAGGTCATGTGGTATAGGCCACACACACAAACAGTGATGGGAAGAAAGTGTGGGTTTAAGGCCAGTCATCACATGGGGAGGAAGGAGGGAGAGAGAAGATTTTTCTTTCAATCAGATAGTTGGATGAGGAAAATAAAAGAAGCATTTCTGAAGTAAGGGAGGTAGAAGCTGTCCGAGGTCCAGAGAGGCGAAGTAACCACCTTGCTGTACTCAGAAGCCTAGAGAAAACATACATATGGACAACCATGTATGCTCTGTCTGGGAACACCTGAAGCAATGTGAATCCTTGGAAGGTTGTGCACCCCAGAATAGCATTGCACCTCTGAAATAATGTGCTCCTCTTAAACTATGTACTAAATGCACTGTGCACCGTACAACTGCTGAGCACCCTGAGATGTGTATGCACCCTGAAAGCACTATGCAGCAAGCAATAGATTGAAGAATACCTTTTTGAAACTATTAACCAGATGAGAAGTGGGGAAATCTTTGCTGGTTCTGTATTCGTTCTAAAAGGAGAAACTGTTATCCAGGTGTGTGTTAGGAGAAACATCTGCTCAGTCTATAACAGAAAGGAGAAGTGTCTGCTGAGTCTGTGTCATTGTTCAAGGAATTGCTATCTGAATGACAGTTAGGTGAAATCTCTGCTGAGTTGGTATCATGGTTAAGGAAACTAATGTCTAGATGAGAGGTATGAGAAACTTTAGCTGAGCCTGTATTGTTGCTAAAAGAAGAACATGTTATCTGGATGATTGATGGATGAACCTCTGGTGAGTTATCGTTACTTTAGACAGTGTTATTTAAATAAGAGGTAGGAGACACTTCTGTGAGTCTCCAAGAGGCAGGAGAAACATCGGTTGAGTCTGTTTTGTTGATAAAGATACTGCTTTCCAGATAAGAGGTAGGGCAAACCTCTGCTCAGTTTAAAGTGATGGAGGCATTGTGAACCCTGAATTAAAGTGGAGGATGGGAAACACTGTGAATTTTAAAATAGCCTGGTGAACCCTTGAGCAGCTGAGATGTGAGGTGGCGAATTGAGAACCCAGAAACACTGGGCACAACGAGCAAGCTGACACTCATGGGAAGTGATGCCTATTTGATTTGCCTTTTGTTTTTGCTGTCTGTGCAGTCACTACTGTTGCACATTTGTTAGTTTATAAAGCTAATAATTGGTTATATGGGTTTGAAAATAAATATGGAGACGTTTTGGTAAATACTAAGATGACCGTTCTTGTCCTACCAAATGCACACATACATGTTTCCATAATTTCCTAAATAGGGACTCTAAACACAGTACAAATAATAAACATGGAAAACGATTGCCATCACCTGTCATGTTTTCTAGGACTTTTTTCTTGTGAAAGTGCAAACTGTGCTATGGTAAGGCCCCAATTTGAAGACGTTATGCTTCAGAAGTCTGCGTATTGAAACGGGACCACCCTGAAATATTTGTATCCATTAGTTTGGGCAGAGAACAAGCTAATTCCAACCAAATCTACAAAGGGACACAGCTTATCCGTCTTTGTTAAGGCCAATAATGAAGTTGAACATGGACAGTAAAATATGTGCCATGTTGGCAACTTCCCCCGTTCGATACTCGGGTGAAGAAAGTAATCTAACCTCAGCAGTGCATATAGGTTTTCAGAAGGGTCAATCGACAATTGTTCCATTGTTTAGAATTTGCCAAATAATAAGGAAATATGTGAAAGGCGTGGCAGAACAAATTAATGTTTGATTTTTAGATTTCAAGTTAGTGCTTGAATCAGTAAAACAAAAAAAAAAATTGACAAAGCTGCAGACCATAAAGGTCCGAAGAGGACTTTCGAATCTGTAAGGTATGGCCCTAATGCTATATTAAAGACATACTTTAGCTTCAAAAAAGGAATGAGACAGGGCTGCATCTTTGAGTCTGTGCTGTTTTTGTTGTACCTCGCAGACATGGAACACATGAAGCTTGAATGTTACCTCCAAAAATAGTTGGTGAACACATCTCTCTGCTCCTCTTTGCAGATGCAAGTTATCCTGGGCATGATGAAGAGTAGCCTATTGAGATGAATTAGGGCCACAGAAGCATCCCTCCTTAAAACCTTCAAAATAACCTATAACTGAGTCTAACTAGGACAAGAATTACCATTAGAGGAGTCACCAAATGAAATAAAGACTGAAACATAGATGACACAAAAAAGTATGACTCCCTGGGCTTAGCGTTTTCAGAAAACGGATCCTGGCCTCAGCTATCAATGGAAGACAAAAGGTGAAAATGGCTGCAGGGTACATCAGCCACTTTGCAAAGCTTTATGGAAGGAAAGCGTTATGGACACATTAAGTGTGAATGATGCCAATGTTTCATCAACAATGTTATACAGCATCATAGTTAGGGGTGGGGGGCTCAGAGTTACACAACGATGTGAATGCCACAAAATAATTGCTTTAAGAACTTCAATAACCGTTCCACTATGGACCCCTACACTGGCCTTGTACTGGGAGCTGACAAGGAGTTGTACCTGAATTAATGTGTCCCTTAAAAAAGCGTGTCAATTTAAATAATTATTTCCTGGAAGGCTAATGAAGAAGGTGCTGAGGTCAGAAGAAAAGTTGAAAATGCCCTGGACAACTCATTGTATGGATTTAGGAAGGATGCCTGACTAGGCTCAACTGCTTTCCCCATTCATCATAAAAAGTACAAGAAACTCTTTCCACCTACACATGTTTAAATGATTAATTCGTCTGAGAAACAACATGGGTCCGGAAAAGTACTTGTCAGAAAATCTATCCCCATATCTGAGGAACTTCTTTATTAAACCTTGGATGAAGCAACTGCAAACTGGTGATAGATGGTATAGATAGATGGGGAACTTACACCGATAAACCAAAATAGGACAACTGTGGGCTTCGTGCACCTTGCTTATCTGCAGAGATTTCTGTAATCAAAAAGAACATTGGCTGAAGAAAATCTTATAAAACAAAGGATGGGAAAGGACTCATCAGGCAATGGTCTTTATGATCCAAGGAGAATATGCACTAGAAACTGTATGGTGGGAACTTGTGTAAATGAGACCATGTATGCAAAGTTCTCTGTGATAATTGAGCAGGCATATATCAGACTACAAATGCTGTCTAAAGAAGTAAGAGGGGTTTACTCGTGGAACTATGGAAAAAGACGTTCAAGAATAACATAACAGTGATTTGAGAAGTATTGATAATAACTACATAGCTTGATGACAATGGGGTGTCTTAGATCAGTTATTTTGCTATGTGTGGTTTAGATTTTAAACACGCATTTCAAATAATATACAAAATAAAGATTGTTATGCCTTGGCTGGATTATTAAAACATTTGTAGTCTCTGAATGGGTAAATTGACTCGCATTTTATACATTACATGTGCAATGTCAATATTCTTTATGAGTGCTAACAAGCAAAGTGCACATTTTCAAGATTAGGGATGGGTGAACAGTGTCAGCTTGGATAGATAAGAATATGGTTTGGCTTGGTCTGGCTTGAATGTCTGTCCCATTTTTTTAAATTAACTATTCGGTTCTTTGGTTTGATTTTGTTTTTTATTTAGTAATATTTAATTTAGCTTAATGTTATGCTGATATAAGAGCTGCTTCAGGTCGAATCAATTAGAAATTTATTTGATTGCATACTTGCCTATGAGCTGAACTATTTCAAAAAGGTTTTAATCACACTTATGAATGAGGCTTTTAAGTAACCGTTTTGTATAATTGAGTCGTCATATTCAGCAGCCAGAACCAAAGCTAGGCAGTGAGTTGCAACCTAGACAGGAATGCCTAAAAGTACCATTCTCTGCAGCACTCCAGCTCTTCAGAAAATAAAGCAAGGACAAACATTCCCCAGAACTCAAGAAATTAAAGAAGTCTTTCAAATTGCAAGGCAGTGCATTTCCCCAGCAACGGGGCTTATTTGTACAGCAGACAAATATGTGCAAATGATGAACATGTACATAGCAGAGTTTTTGATCCACCTTCTTTTCTGACTGAACCTTTATTTTGACTCGGGGCAAGAACTTTAAGGTCTGCCATCCTTAGTTTATATTTTAAGTCATCAATTGATGTTTTAACTACTTCTGGAAGGCTCACATTTATTTGCATATATTCCATATGAATGAGTTATTGATAGATATAGCTCCCATCATTTGCATTCCTTACAACATAAATGAAATGTTCTAATGCTCGTTAATATTAATTGAGAGAACTGCCAAGGTTTATGTGATTGTGGTTACCTCTTGACAGACACAACCACGTTCAGATTCATTTTTTTGTGCAAATGAAGGCTGCAGAAAGCTAAAACACATGTCAGCTTATCCCAAATTGTGTGTCCAGATCCTGTTTAACAAGACGGTAAAAGATTTTGCCGATAATAACCTTTTTAGAAATTCACCCATTTGCCTATGCTAATGGTAAGAAGGGGTGAAACAAGAGGACTTTGTATGCCTGAAACAGATGGTTCCAGATCGCCTTATATCTGTTGCTTTGGTGGCGTGAGTTGTGACAGCTGCAACAAAACACTTACAAACTTGCATCTCCTGAATTGGTCGGATTAGATAAGAAGTGGGCGGACATATGGTGACTTGAATGCATTCCCAGCAGTCTAGTCCCTTTGCTTTCATGGAGTACTAGAGAAGAGTCAGTTTCGTATTCAGACTGAGTTGTATGTGACATACTGGCATAGTACGAATGTACTACTTCAGCCCTAACGGCGTCTCCTTTTTAATTTTTTTTTATTGTTCATAGCTGAAACAATCAACTTTACAATAGTTCTATCTAAAACATGATACAAAATTTAAGATAGCGGAAAACAGTTTAGCAAGAACACATATTCTTTCATTTTTATGCAATTATCCACAGTGCACTGCATCATAAAATGGAAATTAGACAAAAAAATGTTTCTTGTTGTCTCATTGGTCTTGTGTCACTTCAAGCACTTTATCTAAAAGGTTTTAGATTGCTATATGAATTGACATGCGATTGGTAGAAAAAAATTAATTCAATTTTTCATCGGCATTCAGAGTGGTAAACTGGATGTAATGTTTTGATAGATACATTGCTCTCATGGGAGACAGTTCAACACACTTTAACATGATGTGTCTAAGAGATTATTTGTGATTTGCATTTTTGCCAAATCGACAAAAGTTAAATGAACTATCAATGAGTTTACATTTAACCATTAATTCTCGTGTTAACCAGAGGTTGTATCTAAAGCGTAGGATGGCTGATCGGGGTGCTACTGAGGGATAACAAATCAAATATGGTTCACATTGTCCAAACTTTTTCATTGTGGATGGGTTGGAACTAAAATCTTTATATGTACAACACTGCTCTCTTTTCTTTATCCAATCATAAAGAAATAGTTTCCTCTTGGCTCTGGTCGGATCCTCCAACAGAATATGTAATGGGAGGTCTACCGCAGCCATTATCTCGAAAACTGCTGTTTTCCATTTATTGGCAAAAGTACAATTTGATTGCAACATAAAAGACGACAGAGATGCAAGTAGAGTATCTGAATTGCCTGTCATTATACATTTTCTCAGTAGTGCGCACTGTCGCCATTGATATTTAATTGCTAAAGATAATAAGCCAAGCGTGTGGCGCACAAACACAACTGGGACACATTGAGGCAAATTTAGGACTGATCTCCAATATTTTTCTTTGAGTTTATGCAAAGTATCATTCAAAGGCTAGAGCCATGTTTAAAAGTATAGGAGTTGTTTTTTGGTTATAGCATGTTATAGCCGATGATATAGAGAATTTGCCATATTTGAATAGAATCACTTTTGTTTGGTAAATGGCAGTCGTAACTCTCAAATGTACCATTTCTAAGTGGGCTTCATTAGAGTGTTTGTTGTCAATTCTCATACCCAAATACGTATACAGTACTATAACTTCAAGCTCTGACTCTTTCAGTTTCCAGTGGTGTTTGTTTGATCTACATCTGGGCGCATTACAGATCATGATTTTGGATTTAGCAATGCTAATTATGAGCTGGTTGGACTTCATGTAAATTGCCAGTGCCTCCAAAGAATTGTGTAGCCTGATTGGAGTTTTGGACATTAATATCAAATCGTCAGCATACAACAACATTGTCACTTTCTCAAGACTATGTCTTGGAGCATCAGTGTTCACAATAACAAATATCTCTGGCAAATCAAACAAAAAAAATGTAAATAGGGCTGTGGCAAGGATACAGCCCTGCCTCAGACCTCTATTGACCTTTATTGGCTCCAAAAGAGTGCCCTCAATATTCAGACGAACTTGCATTATGGTGTCAGAATGAAGCTCATGAATAATGTCCAGGATGGTATCTGGACATTCTGCTTTTTGTAGTTTCTTAATTAGTAGGTCTTGTGAAATTGAATCGAAGGCAGCATGGAGATCAATATACGCCAAATAGAGAGGTTGCTTTGATCTATTATGCTTGTGTTTTGCAAGTTGATGATAAGAGGTTTGTCTGTTTTTACTTTCAGGTGCTGTTTGAATGCTATTGCGAGGCCTCCACCTTTTTTATTTTTCCTGTTTACCTGAAGGCATTTGAAGTTGGTGGGGAGGCAGCTTTAGAGTGTGATTATGTAGTTGTCATCAGCCATGTTTCTGTGATGAATAAGATGTCAATGTTGTTGTCGCAGAGAAGGTCAAAGATCTCTGTTGAATGTTTTGACATGGATCTTGCGTTTATTAGGTTGCAGTGGATTTTAAAGGTGTAGTTTGGTCTATGCTTTATTGTCGGAGTTGTCTTCTGACTGGTATTAAGGTTTCCTTCCAGGTCGATCTCTAGTTGAGGCATTGGTACAGTTGTGTCTGTCGTCGAAAAGCTCTTCTAGGTTCAGTCTTGGGTTTTTGAGCGGAGGGTCCTCTTGTTTTGGTGATGTAAGGAGTTAGGGTGTTGATTATGTTCTTGTTCTTTCTGGCTTTGTCCATTCTTCTCCTGCGTGGCTGTGTTTGGTTGTTAGTCACTCTTGATTTGTACGTTGGGTTGGCTTGTTCTGGTGAGTGGTTATTTGTGAGGTATGGAGTTAGGTAAAGAGATTTTTCTCTTCATTCTGCGCTGGTTCTGTTGCCGTTCTTATCTGTGGGAGTGTGATCTGAAGTGGTGAGTCTTTGGCGGTGTTCAGTTGGGTTTGTTCTTTCTGCTCTTTCTCTTTCTTTTGGTCCAATTCGTTTGCGCAGCATTTTGAGCTTGAGTGTTTTTTGGTTGGATTTTAATCGGTTTGTTGCAGAGTTGGTCTTTGTGTTTTTGGTTTGGCTGTCTTGTGGTGTTGGACTGGGTGTGGGGGATTGTCTGGTACAAGCTTGGGCTCTGTCTGTTGGGGTGGTCTAGTCAGGTGATATCGCTGGGGTAGTTCAGTCGCTGTCTCTAGCTAGGGTTGTCCGGTTTGGGAGGTCTACTAGGGTTATAACCCTGGGGTATTCCAGTGGCTGTCCCTAATGTGGGTCTCCCTGGGAGAGACTTACAGCAATAAACAACATTTTTGTGGTGTGAAGCAGGGTACAGCTAATAACCATAGTATTATCCTAAAGGGCACAAACTAATAATCACAGTGCTATCCTAGAGGGCACAAGCTAATAATCACAGTGCTATTATATAGAGGTGCTTTTTAGAAGTGAATCAGGTCAAAGTGTGCTAATCTCTAAGGGTAAGGCAGAGTCTAACAATCACAGTAGTATACTAGACAGCACAAGCTGGTAATCACAGTATTATCCTAGAGGGCACATGCTAATAATCACTGTACTAGACTAGAGGGCACAAGCTAATCATCACAGTACTAGCCTAGAGGGCGCAAGCTAATAATAACAGTACTAGCCTGGAGGGTGCAAGCTAATAATCACAGTACTAGCCTAGATGGCACACGCTAGTAATCACAGTACTAGCCTAGGGGGCACAATCTAATAATCACAGTACTAGCCTAGAGGGTGCAAGCTAAGAATAACAGTACTATCCTAGAGGGCACAAGCTAATCAAAGTACTAGACTGGAGGGCACAAGCTAATAATCACGGTATTGTCCTAGAAGGTGCAAGCTAACAATCACAGTACTAGCCTAGGGGGCACAAGCTAATAATCATGGTACTAGCCTAGGGGACACAAGCTAATAATCACAGGACTAGCCTGGAGGGAACAAGCTAATGATCACAGTATTGTCCTAGAAGGTGCAAGCTAATAATCACACTACTAGCCTAGGGGACACAAGCTAATAATCACAGTACTAGCCTGGAGGGCACAAGCTAATAATCATGGTAGTATCACAATGTAAGTAGGTTTGTCATGTGACAGGGCTTCCAGAGTAGAGTGATTGCTATATTCCCCACCATGGCCACCCCTACCTTGTTGCTGGTTGACGTCTGGCTACTGGCTTCCCCTGCTGAGACCTGCAGACACACCCTGGAGCCATCTCTGTTGGAGTCGCCCTTTGCCTCGGGGCCCTTAGCCGCAGGGGCTGCCAGGCAGAGGGCTACCCTGGGAGGGTTTGTTAAGACCAGAGAACTAACCAATCACAGGTGAAGGGAGGGCTGGTAGGTGGGCAGAAGGAGGGTAAGGAGGAAGCAAGGGAGACGGGCAAACGAGGCAGCATACGGTGCCTGGGGGTACACTACACCACAGCCCAATATCAAAGAAGGCCCACGAGGGTCCGAGGTTCACACCAGCTCACCTGGGAACGCTGAGTCGCAAGGCGGTATCCCACGGTGCAGCTGTTCACACTAGCCGTACACAGAAGGCTAAACAGCCAATAACGGGTGGAGGGAGGGCCGGGAGGCAGGCGGAGGGAAGGGAGGGTAGAAGCAAGGGAGACGGGCAAACAAGGCAGCACTGGGGGCTGGGGGCACACTACACAATGGCCCAATATCAAAGACTGTTAGAACAAGTAAGCACTTTAGAGTTAGTTGAGGATCCAGGGGCTTCACAAAAGACACACTAGGAGGATTCCATCAGGGATCTGGGTGCACTGGACGACAGGACTCCCAATCACAGAAAACACTCAAAACTACACAGGAATCACAAGAAACTTTCGGTAAGTAAATACCCAAGGACATCAGGATCTGCAGCCAAAAACACGGTTGTTGAATTTTTTTATCAAGAAGACAGGACACTGAAGGATTTTTGCAGCAAGGATCACAGGGAAGGCTCTTGACAAGGTTTTCCTCACGGCTGCATGCAGCTCTGTGGATTTGGCGCCTTTTTCAGGAGCACAGAAGACAGAATATCGCCAGCCGGATTCTCGTCGTTTGTAGGGTCCCACACTCTGGTGAGGGTGACTCTTGGACTGTAATTGTGCCTCTGGAGAACCAGCAGGATGCCCACAAAGTTTCAGCGAGATTCGTAATGGCTCGCGGTCACATGGAGTATGTCAGATCTTTTTGGTTACAAAAAGTATATTGAATAGCATGGTTTACCTGATCTGGGGTGAGTTTGATTGCTCCCTATTGCAGCAGAGCCTCCACTTTTTCTTGAAGGATGAGGAGATGGTCTGGAGACAGCAGTCTGTTCTTTGGTGGGTGGTATCAAGGGGTTTGAAGAAACTCTATGCAAAAACTGTTGCCTACAGTCTTGAACACCCACTGGTCTGACGTGATCCCCTCCCATGCCTGTGTGATGCAGGGTATCCTACCTACTGGAAAGGCAAGGGAGTGGACCCGAATTGTACAGTCGGGCAAGGGATTCTCTGCATTACTACCACTTCCTTTCCCACTCCGAAACCCCCGCTGTTAAGGGGTTTGATAAGCACTGGGCGTTCCTTGGCCTGAATACCATGGTGATCTGCTTGGACGATAGGAACCCTGAGCAGTGCAGGAGAAGGATTGTCCAGGAAAGGAGCGGCAGGTTTTAAACACCCAGAGATACACTTAGGTCTGCTAGAGATTTGGTTGAGAGATGTTAATGTCTCATACTCTTTCTTTGCCGTCTCAAGTGCGTCATCCACTGCTCTGTCAAAGAGCCAACTCTTCAGTGGGTTTGTTGATGAGCGTCTCAGGTTTCAACCCAGAGTTCTTAAGCCATGCATGGCATTTTAGAAGAGTTCTCTATCCCAACACCCTGATTGCCGTCAATCCTGTCTAGATGTGACACAGGCTAATATTCACAATTCCATCTAAATGTGGAAATGGGAATATTCACAATCTTGTCAAGATCTGAAGCAGGCTAATATTCATTGTTCCATCTACATGTGGCACTGGCCAACGTTCACAATCTTCTTGGATAGAAATAACCCTTGTAGACCCTGTTGCAGTAAACAAATCCCAAACAATGCTGCAAGATGGTAATGCACCAGAAATTGATCCAGTATCATGCAAATGGATGGTGCAAGTTGCTGAGAGCAGTGTCAGTGGTAGAATCTGAGTTGAGTGGGTTAGGGGGTATAAAGGTGGAAGTGAAGGCAGCAGCTGAAACTCGTTTCTTCAAATGAATGTTCGTGAACAAGGTTGGCAGGGCTTTTGGAGGTGAGATCACAGGGCCATAGGGACCCAGGAGGGAGGAGAGAAGGAAGTAGTCTGACCAAGAGAGAGGGGTGACCATGGGAGATGAGAGAGCGGGGGTCAGAGTGGATGAGGGCATCCAGAGTGTGTCCGGCAGAGTGGGTTGGTCCATAAGGGAAAATGCAGAGGGATAAGAATGTGCAGAGGCCAATGAAAAGAGAGGACGATGTGCCAGAAGAGTCCAATTTGATGTTAAAATCCCCCAGTAGGAGCAGGTTGGAGGAGGTAGAAAGTAAAGAAGAACAGAAATTAGCCCATTCCGAGAGGAACAGGGAGGTAGTGCCTGGAAGCCGGTAAATGGTAGAAATGGTCAGGGTGGTGAAGGTAGAGATTACCAACTTGCATGCAAGGCCCTCAAAGGAAGCGTAGAACTGAGTGGTTAAGATGGAAGCGGGTACCCAATCAGGAAGGATTAAGGCAATCCCACCACCGGAACAGTGAGTTTGTGGCTTGGAATTGATCTTAAAGCCATCAGGTAGGGGGGAGTCAAAATCGTTGACTGAGCTGGTATTGAATCATGGCTCAGTAAGATCAAGAATGTCAAGATCAGTGTCTTCAAGAGGAGACAGATGTCAGCAGAGTGTTTGTTGGCGGGCGTTCAGAGTCACCAGGTGGAGGCAGTCTCTGCTTTTGAATGTTTTCTGAGGTGGAGTACAGGGGCGTGGTACTTCAGTCAGAGGGGGAGGGACAGAACGGGAAGAAGGGGGCGAGGCAAGAGAAGAATAAAGTTAATGAGGAAAGGTAGGATCCAGCCAAAGAGAAGAAGGTTGGCCTGAGGATCCTGAAACAGAATAGTGCCCGTGTGATAGACATTAATGATTCAGCGTGAAGAGAAGAAGCCTGCCAAGAGGACTTCCCACTTGGTGCCACCATTAATGGCAGAGGATGAGACAGGGAAAGAGTAGAGATGAGATGAGCCCCTGATAGAAGGGAGGCATCCAATTATAGGGGACCAGGCTTCACACAAAGGATGGCTCTACTGCCATATACAATTGTGTGTAGACTCATTATAAATGCCATATCATATCACAGGGGCGATCATCTTAGAAGTGCCCATCAACATCAGAGTCAATGCAGATAAGATGGATTTTTGCCCTTAAAGCTACTTAAACTACATAGATGCAAAAAAAAAATAAATGCTTTGATGATTTATCAAAAAAGCAACTGTTGCTCAATTTCGGTGCGTGTCCCACGCACTTCAACAAAAATTGTAGAAAATGCAGATTTCTTTGATTAGGAAGCTGGGGAAGTGCCCAGCGATTTTCCTGAGCCCAAAAGTGCTTACCTTCTTGGAATGCAGCTTAAATGAGGGAAGAGACCGTGGGGGCTGGATGGAGCACAAACATTCTGCTTCTTCTTCTGCTGGAAAGTCTGTATACTGTCCCGCTTTATTTTGTGTATTAATAAAGTTGAGTTTTGCCTTTCACTTTGACAATTTCCGTTATTGAGTCTAAAGTTTTCTGGCTCCTCCTCTGCGTAATGTTGGGGTTCCTCCAGGCCGTCTTATCACATATATATATTACATTTTGAAAAAAATGGCTAAATAGGTTCACACCTGCTCTTTGTAATGTTCATATGACAATCCACAGACATAGAGAGCTAACTGCAAACATACTTGATTGGATAATATACCCTGATAATCATGAGAGGGGTCATTATCAAGGGCTAATGTCACTTTAGTTTGGTAAAGTGCCCTTATCCCAAGCGATAATTACCCCTCGTTTGTTCTCTAAGGCTATTAGCACGTAGTACTAGTATCAATAACGATTTTTCAATTCTGGTGGTGAAGTAAAACAATACATTTAAAGTGGGTATATGTCGTAATTTCTAATACTTAAATCACTAGGTTTTCTTTACAATGTGAGCATTTTAATTGTTAACTTGATGCAACTGGGACAGTTTTAGCATGATCTTGCATTAGGTACAAGGTTGAAGTGAACGATTATCTTTAGAAAAGTGAAATCATTGTTCTTGTTTCAAAAGTCACTTCTTTGAATTAAATTAGCTTTAAATGAAAGAAATGTTGCTCGGAAATCGCGTTGCTGATATTTTTTTATGTTTTCATGCAGAGAAATGCCCTATGTTGTTTCCCAGGATGCTTCTGAAGTCAGAATGTCTGAAATGCAGTCAATACCAGTAGTTATTGACTGAATCCTCAACATTCTGCTTGGCTGAGAGGAGGTTAATAATGACTGCATGTACTAATGCGATTTGATTATTCAGAGACCATACTTGGTGATCATTGATACCAATTGACTAGATTGATGCTCACACTCTCCCTTTATTCGAAATACAAAAGTCAGAAAATCGTCATCCCTGTGAATGTTTGTAAATAAATCATGAGTTTAACATAATGCCTTTAAGTTACGAGGTTCCAGTGGATTGTAGTTTGTGTATAAAAGGTTGCCAAACAGGTCTGTCTATTGTACATTGTTCTCCACAGCTGTATTTATGTAGTTATGTGTTTGACTAGGCATGTCAGGCTGCTGCTGTGCCTTTTCAGGTGTGTTGTGTTCCGATTATCTGCAACGTTACACTATAATTGAATGATTGTACCTGTCTGCCCGTGGCTCTCGCTTTCTAATCAACCCTTCCCATTACCGAGAGATATTGCAATGAGCTGGTATGTAGAATCTCTGCCGCCATCTTGGCCTTTGTAAGCGTCCTTTTAAGCTCCACCCTTCAACAGCCTGTGCCCCTTAAAGAGTATAATGCATAACCGATACTGTAATCTGGAAAATGAAGCAGGGTTTTGACAAGGACGTATTACTGCGACCCGTCACTTCTTCACCTGACCCTTGCCCGTGCTTACTAAAATGGTGTGAAAGACCCTCCGCCATCTGTGAATATCTGCTGAAAGGAGACACCGGCCCATCAGAAGCTGCTAATGCCAAGGCGAGCAGCTGGGCACCGTCTCCGAGGAGAATTATGGGAGTCGTCGGAGTTGAACGCAAGACATTGATTTTAAAAGATTCGAACGAAAGACGTGTGCGGTTGATGGCACGCTAATGCAACCGTCTATGAGAGACCCATGAAACCGACATTAAAAATGTACAGGTTTGTATGTTGAGCAGGAAGGAAGAGGGGTGAGGGGCGGGTCAGGCTCTATAATTTACACGTATTGATTTGCTCCGCTAGTAAGTAGTTTCCTGAAGCGTACGGTATACTTTAGGTATATATTAGATTCCATTTAGGTTGAGTTCCAGTGTCGGGGACCCATGTAACAATGGCAACACATGCTGCGCGGAATATTTGTTTTATTACAAGCATAAGAAATGTGTATGCGGCCTGCACACGATTAGAACATACAATTATTTAATGCCATTTCAATGACACATTCCTTGGTTTCATTAGACACATATGTGTTCCTCGTGTGCGTGTGTGCTATCACGTTTCCATATGGATTACCACACTTTCACCTTTTAGTGCCAGAACATACACATATACAATATATAAAAGAAGCAAAAAAAGAATGATCCGAAAAATACTGATGAATGGGCAAAAGAGTGAGCGGGACAACACACAGAAAACACAATTAACGCCATTTCGTTGTAATGATTTCTAACAAAAAATGCCATCACCAAGCAGTTGGTTGTTAGTAAATGACGCCTGGAGGCACATGATGACGGGTCTGGATCAGCGTGTGAAGATTCCCATCCCAAGCAGGCCCTTCTACTGTAGATATCCTGCAATCAGGTGCCTCGAGAGGCAGGGCTTCCAACACAGATGCCTTCTGGACACAGGGAGCTGCATGCACAATATCTTCCTGTAGGAATGACTTGCTCATGCTGAGTTGTTTCTGTCGGCGTCTGGGAAAAATGTTGCTTTTTTAAAAATGGAATGGCTCAGAGGCTCCGTATTAAGCACCACCTCTCCTCTTCATTTACAAAAGCAGCAAGAAATCAGCAGGTCACCTGATCATCATGGGATACCCCTAGTCAATTCTCTTCTCTTGCTGCTTCCTTTGAATCAGAACGTGAGTATATGGCTCTCATTTTTGGTTTTGGCTCATCTTGATGGCGCAAAGCAGCACTATGTATGGTGAAAAACATTGCTTGAAAGAGAGAAAGTGAAATGGTGTTGGAAAGCTGCACATCTGATTGCATGGCAACTGCCGGTGCTAGTAAGATGAATCGTAAAAAGCATGATTTCATGTTTTAGGTGGCACTGATTTTACATTAATTTCTGCCAATCCCAAAACCGTAGGGGTCATGATAGCCCTGTCCACCCATTGCTGATGAAGAGGAAAGAGCCGAAAAATGCACAGCCTGCAGAGACATGCAGCTCATCCACATTAGCGTAATGGCTGAAGGAGTCCGACAACTGTAGAACAAAAGCGCTGTGCTTATGTATGTATAGGGGTCCTGTGCACCTTTCAGTGCGTGCATACTGACATTTGAATGTAATGTGTGTGTGTATGCCTTTGAGGGGTTGGGTGTGTCTGTGCATGTGCACATAACTGTGGCGTGTGATAATCAGTGTAATGGGAATCTGAGTGTGTGTGTTTGTGTGTGTGTGTGTGTGTGTGTGTGTGGTAGAAAGGAGGGTTAAGGAAAGAATGAGGGAAGTGATAACAACAGAAGGCGGAGGGGAAGAAGAAAGAAGGGTTAAAAAGGCAACATCAACAGGGAACCTTTGCAACCATCATGAGTATGTATTCTCACAACGGCATTAGTGCATTAATGGAAAAGTCAACATTAGTATGTTCTTACATGGGAATTATGACATTTATTGGCATGGCCAGCAGGGACATGTTTTCTTACTGTGGCATTTCTGGCAGTGACATTATGGGCGAAGCCAACATAAGTTTGTTCTTACGTGAATTATCTTATATGGATTACTGGCACATATTAGAACAGCAAGCATCACCAATTCTTCCTACAGTGGGACTTTGTACTTACCATATGAAAGGAGATCCCATATGCCAGAATAAACCTGCAGGGTCAGAACTGCCTCCTTAGCCTTCACCCCTGAGGGAGAAGTACAAATGGCTAGTGCCCACTTTCACCTACTGGCTGAAGACCCCTTGGGTGTTCAAGCCAGTGTATCCTTAGAGCCCGTGGGTCTGTGTAAGAAGCAGAATATGGATGTGTATAGCTCCACTCCAGATAACCCAAAAGGGTATTATATGGAGAGTGTTCTTGTAAATGGCCAGGATACTCGTGCCATGAGAGACGCTGGGACCAGCAGAACAGTTGTGGATGAAAGCTTTTTCAAGCCTGATGATGTTGCTAAGGCACCCACAGGTCTCAATAGATTTGCTGGAGGCCCTGTCCAATTGGTTCCAAATCTACCAGCTCTCATTCAGTGTAACAATATGACAGTGAGGATCCTTGTCAGTATCCAGAATGAAGTGCCTGGGAGAGTCCTGTTGGGGACTTACTTAAAAACTCTGGAAGTAGTGTCCAGTACCATCAGGCCTCCGGTTAGGAGGAAACAGAACCAAACCAAATTGGCTAGAGAGGAAACCTTAAGATACCACTCTGAGCCTGTGTGACCCTCTACAGAGAACCCCACTGAAAGTCTTTGTGTTAGTAAGTTGACCTCTAACCAAGTCAAATCTGAGGCTAGAATATTAAGGAAATGGGATCCCCATCCATGCTCCATCATTGCCAATCCAGTTGTAAAGTCTTTGACCCACCCTGCTTCTGAGGAAGAGGTGGATAGACAAATTGGACCCCTCTCTAGGCCTGTGAGAACTGGTAATTCTCAAAACTGGTGGAAAACCAGGGAAGATAGGTCTAATGCTAAATACCTTAAGACTGTTGGATCTTCTACTGAAGACTCCAGAGTACATCCTAGTGTTAGGAGGGAAACTTCTAAGCCAGGTAAAATGAGATCTCAGAAGGAGCAGAAGCATAGGCCCTTCTTGGCCACAGCCACTCCAACCAAGATACCTGAGACCTAACCTGCTCTTGTGAGAGAGGTGGTGAGGAACCATGGATGCTCTTCTAGATCTAAGGGATTCCATTCTAGGAACCCCTTGAAAAAGCCTATTGTAGGTTCAGATGTTGGCACAACTTCTGAGGGACTGTTAGAACAGATCCCCTATACCTTAAATAAATGTACCAAACAGGATTTGTAGGTCATATAGGTTACAAATGAAAACACCTGATAAAAAGTGCCATAGCAAGGGTTACAAAAGGTTGCTGGTATACTCAACGGGCCATTTAACCGACTTGCAATAGTAGATCCATCCTGGTGGGGATTAGATCCTCCTGTCCCTTAGTCTGGGCGGGACAAGTGTTAGGGGGAATTTTCAGTTTAGTGCTAAATTCCTCCCACATTAGAGAGCCCCAGCTTTTTTGTTGAACTTTGGGACTTTGTACTTTTATATCTATGTGTTTTCTGTCTGTGTTTCTTTTGGTTGTGGAGTCTGGCAAACTCCATAGACATCATATTTTACTTTGTGTCACACAGCACCTTCAGTGCAGTTGTACAGGGAAGTCTTTCAGATTTCCCAAAGGTTAAATACCTTCTCTTGGCTAAACTACTGTTTCCAAGAGCCGTAAAGTGAAATTGACTTTACTTACCTTTGTAACTTTCTAGACCCAGGACACACTATCTTACAATAGGGAGCAGGAGGGGATACTTAGTATCCCCTTTGTCTAGCTTCACATGTAACAATTTTATGTTACCCTTTCCTCAATGAATGGCTGGCAGCAGTGGTTTACTTTTAACTACCATGGTGTGCGTTCACAGCTGCAGTAAAGCACCCAAGGGTGCCATTTTTGTCAATATGGCCCGGTCTTCTTTTCCATTTAGTTGTGGAAAGGTCCTTCTTGATATTTACTCTGCATGCCAAACCAGGTTTAGTCCCTTTGATCATTTTGCCTTTGGCGGGATTCACAAGTGAAGCCTTGAAGTGCTTAGTCTCCTAGGAGACAGGAATGTACTCTTAGGTGATTGGCCGGCTGGCTGTCCCTAGCTACGGACGCTTTGCATTGATTGTGGCTTTAAACCAGCAGAACTAATCCAACAGCTGAGACCTTGTCAGCACAGCGCCCTACTTTCGATCAACATAAATGACCGTTTCCTTGGTAACTTGCATGGCATCAAGACTCGGATCTCTATATGGGACGAGACTCCGGTCTCCCAGGGACCACAGATAATGGTGTCTGCCACTCTACTGACTGCGCACCACAGTCTTAGCCACCCTTTAACCCCACTTCTTGCCGACGCCAGTGCCTGTAACCATGAATAAATGATGTGACCAGAATGTGGATTTTGAGCGAGACATATTCCAGTCTACCAGACTTTGCGATATTTTGAATGTTTCATGTGGTTCTTTGCACCCTTTTAGATGCAGATGACGCACACTTTGTCCTATTAGGCTTCTGAAGAAGAGGAATTGCCTTGAAACGTGTCAGCCTTTGACATTGGACTATGGGATGTGCTTTGTTCATGTATATACTTCCTCATAATTAAAATTCCCTTGCTTTTAGAATATCTGCATAAATAGACTTTTCATTTAATGGATACATGGTAATTACTAACTGAAGATGAACTACTTGTGATTGTTATAAACTGATGACTAACCACCACTTGGGTGGATCTAGATAGTCTGCAGGGGATGGAAGGATTCCTATTGTGGATCCTTTTTCTCCTCTATTTGGTCCAGCAAGGAAAGCCACCCTGCTGGGTGACTGACAGCTGGGCTTGAATGAATGGGAGAAACCTACATAAAAGGTGAGGCTTGTTGGCTTGGAAGGCAGAGTCAACCACTAGACAAAGAAATCCGAAGAAGAACTTGAAGAGGACGCCTGCTGCCACTCCTGGACCGTTGGTTTGCCTGGTGAAGCCCTGCTGCTGTGCTGAAACTCCAAATTCGTATCGTCAGAGAAGCCTCTGCACGGGCAACTTCTCCCTTTGAGTTGGTGGGACCAATCAACTCCAAAGTAAACCACCTGGACATCCTCTCAGAGCTGGTTGAATTTCCACTGCAGTCACTGCTGGAACCAAATAGCCAGGGAGAGGAACACCAGATTGTGTGCGTTGCTTTTAAGCTAGCCAAGAGCTTCAGGAAGATCCTCCAGACTCCCAGGAAGTAGGACTGACCAAGCCTGAGCACCCTCAACAGAGTGCAGGACTCCAGATGCAAGGAAAACCCATCTCACCAGCCAGGAAATGCTGTGTTGCTATTTGCGGGTGATGCAAGGAGTTGAAACGTCGAAGTGCCACTTGTTTGAAGATTGCTGGTTGCAAGCAGTGACCATCCCATAGTAGTGTAGGTGTCCCCAGAAGTCCTCCCTCTTGTCCCCACAACTGAGGCCCAGGAACACCAAGATCTGCACAGCTGCCCAGGAACAGAAGTAATCTGCTGCAAATTTCTTCAACCTAAAGGTACTGTAAAGTCTGAGAGAACTTACCTTTTCTTGTGCCACCTTGCTTGTCCTCGTTAGACACTTGTCTTGGTTTCCTCTGTAAAGTTGCTAACAACGTCTTTACCTCACAAGCCTAATCAGCTTGTGGCCCTAGTTTAAATGTCATCTTATTCTACAAAGACTTCTAAAACACTGTGCAAGACTTTTACTTACCTGCAAGAAGTGCTTCAGTTCATCTTGACTTTTGTTAACTTAACAATGGCTGGCCTGGCCCTCTGAATGACTTCTCTCCTCTGCTTCGGTTTTGTGTCTTCCTTCCAGGAAGGGGTTAACTAACTTTGCATTGAGGGTTACCAAATTTACTTACCTGCTTCAGAATATTTGTGTGATCTCTTGTGTTGTTCTAAATAACCTTTTTCCTTTGACATATTCCTAAATCTGATTGTAAATGCAACAGTGATATATTACTATCCCCAGCACCCCAACTATTGAAGTCACCTGTGGGTGTAGGTAGTGTCTGTGGGCCATCCCAAATGGGTACTTGCTGATTAGAAATCTTAAGAGTATGTATTTCTGAAGTGTATTTGAGTGTTACTGTGATATTGCCCCTTCTGAAGAAGGCTTACTCTAACTGACTGTTAAATAAATTAATAATTGTTTAATCAAAAAACCGTGTGTGAGAGTTTATTTGAATACCTGTCATTGCAAATCTCTGTGTAACTCCCCTGCAGCTCACATTGACCCCTCTTGAGATAGGCCTGGCTGCTCAACACGCTACCAACCTGTGTAGTACAGACTTATACCAAATGTTGGGTTCCTATTGCCAGGAGATCAGGGCTGTTGTAGTTCACCCAAAGGGTACTGCACACAATCTTGCCTAACAATTGGCATTACTGGTATTATGGTAAAAGCATAAATGGGAAACTAGCATATAGTGCCACAGTTATCATGGACATGTTTTCTGGTGTTAATGGTTTTATTAGGCAGAGCCAGCATAAACATGTATTTTACTGGCATATATTGTGGGCAAAGGCATCATGAAAATGCATTGGATAATGCCCCATTGTACAGTTGGTGACCAGAAAACTACTTGACTTCTTTCTTGAATGCTTGTATGCATAAGATTTACAAAGCATGAACATAGCCAGGAACCCTACAAAAAGGCATGGCCAATAATGGTAAGACTATCTACCCAATCTTTCACAAAGTGTGTTGTCAAATGCACCATGTTAAAACACTATTTCCAAATAATCTCAGGAGATGCCCCAAAACACCTCCCTTGGTTGAATGAGGCTCTCTTGCTATGCTCAATTGCTTGGGTACATTTGTTGGAAACATTTCCAGCCCTCCAATTAAAAAAACAGCTGCCAGTGTTCCTGTGGCTCTACAACCCGCGTATTAATGACGAGCAGGAATGTGCTCTGTTTTACCAAAAAGAAAACGCCAGACAGGGCTGAGGGAATCATTTACAAATAAGTCTGGTATTACTGGGCAGGTATTAAAAGAACACCTAATGCCAGTCACATTTCTAGGAGGCCAGTAGGCCAGGGGCAGATATCTTTCCATGTCATATGGGCCCACTCACACTTCCCTTTCCAAACAGCCCCTCTCTCTCTACACACACACACACACACACACACACACACACACCATTCACCAGAACCCAATAAAGTCTCTTTCACACTCAGTACACTGCCCAAGCCATACACACACTTACACTACCACACAAACCACAATTATCAAACATTCAGCTGTGACCCAACACCCTACAGATCTCACTGAAACACTTCCATCAGGCATACCAATCGATCTTCCAACGTGGTTCCACATGCATAGGCTCTCTCATTGTTTTAACAAAGTAAATTAGTTTATAGTAGTTAACTTCCTTACAATGACTTCACATTTTGTATATACATTAAAGAGTTACGAGATAAAACAGTAGTATGGGGGCTTGAGGTAGGAGTGGTAGTGAAGGTGAAAGGCACATAGGGATAAATCCCTCCCCCCAAGAAATATGAGACAAAAAAAACATTTGATGTAATTTCAATGAATTAAATTAGCACAAAGTAATTTAGTGGATTGTAACAATGTAGAACCATATACTGATCAACCCCAGGGCCAAATATATTTAATATTATTTATAGTCACCGATGCAAGGCTGGCTTTGGCCCTGGGGTTGATCAGTATATGGTTCTACATTGTTACAATCCACTAAATTACTTTGTGTATTTTATATATATATATATATATATATATATATATATATCTCGTTATGGTTAAGTTGCGCTACTAGCTACTAAAAACCTATGAAACTCAGTGAAAAAACTTTGTTAAAGGGACGTTATGGTTCCAAGTAAAACCGAAAAACCCTTGAAATTCACCAGTTATGGTAAGCTAAGCAACCATAACTCGCGCCACCACTGTGCACTGCTAAGCCTAACACCCAGGACATAAAAGATGACATCACAAATGTCAATGACAATGTCAATGTCATCGGTGGTGGCACGAGTTATGGTTGCTTAGCTTACCATAAATGGCGAATTTCAAGGGTTTTTCGGTTTTACTTGGAACAATAACTTCCCTTTAACAAAGTTTTTTCACTGAATTTCATAGCTTTTTAGTAGCACAACTTAACCATAACGTCCCTTTAACAAAGTTTTTTTCACTGAATTTCATAGGTTTTTAGTAGCGCAACTTAACAATAATAACTTTGACTTTATGTACATGTAGTATGGAACATACTGAACCGCTTCTACTAAACCTGATGTCCGCAAACTCTTTTAATGTCCACGGACATGTTCGGAGAACAGTACCACTACCTAAAAACTCTGGGGGGTATGTTTAATTGTTATATCATAACATAGGAACATTTAACAAATTCAAAAAGCAGCACACATACACATTATATGTAGTAATACATAAGAAATGTAACCCATATATGTAACACATTAACCATTCATTTAAATACAATATGTTCTAAAATGGAATATACCAAAAGAAGATAAATTGGCTTCCAACAAAATGACCTCACAGATACTACAGAACTAAGAGCAAGACCAGACCTACAGAGTACTTAGAACATATCTTACCTGAAATAGTAAGTGTACTTCATTTTACTCATATATTTATAAACTTTCTGTATTAGATAAAAAAAAATATATTATCTTTTTTTTCTCACAGAAATGTCTAGTACTCTGGAATGGCTAGAGATGCATTTCCCACATGAGGAAATGTCAGAAGATAGTGAAACTAATGGTGAACACTTTACAATATAAACCATTTAATTATTATTATTTTATATACATTTAACATATATATATTTTTTTGTACAGAGCATACCAAAATAGAAAATACCTCTGAAGAAACTGTTATGGATAACACTCTTGACAGCATAAAAGAAAAAATGTATTTATTGTTGACCAATTTTAATAATTTGAAAACTTTTGTTGAAGATCATTTTAAAACAAAAACCTCATACCATTGTCCCACATGTACTTGTCCCCCTCACCATATCCCAGTCAATTATCCCCAAACCCTCTCCATAACCCAAAACGTTTTGATGAGACTTCCATCCCTTCTTCACCTGATACCAGTCATGTTGAAATCCCTAATTCTCCTGTTTTTGTTTCCGTTGTTTCTGCCTCACCTCCTCTATCATAAATTATTAATATATGTTAAATAAAGTTACATTTTTATATTGTGCTGTAATTAGTTTCCGTTTAAAAAAAAAAACAATGTAGGTGGCCGCAGACAGCGCGGGTGTTCTGAAATGTTCGTAAATAAACGAAAATGGAGGTGTCCTGAAGAACACTATACCTGTCCATACTGTTCGCTAGCAAGTTGAAACTGTTCTAAGAACACACGCGGTGTCCTGAAATGTTCGTAAATAAACGAAAATGGAGGTGTCCTGAAGAACACTATACCTGTCTGTACTGTTCGCTAGCAAGTTGAAACTGTTCTAAGAACACATGCGGTGTCCTGAAATGTTCGTAAAGAAACGAAAATTAAAGTGTCCTGAAGAACACTATACCTGTCCGTAGTGTTAGCTAGCAAGTTGAAACTGTTGTAAGAACACAATTGGTGTCCTGAAATGTTCGTAAATAAATGAAAATGGAGGTGTCCTGAAGAACACTGTACCTTTCCGTACTGTTCGCTAGCAAGTTGAAACTGTTCAAAGAACACACGCGGTGTCCTTAAATGTGTGTAAAGAAACGAAAATTAAAGTGTCCTGAAGAACACTATATCTGTCCGTAGTGTTCGCTAGCAAGTTGAAACTGTTCAAAGAACACAATTGGTGTCCTGAAATGTTCGTAAATAAATGAAAATGGAGGTGTCCTGAAGAACACTGTACCTTTCCGTACTGTTCGCTAGCAAGTTGAAACTGTTCAAAGAACACACGCGGTGTCCTGAAATGTGTGTAAAGAAACAAAAATTAAAGTGTCCTGAAGAACACTATATCTGTCCGTAGTGTTCGCTAGCAAGTTGAAACTGTTCAAAGAACACAATTGGTGTCCTGAAATGTTCGTAAATAAACGAAAATGGAGGTGTCCTGAAGAACACTCTACCTGTCCGTACTGTCCGCTACCAACTTCAAACTGTTCTAGAACACATGCGGTGTCCAGAAATGTTCGTTTGACATGTGACGCACTTTTAATTACTTCAGGACCTGAACAGTGTCCGTAGAACATCAACGCGCATGCGCAAACCAATGTCCGTGCATTTGGTGTCCTGCGGACAGCCGCTTCCTTCGCGAACATGTTCGCGAAGCGATCATGTGACCATACCCATGCTGATCGCGTGTTTTGAATGCGGACACTGTTCGTGTCCCCGAACAATTTAAAAGTACATTTTCAAGTAATCCACTATATTTCTCAATAAAAACTCACCATAGAACAAGTCCCACATGCTAATCCTGAGTTTCTTCATACTTTTTGAAAGTTTTTGAACCTTTTTTTGTGTTCGATCTGTCCGCGGACAGCGCGCTCGTCCGCGAACCGCGTACAAGCACCCCTATAAAAGACCACGCCCTAGAGCCTATTCTCATTGTGTTTCTGGCTGTTCTTCAGAGCACAGCTATTTTTCCTGCAACTTGCAGATTACACCATCATCGAGATGGCATCCATGGCTGCACTACTGCCACCTGGTGCTGCACCTGCTTCAGCACCACCCCCACCCAAATAAAACCCACTCTACATCTTCCTCTCTCAGCTCGCCCTTTCTTATCCCTGTGGTTGGTGTCCCCCCTTTACCCTCATTTCCCCTCCTCTCCTATTGTGTCATCTATAAAAAAACAAAAAAAATACAAAATAACAAAAATCAAAAAAAAAATAAGGCTCTTTTCAGAGCCGCCTTTCACAGTTAAAAAATAGAAGTGAAAATAAATGAAGCAGGGCCCTTTGTATTTTTCAGAAGTCCACGGACAGTCCGCGGACATCTAGAAATTTGGGGTGCTACCCTATCATAACCATTGCAATTTTCTCTGGGAGGAAGTGGTGGCTCTGAAAAGAGCCTTTGGGAGGTGTGTGTATGTCAAAAATGATAAATACTCAACACCTACTTCAAAATGGATGCTGTAATTCTAAAAAAGGTTGCAATGCATTTTGTACATTTCTCAGAAAAATCTGATTGCCAGCATAAGTAAGATGGCCTCCATCTCTGCGTAAAATGTATGTACTATGAAACATAATATTTTCATTGTGAAAAGAGGACATGCCAAAATCTCTTAGAAAGGCACAAACAGCCTTATTAACATTGTGCCTTGCTTTTTCCATTTGTGGACCGAATGAAGAAGAACGAAGCCACATTTGTCTCTGCGCAATACGTGAAAATATTACTTGAGAATTAGGAAACATGTCCATGACCTTCCCAAGTCCTTCTTTCATAGCAAATTGCAAAGAAATTCCAGACACATGTCCTAAACTGTTCCCTCCACAATGAATTACAATTATGTCTGGATGTTGCTATGTCTCCAAAGTAGCACAGAGAGGTAGCAAGTCCAACCACTTCATTCCACATACTCCATGCCAGTGTACTTCCACATGTGGAAATCCAAGATCTACAGCTACTCCACAGCTTTCTGCATGAACCTTCAACCAATGTATCCACGAATCTCCCAAAATCCAAACAATCTGTTTCTGAAACACACAGCCATAGCTATCTGTTGATCTCTCAGCAAAAAGAGTATCTGAGAAACTCTCTCCTGGCACAACACACCCACTAAACTTTCCTGACCAATCCCTTCAGTGCTCATTCTCATTTGCATGACTTCTGAACCCAAAAAATCCCCGGATGTAACACCCGATGTCCGCAAACTACCGCCATGTCCGCGGACATATCGTAACATGAACAGCCCTTCTACCATTTCCACTTAACTCACTGTGCCATTCCCTCATTGGATGTAGCTAAGAAGTCACATGACCATCCACCAGTCACATTCAAGACCTCTACATCTAACTGCATCATCATAGATCAGCACTGCAAATGTACTGTGAATCTCTCTGAGTACAAGTGTCATATCATTGGCAAGCACCAACTACAAGAAATACTGTACAAGTCTCCAAGATTTCTACTTGCAGCTCCATGCATATCCATATGCATGAACACAAACTACAGGTATGCATATTTTCTGTACAGTACATGAACACATTTTCAAACTGACTTGTGTAATCTGTAAAATGAATGTACTGACTTTTTTTTAATCTCCTATAATCAACTGTCACTTATAAACCTTTATACTATTTACTTTCTTTATGCACACACACTCAAATCATGTTAAACTAACATTTTTGAAATGAAATATATAGATTACATATATTCAAACAAAATTGCATGCATGCACACTCTATGTTCAAATCTAAAAAAAGAATACTTATACAATTACATAATTTTTGAAATTTCTTTATTTATTTAATTACTTTAATTTAAGCATGACATTCAGGCACTGTTACCTGGAAGAGCTTAGGTACAGAAATAGTGGTATTCAGTGGTACATTATGAATTTCACAAGACATAGTAAAGATATTTTGTTTGCTACAGTTAGTCATTGCAATACAATTTGTTCATTAAGAAAATATCATATGTATTGAACTGGTGCGACGTATCTTATGTAAATAAGATAGTTTTAATAGTTTTGAGGAAGGCGCTGAGGATTTCAATTAAAAGAAACAATGTCTAAATTAAAAACAGTGCTATATACAAACAACATTACTAATTTGTTTCTTTTACAATTGCAATGAAGACCATTCTCCTAAAAAGAAGCAGCCGAATTTGAAGAACAAAGAAGAACTAAGAAGTAACCTGTTCATTTTAGAAAAAAAGTAAGTAGAATATCACCATAATATTTGTATTATTATTCAAACACACTGTAAAGTTAATTCATGCTATTTCTGTGCCTAAAAATAGAGATTGTGCACCATTCTGTCCAAAAATCCCCATGTCTTAAACATCGGTTTACAGCCAGAATGGCCCACAAATTCCTATTTTTGGACGCACAAATTACCCAACTCAACTGCTAGAATTTTGATATTATAGAACAAACAACTGTTTTAATTGTATACATTATATTTACTATTTGTACTTCTCCACTCCACTAGCTTACTTTTTTTCTGTCATCTGAACCCCAGTTTAGTAGCACATAAATTCAATAATACCCATCCCTACTAGTTGTACATATGTAGGATTATTTAGCGTGTTTTTGGAGTGCATCGCCACTCCATGGGATCAATATACAGCGTGTTTTTGGGTGCAGCACCACTGCATAAGATCAATGTATTGCTATAATGCGGTACAGCAAGCCATGTGTTGCCGGTGTAACATATGGATATGTAAATGAAGACAGGCTACTCAGTCAAAAACACAGCAATTTTTTTTTCACATTTAAAAACGCATTTTTTTTTCTCTCTCACCTGAAATGCCTCTGTTGCAGGAGACACATTAGAGGATTAATGAACTAGTATAATTAACAGTACTAACATGATTCTAATCAAATAACATCATAATGTGTTCTCCAGTGCAAAATGAGGTGGAAAAGACAGACTCTGAAAGTCATTTTAAATGTGCACTTGGATTCATTTTTTTTTCTTCTCTGTTCACTGTGTTAGCTGGATGTGAAATCTTCATGCCAGGAAAGGAGTAGATACAGTTTCTAAACCGTATAAGCCAAGCCATTGTTGAAAGAGGAGGATAGATTATTGTGTATTTTGATTGGTGACACATCACCTTAAGGGCTGTAACGGAGGTTTCCTGAAGAATCTCGGGGAGATAGAAAGGCAGTGGACATTTTTACAAAGCTTGGGTGAGAAGCCTGAGGGGAGTTGCTGTGAGGCTGCCTGATTGAGGGGTGTCGTTCCAGTCCAGTGAATTGCTGACCTTCAGAGGCTGGAGATTCCAGTCAATTGGCACCGGTTTGAGGACCAAAGAGTGCAGATTGGAACTGCATGTCCTCGCCGGGTGTTACAAAGGGAAGCCCCGAGCCATTTAAAGAAGGCGACCTATCCAGAGAGTTCACGTGCTGATCTGCTACACTTTTGCTGGTAATTATCTTACGCAAAGTGAGAATGCGGTGTGTGAATGAAAGCTATTTCGGTCAGGCAGCGTAGCGATAGCTGCGTTCTAATGTTGCTATTCAGAAATGCAAGTCAAATGATGGACTGTTCTTTTTATTGTTGCGAAGAATCTAATGAAATGCCATGTATTTTGCAATTGCTTCTCTTATGTTTTTTCTAGAAAAGACTGCCTCGCAAAACTGGTAATGTATGATTTTGAAATGTAATTTATGTAAATCACAATCCGTGTAAAGGCTTCTATTTGCTTCTGTTTTTCTCTGGTACAGTTAGCCCATATCACCTGATAAAAGGGGAGGTTATTAGGTAATATATGCCAAGCATCCCAAGTGGAAAAAGTTATGTTATGAGTAATTATAAATATATGTGTGCGTGGTTCCACTCAGTGTATGTGTGTGTGACTTCTGAGTGGAACACAATCTGATAGTCTGTTGGACGTACATGAGTCAGCAGAGAAAGAGGCCTCTGGAAATAGTTTCACTAATGTAAATAAATTAGTGATTATACCATATGTTATTGTGAATACTTTATGGAAGCATAGCTCACTGGTGTAGATAAATCAGTGATAACAGCCATATGTGGCACTCCATATGAAAATGTGGTGTTCTTGAATAATGTAGAAGCCTGAGGCCTCTAGAGATCACAAGAACAGTCTAAACAAAATAAAGGGGTTTTGTGTGTTGGGGCCACAAATAAAACAAATAAATTATGCTCATCACTATACCACAACGAAATGCATACCAACTAAATGTATCTGTGTACTGAAATAATGCATAGCCACAATACCACCATAATACCAAGCCCAATCTGAATGCAAGGGGTGATTGTTGCTAAATTACTTTTATGCTTTGTGGTAAGAAAATACCGCTAGGCCCCAAATCTACACAAAATACCCTACATATTTATGGTGCATTGCAGGCCGGGAAAGTGATCATAGAGCACCTACTGGGCATGGCAAATGTGTCTCATACCGCCATCTGTACATTAAAGGGAACCCATTTCATAATAGCAGTGTGTCACTAAAAACGAATTTCAGAATGTCTCAAAGGGAAACCACATTCTCAGACCCAGTGCAATATTTAGAGGCAAAGTTATTTGCACATGGGACGTGGTCATCAAACAGTACCTCAGAATGGCATGACCGCATTCAGGGTGAGGTGCAGAAAGAAAAACTAGACAATGGGCCTCATTACGACCCAGGCGGTAAGTTACCGCCTGGGTCGTACCCTTACCACCATGGCGTAAACTACATTTACGCCATGGTGGTTGGCGGATTTACCGCCCCATTCCAAGGTGAGTGGGGCGGTAAATCCCCATTTCCCATTTTACCCTTCCCCATTCCCATTTTTGCCCCATAGGGCATAATGGGAATGGGGAAAGGCGATAATTATGGCACCGTAATTTTGCAAAAAAGCAGCCGTCAAAAGCCATCCCGCAAAGGGAACCTTTTAATCAGGCGTTAAGGGTCGGCGCCGTTTACGGCGCCGTAAACCCCTTAATGCCTGGGTCCTAATGAGGGCCAATATCTTTGCAGAAGGCAGCATAATTCAGGTCTGCCTTCTAAGGTTATTAAATGCAGCCGATAAAAATGCAGAGAAAGACTGTTTGATACGGCTATGCGCCAAAATATGGTTTATTTTGAATAGGTCCTGCGAATGCAAGAAAATTACACCCAGCTAATTAACATGTTAAATACTGACTTAGATGGGGCAAGTAAAAATCAGGAAATGTTAAGAGCAGAATTGGATGTATGCCAAAAAGACATGCACTTAAAATGCAGAGATTTTGATGTTCAATTTTCCAAAAGCAAGAAACAATTTGAGGACAGTGAACAAGAATTGGTACACTTAAAAGCATTGGTGGACCACATTAGAAAAGATAAAGATGAGGTTGTGTCAGAGATGCAGATTTTACAAAAAGAACATTATGAGAAAGAAAGTGACCTCCAAAATGCAGAACAAGAAATGGTTAAAATGCTCCAAGAAAGAGACAAGAGGAATAAAGAATTTAATGAGTGCCAAATGCAAATGTGCGACATGCAGGAGGTAATTAATAAAATGAGTGATGAAAACAACTATTTGCAAAATGAAGCAAACAGGCTCCTTAAAAAGTGTAAGGACTTAGAACAGCAAATGTGCATTCCCATGTCCCAGCAGAGGTGGCAGGGTACCACATAAAATGGAGTTGAAGTGAATTATTTTTCTACCCAAAGGGCTAGTGTCCCAGTCACTGGGCCGGTGACTGAACTTGGTTGCAGCGCCCTTGGGGGATTTGATACTCCCATTGGGGACCGCCAACAATCCCATACACCTGGAACCAGGGTTGAGTCATCAAGTAGTGCAATTCCATGCATTGTAACAAGTAGCCCCATAAAGATTATGAAATCCATTAAAGCTCTGATCAAGCCATTTAAAAAGGAGGGGAATGTTGCATTGAGGATCACTTAGAAGCGGTTCATGACATTTTTAAAGCACTCCAGATAACTAAGGAACAGTACAGGCAATATTTTCATTTAACTTTAGATGCCCCGACGGCTAGTATTATAAGAGGATTGAACGAACAGCAGAATATGACATGGGCGGAGTTCGAAAAAGAGATTAGGCGTCATTTTTCTCCTTTCCAGTCATTGCAGGAGGCAAAGAAATTTGCTTACACAATCACTGCTGGGCTTAATACATCCCATCGCCAGTTTTTACAAGACTTAAAAAGAGCATTTTCTCACTTTGATGTATCTTTTGACCCCAATTCCAATGAGTTTAAAACTGCCAACTTCTATGGGCTGCAGAAAGACATTGGGCCTCATTACGAGTCCGGCGTTAACCGAGGTGGTAAAACCGCCTGGTTAACGCCGGACTCGTATTACCATTCCGCCTCCGTGATTCCCGGAATTACCGGGGCATCACAACCCCGGCTTTCCGGGAATCACGGAGGCGGAATGGTGTAAATCCCCATTCCCATTGAGTCCTATGGGACTCAATGGGAATCGGGATCATGGAAACACCGGCAGCATCTTGTAATGCTGCCGGTGTTTCCTCGTCCGCCTGCAGGCGGGCGGTGTTAAACCCGCCAGGTCAGACCTGGCGGGAACATCACCTCCCGCCTGCAGGGGTCGGGATCAGGCGGTCCGGAAACAACGGTGGCGGCGGGTTTACCGCCACCGTTATTTCCGGACCGCAAGGGTCGTCATGAGGCCCATTATATCCCAATTGGTCTGTGAATTTGACCGTGACAAGTCCCTGAAATGGATTGTACACCAAAGCACAAACCTTTATGAGGTACTCTATTGTCAGGTTAGAGAAAGTGATAAAATGAGAGATACTAGACCTAAATCTAAAGAACCCTCAGCAACAGTGATGGAAATCAGGTCAGCCAAAATGTCCCTTGAGTCTGCTCAAAGTCCAAGTAAAAATAATTTGGCACCTGAACAGAGGGGTAATCAACAAAGGTCATCACATACTGCACCAATGTTCCAATCACATGATCCTAGTAATAGGGAGAGTTACATCAGCCCCAGGTACTTAGGAGATAGGCCCCGGGCAGGCTATCGACCTGATATGTCAGGTATGAACAATAACCAGAGACAAAATCAGGATCAAAGAAATGATGGTCCTTATCAGACATTGGGGACACAAAGCATATTTGATTCCAATACCATGATATATGGTAATCAGGATAGACTCCGATATCTGGATCGATTTGCTGATAATGGGAATCAACATAGGGGCCAGTACCCACAACCTGAGAGACAAGACATGAGTCAGAACATGAACTACACTTCACTTCAGTACAATGATTCCCCACCAGGGGACTACAACCAAAGGATGGGTGCACCCCGCTCCCCTCCGCAAATGAATCAAGAGTTCAGGAACCATCGCAATAGAAATCATTCTCCTGAGAGGTATCAGAATAGATCCAATCAGGGAGAAAACAACCAATATCGATTTAGGCCACAGAGAGAGGATTCTAGAGAGATGGAAAGATTCCAGTGCCTCGAGGCCCAAGTGAAAATGTTGGCTGAGCAAATAGGAAAGCTCTGCACAACACAAAAGGAGTCATCAAAGGAGGGGGCAGATGGCCATAGCAATGATCGGGGGGCTTCTGAAAAGTGACTAAGTACTTATGATACCCGCAGCGCCGAAAAGACAGTTTGCTCTGATATAATTATGCATAATGACTCTGAGATGCCTAATGATTTAAAAGTGAAAATACCAGTACAAGAACATGTAACAGAAAATGCAAATACTTCTAAAAGAGAGGTACGGTTTAACCTAGAACTAAATCAAACATTGGCGATATGTACAAATGAAATAGGAAAACCTGAAAATCCAAAAGTACAAAGAGACAGGTTTAAGAAAAATGACTCAATCATGGGGAATACCAGTGAACCGGGAGTAAGTGGCGATGCTATAGCTCCTTCCCTGGGCAATCCAAACAATGACCAAACACAGGCAGGAAAAAGAAATGCTCAAAAGGATGGTACAGGTCAATCACCTGAAGAATTCTTTGAACCACATATTTTTGAAGAGGTTAAAAGGGCTGGTACCATACTGAATAATCACAAATGCACAGAATTAGACAATGACAAATTGCCAAGTGATGTTGTTACACATGTTCAGTTGGAGGGTTGTAGTGTGACCTCTGATGATACCTGGATGGATGGGCGAACGGTGGCCACACTCCAAAAAACCTCTGAACATGGGGAAATGAATAAAGTCAGTCACACAGGAATGACCAAAAACGAGGGAAAAATGTCTTTCCATTTACCGATGTGCTTAGCCAAAAGTGAAAAAGGCCTGAGACAGGTGAGCCCTGAAATCAGTAAGAATTCGCATTTCCTAAGTGTGTTAGAGGAAGTTGAAGACAGGTATTATGCTCCCATCATTGTGGAAGAAAAATGCCATACATTTGCAATGATTGACACTGGCGCACAGGCCACTATTATGTCTAAAGAATTAGTAAAGAGTATCAATGAAGGGAGATCCCCGCAGAATCAGATCACAGTAAAGGAGAATCAAGGTCCAGTGCATAATTTTAACGTGGAGGAGGTGCCTATTATAGGTGCCACCGAGGTTGACATAAAGATAGGTAAACACAGAATGAAACAGGAGGTATTGGTCACATCCATTTGTGATATTCCATTTCTAATGGGAACAGATTGCCTGAAAAGATTATCTCCGCTCATAGATGGGGTGAATGGAGTACTATGGTCCTTAACCAAAAAACCATTGAGACCTAAGAAACTAAAATCACAAAACAGCAATATAAATGAATGTCACACCGTTGCAAAAACAAATGGTGCAGTGGAGGTCTATCTCCAGAATAGTTGCATACCTAGCATCACTATTGTATTAATGAGTCAAGACAAGATGCAGAGTGAAAATAAAAAATTACCTGTACAAATATACTTAGACCCAAGGAAAGAATGGCAAACTGCCATAGATGAGCACACCTTAAGTTTTTATTTAAAAGAGAAGACATGCAAACAGAATACTGCTCCTAGAGCAGGTTCAGAAAAACACATTACCACTCTTGCTGAAATACACATGGAAGATGAACAACCATGGGTTCAAGTTGGGATAAATGACTATTCTAAAACAATAAAAGCCACTTTAGCGCTTGAACAGGAAAGGAGCTTCATTAATGAGAAATGGTTGCAAAAAATAATGGAAAGGGAGGAGATCCTGAAATTTAGTTTCTCTCTGGTTTGGATGGTCCAGACTTTGAAAACCGAATTGCAGGTAGATGCATGCTGAAAATTAGCACTGGACAAAAAACAATTTACCATAATGTTTGGATAGTGTGTGGAACACAAAATGACTTTTACATGGGCAATGACATCATGCACAGAATGTGTATGGTGCTAGATTTCCTTAATCAAAAGATATGGTCACGCATAGGTGGGCCGGCACCTGAATTTGAAGACAAAAGAAGGGCTTATCATTGCGCACAGCTGGTCCCTTATGCAATTGAATTACAATGAGGAAATATACTGTTATCCCTGCATTCACAAAGCAGTTTGCAATAACACTGAAATGCAAAAATGGACAGCAGATGAAAGATTCTGATGCATTTGGATGTCTGAATGAATCCATAAAACAGCAAGGCTTGGATTATGAATACATTCCATTGGTAGATGTGGGTGAAGGGTCTGTAAAAATTATGGTGAATAATAAAGGTTCTCAGAATATTCGTTTAGAGGAAAACTCCCCAGTAGGAATGGCCATACAAAAATCACATTACACAGCTGATCTAAATAACATGGTGATTGGAAATATCCCTGAAAAGTATGTAGATGCTAAGGGTGAATTGCCAGAATACCTGGACTCTCAACCCAAAGGGATATTTAAAATTCATTCTGTGTACGCTTATGATTCAAGCGAGAAAGTGTGCTGTCATCAAGAGGACTGCATAACATTTAACTTAAATGAAAATGAAACAGAAAATCAGCCCATTGAAGTGTAAACTGATATGCCAAAACATTTAAATGTGGCAGCTTTACAAAGAGACACAGCCACACAATTAGAGGAAAGCGCTGAGATTCCCATGCCGGAACATTTTCCAGAATTCTCCAAAATGGTAGTGGAGCAGATTTTATTAGCGGATGCATGTGACAACGAGGAGGATAGAAATCAATTAAGAAAGATATGTATGGAGTTTAAAGATGTATTTGCAAAAGATGCTTATGATTGCGGGCTAACTAATTTACATGTGGCCACACTTCCGGAAGGGTGTAGCAGAAGCCCAGTATTTGTACACCAATATAGACTACCGCTAGCATGTTTAGAATCATTGGCAGAGATTATTAAAAATTTGGTGTCGCGGGGAATCATCAGGCCCATTCATAGCACATCCAATACACCTATTTTAGGTGTGTTAAAACCAAACGGTCAATGGCGACTGTGTGCAGATTTGAGAGAGTTAAATAAAAGAGTGCCAGTATCCAGATGGCCACTGCCATTCATTGATCAGGGATTAGCTCAGGTACATGGTTCGAAAGTGTTCACCATCTTAGATCTCACCTCTGGATATTGGTGTGTGCCATTGGCAGAGGAGATACAGAATTGATTTTCCTTTTCATTTGATAAGACTCAATACGCATGTGTTAGAACTCCATTCGGGTACGTCAGTAGTGGGAGTGAATTTGGCATATTTTTGAGGAAGGCTATGCCTGATGCAGCAGAAAGAGGAACCATAATTTATGTGGATGATGTCCTGATAAAACATGATAGCTTGAAAAGCCATTTTGATGAAATAAGACATGTTCTTGGCCAATTGCAGAAAGCAGGCGCCAAAGTATCTTTACAAAAAGCACAATGGTGCAAGAAAAAGGTGAATTTTCTAGGCCATGAAGTGACTGAACATGGACTAAATCCACAAAAGAAGAAAATAGAGGCCATACAGAAACTAAAAGATCCTAAAAATGTGAAAGGGGTAAAAAGTTCATTAGGAATGACAGGCTATAACAGAAAGTTCATTGAAAATTATACTGAAATCACTCAACCATTGATTAAACTGCTTAAACTGAATACACCCTGGAAATGGGAAAAAGAGCAGTCTGAGGCAGTGGCTAAATTAAAGGCATGTCTTGTAAAGGCCCCATGTTTAGCAAATCCCATAAAGGACAGGGATTTCTTTATAGCAATAGGTTTCTCTGAACATTGTATGTCAGCAGTGTTATCACAAAAACATGATTTGAATCACAAAACCATTGCATATGCAAGTAAGGCATTTTCCCAAGTTGAAATTAAATTCAATGAATGTGAAAAGGCCCTATTAACCACTGTGTGGTTAATAGGGCCTGAGTGGTTAATAGGGCAGACTGCCTTGCGCCGCTCCTCACGGCATTTATCAATGCGTCCTTTAAAACAGGCATCATCCCAGCAAACCTCAAAGAGGCTTGGGTCCGGCCTCTCCTAAAAAAACCGACTCTTGACCCCTCACAACCCAACAACTATAGACCTATAACCACTGTGCCATTCTTGCTGAAATTACTGGACAAAGCCGCACACTGCCAAATCCAACACTTTCTGGAAACCCACTCCATCCTCGGGACGAGACAATCGGGCTTCCGGAAAGGACATGGCACGGAAACAGCCCTGGTAGATCTGAAGAGCCAGATCACCCAAATCATGGACAAAGGCAAGCCGGCTCTTCTGCTTCTTCTAGATCTCTCAGCCGCGTTTGATCTGGTTGATCACAAGATTCTCACCTCCCACCTCACGCACTCAGCCAACTTCTCCAAAAAAGCAGCCGCCTGGATCACTTCCTTCCTCGAAGGTAGGGCCATGAAAGTCTTCTCGGACATCGCTAATGCCACACCAACGACAATCCACTGCGGGGTCCCTCAAGGTTCCTGCACTGCACCCACACTCTATAACTTGTTCACCAAGCCCCTCTTTGACAAACTTGACTCATACGGCATCACCTACACGAACTACGCGGACGACACACAAGTACTTCTACCCCTCTCAGGCTCATACAACGAAGACGCAAAGGCACTCCACACTATCTACTCCATCATCAAGGCATGGATGGCAATTAATGGCCTCTGCCTCAATGGTGACAAGACCGAAATCTTGATACTAGGTCAACAGAACACCTTAGACAAACTGGACAAACTGTACACTAACTTCTCAATTGACAACTCCATCATCCCCGTGTCCACAGCCGTCAAGACACTGGGAGTATACCTTGACTCTTCGCTATCTATGACTAGACAAGTCAGCGCTATCACTTCCGCATCCGCACACACCACCAAACTTATAAACGCCATCAAGCCTTACCTCTCTAAACCTAACTGCCTCTCCATAGCGAGGGCAACCATTGGAGCCAAATTGGATTACTGCAATGCTCTCCTAGCAGGCACATCAGCCAAAAACATAAATAGACTACAAATCACACAGAACAACGCTCTCCGGGCCGCTCTTAGTATCCCAAGAAGAGAGCATATCACCCAGGCCAGGCTCTCAGCCCAATGGCTCCCAGTCAAAGAACGGATCACCCTCAAAATCCTCACCCTCACTCACAAATGCCTCTCCTTCTCCGCCCCACCCTATCTTTCAGATACCATCCTCAAACCTTCCTCCACACGTCCCACCAGGACGCAATACGCTAACCTACTCTGCACCCCACGCATCAAAAAAGCCAAAGCCGGAGGTCTAGGTTTTCCCTACATTGCAGCACAGACATGGAACGCTCTCCCTTCAGACATCCGAACGGAAAACTCACTTCCCATCTTTCGCAGGAAACTGAAAACCTCGTTCCTTGCTAAATAACTAGCAAATTTCAGGAAGCCATGTAAATATACTGCCTTGCTATTGTATATATTTCCTCTGTAATTTATGTATTGCTTGTAACTACGGTTTCCTTTGCAACTAAGATGTCTGTAACAAGCGCCACGATGCTTCTGGGCTGATGTGATTTGAATAAATAAATAAATGTGTGGGCGCTACAACATTTCCGCCCCATTGTTCAGGGAGAAAAGGTGATTATTGAGACAAATCATCAACCTTTGCAGTTTTTAGAGAGTAAAATAATTAGGTCAGGTAATCTAGCACAATCCAGAATCACTTTGTGGAAGCTGGCATTACAAGACTTTCCTGTTGAAGTAAGATATGGCCAAAATAAAAGAAGCCCAATTGCTCAAGGTTTAGCACACTTACATGACTGTGCAACTGAACCAGTATCAAATGAAATAGAAATGGAACCTAATTTACAGGAATTTGAACAATCACCACACAAAGCTTTTGATGAAAAAACATGCAAAGACTTGCCAACTGTGTATGTTGATGGTTGTGCCTTTCACATTGAAATTGACAGTGATAAACAATTAGTGTCAGGAATAGGGAATGTCTGGTTGACGTGTGAAGGTATCCCGAGTATAGGGATAAGAATTGGTGCTAGGAGCAGTCAGGTAGCGGAATTGGCAGCCATTTGTAAAGCAATTACTACTGCAGTTGATAATAAATTCAGTGAAATTGTCCTGGTGACTGATTCTGATTATGCACAAAATAGCTTTGTGGAATATTTACCTGGCTGGAAAGCGAGGGGCATGATTACATACAATAAAAAGCCACTTACACATGGAAAAATGATACAAGCCATAGACAAATTGGTGTCAGAAAATGATTTAACAATATACTGGAGGAAAATTCATGGGCATTTGAAAACTCCAGGAGAGGATAAGGAGGGAAATGATAAGGCAGATCACCTGGCTAAAATTGGGGCTGTGATGGGAGAATGGCTACCTATTGAACATTTACTGGGTGAAATACAAATTGATGCAGTAACACATTCTAAAGCACCAAAGGAGATATATCAGCCAGTGGTACAGTGGAGTTATGATACACCAGACCAAGATCTGATTGAGGCACAAAAGAATGATCGAATTTTGGGAATCTATTATAATCATTTGATAGATCCTGAACAAAACCCTTTAACAGAAAATTATTGTATGGGAAAAGAAGAGTTGAGGGTGCTATTAAAGAATAAAAAACGAATAAGACTACAAGATGGACTCATGATTAGAGAGTCCATAACAGGACAAATACAGTGGGTGGTACCCCTTTCATTCAGAGGGTTAATGCTACACAATGCGCATGATGCTATAACTGTAGGCCACATAGGCTCACAGAAAACAATGGAAATACTAAAAGATCATGCTTATTGGCCACATATGTTCCAAGATGTGGAATTATATACTAGAGGATGTCTAGTATGTGCCCAATTTAAACCTGCCTCACCAATGCATGGGGCTCCATTAATGAAAAGAGGCCTAACTCTTCCACTGTCAGATTTGCAAATAGACTATGTAGGGCCTGTAAAGAGGTCGAGCAGAGGAAACCGTTACATTTTAAGTGTGATATGTTTGATGTCGAAGTGGATTGAGTGTATTCCTGCACCAGATTGTAGTGCGCAAACAGCAGCCACATTGCTGGTGAACCATGTATTTTCAAGGTTTGGGTTGCCACAAAGAATAGAAACAGACAGAGGAAGTCATTTTACAAGTGCTCTAATGAGTAAGGTATGGCAAATACTGGGTGTGAAGAGAAAGCTACATATCGCATATCGGGCGGCGCTTTCAGGTGGAATTGAACGCAGCAATAGGTCTGTTGTGGACATTTTAAAGAAATTCGTGGCAGAAGCAGGTTCCAGCTGGGATTTACGCTTACCTTTGGTTCTGATGGCAATCAGATCAACTCCTGCCAAAGCAACAGGTATTAGCCCTCATGAAGTTTTAACAGGTAGGAAAATGGTGTTACCACAACACCTGCTATACAGGACACATGAGCAAACACTTGTGAGCGCATCCACAGTTCATGAATACATTGATGAACTGAGGAAGCATTTACAACATGCATTTGCTTTTGTACAGAAAAATTTAGAAAGAGCTGCTGACAGTGCAAAGTCATATTATGATAAAAAGACGTCAGTAAAGGAATATTGTGTGGGCGATCAGGTGTATAAATTTCATTTTGGAAAAGGTAAACAGAAAAATTCCAAATTTCTAGCAGCCTGGCAGGGACCATTTCAGATTATAGATAAGGTCTCTCCTGTGGTCTATAAAATGTTGAAGACTAAAGGTGAAACAGCAACAGAACAGTTTGTTCACGTGAATTAAATTAAACCATGTCACCCCAAACATTAAACAACTTGAGCGTGTAGAAGCAGATAAAATCCCTTGGACAGAAAAAGGTAAAGTGAATGGGTCTAGTCAATAGTAGTGGCAGAGAAGTTAAATAAAGATGGTTGATTATGATAATGGCACATAAACACTGTAATATATGTAAATATATATATTTAAAAAATGGAAGCTGAAATTTATGAAGTTGGTGTGCAAAATGAAAATGTATTATATATTGAATGCTGTTTTATGTATGTTTGTTTTCTCTTTAACCTATTTTTAATTTCAGAAGGCGAGAGAAAAGAGATGAAATGTTTTGCAAAGCACGTTTTATTCCCCTGGAAGAAGATCAAATGATGCCTGCCTCCATGTGGAGGTGAAGACAAAATAACCGGAATGCCAAAGAAAAGATGACTTCTATGTAAAAGGGATCCAAGAGTGCCAAGATGGAAGAGCACCCAAATGAACCAAATGATGTGACATCGCCGGTCGGGACATGTCAGAGGCAGACAAGTGTCCCGGAGTATGGGGTTCCACATATTTATTATTTTAATTAATTATTTTAATTTGTTATGTTAACTATTTATTTTATCTATTTGTTTTATTTTATTGTTTTGTGATTAACTTCAAGTATAAAATTAAAACACTGGACTATGGACTATGAATTTTGATATTATGATGATTGAACAGTAACTTTTCAGTTTCATTTTTTCACATATGAGTATTGATTTTGTTGGATTGCTACATGTTAAAAGAAGAAAGGGGGCAAGTTGGATTTCTTCCAATTGTGGCTTGGACCATGGCCAAAATTCTCAGAAAAAAGGAGGGGATATGTAGGATTATTTAGCGTGTTTTGTGAGTGCAGCGTCACTACATTGGATCAATATATAGCGTGTTTTTGGGTGCAGCACCACTGCATGAGATCAATGTATTGCTATAATGCGGTACAGCAAGCCATGTGTTGCCGGTGTAACATATGGATATGTAAATGAAGACAGGCTACTCAGTAAAAAACACAGCAATTTTCTTTTCACATTTAAAAAAATGGTGGGAAGGTGGGAAGCTGTGGCTGTTGCTACCTTGAGTGAGTGACTTAGCCTTCAACTTGGGTCTCTTCCACCCGTAGTGATCTGTAAAGTTATAAATAAAATATTGGCTTTTGCGATCAAGTGAAACGGAGACAGCTTTTTGGTAATGGATACAATCTTTTACCCCATAGACGAGAGGACTATTGGCCTCCAGATTCCACTGTTCCTCCTGACCCCATCAGGATAGGAGGTGAGTTGGTTTGTTGTTCTAGTGATTATAGAACACAGCATATTAATATGCAATCAAATAACTTGAAAAGGAGTGACGGGGATACACAATATTCATAGTGTTTTATGTATTTTTCTAGATGGTGTGGCCCATGTCAATACATGTGCCTGAAAAATGGGTTGTTTTGTCCTGAAGAAGGTTGCCATACAAAGAGAGCATTAATGTGGATGCTCGCTGAGAGCAACTGAAACACGTGTCGACGTGAGAACTGTGGGAATAACAGAACACAGACTTGTGTAATACCCCTAATTGGTGGGGATGTGTTTCACAATGAATTGTAAACATATGTAGAGATAACAGATGTTTTTACTGTTTTTTATATACAGACCATTTTTCCAAAGTATGAAGTGTAGAATGAGAGACTGATGAAGAAAGTATGAATGTGAATGAATGAATTAAGAGTATGGGCCACAGAATTATATGAAATGTTGAATATATATATTTTTTGATATAGCATCTTGTGCATAATTAAAGAAAATAAACTTGGGAATTGTAAACCAATCTAAAACCACTTGTGTACTCCGTCACCTTTGCATTTGGTCTACTAGTTCAAATCCTGTGATATTTTAGCTATTTCAGTCAGGCAGCGTAGCGATAGCTGCGTTCTAATGTTGCTATTCAGAAATGCAAGTCAAATGATGCACTGTTTTTTTTATTGTTGCGAAGAATCTAATGAAATGCCATGTATTTTGCAATTGCTTCTCTTATGTTTATTCTAGAAAAGACTGCCTCGCAAAACTGGTAATGTATGATTTTGAAATGAAATTGATGTAAATCACAATCCGTGTAAAGGCTTCTATTTGCTTCTGTTTTTCTCTGGTACAGTTAGCCCATATCACCTGATAAAAGGGGAGGTTATTGGGTAATATATGTCAAGCATCCCATGTGGAAAAAGTTATGTTATGAGTAATTATAAATAGCTGTGTGCGTGGTTCCACTCAGTGTATGTGTGTGTGACTTCTAAGTGAAACACAATCTGATAGTCTGTTGGACGTACATGAGTCAGCAGACAAAGAGTCCTCTGGAAATAGTTTCACTAATTTAAATAAATTAGTGATTATACCACATGTTATTGTGATTACTTTATGGAAGCATAGCTCACTGGTGTAGATAAATCAGTGATAACAGCCATATGTGGCACTCCATATGAAAATGTGGTGTTCTTGAATAATGTAGAAGCCTGAGGCCTCTAGAGATCACAAGAACAGTCTAAACAAAAGAAAGGGGTTTTGTATGTTGGGTCCACAAATAAAACAAAGAAATTATGCTCATCACTATACCACAACGAAATGCATACCAACTAAGGGGTCCATTCATGGAATTAATGTGCGCTGAAAATTCCCGCGCAGAGGTGCCAAAACGTGCGGATCGCAGGAAAAGTGCGAAAATCGCAGGAAAACCAGCACACAGCGATTCATGGAAGTCCGTGCGCGAGAAAAACATTGGATGTGCGCTAAAAATGTGCGCCGCGCACGCCGGCGCACAGGTCATCCAACAGCGTGCGCCACGGCCGCTGCGAAATCGCACATAGCGCGGCGCACATCACAAAAGTAGGCGTAACACGAGGCGTAACACTCGGAATGGGGAACAACGCGTGAAAATATGGGCGTCACGGGGGAAGTACAGGAGGCAAGTGCGCGGAACGCCCACTCGCTCGCCTACAACCCGTATTCATGGAATTCAATAGGGCAAACCAGCGCACGGTCAAAGACGCGCACAGGGCCAAACAAGTACGCCACAAGAAAGCAGGCGGTAGCTCCCGTGCGACTGAAAACAATGTGCGCCAAAATGTTCGCTAACAAAAAGCACCCATATACAGCCATGATGAATGGCCCATACAGTGGCCCTCTAGGACAAATGAGGTGCAAAGGGGCACTGACAAACACGGACACCCGCTGTGTGAAAAATAGCGTGGGCGCGTGTTCCTGGGTGCGTGGGAAGTTCCACACGCGATTAGCCTGGGTACGTGTACTTCGGGGTGCACGGAAAGTTCCACACGCGATTAGCCTGGGTACGTGTACTACGGGGTGCGCGGGAAGTTCCACACGCGATTGGCCTGGGTAGGTGGGGGTGCGTGGGAAGTTCCACACGCGATTGGCCTGGGTACGTGTACTACGGGTTGCGCGGGAAGTTCCACACGCGATTGGCCTGGGTACGTGTATTCCGAGGTGGCGGAAGATTCACACGCGATTTCTGCAGGGTACGTGTATTTCGGTGGTACCGGGGAATGCTACACGTGATTTGGCCATGTGGGTCCCCCCAGGTGTTCCCTCTACACCCTCCACGGCCCCTGCAGGCACCCCACACCACAGGGTACAACCCTGCACCGCTGCTCATGTCCCACAGGCAACCCATCCACCATGGCCATGCCCACCAGCCAACCCACATGTCACCTTGCACTACTGATCACCAACACATGTCTCCCACCACCCCCACCCCCCAGCAGTGCAGGGGCAGCCTCCACCAGGCCCCCACCCATGTCTCCCACCACCCCCAGCCACCAGGGGCAGCCTCCACCAGGCCCCCACTCATGTCTCCCACCACCCCCACCCCCCAGCAGTGCAGGGGCAGCCTCCACCAGGCCCCCACTCATGTCCAACTCATGTCTCCCACCACCCCCACCCCCCAGCCACCAGGGGCAGCCTCCACCAGGCCCCCACTCATGTCTCCCACCACCCCCATCCCCCAGCAGTGCAGGGGCAGCCTTCACCAGGCCCCCACCCATGTCTACCACCACCCCCACCCCCCAGCCACCAGGGGCAGCCTCCACCAGGCCCCCACTCATGTCCAACTCATGTCTCCCACCACCCCCACCCCCCAGCCACCAGGGGCAGCCTCCACCAGGCCCCCACTCATGTCTCCCACCACCCCCACCCCCCAGCAGTGCAGGGGCAGCCTCCACCAGGCCCCCACCCATGTCTACCACCACCCCCAGCCGCCAGGGGCAGCCTCCACCAGGCCCCCACTCATGTCCCCTATTACCCCCAGCTCCCAGCAGTGCAGGGGCAGCCTCCACCAGGCCCCCACTCATGTCTCCCACCAACCCCACCCCCAGGCAGTGCAGGAGCAGCCTCCACCAGGCCCCCACCCATGTCTACCACCACCCCCAGCCGCCAGGGGCAGCCTCCACCAGGCCCCCACTCATGTCCCCTATTACCCCCAGCCCCCAGCAGTGCAGGAGCAGCCTCCACCAGGCCCCCACCCATGTCTACCACCACCCCCAGCCACCAGGGGCAGCCTCCACCATGCCCCCACTCATGTCCAACTCATGTCTCCCACCACCCCCACCCCCCAGCCACCAGGGGCAGCCTACACCAGGCCCCCACTCATGTCTCCCACCACCCCCACCCCCCAGCAGTGCAGGAGCAGCCTCCACCAGGCCCCCACCCATGTCTACCACCACCCCCAGCCGCCAGGGGCAGCCTCCACCAGGCCCCCACTCATGTCCCCTATTACCCCCAGCCCCCAGCAGTGCAGGGGCAGCCTCCACCAGGCCCTCACCAATGTCTACCACCACCCCGACCCCCCAGCAGTGCATGGGGCAGCCTCCACCAGGCCCACACTCATGTCTCCCATCACCCCACCCCCAGCCACCAGGGGCAGCCTCCACCAGGCCCCCACCCATGTCTCCCACCACCCCCACCCCCCAGCAGTGCAGGGGCAGCCTCCACCAGGCCCCCACTCATGTCTGTTAGGCGGAAACCTGTGCCGTTCCCTCTGGGACCACTGCAAAAGATCTACAGGTGTTTGGCAGTAAACCCACTTGGTAGCAGTCTGTACCACACAGATTCACTTGGTAGCTGTGGCTGAGCAGTCAGACTTCCCTCAAGAAGAGTTAAGCAGTATGTGGAGTATACAATATAGGGAAATTGTTCACAGTAAGACAAGCAAACACGCAACGAGGCTCAGTGTAACGATATTAAGGTATTTATTTATAACGGAACATCTATGGAAAACACTATGGCACTATCACGGCAAACACTTCAATCACAATTACTCTACGAAGAAGAAACGATTAATCCCCCTAACAATATTTCGACAAGTCTAGGTTCTACCGGTATCACTTATTTTCAGACAGAGGTGTATACCTCAACCTAGATGGCACTCTAATATCAGTTAGGATGGGACAGAAAAATAGGCAGGTTACGAAGTCAACACAGTTCAATACTTTACGGGAAAAAAATGCAAGGCAAGAAGACAAGAACCACAATAGATCATAAAGTTCAGAGGCCAGGCCCACTCGGAGAGAGGCAAGGCGATTTGTCCCAAAAAGTCTCTTTGTGGAAATGCGTTCGAGCCCGTATAGCAAATTGTTATTGGAAAGTTTGGAACCAGTTCAGAACCACACGTTAAAGAAAGCTTGGAGACGACCCAATGGAAAGGCGAGGATTAAGACACCTCACTCGATCCGGCAGAAAGGGAAGCCAGGCAGACACGGTACCTTGTTTGTGGAGAGACAGCTCCGGCGGGGGCAGTTGTTCCTGGCGGTGGATGCACGTCGGGTCTTTGCCAAGAGTAGAGATGATCTCGTCGTCGAAGAAAAGTGAAGTCCGGTGCACCACCAGGGAAGAGACCAGCTGCGGAGTGCTCCATCACAAGGCACCACCTTTTGGTCACGGTACAGGGGTAGTGGCTATCCGGTTGCCGAGGTGCTCTGCACGGGCAATTCGACCACTGCGTCCTGAGGCGAAGAAAAAGGAAAAGGGGACTGGTTGTTCCCACCAGTCAGGGGAAGAGACTCTCCGGCAGGGAGATCTCCTCTGTCGTCGGGAAGTGGTGAGTCGGTTCCGCAGGGCTCCACCGGGAGTGTCGTCGTGCAGGTCGGCTCAGCGTTACCCTCGTCGGATTCTTAGGTCCTGTGGCGACTTCTGAAGATCCAGTCCCAAAAGCCCTGCTTTTATGCAGAAAACCCCCATTCATTCAGCCTAGCTGTCAATCAACACACGCTAAGTGGTGAGCGGGGAGGCTCACCACTTGGGCCAATCACACCAGAGTGCGACCGGAGTTGGCAAGGCAACTCGGACCAGGGTGCCTAAACCCCCTCCCTCACCCCTGTGGTAACCCAGACAGAATGGCACCACTTTGGAGGGTCTCTGTCCAGAGGCCCGCCAAAAGTGGAACAAAGGGCTCAACCTTTGGTTCAGGAGTCACAGAGACGAACACAGACGCCATTTTACAAACCGAGTTCTGGCAGAAAATACCATCCGATAAACTTATTTAAGATAAGTAGACCGGTGGTACGTTAGAGATTAACGAGGAAAAGTATCAATCTCCAACAATGGGACGAATCCCATAGGGTTATGTTCGGGGTCGAGCATAACAAGTAGTTTTCACTGCCACCAGCCAAAACTCAACGAGGGGGGACGGGACAGTGCCCCCTCGAGTAACAGATCTAGGAGTAATCGAATTACCCCTACTAGCACGTCCACAATAAGATGGTTTGTACTAGTTCTGTTAGTAAATTTAGGTCTAGTAAAGCCAATGGTGACTTTACATGCCCGGGGAGACAGTAGTCAGTCCCCGGATATGGAGTCTATGGTGGAGGTCCGCTAGGACGCCCCAGTGTTACAGCATGTAGGGTGCGGTGTAACACACATAGAAAAACATATGAGACCCTATGGAGTAAAAGACCCCATAGCCCATAGAACACATTGATATTCAAAGGAATTACACACATTCATGTCCAAGAGTGGAAGGAAAAGAGTCTCTCTCTCGGCAGGATGGAAAAAAACAAACTCCAGAAATCCAGCAAAGCTGCAGGGGGACTCACTAGGTTAGGAAATTCAGCCTAAACAGAGAATTCTCCCTAACACTCGCCACCCCCCAGACTAAGGGACAGGAGGATTTAATCCACTCCTGGATGAATCTCATACCTCTAGTCGATGACATACATCCTAGAGAGACCATCAGCAGTTTGGTGGTGACATCCTGACCTGTGCTCAATGGTGAAATCAAACCCTTGCAGGCAGATCGACCATCTCAATAGTTTTGGGTTTTGCCCTTTCATTTGCATTAACCATCTCAAGGGTTGGTGGTCGGTCTGAAAGACAAAAGTAGAACCATACAAGTACGGCCTAAACTTCTTCAGAGCCCACACGATAGCAAAGCACTCTCTTTCGATTGTTGCCCACCTTGTTTCAGGATCCTTCAGCTTGCGGCTGATGAAGCAAACGGGGTGCTCCCTACCTTTCCCATCCAGTTGACTGAGTACGGCACCTATCCCTACATTTGAAGCATCTGCCTGCACAATGAAGTGTTGGCGGTAATCAGGAGCTCTGAGTACTGGGGCTTGGCAAAGAGCCTTTTTCAGGTTTTCAAAAGCCTGATTGCACTCCTCGTTCCCTTTAACCTTTTTAGGAAACTTGGGCGAGGAGATGACATTCAGTGGAGAAGCTATGGTCCCATAGTTCTCTATGAAATTCCTGTAATACCCAGTGAGGCCTAGGAAGGCTCTCACTTGGGTTTGAGTAGTAGGTGTTGTCCAATTTTGCACAGCTTCAATCTTACTGAGCAAAGGCCTTATTTCTCCACCTTCTACCTCATGTCCAAGGTAGACTACCTTACTCTGTCCAATTTGGCATTTACTCGCCTTTATGGTCAGATTGGCTCGTCGAAGAGTCTGCAAAAATCTCTCAGGTGGGTTACATGTTCTCCCCAGGAATTGCTGAACACTGCGATGTCATCCAAGTATGCCATGCAGAAGTCCTCCATCCCATTCAGAACCTGGTTTACCATCCGTTGAAACGTAGCAGGTGCATTCTTCAATCCGAAAGGCATTACCTTAAACTGGTATTAGCCAACGGGGGTAGAAAATGCAGTTTTCTCCTTGGCATGGTCTGTCAGAGTTAATTGCCAATAGCCTGACGTCAAGTCAAATGTGCTGAGGAACTTGGCGGCGCCAAGTTTATCCACCAACTCATCTGTTCTTGGCAAAGGGTGGGCATCAGTCTTGGTGACTGCATTCAGAGCTCTATAATCCACGCAGAATCTAAGCTCTTTAGATCCGGCCTTTGGTACTAACACAGCTGGGATAGACCATGGACTAGTAGAGGGCTCTATTGCCCCGAGATCAAGCATCTTGCTGACCTCACCTTTTATGTGGGTTCGTACGTTTTCTGACATTCTGTATCCTCTGCTTTTGACTGGCAGACAGTCACCAGTGAGTATGTCGTGCTGGCCCCAAGGGTCAAGCCTGGAGAAAGCGAGAACAGAGAGGCAAACTGATTCAACATGGATTTGCACTCTTCTTGTTGCTCGGGTGTCAGATTGAAGGAGAGATTTACTCCTTCAATTTTTTCGTCTAAAGGTAAGCCTCTGAGGAGATCAGGAAGAGCTTCACTCTCTTCTTCTTCCTCGGATGATGCTAGAAGCAATGCCCCTACATCGGGTCTTAAAACATACGCTTTGAGTCGGTTGGTGTGAAAGACTGTTGGAGCCTCCTTGGGATTGCCCAAGTCCACCAGATAGTTGACCTCTCCGAGTTTACCCACAACTCTGAAGGGTCCCATCCACTTATCTTGCAAGGCCCTCTGCCTTGTTGGGATCATAACGAGAACGAGCTGGTCTTGAGCGAACTCAACCATGTTAGCCTTTTGATCGTGCCAGTACTTGACCAATGCTTGTCCAGCTTTCAAGTTATCGCTTGCTTCCGTCATCATGTGCGACATTCTCCTCCGGAGACCTATCACGTAGTCAGTCACTCTGACTGGCTCGGGGGAAGGAGCACTCTCCAACCCCTCCTTAATCAGGGCAAATGGACCTCTGACAGGATGACCATAGAGAAGTTCGAAGGGAGAATGACCTACTCCCTCCTGAGGGACTTCTCTATAAGCAAAGAGAAGGCATGGCAGTAGAAGGTCCCACTTACGCTTAAGGGGTTCTTCTAAAGCACCTATCATGCTCTTCATGGTTCGGTTGAACCGTTCTACCAACCCATTGGTTTGTGGGTGGTAAGCTGTTGAGAACTTGTAAGTAACTCCACAGGTTGTCCACATGGCTTTTATGTAGTGGGACATACAGTTTGACCCCCTGTCAGAGATTACTTCCTTAGGAAACCCGACCCTAGTAAAAATACCAAGGAGGGCCTTAGCCACAGCCGGAGCTGTAACAGTCCTCATAGGAATTGCCTCAGGATACCTAGTAGCATGGTCTACTACAACAAGTATAAACCTGTTGCCTGGGGAGGTTGGAGGATCAAGGGGACCAACTATGTCAATCCCTACTCTCTCAAACGGGACTCCCACATCTGGGAGAGGCACTAAAGGTGCCACATTCTTGGAGCCAACCTTACCAGGGGTCTGGCAGGTGTGGCAGCTCCTGCAGTGTTTTTCTACTTCGGCCCCCATCTTCGGCCAATAGAACTAGAGAGAGAGCCTTTCCTTAGTCTTCTTGAAACTCAAGTGACCAGCCAAAGGAATCTTGTGTGCTAACTGCAAGAACTGTGGTCTGTTCTCTTGGGGTACTACAAGTCGTTTGTAGTCTCCAGGTGCAGACTCGATCAGTTCACTGTAGAAGAGGCCATCTTCCCAGTGCAACCTGTATTTCCCAGGCTCTTGCCCTTCAGCCTGAGCTTCTGCCTGGTGGCGAAGACCTTCCAGAGTTGGACATTCTCTCTGTCCCTTACTGAAGTCTGCCCTGCTGGGTCCACCTTCTGCCAGTAAAGACTGCAGCTCAGGGTGGTCAACAGGATCCAGATCTCCAATGAGTTCCTGGCCTTCCATTAGCTCTTCCTCAGAGTCTAATTCTACCACACAGGGTTGTACCTCCCTCTCAGCCTCAGCTGGAGGTGGAGTTACGGGTGTAACTTTGGACAACCGCGGGGAAGTCCGTGTTGGCTGCACTGAAATGCTGGCGGCTGGTTTCAGGATAGAAGTCATAGGTTTCCCTTTCGCTTCTGATTTCTTCGAGACAGCTGCCGACAATTCCAGTGGAGCAGGAGTGATCTCTTTCTTCATCATCTCCTGGAGAGTACCGCGCATGGTCCTCTCTCTTGCGGGTCTGGTTAGCTCCTGTAACCGTTTACTAGGAGGTCTGGGAGTATGCGATACAACTCTGAGAGTTTTTAAATCGTTACCCAACAGTACGCGTCCTGGTACCTCACTCTGTATGCTGACAGGTATCTTCACAGTCATGTCGTTACACTGGATTAGAACTGGTAATTGGGGAAGCATCTGCACAGGCCCTCCAGCTAACTTGGTGAGGCGTTTGGGTGCCTTAGCAACATCCTCAGCCTGAAAAAACGATTTATCCACCACAGTTATGCTGGCCCCAGTGTCCCTAATGGCAGGAGTCTCCTGACCATTCACCTGGACACTGTCCTTATAATACTCTTTAGTATTATCGGGGATAGAATTATAGACATCTGAATTCTGTTGTTCCCAGAATGGGAATTCAATGGGTTAGTCAGCTAGCAGTAGAATGTTTCCACTTGCCATTTGGACTTCCTACTCTGGAGCGAAGGCTAAGGAGACAAGCTGGACCTCTGAAGGTTTACCCTTACATCTGGGATCTCCTTTCACGTGGTCAGTCGAGCCACAAACAAAGCATTTTCCGAATGCTTTTTGGAATGGTGGCTTGTTCTGACCTCCTTCCGGTTTGGCACCAGAAGACACACTATGCTGCTGTGGTTTTCCCAGTGGCTTACCCTTCTGGTTTTGTTTGGGGCCCTCTTTGAAATTTGAGTTATTCAAATTCTCTTTTGAGTCTTTTTTAGGCTGTTTTCCCTCATCCTTCTTCTGAGTTACCCCAGAATCCTTGTGAGTAGCCCTGTTGGCAACCCACAAGTCAGCAGCCTTAGCTAGCGTCGGGGAATCCAATTCCTTCGAATCAGCCAAGTGCTGTCTGAGCTCGGGAGAACAGGCATCATAAATAGACTCCAACATAAAAAGATTCTTCATACCCTCATAAGTGTTCACTTTGTAACCCTTAATCCATCCCTCTAAGTTTTTCAACCCTTCACTCACCCAGGTAGCCCAAGGGGTACCATCATGCTTTTTGAGGGTTCTAAAACTCTTAAGATACTGGGAAGGGGTCTTCCCGAATCTAGCTGTCAAAGCTAGTTTCACACTTTCGTAATCCGTCTTATCCACCTCCCCCAACTCCATTACCACATCAGTCGCAACAGGAGGGAGCCTAGAGAACAACCAGGGAAGTAAATCGTTCCCGGTGATGTCTTGGAGCCCATGATTGTACTCAAACAGTTTTAACCAATCCAACACATCCAATCTCGGTTCATACATACCCACTAATTCCTTCGGCATCAGGGGTCTTTTGGGACTGGAGCTCCTAGAGGAACCAGAGGAGAGAGAAGCATTTTCTATAGACAACTTTTTCATCTCTAACTCATGATTAAGTTCTATTTCTCTGAGTCTTAACTCAGCTTGCTTCTGCTCAGCCTGGGCATTCATCCGTCTGAACTCGAGCTCTTGGTTTCGTTCAGATTGAGCCAAGAACCGTTTGTATTCTAATTCGAGCTTCATTTTTTCAAGTTCAAAATAAGCAGGGTTACTTGTGGGACCTGGTATGGGCCCCGTAGGCACAGCTGGTAAGGCAGGTAGAGGAACAGGGGAGACAGTTTCGTTAGCCTCTCCGTCCTCGTCAGCCTCTTCATCGCTATCACCAGAATTACGATTCAGATCAACACCATCACTGTTATCTACATTTGCTGGAGAAATTGGCTCCTCTGAACCAGTACCCAGACTTTGGTTCGCCAGCAATCCCTCTATTAGTTCTAACTTCTTGCCTCTTACAGAAAGATTCTCTTGCCTACAGAGAGCTCGCAAACTCTCAGTATTTTCACCTGACAAGGATTCTTGACTGTAAGTTTCCATCGAAGACATGTTTTTGAAAGTTGCTTTTTGTGCTAAGCTTCGTGGTTAGTTATCCCAAAGTGTCGAAAAGCACTCTAAACTGTATACTCGATACAAATCCCACCGCTGTACACCAGTGTTAGGCGGAAACCTGTGCAGTTCCCTCTGGGACCACTGCAAAAGATTTAGGACTACATGTGTTTGGCAGTAAACCCACTTGGTAGCAGTCTGTACCACACAGATTCACTTGGTAGCTGTGGCTGAGCAGTCAGACTTCCCTCAAGAAGAGTTAAGCAGTATGTGGAGTATACAATATAGGGCAATTCTTCACTGTAAGACAAGCAAACACGCAACGAGGCTCAGGGTAACGATATTAAGGTATTTATTTATAACGGAACATCTATGGAAAACACTATGGCACTATCACGGCAAACACTTCAATCACAATTACTCTACGAAGAAGAAACGATCAATCCCCCTAACAATATTTCGACAAGTCTAGGTTCTACCGGTATCACTTATTTTCAGACAGAGGTGTATACCTCAACCTAGATGGCACTCTAATATCAGTTAGGATGGGAGAGAAAAATAGGCAGGTTACGAAGTCAACACAGTTCAATACTTTACGGGAAAAAAATGCAAGGCAAGAAGACAAGAACCACAATAGATCATAAAGTTCAGAGGCCAGGCCCACTCGGAGAGAGGCAAGGCGATTTGTCCCAAAAAGTCTCTTTGGGGAAATGCGTTCGAGCCCGTATAGCAAATTGTTATTGGAAAGTTTGGAACCAGTTCAGAACCACACGTTAAAGAAAGCTTGGAGGCGACCCAATGGAAAGGCGAGGATTAAGACACCTCACTCGATCCGGCAGAAAGGGAAGCCAGGCAGACACGGTACCTTGTTTGTTGAGAGACAGCTCCGGCGGGGGCAGTTGTTCCTGGCGGTGGATGCACGTCGGGTCTTTGCCAAGAGTAGAGATGATCTCATTGTCGAAGAAAAGTGAAGTCCGGTGCACCACCAGGGAAGAGACCAGCCGCGGAGTGCTCCGTCACAAGGCACCACCTTTTGGTCACGGTACAGGGGTAGTGGCTATCCGGTTGCCGAGGTGCTCTGCACGGGCAATTTGACCACTGCGTCCTGAGGCGAAGAAAAAGGAAAAGGGGATTGGTTGTTCCCACCAGTCAGGGGTAGAGACTCTCCAGCAGGGAGATCACCTCTGTCGTCGGGAAGTGGTGAGTCGGTACCGCAGGGCTCCACCGGGAGTGTCGTCGTGCAGGTCGGCTCAGCGTTACCCTCGTCGGATTCTTAGGTCCTATGGCGACTTCTGAAGATCCAGTCCCAAAAGCCCTGCTTTTATGCAGAAAACCCCCCTTCATTCAGCCTAGCTGTCAATCAACACACGCTAAGTGGTGAGCGGGGAGGCTCACCACTTGGGCCAATCACACCAGAGTGCGACCTGAGTTGGCAAGGCAACTCAGTCCAGGGTGCCTAAACCCCCTCCCACACCCCTGTGGTAACCCAGACAGAATGGCACCACTTTGGAGGGTCTCTGTTCAGAGGCCCGCCAAAAGTGGAACAAAGGGCTCAACCTTTGGTTCAGGAGTCACAGAGACGAAAACAGACGCCATTTTACAAACCGAGTTCTGGCAGAAAATACCATCCGATAAACTTATTTAAGATAAGTAGACCGGTGGTACGTTAGAGATTAACGAGGAAAAGTATCAATCTCCAACAATGGGACGAATCCCATAGGGTTATGTTCGGGGGCGAGCATAACAAGTAATTTCCACTGCCACCAGCCAAAACTCGACGAGGGGGGATGGGACAGTACCCCCTCGAGTAACAGATCTAGGAGTAATCGAATTACCCCTACTAGCACGTCCACAATAAGATGGTTTGTACTAGTTCTGTTAGTAAATTTAGGTCTAATAAAGCCAATGGTGACTTTACATGCCCGGGGAGACAGTAGTCAGTCCCTGGGTATGGAGTCTATGGTGGAGGTCCGCTAGGACGCCCCAGTGTTACGGCACGAAGGGTGCGGTGTAACACACATAGAAAAACATATGAGACCCTATGGAGTAAAAGACCCCATAGCCCATAGAACACATTGATATTCAAAGGAAGTACACACATTCATGTCCAAGAGTGGAAGGAAAAGAGTCTCACTCTTGGCAGGATGGAAAAAAAACAAACTCCAGAAATCCAGCAAAGCTGCTGGGGGACTCACTAGGTTAGGAAATTCAGCCTAAACAGATAATTCCTCCTTAACAATGTCTCCCATCACCCCCACCCCCCAGCCACCAGGGGCAGCCTCCACCAGGCCCCCACTCATGTCTCCCACCACCCCCACCCCCAGCCACCAGGGCAGACTCCACCAGGCCCCCACTCATGTCCCCATGCACCCCCACCCCCTAGCAGTGCAGCGGCAGCCTCCACCAGGCCCCCACCCATGTCTACCACCACCCCCACCCCCCCAGCAGTGCAGGGGCAGCCTCCACCAGGCCCCCACTCATGTCTCCCATCACCCCCACCCCCCAGCCACCAGGGGCAGCCTCCACCAGGCCCCCACTCATGTCTGCCACCACCCCCACCCCCCAGCATTGCAGGTGCAGCCTCCACCAGGCCCCCACTCATGTCCCCATAAACCCCCACCCCCCAGCAGTGCAGGGGCAGCCTCCACCAGGCCCCCACTCATGTCCCCTATTACCCCCACCCCCGGCAATGCAGGGGCAGCCTCCACCAGGCCCCCACTCATGTCCCCATGCACCCCCACCCCCCAGCAGTGCAGGGGCAGCCTCCACCCGGCCCCCACTCATGTCCCCCTGTACCCCCACCCCCCAGCCGTGCGATTTGCCTGGGTATGTGTACTTTGGGGTGCGCGGGAAGTCCCAGACGCGATTGGCCTTGGTACGTGTACCTCGGGGTGCGTGGGAAGTTCCACACGCGATTAGCCTGGGTACATGTACTACGGGGTGCGCGGGAAGTCCCACACGCGATTGGCCTGGGTACGTGTACCTCGGGGTGCGTGGGAAGATCCACACGTGATTAGCCTGGGTACACGTACTTCGGGGTGCGCAGGAAGTCCCACACGCGATTGTACTGGGTACGTGTAACTCGGGGTGCGCAGGAAGTTCCACACGCGATTAGCCTGGGTACGTGTACTTCGGGGTGCGCGGGAAGTCCCACACGCGATTGGCCTGGGTATGTGTATTTCTGGGGTGCGTAGGAAGTTCCACACGCGATTGGTGGAAATCCACGTGTGCTCTGTTATCACGTGTAATGAGGGAATCACCCGCGCGCCTCACGTCACAGATGCGCTCACGCGCTAAGGGCTTTTGGTCCAATTAAATCGCATATGCGTGCTGATGTGCATACGCGCTAAGGGCCTTTCCTCGATTTACACGCAGACGTGCAGGATTTTCACATGCCAAATCACTCCATATCAAGCTGGCCACGCGTAAGTACATGGAAGACCACGCTCCTGCCCAAAAAGCCGAATTACTGCCCCCCAGAGCCCCGAGCAGCCTCCCACGAGCCATCTGCTGCTGCCTGCCTGCCTGCTGCCACCGTGCCCTGCCATTTGGTGCCTGCACATCAGCCATCTGCAGGGGTCCATTTGCTGCGTCCACCCCTGCTGGAACAGAAGACTCCCGACTGGGATACCATCGCTCCACAGCCCAGCCCCAGGACCCAGTTGCCCACCCACTCCTGCCTCTGGGGTTGCCATGTCGGGCACTGCAACATCTGGCACCACTGGCAACCCCCGGCCAGAGAGGCAGAGGGGCACCAGCTTCACTGCCACCGAAGTTGGTCTCCTGGTGGAGCAAGTCCTGGGGCAGTATGATGCCCTCTTCGGAAGTAAGAGCGCCAACAAGGAAGGACGGACTCGGATCTGGACGGACATCATGACTGCCATCAACGCGGAGGGGGTGGCAGTCCGCGACTACCAACATGTCAAGAAGCGCTGGGATGACTGCAGGTCCAGGACCCTCTTGAAGGCCCGGCGTCTCGTGGAGGGGGGCCGGGGATGCATGAGTACCATCCAGATGAGGGTCCTGGAACGCGTAGGCCCAGCGCCCCACACCAAGATCCTTGAGAGGCAGACCTGTCTGGAGTTGAGCGGTAAGTGGCCAAGCATTGCTGTGTGAGACAGGGCATGTCGCAGTGTGCTGGTTGTCTGATACTTGCCTGTATGTGTGACATAGGCCATGTATGCATGTGTGTGTGCAGGGACATCATGGTCATGCATGTGAGGCCAGTAATGTGTGAACCACACGGTTGGTGCATGTGTTCAAATGCAACATGGGTTGCCCTATGCGGAATGGCCACATGAAAGCATGCCAGTCTCTGTTCCTGGACATGGGTGAGGGATGGGTGCTGATGCCATGTACATGTATGCTGTCCATGTCTGTGTGTCTGACCTGCGTGTCTGTGACTTGTGAATGCCAGGGATGCATGACACATGTATGTCGCAATGTTCAGGTTCACTGATGCAGCCTAGTCATCCTTGTATCCACTGTGCCTGTGGTGTACAAGGCCAGATGGATGAAACTAGGGTGAAGTGTGTGCATGTGATAGGCATGGCCCATGATGCATGTGAGTTACAAAACAACAGTGTATGTTTCAAGAATCACTTGGACATGTATGCTAATGTCCATAGCATGCGCCATGCCTGTTACCGCATGTGTTTTACCTGCACTGAGCCATGTGTTGTGGAGGGACATGATGGAAGTGATATTTGACAGTGCCACTCATCTGCTATTGCTTCCTGTCTAGGGGACCATTGTACAGTACCCTGATGCTTGTGTTCTATGTCTCCCTCTACACAGCGCCACGTGAAGAAGAGGGCGGAGACGGCTCTGTGGAGCAAAGCGGCGGGGATGCCCCCACGGCTGCAGCGGAAGGGGTGGGTGAGCCCCCACAGGGGCTTGCAACGGCGGAAGACGGGGTAGAGCCATCCAGGTTGGTGGTTTCCACAGAGGAGGAGGAGGCCGCTACTGAGGCGCACATGGGGCCTGGTGGGGGCATCCCTGCTGGTGCAAGTGTTGCAGTCCAGGGGCAGGGGCAGGAGGCAGCACAGGTCGCCATGGAGGGGCCTGTGCATGTCACTGTCCCTGACACTGTGACTGCACCACCATGCACCAGCAGGGATGCCCCATCCCAGGCCCGTCCGCAGGTAGGGGGGATGTCCATGTCATCTGACTCCCCTCCACCTGCGGACAAGGGGACCCCTGGCCGTATGGAGAAGGTCCTGATTGGTGTCGCGTTGCGCACAGGTGCAATTCGTGATAAGGTGCGTGCTTCCCGGGAGGAGCATGCACGTCATCACGGAGAGCACCGTGCCGACGTGGCCCAGTTGGGATCGGCCATGGTCGGGGGTTTCCTACATGTGTCGGCCAATCTGGCGACCATCTCCTCCTCTGTGGAGACTATGCACCAGTCGTTCTCCATGCCGTCTTCCCGCCCAGATGCCACCAGGGCCCCCTGTGGACCTGTCCCGACCAATGCAGCCGGCTCGGTGGGGATCCCATCCCTGCCACAGTCGGGAGTCGGAGGTCCAGCAGGGGTGGACACACCAGCAACTGGACCCCAGCAGATGGAGGATGTGACGGCATCATCGGGCAGGGCACGTGCACAACGGCGTTGGTGGATTCCATCAGCCTGGATGCCGTCGTGCTGGCACAGGCAGTTGCGTCGGAGGCAGCGGCAAGCTCGACGTGGGAGGCATCATGGCTCGGGGCCATCAACATCAGGGGTGCAGGCATCGGCCGGAGGGCAGGAGAACCCTGGAATGGAAGTGGCTTCCGTGTGGGAGCGGTTGGGCCAGCAGATAGGTGCGGAGCGGCAGCGGGCAGAGGAGGAACGGCTCACAATGGTCAGGGCGGAGAACTCCATGCGGAGGGCGCTGAGACGGGCTGAGTGCCTCGAGGGTCTTCGCAGGCAGTTGGAGCTGGACACTGCTTTATCCCTGCAAGACCTCGGGGCCAGGGAACATGTCCGCCTCCAAGCCATTGAACAGGAGTTCGATGATGCCCTGGCCCATGACAACATCCAGTGAGCCATTGGACTAGCCCGCTGCCCATGTAAATAGTTATGTAGTTAGTGTTAGGTTTCCTTTGTTTTTGCATTTTCTTTGGACCTTTTGGACAATGGGCCACATTTTTGTATATAGTTATTTTTTATTAGGTAGTGTTGTTAGATAGGTTTCATTTCTTTTGTTGGGATCATGGACCCTGGCTTGTTCACCTGTACATAGTTCACAGTTGGATTTTCTTTTCTTTTTACAATTTACCCATGGAGCAATGGCTTTCAATTATAATTTCCCATTGGATTTTCTTTTGTGGACTGTGACTTTGGACACCATTCCTTTGGATTCTGATTTTTGGTTTTGCATTTTTTCACGGACATGCTTCTTTTTACTTTTTTTACATTCCCATTTCTGTTAGTTTATTTTTGATTCAATTCATGTTTCCTTTAATACATATTTTTTGATCAAACTTCAATGTGTGGTATCATCTCATTGGTTTCATGCATATCATGATATGGGTTTTGAGATTCACTGACACCCATTGGGTGTATGTGAGGGACATGTGTTCGTTTCCAAACTTGCAATTGCTGTTCTATCATGTTATTGCCATTTCTGAGTGGGTGGATGCAATACTCGGGTGGGTGTTTTGCATTTGGAGGCTGACCATAGGGACCAGGGATCTAGATTGTGATGACATGTTGGCTGGGGAACATGAGTTGGGGCCTGCTGGCAGGTGCCCCACAGTGCTGGGGAGTGGGGGTGCAGGGGAACATGAGTTGGACATGAGTGGGGGCCTGCTGGCAGGTGCCCCACAGTGCTGGGGGGTGGGGGTGCAGGGGAACATGAGTTGGACATGAGTGGGGGCCTGGTAGAGGCTGCCCCTGCACTGCTGGGGGGTGGGGGTAATAGGGGACATGAGTGGGGGCCTGGTGGAGGCTGCCCCTGCACTGATGGGGGTGGGGGTGCAGGGAGACTGGAGTGGGGGCCTGGTGGAGGCTGCCCCTGGTGGCTGGGGGTGGGGGTGGTGGGAGACATGGGTGGGGGCCTGGTGGAGGCTGCCCCTGGTGGCTGGAGGGTGGGGGTGGTGGGAGACATGGGTGGGGGCCTGGTGGAGGCTGCCCCTAGTGGCTGGGAAGTGGGGGTGGTGGTAGACATGAGTGGGGGCCTGGTGGAGGCTGCCCCTGCACTGCTGGGGGGTGGGGGTAATAGGGGACATGAGTGGGGGCCTGGTGGAGGCTGCCCCTGGTGGCTGGGGGGTGGGGGTGGTGGTAGACATGAGTGGGGGCCTGGTGGGGGCTGCCCCTGCACTGCTGGGGGGTGGGGGTAATAGGGGACATGAGTGGGGGCCTGGTGGAGGCTGCCCCTGGTGGCTGGGGGGTGGGGGTGGTGGGAGACATGGGTGGGGGCCTGGTGGAGGCTGCCCTTGGTGGCTGGGGGGTGGGGGTGGTGGTAGACATGAGTGGGGGCCTGGTGGAGGCTGCCCCTGCACTGCTGGGGGGTGGGGGTAATAGCGGACAAGAGTGGGGGCCTGGTGGAGGCTGCCCCTGCACTGCTGGGGGGTGGGGGTGCTGGGAGACAGGAGTGGGAGCCTGGTGGAGGGTGCCCCTGACTGCTGGGGGGTAAGGGGTGCAGGGAGATAGGAGTGGGCCTGGTGGAGGCTGCCCCTGCACTGCTGGGGGGTGGGGGTGGTGGTAGACATGAGTGGGGGCCTGGTGGAGGCTGCCCCTGCACTGCTGGGGGGTGGGGGTGATGGGAGACATGATTGGGGGCCTGGTGGAGACTGCCCCTGCACTGCTGGGGGGTGGTGGTGGTGGTAGACATGGGTGGGGGGGTAATAGGGGACATGAGTGGGGGCCTAGTGGAGGCTGCCCCTGGTGGCTGGGGGGTGGGGGTGGTGGTAGACATGAGTGGGGGCCTGGTGGAGGCTACCCCTGCACTGCTGGGGGGTGGGTGTAATAGGGGACATGAGTGGGGGCCTGGTGGAGGCTGCCCCTGGTGGCTGGGGGGTGGGGGGTGGTAGACATGAGTGTGGGCCTGGTGGAGGCTGGCCCTGGTGGCTGGGGGGTGGGGGTGCTGGGAGACAGGAGTGGGAGCCTGGTGGAGGGTGCCCCTGACTGCTGGGGGGTAGGAGGTGCAGGGAGACAGGAGTGGGGGCCTGGTGGAGGGTGCCCCTGACTGCTGGGGGGTGGGGGTGCAGGGAGACAGGAGTGGGAGCCTGGTGGAGGCTGCCCCTGCACTGCTGGGGGGTGGGGGTAATAGAGGACATGAGTGGGGGCCTGGTGGAGGCTGCCCCTGGTGGCTGGGGGGTGGTGGTAGACATAAGTGGGGGCCTGGTGGAGGCTGCCCCTGCACTGCTGGGGGGTGGGGGTAATAGGGGACATGAGTGGGGGCCTGGTGGAGGCTGCCCCTGGTGGCTGGGGGGTGGGGGTGGTGGTAGACATGAGTGGGGGCCTGGTGGAGGGTGCCCCTGCACTGCTGAGGGGTGGGGGTAATAGGGGACATGAGTCGGGGCCTGGTGGAGGCTGCCCCTGGTGGCTGGGGGGTGGGGGCGGTGGTAGACATGAGTGGGGGCCTGGTGGAGGCTGTCGCTGGTGGCTGGGGGGTGGGGGTGCTGGGAGACAGGAGTGGGAGCCTGGTGGAGGGTGCCCCTGACTGCTGGGGGGTAGGGGTGCAGGGAGACAGGAGTGGGGGCCTGGTGGAGGGTGCCCCTGACTGCTGGGGGGTGGGGGTGCAGGGAGACAGGAGTGGGGGCCTGGTGGAGGGTGCCCCTGACTGCTGGGGGTGGCGGTGCTGGGAGACATGCATTGTTGATCAGTAGTGCAAGGTGACATGTGGGTTGGCTGGGGGGCATGCCCATGGTGGATGGGCTGCCTGCGGGACATGAGCAGGGGTGCAGGGTAGTCCCCGGTGGTGTGGGCTGCCTGCAGGGGCCGTGGAGGTTGTAGAGCGAACACCTGGGAGGACCCACACGGTCAATTCACGTGTAGTACTCCCCAGAACCCCTGAAATACACGTACCCTGCTGAAATCGCGTGTGGAAATTCCTGCGCACCCCTGAAATACACGTACCCTGCTGAAATCGCGTGTGGAACTTCCCGCGCACCCCTGGAATACACGTACCCTGCTCGCACGGGGCCAATCGCGTGTGGAACTTCCCGTGCACCCCTGAAATACACGTACCCTGCTCGCACGGGGCCAATCGCGTGTGGAACTTCCCGCGCACCCCTGAAATACACTTACCCTGCTGAAATCGCATGTGGAACTTCCTGCGCACCCCTGAAATACACGTACCCTGCTGAAATCACGTGTGGAACTTCCTGCGCACCCCTGGAATACACGTACCTTGCTCGCACGGGGCCAATCGCGTGTGGAACTTCCTGCACATCCCTGTAATACACGTACCCTGATGGAATCACATGTGGAACTTCCTGCGCACCCCGGAAATACACGTACCCTGCTGAAATCGCGTGTGGAACTTCCCACACACCCCTGAAATACACGTACCCTGCTGAAATCTCATGTGGAACTTCCCGCGCACCCCTGAAATACACGTACCCTGCTTGCACGGGGCCAATCACGTTTGGAACTTCCCGCGCACCCCTGAAATACACGTACCCTGATGAAATCGCGTGTGGAACTTCACGCGCCCCCCTGTAACACACGTACCCTGCTGGAATCGTGTGTGGAACTTCCCGCGCACCCCTGAAATACACATACCCTGCTGAAATCACGTGTGGAACTTCCCGCGCACCCCTGAAATACACGTACCCTGCTCGCACGGGGCCAATTGCGTGTGGAACTTCCCACGCACCCCTGAAATACACGTACCCTGCTGAAATCGCATGTGGAACTTCCCGCGCACCCCTGGAATACACGTACCCTGCTCGCACGGGGCCAATCGCGTGTGGAACTTCCAGCGCACCCCTGAAATACACGTACCCTGCTCGCACGGGGCCAATCGCGTGTGGAACTTCCTGCGCACCCCTGAAATACACGTACCCTGCTGAAATCGCGTGTGGAACTTCACGCGCACCCCTGTAATACACATACCCTGCTGGAATCGCGTGTGATACTTCCCGCGCACCCCTGAAATACACGTACCCTGCTGGAATCGCGTGTGATACTTCCCGCGCACCCCTGAAATACACGTACCCTGCTGGAATCGCGTGTGATACTTCCCGCGCACCCCTAATGCACACGTACACAGGACAATCGCGTGTGGAACGTCCCGCGAACCACTGAAATACACGTACCCTGCCCACACGGGGCCAATCGTGTGTGGAACTTCCCACGCACCCCTGAAATACACTTACCCTGCTGAAATCACATGTGGAACTTCCTGCGCACCCCTGAAATACACGTACCCTGCTGAAATCACGTGTGGAACTTCCTGCGCACCCCTGGAATACACGTACCTTGCTCGCACGGGGCCAATCGCATGTGGAACTTCCTGCGCATCCCTGAAATACACGTACCCTGATGGAATCACGTGTGGAACTTCCTGCGCACCCCTGAAATACACGTACCCTGCTGAAATCGCGTATGGAACTTCCCACGCACCCCTGAAATACACGTACCCTGCTGAAATCTCATGTGGAACTTCCCGCGCACCCCTGAAATACACGTACCCTGCTTGCACGGGGCCAATCACGTTTGGAACTTCCCGCGCACCCCTGAAATACACGTACCCTGATGAAATCACATGTGGAACTTCACACGCACCCCTGTAACACACGTACCCTGCTGGAATCGTGTGTGGAACTTCCTGCGCACCCCTGAAATACACATACCCTGCTGAAATCACGTGTGGAACTTCCCGCGCACCCCTGAAATACACGTACCCTGCTCGCACGGGGCCAATCGCGTGTGGAACTTCCCACGCACCCCTGAAATACACGTACCCTGCTGAAATCGCATGTGGAACTTCCCGCGCACCCCTGGAATACACGTACCCTGCTCGCACGGGGCCAATCGCGTGTGCAACTTCCAGCGCACCCCTGAAATACACGTACCCTGCTCGCACGGGGCCAATCGCGTGTGGAACTTCCTGCGCACCCCTGAAATACACGTACCCTGCTGAAATCGCGTGTGGAACTTCACGCGCACCCCTGTAATACACATACCCTGCTGGAATCGCGTGTGATACTTCCCGCGCACCCCTGAAATACACGTACCCTGCTGGAATCGCGTGTGATACTTCCCGCGCACCCCTGAAATACACGTACCCTGCTGATTTTGCGTGTGATACTTCCCGCGCACGCCTAATGCACACGTACACAGGACAATCGCGTGTGGAACTTCCCGCGAACCACTGAAATACACGTACCCTGCTCGCACGGGGCCAATCGTGTGTGGAACTTCCCACGCACCCCTGAAATACACTTACCCTGCTGAAATCACATGTGGAACTTCCTGCGCACCCCTGAAATACACGTACCCTGCTGAAATCACGTGTGGAACTTCCTGCGCACCCCTGGAATACACGTACCTTGCTCGCACGGGGCCAATCGCATGTGGAACTTCCTGCGCATCCCTGAAATACACGTACCCTGATGGAATCACGTGTGGAACTTCCTGCGCACCCCGGAAATACACGTACCCTGCTGAAATCGCGTATGGAACTTCCCACGCACCCCTGAAATACACGTACCCTGCTGAAATCTCATGTGGAACTTCCCGCGCACCCCTGAAATACACGTACCCTGCTTGCACGGGGCCAATCGCGTTTGGAACTTCCCGCGCACCCCTGAAATACACGTACCCTGATGAAATCGCGTGTGGAACTTCACGCGCACCCCTGTAATACACGTACCCTGCTGGAATCGTGTGTGGAACTTCCCGCGCACCCCTGAAATACACATACCCTGCTGAAATCACGTGTGGAACTTCCCGCTCACCCCTGAAATACACGTACCCTGCTCGCACGGGGCCAATCGCGTGTGGAACTTCCCACACACCCCTGAAATACACGTACCCTGCTGAAATCGCATGTGGAACTTCCCACGCACCCCTGAAATACACGTACCCTGCTGAAATCACATGTGGAACTTCCCGCGCACCCCTGGAATACACGTACCCTGCTCGCACGGGGCCAATCGCGTGTGGAACTTCCAGCGCACCCCTGAAATACACGTACCCTGCTCGCACGGGGCCAATCGCGTGTGGAACTTCCTGCGCACCCCTGAAATACACGTACCCTGCTGAAATCGCGTGTGGAACTTCACGCGCACCCCTGTAATACACATACCCTGCTGGAATCGCGTGTGATACTTCCCGCGCACCCCTGAAATACACGTACCCTGCTGGAATCGCGTGTGATACTTCCCGCGCACCCCTGAAATACACGTACCCTGCTGATTTTGCGTGTGATACTTCCCGCGCACCCCTAATGCACACGTACACAGGACAATCGCGTGTGGAACTTCCCGCGAACCACTGAAATACACGTACCCTGCTCGCACGGGGCCAATCGTGTGTGGAACTTCCCACGCACCCCTGAAATACACTTACCCTGCTGAAATCACATGTGGAACTTCCTGCGCACCCCTGAAATACACGTACACTGCTGAAATCACGTGTGGAACTTCCTGCGCACCCCTGGAATACACGTACCTTGCTCGCACGGGGCCAATCGCATGTGGAACTTCCTGCGCATCCCTGAAATACACGTACCCTGATGGAATCACGTGTGGAACTTCCTGCGCACCCCGGAAATACACGTACCCTGCTGAAATCGCGTATGGAACTTCCCACGCACCCCTGAAATACACGTACCCTGCTGAAATCTCATGTGGAACTTCCCGCGCACCCCTGAAATACACGTACCCTGCTTGCACGGGGCCAATCACGTTTGGAACTTCCCGCGCACCCCTGAAATACACGTACCCTGATGAAATCGCGTGTGGAACTTCACACGCACCCCTGTAACACACGTACCCTGCTGGAATCGTGTGTGGAACTTCCTGCGCACCCCTGAAATACACATACCCTGCTGAAATCACGTGTGGAACTTCCCGCGCACCCCTGAAATACACGTACCCTGCTCGCACGGGGCCAATCGCGTGTGGAACTTCCCACGCACCCCTGAAATACACGTACCCTGCTGAAATCGCATGTGGAACTTCCCGCGCACCCCTGGAATACACGTACCCTGCTCGCACGGGGCCAATCGCGTGTGCAACTTCCAGCGCACCCCTGAAATACACGTACCCTGCTCGCACGGGGCCAATCGCGTGTGGAACTTCCTGCGCACCCCTGAAATACACGTACCCTGCTGAAATCGCGTGTGGAACTTCACGCGCACCCCTGTAATACACATACCCTGCTGGAATCGCGTGTGATACTTCCCGCGCACCCCTGAAATACACGTACCCTGCTGGAATCGCGTGTGATACTTCCCGCGCACCCCTGAAATACACGTACCCTGCTGATTTTGCGTGTGATACTTCCCGCGCACCCCTAATGCACACGTACACAGGACAATCGCGTGTGGAACTTCCCGCGAACCACTGAAATACACGTACCCTGCTCGCACGGGGCCAATCGTGTGTGGAACTTCCCACGCACCCCTGAAATACACTTACCCTGCTGAAATCACATGTGGAACTTCCTGCGCACCCCTGAAATACACGTACCCTGCTGAAATCACGTGTGGAACTTCCTGCGCACCCCTAGAATACACGTACCTTGCTCGCACGGGGCCAATCGCATGTGGAACTTCCTGCGCATCCCTGAAATACACGTACCCTGATGGAATCACGTGTGGAACTTCCTGCGCACCCCGGAAATACACGTACCCTGCTGAAATCGCGTATGGAACTTCCCACGCACCCCTGAAATACACGTACCCTGCTGAAATCTCATGTGGAACTTCCCGCGCACCCCTGAAATACACGTACCCTGCTTGCACGGGGCCAATCGCGTTTGGAACTTCCCGCGCACCCCTGAAATACACGTACCCTGATGAAATCGCGTGTGGAACTTCACGCGCACCCCTGTAATACACGTACCCTGCTGGAATCGTGTGTGGAACTTCCCGCGCACCCCTGAAATACACATACCCTGCTGAAATCACGTGTGGAACTTCCCGCTCACCCCTGAAATACACGTACCCTGCTCGCACGGGGCCAATCGCGTGTGGAACTTCCCACACACCCCTGAAATACACTTACCCTGCTGAAATCGCATGTGGAACTTCCCGCACACCCCTGAAATACACTTACCCTGCTGAAATCACATGTGGAACTTCCTGCGCACCCCTGAAATACACGTACCCTGCTGAAATCACGTGTGGAACTTCCTGCGCACCCCTGGAATACACGTACCTTGCTCGCACGGGGCCAATCGCATGTGGAACTTCCTGCGCATCCCTGAAATACACGTACCCTGATGGAATCACGTGTGGAACTTCCTGCGCACCCCGGAAATACACGTACCCTGCTGAAATCGCGTATGGAACTTCCCACGCACCCCTGAAATACACGTACCCTGCTGAAATCTCATGTGGAACTTCCCGCGCACCCCTGAAATACACGTACCCTGCTTGCACGGGGCCAATCGCGTTTGGAACTTCCCGCGCACCCCTGAAATACACGTACCCTGATGAAATCGCGTGTGGAACTTCACGCGCACCCCTGTAATACACGTACCCTGCTGGAATCGTGTGTGGAACTTCCCGCGCACCCCTGAAATACACATACCCTGCTGAAATCACGTGTGGAACTTCCCGCTCACCCCTGAAATACACGTACCCTGCTCGCACGGGGCCAATCGCGTGTGGAACTTCCCACACACCCCTGAAATACACGTACCCTGCTGAAATCGCATGTGGAACTTCCCGCACACCCCTGGAATACAGGTACCCTGCTCGCACAGGGCCAATCGCGTGTGGAACTTCCAGCGCACCCCTGAAATACACGTACCCTGCTCGCACGGGGCAAATCGCGTGTGGAACTTCCTGCGCACCCCCGAAATACACGTACCCTGCTGAAATCGCATGTGGAACTTCACGCGCACCCCTGTAATACACATACCCTGCTGGAATCGCGTGTGATACTTCCCGCGCACCCCTGAAATACACGTACCCTGCTGGAATCGCGTGTGATACTTCCCACGCACCCCTGAAATACACGTACCCTGCTGATTTTGCATGTGATACTTCCCGCGCACCCGTAATGCACACGTACACAGGACAATCTCGTGTGGAACTTCCCGCGAACCACTGAAATACACGTTCCCCGCTTGGCGTTTGCTGTTTGCCAGCCCTGTGAACTGGTCCAGGGTTAGCGCAGCCCTTTGCGATTATTTGGGGATTTTGAAGGCTTTTCCTTGCGCGAGGGCGTTCTTGGGGGCGTAACTGGCGCTGCTGCAGGGTCGCTGTGCCACGCTGCACCACGGCTGGTTTTGGATGCGAAAATCCATGAATACGCTGTGCGCGGAAATCGATTTTAGCGCACGCGGCTGGCGCAGACATTTGCACGGGCACGCTGTGCACCAGTCGCGTGCGCCACTTTTGTGCAAATTTCTATGAATTACCCTGTCAATGTATCTGTGTACTGAAATAATGCATAGCCACAATACCACCATAATACCAAACCTAATCTGAATGCAAGGGGTGATTGTTGCTAAATTACTTTTATTCTTGGTGGTAAGAAAATACCGCTAGGCCCCAAATCTACACAAAATACCCTAGAGTTCCCAATGCACAATCACACACCCTTACATCGATCTTTATCATCTTACTCAAACACTCCTGCACACAGCACACATACATTGCAGAACACCCCAACCCATACCTTCTTTATTTTTTTCAACAGACCCTAAAGAATGCCTACCAAAGTCAAATCCATAGAAAGTAACACAGAAGTAGAGAAAATGAAAATAAAAGTGTCAAACATAAGCATCCATCTCTAGCAGAATTCGTAAAAAAAAGTTGAAACAAAACAGCTAATACAGTCATTTAGTGAAACACAAGAAGTTTCAAGTACAAGAACTTTGCCTCCTCTATCAAAATGTAAAACAAACCAAAAAACTATTAACAGAAAATCAGCTATCACTACAGATAAAACTGCTTCTTTAAATTTTGATATAGTGCAAAGTAAGCATACCAAGAAAAGTATTTTAGCCAAAATGTACTGTCACAAAGTCCTTCAAAATCTTATAAAAACAGGAGAGAAATCAGGTTCAATGCTTAAAACCGATCGTAGGAAATTAATCTTAGAAGCGTTGATAGACAGTGCAATTCTTCTCAAAAGAAAGTTATTTATTTTAGTGTTAAACAAAATGAAACCACTAACAAAACTAATAACTAAATTACAAAAAAGACTTCTCGATAAACGAAATGTCAACAGAAATAACGTCTTAAGTATCTGCGGAGGTGAATGGAATCACACTACGAGCACAGAACCATACTTTAATGAAGAAGCGTACAAACAAAAGCAAACAAATACAATTGCCATACATAGCAGTGGTCAAGGTTATGAAAAAGTGAATAATACCATAATGGAACAAGAAGTACTCCTTACAAAAATATGCCCTGAAAACTTAGAATTACCCCTCCATTCAACTGAACCAGAACATCTAGTGTACAAATGGCCATGCATGTCAATGTGTAACATTCCCAAACAATTTTTCAAGTCTTTACACCAACTCCTCAAACAACATGTAAAAAGCAAAGACAAAATCAAAATGAAACTACTGCAAAATAAGGTTACCGGTCCAGTGCGCAAGTACACAGGACTACAAGGACATTCATTGGCCTCCATTACAGGACCTACTTGTAAAACCACCTTCCATGATATCAAAAGGATATCAACACATCATTCAACTATAAGAAATCTAGTCTATAAACTGTACTATGCTAAAAGTCCTGCTTTAGCACTAGCAGATTTAAATAACATCCTTCTACATGGTACAGCAAAAGACCTACTTGAAGAAATTGACTATATCCAGAAAATATATTTTGGAAGTGAAAGCCACTTACAGAATGAAATAGCTTTAAACCAAATTATCAACAATTCTACACATGGCAACCTTTTACTAAACACATACAAAAAAAATAATAACATTTAAAAGTACATCAGCTGAAGTACCAAACCAGGTGTGTGTATGTTGCCGCAGAACTTTTTATAAAAGTAACACAAAAACTGTAGACCTATCATACAAAATAGAAGCCAATGAAGATTCTAAATGGTTTGAATTAGCTCTCTACCTTGTAGCAGAAAACAAATACGAAATAACTGACCCCTTAATACTTTGCAGTTACTGCACTACAAAACTTGACAACAACCAAACTCCTTCACGTGCTATCACAAATAATTTGGAATTATATCCACTACCAAAACCCCTACAACAACTTAATGTATATGAGAGCATCATAATTCAAACAGTGCACCTATTTCAAGCAATAATACGCCTTAAGCCAAAAACAGCAAAATTACCTCCATCTGAATTGGTAAAAGGCATTGTGGAAAAGTAGTTTATTTACCATTAGATCTAAAAGAAAATGTGCATACTCTAGGAGTGCAACGTCCAATGCAGCAATCTTTAATTATCTTAGTAAATGGAGTACCTACAAAAGACAAAAAAATATGGCAACAGCTGGTAGATTTACATAAAGTTAGACAAGCCTAGCAATATCTTAAAGAGAATAATGAATATTACAAAGAAATTAATATTGAAGAAAACTTGAAGGATACAACTGAAATAATTCAAGAAACTGGTCAATTTGAGCTCCTCGATCCTGCTACAATATCAAATACTTTAGACCATTATACAATTTATCCTTTGCACTCTAATGACACCATAGAAGATGCACTAGAAACATACCAAATGTGTCAAACAAAAGGATCACCAATCAGCATATGGGAAAAAAGTATAGAAGCACATGCTTTTCCTCTACTCTTTCCTACTGGCAAAGAAGGAAGGTACGATGATAGACCTATTCAAATATCAACATCGGAATACCGCTCATTACGGATGTATTCTGAAGATCCCAGATTTAGACAAAATGTGGAATACATATTCCACCTACTCTTTGAAAGGGAACTAGCAACTTTATGTTACGGAGTTGCACACATATTAAAATCAGGATCACACTTTCAAAATATGACAGCTACACAATTATTACAAAAAGTGCAACAAAAGGATGAGGTTTTATAATCAAATATTACAAATCTATTAGCAAATATGCATGGTACTAAAGAGTACTGGTTTCGACGTCATGGAGATGTACGTTGTATGATCAGAAACCTTGGCCCACCCACTTGGTTTGTTACATTAAGTTGTGCAGAATATGCATGGGAAGATTTACATGATTTCCTACGCATATCAAACAAAAACAAAACAAACATAGATATACTAACACCTGGAGAACTTTGTTCTTTGGATCCTGTTAATGTTTCACCATTGCTTCATTGCTATGCTACATTTTATTTGTAATAAAACTGTTCCTCCCCATGGAGAAGTGCAACACTTCTTTTGGAGAAAAGAATACCAAGCCAGAGGAGCACCACATATCCACATTCTTTTATGGATTAAAGATGCTCCTAAATTTGGTCAAGACAGTGATGGTACTGTTTTACAGTTTATTGAAAAATATGTTACTTGTGAAATTCCATTGTAAGCAACAAATAGTGATCTTCATGCAATTTCAAAGACACACATGTGGAAAATATTGTCGTTGCAAATACAAAAACAAAGGGAAATACTACATCAAATGCCGATTTGGTTTCCCTAGACCAGTTACAAATACAGGTCAAGTGAACAACCTCATGTCTTCAGTTAGACATAGTGTTAAAGGTAAGTCACCTAAAAATACATATTGCATAAAAAGAAAAGAAGAAGAAAAATATATCAATGATTATAATGCAATCATTGCCCACTTATGGAATGCAAACATAGATACATAGGTGTGCAGTACATTGCAGACAATTCTACTGCAGTTGCACGATATGTCACAGCATACATAACCAAGGCAGAAAAGACAGAGCTCCAAGACCTCTGAAATGACCTGTCATCAGATAAAACAGTGTCTCAGAAATTATATAGCTTGGGCATAAAAATGCTCTCCCATAGAGAATGTGGATGATATGAAGCAGCTGATTGTTTAACTGGTACTACATTGTATGGTAAATCTGAAAATATAGTATGGATAAGTGTTGGTCCAGCTAAATCTAGAAAAAGAGTTCTAAAATCATACGAAGATGTAGAAACAATAGCCAAACGTGATCCCAACAGCGAAGACATTTTTATTGGACATATACTAACCAAACAGAAGTAATACTTTGGAAACCATGTGTCTATACCACATAGCCCAAAAATACACATACAAAAATAATATAAAACGTGATGAAAAAAAGGTAAATACAGAGTGACAAACTGTGAAGGCAGCTTAGTTAAACTCACCAAACCAAATTTAATTAATCAAATCAAATTTCCATTAAAGACTCCTCAACATAAAGAAGTATATTACATGTCCCTGCTACAACTCTTTAAACCATGGAGAAAAGAAGAAGAAATACTAGATAACTATGACTCATATGAAGATGCTTTCAAAGCAAATGAAAGCACTATAACTGATGTAAAATTTACACAGTACAAAACAATGTTGCACACCGAACAGCAACATGAAGAAGAACTCCAGGCCCAACTAGATAAAGAAACTCCTGACAGTAGTCAACCTTCTGTAACAGGAAGCCCAGAACCAGTGGGAGAACCACTAATAATAAATGAGGCAGAATTAGCCTCAATTAGAAAACACCATGTGTCAGTATGAAGGTAAAGAAGACTTAACTATACTACAATCAAAACCAAACAATGAGCAACGTAGCATTTTTCAAGAAGTAACAAAACAAATTGCCCATGGTGTACAACATGAAAATAAAGAATGTTCCTGCCATAATTATAAATCTATACTACTGTACGTCAGTGGTGAAGCTGGTTCTGGCAAAACATTCCTAATCAAAATCATCAGTAAGTTCCTTCAACAATTGACAAACAACAAACTGTCAGCTGTTGTCACTGCCCCCACTGGTTTAGCTGCCTACAATATAGGTGGTGTCACGTTATACTGATTACTACTATTGCCAGTAGAACACGAAAACAAATTAGACTATTACAAACTTTCTGTAGAAGCTGCAATGGAACTACGCAGAGTATTGAAACAAATGAAAATGGTACTAATAGATGAAGTGAGCATGGTCTCCAACCTAATGATGGCTTTGATTCACCTCAGATTACAAGAAGTACTCAAAACAGACTATGAAGAGCTCTTTGCAGGAAAACACATTATTGTTTTTGGAGATCTGCTTCAATTAACACCAGTAAAAGGTGAGCCTATTTTTAAAACATTAGGACACAAACTCTGCCGTAAAACTGTTGGCAGCATTGGAAATGTCAACCTTTGGCAACATTTCCAATACATAGAATTAACAGAAAACATGCGGCAATCTGCAGATCTCACTTATGCCAACATCTTAAAAAGTATCAGAGTTGGTGTACTTTATAAAAAAGCAGAAGCAATATTGAAAACCCGGCACATTCATGCACTTTATGGCGATAATGCATGTGCTACAGATGTTATGGAACAATTAGCCCACAAAAATGTCAATTTTATGGCCTTAATGCCAACTCTTGCAAGCTGTTTCAAATTCAATGAAATAATGTTAAGTAAAGAAATGCAACCAATAATGGAAATTAGCGCCACAGACAAACTAGATGTACATGGTATGACACTACCCATGTGTGACCAAGCCACAACAAGACTAAATAGTTTAGAAAATCAATCTCAAACACAGCAGGCTTAGAAAAGATATTAAAATTATCCTTAAATTGCAGAGTAATGCTTAAACGTAACCTTAACGTGGACCAAGGACTAGTTAATGGAGCACTGGGTACAGTTGTTGGCTTTCAAACATACCCACGTGACAACAAAATTCAGTTTGTCAATATTCTCTTTGACAAACTTTCAGAAGTAAAAAGGATAGGACGCTCAACAGCTCGATTCCTTCTCTTCAAAGACATGTATGTACGCAGAGAACAATTTTCTCTAACTCTTGCATACACAGTCACGATTCGTAAATCACAAGGTCTTACCCTAGACAAAGCAATGATAGATATTGGCAACACAGTCTTTAAAGAAGGCATGAGCTACATAGCACTATCACGCTTACGTACACTTGACGGTCTATTTCTAATCAACTTTGATGCAAGTAAAGTAAACGCTGATATTCCTTGCATTTTAGAATACAATAGACTTTGCTCACTATACACCCCCCATCTAAACACATATTCTGTTCCACAAAAAGTAAAACATTATAAAAGAAAAATAAATCAAACAGAAATGCAACAGGATGTCACTGCAAATCCTCCAAAGAGAGTAAAAGAAACTAATACTTCATCAAGTACAACAAGCAAAAAAGAATCAATTAGGGAGAGTAAACGAGGTACTTCTTCAAAGAAGGAAGACAAACTCCAAAAAAAGCAGTCAGATACAGAACTACCTGGTCCATTTAACCTCTCAAATATAGTTGGTGTAAGTTGCTACGCAAATGTAGCAATGAATATTCTATTTCAATTACCAGCAATTGTTGACAACATTTACTTACACAGACCCATTGTGTTTGCAAATGTTAGTACTTCATAGAAACGCAACAAACAATCCTGACAACACGTATAGTGTTTATGGAATAAGACAACAATTGGACTACTGTGCTGGAATGGTGTAATTCACTATAAACTCACAGGAAGATCCACAAGAATTTCCACTGTACTTACTACAAGTACTGGAAAACAAAAACATACCTATAAATGAAATCCTCCAGATTTCATACATGTGGGAACATACATGCACTCTCTGCAACAATGTGACACAAGAACAAATCCCCAATGAACGCTTCGTATATATATCAATACCTAATTGTGAATCCATTCCATTTCAGCAACTTGTACAAAATGCAAACCATGGTAGATTATGTTCTACCTGCAATTCAGATAATCGCTCCACGTTAGTAATACAAACACATAGTAAATACATACTACTAATGCTTCTACGTTACAATGCAGATGGTACAAAGAACAACTGCAAGCTGACTGGATTCACACATGGTCAAATATCACTTGGTCAGAAAACTTTCACAACAATAGGTATAATCTACCACGCAGGAGCCACAACCAATTCAGGGCACTACACTGCATACGTAAAAAAAAATGTGGATGGTTTGAATGTAATGATAGTACCATTACTGTAAAGCAGAGTTTACCAGCAGATCTTACAAACGCTTATTTAATGTTCATAAAACCAAAATTTGATAACTAAACTGTACATAAACCTTAAGTAAATTTGTAGTAAAAAATATAAACTGTTAGAATATTCCAAAAGCTATCTAACTGCCCAAAGATTTGACAACAAATAGATAAATGAATACCACTAAATTAGAGCAAAAAATAGACAGTTAGAATACGCCAATTGGTATCTAACTGTCCCAAAATTTAACAATATCCAAACAGATAAATCAATACCACTAGAATATATAGAAAAATAGACAGAATACGCCAATTGGTATCTAACTGTCCCAAAATTTAACAATATCCAAACAGATAAATCAATAGCACTAAAATATATAAAAAAATAGACAGTTAAAATACGCCTACTGGTATCTAACTGCTCCAAAATTTTACAATATCCAAACAAATAAATAATATGTTACTGCTCCAAAAAATGCAACAAGCCAATGTATAAAGAATTAGCCAGAAACAACAAGTGAACACTGAAAATGAACAAACAAATAAACTGTAGCATAACAGAATTTTTTTTTTTTAATCCAACATGGATTTTTCTTTCTCCCACAGACCCAATGATTTTAGCAACGAACACAGAAACTGAGCAAATTGCACAGTACTCTGGTTTGTAATCTACTAAATATGAGGGTAAAAAAAAAGAAATGTTGATTATACAATGTAATAAGTCTTTACAAAATACTAATATTAACATGCTATTTTCTTTTATCACAGAAATGAACAAAAAATACATGTACTCCAGTTACTAAACCAAATAGTAAGTATATTATACACTCTATGCCCTGGCCACAACCATCGCAGCATATCACACCCATAGTATCTTATAACTTTGTTCCTTATAAATTTGTTTTTGACCCAAAGTTATAAGCAACTATAAGTGTGATATGCTGCGGTGGTTGTGGCCAGTGCATAGAGTGTTGGGTGCATGGCCAAATGGCCAAAAGGCCATGCACCCAACACTCTATGCACTGGCCACAACCACCAAAGCATATCACACCCATAGAGTCAAATATATCAACTATGGCCTATGGAAACTGCTTTCGAACAATATGGACAGCGCCCTCAGAACACCCCCATTTTGTTTATTTGTAAACATTTCAGGACACCGCGAGTGGTCTTAGAATGCATTCAACTAGCCAGAGAACAATACAGACAACGTCTTCAGGACACCCCCTACGAACATTTCAGGACAACGCCAGAATTCTTAGAACAATTCCAACTTGACAACGAACAATACGGACAGCGTCCTCAGAACACCCACATTTTGTTTATTTACGAACATTTCCAGACACCGCGAGTGTTCCTAGAACACATTCAACTTGACAACAAACAGTACGGACAGCATCCTCAGGGCACCCCCATTTTGTTTATTTACGAACATTTCAGGACACCGTGAGAGTTCTTAGAACACTTTTAACTTACCAGAGAACAATACAGACAGCGTCCTCAGTACACCCCCATTTTGTTTATTTACGAACATTTCCGGACACCGCGAGTGTTCTTAGAACAGTTTCAGCTTGCTTGTGAACAAAACGGACACATATTGAGTCCTAAGAACACCCCCATTCAGTTTATTTAGAACATTTCAGAACACCCGTGATGTCCGCAGACAAATCGAACACAACAAGAACGTCTATCACATAGAAAAACACAACTTTCAACCTATCTCATACTCTCTCACCTCCCCAAACACTCCTACACACCAACACACTCTACTAAATACAAATTTTGAACCAAGTTTCACTGCGCAGTCCGCGGACGTTAGTGAATCCAAGATGGTGGGCGGTACCGAAAATCTGATGCGCTTCATGCTCCACACCGTCCAATCAGTAAACACGTCGCCTGTCCGCGGACACCACGCAACCTGATTGGCCAATCAGGACACTGTCCGTGGAGCGAACAGGGAATTATGTCCGCGGACCGAACACAGATATCACTAATTTTTTATGACCTATTTTTTGGTCATTTTTTTAAAAACTACTGGACGGATTTTCACCAAATCTGCAAAAGCACGCTTTCGGGACCAAGCCGCTACACTGGGTCCAAATGTGGTGAAAATCCGTCCAGCGGTTTGGGCTGTAGGCACGAGCAAATTTTTTTCCCCATTCACTCTATGGGAAAAAAAAAGTTTTGGGACCCCCCCCTATAACTTTGCTCCCCCTGGACGAATCCTCACCAAACTCACCACAAATTTCAGAGTGGGCCCTATACTTTTTTTGTAAATTTTGGTGAGGATTCGTCCAGGGGGAGCGAAGTTATAAGCCGCCCAAAAAGTGTTCTTCCTATGGAAACACCAACTTAACCATAACTACATGGCCACTACCGTGGCCATGTAATATATATATATAAAATAGACCACTGCAATAACTAAAACTATTGGCTTTGCCAAGGGTTGTTTACTTTCCACCTGCGGTATAGTTTGTAGTATCATGTACAGGTTTGCTGTGGTTTACTACTACAGGTGAGAGTTAGCAGTGGTTGCACGGGATCAGGGTACTGAAGGAGTCCATTAGAGGAAGTGCCTGGTGTTTCTTTTAAATAATCCTTTATATATGCACAGGGTTTAATTATGCTTCCCTTCTTATTGCAAATGTCATATATTAGAGGAAAGTACCTTGCGGTTCAGTGTATTGGTATATGAAAGGAAAGGGAGTAACAGCAAGTGTTCTGTGCTTTGTGTATCAGGGATCTTACAAGTCTCTGGTTCTTTAATTTTGAAATTGAATATTCACTGGTCAGGAGTGTTCCCTTTTTGACACTGAATACCTGGAGTGGAGAGTAGGGTTTTCTAATTTCCGAGCTGTTACAGTGGCTACCGCAGTTAGGGAAAAAATGATTTGCTACTTTCCAAATGTATTTAAACAGCTGGGCAAAAGACAGCTTTATGCAGTGATCAGCTCAGCCTACTTTTGTAAAAGATGTCAACTTCAATGAGGGGAATTTGGCACAGGCTACTGTCACGGATTTAAAAATACATCACACTCCAGACCAGGACTCTTTCCACTGGCCAGGGATGTGGTGCACAATAAAAATGCTTTGAAATTTATTTATTTCAGATTCAGCTTTGAGAAGGCAGCCAACCCATCTCACACCCCCCTTGATGTACACCATGTGTCGCAATGGACCATGAACCAGGCCGGTGAGTAATAATGAAATATTTATTTATTTTCAAATTCAAAGGAAAATCAAACAGATTCAATATAGGGCAGCAATCACCAGAGGGTGATAATTACACAGCACAAGGATAGGATACCCTTAATTTAACTTTCTACCATCAGACACATCAATGCAAAAAGGAATGAAAGCAAGATTAGTTTTTGTTAATACTTTTAAATGGCACAACCGTTATGCATTCCCCCTGCAACACTCCCCCAAACCACTGTAAACCAGGTTTTGTGTGTGTGAAGATTAGTAGCAAGGAGTCGGGTATAATAGGCAAAAATTGGATTGGAAATCCGACCTACCACCCCTGAATGGAAGGCAAAAATCGGATTGAAAACCCTTGGATAGGACAGGACTTTGTGTGGCTGGGTAAAAGAAGCAAGAAACCTTACAGGCTACAAGGCAAGGTACTAAACAACATGCATACAAGTAGGAAGATTGACTTTGGAAAGGAAACGGTGCAGCAAAAATCACACGTAGCAAAATTGCAATTTCTTTGTTTTCACGGGTTTAAAACAAGCGAAGAGCTTAGAAAATGAGCTAAACAGTCAAAATCAGAAATCGGTTTAACTGATGAGGTACAAAGGCACATAACAGGAATGATACTATAGTAAAAGGATGACTCTTTATGGGTGACAGTGTGGGATTCTTTAAAGGAAAGGAAAATCGGATTTTAAAAGGGAAAAACATTCATGGGCAAACTCTGTTTTGTTAGTAAAATGATTTGCTCTACTGCAACTATATTTTAATGGCTAGATTATTAAAGAAAGACAAGGTACGCAAGGAGGTTATTTGCAACATCAACCCATTCACGCTGCATTCATCTCTATGGGAAATGAATTGATTTGTTCAAAATATTACTGAGGACTTACAAAAAGGACTGACATGATTTAGAAAGAATTACGAGTAACATGGATTCTTCCAAGGACACGATACACAGAGGATTCTAACAATTTAAGAAGTTACTAGCATACTTATATTATTTTTTATAGGATTGGACAGAATGCAAGGTAACAGAGTGGTGTATGCAGCTTTTTGGTTACTGGGAACAGTGATACTTACAATTGAATTTGGTAGTTTGGACAGCTACCGTGTCTCTGGACAGTGCGACAAGGATCTGGTCACTGCAGAGTGGTGGGCTCTTCTTTAAGGGAATGGCGCAGCAATCAGGGTCTGGTCACAGTGGACAGCGGGGTGCATCAGTTGGGCAAGGACCGGTCTGGTCACTGGATTCTCCCAAAGGGGTCAACAGCATTTCCCCTTTTCTCCCTGAATTATTGGGATTTTTGTAGGGTTTAGTTCTGGATAGTGGTTCTGCAAGGGAAAGACAGACAACGATCCTACTAGGCCAGGTGTCATTCAGATCGCGCAAGTGCAGTGGTAGGGGGAAGGGGAAAAGTGCTTGGGGAAGGGGAGGGGGGAAGTGCAGTACAAGTAAGCAGAATAAAATAAATACATAGGGCCAGCTGGTGGCAAGTGCAAGGTAAGTGCAGACAAGTGCTGGGAAGGGGGGGCTGTGGGGATACAGAGACAGTCCCGCAGTGCAGGGGTTGCCAGGGAGGCAGTGCAAGTGGAGAGTGGCTGGGCCCAGGACCGAGGTCGGTGAGAGAGGCCCAGTTGCAGATTCAGTGCAGTTTCAGTGAAGAATTTAGCAGGGGAGAGGGAGAGAGAAAGCAGAAGCAAAGAGGAAGGTTTTGAGGTGCTTCCGGAACCAGAGATGGTTCTCCTCAAGTTTCAGGGAGGCAGGAAGGCTGTTCCAGAGCGAGGCCCCTGCTGCGGAGAGAGATCTACCCCCAGCTCGTTGCTTCGAGAAGCGGCTGACCCTGAGGGAGTTGGAGGCGGATGAGCGAAGGGCTCGGGAAGGAAGATATTTAGGAAGAGAGAGTTGAAGGTATTTAGGCCCCAGGCCCCAGAAGGCCTGGGGCCTAAATTTGAATGGTGATAGTCTGGATTCTGAATGTCCTGACTCTCTCTTTGCTTCCTCCTTTTATAAGCAGGATGACATCAGAGAATTTTTCACTTTGTCGACGGAAGTAACCTGGACATACCTCTAAAATAGGATAGGTCAAGCTGTGGATGTCTCCGCCTCCCTGCAAGCGGATTGGATCCAGCGAAGTGACATCAGTTCTGGTGTGGGTGTTTTATGAAGTGCTTTGTTTTACCACAGTTACTTTTGCCAAAATTAGTTATGAAACAAAACCCTCATATTTATAATTGTTATCCTCATCAAAATCAAATAGGCAGATCCCATACTTTGCAAGTAATATGTCATTTCAAACCCCCAGTCTGTGCAATGTTGTTTTGTCCTTCTGGCACTCTTTTGCAATTTCTAAGGAAAATATTTCACCTAAAATTCTATAAACAGCTACACATAAGCCTATCAATGTCGGACATATTTCTGTAGAATTTTACATTTGTGTCATGTACACTTTCCTCAGAAATGCCTCTTTAATGCTGTTTGTGTACCCACATGGTAGGAATACCCACATTGTCTCATCTTGCTGATAGAAAAATGACATTAAAAGCCATCATAATTTCACATTACTGCTTATTCCACGGGCTGGCTTTTTCCCCAAAAGTGGGCAGTCTTTCCAACCGCCCAGCCAAATGTCTTTCCCTAGTCAGCTTGCACAGAGGTTGCCATGGCTTCTCCTTTGAAGTCCTTCAGTTTGAATGCAGAGGATTTCACACTTCTGAGGCAAACACCTGAGCTTGGATCCCCTTTGTTCTTGGGAGCATCTCTGCCAGGCAGTCTGAGGCACCCTGAAATGATCACACCTGTCAGCCCAAAGAACAGGGTCCCTGCCCTGGCAGTATCCAATCACAGGGATGCCTGAGCTTCAGCCAGGCTGTTGAAGTTCTTTGTGTGGAGAAAAGTAAAATATACAGAGTGAAATACTGTAACGGAGGCGCGGCGTCGAAGGCGCAGAACTCTGAAGATGGACAGGAAGGGCCCCTCTATTCTGGCTTCCCTGGCTCGTTGGATACCCTCCTGTGCGTGAAAAGGGAGTATTACCAACTGTGGAACAATGCTCAAGCCTCCCACTCCCTTCCAACCCTCCACGATACCTCCTCCACGATTCCCCGTGAAGCCTCACCTTAGGGTTTGGAAGGATGAGCTCTCCATCCTGCTTCTGATGCAGGGGCGCGTTGAAACCCAGTTACTTCACTGGATTGAGGATTGATGGGAGTTCAGGTAAGCTTGACTGTTCAGGTAAGGCGCTGTAAAAGTTCTGTTCAAAAGTTCAAGCTTAATAATAATGTTCGTTGTCTAATTGCAGCAAGCGCTAATGCTTATGTCTTTTTCCCCTTAGGGGCCGGGGTTCGGAGTGCCGGAGATATGGCGCCGACCCGAAGTGAAACAGTTCTGGATGAGCGCTCAGGTAATGTCTTTGCATTCGCTCATTCAATGTCTTTGTCTTTTTTCCCCATAGGGGCCGGGGTCCGGAGATGCCAGGAAGCGGCAGGACCCGAAATGCAGTGGGAATAATCCAACAGGTAAGACTTAAAAGGAAACTGAGCTTTCCTTATTCCTTTTCTCCCTCTCACCTTTGTTCTTGTCTTTTTTCCTCTAGGCGCCGGGGCGTAGCTGAATCCGGAAGATCGCTGCTGAAGATGGAAGCGCCTTGCCAAGGTGAGTAAAATGCAGCGCTGCAGCGATCGAAACAAAATGCCTTTAAAATGATGTCTTCCTTTTCAGGGCCGTTGGAGAAATGACTCCGGGATGCAGATTTAGCAGGTAAGGGCTTTTCTTCTCCTATTCTCTTCCTTTCTCCCCTTGCAGGTGTTCCAGGGTGCTGGCAGGCGTGGCTGAAGTCAGGATGCAGGAGCTGACAGGGTGAGCGTCCAGCTGCTAGGTGCAGAACAACGCGAAGCATGTGTGGCTGTTCGGGTGGGGTTTAAATAGCCTTGGAAGAAGTTCCTGGTATGTATCCTTCCACCAATCAGGTATGTATCCTTCCCCGACCACACCCGGGTGGTGAAGTAGTCCTACAGGTTAAGTAGTCCCATTCAGGCCTCAAGAGGGCCTGGATGAAGCAGCAAGGTCTGCATCAGGTAAGTGTGCACCCAAGCACTTAAACATCCTCTTCTATGAGCCTGGCGCCTAAGGCGCCAGGACTGGGTTCCGCTATGAGCCTGGTGCCTAAGGCGCCAGGACTGAGTCCAAAGGGCCCCGACTTGGGCCCGCTGAGACTTCCCTGGGGAAAATGATGTCTGCCTCTGGGGTTGCTGGGCCCGGCCTGGCTCCTTAGAGGTAGGCATCATGACAGTACCCCCCCTCAAGGCCCCTCCCAAGGTCTTTTCCTCCGGGGGTTTTGGTTTGTGCGGGAATCTTCGATGGAATCTTTGAATTAATCGTGGTGCGTGAACATAGTTACTGGGTTCCCAAGATCTTTCCTGAGGTCCATATCCTTTCCAATCAACAAGATAGAAGAGTTTCGACTTAACTATCTTGGAATCTAAAATGTCTTTCACTTCGAATTCTAATTCTCCATCAATTTGGACAGGGCCTGGGGGCTCTGGTTCCAGGTTGTACTGGTTTTAGAAGAGATGCGTGAAAAACGGGATGAATCCGCATGTTGGATGGTAAATCGAGTTTAAAGGCCACTGGGTTGATAATAGCTTTGATGGGGTAAGGCCCAATGAATCTGGGATTAAAAGTTCCCTGACCCTTGAGGGGTAGATGTTTAGTTGCTAGCCATACCTGATCTCCTACTTGGTAAGGAGGAGTTTTACTTCGGTGCAAATCAGCGTTTTCTTTATACTTTTTCTTGGCTTGCTGTAAGTGGGTTGTAGCTTCTTTGAAGGCTTGGGTTATTGTGGAATGTAGGTGATTTACTGCAGGCATCTCCAGGGTCAGAGGTGGATCTAGGTCAGAGGTCCGAGGATGGTGACCATACAGGGTATAAAAAGGAGTCTGTCCGGTTCCAGAATGCACTGAATTGTTGTATGCATATTCTGCAATCCAAAGGATGTCCTTCCAATTCAACTCGGATTGGTGTAACATGCACCGCAGATATTGCTCGAGAGTCTGATTGGTTCTCTCGGTTTGTCCGTCGGTCTGGGGGTGGTGGCTGGTGGATAACTGCACGTCTATTTGTGCTAGTTGGCAACATTTCTTCCAAAAGTGGGAGATAAATTGACTTCCACGGTCTGAGACTAATATGGAAGGGAAACCATGTAACCGTACTATATTTTCCATAAATTCCTTGGCCAAGGTGGAAGCTGACGGCAATCCTTTTAAAGGGATAAAATGGGCCATTTTGGAGAATAGATCCACTATTACGAGAATCGTGTTGTAACCACCACAAGGAGGCAGGTCAGTTATAAAGTCCATTGACAAGGTGTGCCAAGGTGCTGGTGGAATGTCCAAAGGTTGAAGTAGGCCGGCTGGCCTTTTCTTTTGACTCTTATTTTGGGCACAGATTCCGCAAGACAACACAAATGACTTTATGTCTTTTCTCCAAGAAGGCCACCAGAAGTGGCGTTTGATCTTTTCTTCTGTTTTCGCGATACCGGGGTGTCCTTCCATTAATGATTCATGATGACGGGTAATGACAAGTTCCTGCAATTCTTTACTTGGCAGAAATAACCGCTCTTGGAAGTAGGGTAAATCATCCTTAACGGTGTAGTGAGGACCCTTTTGACTCCATTCCAGTAAGGCAGAAGAGTCAAAAAGCTGTTTTACTTGAGCTTGGATGTCCTCAATGGTTTGCAATGAAGTCAAGCCCAGAATTCTTTGTTCCGGTATGATTGGCACAGGTTCTAAACTCGAATTGGGTTCTTCCATGCCTATCCGGGATAAGGTTTCTGCCTTACCATTCTTGCAGCCAGGGCGATAGGTAATTACAAAATCAAATTCCGCAAAGAATAAAGCCCATCGGAGTTGTTGCGAAGATTGAGCTTTGGCCGTCTTTAAATACTGCAAATTTCTGTGGTCCGTAATTACGGTGATGGTGTGTCTTGCACCGAGAAGATAGTGACGCCAAGCCTTGAAAGCTGATTTAATAGCCAGTAGTTCTTTGTCGATAATTGCGTAATTGAGTTCAGGTGGAGATAATTTTCTGGACCAAAAGGCTACAGGGTGTAGTTGGTTAGTTTCTGGGTCTCTTTGCGACAGGACAGCTCCCATGGCCGAACTGGATGCATCGGTTTCCACGATGTAAGGGAGATCTGGGCGCGGGTGCTTCAATACAGGTGCAGAGGTGAATTTGGTTTTCAGGTCCTGAAAGGCTTGTTCAGCCTCAAGAGTCCATTCAAAGCGTTTGTTTTTCTTTAGGAGAGCTGTGATGGGTTGAACAGTTCGAGAAAATTCCAGGATGAACCTTCGATAGAAATTGGCAAAGCCAAGCATGCTTTGCACTCCCTTCACAGAGCTAGGAGATGGCCATTTGAGAATGGCGTCCACTTTCCGCGAGTCCATTCGGATTCCTTGAGGTGTCAGGATGAATCCGAGAAACTCCACTTCTGTGGTATGAAAAATGCATTTTTCGAGCTTGGCAAATAATTTGTGCTGGCGCAATTTCTCAAGAACTGCCCTAACATGGTTTCTGTGATCAGATTCTGAGGAGGAATACACCAGGATGTCGTCAATATAAACGATGACACAAACATCGATAAGTTCCCGAAGAACATCATTCATGAAGTACTGAAAGGCGGCAGGTGCGTTGCACAAACCGAAGGGCATTACTTGATATTCGAAGAGCCCAAATTTGGTGCGGAATGCAGTCTTCCACTCGTCGCCCTCTTTTATACGTACCAGGTGGTAAGCTCCTCGGAGATCTAGCTTGGTGTACACACGAGCATCTTTTACTTGGTCGATAAGCTCAGGTATCAGGGGCAAAGGGTAATGATTCTTAATCGTTATCTGATTTAGGGCGCGGTAGTCAATACAGGCCCTAAGGTCTCCTTCCTTTTTAGGTACGAAGAACAAAGCGGAAGAGACTGGTGACTTTGATGGGCGAATGAAACCATTGGCCAGGTATTGATCCAAATACTGGCGCAAATGCAGGTTCTCAGGTTCAGTAAGAGCATAAATCCTACTACAAGGTAGTTGTGCATTGGGTACCAAGTCGATTTGGCAATCGTAAGATCGATGGGGAGGTAAGGTGTTAGCCTGCTCTTTCTGAAAAACGTCTTGGAATTCTTGGTATTCAGATGGTAGCTGTACAGGGGTGGAAGTTACAGAGGCTAGACCCATAGCTGGATTCCTTGGGTAACAGGTTGGTTCACAATCAGGAAAAGTTATCTTCTTTGCTCGCCAGTCTATTCTCGGATTATGTGTTTCTAACCAAGGGATTCCAAGAAGTACTTGAAATTGTGGGGCCTTGATCACATCAAACACGATTGCTTCCAGATGTCCGTCCTGACCCACCAGAGTGATTTCAACTGTGGAATGCATTACAGGCCCTGAGGCTATTTCGGTTCCATCAACTGTAGTAATTACATCTTGGGTTACTTTCGGGCGGAGAGGAAGCTTAATCCTGGAAGCCAATTCACGGTCTATGTAATTTCCAATAGCTCCACTGTCTATCTATGCTTTTATAGCATGCAACTGCTGAGGCTGTTTTGGGTTCACAAGCACCATTGGCATGACAAAATGCGAGGCCAAAGAGTTTGTTTTCAAGCTGGGCAAGCGGACCCCTACGCTTGTCGGGCTAGGTCATTTTCCCGAACTAGGTGTCAATAACTCGTTATCAGTGGCTCCAACCACCTTCTTGGGTGGTTTAACTGGACAACTTTGAAGAAAGTGACCGGAAGTTCCGCAATACAGACAAAGTTGCATTTGTCGCCTTCTCTCTCGTTCCTTCTGCGTTAATGGTCCTTTAACACTGCCAATTTGCATAGGTTCGGAAACGTCAGTACTCTTGGAGTTAACGTGGGTCTCGATAGGTACTCTGGTTTCATACTTGAGCCGATCTGCTTTTCTATTTTGAAGTCTGTGATCAAGTTGAACCACTAAGTCTATGTAGTCTGCGCAGGCCTGGGGTGGATCTACTATCTGAGCTATAACATCTTTAAGCTCTCCGCGCAGGCCTCGATGAAACAATGTGATCCTTTTATTTTCAGGCCATCCGGTTTCCACAACTAGTCTATTAAAGGTGGCGATATAGGACAAAAGATCCTGATTACCTTGTCGTAAGGATAGCAGTTCGTTGTCAAGGGCCTGTTCCTGCGAGTGTCGAGCGAACAATCTTTCCATGCTGGCCTGGAAGCCCTGGAAATCCCGGAGAATGGGATCATCCTGATTTACCAATGGAATAGACGAATCGGCAGCACAGCCACTGAGGTAAGATAGTACAAAGGCTACTTTGGTCTGGTCGTTGGGGAAGGCCCCGGGCCTGCATAAAAAGTGTAAACGGCATTGGTTCATAAAAACGGCATATTTCTTGGGATCCCCCGCAAAACGTTCCGGCGGGGCCAAAGGCATGTGTCCAGGTAGATTGATTTGTACCGGGTTATTCGAACCCATTGTTGTAGAAATATCTCCGGAAACAGGTAAAGGAGTGTGCTCTGCCTGGCCCTGCAATAACCTTTTGGCCAGATCATCAGTTCTTTCCTTGGATAGGATTAGTTCCCTTCTGAGAGCATTAGTCTCCTGGCGGGCTGAGTGCACTTCTGCCCGTAATTCCCCTAAAAGATGGGCCAGCTGATCTGTCTCGGAAGTCTCCATAGCGCCCAGGTGGGAAATTGTGGTAAGGCTTCGCGTTCTGTAACGCTCACCTGGTTCCCACGGAGGCGCGGCGTCGAAGGCGCAGAACTCTGAAGATGGACAGGAAGGGCCCCTCTATTCTGGCTTCCCTGGCTCGTTGGATACCCTCCTGTGCGTGAAAAGGGAGTATTACCAACTGTGGAACAATGCTCAAGCCTCCCACTCCCTTCCAACCCTCCACGATACCTCCTCCACGATTCCCCGTGAAGCCTCACCTTAGGGTTTGGAAGGATGAGCTCTCCATCCTGCTTCTGATGCAGGGGCGCGTTGAAACCCAGTTACTTCACTGGATTGAGGATTGATGGGAGTTCAGGTAAGCTTGACTGTTCAGGTAAGGCGCTGTAAAAGTTCTGTTCAAAAGTTCAAGCTTAATAATAATGTTCGTTGTCTAATTGCAGCAAGCGCTAATGCTTATGTCTTTTTCCCCTTAGGGGCCGGGGTTCGGAGTGCCGGAGATATGGCGCCGACCCGAAGTGAAACAGTTCTGGATGAGCGCTCAGGTAATGTCTTTGCATTCGCTCATTCAATGTCTTTGTCTTTTTTCCCCATAGGGGCCGGGGTCCGGAGATGCCAGGAAGCGGCAGGACCTGAAATGCAGTGGGAATAATCCAACAGGTAAGACTTAAAAGGAAACTGAGCTTTCCTTATTCCTTTTCTCCCTCTCACCTTTGTTCTTGTCTTTTTTCCTCTAGGCGCCGGGGCGTAGCTGAATCCGGAAGATCGCTGCTGAAGATGGAAGCGCCTTGCCAAGGTGAGTAAAATGCAGCGCTGTAGCGATCGAAACGAAATGCCTTTAAAATGATGTCTTCCTTTTCAGGGCCGTTGGAGAAATGACTCCTGGATGCAGATTTAGCAGGTAAGGGCTTTTCTTCTCCTATTCTCTTCCTTTCTCCCCTTGCAGGTGTTCCAGGGTGCTGGCAGGCGTGGCTGAAGTCAGGATGCAGGAGCTGACACGGTGAGCGTCCAGCTGCTAGGTGCAGAACAACGCGAAGCATGTGTGGCTGTTCGGGTGGGGTTTAAATAGCCTTGGAAGAAGTTCCTGGTATGTATCCTTCCACCAATCAGGTATGTATCCTTCCCCGACCACACCCGGGTGGTGAAGTAGTCCTACAGGTTAAGTAGTCCCATTCAGGCCTCAAGAGGGCCTGGATGAAGCAGCAAGGTCTGCATCAGGTAAGTGTGCACCCAAGCACTTAAACACATATCCTCTTCTATGAGCCTGGCGCCTAAGGCTCCAGGACTGTGGTCCGCTATGAGCCTGGCGCCTAAGGCGCCAGGACTGAGTCCAAAGGGCCCCGACTTGGGCCCACTGAGACTTCCCTGGGGAAAATGATGTCTGCTTCTGGGGTTGCTGGGCCCGGCCTGGCTCCTTAGAGGTAGGCATCATGATAAATACACCTATATTTGTGCAGCTTTTCTTCCCAAAATATACAGTTTTGTTTCTGTGCATTTTAAAGTATTATTTCTTGTTTAACTTTCACAATATCACTCACTGCTTTACAAAGCAGAGTAACATGGGTTCATTTTATTTTTCATGTTCATTTAGCAAATGCGGTTTTCCTCACATTTACATTCTGAAAGCTTTCATGGCTTTCGTCAATTTCTACACACAGGGATATGTTCAAGAAATGGGTTCTTTGAAACTGACCCCAGGCAAAGGAGAGAGAGAGAGCTTCTTTGGAAGTTCTTTGCATGTATTAATTTGTTTCCCAAGTGAATATTAGTTGTGGGAATGAAATGAATTCCTGCTTTTCACAGACTTTATTTGTGTTGTATTGTTTATTTATTCATAGAGCGCACCTGGCCGTTAAGCAACTGGGCACTTACAGAAAATAAATCTTGGGTTGCAGGTACATAAATAAGTTACGTTTCTTATGTTACAGGATCATATATCAAGCATTTCTTATGTTACACTGTCGGAAGACTTACATGTGAGATATGTTACATATATCAAAACATTTCTTATGTTACAATGTTAGATGACTTACATGAAAGATATGTTACATTTACAAGTGTTTACAAAAAATATACAGAGTATTTGGTACAGTTGGGGCATTTAGCAGTCGTTGGTGTTAAGCCAGAGTTTAACGTTAGCTTTGAACACATGGAAGGAAGGGGTGGCTCTAAGTGCATCTGGGATGGAGTTCCAGAGATGAGCTGCTAGAACCAGGAATCTGGACCCACCAGTTCTTTTCAGTTTAAAGTTGGGGACTTTGACGCTGTTTGAGAGGGCCTTTCTGATGGGACGTTCAGAAGTGTGCTTTGTGAATTTTTCTGTGAGGTATGCAGGAGCTTTGTTGTTCAGACAATTGTGTGTAATGTTCAGAGTTTTAAATTTGATACGGTCATTGATGGCCAGCCAGTTGACGGCTCTTCTATGGGCAGATATGTGTTGCCCTTTGGGGATTCCTAGGGCTGTTCTAAGGGCATTGTTCTGCAGGGTTTGGAGTTTGTTGATGTTATGTTTACTGGTGCATAGGTACAGTGCATTACAGTAGTCTAATTTGGAGAGGATGAGGGCTTGCGGTATGGTGGTGCAGCTATCTGTGGATAGGTATGGTTTGCAGGCGTGGATGAGTTTGCAGGTGTAACTGGTTGCTGAGGCTGTAGCATTTACTTGCTTGTTGAGGGTGAGAGCTGAGTCTAAGTAGAATCCTAAGGTTTTAACTTCCTTGGCTACCTTGATTTTGATGCCATCGATCATGATGGAATTGTACAGCTGGGGTAATTTATTCAGTTTGTTGGTAGACCTGATGATTAAGATCTCAGCCTTGTCGTCGTTAAGACATAGGCCATGTGTGGCCATCCAAGTTTGGATGATTTGGTAGATTTTATTTATGAGTCTGGTGTCCTTTTCATAGTCACCCTGGATTGGGATAAGAATCTGGGTATCATCGGCGTAGTTGGTATATGAAACCCCTAGTTTGTCCAATATATCAAAGAGAGGCTTTGTAAAAAATATTGTATAACGTGGGGGAAACACATGACCCTTGAGATACTCCATAGGTGATGGGGACTGGATCCGCTGCTGATGAAGGTGAGAAGACTCTTATGCTTTTCTCTGGTCCAGGAATGAATTTATCCATGCCGTGGCTTTTGTAGGAGAGTAGAGATGTCTCCTCTGTCTTTGTGCTCGTCTAGTTGGTTTTTAAGATCAAGGAGAGCCATTTCGGTTCCATGTCTTGGCCTAAATCCTGATTGTCTTGTCCCTAGTAGATTGTTGATCTCCAGATAAGCTTGGATCTGAAGATATGCAGCTTTATCTAAGATTTTAAGGAGGAACAGGACAGTTTTTATGGGCCTATAATTCGTTGGGACATTGGGGTCCAGGTTAACTTTTTTAGGAGAGGTAATATCCAGGCATCTTTAAGGTTAGTTGGCACAGAGCATGATTTAAATGAGGAGTTAATAAATGATGTGATGAAGGGGGCTAGTTTGTGTGCAGCCTCTTTAATAATTGGGGCTGGACAGGTGTCACCAAGGCATCGGGACAGTTTCAAGGACAAGATGATGTTCTTAGTTTCCACAGTAGAGATGGCTCTAAAGCTAAATTGGTTAGGGGGTTTAGTTTGGTTGGCGGCAAGTTCCTGGAGGATGGTTTCTTGCGTAGAGAGGGCAATGTTGTGGAGGGCGGATTTTTTGGCTAATATTTTGTCTTGTAACATTGTGATTTTGTTGCATAGGGCTTTTTGAATGTTAGTGTGCAAGGCTTTGTCTTTGGTACAAGAGTCTGTGGGTGCAATTGGGGATTCTAATTCTCTCAGAATGGAGAAGATTTCCCTGGTATTCGATTTGGCTTTATTGATTCTGTCATTAAAGGTCTCTTTTTTGCCTGAGTGATTTGTTTTTTGTAGCTGTTAGTAAGGGCAGTAAGAAGGTTTTTGTTGTTGTGAGAAGGGTTTTTTCTCCAACAGGCTTCTGCATGTCGTTTCTCTGTGCGTAGGGCTTTTAGCGTGGGAGTGAACCAGGTGTTCAGATGGGCAATAGGTTTAGATTTAGTGAGTTTCAGCGGCGCAATGGTGTCAATCGCCGAGTTGATGGTGTTATTGTACAGGACGACTAGATCGTTAGGGTTAGAGATCTGGCTAGAGTGATTAGTGATAGGTTGGATCAGGGGGAGAAGATTCGTGAGTGTTGTATTTTTTTTGCAGCGGGTGAGGGCAGGTGGAGCATGAGATTTGGTAGATTTAGGTTGGGGAAGGTCTGAGATGGTTAATGAAATCAGATAGTGATCTGTCCATATGCAAGGTTCAATTGCTGTTATGATGGAAACGCAATTGATATCTGCGACCCAGTCCAATGTGCGGCCTTTAGAGTGCGTAGGGCCGTTATTCTGAATAGTGAGGCCTGCTTCCCCAATAGTGTTAGCTATGGTGGAGGCATTGGAGTCTTTTAGGTCCTTGTAGCCTAAGTTAAAATCGCCTAATAGGATGATTTGTGTACCCGGTTTGGCATTAGTGTTTAATAGGGTGGTTAAGTCTTCTTCAAAGGTGCCTAGTGGACCAGGGGGTCTGTAGATAAGGTGTATTGTGATAGTACGTGAGGCGGAGATTTCTAGTTTTAGGGAGAGTAGTTCAGCTGATGGCATAGTGAAGCTGTCTATTTCCTTGATGGTGAGGTTGGCTCTGCAGATAAGAGCTATACCTCCTCCTTTGGAAGTTTCCCTGTCTTTTCTGAAGATGGTAAAGTTTGGGGGTATGGCTATCATAAGGGCAGGGCCAGCTGCTTTGTGTAGCCATGTTTCGGTAACTGCTAGGAAGTCGAGTTGGTTACAGGTGATGATGTCAGCAATTTCCGAGACGTGGGCTATTAGAGATCTATCATTGATGAGACCTCCCTTGAGGTTTTGTGTTATTTCGGTGTCATTGCTAGTGTGGACCTTGTTGGGCAAAGTTTCAGAGGATTTGGTGCAAGGGGTTTGATTGCAGCTAGGTTTCCTTTTGTGCATGTTGCGCCTGGTGTGTTCGAGCTCCATCTTAGTGTGGCTAAGAGGAGGGCGTGCACTTGGTGGATTTGGAAGTCTAGTGCCTAGTCTAAGGTTCCTTATTCCGGTAGGACAGTCCTGAATCTGTTGGGTCTGGGCTAAGGGAGGAAATTGTTAGGGTAGTCTAGTGCCTAGTCTAGAGTTCCTTAGTCCGGAAGGACAAGCTTGATTCAGTTGGGTCTGGGACAAGGGAGCAGGCTGTTTGGGTAGTCTAGTACCTAGTCTAGAGTTCCTTAGTCCTGTGGGACAAGCCTGATTCAGTTGGGTCAGGGTCAAGGGAGCAGGCTGTTTAGGTGGTGACTGTGTGTGCATCTTTCTGGTTGGTTCCCTTCCTGTAGGCAGATTGTGGTGAGGGGCTGCTGTAAAGGCTAAGGCAGAAAGTGTAGAGAGTATGGCTAAGTAGCCAATAGATGTGTCGGGCATGAGAGATGTCATAACGGTGTTTGTTGACAGGTTGCCCTGTGGTAGTCTGGTGTTTAGTAGTCGTATAATCTAAGTGTGCAGAATGCCGATAGGCTCACCTAGATTCAAAATTCGCTATATGAACTAAAATGCATGACTTAGAGTAGTTAGCAATGAGAAGGGCAAGCGACCAAAGGGTCTTGAATAGGTCACAGTGTACAATGGCAATAGACCAGAAGGGTCTCAGATAGGTTATAGGGTGCAGTAGCTAGCGACCAAAGGGTCTAAATAGGTCACAAGATACAATGGCAAGCGACCAGAAGGTTCTCAGATAGGTCATAGAGTGCAGTAGCTAGCGACCAATGGGTCTAAATAGGTCAGAGGGTTCAATGGCAGGCGACCGAAGGGTCTCAGATAGGTCAAGGCAGAGAGCACGTACATGGCAAGGGTACCAATTTGGCACAATAATGCTGTTAACGGAGGGAAGGCCCTCATTTTATGGTGTTCAACCTGAATATAGATGGACATGACTGTGTTGAATTAGAACAAAACTGTGTGAGGTTTGCAATGAAAGTAGCACTAGTGCGATGTCATTTTAAATGCAGATAATTTCTGGGCTCAGCCTTGGGTTTTCAAATGACAGAAGCAGTGCAGAGCCATTCTGCATTTAATTTATTTTCTTTGGATTGACATGAAAAAAACAAAGTGCAGCCATTCTTGGGGGGCTATATTCCATCTCAAACCATATGGGCTCAGCAGACACAGCGCAGCAATTATTTCTGTAGCTGCTAAAATGCAATTTTGTGATGCAGGGATTTCTGTTGGGCTGGTAAATGTACCCCACACTACCACTGATCTTAGTAAGGAGAAATCCTTGGAGTAAAATCAGCCGGGAAAAAGGAAACACTGAGCTTTCATGACCAGTATTGGGTGCAGTGCTTTCCCTTTAGTCCCATACTGTTGCGCACCATTGTGGTCAAAGTTCTGATCCCGTCATCTGATTTAAAGGATCCTGACTTTCTGTTTAAGACATGCCCATGTGACAAGCACATACTTGTCCTGGATGCCCAGATCTTTAACAACCTGTCTCTATTAGATGTTTTGTTTTTGCACCAATTATACTGCTGAAATGATTTGTATTATATGTTTGACCACATTGGGCTTTGACTTCAGAATTACTCAGACTGGACTCCAAAAGCTCATTTAGGTATTTAAGTGCAGGACATGTGAGGACTAGACTTGAGACATCATTTAGCAACAGGATGAGTTCAGACTGTCCGAGACGAGCGTTGCCTGGGAAAAGGCAATTGACTCCCTCTCCAAATAGCTCTTTCCTTCTCAAAGTATGGGAAGAATCCAGCCAAAGGGGTGGATAAGGTTTGAGGAATGTGGCAAGGTAGACTTCGGACTACTTCAGGGCCACTCATTAAAATGATGTATAAGGCAGAGGAGGCTTGGGCCCATGGATCTCAGTAGGATAACAGAGTTGTGAGTGTTTGGGTACTTACAGCGATATGCTTCCTATGTGATAAAAAGGACTTTTCCAGGAAGATCAGAAAACTCATCCTACTCAAAATGAGTCTAACGCTGGGAACCTTGACCAAGTACTAGCAGGACTTTGATCAATCAGATATCTCCTTTGGGATGAGTTCATTCATTCATTATTTAGGGAAGTACGTGATCATTTTCATATGTTTGGACCATGCCCAGGTACCACTGAAATGCATATTTGATCAAGATTTGGTTTCTCAAAGGGTTGGGCATTTCAGGAGCTGGTTGGTTAGCTGTTACTCAAGAGTCTTCCACTTTGCTGGAGAGGTCAGAATAGCCTCCTTTCCTACATTCACCATCAGACACTTCTTCGGTCCTTAAAGTGTACATTAATGGTGCAGAAGGACTAGAGAAGCAGGAGTCAAATAAATTCAAAGCTCCTGGTTTTTGAATATGTGAATCTTTGGGAACAATTTGACAATTAATTCACAGTTGGTACACACTGCATCAAGACACCAACGGTTGAGGCACAGTTCAATGTTTCAAGATAACCTCTTAACTACTTTGAAGAAGAGAAGGCAAAGCCAATTCTCTCTCCTTCACAAAGGAGGGGTAGGCCTCCTTTTGGAACAGATTCCAGATTTTCTTCAAAAAGTCATGATTGCAAATGGTCAGATTCACCCACAAGTGTTCTGCAGTAGCATATTCACACTAAAGACAAAGAGCAAGGCTTATTGTTTGGTGAAATTGAAGTAATCTGTGCTATTTTGTCATATCAAGATCAAGACTATCTCCTTATGAAGAGATGTTTATTGGACCAAAAGACTGGATGACTCACCTCAATCTCTTAGTTGTCTACCTCACAAGTCCAATGTTTGTCTTTCACTGGAGTTTCTTGCAATTTTGATAAGTTAACAGCACTTTCAAATTTACTTGTCTTCCATTATATTTTCATTAAGTTTTTTTTCCCTCATGATAGTTTTTCTGATGCAAGGGGGAATGTGTAGCACTACTTATCTGGACAATATTCTGTTGATAGCTAATTCTCTGACAGAAATCTTTCATTATTGAGGCATGGTGCTACATCTCTTGGACTATATGGGATTTTGGGAACATTGAGATAAACTATGGAATTTGGTTCGAAAGGGTTGTGATCAATTCCAAAGATTCTTGTTGCTTCCAAATCCAAGAGCTGAGAAGTACTCTGAACATTCTGATAGTTTTGCTCAGAAACTGCCATAATACTGTTCACATGCTCTTATAGCCAGGCAATGTCATCAGACCTGCTGTACTCAATGTTTGAGAACACCCACCTTGTACTTGGATTGTGCCTCCTTTTCAATTAGACAAAGAGGTAGATTTTATGGTGCATTCTTAATATGGAAGCCTACAATGGTAGTGCCAATTTTGGTTCTGCTCCAAGATCTTTTATTGGAATCGGACTTAAATCTTTAAGGTTGGGGTCCCAGATGAGTGAAGCCATAACAAGAGGGTGATAGCGACTGCAGATGCATCTAGCACTCATCAACTATCTAGAGATACTTACGAGTTCTTTGCAATACAGAGTCCCACAAAGGGAAGAGGTATGTGCTCAATCTCACTCTAGTTGGACAATATCTAAGTATTCAAATATGTTAATGACTTGTGGGGGAGAGCTTTGAATCCCTCTACAGTCTGACCAAGACCTTCTGCAAATGTTGTTCCCGCCATCACATAATGGTACTGACAGAATATCTTTCAGGTAATCAGAATGCAGCAGCAGATTAGTACTTTCTTAATAGGACCAACACAAGTGGTTCACATCTATCAACAGCAGAAAACTATTATACAACTCGTGTCACCTGCATGGCCTACTATGGGATCTATGAGCCAAGTAGATTCTGGTTTTCTAAGTTTGAATCAGAAGAGCCCATTTAAAAGCTTACAAGTGTTTTTACAACTTAATTGTATTTTCATCCCGTGGAAGTGTTCAAGAGTGACAGATGCCTTGTCTGTCCTTTTCTGTCTCAATACACAGTTCTGCATACAGTAACAGATTCTCCTCTTTCATGTCACACATCATTCAATTCATATCAACTGCCCAAAATAGGAGTCTGCTTTTTACCCACTCTGGTTACAATTTCTGGTCGTTGAACCCATTGCAGTCAAAGAACTGTCCACCCAAATGGGAATGAGTTCAGGCGCATGTTTTACTGTACTGTACAATAATTAAACACTTGACTAAAACAGAACAGAACCCCAAATATTCCACGATGAATGTAAAGTCTGACTCCCTTTTCAGTCCACAATTTTCAAACCAGTGCTTGCAGAGCATGGTCGATGGCTCAGTTTATAACTTGAATTCTGTGAAAAGAGGACAGCAGAGATTTGAACTGGGACACATTCTGCTTGCCGTCTTCCTTAATCGGACTGTCAATGATCTCACACAGACACCTAAAAGTACAGCAAAACACACATCAAAGAAAAGTAAAAGGGAATGTAACTGTTTGGATCCACACACACATCACACAAGACATCAGAATTCCTGACTTTGAGCAGTGACTGGATGAACAGGAACCACTTAAAGTTTAATACAGCAAAGACACAGATCATGATACATGGTCAACTAAACTCACTGTGGAATAACTTCACCAATCCACTATGCTTTGTGCTTCCCCAAAAATGCCAGGTTCAACAGTGAAAAACCTGGGTGTTCAAATGAATAGCCTGCTGTCTGGCACTGTATACCTCTATATAATCTGCACAATGACTCATCTATATCCCTTTTAAACGTGAGTGGACAAGACTTTTCTCCTATTATTGGTGCCATAATTCACAGTAGTAGTAGTAGTTGTATAGTTTATTCCGAACACAATTTATAAAACTCTGAACACCAATACAATACAAATATACAACAACTATACAGCAGGAATACATTTCATACTAATTTTCATAGCACCCATCAAAAAACATCCCAAAGCCTTAAACACATGGCAGTCTTAGGCTTGCAACAAATACAAATATGTAACATAATAGAATCTGAAATCACATACTTTAAGTAGGGGAATGCAAATTGGCAGTATTTTATTTCTGATGAGCCACGTATGTACATGAGCCATGGACAGAGCAAAACTCCAGCTACAACTGGGAGATAATGCAGGTACCACTGCCATGTTAGATGTGGTAGCATAATGAGAGATTTGATTGGCTGACGTGCACACAGGACACCTCACAGTATGTCCAATGGCATCTCATCAAGGTGTGGTTAGCCACCTGAAAACTAAAATTGGGGAAACCTGGGCACTAGGTAAGTGAACTGGGCTCATTATGTGAAATAGAAAGATCCAATAGAGTTGGTGGCCTTTTTCACATTGGTAGACTGAGCAGAATCGTAGGGGTCTCAAATGGTGCTGCATAGACATACCCTCCAAGTTTGGAGGTTACTGTGTTAGGAAGCACATTGTTAATGCAACCAACTAAATGTATTATACTGACTCCTCTATATAAGGTTTATTGCGTAATCGCCTATAAAACTCCTGAGGTGTCTGTGTTTGGGGGACACAATTTTGGGACAGGGATACCATGGCCGTTTCCCTGTTAATTTCTGCACAACTGTATGGAAATACATTTTGTCTCCACCATTTTTCTGCCCAGGGTTGCTTGCTGAAATATAATAATGGCTAAACAGAAACATTTTGTGCTGGGTCAAATTTGAGGCATTAATCAATACAGTTTCATATGAGTCAGTTAATTCTTGACTTGGGCATGTGTGGTGGAGTTTCCTAGGGGAATGGTAAATGTGTGATAGGTCATTAGTGGCCAGGTCGTCTGAGTCTATTGTGGGTTTTTCAACACAGGGAAGATATGTTCAATTTTCAGTGCGCCCGGGAAGGTGTCTTTTGTGAGAAATGCATTGATGATATTGAGAAGTTTTGAGAGCACCTCATCTATGATGACCTCCGCTCCATCTAGGACAAAATGCTCTCCAATCCATAAATTCAGATACAAATTGTAGAAAGTTTATTATTTTATAATAATAAATGCCCTGGCAACATGACAGGAGAAAAACATGTAATGTGTTTAAACCCCTGCGGGGTGCTTGATCACAAAAACACTTCTCACTCATATATATATTAATTATAGGGCAGCGGTCGGTGCTCTATAGTTAAGGTAAAAGGAATTACATAGGAAATTTTAAAAAATGAATTGCTAATCACTTTTGGCTCATGTGATAGATTTGGAAAGATTCGGAAAGATTTGTTGGAAAATAAAAAAGTTATTAAGAAAACAAAAAACACAATTTTGGCCGGACCGCATAGCCAAAACTGCTGGATAGATTTACATCAGGTCTGAAATAATTTGGGCATGATGTATTGACTCAGGATCCTTTTGTGGTTTTGGTTTATTCCGTCCAGTACTTTTTTTTAGTATTTGACAGAAAAGGGGGTGCCGCCTTCTACAAAATAGATAGCTATATCTAGGGTAAATTGTCAAGAAACCGGGTGTTTATAAATGAAACATCCGTCTTTTTTTTCTCGGTGTACGGCAGTAATACCCCAGGTAATAGCCGAGTGAATAAAAAATAAAAAGAAAAATGTAATTTGGTGGCGAAAAAATATGCACATGTCAATAGCAAGAGGTGGAGGTAGGTAAGAGGACACCAAGTGAAATGTGGGAGTTGGAGGGGGGCTAGGGACGAAGCTTGCAAAATGATGCTCAAACATTTGTCTCATGCCCTCGATTATATCCTTGGGTTTAACTGCGGCTACCCGACACTTCAACTGAAACTGTGTCACTGAAATTACAAGTGTTGTAGGGGGCACGGCAGAGGGCAGGGTAGGTGAAGAGGCCATCAAGGGAGTGGAGGAATTGACACAGATGTGGGGGGGGCACTTTTTGAGGGACTGGGACGGCAGGGAAGCATTTTATTATTTGCCATTTTACCCTATAGCCACGGGTATGATAAAATAGAAATAACTGGTTACATTGGTTGTTGGCATACATGCGGATATTTATCATCGCGGCAGCTATGACTTGGGATATGCGATCGGCTAGCCGACATTTCAAATGAAATTGTGTCATAGAAAGTATGAGTGTTGTAGAGGGAATGGGAGAGGGCATGGAGGTTAGGAGGCCATCAGTGGAGTGGGGGAGCTGGCATAGATGTTGTGGGCACTTGGTGAGGGCCTAGGAGAGCATAGAAGCATTTTATTCTTTCGCCATTTTTCATGATAGCCACGGTATGATAAAATAGAAATAACTGGTTTCATTGGTTGTTGGCATACGCACGGGTAATCAGCATCACACCCTGGCATAATCGTGTTAACGTACTCTGCCAGCTGATTGGTTGTTTTTGTACATGCAGCTGCGTAGAATAGCTGTGGGTATTAAGCTACACATTTCTGTGCAATGATCATATTATTCCGCGGATGTTAAACCATGCAATTTTGCATGTCTTTCTGATTCCATGCCCTCACCTCTACCCTTGTGTCATTTGAACTTTGACACCTTACCAATATGTGTTTTTGAGTATGTAAAAAATGTATTTGTACCCTACAGGAAGGATTTTTTTTTATAGCCGCGGCTACAATTGATGTCTATGGACTGTGAGCCTATTCCACAGCATCTCATAGCCACGGTTATGAAATGATGGTTAAAAAAAAAGGGTTGTATATTTTTATACTCCACACTCGAAGAAATGCGCCACAACGTATATTTGTGGAAACTGAAATTCATTGATTATAATCCCCTTTTGGACAACACGTGCTTCGACACACCAGTGTCTTTTTCAAATCAGGGCTGGTGATAAAAACTATATTTCAAATCAAAAGTCTTCAATTCAGTAGAACAGAAAGTCATGGGTTAAATCCCCCTCCGGCTTGTACTCAATCTCCTTTCATCTGGGTGGGGGCATTATAATCAATAAATTGCAGTTTCCACAAATATACGTTGTGGCGCAGTTCTTCGAGTGTGGAGCATTTGTTCTTCAACTTTTTCCTCAAGGGGTAGGGGTCAAATGCCCCTTTGTTGCCCCACATCAACTGCGACATTTTTCTGAATTGTAATATTTAACCAGGCGCATGGAAACGTTTTCGTAGTTGGTACAAAGCAAAACCCCACCAGTGTGGCATAGTATATTTTTAGACATTTGCAGATGCATGTAATACTTAGTCCTTATAAGGACTATTTTGTGGTACACTAAGTGTAGTATTTCAACACATTTGAAGTACAACTGTCACCGATCAGGCACACAGTTTTAAAACCAGCCATGATATCTGCAGACCTTCTCTGTTTGCAGGAAAATGACTCCTAGTTTATTTCTACTAATAGTGAGAATGGGGCATGCATGAAATGTTTTTTTGGGTGTTTATAATTGGCTGGTGTTACTGTTGCAATTGTGTACTTGCCAGTGAGAGGTTGCAGTAAAAATGTGTCAGCCAGTTTAGTAGTTTGCTCAGTATAGTCCTTTTCTTGTTCCATTGATTTTTTTAAAGTATGATTGCAGAACTCACAACAGAGTGCACATGCTGACTCTGTGCCTGATGTGAACATCTTTGGCTCTTTTGGATAAGTGGATAGTAAGTGTCAGCAAATATTTGCACATTTATGTGCAGTGGAAACTCTGAGAGTGCATTTGTCCTGTGATTCAGATGCTTGCTCTAACATAAACTATTGTTCACTCGCTTGCAGATTTCTATTTGCAGATTCAAGAAGATCTATCGTTCAACTGTTTCCCTTTTTCTACGCATATCACTTTAAAAATGAGAACATTGAAAGAAAACAATGTACACATGGCTTCAGGGGAATCAGCATCTTCTAAGTGTGTACTACATTGCACACCTGTTTTGCAGAAAACTATTGTATGTACTTAAAACAGTCTATGTGGATAACATTACAAAAATGAACACATTCAAGAAATAGTGAGGAAGCAACACACAAAAACCTGCCCAAACGTGTGGCTTCAGTGCAAACCTCTTAACGTCATGCAGTGTCCTCTGTTTTTCTGAAATTAAAGTCTGGACGAATTCCTTTCTTGTGTTCCGCTGCAAATACATTGTGTTGGTGCAGTGATTCATGTAGAATGTCAGCATTGTGGAGAGTTTGCAACCCACAGGCAACCCCCTTCATCACTTTGACAACTTTCTTGTAGATTTAAGGTTTATTTGCTTGCACTTCTCCTAACCCGTCTGCGTATTAAAATGGGAACATGTGGTAGGGTAAAGGATCAGACTTATGGAATAAAAGGAAGAGCAGTTGCAACAGGCCAGATTCATCCTTCAGTTTGGATCAAACCATGTGTATCACTTCGGACCCACCAATGTAACTCTCACAAACTGTATAAATATCCAACCATGTTACTCTCAGAAACTAAATGTATATCATGGATTTTTTGAATGCATCTTGGCTTGTAAATATTAGACAGTGTATGGGGTTTTTCAATCCACATTGGATTTTTTACCAATGACCCAGTAATTATTATATGTGAAGACAACAACAGTGTACCACCCACATATATAGCCGGTGAGATAGCACTGCAAGTAGAGTGCTCGCTTTTCCATCCGTGCAGACGCAGATTCAAATCCCGGCAGGGCAAAACTCAGCCTTTCATCCTTCCAAGGTTGATAAATGAGCACCAGTCTCCATGGGTAATAATAAGCAGCGCTCAGATGCCTGAGGGTTTGTAGCATTATATAAATGCTAAATTATTATTATTTTTATTATATGTTGTACCACACATAGTGCATACAATATAGTATTTATGTGGGTCAAACAAATTAAACATATTTGTACAACTGTGACTAATTGTATTTCATAAAGTATGTTCTATAACAGATTTTATTTCTTTTTTTACATACAGAAAAGCACAAATTACACCCTTCTCACCATATCTAAGTGTCCATACCTAATATGATGCGTATTGCAATGTGTAAGCCCAATAACCACATTATTCAATCTACAATGTTCATATTCATTACATAATCACTGTGCACATATTACAGTGGCCATGGACAGTGTCCAGATGATTGGGGGCATGGACTATGGCTGTTTCGACTGTTTGTAACCATACCATGGCAAAACTATACGCTTACATGTGATTTCATCAAATTTAAAAACAACAAAGGACATTTCAACTAACACCAAACAACTAATAGCAAAATAACGAATTTCTTTCTTGTTTTTGGGGAGAAAGGTTCCCCCTCGAACCCTCCCCTTTTTTTTACTAATACTTTTCCCCCACCCCAAAACCACTATTCACACGCCCAACCCCATTTTTAGTTTTTTCCCAAATTAGTTATTTTCATTTTCGTTGTTTTTGTATTTGTGGTAATTTCATTAGTTATTTTCTATTTTATATAATCACTGCATACCCAACTATACGGATAACTATGCCCACAACTATACTGATGACATCACATTTTACATTATGTATGGCATCACTGATGACATCATCAAAAGTAATGCACATTGAACGTATTGGGGAACTCAGGACCGGCTGAACTTGGTGCATTTCTGTTGCAAAGCACAAGAGGACATATGTTTTAGAAGAGAATGGATTGACAATCACATGGAAAATGGCATTATGGAGATATAGCATTAGGATGGATATCAATGGGAATGCGCAGAGTTAAGCCTGAGGTATTTACATTTACTCTTTTGAAATATTTGTCCAGCCACCCTACCCCAATCCTCTCTACCCCACATGTCCTACCTGCACCCTTTCTACCCCCATCCACGCTATCCCACCTTGTCTACTCCATCTTCTCTACCTCCACCCCCCACCCTACCTTACCCTCTGTTCACTGACCTACCCTCCCTCACTCACCTCTACCCTTGCCCATTTATTCTACCCCCACCCTCTCTACCCCTGTCCACTTCACCACCACCCTTTATATCCAAACCCAATCTATTCCACCTTATACCCTCACTCACCAACCCTACCATGCTATCAGTTCCCCCACACACCATACTCACAGCCTCTGTACTCTCACCCACCCTACTCCACCCTGTCACCTGCACCCACTCACCATACACCCACCCTCTCTACTCCCATCAATCCACCTTACCCCATCCAAGGGAACATTCATTTTTTTTTTTGGTGTTTGTTTTTTTGTTTTTAATTTTTAACAAAAAGGGGAGGGAGAATTGCCACTTAAAACTAAAGTATAGTCCTAGTGGCAGTTGGCCTGGTGCTCTGAAGTGGTCCATGCACCAGCCATCTAGGGTTGCATCTCCCACCATGATTCAATTGTGGCATTTGCAGCACATTACTTTGAACTCCTTTAGATCGGGTGTAGGCAGAATGGTCTGAGGTTGGGTGGTGGTGGATGGAACAGAGGCAGTAGCGACAGAAGTGAAAGGCAGTGGTGCAGAGGTGTTTCTGGCCTGCAGATACTGGCGTGCAGATTGTGGATCTTGGGCTATCACCTTATGATGAAAATGAGCTTTCCTGTAGGGTTCCTCTACATCGTCCCAATGGAAACGGACAAGGAGCTGAATCAAAGTGGAGGTGCCTAAGCTTTGCAACGGTTTATTGGAAGGTCCTCTCCATAACACCTTCCTGAAGAAATTACAGTGAACTTCCTCATCCTCCTTCTTACTATGATATGATATGATACGTGCTCAATACCCAGAGGTTTTTAAGCGCGGACCCAGGGATCGAACCTGTGTTGCTCTGTGTCGTCTTGCTTCCAAGACGAGCACGTGGCTCTTGAGCTACCCTCCTGAGTCTGCTCCTTTACATGGAAATACTGTCAGCTTTTAGTGACAGTTTTCTGGGCACATTACTTATTCCGCAGAGGTGAGGCAGTATACACCCACACCACATCTTCATCACTGCTGGTGCCAGACATACTTAAATGTGGGACCGGGAGGAATAAACAAAACCATAAAAAAACACAGCAAAAAAGGACCCTGCCACTTAAAATGGAAAAAGTAAAAAAAAATGAAATAAGCTAAAATGAAAAAAAACACAAACTACAAATTACAGACAAAGGACAAAGGTATAGGAACAAGGGATGGTAATACTTAAATGACTTTCTCTACATCAACAACATATGTAAATGTAAACAATTTTTTAAAGTTAACTAAGTATGCAAATAAAGGATTTTGTAAAAAATGTTTGGGGGAATTGGTAATGGGATTTCTTTTTCTTTTAGTATTTACACATGTTAGATTTTTTTCATAAGCCCAATTGTCTGCATTTTTACTATCTATTTTTTATTTCAGGTCTTGTATGTCCTTTATCAGTGATATCACATCATTTTGAGGATTAATTAAAATGTCTTTCATTTCATTTAAAGTATCCATGTTTGTATTTTTAGGGAATTCCTTAAGGGCTAGTGCTTAATCCATTGAGATAATGAAATCACTTCTTCATCTGGTCCAAAATATTTAAAATATGTTTGACTTAAAGTACTTTTTTTGATAGCAAAGACATTTAAAACCAGTAAGTGTATATAGTAAGTGTTTTCATTCATATAGTTTTGGTGACTTTTTTCTTCTTTTACATTGAACACATATTAACATATACATGTGGATTTGACCTAACCTACAGTAAAGGAAGAAATTACTTCTAATAATTTCAGTGACATTTTTAACTTCCATTACTATTTATTTTAAAACAGAATGGCAGAGTAAAAAGCACAATGCTATTTATTATTCACTTTTCATAATGAGTTCATAGAACATTTGACATTAGCTTATTGATTACAATGGGAAAAATGCTGTAAATAAACTCATGAGATTATCTGACGCATAAATCGTTTCTGCCTTGCTACCTTTACTACTATTATTGTGGTGGTATGTTTCTAAGTGCCAATGGCACTATTAGTAAGAGTTAGGAATAGCTTAAAAGTAAGCTACAGTGCAACACAATTTGTCATCTAAATACCTCTAAATACCTCAGTGATATGTTTAAGTATGATAGTATTTTGTTTACAATGCTGCATTATAAGTATTTGCAGAAGGATATTTGTTACTTGCAAATATTATTGTTTCTCACATTTTACACAAACATAAAGAATAAACAAACACAATCCAGAATATCCTGTACTTTCTTGTGGCTGCTTCTCTTCAGCATCTTCCTTCAGTATTTCCGGCTCTGTTGGATAATTTTCTTCTAGCCACTCCTTGTAGTTGTCCATTGTAGGGCAGAGTCAGTGCAGAGTCTCGTGAGTCTCTGGCACCCTGAATCACTGTCTACAGCTCCTGAACTTTTGCTGAGTCCAGTCCTCTTTCTATGCGCATTGTTTCCGAGTGGAGATTGGAGCTCAAAAACCCCATGCAGTCCGCGGAGCGAGTCTCTGGAGGCTCTCGAGGCTCTTGAGGCTTGAATTGCACCGTATCCATTCTCATGGAACATGACAGACTATCAATGTGGAAAGCACATCAACCACTTACACGTCTGCAATTACGGCACAGTGGAGAAGGAGGTCTCTGCAAATTAACCTCGTTCCCAAACAGGAAAGAAGCAACGATTGGCAGATCACAAGTAAGAAAGTCTGTTGTTACAACGGCACCCGCTGTATGCTCATTAACACTATCGAGTGAATATAACTTAAATAGGAGCTCAAGTGATAATTATAACATGTCTGCATGTGTCTCACACTTCCATAAAGGCAACTTAAATGCAGGTGAATCTAGAGACAGTGAAAACTCACCCCGAGAAAGTTTCAGTGTGGCGCGGGTGGAATCCTCAGTTCAAGCTACATTGATTGGTGATCCTGGGGAGGCGAGTTCTTCTCTCGCCGACGTGCTTCCCATGTTTTCCGCGAGGCTAGGTGGTGGCTTGCTGAGGGATGTTCAAGTTCCCAGCTCAGACGAAATAAAGGCTGCAAAGGCGTTGAGAGTTGTACCACCGTTGCGTGTCCTGGCTTGAGGAGCAATGCAACAAATAAAACTAGTCCTGATGCTGCCGATCAATGAGTTCGATCGTAGAACGCAACGCCTCACATATGAAAGTACAGGTGCATGGCTTGAATGCGCTGTATGCCCAATTAAGATACCGTTATCTATCCAAGAGATGCAAACCTCAATGGGAATAAAAATGCTATCCCTTTCAAATTCTGAAAGCAAGAGGGGCGATGCAAGTTGTCAGAATGATCAGCAAATCGTGACCACAAACGTGACCTTAAATAGTGACTGTGAGGCCGAACTCTTTCAAAACAAACTGCCTGCGGAGGAACCCGAGGAGGCACACTCTGTCAAATGTGAAAACAAGGAACATCCTGATCAACCAAACAACATCAAACGGACTGAAATAAACCTAAGTTCACCTAAAAGGCGTGATTCCTTGACAGTAGTAAATAACCTTTTGCAAGAACTCACAGAACTTAATGGAACCCTAGCATCTAAATCACCCATCAGTGACATCAGAAAAGTTCAGGAGGACTCTTTTAAAGAGCATCAGACCAATAGTGAAATCCCTCAAATGAGGTCACCCCGCCGCCACAATGGGCAGTTGGTGCCAGGAAAAGAAGACGGATGGCCCCCAGTCCATCCTCAATGACATATTGTTCACAGAACAGAAACATCATTAAAAAAAAACTCTGAATCCAAATACACATGTCAAATCTCCTGTGATAAGGTCTCCAAACAAAGAGACCCTACAACCCTTGAGAGAAGAACTCCCGAATGGATCCTCCTCAACAGATGAGTCCTTGCAGGATTCTTCATTTAAGGAACGCGACCATCCAAAAATAAGACCTCTGTACCATAAAACCTGCTCAAACTAAGGCACGAGGGACATCCATGTGCAAAAGCTAATTAAGGAGGCCTTAAATGACCTCAGACCATTTGTAATGTCATCCCTAACTATAACCATGGCACCAATGCTCAAAATGTACAAGGAAATTAATGAAAATATAAAAGACCTATCAACATTGTCTGCACTTATGAACTCGAAATTACTAAGTGCTGAACACGAAATTGATCCCTTGAAATCCAAAATATGGGAAAACGTAAGAAGAATTGATCATTCTATAAAGGAGCTTGCGGACCAAAAGAGCAACAACAGCGAAGATAAAAAATGATTAGCTGAATTGGTTAGGGAAGCTTTGGGTCTGCTGAAACATAATCAAAAGCTAAGTAGAGAAGACCAAGTGGCGACCGTACCAATTCCACACCACGTCAAAGGTAATAAAAGACTAGCTCCCTTGAGATTGTCATCTAATGATAGCTCCTGCAAAGCCACCGAGAGTCAAAATCTACAGCTAGTATGCAGTATCCAGCCCCTATCAACTATGCCGATGGTCAGAGGTCCAAGCGTGTCTGATGTACAGCAGGAGCTGGACAACGCTTCCCACTGTCAGATAAAAAGACCTGAAGTAATTGACCTAGAAAAAGTGGACAAACCACAGGAAAACCAGCGAGTGCAGTGCCAGACAAAGTCCATCAGCAATACTGGCAGTGGTAAGGCCGCAAGTAATGGCTTTGAGAAAGACATTATCAAGGCTATTCCCTCAACTTCAGCTAATGGGGAGGGCACCATTGGTATTCCTGAGGCGAATAAAAGTGCAGACGGTGTTGCAAAAGATAAAGCTTAGTCGATATTCCAAAATTCTGAGAATAAGGAGTCAAATTTACCTCAAGTCAAAAAATCAAAAAATCAAAAATGCAAAAGAAATCGAAATAACATTGGCTCTAGGAAATTTCTGCGAAATTTAAAATCAGTAAATGTCTTTGTAAATACCGAACTGCCCAATGCCAATAACAAGAAGGATCAACAAACAGTGAAATATTCTATTAATCCTTCCATTATAGCCCCAATTGACCCAGATGACAGCACAGAAAATGTTCCCATTGAATTAATGAACTTGTCGACATATTAAGACAAGGCTGGTTATGAAGATAGTGAAGAAGCCTCTGATGTTGAAAATACAGACAAACCAGATGTAGATCAGTGCGGGGAGAACAAAACAACTATAATATCTGGGGGTTATCATAGACAAGTTACAGTCTGTCAATTGGTTCTTCCCCCTGGCAAATCGAAACCCACAAACATAGAAGATCAGGAATCCAACTTTATGACGATGGACGCCAAAAGAAAGCGTCTGATTGCTGTGTTTTGTGCCACAGTTATCCCAAAGGATAGATTCACCACAAGGAGTGATGCCAATGGAAGGCTTGCCGAGCCTGCTCAATCAAAAAGTGAAATAATTCCCCCAAACTGCCATACAAACAGGTAACCTACCAAGCATGAGAAAACATTCAAAACAAAAATCTTCAGTGATGACAGACAACGAGGGAACTTGGCTCAAAAACACACTTCATCCAGAAAGTCTAGCAAAAGTGGCAAAATATCATCTAATCCTTGAATGTATCTTGGACACAAAAGATGACCTGACTTTAAATAGAAACAACGTGTTGCGGTTACTACACCAAGTCCCGGGATTAAGATCCATAGAGTCTAACGATATACAAACTGTGGAATTCTACAATGAACAACACAATGACAAAGTGCGGCTTCACATAGACTCAAGATTAATCTGTGACCTATTACTTAATGCAGTACCATTCATCTTGTCATTGGGGTTTGACATTCATGAAGAACCAGTGACTCCAGTGGAAAGAAATATGCCTAAGGAAAGGTCAAGCGATATCGAAAGTGATAGGCAGAACAATGTCAAGGTCACTTTTGATACCTCAGCATCTCTTGATTAGAAAGCAAGAGAGGTGGCATTAAATGAGGCACGCACAGATCGAAATGAAGTGAGCAAGAACACCGATATTCGAGATAAACCAACATCAGGAGAAAATATCAAAATCATGATTCAGGGGAATGTAAACCCCATGGGAAATGAAAATGCTGCAAGGGTTCATGATTCTGAGAAAGACAACCCAGTAAACTGGAATTGGTTAGCAGGAGTACTGGGGGGCCAATCCAGCTAATGCCATAATGGGCTTGAAAGCCCCGTTTTTAATATCTTGTCCTAGAACACAAGAGGGTTCAGTCACCTGTTCAAGGCAACTACAAACTGGCTGGAGGACCTCTCAATCATATGCTTGCAGGAAACGTGGATGGCATCCAGTCCCATCTCGGACAACTTTCAATTAGTAATAAATACAGCTATAACAAGAAAAAAGGGATGTCCATCCACTGGTCTCCTGACTATGGTCAGAAAAAACTCAGAATGGAAAATTATCAGCTCAACAAATTATACGCCATTTATACAGCACACTGTGGCGGAAGCAACAAGCACGATAAGAGAAACCACAATCCGACTGGATATTATTAATGTTTACTGGCATCACAAAGTGGCGGGTACCATCAAATTTATGAAGACTGTCCTTGACTTGATTGATGACATTAACAGTGTGCAGGACTCAGCCAACATAATACTCTGTGGTGATCTCAATTTAAACTGTATAAAAGCGATTAAAGATGACCTGGGAATTCAAAATGCCCCTCAAAAATTTGCCTAAAAATGGTGCTCAGCTTTAGAAGAGAGAAATCTAATGATAGTAAATGCCAACACTACAGGTGATATTCCTGCTCAAAAAATCTGAAGAAGTAAGAACCAGACCTTTACTATAGACTATTTCTTTAAATCGGAAACTTAAGTCATCGGGTGGTCTCCCTTCAAATTACCAGCTCTACATGTAGTGACCATAGCCAACTCAAGATGTCTCTGCAGTCATTTGAAACGAACAAGACCCTGAGTTGGGATCACAAGGTAGTTGTGGAGCCAAACAGAATATGCTTAAAAATAAAACCCTATGAGGTGAAGGTAATTACAGATTCTTACTGTAGGATCCTAAATGGACCAACATCAAACAAAGTAGAATACACCCACCTGTTGCAGCAGTTTGAGAGCCGAGATTATGGATCTAAAACATGCTTGTTTAAACCAAAGCACCAATTTGATGACGAAATTGTCAAAAGAAAACAACAACTATGAAAAGAGCTTAGACAACATGCCAACCTAAATAAGGACCATCAATATTTGGCAAAAAAGCAAGTATATAAAAATGCAAAAATTGGATAATCTCCCATAGATCCATTTTACAACAACAAGATGCTGAAGCAATTTTGTCTAGCCTTAACAACAAGAATTCATCAGATTTTTGGAAATTAATAAATAAAATCGACTGCCAGCAGCAAGCGAACCAAGTGAATATGGTGAGTGAAATCCAGTGGATCAAGCACTTTGAAACAGTGTATGAAAAGAAAGGAACAACATCTTCTCCGAATTTACCTCTAAGGGCCAAATGGGATTTGCAATTTGTGATAGAGGACATCTTACAGAGTATCCAACAGAGTTCTTCCTCACGGGCCCTGGGACCTGATGGTCTAACAAATTACATCATTAAACAAAATCCAGAAGAATGGGCCGTATTTCTAATGAAGTTCTTCGCAAATATAGCAAACGAAAGGAGAATCCCGATAAGTTGGAAAAATGTGATAGTGATTCTGATTTTTAAAAAGGGAAATAGAGCAGAGCCCAAAAACTATAGACCTACCGCACTGTTAGATGTCCTTGGTAAAATCTTTGCATCCCAACTCCAAAAACAACTGTTGAATTGGATCAAAACAACTGACCACTTGGATTGCCGGCAGACTGGCTTTGTAAAAGGTCTGGGATTTGGTCTAAATCTGATGATTCTCAACATGCTTAAAATGGAAGCAATTAGAATGGACAAAAAGATCCACCTTGCGTTTGTGGATTTATCACAAGCATTTGACAGCATCAACAGAGAGATTTATGGAAGAAAATGATTGCATGGAATTGCCCGAATAGTCTATTATTGGCTATTAAAGCCCTGCACACAGATACTGAGGTAAGGGTGAGATTGGACCAAAAGGGCACCCTATCTGAGTCTATAAAAACTTGTTGGGGTGTAAAACAAGGTTTCCCATTGGCTGCGATAGTATTCAATCTTTTTATCTCTGACTTGCAGGCGAAGCATATGAAGGAGCCAACATGTTTCCACCAAAGATCAATGGAGGTGAAGTCAATTGGTTACTGTAGATGGATGAACTGGTCCTTTTGGACCTGAATCCCATAGGTCTCCAGCAAAAACTAAATATTTTGGATCAATACATCCAACGCAACGGCCTGTGTGTCAATGCAAGAAAATCGGAAATATTGAGTCTACAAAATTTAAAACAGAACAGAGAAACCATTGGAAAAAAGAAGTTTGTCTGGAAAATGGGCAATGAAACCATTGATTTGGTAAAACAAACAACCTATTTAGGAATGTGCATTAGCTCCAGTCTTAATGATGCCCCTTGGGTACAACAAATACTGTATTTTATACAATCAAGTATTGTGTCAGATTAGGGTCTTGTTTATTTGCTGTTTATAAAAAATTATATATTTTTGGATTTTGTGGTTGTACTTTATCTATTTTTTCAAAGATATGAGTACCAGTACATCATTAATAGAGGTGTGTTTTTTGATTCCCAGTGTGATACCTATATTTTTATGTCATTGATGTTTGTGTTTCTATCTGTTTATTTTTTTTTAAATTTATATACCAATTAAAGTGGAGGTTCTATTGTCTCACAATCATAGTTGTTTTTCTGTATAGTAAGGTGGTATTTCCCGAGTGAGAAATGTGTTATTAGCAGATTGTGAAGTTAAGAGATAGCAATATTATTTTTGCTGAATTTCAGAAAATTAGGTAATTTTGGAAGGAAATTGTGTCAATGCATTATGTGAATTGTTGGGTGATGAACCCCATTGCTCAGAAAATTGTGGCGGAATAGATATTTTGAGAATGGGACTAATAGTGATGGTGAGGACATAGGTGATGTGTATCAAAAGCATTGGCATATTACATTTTTCTGGTTCTATAATATTACTTTAGATGGAGTATTTGAAATGAAAGGTACATGCTAAAATTGTGGAGAAATAGTTTTGACTGGGAGCACTGGATGTTTTCTCTTTGGGAAAAGAAAATGAATTAGTCATCTAAGGGAAGTACACAGAGAAGTATATCAATATATTTTTAATTGTTATATAGGACGGGAGGACTTGCTGCGGATATCTCCACCACGAGAGCTGCGTATATTAGGGCACAAAATTCTGTGCAATAATCACATTATTTCTTGAATGTTACACCACACAATGTTATATGTCTTTCTGACTCCATGTCCTTAGTTCTACCCTTGTGTCATTTGCATTTTGAAACCTTGGAAATATGTATTTTTGAGTATGTAAAAAATGTACGAATACCCACGGCTACAAGCAGGGCAATGATACCTGCGGCTATCATCAAGCCAATGGGACATTGCGTATTTTGAAGGGCCTCTGTAGCCACGGGTATCACCGCTGTGAGAGCTGCAGATATTAAACACACATGTCTGTGCAATAATCATATTATTTTGTGGTAGTTACATCACACAATGTTACATGTATTTCTGATTCCATGCCCTCACCTCTACCCTTGTGTCATTTGAACTTTGAAACCTTTGCAATATGGTTTTTTGAGTGTGTAAAAAATGAGGTGTACCCACGGCTATGAGAGGGTGTTCATAGTCAGGGGTCGAATAGCCATGATTATAAAAAGATGATGTTAAAATAAAATTTTGTAGGCTGTTATATGCCTGCATATGTAATAGGTAGTTCTTAAAAGGACTGTTTTGGCGTCCACTGAGTGTAGTATTTCAGAACATTTGGAGTACTGCTTTGATGTTATCAAGGAATTAGGTGTACACCATCATGTCTGTTCTGGTTAGACTCATAGAACTAGATATTGTTGTTTGATATCCATAATTGTTTTTGGTCTATCGTGAAAGCTGAAACTATCTTATTAAGAATTCTCTGTGATTTTTCCATTTTGGAATTAAATCTGGTGTTCTACTTCCATTTGTATCTCTGAGTCAGATTGGAAAAGATAAAGGTGGTGTGAGGAAAAGGTTCCATGAACATTTCAAAATCATGCCTCACACATTACCCAAATCATTGCCTCCAGAAGGAATGAGTATTAAATACAGATGCCCTGTGCTTATTAGGCTCAACAATTTTGCAAATCAGCCCATTCCTTGCAATCCTAACCATTTTACTCTAATATCAGTCAAACCCAGGTCCAGGCTAATGTGCAGTTTCCCGCAAATAAAACATTAACTAAAACAGCCAACTTTCTCCAATCAACCACACCGTTTAACAACCAGCCATGATATCTGTTCTTCTTCTCAGTTTCTAGGGAAATTATTCCTAGTGTGACATTTTCAATAATTGCAGGAGTGGGGCATGCATGTTGTCTGTGTTGTGCCGTTTGAAATTGGTTGGTGTTACTGTTGCAATTGTGTACTTGGCTGTGATAGGTTTCAGTGAAAATGTGTCAGCCATTTCAATAGTCTTCTTACTGAAGTCCTGTTCTTGTGCCATTGATTTTTTTAAAGTATCCTATGCACCATTATGTAGATGTATGCCATTCTGAATGGAGATCTCACACTGTGCACATGCTCACTCGGATATTAAAATATTTGGATCTTTTGCATAAGTTGAAAGAAAGTGTCAGTAAATATGAACATATTTAAAGGTTTATTTGCACTGTTGTGTGTGTAAGCTATATTGTCATTGTTTTTTGTTGCTGAAGATTACACATTAGATGTTTAATGAAGATTATATGTTGTGCTACATGGTCATTCGTTTTGAAGGAATAACTTTCTTTTTACTGTGCAGAATCCATATTATGGTTTGTTTACTTAAGAAAGAGAACTAATTGCATTTACCATTTTGGTATATCTCATAGTTGTTAATATGGTGTTAATATGGCTTTGGCGTGTTGTTTTCTCTCCCTTAATATAATTTCTAACTATACAGCGGTATATCTGGATATCTAAAAATGTATGGCACAATTTAAAACAGGATTTTAAAATAAGTGGATGTGGTCTTTGATTTTGAATTTTTTTTTTTGGTTTCGACAGTCAGGATGTATAATGAGATTTAAACTGCAGAAAGACTGAGGGCCTCATCACGAGGTGGGCGGTATCCCGACTGGGATACCACCCAAATTTATTTGCGTTAATGCCCACCCATCTGGCGGTATTACCGCTGGATCACGGGTTGGGCATTAACCGTTAGTCCCCATTATTGGACCCAATGGGGCATTTTCAGCGTGATTACCGTGTGGTAAAACAGCCAGTGGTAATTGCACCGAAAATGAGAATTTTTCCAGCGTGTTTACCAGCAGTTCTGAGCTGGGGGTAAACATGCCAGACTTGAGATTAGGCAGAGCGGTACATGCAGAGGTAACACTGTTACTGCCGCATTTAAGGGCTACCGCCCAACTCGTGATCAGGCCCTGAGTGTGCTACGTTCACTTTAAATCTGTACATGCTCACAGTGCAGTAGATATGTATTTAGGAAGTGTACATTTGCACCAGATGCAAACTCAACCTGTTTGGTGCAGTTGTTTTCCCTTCCCACTCAAAGTGCTTTATGGCAAAAACAGATCTCCATGTGGAAGATTGTTGATTGTTGAAGACACTTTTTGTGTGCGTTTGGCTGCAACACAAATTCCCTTCCTAGACTTGGAAATCTCCATTGTGAATAATAAAATTGAAACACAAACCTTTAGAAAGCCCACAGAAGAGAATACTATGCTACGTGCGGACAGCTGCCATTTAAAAAGTGTCACCAATAATCTCCCATGGAGAATTCATCAGAGCAAAAAGAAACTGTAGCTATGATGAGATGTTTCACAAAGCAACATTTTAAACAACAGGTTTCTCCAAAGAGGGTATGACGATGAAGTCATAACACGCCCTTTGGATAAAGCCAAACTAAGATCGAGAAAGGAATGAATGATCCCCAAAATACGTCCACAAAAGGATTTGAATATATGCAGATTCATTACTGCATACTCCATGCAAAGCCATTTGATTTATAACATGGTCAAAAACATTGGCATATTCTACATCTAGACAAAGAGATAAGCAAACATATAGATTCAGAACCCTTTTTTAAAAAAAAAAAAGCAATGACCATTGGGAATCTGGTCGCGCATTTGTATCTCAAACAAAAGAAAAAACAAGTACAGGCATAAATTGGTTAAACACCAAACTGAAAGGCTTTTTTAAATGTTCGACATGCAACTACTGCAAATTTACCACAAACTGTCACACATTCTCTGATGCGTTCAATACAACTATACACATCAAAGAGTTCATTAACTGTAAAAGCACCTTTGTAATCTAAGTAATCAGATGCATCTGCACAAAGGTGTATGTTGGCAGCACTAAATGAGAACTTTGAGCAAGAGTATATGAACATCTAAGGGCAATAAATATACAAGATGTTAGATGACCACCAGCAACATACTGGAATGGGGAACATAAATCGGATGATCTTAGACAGAGTCATTTCTGTGGCCTCAAACGCCTTACTCAAAATGAAAGAGGGGGCAATTTAGATAAAATTATGAGACAGGAAGCGGCACAACTAATTTTCAAATTTATGGCTACTACCCTTGGCCTTAACTCGGACAATTAACTTTACTAATTTTTAGGTTAAGATACAGGATTTTGGAAAGATTGGGAAACAGTGTAAAAGATAGTGATGCAAAAGATAGTAATATTAGGCAAAGACACTTGGAGGAACAAAATATTCATGCATTAGTTAAAAGGTACTATGCAGAGTGTGTGGCTGCCGTCTGGCCATATAGGCAGAACTGAATTAAAATGGGAAATACAATGATTTGAGCATATTGTGCATTAGAATACTTAGAAGCAAGTTGGTTTTATCTTAAGATATAAACAAAAAGAAAGGATTTTAGGAAAGTGCTGTATGGGCATTTAGAGGTGAGCTATGGCCATAGCCAGATAACTGTAATGAATGCCATGATGTTCAAAACAGTAATAGAAATATGGTATACATCATATGCTATATGCACATTGATTTATTATATTCAATGATGCAGAGTTGGAACAGCCTTCCTGCCTCCCTGAAACTTGAGGAGAACCATCTCCGGTTCCGGAAGTGCCTCAAAACCTTCCTCTTTGCTTCTGCTTTCTCTCTCCCTCTCCCCTGCTAAATCACTGAAACTGTACTGAATCAGCAACTGGGCCACTCACCAATCTCGGTCCTTGGCCCAGCCACTCTCCCCTGCACTGCCTTCCTGGCAACCCCTGCACTGCGGGACTGTCTCTGTATCCCTACAGCCCCCCTTCCCAGCACTTGTCTGCACTTATCTTGCACTTGCCACCAGCTGGCCCTTATTATTTATCTTGTTCATTACTAACCCTGTACTGCACTTTCCCCTCTCCCTTTCCCCCTTGCACTTTTCCCGTCCCCCCTACCCTTGCACTTGCGTGATCTGAATGACACCTGTCCTAGTAGGATCGTTGTCTGTCTCCCCTGCTCCCCCCTCCCTGCCTCGTCGCGCCTTGGAACACTTGTGTATAGGCACGTTACAAATGCCATATCATATCATATCAGAGTGTAGATCCACCAACTTGCATAACTACCGAGTTCAACATATTCTGATGGTCCACTTCAAAATGGCCGCCATTTTAGACTTATAATTTTGGATATAAGGAGAATCCAAAATGGCGCCCAGCAAAGTGGACGCTCTGCACCACGAAAATGCTTTGCTGAACTGTGGAGGCTTCTCATGGACCCACAGGTAAGCACAGTTCAAATCCAAGGGAGCTACTGAAGAGAGGGGATAGTTGAGACTTTGTAGAAGCATCAACGCTTCTATGGGTATGTTTTTGTAGATCTGCAATCCGAATAACAATCACTTTTTACGAGATGCAGCACGAAAATAGGGGCTGGCGGGAAATACTAACTTGAACAACAATAAACAAATACAAAATGTACTGTTACGGGTTTGTAAGGGGATACCTAGTGTAGCGGAAGAAGATAACAAAAATGGGTTACAGTAGGTTGTGTGTCAGACAGATTTGGGGCAGCTCAAATAATTAAAAATGTGACAAGATATGTCCACCCTGCAGATCACACACATGCATAAATTAAATGAATTGATTTACTTAACATGAATATGTAATGGTAAATGTAGATGTATATGAGTAAAAGTGTTTGCACAGTCTAAAAGATATTAGAAAATTGGTTGTTAGATGGTACCTGAGGAATAAGGATAACAATAATTTTGTTCCAATTATATTTTGAATTTTTTGAAGGCAATAAATGGTATGGTATAGATTATTTATGCAAATGATGGAAACTAGTTGCAGTTGCACATAGTCTTGAAGTAGCTCACTAGCCTCCACTGCTAGAAAGCTGGAGACTAAGCACGTGTCGACAATTGGTCAAGAAATGTGATTTCAGTCGGAAAGACTATTGAAATCCCAACATTGTGTTTTACTGTATTTGCAATTACTGATGATGCAGTAAAATTGATTTAGGACGATTGTTCACAAAATAACTCTTGAGTTTTTTCACTTTTAAATAAAACACTGACAACTGAAACTGTAGAAAGTTTACTTTCTACACCTCAGATGAAAAATATGACTCATTTAAAAGATTATGTATATGCAGGAGTTTGTCCCCAAGAAGTTGGTAGCTGAGAGGATGGTTGGCTGTGCCAGCCCAGCACCCAGTCAACTCCTTCGCTGCCGAACCTGAGAGGATGTGGGACTCTAGCGTATTTCGAGAAAGATGGGAAAACGCGTGCCCATTTAAAGGTCGTCAGGAGCCCTTTGGAAATCTTCCCGCCCGAGATCAGCGAGTCATGAGGCAGACTACGACGGGGCGGTGAGCACCTTGATGGGGAGCCGGCAGCCAAGCAGCGTCAGCACAGCACAGAACTTAAGTATTGTTACAGACCAACAGCAATTATGGGTGTGAGGGAGGGTATGAGTATTGTGGAGTATCATTTAGTATTGCTCAGCATTGTTGAAGTACTGCTTAGTAGTGTCATAGCGGTGCTTAGCACTATTGTAGTGAGTAGGGAGAGGAGCGAGGTAGAAGTCCTTTTTTGTGGTTAGGGCATATTCGGTCTTCAAGGTAAATGGTTCTGGCGAATAACATAGACTATTAAAGGCTTGTATGACAAAAGTGTGTAACTAAGGTATTCCTGTGGGTTGGGCATTTTAGCTTGGGTCATAGATGATGGTATTCCAGTTAGGGTTAGCAAGGGAGCTAGCCTAGATTGCGGAAGGTGAATTGACTGGTTAAGTCTGCTGGGGAGAGGCGTTTCACACGTTAGGTGACGCAATGGGTGCAGTTCAATCACAAGAGAAATTGGTATACTCTGCCTGGGGAGCTGTGGAGTTCTGTGTGGGGTTGGAATTAACAGGCTATTATTGCATGTGCACGATATCTTATTTATGCATAGTGTGCTGATAGCTCAGTGACGTCACCCCTAGAGTTGCATAGGACATGGAGAGTTGAGACGGTGAGGAGCTAGTATTGAGAACTTGGGATTGGCAGACGAGATGAACCAGTGGCAGTGCACGGAAGGTATATGCACAGGATTGTCATTCTGTGCCTGAGGAGGCATCGATTGTAAAGGAGGGGTGGTGCACGGAGCACGCCTGATAAGGTGAAGAGCCAGAGAGGCTTGTAGAAATTAAATACATATTAGTATTGCATTGTGACCTTTATCCCTGAACAGTGGATTATCGGAAACCTGTACTTGAGGTCAGGTAAGGAGGTATTGAAATGTATCAAGGTAACAGTGGGGGAGTTACTCCAATCCATCATTTGTGTAAGACCCTTCCACCCTACATGGAAAAGATTTGCAAATACAGCATAGAATAGTCCAAAAGTATAGAAGGTAAATTAACAACCCTGTGTGAGTTTCTCCAAAGACTTGCAGCAATCGCTATTGACACATATACAGGGTGCTTACAAGTGGAAGAAATTGACCAAACGCATGGAAATATTTGAGTTGTGGTGCATGTCCCAGGAAGGAGAGGGGGAACCCACAAGTTGTCAGTGGAGGCTAAGCCATCAGGAGATGAAGGGTGAAGAGACCCATCCCTCCACACCTCTCCCTGCCCCTCCAAGTGTAATATCTGGTGACACAGGTGATGAACAAGCAATGTATTGAATGAGGGAACTAAGGCAGCAGAGGGATATTCAAATCCAAACATATAAGTCACCACCATACACTAAAGAAGATAAGCCGAAGAGTGCAGGACAGCAAGCCGGTGATGAAGGGGCAGGCAGTGAAGCGCAGCAGCACGCCAAGGAGGAGTTCAAGGGCATAAGCATGGACGAATGGATAACAGCGCAGGTACTCCTAAAGCTCAAAGGGAAGACAGATGGGGAGGCAGAAGGGGCAGAGCTGATGGATGAGGAGGACAGAAGGGAGAAGGACAGGGAAGTGAGACTAGAGTGCGAGGACAGAGAAAGAAGGAGAGAGGAGAAACTGGAGCGAGAAGACAGTGAATGGAGAAGGGAAGAAGAGATGGAGCATTTGGAAAGGGAATGGGAAGAAAATATAGAAAGGGATATGAAGGAAAGGAAGAGAGCAGAGAGGGAGAGGAGGGAGAAGAAAGAGAGAGAACTGGAGAAGATAGAGAGACAGAGAGATAGCAGAGCAAGAAAAACGCAGTTTAGCAGAGAGGGAACAGAGAAGGTTGCAGTTGGACAGACTGGTGAGAGAACGAGAGTGCAGGGAGAAGGATGAATGAGCAATAAGGGCAGTAAGCACACAGGTAGAGCGGGATAGGGAAAAGAATGGGTGCAAAGAGGCTAGATGAGCTGAACCAGATAGCACCAATTTGTGTGGCAAGAGCGCGATAGAAGGGAGTGGAGGAGGTCTAGCGGCCTGGGCAGGAGACAGCAAGTTCAATTTAGTAGACATCAATCTTAGCATGAAACCAAACATAGGGCCTCATTACAACTTTGCCGGTCCGGGAACTACGGTATCGGTAAACTACAAGTTGTGCTTGCGGGTGCCTTTCTGCCCGCCAGGTATGACCTGGTGGGCAGAGCGGCACCCACGAGCACAGCATGTCGGATGCACTGGCACCATTCTGAATGGTGCCGGTGAATCCGACCTCCCCATTCCCATTGAGCCGTATGCGGCTCAAATGGGAATGGGGAGCATTTCATTCCGGCACTCATGAATGGGCAATTACTGGGTCCGGCAGGGCTGTAATGACCCGGTAATTGCCCATTCGCGGGCACTGGAACTTTTCGCAAGTTTGGCGTCAGCCTGCCGGAAGAGAGAGGGCCTAGACAGATTAGACTGTATCAAAGGACACGGGAAGAGAGGGCAGCATATTCACAGATGCCTTTATTGGCGAGAGGTGGGTCGAGACCTCAGTATGTACCATGGAAGCACACAGACAAAGAGAATGTGAAGTGTAGGTTACCATCATTGAGCACGGGAGCGGGGAAATGGATTTATGAGATGGAGAAGCTGACAGCTGGTCACAGATTATCAGTGGGTAACATAAAAGGACTATTAGTATCAATACTGGGGGACGCAGCTGATGATGATGTATGGAAAAGGGCGGGGTTCCCAGGGGTGACGATACAGAACACAGAACACAGTGGAGCACCATTTGCAAACTGCAGGGCAGCAGTATGGCAAGCATTACGAACGCAATACCCAGACACAAGACATTAGGGCGATTACGTCACGCAAATGAGGGATGATGAAGATCCCATGCACTACATTCAGGAGATTCAAGAGCTTTGGCGCCTCAAAACTTGAGAGCCCAGGGACAAAACCATGCCAATATTTAACCCTATTCTACTGCAGGGACTACCAGAGCCAGTACAGAAGAAGTTGGAAAAATTGGTGGGGATGAAAGCGAAGCATTGGCCAGAGATACAGCACACAATAGTACACCATTGTAGGTTGTGGTAGGAGAAGGTTAAACAAAAGGCAGAAGAGGGGAAGGCAGACGAGGCATAGTTAATGCAGCAAGAATTATCAAAATATGCAATGAAAGGGGCAGTTATGAGCAGCCCCACCCCACAGATACAGTAGCAGCATCAACAGCCACAACTATTTGCACTGCCCATGGGTGCAGAGTACATGGGGCAGGGCCGGCCAACAACAAGGATTCCAAGGAAGGGGAGGCGTTCAAAGGGGGCGTGGCTTCAGACCACAGACGCATCACAACCAAGGGTGGGATACAAGGGGGTTTCAGGGATATGGACAGCAGATCAAGGGGATTTCCCAGGGGGTTTTCCAGGACAAGGGAGGGAGCCACCATGGTGCTGGACATGCAGGCAGCTAGGACACCTTTCTCGAGCATGCCAATTTAGAGGACACAGCAAAATTGGGGAGAGCCAGGTATAAAAGTATATTTTGCATGAATACCCCCTGATAGTAAACTATTGACCTCAGCACATTTGCACCATACTATAAATTGCATTGAATCAACCTGAAACTGGCTGACTACGCCACCATTTTGAGGTATCCGCCATTTTGGTCACCTCTTGCTTTCTGTACCATGTTTAGAATTGTGTTTTTGGCTCCAGTTGAGTAAAATGAACTTTGTACTGTTTCCATGATGTCAATGTAGATAAGTATGTTCAAGCTGTTAAAGTGGATTGTTTGTCCTACACTGAGAAACCTTGGAGTTAAACAAAAGCCATACTAATCAGTAATTTAGATACCATCTGTTCGAAAAGTGCCTTCTCAGATCACACAGCAAAGTAGAATGATGAATAGCTGAACGTGCTCTTCTTGCAGAAATCTTTGGTTTCGCTTCTTGAAACTAAGCTGACTTTAAACTCAAGAACAAATGATAGACACATAAAGCAAGCTAAATAAGGAATGTTACCTTTGTGCCTTATATTTGGAAAACATGTGAAGTGTTTAATGGAAAACAACAAACTATTCAAAACTGTTTTGACATGACTTAGTTATGTGGATGGGCCATGAACCCTAGGTAAATGTATGACACGAAGAGGGGCTGGACGATGTGTCTGTGGGCTGGGATTGTGAAAAATCTGTATAAATGTACGTGTATTTGAAATGTCCAGAACTCTCTCATCTTACTGTATCTGCTTGCACACATTGCGGAGTGTTGAAAGACCAGACAGCTGCCTGTTAATAAATGTACATGATACCTTTGGACTCATGACTGGAGTATTTCTATTGTGTGGTATTAAGCCTCAATATTCTTTAATCTTTCATATGGCGCCCGAATAGGGACCCACAAGATCGATGCCACATTGCTAGATGAAGACGAGGTTACCAGACCGGGTTCGGAGAGTGATTTAGCGCCCTGCAAAGTGAGACGCGATTCCTCCGCAGTACTGCACGCCCGATCCTTGGACGGTGAGCAGCGTTTAGTGGGCATCACGACAAGGGTCCCCGTATCAAGGCCTGTTTTGCGAAAACACCAGCCATGACAATTTGATGTCCGATCGGAGCCTTTGATTTGAAATCAGGTGAGTCGTACCCCGATTCTTAAAAAATCCTGATATTTGTTGCAAGTGTTGTCTCTGCAGAAAGAAACATAGCCAGGTAAGATTGTGATTTAACTATGCCTGGGAAAATGTCATCCTGTTGCAGGGTTTTATTCCGCAGGAGAAGGCAATCTTTGAAACAATGCCAACTGGTGCCACCCAATGGGTCGCCGGCTTATTTAATGTATTGTGAGTATGGCCTAGGACCTACCATTTTTTATGATATTTGGCACAGACAGACCAGGCATGTTTCCAAACTTCAGTAGCCAGTTGATGGTAGTTTTGAAATTGCCCGCCTAGAGAATTTAGAATCTGTATTGTTGAGAAAAAAGGCTAGGCCTGCAGCATTTGATGCAGTTAGAGATTGGAGGAAGAAAGCTATTCAGCAAATTAGAAGTAAAGAAAATCATGCATGCAGACACATGACAAATGCAGAGAAAGCATTGTTGCATGATCAACAGAATCGGTCAGAATCCATTAAAAGTATGGAAAGGGCTTTTCAACTAGATGTGCAAAAGATATATCCCTCTCAGGATGTTCATACATCAGACGAGTTAATTAATAAATTATTGAATGAACGTAAAACTGTTTCAACTGCACCACCTCCTTTGGTGCCTCCCCCTGTTGTTGCTCCTCCTACTCCCGTTGTTGTTCCTCTTTTTCCCGTTGTTGTTCCTCCTCCTGCACCTCCACCCGTGCCAAGAGTTGCCATCTCCATATTTCCGTCTGCACCGCCAGCGGTATTGCCTCTGCTACTTATTGAACAAGAATTGTATGAACCCTCTTTGCCATGTGGTTCTGCTCCACCTGTAGTGTTTGAAGGGGCGGGAGTTGATCCAAGAATAGTGACTAGTAGAACAGTATCTAAAGACAGAAAGAGAGAATTGTATACATGGGCTAAAAAGTACATATAAGAGGGTGATGAAGTGGCTATTTTAGTTGCGATTTCTGATCAAGAGGGTATTCCTGAACAGAATATTTTGATAGAATGGATGGGAATGTATTTAGTTGGTATATGGAGTGATTTGACAGACATGAATGTCCGACAGGGGTTGAGGGATTTAAATGTCCTTGCCCACTCAAGGTACACTGCTGCAAATGTATATGAACATATAGAGAAGGTATCTGAGTTTAAAAGGGAGCTACATCAATTACAGGAAGATGAGATGGATGTAAATGGACGGCAGGCTTCATATGTGCAGAAGCGATTACTTCCACCATTGAAATCAATGAGTGACGGAATGCGCATTTGCACAAGAAACCCCTTAGATGGATTTCGGATGTTTCAATTTCTTCCATTGAAGTGCATGACACGTTTAGTCAGTATGCTCCGGCAATGCAAAGGAAGGTGTTACAGGTGATGGTTGAATATTTACAAGATGAATTTATGGAGAGAAAGGAATGTTGTCCCGTAGATTTGATGGTTATTAATAAAAGAGCATTTTCGGCCGATACGGCATTGACTTCTTTGTCACTTGATTTAGCCTTGTTGCTTAATAGACATTCAGATTTGCCTACTTTACAATTGCCGATGAGGAAGGTTCCTCTGACATTTGTTCCGAAAGTAGAGGTTCCAGCTAATGCTGAGGCAGGAACACCTGCCACTACTATGGAAGCACACTATGTCTCACAGTTTGTCCATGTCCCGTTTTCTATACAGGAAGTGAATACCATTAGACAATCAATTCCAGATATTAGGAAGAATCCAGCAGGATTTTATAAAGAAATTGGATCTGTCTTGCATTCATAATTTTTCACACTTGGTGATATAGATTTGTTGTTTCCTGTGATCCCCCCTGCTGATTTATGGAAGCAGATTAGAACTGTCGATGATCAGGCAGGGATGGGTGATATGAGCAGATGGGGAAAGGAATGCCGGTGAAAAACAGCCACATGTGATATTGATGTTGCCAGACAGAATAGTGACTAAATTAAAAACTCTGGTTCCTGAAAAAAGAATCATATGGGATAAGCTTATGGCTTGCATGCAAGGGAAGTCAGAGGGTGCAACTGAGGGGCCGATTCATGGAACAAATGTGCACCGAAAAAAGTGGCGCAAGCTGGCGCAAGCAGGCGCAAGCGTCAAAAAGGAAGCGCATGCGCACGCGTGTTATTCATGGAAGACCCTGGGCGTGTTTTTCTCGGGATGTGCACCAAACCCGTGCGTGACGCACATGGGCGCACACGTCATTGCAAAATCCAAACGCTGTGCGTGACGTGCACAGGGAAAGCGCACAACGTCTGCGGGACACGGGGCGTAATGCATGGAATGGAGAACAACGCGTGAAAAAGAAGGCGTAACTGGGGAAGTACTGCAGGGAAATACACAGAACGCCCACACGCACGCAAACAACTCGTATTCATGGATTTGAATACGGGAAACAAGAGCACGCTAAAAGACGCGCGGAGGCGTCAACACGTTCGCCACAGGAAGACAGGCGTAAGCGTCCCCATGCACAGTATAAAAGCGCGCACATACAACAAACACGTACATACCGCTACGATGAATGCCCCATTTGGCGCAGCACTGATTGTGGGACACCGCAGGAGGAGGATAATAGACAGGGGCCGCATTTTTTCCCCCCTGGACAAGCCTTTTTGGGATGCCTGACAACCAGGCCTACGGCAGGTATAGGTTTCCACCTCGTATCATCCCTCAGTCCGCAGGCACATATACATGCCCAAAACACCCACAGAAAGGCAGGCCGTCGTCCAGGACTTTTACAGGGTGGCACACTTCCCCAAAGTGCTCGGTGCCATAGATTGCACCCATGTGGCCCCACTTCCACCTAGGGCCACTGAGCACATCTACCGAAACTGCAAGCACTGGCATTCCATCAACGTGCAGGTGGTATGAGATGACAAGAAAATCATCACCTCTGTCTATGCAAACTACACTGGCTCCACCCATGACAGTTTCATATACAGAATGTCCTCCCTGAGCCGGGCCCTGGAAGCTGGCCAGTATGGCTACACATGGCTCCTAGGTGAGTACAAATGTACGTGCACATGCATGCATGTCACACACAGACAAATACACAAACCCCAATAATCACAACCATTATCACCTTTCCAGGGGACAGTGTCTACCCTCTGAACAACCACATGATGACGCCAATCCGGAACCCCACCACACCACCCCAGGTAAGATACAACGCTGCCCATATTGCAACCAGGGCCATAGTGGAGCGCACATTCGGAGTGCTCAAGTCACGCTTCCGCTCCCTTGACCGCTCTGGCGGCCAGCTACTCTATGCACCCCCAGTAGTGTGCAAGATGATTGTGGCAGCATGTGTCCTGCACAATGTTGCAACACGGCAGGGCGTACCGGTGGACATGGTGGTGCCCCCACATCCCCAACCACAGGGACAGGTGCTGCCCATGGGAGGGGATAGGGCAAGTGGCGAGGCAGCCCGGACCCAGCTTGTGGCCACATCTTTCACCTAATCTCCCACCCCTGCGGAGTGCACACAGGCCTGGCACATACCAGGTGACAATCGATGATGACAAAGAGACAGTCAACTGTCACAACCTTACCACCCTGAGAATATTGCCATGGAAGTGCCACATTGTGTGCATCCCTAGCTACTGAAATCTAACCAATCATGTGTGACCAAAAGGTACGCATGCAAGGTGTGTATGACACAGACCTGCAAAACAGGCCATGACAATCACTGGTATGTCACAAAAAGCCACCAAAACCACAACATGACATGGCAAGCAATAGCAAAACACCAACACAATAACAATAATGTACACATTGACATGTGAAAAATGCAAAGTGGTGTCAGACAATGATGCTTGACATGGAATCGGATGAAATGACTGACCAACAACCTCACACACAAAGCAAGTCATACTCAAATGCATAACAACAGTTGTAGCTTGAACATAACAATGAATGCCTGTTCACATGCACATTGTGCACGGTAAAATAAACACTGCATAATACGTGTGCTGTGTCCATCTCCTACAACACACTGTTCAGCACACAGCATAGTGACCAGTCATTGTGTGTGATGCACACCCTGAGCATAACATGAAAATGACAAACTAAATAAAAAAACAAATCACGCATGTACAGGATCCACAAATGGTCATAGATCATGTGCTCCAGGGACACAGTGGTCCCCAGAAGGCTAACTGTGTGCACATGTAGACATGGAAGGGTGGTTGTACATGTTGTGGATCATAGTGCGAGTGTGTGTGTCAGTAGGGACATGCACTCAATACATGCATGTGCAATCAAGTGACCATCAGTGTCCTCATCACATGTGAACATTGCCCATGTGTACACCCCAGCATGTCAAACCACATCTATACCCTCACACCTGAAAGGTAAACACAACACATGAACAGCCATTGATCAGCAGAATACATAGTGTACATAGGATACCACAATTACAATGTCAGGGTGCCCATCACACTATGGGGCAAGGCAACTGTCCAACAACAAAATGCCCACCCCCCTCCCTTACGTATCACCTTGCGTGTAAAAAGTGTCCAGCACCCTCAGAGGCCACCTTGACTTGCAAAAACACCAAATCAAAGAGAACTTAAAGCAGGCCAACACAGAAGCCAAGCAAAAAGCCTGCAGGCAGCAAAACAAACCCGAAGAGCCTCCAGTAGATGACTTGAAGTAGCAGTACGTCACAAAGCCCAAGTACTAGCACAATGATGGAACAACCAAGGTAGCACAGTAAAACAATACAGGATGTGTACCATGTGTGGTACATAATATCGAATGATGCACCACAAACTGATGTGTACTGTCACAGCTCCCGTGTACAGGCGCAGGAGTGGCACGAACCAACCACCCCCACCGTGGTCTGGGTGCCTGCAAAGTCAAACTCACACAGGCCTCTGAGACCCTGGTGGGGAAGGAGGGTCAGGGATATGCAGTCGGGACAGGCATTGGTATACTGGATAACCGGAATGAGGGGCAAGAGAGTGGAGTAGGATTGACAAGGGAAAGTAGGGAATGTACAAAAACATAATAATCACATTAACAAATACACAATCAGACCAAATGTGTACATCATGCACATAGTACCAAATTACTCAAATTGAAGTCAAAGAGAAACTTATCTCTGAGGCGAGTGCTGGCCTCCTGCCTGCGCACTCTCAGGTCCGGTAACATGAGCAGTTCAATGCTGCAAAGATAGCCAGAGTCACTAATCTGTGCGTGCCCATAACACACACACACACACACACACCACCATGCATGCCCCAAAGTAACAAGCTACTCTACAAACTATCTGGTGTGGTGCTTCGTACCCAAACATAAGATTCCCCCCGTGATGGTTCATACACAGTCAATGCAGTAAGTAATGCGCCGGTGGGTGCGTGGCAAATGTAAGACCAATGTGTCAAGATTCACACATCATCCAATGTTCCCTGGGTAAGCATCCAGACGCATTTAGCAAGGTACGACTTCAGTACAAGTCATGTTCCAGCATAACCTAAATAAAGTAGGTAGTGCATGTGGCAATTCAAACCTGTAAATGAAATGCACTGCACACGAGTCGGTCCCTCGCTGTCTGTCCCTGTGAGCTGCTTCTTTCCCTGTCTTGGAACGCTACATGACTAATACAACTGCCTCAATGGACCATGTTGGACCGGAGGATATGTGCCACTGCCCATGCATGTGCCCCTGACAATTTTCCCATCTACTACCCATTAAGCAGGTCTGAGCCACAGTGGCCATGGGAAGGCTGATGAAATGATGCCATGCAATGTAGGTCACCCTGGACACGTACTACAATGATCATCCAGTCACGGACATATAGGGGCATGTATGGAATCCACATGGAGCATGAATGGGCACTCATGTCCCTGCGGTGCATCTGACCTCTGCACAGTTCAAGTGAGACACCCTGCATCAAGTACAAAGGATGTACTCCACAGCATATGTCTGGCAGATTGGCTGGTAGAAGTTAGCATGTACACAGGACGCATGAACAGGCAAGTACTCAACGGCAAAATTGAAGCAGACAAGTGCAAAGGTGAAATAGGGGTGCAGAGAGGGGGGGTGGAGGGGCAAGGGAGCATGCCTACGTGGAGTACCCGCATGCAGGCAGAGGACACATGAACGTCAGTCATGCTATGACATAGTCCCAGAGCTGAGAGCAAGGTCACCCCAGGCTACATGCAGAAGAGCCAGTGAGCTGGAACATGGACCGGAGGGGCATCCTGGTGACCAGCATGTGAGTAGGGTGCAATAGTGGTGATGCGGACAGTCCCCGTCCGCTCCACATGTCCACCATACTGCAGAGCAGCCATGCATCAGTGAAGCATTGCATTACTTGCACATCAGAACCATGTACACATGACATGTAGTGGCAGTCATGCACAACACATCACACAAGTAAAACACACATGTCCTCAACAAACACGTAGCAACACTCACTGGACTGGGCATCAAAGTCCGGCATCTCTCCCACTCCTTCGACCAATTCAGGTGGTATGAACACTGCAACGAGTGACTCGTACGGAGTGAGGTCTTCCTCCTCAGGTGCAAGCCCACTGCCAGTCACCAGAGTCAGGTTGTAATTTGAGGCACGCATAGCCTTAGCGCTGCGTTTGAGGTCATTCCAACGCTTTTTGCACTCTTGCGCCATGCACACCTCATGGCCGAATGCACTCACATATTCCGCAACTTGCTTCCAGTGGGTATCACGGTGGGCAGCCGTAGTCTGACAACTAGGCCCCACTAGCATGTCACAGCTGTGGTCCCGCACGTAGTCCACGAGGAAGTCCAGTTCCTGGTTGCAGAAAGGCTTCTTCCTCGACATGCAGGAGGTCGTGGCTGTGTGTGGGTTCCCAGCCTGTGCTGCAGGTGCAACCTTCCTCCTCTTGGATTGTGGCGCAGACCCTGGCTGGCAAATGCTGCCCTGATTAGTATGGCCAGTGGCACCGGTGGTATGAGCCAAGGGAGTGGCAGGTGGAGGGACGACCAAAGGCCTGACTTGCGTCTGCTGAGGCAGGGTCATTGACCGCGACTGTCCTGGTTGACAGGCTCACAACCAGGGTGTTGTTGGCTGCATCTGCCCCTGCACTTGCCAACACCGGGCTGGTCGGGGCAGCAGATGACATTACTGCCCCAGGGACACATGTCTCGGTCAGGGCAGCCCTGTGTGCACCTATGGTTTGCCTCCTGCCCTGTTGGAAATCTTCCAAGGACTCTTCAAGTGCCAACGCAGCCTGCGCTGGCAGACCCTGAGCCTGGGTGGTGGTGTCAACAGCTGCACCTGCAGCTACCACTACCCTTGGGCCCGTGGCAGTCAATGAAATGGACTGCCGGGTCACACGGGTGCCAGTGCCAGATGCAGAAGCTACATCTCCCTGAACCACAGGGGGTGGTGGCATGACTGCACCGACACATGGCACAACATCATGCACAAGTAATGCACCCCTGCCTCTTCCCCCTCTGTGGCCACCTGGACACCCTGGAGTCCCCCTACTCCCCGGTCACCCCGGCCACGTCCCTGACCATGCCCGCCACAAGCAGTACGCCCAGCTGAGGCACCCCTCAACTTTGGTGGCCTCCCAACTATGGCACAGATAGAGTAGTGCCGGCACAGATGGAGGAGTGCCAATGGGAGGTGTGCACCACAATTGTCCTGGGCAATTGGGGTGAAGGGGGTGGGATGCAAGATGTTAATAGCACCCCTGCACCTGCAAGGCTGTATGTGACCCTGGTGATGTAGTGACGGGTCACGCAATGCTCAGGCGCCCCAAAACTGCAGTAAAACCGTGCACGCAACCCCTGCAGCCTACGTGTGTGGAATTAACCTCCCGCAGAACGCGGTGGCACCCAGAAACATGAAAAATGCATACACGTGGGACACGCAGGCTACTATGACCTCAGAAATGGGTACGCGAAACACAGGGGCACCCGCAGTGGGAAAAATAGCATGCGCGACTCACCGTCAGACTAGTGCAATGATGAAAAACATGCATAGCAAATACCCCAGCCAAAAGAAGAGATACGTCCTTGACCCGCTGTGAAGTTGTGATGGTGCGCGAAACAACACGGAGTAGCAACACACATGTCGGTCTCCACGAAAGGCACGTACAGCGAACTGCTGGCCCCGATCACCTTTAACCAGTGCTGAGGGAAATGCCCATGCCTGTCACATCAATTACGCGTGTAGGCCTTTTCCTCAGATTACACGCATTCACACGCGGACATGCAGTTTTTTCACGCGCTGAACCACTATGCACACATCACGAGGGAAACGCCCACGCGCGTAACGTCACAGACGTGCTTACGCGCTAAGGGCCTTTCCTCGGATTTCACACTGACGTGCACTTTTTTCACGTGCCAAATCACTCTGTTCCAAGCTGGCTATGCGAAAACACATGGAAGACCACGCTCCTGCCCAAAAGGCCATTTTCCTGCCCCCAAGATCCCTGAGCACGCTCCCACCTGCCATCTGCTGCTGCCTGCCTGCTGCCCACATGCCCTGCTATTTGGTGCCTGCACGTCAGCCATCTGCAGGGGTCCAGTTGCTGTGTCCACCCCTGCTGGAACAGAAGACTCCCGACTGGGATACCATCGCTCCACAGCCCAGCCCCAGGACCCAGTTGCCCACCCACGCCTGCCTCGGATGTCGCCATGTCGGGCCAAACACCATCCGAGACCACTGGCGACCCCAAGCCAGAGAGGCAGAGGGCCACCAGCTTCAGTGAGAAGGAAGTTGGTGTCCTGGTGGAGTATGTCCTGGGGCATTATGATGCCCTCTTCACACCATTGCGCGCCGACAAGGAAGGACGGAGGAGGATCTGGACGGACATCGTGGGTGCCATCAATGCAGAGGGGGTGGCACCCCGAAACCTGAAACACGTCCAGAAGCGCTGGGAGGACTACAAGTCCAGGACCCTCAGGAAGGGGCCATCTTACCAACCAGCAGATGAGGGTCCTGGAGCGCATTCGCCCAGTGCTTCGCCACCAGATCCTCAGGATGCAGGCCCGTCTGGAGTCGAGTGGTAAGTGGCCATGCACTGCTGTGTAAAACAGGGCATGTTGTAGTGTGCTGGTAGTCGGCTACTTGCCTGTATGTGTAACATAGGCCATGTATGGATGTGTGTGAGCCGGGACATCATGGTAGTGCGTGTGAGACCAGTAATGCGTGAACCACATAGATGGTGCATGTGTTCCAATGAGACATGGGGAGCTGCATGCGGAATGCACACATGAATGCAAGCCAGTCCCTGTTCTTGGACATGGGTGGGGGGTGAGAGATGGGTGCTGCTCTCATGTACATGTATGGTGTGCATGTCTGTGTGTCTGAGAAGCGTGTGTGTGACTTTGAAACACCATGGATACATGACACATGTCCGTGATGATGTGTAGATTCACTCATGCAATCTGGTCACCGTTGTATCCACTGTGTCTGTGGTGTACGAGCCATGATGCATGACCCTCCAGTGATGTGTGTGCATGGGGTCAGTATGAGCCATGATGCATGTGAGTTTGAAGGCAACATTTATGTCCATGGAGGGCCTTGTACATGGATGCTGATGTTGATTGCATGTGTCGTGCCTGTTCCTGCATGTGTGTTGCGTGCTTGACCCATGTGATCTGGAGGGACAGGATGGAAGTGACGTTTGACAAAGCCACTCATGTGTTATTGCTTCCTGTCTAGGGGACTATTGTGCAGTGCTCTGATGCTTGTGTTCTATGTCTCCCTCTACGCAGCGTCGAGTGTAGAATAGGGAGGAGAGGGCGCTGTGGAGCCAAGCGGCGGGGATGCCTCAACCGGGCGGCGATGCAAGGCCCAGCCACCCTCCCAGTAATTGCCACCATGTGGGAGCGAGGGGACTGGTGCCGCATCTGCCACTACGGCTGTAGCGGAAGGGCCGTGTGAGCCCCCACAGGGGCTTGCAATGGCGGAAGACGGTGCGGAGACATCCAGGTTGGTGGTCTCCACAGAGGAGGAGGAGCTCGCATCTGAGCCGCACATGGGGCCTGGTGGGGGTAGTACCACTGGTGCAAGTGGTGCAGTCCAGAGCCAGGGTCATGAGGCAGCACAGGTCACCGCAGAGGGGCCTGTGCATGTCGCTGTCCCTGACCCTGTGAATGCACCACCATGCACCAGCAGGGATGCCCCGTCCCAGGCCCGTCCGCAGGTAGGGGAGAGGCCCACATCATCTGGCATTCCACTACCTGCAGACGAGGGGTCCCATGACCGTATGGGCTCCATCCTGATTGGTGTCGCGTTGCGCACGCGTGACATTCGTGATGACTTGCATGCTTCCTGGGGGGAGCACGCACGCCATCACGAAGAGCTGCGTGGCAACGTGGCACTGTTGGGAGGGGCCCTGGTCGGTGGGTTTCTACATGTGTCGCGCACTCTGGCAGACCTCTCCTCCTCTGTGGAGACAATGCGCCAGTCGTTCTCCCTGCTGTCTTCCGGCCCAGATTCCACCAGGGCCCTCTGTGGACCTGGCCCGACTAACACAGCCGGCTTGGTGGAGATCCCATCCCTGCCACAGTCGGGAGTCGGCGGTCGAGCAGGGGTGGACACGCCAACAACTGGAGACCAGCAGATGGAGGATGTGCAGGCATCATCGGATAGGGCACATGGACAGCAGCTTCAGCAGGCTCTAGGTGGGAGCCATGATGGCTCTGGGCCATCAACATCAGAGGGGCAGGCATCGGCCAGAGGGCAGGAGAACCGTGGAATGGGTGTGTCTTCCGTGTGGCTGCGGTAGAGCCAGCGTATATATGCGGAGCGGCGGCGGGCGGAAGAGGCACGGCTCACAATGGTCAGGGCGGAGAACTCCATGCAGAGGCCACTGAGGCGGGCTGAGTGCTTTGAGGCTATTTGCAGGGAGTTGGAGTCCAACATGGCATCGTCCCAACAAACCGTCGGGGCCATGGAAGAGCACCGCCTCCAGGACATTGAGCAGGAGTTCAATGATGCCCTGACCCGGGACATCGGAAAGTGAGCCGTTGGACTAGCTTGCCGCCATTGTAAATAGTTTTTAGTGTTAGGTTTCATTTTCGTTTTCATTTCTTTTGGGGTGATTGGACTATGCCCCACACTTTTGTATAGTAATTTCTTAGGTAGTTTCTTAGATTGGTTTCAGTTCTTTTTTTTTGGCTCATGGACCCTTTCAAAATTGCTTGTACATAGTTGGACATTGGATTTATGTGTACATTTTCTTTGGATTTCAAAATGGAGCAACGGAATTAGATTTCTACGTTTCCTTTGGATTTGTTTTGGTAGACAGAGAATTTGGACCATTTTTCTTTAGGATTTATTTGGATTGCATCTACATTTAATTTTTCATATTTTTGGAAATGCATTTCATTTCATGTTTGTATTTTTTTTGGGTTTCATTTCATTACATTGATTTTGTTAATAATACATTTTGATATTTTAATTCCATGTGTGGGATTCGCTCATTGGGTTCATGCATGTCAAAATGTGGTTTTACACAATCTATGGCAAACAGTGTGGGTGTGTGACGGACATGTGTTGATGTACATGGTTGACTTTTGAGTTGTGTCCTGACATAGGCATGTTTGGTGTGGGGTGGATTGGTGAAATCATTGCATGTCAAGACTGGGGTGGCATGCTGTGGTATTTTGGTGCACATGAGGCCCATGATTGTGCAGCTTCCTTTCGTGTTGCAGGGGGACATGAGTCGGGGCCTGCTGGCAGGTGCCCCTCAATGCTGGGTGGATGGGGGTGCTGGGGGACATGAGTCGGGGCCTGCTGACAGGTGCCTCTTACTGCTGGGTGGATGGGGTTGCTGGGGGACATGAGTCTGGGCTTGCTGGCAGGTGCCCCTTACTGCTGTGTGGATGGGGGTGCTGGGGGACATGAGTCGGGGCCTGCTGGCAGGTGCCCCTCAATGCTGGTTGGATGGGGGTGCTGGGGGACATGAGTCAGTACTCACTTGTGCGTGGTGACATGTGGGCTGGCTGGGGGGCTTCGCCAGGGTGGATGGGCTGCCTGTGGGGCATGGCCAGGGGTGCAGTGTGTACCACTGTGTTGAGGTCTGCCTGAAGGCCCTTGGGAGGGGGGAGAGGGCACACCTGGGAGGACACACACTGGCAATTCGTTGGGGCACCCCCAAAATACACATACTCTGCTCTCACAGGGCCATTCGCGTGTGAAACTTCCCGCGTACCCCAGAAATACACGTACCTAGCTCGCACAGGGCCAGTTGCGTGTGAAACTTCCTGCGCACCCCAGAAATGCACGTACCCCGCTCGCACAGGGCCAATCGCGTGTATATTTCCCGCGCACCCCAGAAATACACGTACCCCGCTCGCACAGGGCCAATCACGTGTGAAACTTCCTGCGTACCCCAGAAATACACGTACCCCGCTCGCACAGGCCCAATCGTGTGCAAAAACTTCCCAAGCACTCCAGAAATACACGGACCCCGCTCGCACAGGGCCAATCACATGTAAAACGTCCCGCGCACCCCATAAATACACGTACCCTGCTCGCACAGGGCCAATCGCGTGTAAAACTTCCCGCGCACCCCAGAAATACACGTACCCCGCTCGCACAGGGCCAATCGCGTGTAAAACTTCCCGTGCACCCCAGAAATACACATACCCCGCTTGCACAGGGCCAATCGTGTGTAAAACTTCCCACGCACACCAGAAATACACGTACCCTGTTCGTACAGGCCCAATCGCGTGTAAAACTTCCGGCGCACCACAGAAATACATGTACCCCGCTCGCACAGGCCCAATCGCGTGTAAAAGTTCCCACGCACCACAGAAATACACGTACCCTGCTCGCACAAACCCACTCGCGTGTAAAACTTCCCGTGCACCCCAGAAATACACGTACCCCGCTTGCACAAACCCACTCGCGTGTAAAACTTCCCGTGCACCCCAGAAATACATGTACCCTGCTCGCACAGGCCCAATCGCGTGTAAAACTTCCCGCGCACCCCAGAAATACATGTACCCTGCTCGCACAGGCCCAATCGCGCGTAAAACTTCCCGCGCACCCCAGAAATACATGTACCCTGCTCACACAGGCCCAATCGCATGTAAAACTTCCTGCGCACCCCAGAAATACACGTACCCCGCTCGCACAGGCCCAATCGTGTGTAAAACTTCCTGTGCACCCCCGAAATACATGTACCCCGCTCGCACAGGCCCAATCGCGTGTAAAACTTCACGCGCACCCCCGAAATACATGTACCCCACTCGCACAGGGCCAATCACGTGTAACACTTCCCATGCAGCGGGGTACGTGTATTCGGAGGGGTGCGCAGGGATTTTTACAGACGTTTTCGTGGTTGGGGGGCTGTATGCTGGTCCATTGGGCTGTGCGCCATGTACGGGATTTTTGCGCTGTTCATGGCGCACAGGGAGGGGTTGGGGGCGTAACTGGCGCTGCTGCAGGGTCGCTGCGCTACTCTGCACCATGGCTGGTTATGGATGTTGAAATCCATGAATACGCTGTGCGTGGAAATGGATTTTGGCGCATGCGGCTGGCGCAGACTGCCGCATGGCACACTGTGCACCAGCCGCATGCGCCACTTGTGCGCTGATTTCTATGAATTAACCCCTGAGTATTTTAACAGATTTCAGCAAGTATTTTCGGATTTTAGTAGTCAAGATTTGAGTACAGAGCCAGGAAAGAGGCTATTTGTTGATAAATTTGTGTGTGGATTGTTGCCTGAAATCGAATCACAGATTATGACTTCTGAGAGTGCATGGCAAGTGAAATCAAAATCTGAAGTGTTACACATGGCACAGTACTATGAAAATAGGGTTAATACAGAGAAGGAGAAGGTGGAAAAGAAAAAGGGAGACCTGAAGACTAGAGTGTTATTGCAGCAAAGAGCCAAAGGAGCCAGAGGTGGGAATACACAGTTCAGAGGCCAGTTTACACCACAAGGTGGTGCACAACTGGGTTCCGTACACATAAACCAGTGCGCATATTGTAGACACGAGGGTCATTGGGGAGCACAATGCCCGATCCTACAGCAGAGATCAAATAGTATGTATGGTGCCATGGGTAGATGTCCCGAGGCTTTCCTGGGATAGGGGGTGCTGGTAGAAATCAGTTTGCAGAGAAACAACAGACACCATCACAAGATAATCAGCAACAGAGTGTTAGTAGTGGGAATATTTTTGATAATCCTTTGAATGTCTATTTTTCGGAGGATTTTGCATCTGACGACATACTGTTCCATTAGGACAGCCCGAAGCAGGGTCTGGAACTGAAAACTATTCCCATCATTCCGAAAGGGACCTATGTTTAAATGAAGGTGGGGGATAGGGAACATCCCTTTTTGATAGATACAGGAGCACAGAAGTGTTCTATTGATCATTCACAGGTTCCAGATATTCCAATGTCATGGCAGACCAACATTTCTGTAGGGTTCTCTGGTACGCCAGTGGTTAGTCCGGTCTCTCGGCCGGTACCAATTTCACTGGGACCATTTACTGATTTGTGTCCCTTTCTATTGATGACAAATTGTGGTGAAAATGTGTTGGGATTAAATTCATTAAAGAAATTGAATGCTGTGATTTACTGTTCTCCAGACAGAGTGTACTTAACGATTTCGCCCCAACAAACTTCCGTTACGCAATTTTTGTTTATGCTTTTACCAACTGAATTGAATAAATAAATGGGCAGTTGATGATAATGACGTTGAAATTTTACAAATCGAGCCAGTTAAAATTGTGTTGAAACTAGGTGTTAAATTGCTGCGTATTCTAAAATATAAGATTTCGGTTGAAGGTGAAGGCTTTGAAGAGTATTATCTCTGATTTTGTACACCGAGGTCTAATTGAAGAAATTGTGGGAGCGTGTGTAATAGCCCGATTTTACCAGTCTACAAAAAAGGGGATAATGCGATTCCTTTTCGTTTTATTATTGATTTGCACGTGATTAATAAGATTGTTGCTCCACAGATTCCGATTGACCTGATGTCACCACAATTCTGACTATGATTCCAGCCACAGCTACACATTTTAGTGTTGTGGATTTGAAAAAGGCTTTCTTTAGTATTCCTGTGCATGTTGGTAGCAGATATTTGTTCGCATTTACTAATGTGCCGCAAGGGTACACTGAGAGTCCTAGCATCTATAGTAGTGCGTTGAAAGAGCAGCTTGATATGCTTAAGTTGCCTTCCACTTGCACGTTGTTGCAATATGTTGATGATCTACTTCTAGCTGCTGATTCTGAAGATGCCTGCAAAGAGGGCACCGTGTTGCTGCTAATTCATTTAGCAGAACATGGGCATACGGCTTCATTGAAGAATTTTCAGTATTGTCAACATGAGGTCGCCTATTTGGGCTATCTCTGAACGGATACAAAGCATCTCTGATATGTCTGTTCCAAATACACAGAAAGAGGTCAGAGCTTTAATAGGCATGGCCTCATATTGTAGACAGTTGATCCTGAATATTTCGTTATTGATAAAACCTATGTTGGAACTGACAAAGAAGGACATTTCTTTGCCTTTACCGTGGAACATGGATTGCCGGAACGCTTTTGATTTGCTTAAGGCTGTGCTGTGTTCAGCACCAGTTATGGGCACACCAAATTATGAAACAGGCTTTGTTTTGTATGTGCATGTATCTGATGGATGTGCTTTGGCTGTTTTGACGCAGGAACATGGGGGCAAGAATAAGCTCTGTGCCTATTTCTCCTCCATGTTAGACCCTGTTGCATGCACTTTGCCTAGATATTTGAGAGCTGTAGCTGCTGCTGCTGCATCAGTGAAACAAAGTGAGGGTACGGGTTTAGGTCATTCTTTAACCATGATGATACCCCACTCCGTAGACGTTCTATTAAACAGAACGCAGATGCAACATCTCACATCAGCTCGATTAATAAGTTACAAGCTGATTCTATTTGCACCGCATATCCAAATTATGAGCTGTTGTTCATTGAATCCGGCTGAACTATTGCCTTCTCCACAAGAGAATGATTGCAGTGACGAAATGTCACATGATTGCCTCTTTAATACAGAAGAAGAAACAAAGGGCAGAATTGATATACCATTAAAGAATCTGCAACGGGAGCTATTTTGTGAAGGCTCCTGTTTTAAACTACCGGATCGTACATCCACTGCTGCTTATGCAATCACCACATTAAGCACTGTTGTTGAGAGCAAACAAATTCCGCATAATTCTGCCCAGGCTGCAGAGATTATTGCTTTAACCAGAGATTGTGAAATTTCTGAAGGACGTAGTGTAAATATATATACAAATAGCCAATATGCATTTGGGGTGGTTCATAATTTTGTCCAACTATGGGCTGAGGATTCTTGACCTCACATGGAACAAAAATTCAACATGGCACTCTGATAGTCCGATTGATATCAGCACTTGCGCTTCCTACACAACTAACAATAATGAAGTACGCTGCACACCAGAAAGTGAAGGACGATGTAGGAAGAGGAACAACTTTTGCTGACAGAATAACCAAACAGACTGCTACTGATTTGCACTCAAAAATGTAAATGTTCGATTCAGCAAGATGGGTTACTGATACTTGTATGATGAACGAAGGGATTAGCTGTAGAAAAGAAATTCAGGCTGAAGCTAATCCAGAAGAAATCAAACAGTGGGCTGAGGGTTCAGGGGGTCTAGACGATGAGGGTTGTTGGGTGGATAATGAGAAGCAAAGATGGATGCTACCCAATGCCTATGTCACTGCTATGGTCACCATGGCTCATGGCCCAACATACATATACGCTAAAAAGATTTGTCTACAATTAGATTCCTTCTGGTATAACACTAATATCCAGAAAACTGCTGAACGTTTAGTCCAGAGTTGCATGATATTTTTGCAACCTAACGTTGGGAAGGGAACACCGACACCAAAGGTCAGTTTTGGTCCCCCCTCCATGCCTTTTGAGGTGATCTATTTTGATTTCATTGAGATGGAACGTTGCCAAAACTATAAATATGTCTGAGTTATGATCTGTGCCTATAGTAAATGGGTTGAGGCTTTCCCACTGAAAGACGCCACTACAATATCAACGGCAAAGACCATGCTTAGGGAATATTTCCCTAGGTTTGGCTTGTAATTTGGTCTGATAATGGCCCACATTGTATCGCAGCTGTCATCCTGCAAGTATGTGCAGGATTACAGATTGATAAACGTTTCCACTCGGCCAGACATGCTCAGAGTGCCGGCCTTGTGGAACACCATAACGGTATTCTAAATAATAAAATAGCTAAAATGTATGCACACAGCAATCTAAAATGGCCTGACGCTTTGCCAATAGCCTTAATATCGATGCGGACGACCGCACAATCAAAGACAGGGCTCTCCCCCTATGAGATTGTCATGGGGAGACCAGCCAATGTATGGAATGCTCCAAGAGCCAAGCAGTTGAAAGATATTGAGTATCCGCTTTTGTTTGACTATTGTGATCAGTTGACTCAAAACCTGCGTTTCACCAACAGGTACGAGCAGCCCTCCCTGGGTCCAGGTCACCGACTCTGACCTGGTCAGTGGGTCTTGGTGAAAAATGTCGAGAGGGGCACCTGCCTTGCACCTCATTGGAAGGGACCCCATCAAATCCTTTTGGCTACGCAAACTGCAGTACGAGTGACTGGAAAGAAACACTGGATTCACGCAACACATGTGAAGAGGATTCCTTTTCCTCTGCCCTATGACGAAGAGGAGGAGAAGGGAATTTATGATCCTGATGCTCATTATGAGCCTGCTTTGAGCAACACGTGGGTGCCATGAAAATACTTCCTTTGCCTGTGAGGCCTTGGGAGATTGTTGCTTCTTCTTCGAAAGTCCTTCCTGAGCCGGTGGGGCCTGGGAGGATTGCTTCTTCTTCTTCAATGTCTTCTTCTCCATCGAACAATATTGTTTCTGCTTCTTCGTCTTCTTCAGGAAACGATGATGCTTTGTTCCCTGATCATTCTGTACCTGGAGTTTTAAGGTATGCTCTGCGACCACGAAACAGGATTTAGATTTAGAGCTTGCTGACATTACATTAATGTAAATAGAATAGGAAAGTACAGCTAGCATTCTGTGCCCAAAAGAAACCCACAAGAAGCCAACGTTGAGCCAGTCCCTTGTCATTCCTCTGCTGCATACGATACGAGGCAGGGACCGGCCTGCCTCGTATCGTATGAAGTTACCAATCAAGTGGTCAAGTGCCACCCACGGATGAACTAAAAGAGCCTAACAGTGAGGCTTCTTAACGGACACTGAGAAACTATGCCTGTATTTGGGGCCACTCGTACTAATAAGGATACTGCTTGTTTTGCTGATAATGAGTCTGCCCATCGAGGGCCATGGTCCCCAAGGACCAAATGGATACTGATCACAATAATAGCTTGTTTTATAGTTACAATGACATTTGGGTTTTGGTATTTGCAAAATGCCCATCCGCTTGATGTCTTGTTATGACTGCAAGTATCCCCACTGTGTCTTCACCTTATGTGAATTTGCACACTCTCCGTCCACGAGACCTCCAACATAGAGGGGGTTATCATACCCATGCCATTTTTAATAAGACCAACTGCTGGGTGTGTTCACATTTGCCACAACATGGGGAAAAGGGACTGGGCTGGTATATACATACTCTCCCTTTAACTACTGCTTGCTATGCTTCACTTAGGGCATTATTCTATGGCCGATGGAACGATAGTGTCGCTGGGAATTTTGATCGCACTAATCTTACTGAGTTTGACAAACAAGTTTTAGCACCTTTAGGATGTTCTCTGTTTGCAAAAAGAAACCAGCTAAATGTTGCTTCTATTAGGCCTTCTGATAGACTCTCCAGACTTTTCCAATCGATGATTACCTTTAAAATGGCTCCCGCAGGTAATAGGGATGCCATGCCTCCTTCCTATAGCATTAAACATAGTGCACACTCTGTGCCATTTTGCATACAAAGGGAGGGTTCCCAGCCAATGGGTACATTTGAGGAATGTATGAATACTGCCGTACTAACCAGTGAGGATAGACCTCTGTATGTAGGAGATCCCGTTTACTTTGCTTGCGGTAATGAAGTGTATCCATGGTTGCCAAGAGACTGGGAGGGTACTTGTTATTTAGGGATACTTTAGAGTATGGAGGAGTATGTGTTGCCACCACTGCTGAAATCTCTAGAACTCGTCCCAGGCAGGATGAGGAAGGTGACACTCCCTCACAGATTCCGGGTGACGTTGCTAAATCCTTTGTGCCATTTTGGGGACAGATAATAAACTCCCAAGATATTAGAAAATTGGCAAGGGTTTTAAAGAAAATTATCAATGAAACCACTGACATCCTATATAACATGACGCTAGAACAAAAGGCTATTAGATTAGTGGCGCTTAAAAATAGATTGGTGCTAGATATCATTCTCGCTGAGCATGGTGGAGTGTGCAAAATGGTGGGATCCGCATGTTGCATTTTTGGACCCAATTCCTCCCCCTACCATATTTAAGGCAATTAAGAAATTGCACAACTTAAGTACTGAAGTACACGTTCCAGAGGGAAACTGGGATATTGGCACATGGTTCTGGGACTTCTTGCGATCTTGGGGCTGGAAGATCTTTGCAGTTGGTGATCCTTGGCATTGTACTGTTTTGCTGTTGTTTCATACAATGTCTTCCTGTCATTTGTTCCATGATAGGGGGAAGTTGTGAACAAGCAGTTGGTAAACTAGAACCTAAAAAACATAGGCAGGGAAAAATTACTAATGCCTTGGTAATGCAGGACATCGCCATAAAGTAATTAATGGTGATCAATGTTTTTGAAGATAGTGATTCAGGATGCTCTGATGATGATACGTGGTTTTCGGATGATGTTAATGTTTGAGCAATTATCTTCGCTTAGGCCAAACGGGGGGGTTAGTAAAAGTATATTTTGCATGAATACTGCCTGATAGTAAATGATTGGCCTAAGCACATTTGCATCGCACTGTAAATTGCATTGAATGAACCTGAAACAGGCTGACTAAGCTGCCATTTTGAGTTATCCGCCATTAAGATCGCCTCTTGCTTTCTGTGTTATGTTTAGAATTGTGTTTTTGGCTCCAGCAGACCAAAATTAATTTTGTACTGTTTCCATGATGTCAACGTAGATAAGAATGTTGAAGCTGCTAAAGTGGATTGTTTGTCCTACACTGAGAAACCCTGGAGTTAAACAAAAGCCGTACTAATCAGTAATTTAGATATCATCTGTTCCAATAGTTCCTTCTCTGTTCAAACAGCAAACTAGAACGATGAATAGTTGAACGTTATCTTCTTGCAGAAATCTTTGTTTTCGCTCCTTGAAACTAATCAGACTTTAAACTCAAGAACAAATGATAGACAAATATAAGCGAGCAATTGTGTTTTATATTTGGAAAACATGTGAAGTGTTTAATGGAAAACAACAAACTATTCAAAGATGTTTTGACATGACTTAGTTATGTGGATAGGCCATGAACCCTAGGTAAATGTATGTCACGAAGAGGGGCTTGACGATGTGTCCGGGATTGTGGAAAATCTGTATAAATGGACGTGTATTTGAAATGTCCAGCACTCTCTCATCTCACAGTGTCTGCTTGCATACCTTACGGGGTGTTGAGAGACCAGACAGCTGCCTGTTAATAAATGTACATGGTACCGTTGGATTTGTGACTGGCGTATTTCTATTATGTGGTATTAAGCCTCGATATTCTTTTAATCTTTCAAAGGTCAGCCCCAATATCAAGGGTGCCAAGAATACTATTATATGCAGGATCAACAGCCGGAAGGGCAGATGCAAGGTGCATATCAGCAAATGCCACAAGCCCAACTACGAGCACAAACACCAGCACAACCACAGGTACAGACACAGATACCACAGATGGCAGCACCACTACTACAGTATTTACAAGCACCACAGGTCAGGTGGAGCACACAACAGCTAGCTCAAATAGAGGATGATGACACACCAGCACACGTGGACACCGTGGTGACAGTAACAGTTTGATGACTGGGAGGAGTAACCATGGTGGGGAACAACCCCTTAACAGGGAATGGGTTATCCCTGTACCCACAAAAGGACAGTGCACAGATGAACTTGATGTGTCCCATCCTGTCGATCACACCCAACCCTGCAGAGGAACCTTGCGTAGTGGTGGCGATAGGTGACAAAACGTTTTCCTTTCTTGACGACACTGGGGCGAAAAGGTCATGTATTAGGGAAGAAGCATTTAAGTTGTCAGGCGATGCCATGAACACTCAAGGATTCTCTGGGGCTCAAGAAGTGCTTGCTTTTACTGATAAAATCTCATTATCTATAAGAGATCATGATCTATCTTTACCTCTACTTTATTCTCGACAGACACCTACAAACATATTGCGATGAGACATCATGAGCAGACTAAACATGTCCATCTCATTCACAGACAAGTGCATAGTGTGCTCAAGACCAGGCATACACATGTTAAATGTAAAACAGATCATCCAAGCATATTGTGGACACACGGAACAGAGGACTCAGAAATGTTCCAATATGGGACTGACATTGCCATTGCATGGATACCAGGCATTGCAGTGAAAGTGTGGCGAGTGCCAAACAAATGTCTGTTCAGGCCAGAGACACCACTGGACGAGCCAGAAGGAATGATAGTCTCCATTGAGATAGAGGCAGTATTGACAAGAGAGGCTTGGATTGCAGTGCATGCAATGGATGACACCGGGAGGGCGTGAAGAGCCATCATTGCAGTTGCAGAAGGGTGCAGGATAACCACAGTGACAGATGAGGAACCATTTTTTTTTAAATATAATTTTATTGGTTTACATTCCAACCTTTAAAATAATACACAAAACATTCATTCATTCCACTTCAGTCCTTCTCTTTACAATCCTCTTTAGCACTGAGTGTAACTCGTCCATGTAAGGGAGTGTTTAGCTATTTCTACCTTGCCATAGACTCGACTTCGAAAGATTTCCCAAGAGGCCAAAGGATATTTCACATCCTCACTTATTTGCAGGTACACTTGGGACTAACAATCGGCTTTCAATTATCGCAAACAAATGTGTTAAAGGCAGGACTAATTTCATATCTCTCCCATTAAACATTTGTTGCCACCACTCTTCAGCATTAAGAGATGGGTGGGAATCACTCCAGAGGCGCAGATGTCAAGTTCTTTCCGTTCGTAGACCACTACAGAATAGCACCAAGTGATTCAATGTTTCAGGTTCTTGTGAGCAGCAACGACATGTCGGATTCAAGTTTGCATATGTTGACCAAGCTCGTAACCGCTCTTTGGTTTTAAAACCATTCATTCTAAACTGCATAAACAGCCTTCGGGCGTTCGGGTCGGGAAATAATTCGATGTATTTTTGTGTGCTGTTATACGCACGAACTTCGGGTGGGGCCTCGCACATTGTTTTAGAGGACACTCTTTTGGAACATGTTAAATTCCAATCTGCACGCCAGATTTTTATTTTTGCTGCATTTGGGTTACCTTGGAGCACCTCAGGCTGGATATCATACTCAGACATTAGGGTTTCGCAATGTTTCATCCACATTGACAAGACGTCTGATCCAGAGGCGGTGGCACCATGGAAGATTTCAAATTGCGGAATTCGTTCGCATACTTTTGTTTTGCGATAGAGTAATAGCAAGCTCCAACACACTCTCGCATGAATTGAAATTAATGATAATTCATATCTTATGGATGTCGTTGCTATTCCTTTCGGTAAGTTAAGTACTTTAGTCGAAAAGATATTCTCAAGCCTAGGCCACACCTCCCATGTGCAGCCCAATGCATTTTCTGCCCCATATGTTAGCATTGGTATAACCTTTTGTTCATAGAATCGCAAAACCGCCTTCAGAGAAAATTTCCCATATCTATTTTTTATCACGAGAGCTTGACACGCCAACTGCTGGCATTTTCGTTTTGTCTCGTTATCCACGGGCCGTCATTAAGGCAGCAGCCGACCGTCATTCCAAGGTATTTCACACTAGGAGAAATCGTCAATTTTTCTTGACCCATCGACCATGCTGCTCTCTTTGCAAGCCTTGTCCTGCCACTTTTCAAGTCTCTAAGGACCAAAATTTCCCATTTCTTTGTGTTAATAAGCAGCTGGTTATCAGCCACATATTGTTGGATTGCATTGATTTTCCTTTGTAGGCCAATTGGTGTTAAATCCAACAATATGAGGTTGTCTGCGTAGAGAAGGCGACTTAGCCGTGATCTATGCATCTTCAGAGGAAAGGTGTTTATTGCCTCGATGGAATTCCCGATGTCAGAAATAAACAGGCTAAATATCGCAGCCGCCAGTGGGCAACCCTGCTTAACCCCCTTGAAAGTGTTGATCGGTTGAGACAGCGTACCCGTTTGATCCCGACGTACTCTGATTGCGGTTCCCGTGTGCAGTACCTTTATTGCAGCCACTAGATCTTTCGGGCAACACCATGCATGCATTTTATTCCATAAGAGTCCACGCTCAATCGTATCAAACGCATATGAAAAGTCAATGAATGCAAGGTATACCACGGTTTGTGATCTAATTGCCTCCATTTTGAGTAAATTCAACAGCAACAAATTCAACGAGCAGCCAACCTGCTTAACAAAGCCTGTTTGTCTTACGTCTACATGTTTCGATTGCGTTGCCCATTTTACTAATTTGTGCTGTTGCGTGGTTGCGTACACTTTCCCTAGGACATCAAGCAAGGCAACAGGCCGATAATTTTTAGGGCACGTTCTATCTCCCTTTTTGAACACTGGGACGATCACAGCAGATTTCCAAGATTGAGGCATCTGCCGCTGGAGATTTACTCTCTTAAAGAGAGACACACAAAAATCTGCCCATGTCTCTGGGTGTTGCTTGATCGTAAAATTAGTCAGGCCATCTGGCCCAGGAGCTCTTGAGTTTTTGGCTTTACTGATTATTCTCACAATGTCATCTCTGGGAAATGTTGGTGTCCAGTTTGAAGCGTTATGGTCATCTAAGATGAGGGAACTTCTGCTGTCTTTATATAGATCTTTGAAGTGGGCTATCCACACTGCTTCAGATACCATAGATGCTTGTAAAGCTATCTGAGGCGCATGTGTATCATTGATAATCTTCCAAAAGTCTCTGGTATTCTTATTATGTAGGCTTTTTAACATGGGTTCCGAGTCTCTTTGAAACATTATTAGTTTGTGTGATTTAATCCAATTTCTGTATCGTTGCTTAGCTCCTCTTATCTTCAAACCATGTGTCGCTAAATTGGCTGTTCATGCTTGCCGAATTGTACTCCTCATTAGACGTTTCTGTTGTAATATGGCCAAATCAAAACAATGCGTTCGTTTCAACATCATGTGTTTAGATCCACCATTCATGGTTTTGAAATTTGCCAGTAATTAAGAATATTCTAGCGTAGTTGCATCACTGCTAAATTGTTTCTCTAACTGCTCAACTTCGTCCTCCGCTAATCGTAGTAATTAAGAATATTCTAGCGTAGTTGCATCACTGCTAAATTGTTTCTCTAACTGCTCAACTTCGTCCTCCGCTAATCGTAGGCGCACCCTACTTGCTCACACGTCAATCTTCAGTTGCCATTTTGGTTTGACATCGACACGGGTATTCACAAATTCCATCTTTAACATGGCGTGGTCGCTATTAGGATTATGCACCACTTTTAGCGCTGTCACACGTTAATGGAAATCTGTCGTTACAAATATATAGTCAATGATGGATCCCTGATTTGCCTGATTCCACGTCGGGGCAGGCGGTATGTCGCCCGGCGTACAGCCGTTGAGCAGCTGCAAATTTCTTACACCCATTTCCTTCATTAATAATGTTGCCATGGATTTTTTCTGGAGCGATTTTGAGTTAAAATAATCTGTGTTCAGGTCACCGCAAAGTATTATATTTGATCCTTCTTGGTCGACCAATAGGCGATCTAGATCTGCATCAATAAACACATATGTTCCAGCCCTCGCGTGATTCCAATATAAATTTAATATGGTCACTTGCTCTATAATGCGGGAATGTTTGTCCAATTTGACAATTGTTGATTCCTGGATGAAGGGTGAGTGATTTACAGAATTGGTGATGCCGTAACCAGATGAACGTCGTACTAAGGTTATAAGTCCTGCCATTGGGCGACCCTTATCTAATTTTATGGCAGGGTTTAGCGCTATCTCATAGTCTGGTATAACAGGGATAACACTTAACCAGGTCTCTTGTAGGCAGGCAATGGCCAAGCCGCCCAACCACTCTGTGTTCAACAGGTGAGTAAAAGCACGTGTGTTCCAAGATCCAAATACACCATGCTGTAATTCAACATCCTTCTGGCATTATTGGTGAGATTTGTTATTTAAGGTTTTAGACAACCATTGCCAGTCGTGTGTTGAATCGTAAATGTGGCTAGTTGTCGGGTGATTAAGCGCTGATGCGCCTGGTTACATTTTTCCTTGTATGGTTATGGTAAGGCTCTCAATCCCGTCCTCTAATACAAGCATATTGTGGACACACGGAACAGAGGACTCAGAAATGTTCCAATATGGGACTGACATTGCCATTGCATGAATGCCAGGCATTGCAGTGAAAGTGTGGTGAGTGCCAAACAAATATCTGTTCAGGCCAGAGACACCACTGGACGAGCCAGAAGGAATGATAGTCTCCATAGAGATAGAGGCAGTATTGGCAAGAGAGGCTTGGATTGCAGTGCATGCAATGGATGACACTGGGAGGGCGTGAAGAGCCATCATTGCAGTTGCAGAAGGGTGCAGGCTAACCACAGTAACAGGTGAGGAACTGTTCAAAGAAGAGAGACAGGAATTGGAGATGGTCTTTGAAATTAGTATAACATTTTGGTTACCGATTCATTACAGAGAGGTGCCACAGAAAATGGCAATGGTGCTGGAGGCGCCACCCTCATTCTGGGAGGATGACATGGCAAAGGTACCAGACAGTTTATGGACCACCAGTCTTTAGGACGTGGGGTGCATCAAGCGCATAAGAGGGGTAAAGATTAAACTGAAATCCTAGAGCAATTTTACCAAGAGTAAAACAGTATCCCCTAACAAAGCAGGCAGACAAGGGCATTTATGAGACAATTAATGGCCTGATTGAGAGAGGCATTTTAGCACCATCAGAATATTCATGCAACACAGCAGTGTACCCATTATGCAAGGCCAATGGGGGGGTCATGGCATTTTATGGCATTTTATTCAGGATTTAAGACCTCCTAACCACATTGTAGAAGCAGAGTATCCTATAGCAGCAAATCTGGTGAGAATTGTGTGTGGCATTCAAGCAGAGCTACCTGTTTCATGGTCATTGATCTAAAGAATGCATTTTTTTCAGTGCCTCTACACCCAGACTCACATCTAACCAGCTCCATTTACCAAAACCAGAAGGTGAAACATACTCGTTTGCCACAAGGGTACAGCGAGTCACCATTAATTTTCACCAGAGCGATACAGATGGATCTGAGCAAAATAGAGACAGAAAGCACAGTTTTGCAGTATGGAGACAGCATTGTTATTTGCAGTCAGACAGAAGAACAGTGCAGAGACGACTCAGCGCACATGCTGACAGTGTTAGCTGACAAGGGGTACAAGGTGGACAAGGCTAAATTACAGTACTGTCAGAAGGAGGTCCTATACATTGGATGCATGGTATCAAAGTACGGCTGCCACAAAAAGAGCAACGACAAAAGTAACACACCCAGCCCTAGACAGTAACGGAGATGCAGCAGTTCCTGGGGTTGTGCAATTACTGCAGAGCATGGGTCTTTGACTACAGCACATATACAAGGCACCGAAAGAAGCACAAAAAAGACCAACAACACTGACATGGACCACAGACATGACTAAGGCCTTTGAGGAACTCAGGAAAGCCATAAGTACAGCTCCAGTGTTAGGGACCCCAGAGTATAAAAAGGAATTGTTCCTATTTTCACACACAGACAGTGTAGTGATGAAGGTGGTTCTGATGCAGAAGACAAACATGTGCCATAAGCAAATTGCTTATTGCAGTGGACAACTTGACCTAGTGATGAAAGGACACTATCCATGTGAACAATCATTGGCAGCTGCGGCCTTCACAGTGGAAAAGTCATCAGTAGTGACAATGGGGTGCACCACCATTCTTTATGTGGAGCACGCCCTCTTTGCGATACTGCATAAGCCAAAGAGCACATTGACCACACAGAGAGCATCAGGATATGAGGTGATACTATTGAATGTAGGACTGAAGATAGTAAGATGCAAGACTGTAAACCCACACTATTTTTGGCAGATGTTCTCGAGGTAGGGGGCTACACACATGATTGCACAAAAAACATAGAAATGTTCAGTGAGTGGAGGAAGACTCACTTGAGTGGGGAGACGTACTGTACATCAACGGTTCATCGACACTTGACCAAACTGATGGGATCAGACGTACTGGGACTGCAGTGGTACGACTGAAGGAAGATGGGACAAGCAAGGTGGTTGTAAGCGCGTGAATACCATCCCATTATTCAACACAGGCAGCAGAACTAGTGGCCCTTATATTAGCACTAGAACACAGTATAGAGAAATATGTGACACTTCATTCTGATTCAGCTCACGTAAAATCAACAGTACATTCAGGATTGGCACGATGGCTCAGGAGAGGGTTCAGGAGAGCAGAGATGGTACCCTAGTGCAGCATGCGCTTATATTGGGCAAATTGATTGAAGTGATTACATTTCCAAAACAGATAGCACTAGCGAAGTGCCAGGCCCAAAGGAAAAAAAGGGAAGACCCTCTCTCAAGAAGAAATGAAGTAGCAGATTATGAGGCAAAGTGTGCAGCATATTTTGGACAACTGTGGGAAATGAAGGAGAGACCAAAGGCTCAGGGAGAGGTGAGGAACATGATGATGAGGGAAGGTTACAATGTACTACAAGAGACACAGATTATGGAACTGCACAGTGCTGCACCTCAGGAGGAGAAGGAGCTATGGATAAGGAGAGGACGCTTCATGTCCCCAACAAATGCCTTATGCCAACAGAACAACACAGGGAAAGTGGTCATGCAACTAGCATTGCTGAAGGCAGCATTAGCACAATTACCCTATCCAACACACACAGGGAAGGAGGTCATTGCTACACATATTGGAGAAACATGGGTTTGCCCAAATTTGAAAGAACATGTAGCAGATTTCATTAGCAATTGCTTGGCGTGCCAACAGTTCACAGCAGGGCATACTTTGAGAGTTGTGAGAGGAGCCAAACCAAGACCCTTAGGCCCATTACTGCATCCCCACGTAGACTACGTGACCATGGTTGAAGTTTGCCAAGGATACCGCTACATGATAGTGGTTGTCTGCCCATTCTCTAGAGGATACAGGATGGGCCCTGTTCCCACGCTGATGCCCTCAGAACAGCAAAATTCCTAGTCAGGGAAGTTTTCCCAAGATGGGGTGTGTGTGAGGTCCTGCGGTCTGACAACAGCCCACACTTCGCCAATGAACTGTTTCAGCACATCACAACCTTGCTAGGCATCAAGCACAAATTCACCTGTGCGTACCACACACAAGCAAATGAGATGTGTGAACATCTGAATGGACTCCTAAAGGAGTGCATAGCCAAAACTCAGCAAAGCCTCAAGAAGAAAAACTGGCTTCACTGTTTACCATCGGCCCCATTTCAATTGTGCAGTAAGACAGGGTCCAACCACCATTTAATGCCCCACGAGGTGGTGACAGGACGGCACTTGCATCTTCCCCTGTCTCCTCCCACAAGAGCATTGACGGGTTATGAGAACAGTGCAGATGTGTTAGGGCAAAACAAGTTTGATTACATTAATTTTCTGGTTTCTAGTGCTTCTTTTATCGCTCGCCAGATACAGAGGATCCGGGGAGGGCCTGAAGACAATGAAGAGATTGACAACAATGACACAGCACAAGACAGAGAGCAAGTAGGAAACATTGTCCTCATACAGAACTTCATCCAGAGCAGGAATGCACCCAGATTCACAGGACTCATGTCATTGAAGAGGCCACCAAAAGAGCCGTTAGGTTAGCAGGGAAACCTGCCTGGAACCATCTGCATTACATCAAGCCCTACAAAGCAGTGGCCTCACCTGGCAACAGAGTTTCTGTGACTGACAGAGCCAATGTTCAGGACCTCAATGAACTACAGTTGCAAGCGGACCTCACAGAATTAGGGAGACAAGGTCACCCCATGGTTCGATGATCCCGAGTGACAGCAGCAGCTGCTGAATCACTTGTTCACATTGATGAGTGAAACACTGTCTGTTATTTTTCTTTTCACACATGCAGGATTGATACGAATGTTGGGAAGCCGGGATAGGTTGTTTTCCTGCTGTTACCTCCCATCCATCACCCCGAAGGTTTTTCTAATAGTTTGTGCATTACATAAGGAGACCCAGAAGGTTCAGAGCATGATCCCCTGCAGTATATCATCTTGTCTTTCTAGAATATTTGTCGCAAACATACCCACAACTTGAACACAGTGAATTCCCAGTATTGGTCACATTGGGAGACCCCTCAGTAAGGAAGGTCTGGGAGGAGGTCTTCACCTTTGCAATGAGTGACTATTTAATGCATGAGGCTCGAAAGTACTGACAAAATGCTAAACCAATAATGCTTTTTTCTGCGAATTTCAGGCAGGACACTTTATCAACCTTATCATCAGGCTTCAAGGATCCAGCAGCATAAGTGGGTATGAAAGAAACAATAAAGAACATTTTTATCATGGTGTGGCTATTAATTCCCAGCGGTTTCATGGAATTTGTATTTTGGCAACTGTACATTGCTGTTAGCACTACCGCTGTACACTCTACTAACATTTGCCTGACTCAAGCAGGAGGGACAACTATGTTAGGTGGATGATAAGACACTGCTGATAAGGTAAGGAGAGGTAAGCGCAGTGTTGACACAGACATGAAGGGAGTGACATGTATCTCACTGACACAGCACGAGTATCTAACAACATGTGGTACAAACATATGACCAAAGTAGGGAAGGAAACCCCCGGGGAGAGCTGTTATGTTTGCTCTCTAACCCCGTACACCATTAGTGCCTCCAGAACATTCATAGCAACTGAAATACCAGCAGCAAGAACACAGTGTCTGATGTATCTCGCGATGGTGCAGACGCGAGGAAGAGTCCAAAGGAAGACAGCAACAATGAGATGGATGTCCAAAGGGACTTTCCCATATGAAGTTAATTACATAAAGACGTTGGACATGATGAACAATTACTTGCAGGTAGATGAAGGCTTGCAGTACATAACTGACGGACCCAAGAAAGGAGAAACTAAGACTATCACACTGAAAGAACTACCATGTCTCTGGACAAGAGTAAAGAAGATAGGAGGAGAGCCAGGATGCTGGAAAGGCCACAGATATTAGTGTATTGATGGGTGTACACTAACGAAGGATGACAAGATGGAGTGGTGGGATGCAAGGCATTGACACTAGCAAAATCGGCAGTGAACAAGGTGCAGGAAGAAAACGACAAGTGCCTGAAGGAATGGGATATGGGCGCACATTTGCTGACATGGGAGGAGAACGAAGCTGGACCGATGCCAATAATTCCCCTGAAGATGCCAGCCTTGTGCTATCAGAATAATGGTGATGTTGAAGTAGGCGAGAACATAGGATGCAAGGCAATTGAGCAGCTTCCAGTAATGAGAGCTGGAACGGCAGAGCTAATGCACCACTACTGAGCGTGTGGATCAAAGGAGTATGAGAAGCTGCCACCTGAGTGGGCAAGAGTATGCTCATTGGTACACATCAAAATGCCTTAGTTGATGGTACCTAAGAAAGATGTGAAGCTTGAGGAGTACCCAAAGATGGAAAAGAACAGACGAAAGAAGAGGTCAGTCAAGATAGCACCAACAGCCCAGACCGAGAAGGTGCAGAAGCAGGTCAGATTGAGCAGAGTGAAAAGAGGGGAGAATAATTTTTCAGAAGCATCAGAAATGGTAATGGATGAGATCCCAGCAGAACTTAGACTGTTTAGCAGAACACAAATGTTCTTTCCATCAATAATACCAGGAATACAGACATACACCAATGCAAAATGGTTACAGATCACTCATTGGGAGCTGATGGTAACAATCAATTCTACAGTAAAGGGATTCAACGCCATAAAAGAAAAGCTCAGAGCAATAAGGTTGGTGGCGCTCCAGAATAGATCCATTCTGGATCTCCTCACAGCTATGGAAGGAGGAGTTTGCGCAAAGATAGGGAGTTCATGTTGCATATTTACCCAGCTAACGATGAAGCTAACGGGACCCTCTCAGATGTAGTTGCCCAGTTGGCACAGATGCATGTGAAGATGGAGGATGAAGCACAAGGAACCGGGAAAGACAAAAGCTGGCGTGTATCTTTATCGATAACCCAAAATTCCCAAAAAACTTCAGTGGCGTTGGTAATCGCTGTTCCTGCAACTGGATTATATTAATAATCGAGACTGCAGAGGAGGAAACAAAGAAACAGGGAAAAGAGCTAGCTACTCTTGAGAAGGAATTTCTAGACAACAAAAATATACAAGGTGCCAAAAGAATACTTGACAACATAGAAATAGAGATCAAGAAATTCAGACAGCTTAACTTAGACCGGAAAATAATAAAATTGAAAAAAGACATTGCTGGCTATAAAAGACAAAACCTACCCCTACCTGAAAGAAGGTTTCTTTACCAATCCACCACCAAACTCTAATCAAAATTTCAGACGGAATCGAACAGTCTCTTTTTCAAATTCATCTGGGTCCTCCAGCGGATCAGACCCTTCGCTAGCCGGCCCATCCGGGCTACCACAGAGAGGACGAGGCCAATTCTCTCAACAAGGGGGTTTTTATAGGGGAGGTCCCAAAGGACGGCCACGACAACGAGCGTACCAACAACAAGGGGTCAGAACCAGGCAGTGGTACTCAAACCAATGAACATGGATACCCTCCCCATTTTTAATCTATCCTCGTACAATCTTGGCGTCACATAGAATAATCTCCTTTCAAAAGGACTCTCTTACGTTCCCGTTACCGAGGCAGATCCATTTAATGTAAAATTAGAACTACAAAGGTTCTTTAGAAACATCAGGCTGAAACACTTCTTTGAAGTATACCTACCTAATCAAAATCAGAAGAGCTCGGGAGATCAAGTCTCTGACCCTGGAGAAATCAACATCACAGGACTAAAAATGAAATCTAATTTTACTCTACCTCCACATACTTGTCCCCCGGAAATTATCACATTTGAGAACCGGGTGACTAAACAAGTCCTCATCAGTCTCAAAAAGAGGAACTATCATGCAGATAACTTGACCAGAGATGAGAGAATCAGCCTCTGAAATCTAAGTAACCAAGAGAACCTCATTATAAAATCAGCCGATAAGGGTGGCGGGATCATCCTGATGGATACCGTGAACTATGAAAAAGAATGTATTAGACTACTGAACGACACAAGATCCTACAAAACACTAGACCAAGACCCCACCAAAAGATTACAAGATGAAATCAAAAGCCTTACTGCTCATGCTTTAACAGAAGAATGGATTTGCCCAGAGGAAGCCAGATTTCTAAATAAAAAACATCCAAAGAAAGCAGCCTTTTATATAATGCCCAAGGTACATAAAAGCCCTGACAATCCACCAGGCAGACCAATTGTGTCGGCAATAGACTCTCTACTTGAACCCCTGTCCATCTACAGCAAGTTTTTTCTAAAACCATTTGTCCTCGCTATGCCTTCCTATATCAAAGACACAACAGATATGATTAAAATCCTCCAGGACATAACTATAGAAGCAGGAGACCTTCTAGTCACCATGGATGTTGAGGCGTTATATACATCTATCTCACAAATGGAATGTTTGGATGCTTTAGCAGAAGTACTCGACACACGCAACAGACCACACAAACCACTGACAGGATTCATATTAGAATGTTCAAGGCTAGCTATGACAGAAAACATATTCCTCTTCAAAAACCAAACCTATAAACAACAGAAAGGGGTGAGCATGGGGGCAACATTTGCACCCCAGGTAGCCAACCTATACATGGCACAGTTCGAGCTAAAACACATTGCGGAAGTCTTGAAAGATCAAACACATGGACAACGCAAGATGTGGTGTCGCTACATTGACGACGTGTTTATTATCTGGCGAGGTGATAACACATCCCTACTCACCTTCCTCAAGTGGCTCAACACGTGTGACACTAATATCAAGTTCACAATTGAATGAAGTTGAGACCAGGTAAGTTTCCTGGATCTGTTGATTAAAAAACAAGGCAACAATTTAGCCACCTCACTTTATCGAGAAACCACAGATAAGAACACACTACTTCATTACTCCAGTTTCCACCCTGACAGCCTTAAATACAATTTACCAAATGGACAATTTTAAGGATTCAACGTAATTGCACGGACAGAGAGGATTACAACACACATGCCACACAACTAAAAGAACGACTTGGCACACGGGGTTACCCAAAACAATTGATCAAAAACAACTTAAAGAGAGCTGCAAATACCAACAGAGAACTGACCCTAATCGAATGAGAAACTAGTTTGTGTCACCACATACAACCCCATCAGCAATGAGATCAAAAAGACCATCAATCAGAACTGGGACCTGGTGAAAAACCCAGGCACTCTGTCCAAAAAAACCTATGTTTGCCTTCAAACGCAACTGCAATCTTAAACAAAAGTTGGTCCATACATACCGAGAAAAATCAAAAGAAACTACAATTATGAATCAATGGGGACTTCCCCCGGTCCTTGGACATTACAAATGCGGCAACTGTAGTCTATGCCCCATGACTGAGACTAAACACACCTTTCAATTTGGGGCGAAGACATGGACAATGAAAAGTCACACCAATTGTCGAACAAAGAACGCTATCTACGTTATACCCTGCCCATACTATATGTAGGCAAAACTACGAGAGAAGTCAGAGTGAGAATTGGTGAGCATCGCTCATGCATGAGGAATCATACACCAGATAAACCATTGGTGGAGCATTTTTAACAAAAACAACCATAAAGACACCAAATTAAACGGTTTGTATTACAAACCATAGATACAAAAATGAGAGGTGGAGACATGGCAGTTGCCTTACACCGCCTTGAACAAAAATGGATTTATTCTCTAGACACAGTATTACACGGCCTGAACATCTCAGTAGAATGGAATGTACTAAACAGTAACTAACTTCATCCATGGAAATTGTGCCTTATGACATGACCTAAAGGCCAGAATCTGTCTTTCCCATAAATCAATCGATCTGTAATTGAAGTAATTTTAACTTGAACTATGTTGCCCACAACCCCTTGGGGTGTTAGCTATACAGAATTATGCATAATTCTTAGTTTTAATCAAATCCCTGAGATCTGATTCTCTCACTCACACCCATGCCACCCGCTGGCACACAATCATAGGTGAGTAAAATACGAACTGTCCTGATTCAATGGATCAAGACAACCCACATCACAGGACTCCCAAACGCATTAGAACTGGATGATATGACCACATAGCCCACAATCCCGAGCGGCACGGTCACACGTACCAGCTTCGCATTAGATGCCTGCTCCGACATTGCCTTAGCAACTGCTACAGTAACGGCATAGCAAAGAGACGCGGAAGACATGCCCGGACCCGGCTCCTGACAAGGAAATCCCTGATTGTATAAAAGTTAACTCACACTGCCGCAGAGCGAACACAGATGTGTTTGTAAGATCGCAATCGGGTAGAATAGTGTCATAACATACATCTATTGTATATTCATATTTTGCTAGTCTGAAGACCGCGAAGAGAGGCTTTCCATTACGTGTGGCGCACAAACCCAACACACGGCTACTGGATAGGAGCTACTCTATCTAACCTGCATTTAGCTACCTGCAGCGACCATCAATACAAGACAGCTATTACAAGTAAGAAACTTATTGCCCCCGAAGATAACCCACTAGTTGTTTACGCTCTCAGCAGGGTTTTACCACATAAAGGTAACGCTCTGCTCCGTTATGTTTGTTTCCTCTTCTGCAGGAGTCCCTAGTTAAATGGGCAGCTATTCCTGTTTTTGTTTGGTGACTTGGCCAATTAAGAATATGAAACAAGAGTGAGTACCATTCCTTATTTTACATAGTCTTTCAGCATACACTAGACAGTCTTGCGAGGCTTATATCCTTCCTGAATCACAGGACATCCAACACGACGTGAGGCGCCACAACTTGGAGCACACACGCCAGGATTCACCCCACCACACCGGTTCCCCAGCCCCTGGAAACCCAGAGGAGGTGAGCCGGCATTATATAGCTGATTAATACAGCTGTATCCTTACCAAGTAAAGGGTTTTAAAATAAACAGAGATGACAAACTAGGTATTTACAGTTTTCTATATTTTTTATCCCCAGAATTACAGCTCTTTAGCCACACACCCCCAAACTTTGTGTTATGCAGAGGCAACGCAGAACTGGCAATTGCACTCGGTCCTGAAGAAGGTTGACCACAAACTATCTAACAAGGGAATGTTAACCTTGCTGAGAGAACTCAACCGAAACATGTTGAAAACAGTTTCAGGTTTCTGAACCCCTGAATACAGACAGAGGGTCACATTGTAAAATAATAGAGTGCTAAATTGACATTTGTTGGATTTGCAATTGTGGTATCAGTATCATATAACTTGTTTGTCCTAATATATGAGAGTATGAGGAATGCATGTGGAAGTTGCGAATGAAGATTGTATGGAGGGATGTGTTGTTAGGCATATTGAGCTGGACTGTGTGAAATGGAACTGCTAATTATATTTTTTATGTATAAAGACTGAATTTGTACAATAAATATGCGACTATGATTTAAATAATAGTCAGCTGTCATCTCTGCTCTAGTTGGCCCACCCCCCCTCTCGACCTTAGCATATATATGGCCATAGATGCCATAATGGATGTCAGTAGACTGAAGGTGATAGCTGGAGCCCTCGTAATGGGAGCAGCATCAGTATGTGGGATCAAGCTCTGCATAGTAAGAAAACAGCAGAAGAGAATATTGGAATGCAGATCCTGATGGATGTGAACATAGGAGGTACAAGAGATGAGATTGTTGCAGAACGAGACAAACTGAGAGAGAAGATCGTACAGTGTGAACTATTTTCAGCAGGACCAATCAAGCTGGACAACACACATAATCCAAAGTTCTATGAAGGGAAGTGGGTCTGGTGCAACCTGGAAGGAGTATGCTGCTACAAGTACTGGTCATTTGATGACCACACAAATTATTATGGACACTTTGGAGGAATAACGGAGATATGGCAGCCCAGAGCACAAGAACGGCCATATAATGATGTAGTCAAGAAGTTGACCAGAGGGGGGACTGAAGAGGAATGAGCAAATTAACCCTCTCCTCCCCCTCCTAGGAGGTACATGATGCAGAAGAAGTCCAGGAGATACTGTGAATGCCCATACTATTTCGGACCAATTCCCAGTGCTCCAATGATTGATAAGTATGTCGAAAAGTACTCACTTAGTGTCACGGATGGCACTCTATTAAGAGTGGCACAGGACACCCAGAAGAGTTTGGGTGCTGAAAATAAGTGGACAGACAAGTACACACACAGCAGAACGGAAATAGAACGAAGAGTAGGAAAGAGTAGCAAGGGAAAAGGTACAGAATGGATACCCTCTTGGGGTGTATGCAGAATAGGAAAAGAGTATTCCACGAACCGTGGAAATACTCTAGCCTTCTGCACAGTTTGCTATAACAGAGGCCCACGCTGTTTGCTCATGACTTGGAACAGCAGCTATGGGTGTCTGTAATGTAGAAACAAGACAAAGGAAGGGGCAGAGGTTGACTGATGGGGAACCAACAGACAAGCTCTGGAACAAAGGGTCGACAAACGGTACAAGAGATGTTACAACAGACAAATCCAGGAAAGGAGGTGATAGCAAACTAGCAGAAGGAATAGAAGGGAAAGTCGAGTAACAGGATAGGATAGCAGAGGACAGTAAGGTACAAGGTAGAGAGCTCAGAGGAGCAGGAAAGCAGTGAGTAAACCTACAGGAGTAGGATGGTAGGGTAGAAAGCCAGAGGAAAAGGGTTTAGGGCAGCCGGAAAGAGGTAGGCTGTAGAGCAGGGAGCCCAGAGGACAAGGGCTAAGGCAGCCAGAGTGAGGCAGGCTGTAGAGCAGGGAGCCCAGAGGACAAGGGCTAAGGCAGCCGTAGTGAGGCAGACTGTAGAGCAGGGAGCCCAGAGGACAAGGGCTAAGGCAGCCGGAGTGAGGCAGGCTGTAGAGTAGGAAGCCCAGAGGATAAGGGCTAAGGCAGCCGGAGTGTGGCAGGCTGCAGAGCAGGGAGCCCAGAGGACAAGGGCTAAGGCTGGAAAGCAGCAGAGCTAGATCAGCTGCAATGTGGAGGGCCCGCAGGTCAAGGGCGGAGGCTGGAAGGCAGCAGAGCGAGATCCGCTACAATGTGGAGAGCCCGCAGGGCAAGGGCGGAGGCTGGAAGGCAGCAGAGCGTGATCCGCTGTAATGTGGAGAGCCCGCAGGGCAAGGGCGGAGGCTGGAAGGCAGCAGAGCGAGATCCGCTGCAATGTGGAGAGCCCGCAGGGCAAGGGCAGAGGCTGGAAGACAGCAGAGCGAGATCCGCTGTAATGTGGAGAGCCCGGCAGGGCAAGACTGTGAAGAAGGGAGCCTGAAAGGCTATGGCTGGAGGCAGCAGGGTGAAGCAAGCAACAAGGCAGGGAGCCCAAAAGGCTAGGGCTGTAGGCAGCAGGGTGTAGCAAGCAACAAGGCAGGGAGCCCAAAAGGCTAGGGCTGTAGGCAGCAGGGTGTAGCAAGCAACAAGGCAGGGAGCCCAAAAGGCTAGGGCTGTAGGCAGCAGGGTGTAGCAAGCTGCAAGGCAGGGTCCAAGCAGGAGTGATGATTAACAGCATACAAGGAACCGAAGTCAGGAGCGAAAGGTGGAGGGAGGACTCTCAGATGCAAGAGGCTGAGCCACTGCAGGCAGCAGCCTTTATACTGCCTAGCCCAGCACAGAAGCAGGCTAATTGGTTTCACCTGGCGAATCACACCTGCAGGCAATCGGCCACCTCCCTTTCTGTTCCTGGGCTGGTGGAAGCAGGAACAGACTCTAAGGCTTCTGGGGGGTGTAGTTCCATAGAAAACCAATAGGAACGGCCAGGAAACAATGCTTGCGGCCAGGTGCATTATGGTATGCGTAGTTAGTTTACAATAATCATTAAGCAGCAAAGTCCAAATGGAGCATAAATGGATGTGTCCATGGCGCAGGCATGACACTTAGCCAGCCCTACAAACCAGGTGCGGTACAAATCTTAAACACAAATAACCTGTCATTGCTAATAGGCAACCCTTATGCACTATTATGGGTTGTAACAACCTCATATGCATTTGTTATCTCACAATTCATACCGTAAAGGTGAAAGTTCAATTTTGTAAAGTAGAAATGTTCATTAAATTGAATAAAGTTCCTCCATGCTTGAAACAAACTCAATACATGAAAGCACCAAAAATGCAAATACACAGAGTGCTTTTGTTCGTGAAAATAATATTGTTTACTTCCACATGAGAAGCATCATCAAATACATTTGCAATCCAATTTGCTTCAAATGCTAGTTAATTCACTTTAATAAGTCAAAAAGAATAAAGTATAAACAGTAAATTCCATAACACAATTGTCTTGCTTAATGAGGCCCAATGTCAACACTCTAGGAGTAAAACATGACACTGAAGAATCTTGCTGTCGCCATAAAAGATAAGAAAGTTTGTCAACAACTTATATAAATCAGAAAGGTGAAAAAAGGTTTTGAGTTTCTAATGAAGCATAATGATGTGTATGAAGACAGTCTGATCGTACCAGAATTGTTTATATTTGATGTTGAGTCAATAAGCAACAGCAGTGAAGGTCAGTTCCAATGTCTAACTGTTTCAGAAGGGAATAGCGTGTATGAACATTATGCCATTCATTCTTCGCACTCACGTGAAATAATGGGTGACAGTCTAGAATGATGCCAGATGAAAGCAACAAAAGGTGCACCAATCAGTATCTGGGGAAAAATCTTTAGAAGCTCGTTTCCATGGAAAAGGAGGCATATTGGATGATCGGAAGGTTCCAATTCCTTCTTCAGAATATCTTTGTACACAAATATATTCTGAAGAGCCTCGATTCTGCACTAATATTGAATGTATTTTTCACTTACTGTATTAAAGTGAATTTTCAACATTATGCAATGCTGTTGCTCAGACACTTCAGACCGGCACTAGATTTCAAAATGTTGCAACCGGTGAAAGAAAAAAAGAAAATTTAGAAGGATAAATTACAAATACCCTTGCCATAAGAGGAACTAAGGAATATTGGTATAGAAGACACTCAGCGGTTAGATGCATGATCAGAAACATGGGCCCTTGAATTTGGTTTGTGACTTGTAACTTGTGGATTAAAGATGCTCCTCAGTTTGGTAAAGAAAGTGATGTCTGTGTGATGGAGTTTATAGAAAAATATATTACTTTTTCCATCCTTGCTCAGCATGTGAATCTTGATTTACGGAACAAGATGCAAAGGTTTCAAAAGCACTTGTGTGGAAAGTCCTGTCAGAGAAAATATAAAAGTAAAGACAAGTACTACACTCAGTGCAGAATTGGCTTTCCTAGACCTATTACACCAGTTGGTCCAGCAAATAGTCTAATCTCAACTGTTTGACACCATGTTACTGGTAAGTCACCCAGGAACAGATATACTTTAAAAGGAGATAAGGGATGCCACTTCATTAATGATTACATCCTGTTATTGCTCAGCTTTGGAATGCAAATACTTTATACAGAATATTGCAGATAATACAACAGCGCTTGCTCATTATGTTACAGCATACATGACAAAAGCTGAAACGAGCAATGCAGCTGAAGTATGGGCAGACATATCAGTGGAAAAAAGTCTTAGTCAGAAACTTCTAAGCTTTAGTCTGAAGATGCTCTGTCATAGAGAGTGTAGAAGCTATGAAGTTGCAGATAAACTAACTACTTTGCCTCTGTATAAATGTAGCATTACTATAATACAGCTAAGTCTTGGCCAACCTACTACAAGAAATCGGGTGCTGAAGACTTTGAGTGAAATTCAGCAGCTAGCTGAAAGCGTATCTGAGAGTACAGAGATTTTGAAAAACAACTTGATTGATACCTATTATCCAAATAGTTCATCAGAGTTCGGGAGGATCTCTGTTTGTATGAAGTAGCAGAGAGCTACTCACATAGAAATATTGAAGCAAACAATTACAATTTACAATTAAAGTACATGAATGTATGGGTTGCCTAGTGAGACATGAAAAGCCAAGTCTCATCAACCACATGAAACTGCAGAGAAAAGCGGATTATGTTATTTTTGCCTTTTGCCATGGTTCTTCTCATGGCAGGCAGAGAGGCATTTGCTTGGAAGTTTTCAAACCTTTGACCAATCATTTTTTTGCAAAAGAAAATTAATCACATATCCAAGTTCGAACAGTTCTTACAGTGATTGGAAATATAACTACGTCAAGAAGAACTTTTGGCAGCTGAGCTGGAAAAAGAGACTCCTGTGGGTAGTCAAGGTTCTGCAGAAGGAAGTCAAAATGTCTTAGGTGAGCCATTTATTCCAAGTGATGTTGAGCTCGCCATGGAAGAAGTAGAAAGTGCAATGCAACAGGCTAAAGTTGCACATGCACATTATGATACATTAGTAAGCTTAATGTATACTAGAAGGAAGTGAATTGTAAAATCCAAGGTAGGTTTTTACATGGTTTACAACATGACAAGCATGTATCTTCTTGTGCCTAATACAGACCGCTATTGATGTATGTTAGTGGACGAGCGGGAACAGGAAAATCTTACTGATTGGTCTCTGTCATGTATTGGAACTGCTCCAACAGGTCTAGCAGCATTCAACATACTGGGTATTTCTTTACATCGATTGTTGATGCTACCAGTGGAGCATGACAATAAACTTGAGTATCGAAAACGTGTATCATATGCAGCACAAGAAGTAGGGAAAATCTTAAGAAAATTAAATGTGTTGATTGTAGATGAAGTGAGTATGGTGTCAAACTTGATGCTAGTTTTCATTCATTTGCAAATGAAAGAGGTCTTGAGCACTGAATATAACATGTTGCTTGGAGGTAAACATGTCCTTGTTTTGGGATATTTGTTACAATTAATTCCTGTCAAAGGTCAGTCTTCAAGATGCTGCAATCTGAGGATAGTCAAAAAACTATATGTAGCATTGGTCATTTCAACCTTTGGAATTATTTTGAATTCCAGGAATTTGCCATTTATGAGGCAATCTTCAGACTTAGAATATCCATAAATCTACCTATCTATATATACAAGGAAGAAACTTTAGTTGCAGGGACACTAAGGTGAGCAATACATTGTAACAAAACCCTTGAAATTCAAGGAAAAAACTTTAGTTGCGGCCGTTAAGGTCAGAACCTAATGGAACAAAACCACTGAGATTCAGCTAAAGCTACCTTTACTTTGTACCCCCCTGTTGCGTAGCCAATAACCACAATGATGACATCACAGATGACATCACTGAAGGAATCACTAATTACATGCTCTATGAAATCACTGATGATGTCACAGATCACATCACTGATGCTATCACTGGTGACAACACTCATTAGATTGTACATTACAGATTACATCAATAATGGCATTAGATATAACATCATTTATATGTTAGCTCATAAAAACTTCGATTATCTTAATAACTATTTAGGCCGTGGACTTGGCCATGATGAATGCTGTGGTCACTGGCCATCACCAAAGGCCATAGTGGTTGGTTAGTGTTGTACAATATACACTGGGCATGGCTGAAAGCAAACAACTCGCCTGATGCAAGACCAGTCAACGGACTGGGTGCGCAGACACTGGAGAAACATGAAGAACGCTGATGATGCTATGCACGACCGGTAAGCCCAAGAGAGGGCGCAAGATACCGGGAGCGTCGAGGTCAGGGGTGCACAACTGATTTTGCCAGCGGGCTGAATGCAACTTACATGCTGCCTATAGTGGGCTGTAAAGTAAATGTGGGAGGGGCGCTAGGCAGGGCAGTAGGCGGGCATGGCAGGAGGCTTTCTCAACCACCAATTTGTATTAAACACATAGAAAAATAATACCTTTTTGCAGTGTAACAGTCTTTAGTTGTATTTAAAACTTAAATATGTTACTACACATTTTCCATTTTCACCATTTATTTATTTCCTAATGACATATTGGCAGCAGTGGACAAAGTAGGCAAATCATTCAGGAGGAAAACACTGGGCTTAAACATTTCACAAATTCAGTGAGAAACATTGCAGCATTTCTCAGATGTCATTTTCTGGATCACGGGCTCCAGTGAAGAATGACTTTCCCACTTTTAGATAGCAAGCAACCTGTCCCCCGGTTGAACTGGAGCTTTAGATAGCAGGCCCAAAGACAGAAGGGGTGTTATCAGGCTGTGCAACACGCTTCTGACTCTACTGTATGATAGGCTCCCAGCAACCACGCCCATTTCACTGAGACGGCCCGCTAAAGGGCACGTCTCTATAAAATGACTGAAGAAAACAACATTCCCATCCCTGCTGGGGGGAGGAGAGTCCATTTCGGGCCCTGGGGACTGGCTAGGCCACAGTAACCACATTAACCCCTTTTTTTGTAAATCAGGAACATATCCTTTTTGAACATTGTTTTTTTTTATTGCCTTTTCTCCCCCTGTCTCATCACCCAGAGTGCTGCATGTTGCTACCCTGCCTATTCTATGTTCTTTATACAGGGGTGGGTTTTTGTAATTTTTTTCAATTTAGTTATTATATATGTTCTGTTTAATTAAAGAATATATATTGTATTGACCCTAAAATGGACATTCCGTTATTTTGGGCTTCTATACTTTGCTGTTTGGGTTGACCATATTCCTGGAAGTCTGGCCTTCGTTGGGTCAGGTTTACACAAAAGGTAAAGGAGGTACAGCTCTTAACTTTGCCTGTTTTAGCTTTATGATTGGGTTTACTCCTGGTGTGTGAGGGCTGAGTAGGCGCTTTAGCCCCCCCAAGCAGAAATGATGCCCTGTAACCCCACCCCCAAGCAAACAATATGCCCCATGACCCCCACAGCAAATACTATGCTTTATGACTGCCACAGCTAACACTATGCAAAGCATACTGAAAACAAACAATATCAGCGGAAGATTTTAAGGTCGAAATATGCCCCCCAAACAAAATGCCATCTTCATGACCCCCCACCAAAATTCCAGCCCCATGACCCCCGACCACTCACACAAGATTGTGGTGCCTGTTTGTTCATAATGTTATGATTTTCAAAATAATGCATGTTTGCTCATGGTCTACTACTACAGCACTGTCATAGCAGAGTTACAGAGTGCATCCATTCAGAAAGAATGGTCAGATCACAACAGTACTGCACAGCCATAAGTTTAAAACAATGGAGTCTGATATGATATGATATGATATGGCATTTATAACGCGCCTATACACAAGTGTTTCAAGATGCGACGAGGCAAGGGAGGGGGAACAGAGGGAAGACAGACAACGATTTTACTAGGCCAGGTGTCATTCAGATCGCGCAAGTGCAAGGGAGATGTGTGTGTGTGTGTGTGTGTGTGTGTGTGTGTGAGTGTGTGTGTGTGTGTGTGTGTGTGTGTGTGTGTGTGTGTGCGCATGTGTGTGTGTGCATGTGTGTGTGCATGTGTGTGTGTGTGCTGTCCCCTCTTTGGCTCCAAGTGGATTAATATGCCTTATTTCACCACAATGTGAAAAATCTCCCACCTTAGAATTTATAAACATATCTTACTGTTTCAAGCCAGTGTATGTAAATACATAGGCTGATCTGGGAGGCAGGGACTAGAGCCGGCTGCTGTTGGTTATCAAAATGCCAAACAGTAACTGGCTCTCCGTTTATGCTTTGTTGATTCTATAAGAATGTATGTTATCCCCGAGATGTTAGCATTTTCAGATGGTAAATCAACAGGCTAAAAGCATGTGTGGCTACTCACATAAAACCTTTGATAAAGAAGCAATGTTTTTTGTTTTTACGGGGAGCATTATCCAACACCCAGAAACCAAATATTCAGTATCCCAGGGCTCGTTTAATGGCTTGTTTAATAGCTGGAATGAAAGACAGAAAAAAAGAAAGGTGGCATTTTTTTGCTGCACAAAATGTAAATCATACCACATGTAACAATATCATGGAACCCTGTGCACATGTTTTTGTTTAATGTTACTTCTTCATTTCCAAGTTTCAAAATTAAAAAAAGTATTGTTCCCAATGGCAAACCAGCCACAAATGTAAAGAGCGACCTTTGTCAAGGTTTTGTTCTTCATATTGTTCGACACAAGTTTAATGAGAATAAATACAACTAGCCCTGCTTTCTCCCCCCTCCCTACTGCAATGCCTGACCTGGTCCGTTCTTCCCCTTGGTATGAAATATGCATTTTGTACACCTCGAAATAAATGAATGAGGCGGAAGGTATACAGTGAAGGTGAAGGCAGTTCCTTGGACAACAGAAGGCCCGAGCTGCGCAAGCTTTGTCGCATGTGTGGACACCGCTTGCAGACTAAACTCTCTTTCAGGCCTTTTTCTTTGGAATAATTGGTGCTTAAACAAAGTGCTCACAGTCAACCATTGTGACCAGCACTCCACCTCTGAGAGCAGACAGCAGGTGAGGCAGCTTCCAGATTCCTATTCAGCTTTCTTTTTTATTTTTATTTTTTTTTTATTTATGAAATTTTACATATAGATAAACAAATAAATTAGTCAATCAGTACAGAACCATAAAGTATACATGAAACAGCAAAACAATATAAATATATTACCATGAAGAATCTAGTAAATGTTCAGGAACTCATCTCAAACCCTCCATGCATGCTCAACTTCCCTTGCCTCTTAAAAACCACCTTTTCCATGGACGGAAGGGCAGACATCCCCTCAATCCAATCTTCAAGAACTGGTGCAATCCTTGATTTCCAGCCCCTCAGAACCAACTTTTTGCCCAGACTAGTACCATGGAGCAGAAACTTTTTCCATGACACAGAGAGATCTTCCAGCAATTCTCCACCTCCCAAAATCATTGTCATAAAATCCAATTCAACATCCATATTCAGAACACGCAAACAGGCACAACAAATATCATGCCAAAATCCCCGTACACGCACACATTCCCACAGTAGATGTTCCAAACTTCCCTGTCCATTCCCACACCAGCAATCATCCGAGTCCATCAACCCCCTCTTATACATTCGTTCTGGACTCCAAAACACTCTATTGAGGATCTTTATCGGTCTTCACCGTTCCACCAAATCAATAGCACATAGTTTAACACTCGCACACATATCCAACCATATCTCGGGCGAAATCTCACACCCCAATCTCCTTCCCCATTCATCTCTCAAATCAGAATTTTCCTTATAAGCAGACACAATACAATTTTAAATCCTGCTAGCAATCGAACAACCACCTGGCTCCCTCTCTTTAAGAAAGAGATTTACCATTGAACTTCCTTGCTCCGCCACATCACCTTTGCATCTTTTCAATTTTCTGAAGTCATCAGATCTGAAATTATCAATGTGAAACTTCGCTCGCAACTCACGCTATCCAATCCACTCACCTTCCACCAGAACATCATCAATCCAGAGAACTCCACCTAGAAACCAATCCGGCCAGAATAAAGACTTACCCCCGACAGAAATCAGCGGATTCAACCAAATGGATGCATGAATGGTCTTTGAAGCAACCGATCCCAACAATTCATGTACCTGTCTCCACGTTTCTCTCAGAAAGACTGTCAAAGGCGATTTCTTACATAACTTGTTTGTTGCCGTGAGAATTGCTCTTGGAGGGAGCGGTCCCAACATACTTGCCTCAGCAATTACTCATTTATCAGCATATCCATCAAAAAGGGAACAATAAAATGACTTGAAAAAGCTAAATGATATGTCCTGAAGTTCGGCACCCCCAGACCCCCTTTTTTCCACTGGCAACTGAAGTTTCCATAATTTTAGCCGTGGCGGCTTATTATCCCATGGAAAGGACTGCAACAAACCATCAATTTTCTTCCAAAAATGTTGGCCAATTCTCACCGGAAGCATACCTAGAATGTAATCAATTTTCGGTGCTGCATTCATTTTTAGAGCGTTCACCTTGCCCCAAAGGGACAAATGAAGCAAAGACCACCTCAAAATGCTCATTTTCAAGTCACCACACACCTCATTCATGTTCACCACAACCATCTCATCCACCAGCGGGGTCAGCCATATACCCAGATATTTCAGTTTCCTGTCACACCACTGAAACCCAAGTCCAGTAATCAAACTCTTATCACAGTAACCTGAAATCGGCAATACCTCAGATTTAGACCAATTGACCTTAAATCCTGCCACTGCATGAAATCTATCTAAAACATCCAGCAAGGCCGGAAGGGACATTGTCAAATTCCGTAATAATAATAGCAGATCATCCGCATAAAACCACAACTTTTGATCAGCACCATGAAAACTCAGGCCCTGTATTCCCACGTCACATCTCAAGGCAATCGCCAACGGTTCCATGGCCAAAACAAATATATGGGGGGATAAAGGATATCCCTGCCTCGTACCCCTCTGTAGTACAAAAGAGTCTGACAATTGCCCATTAGTTCTGACCGCGGCAGTCAGACAAGCATAAAGCAAGCTAATCCAGGAAATAAATTCCTCTCCCAGATTCATAGCACGCAATACAGAGATCAAATAGTTCCAATCAACGCGATCAAACGCTTTCTTCGCATCCAAAGAAAACACAGCCACATCATCCTCCATATCCTGTGCATGTGTCATCAACAATAATAAAGTCCTAATATTACAAGATGTTCTCCAGCCGTGAACAAAACCTGATTGATCAGTGTGCACCAACTTCACAAGAAGAGTCTGCAAGCGCAGGGCCAACAATTTCGCCAAAATCTTATTATCTGTATTAATCAAGCTGATCGGACGATAGTTTGAAGTCAAGCAACCATCCTTATCCTTCTTAAGAAAAAACGATATAATGGCATGACTAGTAGAAGCAGGAAGCAAACCCCCCACCCTAGATTCCATGAAAACATCTCGCAAAAGGTCCACCGCCGAATCAGGCAAGATTTTATAAAATTCAGCAGGCAGACCATCCGGACCAGGAGACTTGCCCGAGTTCAATTTCCCAATTGCAGATTTAATTTCATCCACAGTCACAGCCTCTCCCAGCATGGCTTTCTCCAAATCACTCACTCTAGGCATTTCCAACCCTTCCAAAAATGACTCATCTAATCCATTGACTCCCAACTCATTCTGATACAGCTTCATATAGTATTCCTTGAATGTCTCATTAATCAGTTTTGGATCACAGGTCACCTGACCATTCTCTCTTTTAATAGAAGTGATAGACCTTTCTGACTGCTGCTGTCTCAATCTAAAGGCAAGCCAGCGATCGCACTTTTCACCATATTCAAAATAAGAACATTTCAATTTGAACAAGTCCTTTTCAGCCTTCATTTTAAAAGTTTCATTCAACTCCCTCTGCAGTCCCCTCAGTGCCCTCCTCTTCTCCAAATTCACAGAATCATTTATCAAATCCTTTGCGAGTTGCTTAACATTTTGTTCCAAATCCAAACTTTTCCTTTCCAAACATTTCCTCCTACTACTGGACAAGCCCAAAATCAAGCCCCGCATTGTACATTTAAATACCTCCCAGACTGTTCCAACATCCATTCCATCCGTCCTATTCTCCAATACAAAATGATCCGCTTCAGATCTGATTTTATCCAAAATTGTCTCATCCCGAAGAATTGAGGTGTTCATTCTCCAACAAAACGTTCTGGAGGAATCAAACTGTAAACTCATCTCCATAAACACAGAGGCGTGGTCTGGGACCGCAATACATCCAATCTCAGAGCTAGCTAGGTTTAAGGTTGCAGACCAGCCCTGAGAAACATATCTATACGAGAATGTGAATCATGAGCGCTAGAATAAAACGTGTATTCTCTCAAATCAGCATGAAGTAATCTCCAACAGTCTTCTAAGGCAAATTCAGAAATAAGTGAGCTAAAATAACAGAATGTTGGATCCCTCCTGCAAACAGCACTGGATCCACTTCGATCTTTGACATTATCCATAACCAAATTAAAATCTCCCCCTAGAACAACATTCCAGCAAGCAAAATCCTGCAACATTTGCGCAACTTTTCCAAAGAATAAACTATCATCCACTGAGGGAGCGTAAACATTACAAAGAACAGTTTGAACTCCCTGAACTTCCACCAAGAGCGCAATCACTCTACCCTCCTTATCAGAGCAAGAGTTTAAGACCTTAATCAGGGAATATTTCCGAATCAGAATAGCGACTCCTCTACTCTTGGATGAATAGCACAAGACAAAAAATTCCCCAATCCATCCTTTGCGTAACATATTAACTTCATCCAGCAATATATGGGTCTCTTGAAGAAAATAAACATCACTGTGCATATCCTTCAAACAATTAAAAATCGTTTGTCTTTTGAGTGGGTTGTTTAGACCATTTATATTCCATGAGGAAACAGACAACTGGTCACCACTCCCAGACGGCATTGCAAGGAAAAAAATAAAACAATAAAAAACCAAATCAAAAATTCTGTACTTATAAAAATCAAATACCCTCTCCCACCCCCACCTGCAGAAGTATGAATCCAACGTCAACAAGAACTAACAAACCCAAGCCACCCCGGTACCGCTCCCAAGCTTATATAAACATCACCAACCAGAAAACACCAAAATTAAAAAGAGCCGATGTAAATTTCAAGGAACATATTAGCATCGCATAACATGAAACCCTTCAAAAGCATCTCCGATAGATGCAACGGGCGAAAAGGGTGCAACAGCAAATATATCTAAAACAACACCCTGCAGACCACTCCACTATTAGTCCAAACATCACTCTGGAAAATCTGTAAGCAGAAAGATACCATCTCCCCCTCCCCCCAAAAAAAAAGGGAAACAAAAACTCAGCAATAAAGTAAAACAAGAAACAGTGCAGCAAAGTACATAGCAGACAATCACGGTTTAAAATCTCTGCCCCTGACCATTCCCTGCTGCATCATGGGCCAAAGTACATTGAATGGCCTCCATCCCACACTGTCTCCTTTCACAATGCCAGAATGAAAGGCACCACATATCCTCATGTGTCAGACACATGCCCATTCCTTCACCTGGACCAAACAGCAGGTGGAGGGGCATTAGAAGTAACAGCTCCACAATGACTCTGGGGTCAGCCATGAAGCCAATGCAAAATGGAAAACAAACCTCCGCAGCTGTGCATCAATGATGTCTCCAATGTTATCAAAATATTGACTCAGCATAAATATGTCCGGGAGATAGCCATAATCCATGTCAATACATCTGCGTCTGAGGCTTCCCGCCCCAATTGCCCCAGGTGTCAGATATAGTGATCGTTACCAAATGACCGTGGACAAAACAAAGGCACAGTAAGGCCACATACCCATCTACCACCCCAAATCTGCAAACGGCTTGGCTTGTTCTAAACACGGCTCCCCTGATAACCCTCTCCTCCGAGCCGTTTCCTTTCCTCAGTAACTATGTTATGTTTCAACTCATAAAGAGCAAACAGAGAACTAATCCAGGTAGGGTAGTATAATTGCACCTCCTCCATGTCGTGCTCCTGGCTAATAAATGTGCCAGAATTACGTTGCAAAAGACCGAAAAACCCAGAGATAAATCAACTGTTACTGCAAGTTCCGAAGAAATGACTGGCGCCAAAATGGACAAATCAGACACAAATGTGTATCTACTCCAGAAAGGAAATCATCCGTATTCAGCTGAGCAAAGGGGCAAACACCCCTATCACCAGATTTTGAAATAGAGCTTTCAGTCTGTACAGTTTTACCAACTTTCATCTTCTGGCCAACAACCTTGGTTCTGATTGTATGGGTGCGAACTGGTTCCATCTGAGGGACAGACACGTTTTTCACCGGCAAGGATCGATTAACCCCGCCCCTTCAAGGGCTCCACGTCCAGGCCCGTGGTTCTCGTTCCACTAGCAAGCCATGCATTTCTAACAGTAGCAAAAGGCAAAGAGGTAGATGACTGAAAGTACCTTTACCTCTGGCATATTCACACAGTCAGTTACAGCACAGACCTGCACTGAATTGATGGACCGACACAGAGGCAGTTAAACACTGTTCAGAAGAGGCACAAAGAGGCGCAGGTTCTTCCGCTCGCTTTTCGGAAGTACGCATGACATGCACCACTGATCCAAAGAGGGACTTTATAGAGGACGCCATCACGTGCCATTTTATGCGGCGCGTCTAGTTTCCTTGAGCAGCATCCCACTTGTACTTTTATTATTATCTAGCAGGTACAATTAGCATTTCAGTCCACATGAAATACCGCTCGCAGATATTTAAAGATTTTGAGCCGACAGCAAGGCCGGAGCAAAAGAATCCCTCTCCAGACAGAATATAATGGATGATAAGCTTCACAACTCCATAGGCTCCAACACGTACCTCATCATTACAAGTGGCGTGGTTAGCATCTCAAAACGGTCACAGAAGGAGGAGCACCGCTGAATCCGGACGCATCCTCAACGCCGAATTATAGACACGTGACGCGGAGCGTAATGCAGCGCCGCACGTCACGTGTCAACAATGAAGGTCACTTCCTCAGAGATGTGTTGCCCACGGGAAGGAACTCAAAGAGCCGCATTCCAGCACCGAATTGCAGGTGAATTTTAAACTTGTAACTGAATTAAGCACTCGGCGCCATCTTCACCAATGCAGTCCAATGTAAAAAAAAAAAACACACACAAAAATCAAAAAATACGAGGAGGGGGAGGAAGGCCAATAATAAGTATAAAATGTCAAATCAATCATCAATTTGTGTTAGTATTATCCCGTAATGCCTCAAGCCAAGATAAAACTTCCTTTGGGTCAGAAGTAATTCTCTCTCCCTCTGGCAACATCAAAGTCATAGAGTTATAGCTATTCAAGAAAGACTTCACTTTCAGGGAGTTTGCCAAGTCTTTTACACCCTTAAAGCATTTCCGAGCTGCCATGATTTCTTTAGGGTAATCCGGGAACACATAAATAGGCTTTCCCTTGTAGAAGGTAGTTCCCTTAGACCAAGCAGCAAGCAGCAAACCTTCCTTCTTCCTGGCCAAAACAAGGACCACCATGATGTGCCTAGGTCTAGAGCCAGGCTGTTTACCAATCCTATAAACATGGTCAATATCCTCCTCCTTAATTGACATTAGACCAAAGCAATCCTTGAAAATCCCAATAACTGCTGAAATCAGTTTCTCAACTCCAGGGTCTTCCTCTACTCCAACCAGTCTGACATTTCTTTCCCGCAGTTTGAAGTCCATTTCCAGTCTCCGGTCTTTCTCATCATGGAGGTCCTTTTTTAAATTGTTATAGGCCCTGTAACTTCCTGCCATCTCTGAAGTCATTGAATGTGATTTTCTTTCCAACTCTTCCACGCTACCATCCAGATGACACACCTTAGAGTTCAGTTCTGCCAAGGTAGTTTTCACTTCTACCATGTCCAGGGACACCTGCTTCAGAAGCTTATAAATGTCCTCACTGCTAGGATTCTCCTCTTCCACCTCCATCAATTGTTTCTGTTTCTTGGAAGTAGGATTTTCTGGTTCTTGAATTTTCTTTTTTGAATTAATTATCAATCTTGAAATAGCTTCAGGGAGGGGACCAGGAGCTGCAGGTTCAAGCTGCTGTCACCTTGGCCAACATTCCGGAATCCCTATTCAGCTTTCAAGAGCTGTACAGAACACCACAGGCACAGCATGGGGGGCTGTGGTGAAAAGCAGTGCAACAGTGCGTAATGAGACAACACCGAAGTCACCCACGAGACAGGCAACACACACAAACATGACCCATCACTCCCACTGTACTTACCCAAGCAAGGACGAACTGCACGATAGGCCGCCTGGCTGGCTGGATGACGTGATCTTGAGGTGGCGTGCTGGAGAGCTGACCTCCTCCACTGCGGCTGGCGTGGCAAGGCTGAAATGCCTTCTGGCAACAAGCCGTATTCGCCACACCAGCCGCAGTGCTGGCCCAGTGTTGGTGCAGCACACAAGCACTGCATGACTCATAAGAGCTACGTAGTGCGTGTGCACTGAACCAATGAGGGGAAGTAGTTTTTCCGGCACAGCAAGGGGAAGGGGCCGTTGCTGCTTGTAGGTCACCCTCCATTAGTAAAGTATTTCACCCTGCCGGGCCGGATCAAAACGCATGCTGGCCCGTACTTGGGCCACGGGCCGTATGTTGTGCACCATGGTCTAAGTGAATGCAGTGTTCTGCGTACTATGCTAGAGAGCCTGAGTGTGAATATTACTGATATGAACATTGTTGAAGGAACAAGCCTAAGTAAAGACAAAGTGAATATTACTAATATGAACATTGTTAAAGGAACAAGCCTAAGTGAAGGCAGTGCAAGTATTACCAATACAACCATTGTTGAGAAAAGGAGCATAAGTAAAGGCAGTGCAAGTATTTCTGACACTAACATTGTTGAGAGAAAGAACATGAGTGAAAACAGTGAAATCATTGTAAGAACGAATAGTGTTAAAGGTGATGGAAGTAAAAAAGGGTTGCTGACCCAATATTGAAACATTGTTGTAAATTGGATAAAAGAGAATAAAGCAGAGAGCATAGAAGCACTGGCAGGTTAGTGAACTAGGCAACCAGTGAGTCTGGGACTCACACCCAAACAAGAAAGTGATGATACACTGGCAGGCAAGTACACCACAGGTAACAAGGATAAAGAATAAAAAGGAAAGGTTAATTCCCCTTTTTCAAGAACGAGGAACAATACCCTGGCAGGAGAGTATACCAGGGAAAGGAAGAAAGATTGTGAGAGCCCAAGGGGTCCACACCCCTATATGTTAAAGTGTGTACCAGATAATGGAAGACTCATGTCTCTTTACGGATTCAAGAGAACTCTGCGTGAACTGTGATAACACATTATCAAGATCACTAGAAGAAATCTCAGGCAAGGGAAGCCCCTTTCCTGGTGGAACTTTGTTTTCTTTCCATTTGTGCACGTTAGAACATTATGTCTGGAAATTCCAGAATAAGCAAAATGTTTATAGTTCAAAGAAATCCCCTTTTTTGCCTTATATTTAGTTTAGAATATAAGGGTCAGTTTAGGGTTATGGACATAGTACTGAAGACTCTTTTTTTGGTTAACATCCTGGAACAGACGTTCCATAGTTTTGTTGAGGTATGAAAGCCCCTCATAGAGTTAGGGATATCTAGGATTTTCCTCAACCGCTGCTGCTGCCCACAATGTCCCTGTTCTGTGTGTGATAAAGAATGTTGCTCTGCTACTCCACCAAACTCACAGGATTTCAAACTAAAAAGTATTCAACCCTTTCTTCACCTCTTGCCAGTAGAGCAGTTTTAACGGTGCTGAGGCCCAGCCTGCAACCATTCTATTTGATGGAAGCTGGAAAAAGTTATACCCGCTGCTACCCAGAACCAAAATGCACAATGTCCATTGGTTTGCTGAATCCCACAGCTATAGAAGTCCCTGAGAGGGTGCAATGTTTCATTGGCTTGTCTTTAGCTGTGAGTATAGGTACCCACAGCTATAGAAAAAAATAGGCAACATAGAACATTTTCATTTTCATTAATATTTCATAACTTCTATGGGTGACTCTTAAAAGAGCCTTTTTGTTTTTATTCAGACAAACACTCCTCTCATGTAATACAATTTTAAAAATCTTGCAAAATTTCTTTGTGCTCTTTCCTTAGATGACTAACTAATTTTCTGTTCCCAAATACAAAATATCCTGTGCTCCCAGTCAAAGACATTTGTCCTCAACTTGAACCCATACCTCTCATTTCAAATACACCACAAAGTAATATTATAGAACCAGAAAACCTTACTAACCCAATGCTTTGACAATACATCACATATGTCCTCAACATCACTATTAGTCCCATTCTCAAAATTCTGTATCCCTCCACAATCTTCTGAGCTATGAGATTCATCATCCGACTCTCCACATAATATTTTGACATAATTTCCTTATGAAATTGCCACCATGTCTAAACCAGCACTCTCCCACTGATCAAATGTGTTCATCCCAACCCCCCCTGGACCTAGCCCTACTCTTCCTGATTTATTTGTAAGGATTTCTACATTTGTGTGTCATGTCTAGCAATGTCATGCCTACGGGTCCTGTTTATGCGCTTTACAAATAAAATAAATGCATCAATAAATATACAGCAAAAACAATATCTATAGACTCTTTAACTCCACAATCTCCTAAAACACATCTCTCTCCCAGGAAATACCATCTTACTATATAGAAAAACACTTAAGGTTATGAGACAATAGAACCTCCAGTTTAATTGGTACATATAAACATCAGTCAAAAAATGAAATTGTATTACAGTTTGAACGCTGAACAGCAGCTGGGGTACTTGACACCCTATTGGCAACTGCACAACATAGAAATAAAGACTCAATCAGAAGGTAAATGTAGAGAATCCCACCTTCTTTCATCAAGTAATGTTTTTCCATTGTTGAATCTAACAAGTGAGGTGACAGACACTGTTTTTTACTGTCACCCTACAAAGGACAACTACAAGGAGTGTCTAGAAGGGGGTACAGCTGTACCGGATGGTGTGGAGGAGAGGGATGGGCTGCCCCTAGTGATTCAGTGGCCCGAGGGGGGGCGTGATGCCTAGTTGTTAAGGAGGAGAGATTCCTTGAAGCGGTGGGTCTTAAGTTCTTTTCTGAATTGTAGGAGTGTGGGGTGAGTCTGATGCTGATGGGGAGGAGGTCCCATGTGATTGGCCTGGTGTTCTAAAATGGCCCTTCTCCAACAATCTCGGGTAGCATCTCCCACCACGATCCAGTTGTGACATTTCAACCACATCAGGTGCAGGCAGGATGGCATGAGGTTGGGTGGTAGTGGATGGAACAGACGAAGAAACAGAAGTGGAAGACAGTGGCACATAGTGGCTTTTGTCCAGCGATACCTGCATGGATATTGTGGACCATGGGCTCTCATCTTATAATGCAAATGAGCCTTACTATAGGGTTCCTCCATATCATCCCAATGGACCCAGGCGAGGTGCTAAATCATAGTATGTGTTCCCAAACTTTGTGATGGTTTATTGGAAGGCCCCCTCTGCAACACCTTCCCACAGAAAACACACTGGACTTCCTCAACCTCCTTCTTACTCTGTTGCTCCTTGACACAAAAATACTGCCAGCTATCAGCAAAAGTTTCTGGGCAAGATGCTTCTTCCCTGGCAGTAAGGCAGTACACACTCACATCACCTTTTCTTCACTGCTGTTCCCAGACATACTTAAACATTGGACCTGGGATAAAAAAATACGAAATTGTAAAAAACACAACACAAAAAAGGCTCTGGCACTTAAAATGGAAAACATTTTTAAACAAAATATATAACAAGCACAAATAATAAGAAACACAAACTAAAAATGCCTGGACAAAGGTATAGGAATAAGAGTTGTAAAAAAAGGAACGGAAAAATGAGGATACTGCTCTTTAAAAGTTCCTGGAGGCTTACAAGCAAATTCACCCACAAAGAGACAAAAAGCAATTAGAAAAAAAGAGAGATGTCTTTGGGTGTGCTGAATAGCCGTGGCTACACCAACAAGTTAATCAGAGTGTGACTCTCATACATGTAGCTACACCCAGGTGCAATGAATTATTCGCACATAATCCATCGACCTATCAGATTGCTCACTGCGCTTACACACCTACACTTAACTCATAGCCATGTCAATGCGATGGCCCAATCAAGTAGCACGGTTTGTTCACGTGGATATGCGGATTTGCGCCTTCTGCGCTGATCTATCAGATTGTGCACAATATTTAGCCACGTCAATGAGAAGGTCCAATCAGGCAGTGCGGTTCATTAACGTGGCTACGCAGATTTGCGCCTTCCGAGCCTGCAAATCAGATTGCGTGCACTAAATAGCCACATCAACGCGAAGGCCAAATCAAGCGGCACAGTTAATTGACATGAATACACGGTTACCACGCGTACGCCATTGGCCAATTCGACTGCACGCCGCGTTTACACGCCTACACATGACATATAGCCACGTGTACAAAATCAGCCAATCAGGTGATGTGGTGCATTAATGCAGCTACGCGCAGGCGCAATGACATACCCGCATGTACGCCACTGACCAATCATATTGCGCACTAGGGTAACGCGGGGACACATGACTTATAGCCGTGTCTATGTATTCTGATGTCTATTGGCTGAAACCATATGCGTGGTTACAGGTGACATGCTTTCATATTGACAAAAATACAATCCACGCAACCTGAGTGGCTGGTGGGCATAGCCATGGCTATACACCACACCACACCCAAACACAACTCCTTTACTTTTCCTCATTGCTTTTTCTTCTGACTACTGAGCAGCTTGTCTGAAGTACACAAATATTTTGAACAAACTCCTCATTTTATCCCATCCTTTTTTGCCCTCCTCTGATATATGATAAGTCATGTATAACGTGCCTGTACACAAGTGTTTGTAGGCGCGACAAGACAAGGAAGGGAAGACAGAAGGAGGACAAAACAACAATCTTACTAGGCCTTGTGACATTCAGATCGTGTAAGTGCAGGGGGAGGGATGGGGAGGAGTGCCGGGGGGAGTGCAAAGTAACTAGTTAGTGCAGCAGAGAGGTGTCTGTAAGTGCAGGAAGTCAGGGGACTCCAGGGTTACCGATACAGTCACTTAAGTGGATGGGAGGCCCGGAGGCAGTGCAATGGCAAGCAGTCATGCATGAGCCTGGTCCCATAAGTTCAGTGGGTGGCCAGGTAACCAGTATGCGCAGCAGAACAGGGACATCAGCAAGGGAGAGGGAGAGAGAAAGCAGAAGCAAATACAAAGTTCATGAGTTTCTTCCGGAATATCTTAGGTGGTCCTGCTCATGCTGGACCACCTAAGAGTTTGAGAGAGGCGGGAAGGCTGTTCCAGAGGGAGGCCCCAGCCGAAGACAGAGATCTACCACCCCCCCAAACCCCCCCCACTCTCTGCCTGGAGAAGCGTCTGACCCTCAGAGCATTGGAGTTAGATGAGCAGAGGGCTCTAGAAGGAAGATGCTTAGGCAGAGAGAGTTGGATGTGGTGTTGTCCCGGTCCCAGAAAGCCTTGTGGACGATGCAGTGTGTCTTGACCTTGATCCTCGCAGCCACAGGGAGCCTATGGAGAGATTTTAGGTATGCAGAGATACAATCCCTGGGCTTGAGACCAAGGACAGTTCTCGATAAGTTGCAGAAGTGGAAGAGCAGAGGCAGGCAGATTTAGAGAGAGGCTGTTGCAGTAGTCTAGCCTAGAGAGGACAAGGGATCTGGAGACAGTGAGATTCTAGGGGAAAGTGAGAAAAGGATGAATACCTCAGAGGAGGTGCAGCTGATAGTGTGACTTCTTAGAGACATCAGAGATGTGAGGAAAGAAGGAGAGGGTGGAGTAGAAGATGACCCCAAGGTTCTTAGCCTCACTGGAAGAGGCAAGTAGAGGGCCCAGGGTGGGCGGCGAGAGTGAGAGCAGGAAGGCAGGAGTGGGAGTCCCAATGAGGAGGATCTCAGTCTTACTGGCATTAAGGCAGATATTGTTAGTGGCACACCATTCCTGAATCGCGAGCAGACAGCCGGGTATGAGAGAAGGAGCAGTAGAGGCTGATGGGAGCCTGAAGGAGAAATGGGTTTGATCCGCATAACACTGAAAGTTAGAGCAGATGGTAGAGATGCGGTGGGCTAGAGGTGCCAGGTAGTGGTTAAGTAGACTGGGAGAGAGGTTAGAACTCTGGGGAACACCACAAAGTAGAGGGAGAGATAGACGAGATGAAAGTCCCAAGTTGGACCTTGGAGGGTTGATCAGTGAGAAAGGAGGTCAACCAGGTCAGGGTCTGATCAGAGATACCCACGTTGTCTCTGAGATGATTGATTAAGATGACGTGGTTGACTGTGTCGAAAGCAGAGGATAAATCAAGGAGAATGAGGACAGAAGATAAGTTAGAGTTAAGATTGGAGAGCAAGTCTTATCAGGTGTTCATAAGAGCAGTTCCCATGCTTCTGGCTGCTCTGAAGCCAGACTGGTGGTCATGGAGGCAATCAACAGATTCAGTATGAAGATTAAGCTAGCAGATGGCCAGCATTTCCAGGAGTTTGCCCAGGAAAGGAGTGATGGAGATTGGGCGATAGTTTTCCGGAGTGGAAGGATCAGCAGACGGCTTTTTAAGAAGGGGGTGCACAAGGTAGCGTTTAGGGGGGGTCAGAAGGTTCAAGTGGCAAAAGAGTGATTGCAGAAATCGGCCAAGGCTGGAACAAGGGTCTCAATGTGGCCCTTAATGGTTCTAGAGGAGCAGGGGAGCATCTGCATTGACAAGCACTTATACAGCCCTTAGTCTGTGTACACAGGGACGATGTTGATGATGACTATCGCAGGGCCCATGAACACCACAAAATAAAAACACATCGGCTGAACTATGTACATCATCGAGCAGCTATCGTGTCATCAACTTCTACACCAGCAACCGCCACAGCAACCTCCACAACATCCACCGCCAATACTGTACCTACCATGATCTCGACCGGGACCCAACCTACCCTACCCTACTGCTTCCCACACCAGACCTGAATGACTGCAAAGTTTTGTGCTGTTGATTTCACAATTTGGTTCGGTCACAATGGGAAATGCCTCCCTAAATGGCTGGGCACAGGCCATTTAAAAACAACAGGCCCACTGCCACTAGGACTATATTTTTTTTAAGTGGCAATGTTTCCCCCCTTTTTGTAAAAAACTAAAAACAAAAGAAGAACTTCAAAAACAAAATTGTTAAATGTGTGAACCCTGATGTTCTTCCCTTCCCAGTTCCACCCTCCTTCTTCCCTCTACCCCAAAATTGCCCTTTTCAGCGTTACCCGCTAAACTATACAAATAGACAAAATAAAACACAAACTGCACTAAAAGATCACTACATCTTAGATGATCTATTCTATGCAGTTGGTATTGCTGAGATGTATTTTTCAGAATTTTTCTTTGTAGCCGTGGGTATGCTGTTCATTCACTTTTTATAGCTGCGGTTACAGGATGAAAGTTAAAGTTTTACATGTGTTCATACATATTTACTTAAAATTCAATGTGTCTCTATACACTTTTCTTTCTGTATTAAATGCCTTGTCCAAGAATAAAATATCTTGCACTCCCCACCAAAAATCGCTGTCCACAAATCATACCTCCTGCTAATCTTCCCACATCGCCATCCTCAAACCAAAAAAATGTACTTAGCCAATGCTTCTCAAAATGTCCCCCAGCTTCTTCCACATCGCTGTTTGTTGTTCATTCGAAATCACCTACTCCTCTGCAATATTCTGTAAAAGATTTGGGACCTGAGAAATCAGTGGAAGAGTTGTAAGTGTCTTCTTCAATACTTCTATCCGTTTCCCACCCTATTAAAATGTTACACAAATATCCACTCAAATATCAAATGTGCACTCTTCAACCTCAGAACTGCTAATGACCCAGGTCACTCTCAGTACACTGCTAAATAAATACCACCCTGCAATAGAGGTTTCATAATATATCTTCAATAAACCAATCACACATTAGTTCACATCACCTTCACAGATAAGGATACAGACCAACATGATAGCCACAGCTACACAAAGGATAGGTATAGCCATGGAAGCAAGACGTCCCATTGGTCTGAGGGTGGGCATGTTTATGTACTCCAGTCATTGGTGAAATTACCAATGTGTGCAGTTCAGGCAATCCCATCGTTTGTGGTGGTAGCCGCGGTTATGGGAAAATTATTTATTTTTAAATTACATATGTATACATGTGTGCATTCAGTAGTCCTTGTAAGTTCATTTTTGAGATATGTAAAGTGTAAGAGATGATGAGAGTAGGGTGCAGAGGCATGAATAGATTCTGTAGCAGTTTTGTGGGTGGGTAAGGTTCAAGAGGGTTGGGTTAGACTTGGTAGGGGTAGAGAGGGTGCGGGTACGGAATATGGATGAGCAAAGAGACTAGCGATGGCCAGAGTAATATGTGCACAGTGATTATGTAATGAATATGAACATTATAAATAGAATAATGTGGTTACTGGGCTTACAAACTGCAATAAGCATCATATTAACTATGGACAATTAATAGTTCTGGTGAGAAGGGTATTATTTACGCTTTTCTGTCTGTAAAAAAAAAGAAAACATAATTAGTTAGAGAACGTACTTTGTGAAATACAATGAGTTAGAGTTGTACACATATATTACATTTTTTGACCTGCACATGTAGATACAACATTTGTGAAAACTACATGTTAGGCAGAGTTTGTATGCAGTACCCTCAGAGAACACTACACACAACTATGACGACAGGTGCAAGCAAACCAACCTTTGCTATAAGTCTGTACTACACAGTTTTGGTAGCGGGATGTGCAGCCAGGCTTATCTCAAGAGGGGAATGTGAGCAGTAATGATGTTTCACAGAGGTCTACAATCACAGGTGTTCAAATAAACTCTTGCACTCAAGGTTTCTTGGATACATACTTATTAATTTATTTATCAGTCAGTTATAAAACATTAATTAGAAGGAGGCAATCATATACTAACACACAAATATACTTCAATACTTTTCAAGAGGAGTAAAAGGCAAAGGTTATCAGAACATCAAAAGACTACAGTTATTCTTAGACAATGCAAATACTTTGAGTTCACCAGAAGAGTCAATTAAATTCAATTGGCTAGGCCAAAGTCAATGGGCTAAAGTCTTGGATAGGATAGTGCGGTTCTGGTAAGTAAACGGTAAAGTCTCTGCACAAGTTCTCAGAAGTAGTTTGTAAAAAGGAGAATCATATGTTGGGTCACAAGCTGATTAGCCCTGCGAGTTGCAAAAGTTTCAAGCACTTTCACAGCGAGAGGTAAATTCTCTCAGTCTTGTTTCACAGTACCTTACAATGAAGAAAAAGAGGCAGCTGATGACTTCTGTTCCTGGCAGTTCCTGCAGATCTCGCTGTTCCTGGACCTCAGTCATGGGGACAAGAGGGAGGACATCGGGGGACTCCTGCACTGCACTGGGACTGTCCAAAGCTTGCAACTGACAAACTTCAACTCCGGTGGCTATAAGTAATGCACACAAACTGGTGTCCCTCTCCCTGGTGCTACGGTTTCCTGCAGCAACTCTGAGGAAATTCAACCAGCTCCCAGGTGGGTGACCAGGTGGCTTACTTTGGAGTTGATTGGTCCCACCAACTCAAAGGGAGAAGTCATCCTTTGCAGGGCTTCTCTGTCGATGCCAACTTGGCAATTTGGACCTGCAGCCCGGCTTCACCGGGCAAACCAATGGTCCAGGAGTTGTAGCAGTCGTCCTCTTCAAGCTCTTCTTCGGTTCCTTCGTCCAGTGGTCGACTCTGCCTTCCAAGCTAAGAGACTCGCCTTTTATTGAGTTCTCTCCCATTCATTCCTGCCTAGCTGTCACTCACCCAGCAGGGTGACTAAGCACAAGGAATTTCGGGCACCTCCCTCACTTCCTGCCCACCCAAGCCACTTGGACGCCAGAGGTGGTCTTCAGTCCTGAAGCCCGCCAAAGGCGAATGAACAAAGATACCAAACCTGGTTTGGCACGCAGAGAAAATCTCTAGAAGGACCTTTCCACAAAGAAATGGTGAAAAAAGAAGACCGGACCTGTTTTAACAAAGGGGGCTCAGACGCCATCTTGAAAAACATGGCGCCCGCAATTTAACGTTACTGGAGCTGCAGACAGTTCGCGGTCAGGAAAAATCATGGGTAAACCCACTGCCACCAACCATTCTGAGAGGAAAGGGTAGCATTTGCCTGCCCTTTCCTCTCAGAATGGTACATAGTATCCCCTGTGTCTAGATACTCATGTAGTATCTAGACACAGGGGATACTAGGTAACCCCTCCAGCACTCTATTGTAAGATAGGATGTGCTGGGTCTAGGAATTTAAAAGACTAGTAAAGTCAATTTCACTTTACTTACACTGGGAAACAGTAGTTTATCCCAGAGAAGGTAGTTAAACCTTGGGAAAGCCTGAGTCACTGCACTGAGGATGCTGTCTGACACAATTGCAAAAGATGATGCCTATGCAGTTGGTTAGATGCCATAACCAAGAAAACACAGAGTTAAACACATATCAAAATACATGAGAGAGTGGGAAAAAAGGGTCACACTCTCTCCAAGTAAAACAATCAAGTCCTATAAATCTAGCAAAGTTGCTGGGGGTCTCTAAGGTGAAGGGAATTAGCATATTTTTGAGAATTTTCCCTAACACTACACTGTTGTTGTCTTCACATATAATAATCATTGAGTTATTTAGAAAAAAATCCAAGGTGGATTAAAAAACCCATACACTGTCTAACATATTGATAAGGTGAATGCATGGGAGTAGAGTGGATGGGGGTACAGTGAGAGTGAGTGGGTATGCGTGCAAGGGGTGCAGTAGTGTGGATGAGAGTACAGAGGCTGGAAGTACGGTGGGTGGGGAACTGAGAATATGGTAGGGTGGGGGAGGTTAGAAGGGAGGGGGTAGAATGGGTTGGATATGAATAGTGAGTGTATAGTGCACAGTAGTACAGAGGGTGGGTGTACAATGCATGGGCAGGGGTAGAGAGGGCGAGTGGCTGATCAAAGCATGTGGTAGGGTAGGTAAGTGGAGTTAGAGAGGATAGGGTATACAGGATAGAGTAGGGTGGGTGTGGCTAAAGAGAGTGCAGATCACAGGTGGTGGCAGAGATGTACGGGGTAGGGTGGCTGGACAAACATTTTGCAAGGCCCATAAGCGACAGAAAATAGAATTACATGGGCCTACCTCTGTATGACATCCAACAGCTGCCATGGCATCAGCCTCTGCACCAACAACTACCACGGCAACCTCCCCATTCAGACATTGTTCACCATGTCTCACCAAAGCAGTAGCAGCAACAGTGTCATCGCGACACCATCCCCCAATACACTGGGCCTCATTACGAGATTGGCGCTAAAAGCAGCCATTAACGGCATGCCATTAATAACATGTCCGTCTTGGCTAGAACCCGCAAATAGCGGGTGATTAAGAGTGCGCAAGCACGTGCACCCATGCATGCCGGTAACGGCCATACCGGCATGACGGTAATGGCCCTCAAACCCTCAGATAGCGGCATCAATGAATACGCACATAACGGCACCGGCCTCGGCAACCCCCAAATAACGGAACCGGTATTAACATAGTGCTAAGAACGGGCACGTTATTACCAGACCCGGAAGTAAAGTCATCGCGCCGGAATGGGAAATGCTTAAGCGGCCATCTTCAAAAACACAATCTATTGCCATCCTCCACATACAGGACCTTCACCACCAGAACTCCTAGCACACCATGGACAAAATGTCAAAGTCTACCCAGGAAGGCACTGACCAGCTGTGTAAACCAGGGTTCAAGGATGAGGAGCTGAACATGTTAGCTGACACCCAAGTGGCGAATGCTGATTTGGTGTTCTGCAGCGACCTCAGGCGTTCAGCTCAGCTGAAGAAGAAGGCCATCTGGGAAGAAGTTGCCCGGAAAGTAAGTGCAGTCGGCACCACCGCACGCACAGTGAGCGATTGCAAAAAACGATGGGATGACCTCAGGCTGAGAGTTCGGAACATCCTGTCGGCCAATCGGAGCCAGGGGCTGGCAACAGGTGGAGGACCTCACTCACCAGTGAAAATGGCCAGATGGGAGGAGACTTTCAGCTCAGTCATATATGTGGAGTCTATTGAAGGAGTTAGTGGAACTGAGTTTGGCGTGCCAACATCAGCAGATGAAGGTGAGTGGCCCTACAAACACACACCAACTAATCATCACCATTGACCTCCAAATGTGACAGCAACGCCAGCCAATAAATGGTCCATCATGCACACCAACACATATTCATATACACATGCTGGGCCCACCATTATCACATACCTAAGCATGCTGCATGCTGCGCCCATACACGAATACACACCCGACACACAGATGACCTGCACGTGTCACACAGCACATCACTCCCAACACACATCAAGGTCCAACAGCAACCACCATGGTGTACATGTGAGCACCAGCACGATTCCAAACAGCATCCCTCAACCTTGCATGTACCCAGTCCGCTGCGAAGCCAGGCATGCAACTGATCACATGGCGTCACCTGCACAAAGACAAACGTATGCATGATGCAAGCACCAACATCACTGATGCCCTGACACTCTCTGTCCCCCACAGGTACTGATGCAGAGAGCGAAGAAGCACAGGGAAGTGCACAATGCGCAACACCAGCCAAAAGGGCAAGGAGGCAAGGTGATGGCACCGGACCATCTACATCAAGTGGACCAAGGATGGGCCAAGCGGCACACGGGACAACAACCAGTGCCCTACCAGCCACACTGCAACCCACACAGGATGAGCAGACACCTGCCCTTGCACCCCCGGGCACACAATCGACACAGGCCGAGGACACATCTGGCATGGACGATGGCACACAGTCTGCTGCTGTAAGTACAATTGGGGAGATGGCTGCATCGGCACAGCATAGTGTCGATGAGGAAGCTGACCCTGACAATGACGGCAATGCAGGACTCGTCCACTCAGAGCCTGTAGGCCGAACACCTAGCCCGCAGGTCACCCCACAGGACACACCTTGCCGGGATTCATCCGAACAGGGCAGCCATGGTGAGTGGTCTCCGACATTGCACAGCCCCATATTGCATACAGTACCACCACATAACCCACCAACCACCACCCACACTGCCATACGGGACCTTAAGGGACGTCTGTCCAGGAAGGAGGGCCAGCAAGAGGAGATGCAAGGCTATGTCAAGCAGTACCTTGCGGAAGGGGAGACAACACGCCATGTCATCCGTGACAGCACTGCGGCCGTAATCCAGGCCATCAACTCATGTGCACTGCAAGTGCACGATGGCTTCAATGCCTTGGGACAGATCCTCACCAGGATTGCTGACAGCATAGAGCAGCCACAAACTCCGGCTTTGGGGTCACAACCATCTGGCTCATCCACATCGACCATGCCAGCGAGTTCCAGGCAGACCAGCCCCGTGCGCAGGTCGCTGCGAAGTGCACGGCACTCAGATATCCAAACCCCAACTCCGAAGGGGGCTCCACAGTAGCAGGGCCACCCTGCATATTCTCTTTACGAATACATTCAGACACATGTTGTGCCATTGTTGACTTTGGGTGTTAGGGGGAGGGTAGAGGGTGGTGTTGGGTGTAGTACTGGGGGTGTTGGGGGGCGTGTGGGTAGTGTGGGGGTGTGTGGGGGGAGGGGGAAGGGTGTTGGGGAGTGTGGGGGTAGCGTGGGGGTGTGTGGGGTGAGGGGGAGGGGTGTTGGGGGCATGGATTGTTGAATCATGTAGTACAAAAAACCTCACTAATACACCTGTTGTGTACAAGACATCACATGAGTGGACATTGCTTATTTGTTGTTTGTCAATTTATTGCTTCATAGTGAACTGTGCCCATGTACCCACACACCCAGTGCCCACAGTGCCCAATACATGGCACCCTCTGCATCCAAGTACATCGGAATGATTGGTCTATGACCAATTGCCGCACTGCGGGACCCTCACGTGTATCGCGTCCTGGCCTATGTCCAACATCTACTCCTTCCTCTCCTTCTACTTCACCAGTTGGTGGCAGCTCCGTGTCAGGTGGCAGGGGTACGTTCCCCCTGATGTACATGTTATGCAGCATTGCACATACCGTGATGATCTTGCCCACCTTCTCAGGCCCGTATATGAGTGCCTCTCCCGACCTGCTGATGCAGCGAAACCGTGCCTTCAACAGGCCAAACGTCTGCTCAATGACCACACGCGTGCATGAATGTGCACAATTGAAGTCCTCCTCGTGCCTTTTCTGGGGATTCCTGACAGGGGTGAGTAGCCACGCATTCAGAGGATATCCAGCATCACCTACATAGGAGCAGAAGGAGCTATGTGTAAGGATAATGCCCTTTGCCATGTGTGCTCAGCCTGTACATCTTTCAAGTTCATATGCACAATCCCGTCAATGGCAGCCACATCCACATGTGTATCAGCCCTGTACAGTGCATGCCAATCTATGGTCCAAGCCTTGGGTGACATACATGACCTAGGGTCCTAGGCATTTCAACCACCAGGCCCCCAATGCATTTTGGCTAGGGACATTATGTACGCACATGTGACGGCTGTGTGGCGGCGGATAATTCAAGATACATTCATCCCTCTACTCCCATGGCTCAGGGGGCATTCCTCTTGCATATGCATGTAGCACCCCATCCCTCTCCTCCAATGGCCCAGGGGGCATTCCCCTTGCATATGCATGTAGCCCCCCATCCCTCTCCTCCCATGGCCCAGGGGGCATTCCCCTTGCATATGCATGTAGCCCCCCATCCCTCTCCTCCCATGGCCCAGGGAGCAGACTCACCCAACAGCCAGCCACTTCGTACATCGTCTCCTTCCATGTAGCGGGGTAGTGAGGAGTTCCGCAGCACCATGGCATTATGGTGGATCCTGGGTATCTGGCATAGCAATGTGTTATTATCTGGCTGGCATCACACACCATCTGTACATTGATGGAGTGGTGTAGCTTCCGATTGCGGAACACCACCTCCATGGCATGTGGCACTACCAGCTCTACGTGGGTCCAGTCGAGGGCACCAATTACATTGGGCATGCCTGCCAGTGCATTTGAGGCTGGTGATGAGCGAAGATTAGCTGCATGTATGATTTGTGGAGAGCAATTTTTGGTAGGGAGTAGAAGATATTTTATTTTTGGGGAAAGGCATTTAATACAGAAACTATGGAAAGTGCACAGAGACACATTGAAGTTGTTTTTGAACCCTTCTAATGTACCTTATAAGAGAATTGAAGAGTGTGACACATTGTCAAAATATCACAACATTAAAGCAGTGCTCAAACTGTGCTGAATACACTTAGTGTCCCCCAAAACAGTTATTTTAAGGATTGCATATTACATAAATCTGTATATATATATATATATATATATATATATATATATATATATATATATATATATATAAAACATAAAACGTTCTTTTTCTGACCATCATCCCATACCCACGGCAATAAAAAGTCAATAAATACTATAACCGCAGCTATAAAGAAAAATTCTGAAAAATACATTTCTGTAACTCAAACTGTATAAAATAGATTACATAAGACGTTGTGATCTATTTTTGCAGCCTGCGCTTCATTTAATCTATTTTATAACTTAGATGGTGGCCCTTCAAGTAGTTGAGCAGAGAAAAAAAAAATGTTAGGCTCAAACATGTAACATAGGGAATTAAAAAAGGAAAATATATATTTTGGAGGGTATTTGTTATTTAAAAATGTTTTCTTATTTTGTTGGGAGGGAATTGCCACTTTAAAAAAGAAATAGGGATGGCAATGAATCTGATGTTCAGAGACAGTCTTTTGCTAATCCTCGAGCATGCCCCCCCAGGACAACCCAATCGTGGTATATAGTGCATAGGATTTTCATCACTGAAAAATTGGGTGCCAGTAGAATGACAGTTGGTGGAACTGAGGCACCATTAGGAGAAGTTGTGGCTTTGACAGTGGTAGGAGGTGTTGCAATGGTGGATAGAGGTGCTGATAGAGGAGCTGCAGATACTCGCCAATGTGACAAACGAGGCCCATGCATCCTCACTTTATGTTGCTCATGGGCCTTCCTGTATGCATCATGAATATCATTCCAGTGGGCATGAACTAGATGATTTATAAGCACAGATGTGCCTAAGCTCTGTGATGGAACAGTTGAGAGGGCACGTCGTAGCAGCTTCTGGCAGAAGGTTGCTGTCGCAGCAAAAACACTCTCAGTTGCTTTAGCATCCTGCCTGCACTGTTGCAAAAAATAACTTATAGGCAACATTTCTGCCTGCTTTCCTTGTCTCTGCCACCTTCCTAGATGGCCGCTCCTGCACCCTGTCTTGGAGTCTGCCTTTGTGTGTGACCTGGCCCCTGTGATTGGCCAATGTAATCTATGTCACTCAATCGGGTGCACCGGGAGTAGGGAGCTGGCTCCAGCATCAAAGGCCTTCATCTAGGTCCTGTCTGTTCCTGTCTGGACCTGGATGGGCATGGTGGGCCCACTATTTGGTCTCAACACACCAACATGCACTTGGAGGCTTCGTACCTCATCCAGGCACTCTTGAGCTATGCAATCACCCCCTCAGCTATCACATAAGTGTGGACTATTGCTATACGGCCTGCTTCAGCCCCTGGAATTTGTGCCTCACATGACAATCTCTATAAACTATCTAAGAAAGCACCTATTCTTTTCTTCTCTTTTATTGTTTCCAAGCACCAATCCATAACACCTACTTCCTTGCTGGACTTTCACCTCTACTGCCTGCACCCCTGTTATGATGTGCTGCTTTAGCTGTTGACCTAAAAGAAAAAAAAATGTTTTAGCTGTGTGCACATCCTGATTGTTTTGCTGCTGTTTAAAAAAATTGTTTTTAGCTGTGCTCACATCCTGCTTTCATGGGAATGTGCTGACAGCTTACCCCCTCTATTCCCAGTCTGCTCTGTTATCTGTTTCCTTGCCCTCGACATTTGCCATTGTTTCTTCCCTATCATGAGGAGAACCATCTCCGGTTCTGGAAGCAGCTCAAGACCTTCCTCTTTGCTTCTGCCTTCGCTCCCGCTCTCCCGTTCTGATCTGCTCTCTCTTGGCACTGTGCACCTGGCCACCCTATGTCTCCTGGGCCCAGGTACTTGCTCACCCTGCCACCCTCCTGCACTGCCACCTGGCCACCCCTTGAAATGGGTACTGTATCTGTACCCACACAGTACCCCACCCTCCACCCCTTTTTTCTACCTTTTCTGCACTTATTTAGACTTACCCAGTCTGCTGACGTAAACACTGCACGTGTCACTTGCTAGCTGCACTACCACTGTTTATTGCCTCTATTATCTATTTATTTGTATTTATTATTATTTATCTTTTCTCCTCTGCTCTGCACTCTCCTCTCTCCCCCATCCATGCACATGCTCGTTCTCAATGTCACTGGGCCTAGTAAGATTGTTGATGTGTTCTCCCCTGTTCCCATCCCTTGCCTTGTCGTGCTCTGAAAGCCTTGTGTATGAGCGCGATACAAATAAAATATCATTTAATATCCTGCTTGTGTCTCACTGTGCGCCTTCTCCCACCTTGCCTACCTCTTCCAACTTACCTCAACTGTGCTACCAGGTTATGTGTACCACATTCTGTACCCCTACTTTGGCACTTTCTATCTCCCACATCTACTCTAATTGCTTCTCCATCGCCTATCCTTCACCTCTCACTAAGTCTGGCAGGAAGAAACTCAAGAAGGACATATTGGCCTCCAACCCAGGCTTTCCTATCGCCAACACCTACGTCAGTGCTTCTGTCAGAGAGACTCTCACCGACATCCTCTTTGCAGTTGCTTGTCCTGACCTATGGACTCTCCATATGGCTGCTTTGCTCTCTCCTTACTCTTCCTCACACATAAATGGTGGCACCGCCACCTCTGGGCCATCATAAATGTCTATCGAAATGGTACCATCCTGGTACAAGGGCCTCAACCCAAGCTCTTACTTTTTGATAGACTCCTTCCTTGCTTTGTCAACTTTCCTTTTTCCTCCTCACTGGCTCCCTTGCCATCTTCCGCTATCCTGGATCCCTTGCCTGCACCCTCCTTACTGACACTCTTGTCATCATTGTCTCTTATGCTTCCCTCTAGCTCTATCTCTCAGGCACTCTTTCCACTTACAGGGGGGACCTCTGTCCTCTGCACCCCCCACACCCCAAGAAGTCCTTCAAAAGTGGCAACCTGCTCCATGTTGCCATATTAAACTCTCACTCTGCTGTCAAGCACTCATCTGACATCTGACATCTGCCACCTCCTTGAACTCCTTACCTTGATGTTCTTGCTCTTACTGAGACATGTTAAGAACAGCTCTGTCACAAGTTTTCACACAATTCTCCCTGAAGGCTCTCCACGCCAAGGACCAACAGGACAGGAGGTGGAGTAGCCCTGAGCTTTCCTGGGTGGATGCCTGTTTCCATTATCCTCACACAGGTCTACTCCTCCTTTGAAAGCCTGGTCTGCATTCTCACTCTCTCTCTCTCTCTCCTGTCTCCTCTCTTCCTCTGGCCACCTTCTATCGGCCACCAGGCCAGTCCCCCTTCTTCCTCTCGGAATGGGCTGACCGAGCCTTTCTCTCCTCTCTGCCTCTTCCCAACTCCTCCTGCTGGGGCATCTTGAAATCCATCTTGACTCTCCAGACTCCTCAGGACCTTTCCACAACCTGTGTGTCTCCCTTGCTTGTTCCATTCTACCCTCTGGTTCAACACACACTACTGGCCACACCTTGGATGCTCTCATTTCCACAGACATCACCCGCTCTATTCCACTCACTAGCCCACTCTCATGGACTGACCTTTCTCTTCTCTCCTCTCACTTGAAGCTCTCTTCTCCTTTTGCAATTGCACACCCTACACCACCTCCTGCCTTCAAGGTCATCCAACCCATGAAAAGAGTGTCAGTGGCTGCCTATGCCTCCCCCTATTCTCCCCCTTCTGCTCCTACGGCTGACTCCCACTCTGATACAGCCCTCTCTAATTTTCACCATTCCATCTCCAACACCATCTCCTCTGCAATCTCTCTTTCACCACAGGTGTTTTCCCTCTCCTCTGAAGCACTCTCTTGTGCAACCTCGGCTCAAAAGACTCTCTGCCGACCCGTCCATTCTGGCAAACTATCACTCAATCTCCATCACCCCTTTCTTGGTAAAACTCTTTGAGAAGCTGGCTCTAAACTCACCCTCCATACTGAATCTGTTGGTTGTCTACATGACCATCAGTCTGGCTTTAGAGCATCTAGAGGCATGGAAACTGCTCTTCTGAACACCTGTGAAGACCTGCTCTCAAATCTTGTCACTAACACTCCCTCTGTCCTCATTCTTCTCAATATTTCTTCTGCTTTTGCTACGGTAAACCACAATATCCTGATCACCCATCTCCATGATAGCCTGGGAATCACAAATCAGACACTGTCATGGCGTGCCTGCTTTCTCTCTGACTGGCCCTCCCAGGTGGAACTCTGGCCTTTTCTCTCCTCTACCACTCTCTCTACTTGTGGTGTCCCCCAGGGTTCTAACCTTTCTCCCTGGTTTTTCAACATCTACATGGCCCCCTTGGCACTCAGGATCTCTACCATTACCTCTAACTTTCAGTGGTATTCGGATGACACACAGCTCTCTTTCAGGCTACCCTCGACCATCTCCTCCTCCTTGCTTATCCCGGATTGTCTATCCGCAATTCAGGCTTGGTGTGTTGCTAACAATCTCTGTCTGAATGCCAGTAAGATAGAGATTGTACTCATTGGGACCCCTGCTCCTCCTTCCCCAATCTCTCACTGGCTTGCCTCACTTGGCCCTGCGCCCTTGCCTACCAATGAAGCGAAAAATCTTGGGATCATCTTCGACTCCACTCTCTCCTTCTCTTTGTACATCTCAGATATCTCCAAAAAATCCAATTACCAACTGCACCTCCTCAGAGGTATTCTACCCTTTCTCACTTTCCCCAAGAAGCTCATCACCTCGAGAACCCTGGTTCTCTATAGGCTGGACTAATGCAACAGCCTCTTTCTCAATCTTCCTACTTCTACTCTCTGTCCTCTACAACTGATCCAGAACAGAACCGCAAGACTTATCCTGGGCCTCAAGCCCTGGGACTGCATCTCTCTGGCACTGAAATCTGTCCACTGGCTCCCTGTGGCTGCATAATCCATAAAGCTTTCTGGGGCTTGGGCCCGCACTATCTACAATGCTCTTTTCATAAATACTCTCCCTCTAGAGCCCTCCGCTTGTTCTCCTCCAACTCTCGGCGGGTGAGCCGCTTCCACAAACAGAGATTTGGGGGTAGATCTTTATTCTCTGCAGGTGCCTCCTTCTGGAACAGCCTCCCTGCCTCTCTCCGTCTTGAGCCGGAACACCTTAAGTTCTGGAAACTCTACAAGACCTTCCTTTTCTCTTTCTCTTTCTCCCTCACCCTTGCTAAACCTCATTTCCTCGCTGCTGCCACTTCTGTCAGACATGATGTTAAAAGTCTGACAGGGGAGGAAAATATAAAACAACAAAAAGGATAACATAAAAAGGACAATGCCAATGTTTTAAAAAAAGTATAAAAAAACAAAAACAAAGTAGTCAGACAGAACAAATAAAAAGACAAGGGAAAAGACGATTAGGAACAAAGTGGAGACAAATGATGGAAAAATAAGGTATAAGGAACCAAAGGTTCTTGCAGTAACTCAGAGCACCTCTTCACTAGCAGGGACAGAAAGCAATGATAAATATTAAGTGATTTGCTATGGGTGTGGTGAATATCCGCCCTACGCAGGTCACGCTGTCATTGGTTGAGGATTTTGGCACGGATATATGTCATGTGTATCCACGCAGCTGCAGCGCGTGTTCCGATTTGTGAATGCCACACATGTGGATCTCATTGTACAGCTTGAACAGCTTGAACGTAGCCAGATCTACGTCGCTCGCGCTGTCATTGGTTGAGGATGTTCACGTGGATATATGTCATGTGACCCATGCAGCCACATTGCAAATTCCAATTGGACAATGCTGTATGTACGTATTTCATCATAAAGCATGGGTGACGCAGCTCACGCAGTCATTGGTTGAGGATGTTGACGAGGATACAGGTATAGTGTAACCGTGCAGCGCACGTTCCGATTGGTGAATGCCGCAAGTGTGAATTCCGTCAAAACCTCAGTTACGAAAAGTGAACATTGATTGGTTTGTGGGCATAGACGCAGATACCCTCTATATTTTCAGGAAACCCCTTTATTTTCCCTCATTGTTTTTCAGATCTTGGTTCCTGATACAACTATTTAATCCTCCAAGTACTTTCCAAATTTGCAAACTTCATTTTTACAATACCTTTCTGCCCTTCCTTACTCCTAAACCTATTTCCCCTGTCTTGTATTTTGTTATTTGTCTACATTTATTATTTAACTTTATTAATTTTTTTAAAGGTTTTTTTCATTTTAAGTGTTAAAGTCTTTTTTTTTGGTGTCTTTTTTTGAATTATTTCATGTTCCTCCCTGTTTGACATGTCCTCCAAACACAACAGTGACGAGGACGTGGTTTGGGTCTCTACTGCTTTACCTCCCCAGAAGAAGCAGTGTGGGATAAAGACAACAGCAGATTGCTGGATATATTTTAGGGTGCAGCAATACCATAACTGGAAGGAGTTAGAGGATGTCATGTGCACTTTGTGCCACAAAACACTGCAGTGGGGTCCAGCGTCGGCACCATCTGAGAGTCTAGGGATTTTGGCGCTAATTCAGCACCCAGTGAGAGTCCACTGGAATGACGTTGATGAGCCATACAAGATAGCTCATTATAAACATAAACTAAAGGCCCACGGACCCCTGTCGGTACTGAGGTATCTACAACTGTTTTTGGTGGACTTGGACACTAGCACTACGAATATTAGATTCAGAGGTATGTAGTTTCTTTGAGAATATGTAGGCAGGGTTCATGTTGACCTGTGGACCTAATCCAGTACATTACATTTGTGGTTATATGTACGGGATTGTACAGCTATTTTCTGAGCTTTTGCAGACTATATGAGATAGCTCATGGTGGTGTTTGTTTATTGTCCCCCTCTTTTTTTAGGTTAATTCTTTGTTTAATCTGGAACCTTTTATATGGCCCTGGATGGCATGGTGGTAACCAAGCCAATCGTGTTTCCCATGAAGAAAGTTTGTGCAGTTGTAGCTAAGAAGAAATAAATCTATAAAATCATGGATTCCATCAGTAGTGTCATAGATTTAATTAGTGATGTCGCCAGTGATGTCATCGGTGATGCCATCATTATGGTCTTAGGCTGCACAATAGGGGATGTGAAGCTAAAGTGGCTTTAGCTGAATTTCAGGGGTTTTGTTGTGTTAAGTTCTCACCTTAATGACCCTGTAACAAAATGAAATTCCGAATGCATATATATATTCAGTGAAAAAATATTGTTAAAGGGACGTTATGGTTAAGTTGCACTAATAAAACCCTATGAAGCTCATTGTAAAACCGAAACCCCTAGAAATTCGACAGTTATGGTTTAGTTTAGTTTAGTTTATTATTTGATAATGCGCTCCAAACCCAAGGGTAGCCGGGCGCAGCAGTTGCAAGAATACTTAGGCTTAGGTTACATACATAGGAAATATACAAAAATTGCAGTACATGTATTATTGAAGAAGTTGCATGAATACAGGTATACAGAGTGTACAAGTGAATACAAGGATGCAAAGTACGGGTCCCTTATCTGAGGTAGCCTATTAAGATGTGTCAGTTAGATAAGTATGCTGGTCAATCCTAGGCTAGCGCAGGGGCGTCCATTGTAAGTCATCATTAGACCATAGCCAACTTTTCACATTACATCTAAATCTAGTGTAAGGTAGGTTGGCTCTCAGTGCGGAAGGGAGTGCATTCCAGGCACAGGCAGCTCTAACCGGGAAGCTCGCTCCACCCGCCTTAGATAGTCTAAATCTAGGTATTTCAAGTAGGAGGTGGTTAGAAGCTCTAGTGTGGTGAGTAGAAGATTTTTTAGTCAGTCTGGCCGAGATATAGGGGGGCGCAGTATTGTTCAGGCCTTTGTAGGTAAGGGATAGCGTCTTGCGGAGGACTCTGTCACTGATTTTTAACCAGTGATGGTCTTTCCTAATGTTGTATATGTGAGCTCTGCGGGGTATGTCCAGAGCTGCTCTAAGAGAATTGTTCTGAAGTATTTGCATTTTATTTATAACAGTTTTGCTGGAGCCTGCGCAGAGGGCATTACAGTATTCCAATTTGGACATGACTAAGGCATTGGTTTATGTAATGCAATTAGTTTTGGAAAGGTAAGGTCGGCAGGCCCTTATTAATTTGCAGGTGTAAGCTGTGTACATGGGCGTAATTTTAGGGGGGGACAGGGGTGTTTGTCCCCCCCCCAACTTTCATGGCACACCATTTTGTCCCCATTCATTTGGCTTGGGCACCTTTTCTTCAGATGTCATGTCCCCCCCAACATTTTCAGCAAAGTTACTCCACTGCCTGTGGAGGATGCTAGGGAGTTAACTTGTTTTTTGAGGGATAATGTGGAGTTGAGGTAAAAACCTAGTCTTTTCACCTCAGTTGCCACTTTGATTATATTACCATCTACGTTAAAGTAAGTTAATCAACCAAAACTTGCACCACCACCATGCACTCTTAAGAGTAAGACCCAGGACATCGAATTTGACATCAGAAATGTCATTGATGACATCACTAATGACATCACATATCAAATTCATTCTGATGAAAAGTCTATACAAAAGTTGTCTTTACAATGTTGGTAGAAACATATCTCTAGTGAAGTACTTAATGTATTAAAAAATGTACTCATTCAAACAAATTGTTACATTGGAGAGTTCTTGTTTATAAAATAACTTAATAATACATACACATAGGAAATTGGTGCACCTCAGAAATACAGTATTTTTAATCTGGTAATATTGGTCAGTAAAATAATGAATGCAAGGCTATCATAATCGTATGCAGTGATTTTAAGGAATGAAAAATAAATAGAATTTTGAATGAACCAAAAACATCTAAAATAGAATAACAAATTTGTTCAAACTATATATATGTAGTGGGAATGGGAATAGTGCTTTTGGGGTGTGGAAAGTATGAATAAAAAACAGGTGGACTGGGGAGGGGGAACCCCCCCAAAAACAAAAACAAAAAAATGTTTTGGTTTTTTTTATATATTTCTGGTTTTGTCAACGTTTATTAGTTGTTTTGTGATTAGTGAAAATCACATGTAACCTATCAGAATCTTGACTAATTAATAGCTAACAATACAAGACCTACTAAACGCTTGTGATAGTTCAAACAATATATATAAAGAACCACAATGCACAGGAATCTGGGGGACGCACAGGGAAACTCCAGTAAGGAGGAATGGAAGAACATCAATAGAAAATGACAATAAGATTAGAGTGTATTGTTATCTATACAAATTAATTGTGTGTTTGAGGAGTGCTTATTTCCCACTGAGCTGAGGCCATATCCTAAAGAAATTACCTTAACAGCATAGGACAAGTTTAACGTCTAGATATAAAGCACCTTTAAATTATACAATTCTCACTGTCATTGAACAAAAACAACTGGCCTAGACATGTCAGTGAACAAAGACATGTGTGCCACATATGTGATGTCATCAATTATATGATGTGATATGATATGATAAGGCATTTATCATGCGCCTGTGTATGAGTGGCTCTACGCACCACAAGACAAGGGAGGGTAGACATAAGGAGGACAAGTCAAATTATCCTACTAGGCCTTGTGTCCTTTGGATTGTGCAAGTGCAACAATACAAGTGCAAGGGGCAAGAGAGGGGGAAGTTCAAGGGAGAGGAAAGGGGGAAGTGCGATCAAGGCAGCATGGCTCTGAGTAAGTGCAGCCAGGGCAGCGCGGCTCTGGGTAAGTGCAAGGAGGCAGTGGGGACTGTAGGGGATACAGCTACAGCCCCTACGTGTGCAGTAGGCGAAGGAGGCAATGCAAAGAAAGACTGGTCATGGAGGAGCCTGGTACCCAATGAGACTCTGAGGGAACCAAGAAACCAGTCAGCACAGCAGGCACGCAAGTTAGCAAGTGAGTGAGAGAGCGAAGGCAGAGGAGAAATGGTGGGTCTTGAGCTGCTACTGGAACTTCAGGTGGTACGGCTCAAGTCTGAGAGGGGTAGGGAGGCTGTTCCATAGGGAGGCACAAGCAGAGAAGAGAGATCTACCCCCACTCTCTGCCTGGAGAAGTGTCTGAACCTCAGAAAGCTGGAGATAGCTAAGCAAAGGGATCTAGAAGGAAGGTATTTCAGAAGAGAGAGTTGGATGCAGTGCAGGCTTCTACCCCAGAAAGCCTTGTGGACAATGCAGAGGGTCTTGGACTCGATCCGTGCAGCCACCGGGAGACAGTGGTGAGATTGCAGGGCTGGAGAGATACAGTCCCTAGGCTTGAGGCCAAGGATAAATCTTGCAGTCCTGCTCTGGATTAGTTGCAGGGGGCGAAGAGTAGAGGTAGGCAGATTGAGAAAGAGGCTGCTGCAGTAGTCCAGCCTGGAGAGAACCAGGGCTCTGAAGACAGTGAACTTCTGGGGGAAAGTGAGAAAAGGTAGATTACTTCTGAGGAGGTGAAGCTAGATGTGAGGCTTTTTGGCAAGGTATGTGATGGGAGGAGAGAAGGAGTGAGTGTACCCGAGGATGAAACCAAGGTTTTTTGCCTCACATGAAGCAATGGAAGAGGGCTCAATGAGGACAGCCAGAATGAGGGAGGGAAAGCGGGAGCAGGGCACCTAATGAGAAGGATCTCCATCTTACTGGCATTAAGGCAAAGATTTCTGGGGGCGCATCAATCCTGAATTGCAGATAGACAGTCAGGAATGAGCGAAGGAGGAGAGGAGGCTAAAAGAATGCTGAGTGTCATGCACATAGCACTGAAAGTTACACAAGAATGTGGAGATCAGATGGTTCCATGTGTTATTATCCCTGCAGAAATTTCGCCATACAAAAATATTGCCATATTTTTGCGGCAACATTAAGCCATAGAACCTGTGAGGGACACCACACAACCCCCATAATTTTTTTAATGGAGCCGAGGACACCCCCACAGCCCCTGGTCCCAATAACTCTATAAGTTATCCGGACTAATAAAATCGCCTATGGCCTTACCCCACGACCATATATATGGCGATATTATTGGTGGGGATAATATTACCTGATACCGATCAGATGGGCCAAAGGGGGCAGATAGACATTGAAAGTGTGAGAGGATAGAGCCCTGGGGGACACCACATGTGGAGAGAGAGGTGGTGGAGTGAAAGGAGCCAGGTTGGACCTGGGATGGACGGTCCAGGAGGAAGGAGGTTAGCCAAGCCAGGACCTGATCCGTGAGGCCCACATTCACACAGAGTCGGTTGATAAGGGTGGTGTGATTGACCGTGTCGAAAGCAGAGGAGAGGTCAAGGAGGATGATATCATCTTTGATGTCCTAGGTGTTAGTTCTAGCAGTGCACACTGGTGGCGTGAGTTATGGTTGCTTAGCTTACCATAACTGGTGAATTTCTGGGGTTTTCCAGTTTTACTTGTAACCATAACGTCTCTATAACAATGTTTTTTCACTGAATTTCATAGGTTTTTACCAGTGCACCCTAATTTGCTAAAACATCCTAATATCATACTCAAACCAATATAGTTCCATTTTCTAACATTCTAGGAAGTTCCCCAACTTCTAGCAGTACTCTTAGCACTTCTATCAACTTTCTATAGCTTTTTATACCATTTTTTTGTTTGCAAATGTCTGCGAATGTTCCTTGTCACTGCAGACTTTTTGCACAGTGTCAATTGACCACGTCCATGCGAGCACTGTGATGATATGTTCGCGAACGGTCTGTGCTTAACTGTAATGCTTAACTCTGGGGCCCTGCAGGAGTGCCTGGTCCGGTCTGTTGGCAAGCTCTGGTCCGGTCTGTCAATGACTCCTGTTGCTGCCCAAAACACTCCCTCCACCCTGCCCACTGCAGGTTTAGTCACCCAGTGGTCAGGGAGGCAGAAGTGGCCTGGATGAATAGATTCCGGGACACTCTTGTGTTGCCGAGTCTCTGGGGGGTTTTCAATGCATGTCGAACAGAATGTCACTCCCAGTTTCTTCACTGGCTTTTTGGTGGTTATGCCCAGTTTCTTCACTGAGCTTATAGCGGTTCTGCCCAGTTCCCTCACTGGACTTATGGCAGGCTAAGTTCCCTCACTGAGCCTTTGTCTATTCACCCCAGTTCCTTCACTGAGATTATGGCGGTTCTGCCCAGTTTCTTCAATGTGCAATGGATGCCCAGGCCTGCTGTGGCACACCAGTCCGCCTCGGGATTGTCTTTATTTGTAAGTTTTGGAAGTCTTATGCAGGCACCTAGTAGGCACCCCACGTGACTGTGGGTAGAATGTCCGCGTGCCTAATGGTCTGCAATGTTTCACCTCTTTCCCTGGTTCCTTCTCCATGTCAGGGTATGCTGGTGAAGGAGGCCTGCAGCCGTATATGGATGGCCGCGGGAACCGCGGGAACCGCTGCTGTGGAACACTATTCAAGTAAGTAATGCAAGGATAGTGGGCGGGGTATGAATGATATGGCCGGGTCACAGCTTACCCCCCCGTGTTTTTTATCGTTTCAGGAGCGGTGGCTGTACTGGACGCAGTCGCGCGAGAAGAATCCAGTGGGTGTTGCTGATCCGACGGTGTCGGAGAAGTTCTGCGGTCACAATAAGTTTCATGTAAGTTGCTGGAGTCTTGGATCTTGACACACGTCGTGAAGTGCCGGGCTCCTGGAGTCTTCACACGTCGTGCAGAGCTGGCTCACAAAGTCTTGACATGTAGTGCAGCACGAAATGGATCCGTGACAGGCAAGCGTCACGCTGGCAGCTGGAGGAAACGCTAAGTGCTGGGTTTGGCCCAGGGTGGGGTTTATATAGCCCTGGGCCCACCTAGCACCACTAGACCACCATGGAAACTTGTAAAGTGGCCCCCTGGAGGCCATGTTGGATTTTACCGAATGGTCCAACTCGGGGGCCATTTTTGACGGGGCTATGTACCTAAGGCACAGGCAGCAGCCTGTGCCTGCGCCAGGCAGTGTTTGTAGGAGTCTCCCGACTTTGTCGGACTCTGTTGGACACTTGCCTGACTTCCTGGTCAGGTCAATACACCCCCCACGTGACGTACGCGCTAGGCGAAATGTGACTTACGAGTTGAGACTCATAATGCGATAGAGCCGCGCGCTGACATCGCAACGCACACGGGATCTGGGACGGAGCTTAGATTGATCACTCGGGAAGGTAAGCTCATCTGTTGCTGTGACCAAGATGCCGAACAACAGATACATCATGTTGTTGACAGACACAGTCATATCCGGGTTTTGGTTTTTTAGCTTCTGCTCCATACTGAGCAGCTGAAACACACCCGGCCTTACCTACACACACTTGCCTGATAAGATCTTAAGGGAGTACAGGGACTAGTAACCTGAGGATGGTTTTCTTGTCTTTCCTTCTCTCCCCCCTAACTAAGACTGGGAAATATTATCCCTTGATATGTGGCACCATTCTGTGAACTTCCACGACCACGACCGCACTAAAACAAGGACATACAAGCTGTCATATTAAGGTCAGTGGGGCACGATCTGGTACTACAGGTGTCTTTTCCCTGTATTATAGTAACTCTGACCACACCCTTGCTCATGGTAAAAGCACACGAATGGGCCTTTGAATGTGCAAATTAGTGCAAAACTGATGTGAGGAAACTATATATATATATACATATATGAAAATAAGCTGATGTCAGATAGAAATGGACATCCTGGGATACAGTTTTTGTGATTTCTGGTAAAGGAGATATAGATATCATCCGTTGTGTTTTTAAAAAACTGAATGGCACCAACAGAATTGCTTGTTCAAAAGCCATGTTTTGGCAGTTACTAGCCTAGAGGTGATTGGGGTGTACTTTTTCTTTTGCACACAGGTACACCCGCCTGTTCCAGCCCCATGGCACATTAAGAAGGTGGTAAAGTATAACCCCGCCCTCTCTTAGGTTCTGACACATGGTAGGTACTGATTACACCTACTCTGTTTTAGAGAACCAGAAGACTGTCCGGAAGAAAGTGGCCATAGTAAATATTATGCCACTGAAACCGGTAGATGGTGACTGCTACACTATAGAGGCACTAACCTAACCTACTGCATGTGAGCAATCTTTTTACATCACCCCACCCAACGTTGAAACACTAACATCTCTAAATATGCTGAGTGGAGTATGTATTGTCTTCATGTTGTTTTGTTATACAAACTTGGATTGTTTGTATTTTGTGTCTTTTAAAATTTTGGTGCACGTGGTTCACAGGCAATCCCTAGGTCATTAAAGTCATGAATAACCCAGTGGATGTTTGTACCTAAAACCATTCGATGCACTGACTTGCTGTCTGGCTATTTATCTCTTCCAATACATACACATAGTGGAAGAGAGTGGTTGATGGGCATTATTCAAACAAGGCTGGATGTTTTAAAATTGATAGAAGTAAGTAGTTTATCTTCTTATCCTATCCCCTTTTTTGATAGGTGTTAGACCAGCGCTTCATAGGCTGAGACGTGGAAAGGAGGAAGGGATAGTTAGAACTTCATCGTATCCTTTCCGCCTTCCTCCACAGCCTTGCTTTCTTGATAACCAACTTTGCCCTCAACCACAGTGATTTTTCCGAAAACAGTCTGTTTTTCTCCTGTTTTTCAGAAATCAGATATATTAGGCTATAACTATATCACACCACAGATGTGTTTTGCCCTAATTTTCGTGTTACAGAGTATCTAGAGTAAGGGCAATTCCCTGTCAATTCACTCCTTGCCCCCCTCTCAGGTTAAAGCCAATCTCCCAGCCCAGATTCCTCCAACACTACCAGCTAGGGCCTTGGGGATTCCTGAGGTCATGACATTCGTAGACATTTCAAAACTGCATTTTCGGCCAATCTAGTAAGTTTCAAGCTGAAAGTTTACCCTTGCACAGCTCCTAGAACTATTCTTACAAATGTTTCATCTGCAATCCAGGAGAGACCACCTGCTTGGAAGAGTATTAGCACACCTGCTATTTCACTTCGCCTCCCCAGGATTCGCTACCACCAACAACACCACCACCACCAGCTGGAAGGCCTGGACAAGGGAAAAGGCACAATGATGCAGAGGAGGATCAAGAGGACAGAAGGATGAGATCGAGGAAATGCCTACCTCCAGCACCCAGAGAGAATCATGGGTGTGGTGGTTCTTTAAGACCGTACGAGGGGCACCAAAGGCTTGGGCTACCGATGTTGAATACATTGAGTTTGAAATCATACTCTGTCATGGAGAGTGCTCTTCTTTTGGTGCCACACCTGCTCGCGCCTTGAAACACTTGTGTATAGGCGCGTTACAAATGCCATATCATATCATATCATGCCACCCAGGTACTCTGAGAAAGGCTGCTCCTTTCTCAGGAATTAGTAGGCTGTCTTCCTCTACCTCATCTTCCTAAAATCCTACTGCCACTATAAATGCTACTCCTGTGGGGCAGAAGATCCCCCCAGCTACCTTGCAAGCCATAAAAAAGGCTGGTGTTCCACATCTTTCCAAGACAACAGTACTGTGTATATACTGCAACACACCACTGTGCAGGGGGGGGGCAGTTTCAAAGTGCTTTCGAGGCTGTAATCAAAGAGCATGCCTCCTACCATAGATTTAAAGCACCCCCAACACCTTTCCCTGTCCACCGGCCCCTACGTATCTGTGGCTGATGCCCCTTCCCTCATTTGCCTCCCCATCATTACTTCCTGGCCTTTCCTGCAACTGCAAAAAAAAGGTTGCAGCCACCTTTCACAGTTAAAAAAATAGAACTAAAAAAAGAATCTTATAGACTCCATATGCTTTACATTTTTCAATAAAGTAGTTGGACTCAATAAGATTCTCCACCATTTCCATTCATATTTTATACTATGCTAATGGAAGTAATGGACAATTGTATACTCGAGAAAAAGAAAAAAGGACACAAACAATTTTCTGTCACAAATACCTTTCTCTAGCACATAATAAACACCATAATCCATGGACGTTCATGACTATTTGCGGTCTCTGCAGTCCCTTTTCCAGGCCAGGCATCATTAAAAGACCCAGATGGCTTGTGCACACCATTGCACAGTGCAGCCTCTACCCTTTTTACGTTTATGTTTGTAACACTCCCTCATTGCCTGCTTTCAAACAATCACATATCCATCCACCAATCACTTTGAAGAACTCTACATGTAACCCCATCAACATATTAAACTTCCACACACCAACTGCCACTTTACAATGCTCTAGAAATCCTTTCTATCTGCATTTCTCTTATGTAAAATAATTGTACACAGTCCTGCAATAAATGCACATATGTATTGTGCAGTGAGAGAAGTGCATGAATGAAAGGGAGAGTAGGGATGGGCAAGTGCTGATGGAAGCCCGGGAGGGAATTGCCAATGGATGCCAATGTTCGAGGCCACTGGCTAAGTGCTGGGGTGGAAGAGTCCCAAGGGTGGGGTGCACAGCTGCCAGGCGGTAAGCCCGCAAGGACAGTGCTGAAGGGGGTGGGGGGCGGGTACTGGTGTTGATTAGGTATAGGTCGTGGAACCTGTAAGGATCATGAGGGACCAGTCTCAGTGGTATAAGTTAGCAGGGAAAGAGGAAGAGAAATGCAGAGTTTTATGAAATGTCAAGAACCTAAGGAAGTCTGTCTCAAGTAGGAGAGGACCAGGCAAGCTGTTCCAAAGAGAGGCACCAGCCGAAGAGATAGAGACCTGCCCTCACGTTCTCTGTTTGGAGAAGTGTTTGACAAGCAGAGAATTAGAGTTAGAGGAGCGGAGGGTTCTAGTCTGGGAGTGTATAGGGAGTTGCATATAGCCTACTCCCAGGCCCCAGAAAGCCTTGTCGATGATACCGAGGGTGTTCAATTTCATCCTTGCAGTCACCAGGAGCCAGTGCAGAGATTTTAGGGCTCCACAGATATGATCCCTGGGCTTGAGGCCAAGGATAAATCTTGCAGCTCTATTCTGGATTAACTAAAGGGGGCATAGGGTACAAAGAGGGAGGTTGAGGAAGACACTGTTGCAATAGTCCTGCCTAGACAGGACCAGGGCTCTACAGAGTTTGGGCTTCTGATGGAGGTGAGGAAATCTAGAATGCTTGTAAGGAGGTGAAGCCGAAAGTGGGCCTTCATCACAAGGTCCAAGATGTAAGGAGTGAAGGAGAGAGAAGAATCAAAGATGACCCCAAGACTTTGGCCTCACAGGATGGTGAGGGTACAGGGCAGAAGGAGGGCGGCCAGAGGGTAGGGGGGAACAGGGCATAGGGGTCCCAATAAGAAAGATCTCCATCTTACTGGCATAGAGACAGAGATCATTAGCCATGCACAATGCCGGGATGGCGGTCAGATAATTGGGCATGAATGACAGGGAGCAGAAAGTAGTACAGGGACGTTTCAAGGAAAGCTGTGTGTTATTGGCATAACACTGGAAATGAGGAGAGAATGAGGAGATCAGATGAGCCAGAAGGACAAGATATATATTTAAAAGCCACAGCAATAGGATAAAACCCAGGGGGACACTCCAGGTAGAGAGTGAGGTTGTGGAGGAGAAATGGCCCAGTTGCAGCTGGGAAGAGCGGTTAGTGAGGTAGAAGGTCAGCTCGTCCAGGGCCCGGTCCGTGATGCCAAAGGTATCATGTAGCCGTTTAATGAGAATAAAATGGGTGACCCTGTCAAAGGCGAAGGATAGATCGAGGAGCACTATCCTCAATTTTATTATGATCATAAATACCATATACACTTCAATGATATCATTCCACCATCTTTCAAATATTATTTACTTCCCCTATAGTACTTAGAATAACTATACACATATCACTATAGGGTACATGGCCAGTGGCCAGATTCTTAGGGGCATGATCTAAGGCCATGCCCCCAGGAAGCTAGCCACTGGCCACAACCACCACAATAGAATCTATCTATCTATTTTTGTTTTTGTATAGCGTCCCATCGCCCATGGGCCTCAAGGCGCTCATCATAAACCATATAGCAAGTATGTACAATACACCTTCAAAGAACAAGACTCACCCAAACCCCACCCCCCCAATCCCAATAAAATGCACGAACAGAAGAATTGAAGGCAGACACAGCAGCACCTGAACAGCTTTTTTTCACCTATGAAAATAGCTCTATATCAACTTTTTCCCACTCCCCCACCCTTTCCAATCCCTCTTTCGTCCACAAAATAACCCCAAATATATTTTACAGACTTATTTTCCTCAATGCGCTTTCCGCGGACAAAGGCTGTGATACTACCATCCAATAGGGCAACCGTTTCTAAAATGATGACACACCTCAAGTTTTAAACATCCAATCAGCAAGCACCTCTCTGCAAAGTTTGGTGGCCATTCGTCGAATGGCACCAAAGTTATAAGCTGCCCAAAAAAGTACTCTTTCTATAAGTTAAGCAACTTAACAATGATATTATTACCATTCATTATATAAACATTTCTCATAAGCAAATATCACCATTTCTTATATTGACAGAAATAGCAAACACACTTGAGTGGCTAGAAGAAAACTTAGCCAAAGAAGAAATGAGTGAAGATGAAATCTCTAATGGTAAACAATACATCTTTCAATATAAACAAATAATGTAATTTATGGAGAGCTCATTGAAATAATAATTTCTTCTCTTCTTATAGTACATAGTTTACATGAAGAAACTACACCATAGATTAATTATGCAGAATCCCAACAATCAGAAATAGAATCCCAGACCCAAACTGTACAGAATGATATAATGATCTTGTCTTCAAAATTGAATGAATTTAGGAATGACACTAAAGAACATTCAATTATGTTAAAAATCATGTTATTATACATGTTGATTATCACTGTCCTACTTGTACCTGTCCCCCTCCCCCAGCAATAACCCCAATCAAATTCACAAAACATAAATCAATGACGCTTTGATGAAACTTCTCTCCATCCCTCCCTCCGTCCATCCCCAGATTATGACTGTATTGTCATTCTAAACCCTCCCATTTATGTTTCCCATTCCAATACTGCATCACTTTCATAAATAAATGTATGTTTCCTAATATAAATATCTTGTATATTATTGTGTAATAAATTCTTATTTTTTTCTTTAAAAACCCTATTAATATTCTGCAGACATCACGACTGTTCCAAAGGTCCGTTTATGCAATGGGCTGTCCGCGGACATCGCACCCTGTCCGGACATGTCCGGTCTCACATAATGCACTTTTAATTACTCTGGGGACAATGCGCCAGTTTGCAGAAATCCATGTGCATGAGCCATGCGTCTCCCACTTGATGGGGGCCCACGGACGCCCACCACCACCCATGAACGCCCTCAGACTTCATCATGTCACCACACCCATGCAGTGTAACGGCATGTTAAGACAGTGTCCATCACCACGTACAGTTTGAAACTGCATTTTTGGCCAATCTAGGGTGTTTCAAGTTGAAAGTGCACCATTCCAGAGTTCCTACACCAATTGTTTGTTGATATGTCAACTTTTTACAACTTTACAAGGCCTATTATCGGCAGGGTAGTCCGCGGACAGTCACACGGCCCATGAACAGTTCCTCTAAAGGGACCCACCCATTACTTTCAGTCATTCTCAATTTGGCTATTCAGGAGAGAGCAGCTGACAGCACCTGCTTTACAGAACAGCTACATTTGCAATAATGGCATCTGCCATGGCCATTCCTCCTCCTAACAAGGGGCCACCACCACCACAATCACCACAGCCACCTAGAGAGTCTGGACAGGGGAACAGGTGTGGAGATGCAAAAGAGGATGATGCGGAAGAGCAAGATGACGTAGAGAAAGTGCCTACCTCCAGTGCCCAGAGTGAGTCATGGGTGTGGCGGTTTTTTACCACTGTTGGGGGTGTACAGAAGGCTCAGGCAGCCAAGGTCAGATGCACTGAGTGCCAAGCTGTACTCAGTCACAGAAAGCCTGGGCTGTACTCCTACGGGACCACCTCCATGCACCGCCACATCAGATCCAACCACCCGGGTGCTCTGAGAAAGGCTGTTCCTTTCTCAGGGAGAAGCAGGTTGATGGACTCTACTCCATCTTCCTCAACCGATCCTGCTACCACACAGACTACACCTGTGGGGCAGAGTATCCCATCAGCCACCTTGAAGGTCATTTAGAACGCTGTTGGTCCTTACCTTTCAAGGGTCAGAGTACTATGTGTGTACTGCGACACACCAATCTGGAGGGGGGAGCAGTTTTGTAGTGCTTATGAGGCCGTGGTCAAGAAGCATGAGAAACACTGCCACCTAGCTTAAATGTAAGGCCTGCCTAACATCTTCCCCTGTCTACCTGTCCCTCTGTATCTGTGGTTGGTGCCTCTTCCCTCCTTTCCCTCCCCCACCTTACCTTACCTCTACTGTAAAAAACAAAAAAGCCACATAAAAAATACAAAATCAAAAAAATACAAAAGAAAAGGTTCCTTTAGGAGCCACCTTGTTGTTAAAAAATTGTGGGTCTTAAAACAACTTTTTTTTTAAATGTTGGAGGTTTTATATACTGAATTAACAAATGTTCTATTAAACTTAATTATTTTTTTAACTTTCACAAAAACTGCTTCTAATTTCTTTTCAGTTTTCGTTTTTTATTTACTACAACTACTAAAAAAATACTTCAGAAAATGTATTTACTACAACTACTAAAAAAATACTTCACAAAATATTTCACTAGTTCACAAAAATTGTTTCAGTCCATTTTGGATATTCAAAAGAAAAATCTGATTTCTGACATCAGTTAAATGCACTCCATCAACTGTGTGCACAGTGGCAGTGTTGGCAGTCCCCTTTGCTAGTCTGGAGTCTTTTCACAGTGACCATTGTACTGGAGGCAGCGTTTGGACAAATTACAAAAGCTCACACACAGTGCGGAGTGCGCGGTGTGCACAGTGTGTTCTTGCAGTATTGGCAGTCCCCTCTGCTTGTCTGGAGTCTTATGGCAGTCACCATTGTGCTGGAGGTGGCGTTTGGACAAATTACAAAAGCTCACACACAACACAGAGAGCGTGTGGTGTGCATAGTGTGTTCTTGCAGTGTTCCCAAGAGGAAAGCAGTCTTACATCTAAAGAAGTTCCCTCTCAAGACTGAGGTAAGAACTTAAACCGTATCACTCCCTGTTAATTGTACACGCTTGAAATGCCGGGGAAGGCAGACGCCCACAACAAAGCCAGTAACATCCAGAAAATAAAACCTTATTATCTCCAACCAGGTAAACAAGCATTAAGCAGCAAATCCGCCCTACCAAGACAGTTTGCTTGTGAAACAGAAAAGGACACGGACTCACAGGGCCTAGTCAGGGTGATTATAGGCCAAAAGCAAGGAAGAATCACGGCTTTATAAACAAAGTCACGCCAGAGCCCCTTTACATGGGACCAGCAGCGCATCATAGCACCACATTAACAATAACTAACTCTTAACCCTTTGTTATGCGTTGCATAACAATATACTACCAGGAGCCATTAATTGCACTAATACTAACAACCTCCAGGTGATGGTCTGTGATTTCATTGATTGATTAAAACGATTTTTTTTAATGCTCAGCATGTTCCATTTTTCATTCCATATAAATGTCACACTTTCCAACCTCTCTCATTAGATCCCTTATAGTGCCACCATTCTCCACCTGCTCACACATATGTGTATGGTGCCAAAGTATGTATATACAATACTCCACCTTACACATAACATACTGTTCTTTCTCAAACACTACTATAAGACACAAAACACTGTTGAAACTACAATCCACCACTGCATTACCACTAGGCCACAGTTTCCCTATTCTTTGACATTGGCAGCACAGGCTTTAAAGAAAGTATGAGTTACTTAGAACTTTCACATCTGCGTACACTCGATGGTCTATTCCTAGTTATACTTTGATGCAAACAAAGTCAATGCTGACATTCCTTGCATCCTATAATACAACAGGCTATGTGTACTGTACACCCCCATCTAGATATGTACCCTGTACCTCCAAAAATAAGACCTTTAAAAAGAAAACTAATACAAGCAGAACCTATAGCAGATCGAACAGCAATACTGCTAAAGAAACAAAGAATAACTGCTGCTCTATCAAATAATAGAACCACAAAACTGTCTAGTCCAAAAACAACTGCACGTCCATCAGAAGACAAAGAGACAAATGTATTTTCTCAAGAAACACCTGCAGGCCCATCAAATGATGCAGGGGCACAACGCTCTACTCCATTTAAATTCAGCAACACAACTGGAGTAAATGTTATGCAAATGTAGCAATCAATCTTCTCTTCCAATTACCACCAAATGTTCCCAACATTCACTTAAACGGCTTGGATCAGTTGTGTTTGCAAATGCTCGTCCTTCAAAGAAATGCCACAAATAATCCTGACAGCACTTACAGTGTGTCAGGTATAAGGCGAGAATTGGACTACTGTAGAGGAATGGTAAAATTCACCATAAACACGCAGGACGATCCACAAGAATTCCTAACGTACTTACTACAAGTACTAAAAACCAAAAACATACCTATAAATGAAATCTTTCGAATTTCATACACGTGTACAGTACATGCACTCTCTGCAACCACGTTTCACAAGAGCATATCCCTAATGAACGATTTGTGTATGTATCCATACCAAATTGTGAATCCATTTAATTTCATCAGCCTCTGCAGAATGCAAATAAAAAGTATTATCTAACTACTAACTAAATGAATTTTTATATAGCGCACATTAACCCAAAAGGCCTCAAGGCACTCACAAGGACAAACAAACAAATAGACTCAGTAAGGGGGGAAGAGAAATGACTGGCAAAGTCCTTAGAGGAGAGGCTGGATTATCATATATCGATGAGTGACTTTAGGCAGCAAAAAGAAACGTCTTAAGACGTTTCCTAAACTGTTGTAGTGTCGTACATTGTTTAAGATAGAATGGAATCATGGTCCAACTTTTTGGAGCCCAGACAGCAAAACTTTCTTCACCTATTTTCTTCAGGGTAGTGCGTGGCTGATCCAGTAGCATCAAACTATTGGAGTGCAATGCACGCTTTGGTGTGGCTGTGTGGATCCCAGATTTCAAGTATTCTGGGGCTTTACCTGAAAGACATTTAAAGACTATACTAGCCCTTTGAAATTCAGCCGCTGCTCAATAGAAAGCCAGTGTTGTTTTTTTCGGTGTTCAGTGATATGAGATTGGCGGCTCAGTCCACAGACAGCCCGAACGGCTCCATTTTGTATGGTTTGGAGCCTTCTGATATTCCCTTTTGAAGTATCTATCAGGAGGCTATTGCAGTAGTCTAGTTTAGTATTAACTATTACCGCTGCAACAGACGCCCTATTAGCTTCTGACGGATGGGGACTGTTAAGGGACTTCAATTCAGCACTCCAACTAAGTCAATGCCGAGTCTGGGATGCCCAAGGGAAGCCCTTATTTATATATTTTTATGACAAGTTATAATCTGGATGATAAACCCTTATATAACGCCCCTCTCTTTGAATCCCCCTGACCTCACTGAGCCAAGAAGTAGGTTTGTTTTGCAATATACAAATTTATTGGAAAATTAAACAAGATATATATATCACACTTTCATAAATAAATTAATATTTGATAACACACTTATTGGAGTTGGTACAGAAAGGATAAAATAGCTGAGAATGCTTTATGGTTTCAAGGAAGAGTAATGGTGGAAAGGAATGCAGTACAGAAATAAACTGATATGGTTTCAACAAGAGATAATATAATCACTTTTCCCCTTTTTGGCAATTCACTCCCGCCCTATGCATAATAAAGAGAAGGAAGGAAAGCACACAGTTTCAGGATTAAAATCACAATACAATACGGATTTCAGTTCCCCCCTAGCAAGCTTAGAACGCAGGGATGATTTTAAAACACAGGCAAAATACTTAAATGTGATTTGCAAAGAAGAGAAAATATGCTAATAATGATTTTAATTCCCTATAGGCGATTCAGGGTAGGTGGCAGCTACTTTGAATTAGTTCAGGTCAACACTATCAGTGATTCATGAGGGCTTATTAGGTTGAAAACGGATTTCAGCAATGCAAAGCAAAAGACAGCGATTTTTGACAGGTGGTGAAATGAGCTAGTTGCAATTCGCGGCACTTTTTCCGAGTGCGTCGAGCGCGATTATTGAAAAACTATAAGGAGTGGAAAGCTGAGGATTTTAGCTTTAAAATGAAAGTTAAATCTCGTTCCTAGCACACGCGGTTCCAATGATACGGACAATTTTGTGGAGGTAGATTTTCAGAAATAAAGTAGTGATTCAGAATGGCAAATGCCACTTTGACAGGTTTAAAGTCAGAGAATGAACACGATTTCTATGATGCAGGTCTGAACAGGTTAAAATGGTTTGAATCAGATTATTTTAGACTAAGAGATTGGTTCTGGCACAGTTTTCAGGATACTCACTCCTAGTCTTGGAAGGAATGAGAATCCGTCACGGATCTGGTCAACAGGTTTAGCTGCGCTTCTCTCGCCACGGACGTCTCTGGTACCGGTTCTGCTCACAGCGATCTGGGTCAGCTCTGCTCTGCTGGTCTGGATCTCTGGTTCTGGCAAAAGTTCTTGGCACTGCACAGCAGTCTGGTCTGGATACAGCACTGCTTTCTGGGTTCTGGCATAGGGTTCTAGCCAGAATCAAACAGCACAGCCCGGCTGCTGAAGAGTCAGGTTGCAAAAGATTTTGAGGCCTGCTGAAAAGGATTCAGCTTGTAGTTCAGGCCCCTCTGCTTAAAGTTCTGGAGTCTGGAGTCTAAGTTCTGGATCTGAAGCCTTCTGGATATTGTCTGGTCCAGCAAAATGCTTCACAAGAAATCAGTTTGAAATGGAAAAGTGAATGTCTCTTCCTGGGTCTTAGTGGCTCTTTTTATGTCTTTTGAAAATGGGTGTGTGCGTGGGCATAACTAAGCCTGCCCCTCACAATTTATCATTGGCCAGGTTCTCCTCTTTCCCTTGATTGGGGGAAGGAAATGGAGTGTCATCGTGATGAGGTAGGTTTATGGGTCAGAGGATCCTCCCCTTGTCAATTTACACACAAATCTATTTTTGATCCAAATACATATTTATCTATGTACAATTTTTCTAATATTATATGTCCAGTTAACATATTTTCTGTAGCACCAAATCATCCGATCCCTGTCTTTGTAAGATGTTGTGTCTACTTCTGACAGAATTCTGCCCTTTTCATCAAGAACACAACCTCTAAACTTTTCCAGAATTTACACAAACATGCGCAAGGAATATGACCATCAGATGATAAAGTGTCAGATTTATAACATGCAGACATTTGCAGTAATACCTTATTTTCTGCTAATACCCCCCAGAACATACCACAGAGTCCTAACACCTCTTAAAATGTGCACAGAAAAATCACAAGACTAAATTATACTGTTATATCATTTTGACAATTTTGTACTATGAATTATCCATCTTTTTAAAATTATGCTCTGGCCCAGATGGGTGTGGTTTAGGTTCCAAAGCACATGGGGGGATTTCTGTCTGTCCCCGCCTCCAGCTCAGGTGGCTCCCAGAAGCACTGCTCCTCCCAGTTTCTTCCAAGAGGAAGCCATTTACGATCCCCCTAATTTAACATTTGCCTCAGCCAAGGAAAGCTCATTGTTCTGTTTCCTGCAGCCCCAGGTACCCCACCCCTAATTTAATCAGAGAGGTGTAATCTCCTTTTGGTGGGAACAGCAGAAGGCAGCCAGACCTGTGAATGCAGTTGCTGGGCAAGTTTCAACTCCTGTCGGGGGTAGTTGCTGGGCAGAATTCAATCTCGTCAAGCCAGGCTTCAGCCCAATGTCACTTTTGTTTCAGTTTTTTTCATGCAAATCAAACTTACAATTTTGACACATGCAGCTAGAACGCTGATTCTAAGTTCAAAACTATGACATTTAAACAGTTGCAACCTATGTGACACTCCAAAGTAAATCACTCATTTATTTTAAACATTTCGATTTTAGTGGCTTTAAGTCCAATTTCCACCACTCAGCCAGTTGTGTTATGAACATTATTTTAGGCTCTTCATCTTTCCAGATTTTGTATGCACACACGACTACATTCTGCCAAATGTCTGCTGGTGTTCAGTGCGATTTTTGAATATCTTGCAATGTTTGGAATAGGCATCTTGAGCTTGCATTTCAGAGAAACAAAGGTGATTTCAAGGCGCTTTTTGAGCTAACCGGCACTGCTGTTTTTCCTTTGGCACCACGTTTCACTCATGGTGCTTCTGGCCCATCACGCTCGCACTGGTGGGTGGCAGGTCAGGTGACCATTTTGGTGTGCGTAAAACTGCGCGGTTTCCCTCGATTCTGGCGCAAATGTGGGCTTTTCAGCCATCTTGGATTTTCTAAGCCCACAGCACCAGATGTTGTAGCATAATGATTCAAACGTGGGTCAAGACACCTGATAAGCCCCCCTGCCCGATTGCACTTTGATTTCGAGTCGAGGGGGAGTCGGGTGCAAATGATGTTTTGATCCACGCGCTGGGATGTCCGCATCATCTTCTTCCGATTCTGCCTGTGGCAAAGTTCAGCATCTTTTCCTCCATCAGGGTGGATCGGTCAGTTCTCCTCGCCGGTCCTGATGGGAGTTTCAGGCGGTACCCCGGGCCCCTCAGATATTTGCTCCCGGTCCCCGGGTCATCCTCCTTGGTCAGTCTCCATGCTTTCATCTCTCCTAGGATGACAAAGCAAAGCGGCAATACATATTCGTAGACATTTCTCCCCCACTATTGATATAGTGGGGCGGCATATACCTTTTTTAAATAAAGAGACATTTACATTCTTATTTTAAAAAGCAAGATATAATCAGGAGACATTTGCATTCAAGAATCATAAAATGTTATAGGCTATATGTGGAATAATTTAGGGTTGGACTTGTATTAATCTGGTGCAGCCCCCTCGGGGATTGGAGAGGACTCCTCCAGTTGCTGCAGAGTGTGCCTGGGATGGCAACACTTTAGCTGATTAATATGGACCCACTTGTCGTCCCCTTCTGCCAAACTGCCTTTGGGGATGCAGATCTTGTAGGCGACTGTGGAGATCTTGTCTACAATTTCAAAAGGTCTCTTCCATGTAGGCAGAAATTTTCGCTGTTTGGCCTGGTTCCTTTGGAAATTGTATAGATAGACCCGGTCTCCCACATTGTATTCTTTCCTGGTAGTCTTCAGGTCATAGTGAGTTTTCATACTCTCGGGTGATCTTTCTAGATTCCGCTGAGCATAGGCAAAGCATGTTGGAGGTGTTTCCTTAAATTTTCCACACACTGATGAGTTGTGGAGGCATTGATTAATGTCTGCTCTTGGGTCCTGTAGAGCAAATGCTGGGGAAGCACCATCTTGCGTCCAGTCATCAGCTCAAACGGTGACATTTTAGTTGCAGATGAAGGGGTAGATCTGATGGCCATTAGGACAAGAGGTAATCGGATATCCCAACTTGGCCCAGAATCTGCCACAAACTTTTTTAATATGCTCACAATGGTTCTGTTGTATCTCTACACTGCACCAGAAGAGGCTGGCCGGGAAGCAATATGTAGTTTCCTTTTAACCCCCAGTATCTCGCACATCTTTGTCATTACTTCGCTGGTGAAGTGGCTACTTCTGTCTGACTCAATCCTTTGGGGTAGACCAAAACGCGAAAAGATGTGGTTGATCATCAGAGCAGCAGCTGTTTCTGCCTTGCAGTTTGGGGCCGGGAGACATTCCACCCATTTGATAAATAAGCATGTCACCGTCAACATGTACTTATTCCCCCTAGAGGAGCGAATCACGGGGCCTATGAAGCCGACTTGCAAATCTGACCATGGCAGTGTCATCCCCCTCTTTTGGAGAGGTGCACAGTGTGTGAGGGATGTTGGCTGAAATTGTGCACACACAAGACACCCCTTCAAGTATTGGTCGAGGTCCTGCCCCATGTGTGGCCAGTAAGCAACCTCTCTTAAGATCTCAAGTGTTGTATGAAACCCCCTATAACTGGCGGTGGCCGCATCATGGGGCGTGACTTCAGGCTTCGGAATGAGGTAGGGATCACCCACTGATCATGGCCAGCTTGGGATTTCCTTACCAACAAACCGTCTTGGATTCGGAACATTTTTGGACATTTCATCAACACTCTAAGGTCCTCTTTCCCAATGTAATCGGTATCCCTCAGGGGAAAGGTCTCAGGGTCCTCAATGTGTTGGTAAAATTTACCAATTATTGGATCCCCCTTCTGAGCCGTAATCAAATCAGCATCTGGGGTCTCCTTACTCCATTGTGCAGTTGAAAGATCATTGTGAGCATTTGTCTGGGACCTAGTGATAGCAGTGACCTGGATTTCCCCCAACAGGGATTCAATCTCTATTAGATTCCCTTGGATGGCCCCGGTTTTGGCCAGCTGATCAGCTAAGTAATTTCCAGTTTTGTCTGGTCCCTCTACTTTGAAATGACCCTTGATCTTTTTCCAGTAGACGGTCATCCCATTCGAGGTGACCAGATCATCAATATTTTGGATTAACTTCCCATGTTTCAAGGGTTTGTTATTAGCGCATAACATACCTCTGGTTTTCCAATTAACCAGGTGCTCCACGAACAGGTTCCGTACATAATCCGAGTCTGTGATTATGACCAGTTTGTGGAGTTGATGTTGGACAGTAGTGAGGATGGCTTGATGCACAGCCATCAACTCTGCCACCTGACTACTTCGAGGGGCCAATTTTGTACCCAGCGGAGGGTTCTGGAGACTCATTCACCCATGCATTCCCTACGCCGGCCACAAGTTCTTTTTCCCCGTTGTTGTCACCATGGTAAGAGCATCCATCCACATAGACAGTGGGCATTGCCTCACACTTGTCTTCTTCAAAGACTTTGTGTGGGGAATTAAGGTATGCCTCCATGTTGTCCTTGATTTTTAGACTTTCGTCGTTGAGACAGTTTTCTCTGGCACAATCATGCAAGTCAGCCAGACCATGCGCGAGGGGACTCTTCTTGTTTTGGCCATATCTGACCTCCACAGGAAAGCCTTGCATTGACAGAATCCAGGAAGTAATTCGGGAATTACTCACATTTCCGGCCCGGATTCTGTCACTTTGGAGATATTGCAGAGGCTGGTGTGGAGTCTCCACTATGATGTGTTCCCCCTGGATAAACGGGCGGTAATTCTTCAATGCCCACACCGTTGCCAGGAGTGCCTTCTCACAGTCGTTGAATTTTTCCTCCACAGAGGATAAAGTTTTGCTCGCATAGGAGATTACCTTATTGACCTTGTCATGCTTTTGATATAATACTGCAGTCAAACATGTATTAGAGAACCCTGTCTCCAAGAAATACTCCTTGTTTCTGACAGGGTAAGCTAGGCAGGGCGCTTGTGAGAGGCTTCTTTTGAGCTGTCTTACTGCCTCAGATTGTTCTGGACCCCATTCCCACTTGACCCCCTCCCTTCAAGAGATTAATCAGGGGTCTGGTGATCTCTGCATAGTCCTCAATGAACTTTCTGCTGTAATTAGTCAGTCCAAGGAGGCTCCTTAGTTCCTGCAGAGTTGTGGGGTCTTTCAGTATCTGAAGTCCTTCCACTTTCTTTTCCTGGGGACAGAGACCCTGAGGAGTAATCCCATGCCCCAGGAAATTAACACGGGTTCTACACCACTGTGCTTTCTGAAAGGAAAGTTTTGCTCCGGGGGCCCTCAACTGTGTCAGAACATAACGGATCTCTGCTATGTGTTCCTCCACAGATGAACTTTTGATGAGGACATCATCTACATAAGCCAGGTTACCCCTTGCACCCAGGTCGGGCATGGCCTTGTGTAGGAAAATGTTGAATTAATTGCCGGAGTTGAGGTATCCGAAGGGAGTCTGGGTCCATGTGTACTGCTGGCACCCAAAGTTAAAAGCCAGTTTGTATTGGTCCTCCCTACTGACAGGCACGGTCCAGTATCCATTGGTCAGGTCTATTGCAGTGAATACCTGTGACCCCTGGATCTGGGCCAGCCCTTGGTCAAGAAGAGGAAGAGGCCATCTGGAACTATGGACCCATTTGTTGAGCTCCCTAAGGTCGGCACAGAGTCTCCGCTGGCCGTTTGGCTTCAATATTCCCAGCACCGGATTATTGAAGGTGCTGTGAACTAGACGGATTACCCCCGGGACTCAAGGTTCTTAATTATTTCAGTAAGGGACTCCATGGAGGCGAGAGGCAAGCGATATTGCTTCACAAACACTGGAGTCATGCCAGGGTCCGTGGGAATGGTTGTGGTGTGGATGTCGGTGCAACCACAGTCATATGAGTCCACTGCAAAGAGATCCTGGAAATCCAAGAAAACCTGTTTAAACTTTTGCTTCTGCTCCAGAGTCACACAGGCATCAGCTAGGTTGACTCTCTCTTCAACCATCTGCCGGAAGCCTGGAAAGACTTCTGGTTTTGCTATCTCAGCGGCCTCCTCCAGCTGGGTGGAGAAGTCCCTGGTGAGCATGTTGATTTGGACTGGAGGCTTCAGGTGGGAAAGGCAGCCCTCATGGACCTGGAAAATCACCTCATCCCTTCTGAAGTCACAAGTCACATCTTCCTTACCATAAGGGCAGGAAGTGTACACCAGGAAGTTCCCCCGATGCCGGGTAAAGATCCTGTCTGGTGTTGTATTATCATCGCTGTCACTGTCAAAACAGTCCTTGGGGATTGGTCCTAACAGTTCATTTCCTAAATCAAGGGAGAAATGTCGGTCATCAACCGCCATTCGAATAATGGTGCCTGCGGCTAGAGTAATACTCTTTAAGTCGTTGTTATCCACCGCTATTGGAATGGTGTCATGTTCTATGTTGACTAATGGTGTTGGGTTTACCCCCAACCCTTGCTGTTGGAGAGAAGCATTTAGATGAATATAAGCATCATGGTTTTTCAATTTTTGTCCTCTTTTAACTTTCACTTCCCGGGAGAATTGCGGGTCCTTTCTGGAATGATGACTTCCTCTTTAATCTCAATTTCAACTGCATAAGGTAGCAATTGATCTGACCTAAATGCTTTTTCCTGGATCATCAAAGCCCATGGGATTATCCGCTAATCAGGACCAAGCTTTGAAGTTTTTTAGGTCCAAACTAATGGCAAAGTTATTGAGAATGTCACTGCCTAAGTAAAAGGCGGCAGTGACGTCTCGCACGACCCAACAATTATGGACTATGCTCTTGTTGCCAATGGAGATTTTGAGCATACACCTGCTTGGCAGGAGACGTTTGGAATTGGGTGCTTCCAGGTCCATTTCCCATTTGTCTATCAGTTTGAATGTGGGAATGGCTGGATCTTTTGGGAGTTGGCGGAACATGGCTTCGCTGATGAAGCTCTTACCGTTGTTCACACACACTCGGGCGAGAACAGAGTCCTTCCCATCATTTAACTGAACAGGGATGAACAACTGCTCTCCACTTTGCTAAATATCAGCCAGGCTCTGAGCTGATTTCACATCTTTCTGGACTATTGGAGTGGGAATGTCTGATTGTGGAATAGTAAAGAATTTCAGAGTGTTTCCTTCCAGTGTGGAATACCACATTAAACTGGAAGGAAGGTTAATTTTCAGAAATAGAGAGGACCGCCCATCACCAGTCTGTTGCCCTACTGCTATTACCGTCACGTCTGGAATTTGGTTGTTCTGGAAGTGAAATTCTACTTGGTCAGATTTTTGTTCAACCATGTGGCAGGTGCCGTTTAAACTAACATGGTTGATGCTCTGTTTTAATTTTATTGGTCGGCTAGTCTGGGTCCAGAGGACCTTGTTTATGCAATCTGTTAGGAGTGACAACCTTCTCAGGAGGTCATTCCCTAGTAAACAAGGGGCGCCCTCTGGAGTCACTACTATGACCGGGTGTTTCACCTTGTGTCGCCCAATTTTAATGTCCAAATCTGCAGTCCCCTCGACGGGAATTTCCTTCCCGTCAAAGTTCTGGAGTTGTCCAGGAAGAGTGGTGAGAGGAATACGGTAATTCTCCCCCCTTCCTGCATTCAGTTCATCAAAGGCCCTTCTGAACAGAAGGGTAGCTTGGGATCCAGTGTCCACCAGTGCCAAAATTGTACCCTGCCCCTGTACTTGTAACGGGGCATAGTATCTTCCCTCCTTCTCCTCAAGGGGGCACAGATAATGCACATTTTTGGACAACTGGTGGGCTAATTTCTGGTTCTGGACATTGAGAGAGAAGAGATTTGGGCAGAGTTCGACAGGGAGTTTTGGAAATCTGAAAGAAAAAGTTGGCAATAGGATATTGATGCGGTTTTGGGTTCCCCTGGTTCCGGGTCTGGGCCACCCCCCCTTTTTGGAGGCAGTCACCAGGATGGGTTTGAACCAGGGGTTTTCGGTATTGTTGGTTCTGGGATAGAATGATGGATGGCGACAGCTCAATACCCACATCTACCCAGTTGGGTTGGAATCCCTTGGGACCCATTTCTCCTTGGGAGGAGTTCCCCCATCTCTGAAGGAGAAGATCCTTTTCAGAGGATCCTCTGAGGATCCCTCTCCCTCAAATTGGAAGACCTGTACCTCCTCCACAAAATGGGTCTGTTTGGGTCCTTTGATTCTCCTACCTCCTCTCTGCTCCTTGGGTGGCAGACTTTCAGGGGTAGGAGATTTTGTTTCCGGTTCCTGGGTTTCCAGGGGCTGTTTACAAGTGGGGAAGGAAGCTTCCTCCAATGCTTTACACCCCCCTTCCCCCTGTGCTTCCTCCCTGGGAACCGGTGGGTAATTGGGGTGCTGCCCCGTCATTGTTCTGGAGCACCAGGCCCAGAGTTTGGGGCATTCTGTGCCGGCATGCTCGTCTGAGGGTTCTGTTGAGCCCTCAGCATGTGACCCAGATTCCGTGCCATATTTTGGACCTGGCGCTCTAACTGGGAAACCCGCTCAGGCTGATACGGGGTTCTATTTTCTCCCCTGGGCTGATCCCATGAAGGGTAGCTATCCCTTCACTGGTAGTACCCCGGGTTGGGAAGATTTGGGTAACCGTCCACCCTTGGCCTCCCCTCTCCTGGTTTAGGTAGTCTGGGCTCAGGGAATTGGGGAAAGAAGGATGGATGATTTTGGGGCTGGAAATTGGGTGGATACCTGGGAAAAAAGTTCTGCCCAGGGTTTGGTGAATTTCTGCCCTCCTGTAGGAAGTTAGCAGGGAAGCTACCTGGGTTGGGTGCCTGGTTGGATCCCCCACTTGGGCTGGAGGAGTCCACACATACCCCAGGATGGGTCGGTTTCCCTTGTAGAGCGGACCTACATAGTCAGGGGAGCGAGGGACCTCATTTGTGGGACTACCTCCTTGACTCCCTGTCTGTGACTGGCCCGAGGGCCTTCTGGGGCGAGAATTATTCGGTGCAAGCAGGTTTTTAGGCCCCCCCATCTCCAAATCTAAAATGGGGGCAACCTTTACCTCTGCCACCTTGGCAGCAGCAGGGGTGCTGGTCGGTTTGGGACTTTTCTGGGAGTTGTTTTTATTTTCTATGGGCTTCTGCACCTCATAGATCCGGGTAGCCTGTTCAATGACCCAGTCTAGTGACCTTTTCTCGTGAAAATCTCTCACTAGCTGGGTCATTATTTATTTGGGTAAGGCATGGAAAAACGTATTTGCAAACTCTTTACTGTCCGTGCGCACCCTTTTGGTAGTCTGCGCAAAGGCACGCTTCCATTCCTGCACAAATTCTTGTGGGGCCTGATCCTCCCCACATTGCAAATTGTAGGCTGCCTTGCGAGCCTCTTGGGGATTCCGGCGAACAGAAAAATGTTTCAAGATGGCCGCCCTATATGTGGACCATCTTGAATGGTTTTGGTCCTCCAGCCCCGCAAAGAAACTGGAGTATTCTGGGGAGAATGTCCATTTTACATACCGGATGCAGCTACTGCTGTCCTTCAAATGGAAAGTCTCCATCATTTGCTCGTAAAGCTCCAAGTGTTCCCAAACAGAATACTTGGCGTTCTTGTGATAAGGGGTGATGACACTCCTTATTGCCTTAATCTGTTTTAAGGGGTCCTTAAGCAAGGCCCTTTTTGCCTTATTGTCCTTTTTGGTTCGGGTAACCCTGGTCCATTCATCCTCTGACACAGAAGCACTGCTCCCAGAGGTGCCCGTCTGATCTTCCAGGTTTTCCCGAATTCTGCGGGCCTGGGAATGGCTGGCAGAATGTGGGGACCTGGTCTCCTGTGTCCTGTGACGCTCAGAGGAGTCTTTGGATCCCTCCTTGCTGCCAGGATTTGATGGGTACCCCCCACTGACCTAACTGGGCAGAGGTTTTCAGGATGCCTTTAGTGGGCCTACTCTCCTGGGGTTCCCCACTAAATTGCACTGTACTTAGGTGCCCATACCCGGATGCCCGCCCATCCATTCCTGGGTGGCACTGGCCTATGAGCCCCATACTTTTGGCTGGATGGTAATCTGCCATCCCCGTGGCCCTGGGCTCATGTGCGCCATGGGACATGGGGGTGGCAGAGTCCAAGGGCTGGGAGAGATGAAGGCCTCTGGTACTAGGGCTCCTGAGGTTATGCTCAGGTGTTTCCCTTTCCCAGCGAACCTCATCTCTATCAGCCCCTGTTCCCTGTTGCTATGGAAGAGCCTGTGCTTTCAGTTCCTCAGTTAAGGCCTTACTAGACTCTATCAGTCTTTCCTGCATGGCTACCTGTTGCTGGAGCCTATCATTGTGCTGACAGAGAGCCTCATTCTCTCTCTGTGCCTCCTGGTTGGTCCTGGAATACTGGGCCAGTCTTTGCTGCAGGAGGGTTATCGCCTGAGTCCCATCCCTACTGGCCTGTTCCTTTCTTGCCAGAGCATCTTCCACCCTCCTGGTGTGCTCTAACAAGTTCTGATGCTCTTTTTGGAGGTCACCCAGTCCCTGGAGGGCCAGGTGGTTTTCTTCATTTTTTTCTTTTAATTGGCAGACTTCCTGGCCTAAGGTGTCCCTTTCCTGACTAAGAGCCTGCATCTGTGCCGCCAGGTCATCCCTCTGCCTTTTAAGGGCCCCAGCTTTCTGGCGCTCTTCTTCAAATTCTGTCTGGGTATCCAGGTCTTTCAGAATCAGTTTGTTGCTCTCTGCCTTCTCCATATCTAGGTGGCTTTGCAGGGTGACTACCTGCTCTGCGCATGCCCTATTGAAGTGCAGTTGTTGCTCTGGCTTTTTCTGGCTCTGCAGTAGGACGTCCAAACCTTCTTGGTACTCCTTCTGCAAGACCAGAAATCTGGTATCCTGGTCAGACTATTCCTGTTGCAGGATACCCATATCCTCTTTTATCTTAATGATATACTGCCTACTATCATTTTCTGACTCCTAGCTCCTCTGCAGACTCTGCTCAGAAGAGACCAGGTCAGATTGGGCCTTTTCTAATGCCATCAGTTGCCTGTTTGCCAGATCCTGGCCTTCAGCACATTTGTCCTGTATGGCTCCCATATATAAATATGAATATGCCGCTACCCTGGCAATCTTGTTGTGTTCATCCCCGGCCTTAGGGGCCATATATAGTTCACTCAGGGCCACATGTAAGGGACCCTGATCCCTCCATATATCTGACCCAGTTACAGTGACCTGTTGCGCAATTGCCTGCAACCACACATTTCGGTCCTGTTCAGTCCACTCACCTCTCACAAATAGTTTATGTAATAGGTTCTCTCTAGTTTGATATCTACTAAGGTCGTCATTCTGGAAATTGATTTCCTTCCTGACTTACAGAAGTTAGTATTTTATTTTGCAAAACAGACCGTTTTCTTAGAGCGTTCCTTTGAGGAGTGTTTTTACAGTGTAATACAGCGTGGTGATCCAACAGGATTTATGTATCCTATCAGTTAGCGCACTGTATCAAGCTGCACAAGTGGTAGATCTAATCCAGATGTCCCGGATTGAGCCCCACTCTGTTAAGGGACTTCAATTCATCACTCCAACTAATGCCGAGTCTGGGATGCCCAAGGGAAGCCCTTATTTATATATTTTATGACAAGTTATAATCTGGATGATAAACCCTTATATAACGCCCCTCTCTTTGAATCCCCTTGACCTCACTGAGCAAAGAAGTAGGTTTGTTTTGCAATTTACACATTTATTGGAAAATTAAACAAGATATATATATCACACTTTTATAAATAAAGTAATATTTGATAACACACTTATGAAGATAATGTTGATCAACAATGGATCCTAGCACATTTTTTTATCAGTTAGGAGTTGGTACAGAAAGGATAAAATAGCTGAGAATGCTTTATGGTTTCAAGGAAGAGTAATGGTGGAAAGGAATGCAGTACAGAAATAAACTGATATGGTTTCAACAAGAGATAATAAAATCACTTTTCCCCTTTTTGGCAATTCACTCCCCCCTATGCAATATAAAGAGATGGAAGGAAAGCACACAGTTTCAGGATATAATACAATACGAATTTCAGTTCCCCCCTAGCAAGCTTAGAACACAGGGATGATTTTAAAACACAGGCAAAATACTTAAATGTGATTTGCAAAGAAGTGAAAATATGCTAAAAATGATTTTAATTCCCTATAGGCAATTCAGGGTAGGTGGCAGCTACTTTGAATTAGTTCAGGTCAGCACTATCAGTGATTCATGAGGTCTTATTAGGTTAAAAACGGATTATGGAAAAACTATAAGGAGTAGAAAGTCGGTTTAGGGCTTGTGTGACAGCTGGGGATCTTAGGATCTAGCACACGCGGTTCCAAAGATACGGACAATTTTGTGGAGGTAGATTTTCAGAAATAAAGTAGTGATTCAGAATGGCAAATGCCACTTTCACAGGTTTAAAGTCAGAGAATGGACACGATTTCTATGATGCAGTTCTGGACAGGTTAAAATGGTTTGAATCAGATTATTTTAGACTAAGAGATTGGTTCTGGCACAGTTTTCAGGATACTCACTCCTAGTCTTGGAAGGAATGGGCCTCCGTCACGGATCTGGTCAACAGGTTTAGCTGCGGTTCTCTCGCCACGGACGGTCTCTGGTACCAGTTCTGCTTACAGCGATCTGGGTCAGCTCTGCTCTGCTGGTCTGGATCTCTGGTTCTGGCAAAAGTTCTTGGCACTGCACAGCGGTCTGGTCTGGATACAGCACTGCTTTCGGGGATATGGCATAGGGTTCTAGCCAGAATCAAACAGCATAGCCCGGCTGTTGAAGAGTCAGGTTGCAAAAGATTTTGAGGCCTGCTGAAAAGGATTCAGCTTGTAGTTCAGGCCCCTCTGCTTAAAGTTCTGGAGTCTGGAGTCTAAGTTCTGGATCTGAAGCCTTCTGGATATTGGCTGGTCCGGCAAAATGTTTCGCAAGAAATCAGTTTGAAATGGAAAAGTGAATGTCTCTTCCTGGGTCTTAGTGGCTCTTTTTATCTCTTTTGAAAATGGATGTGTGCGTGGGCATAACTAAGCCTGCCCCTCACAACTTATCATTGGCCAAGTTCTCCTCTTTCCCTTGATTGGGGGAAGGAAATGGAGTGTCATTGTGATGAAGTAGGTTTATGGGTCAGAGGATCCTCCCCTTGTCAATTTGCACACAAATCTATTTTTGATCCAAATAAATATTTATCTATGTACAATTTTTCTAATATTATGTGTCCAGTTAACATATTTTCTGTAGTACCAAATCATCCAATCCCTCTCTTTGTAAGATGTCGTGTCCATTTCTGACAGAATTCTGCCCTTTTCATCAAGAACACAACCTCTAAACTTTTCCAGAATTTACACAAACATGCGCAAGGAATATGGCCATCAGATGATAAACTGTCAGCTTTTTAACGTACAGACATTTGGAGTAATACCTTATTTTCCGCCACTACCCCCCAGAACATACCACAGAGTCCTAACACCTCTTAAAATGTGCACAGAAGAATCACAAGAATAAATTATATTATTATATAATTTTGACAATTTCGTACTATGAATTATCCATCTTTTTAAAATTATGCTCTGGCCCAGATGGGTGTGGTTTAGGTTCCAAAGCACATGGGGGGATTTCTGTCTGTCCCCGCCTCCAGCTCAGGTGGCTCCCAGAAGCACTGTTCCTCCCAGTTTCTTCCAAGAGGAAGCCATTTACGACCCCCCCTAATTTAACATTTGTGTCAAGATTGGAGGCCTTATCCCCTTCCTCCTCACCTGAATCTTCAGTGGCGGATTCCCTTGGGATCGACTCCGTCTTCTTACGATCCTTCCTCCTTACAGGAGTCTTGTCCTTTGATGTCTTGGCTTTCTTTTCGTGTAAATAGGGTCGGGTCCCTCCAGAGGCCACCGTGGCAGAGATAGAACCCTGTCCGCAGGGACCCCCAGGGGACCGGACCTATATCAGGGAAAAAGCACGAAGGCAGAAAAAACCCTGTTTCCAGTTGGGTACCAATAAGGAGTTGAGAAAGTCCGGCTGCAGTTGAAGGTTAATGAAGTTGACCAAAAACTCCGGTGGAGGGAGCCGTTAAGCTCTGTGATGACATTAGGGCGAAACTCAGAGGAAAGGTACAGGAATAAGACTAAAGGCAGAAAACACCGAACTACTAAACTGAATAAGCTTCGGCGGAAACCAAGAGGTGTAGTACAGAAGCTCACGCGAGGCGGAGCCGTAGAACAGACAAGGAGAGGCAGAGGAAAACACTCGCAAAAAATGCAAGCTGAAGGAAACAGGTAACCAAGGGAAGAAAGTAAGTAAAGCACAGAAGGCAGGTACTAGGAAGGCAAAGGTAGCTGCAAGGATGGTCGGCAAGGAGGAATATCCAAGAACGAAGTTCCAATCGTACCGGAGCGAAGTGTACAGATACAACGCACCGGTTTGGGGGAGGAGTCAGAATTTAAAGGTACGGACACCATATTGAATGAGGACTAGAGCGCTCGCAAGTCAATGCTTCCAGCGCAGGTACGGACGCCATCTTGAATGAGGACTAGAGCGCTCGCAAGTCAATGCTTCCAGCGCAGGTACGGACGCCATCTTGAATGAGGACTAGAGCGCTCGCAAGTCAATGCTTCCAGCGCTTCCAAACCTTCCATTCTCCGTTCCTGACAGTATACCCCCGTCCTCTCGGGGGACTCCCTGGTTTGCCCGGATGAAGGCGATGGAACCTCTGTACAAGGCGTTTGGCATGTATATGGCTCACAGGTTCCCACGTCCTCTCTTCAACTGGATAACCCTTCCAATGAACCAAATAGTGCAACCTTCCCTTGAGGTATCTGGAATCGATCAGACGAGACACCTCATATTCTTCTGGCGGAAGGCTCACCTGAGCACGCGTCTTGAACACAGGTCTCTTAAAAGGATCCTCCTTATGTTCCTTGAGAAGGGAGACATGGAATACAGGATGCACCCTTCTGAGATATTCTGGTAGCTTGATCTTATATGCTACAGGGTTGATCTGTTGAAGAATGGGAAAGGGCCCAAGGAAACGAGAGGAGAACTTCCCCTTATGAACCCATCTGGGTAGAAATCTGGTGGACACCCAGACAAGCTGCCCTATCTTCCAGCTCGGATTGGCAGTACGACTCTTGTCAGCCCATTTCTTGTGTGTAAGTTGACTTGCTTGGTGCGCTTCCTTAGCGAGTCTGTGTATCTCCTGTAGGTCCTGTAAGACCCCATCCAACGCCGGTATTTTGGTAGAAGGAGGATTGAGCCAGGGTAAATGTTGAGGATGATATCCGTAGGTACAATAGAAAGGACTCATCTGGATCGAGGTATGGAGAGAGTTATTGTAGGCGAATTCTGCCTGTGGGAGAAAACGATACCATTCTTCTTGTTGCGGACTGCAGAAACACCTGAGGTACTGTTCTAGGCTGGCATTTAATCTTTCAGTTTGGCCATTGCTCTGTGGGTGATATCCAGAAGAGAGTGCCTTGTGAATCCCTAGAACCTGGCAGAGAGAAGCCCAGAATTTAGAGGTGAATTGGGGTCCTCTGTCTGACACTATAGTTCTGGGCAAACCATGTAGACGGACTATATCCTGTAGAAAGGTTGCGGCCATCTCAGAGGCTGAAGGGACTTGTTTAAAGGCCGAAAAATGCGCAAGTTTGCTGAATGAGTCAACTGTCACCATAATAGTAGTCATGCCATATGACAGAGGGAGGTCTACAATGAAATCAGTAGAAATGTGTTCCCATGGACATTCCGGTAAGGGTCCTTGCTGCAGTAGTCCCAGAGGTCTTCCCGTTCGGTGTTTGTTGGAAGCACAAACCGAACAAGTGGAAACGTACTGGCTTACGTCTCTTCTTAAGGTTGGCCACCAAAAGCCCCTTCGTAGCAAATCCAATGTCTTCCTGACTCCCGGATGTCCAGATAAAGGAGTGTCATGACACCAGGAGAGTATCCGATCTTGTAGCTTCTTAGTAGGAACATAGAGAGCACCTTCATGATAATACAATCCGTCCTTATCTTGAATTACCGTTGACGGAAGCTCAGTGCCCATCTGATACTGTGGAATTAGGTCTTGAAGAAGTGAGACAGTCGAAGCCAATACTTTGAGATTAGGGAGAACCAATTCGTGTCCTATGTAGGAGCCAGAGGTATCCCCAAGACTTCTTGACAAGGCATCAGCCTTCATGTTCTCTGTACCTGGTATGTATGTAATTAAAAAATCATATTGTAAAAAAAAATATGCCCATCTGGCATGCCTGGCGTTGGAACATTCCAACTGTTGTAAAACCCGAAGGTTACGATGATCTGTTCTAATGGTAAACGGATGAGTAGCACCCTGTAAGAGATGTCTCCACTCCTAACAAGCCAGCTTGATAGCCAATAGCTCCTTTTCTATCACAGAGTAGTTGCGTTCACTACAAGTAAGTGTTTTGGAGTAATACGCTAATGGATGTTCATAGTCGTCATCAGACCTTTGAAGCAGGACTGCTCCCACTGCCCCTGTAGAAGCGTCTGTTTCCAGAACGTAGGGTCGATTCTGATCTGGTTGGACCAGAATGGGGGCTGTGGAAAAACATTCCTTTAGAAAACAGAAGGCTCTTTGGGGCCCTTCATCAAATGCGAACTTGACTCCTTTTTTCAACAGAGAGGTCAGTGGAAGTACCTTGTTAGAGAAGTTGGGAATGAATCTTCGATAGAAATTGGCCAATCCTAGGAAGCTTTGGAGTTCTTTAATATTGACAGGATTTCTCCATTCTCTGATAGCCTTCACCTTACTGGGGTCCATCTTGATCCCTTCTTTGGATAATATATATCCTAGATAGGACACTGACGTAGCTTCAAATGAGCATTTCTCTGGTTTTACTAGTAGTTGATGGAATTGCAGACGCTGTAAGACTAGTCTGACCAGTGACTTGTGTTCCGATAGAGTCTTGGAAAAAATGAGGATGTCATCCAGGTACACTACCACCGACACAAACAGCATATCTGTGAAAATCTTGTCCATATACCTTTGGAAAATGGCCGGTGCATTCACAAGACCAAATGGCATCACTCGGTATTCGAAGAGACCAAAAGGGGTACGGAACGCTGTCTTCCACTCGTCCCCTTTCTTGATCCTTAAGAGGTGGTACGCCCCTCTCAAATCAAGCTTGGTAAAGAACACCGCTCCATGTACAGCCTCCAAGATGTCTCGGATCAAAGGCATAGGATACCTATCTCTAATCGTAACCTTGTTGAGCCCCCTGTAGTCTATACAAGGGCGTAACTCTGCGGAGTCCTTTTTAGGAATGAAGAACAAGGAGGCCCCACAGGAGGATTTGGACTCCTGGATGAGTCCGTTTTGAAGATTTGCGTCGAGGTATTCTCTCAGAGCCTTCCTCTCTGGTAGAGACAACGGGTACATTCTTCCAAAGGGAACCACTGCCTCAGGTATCAGGTCGATACCGCAGTCTTCTGTTCGATGAGGCGGGAGTTGACGGGGAACAGTATCCAGGAACACCTCTGAGAACTCTTGATAATGGATGGGGACTGATGCCACTGTGATTGGAACTGGAGTACAGTTTCGGTCCTTTGCTAGAGTGTTGGACGTTGAGGACAAGCTCATGCAGTGTGTTTTACAGAATGTAGAATTGAAGACAACCTTGTTAGCCGTCCAATCAACTTGAGGGTTGTGCCTCCTCAACCAAGGAATGCCAATGACCAACGGAAAGTGAGCTGCTCTGATCTGGTCAAAAACCAGAAACTCCTCGTGATGGCCTAACCTTATTCTCAACGGAATGGTTTCCTTGGTAATAGGTCCCGAAGATAAGGGTCTTCCGTCCACCCCTTCCACCGGAATGGGAGTGGCCTTAGATATCGTGGAAACAGAATGTTCTGCCGCCCACATGGAGTCAATGAAATTCCCTGCTGCTCCACAGTCAAGCATGGCGAGCACCTCTGTGGGACCTGCATCAGACAGCCAGATTTCAACTCGAAACACCATTAGACTGTTGTCATCGGGAATGGTTACTGCTCTTGTGTAGTTGCAAGGGTGCTTGTTACTTCCCCCGAAACTTCCCTTGCTGTAGATCGGGGGTTGAAGTTTCCCTGTCTTCGAGGTGGCACCTCAGGACAGTCTCTCAAAAAGTGCTTTGAGGAGCCACAATACATACACAGTCCAGCCTCTCTTCTTCTTCTCTTTTCTTCTTGTGTTAGAGGTCCTCGGGCTGCCCCTATCTGCATAGGTTCTTCAGGCGAATGGGTGGCTCTGGTGGGTGGAGGAACAGGAGAGGGGAGGCCGGTAGGCTGTGGAACGCCTCTGGTTCGTCTTCTTTCTAACCGTCTCTCTTGTAGACGGAACTCAATCTGAAGGGATAAAGTAACCAGGTCTTGAAAGGACGCAGGTCTCGCCACTCTGGCCAGCTCATCCTTGATCTCATCACGAAGGCCACGTCTATAGATGGTTTGCTGAGCGGAATCAGGCCAATCTGCCTTGGCGGCCAGCCTCTGAAAACGAGACAGATAGGTTTGTACGTCCGTGTTTCCCTGGCTGACATCTAGGATAGCTTCTAGAGAGGAATAGAAGACTTCTGGTCGGTCGAAGCGTGCTTTAAACACCTCCGTAAAACGATCATAGTCACCCAAAATCGGGTCGTTTCCGGTGACAAACGGTGTAGCCCATGAGAGTGCGTTACCCATCAGATTTGCAATGATGAATCCGACCTTAGCTCTAGCAGTCTCATAAGCATGGGGTCGAAAGGCAAAATACACTGTACATGCGTCAAGAAAGTCCTTCAGCCCTCCCGGGTGACCATCATATTTGCCAAAGGAGAGTGGCATTGTAGGCAGGTCTCCCCTGTCATCACGATGTAACACAACCTGTTGTCGGAGGGCTATGTTCTCTGTTCTCAATGTCTGGACCTCCATAGTAAGGTTCTGCATCGCTGCTACCAATTCTTGATATTGTTCTAGCGACGCCATGGTAGATTTAGGGCGTTGTATACTGTCAAGATTGGAGGCCTTATCCCCTTCCTCCTCACCTGAATCTTCAGTGGCGGATTCCCTTGGGATCGACTCCGTCTTCTTACGATCCTTCCTCCTTACAGGAGTCTTGTCCTTTGATGTCTTGGCTTTCTTTTCGTGTAAATAGGGTCGGGTCCCTCCAGAGGCCACCGTGGCAGAGATAGAACCCTGTCCGCAGGGACCCCCAGGGGACCGGACCTATATCAGGGAAAAAGCACGAAGGCAGAAAAAACCCTGTTTCCAGTTGGGTACCAATAAGGAGTTGAGAAAGTCCGGCTGCAGTTGAAGGTTAATGAAGTTGACCAAAAACTCCGGTGGAGGGAGCCGTTAAGCTCTGTGATGACATTAGGGCGAAACTCAGAGGAAAGGTACAGGAATAAGACTAAAGGCAGAAAACACCGAACTACTAAACTGAATAAGCTTCGGCGGAAACCAAGAGTTGTAGTACAGAAGCTCACGCGAGGCGGAGCCGTAGAACAGACAAGGAGAGGCAGAGGAAAACACTCGCAAAAAATGCAAGCTGAAGGAAACAGGTAACCAAGGGAAGAAAGTAAGTAAAGCACAGAAGGCAGGTACTAGGAAGGCAAAGGTAGCTGCAAGGATGGTTGGCAAGGAGGAATATCCAAGAACGAAGTTCCAATCGTACCGGAGCGAAGTGTACAGATACAACGCACCGGTTTGGGGGAGGAGTCAGAATTTAAAGGTACGGACACCATATTGAATGAGGACTAGAGCGCTCGCAAGTCAATGCTTCCAGCGCAGGTACGGACGCCATCTTGAATGAGGACTAGAGCGCTCGCAAGTCAATGCTTCCAGCGCAGGTACGGACGCCATCTTGAATGAGGACTAGAGCGCTCGCAAGTCAATGCTTCCAGCGCTTCCAAACCTTCCATTCTCCGTTCCTGACAATTTGCCTGAGCCAAGGAAAGCTCATTGTTCTGTTTCCTGCAGCCCCAGGTACCCCACCCCTAATTTAATCAGAGAGGTGTAATCTCCTTTTGGTGGGAACAGCAGAAGGCAGCCAGGCCTGTGAATGCAGTTGCTGGGCAAGTTTCAACTCCTGTCGGGGGTAGTTGCCGGGCAGAATTCAATCTCTTCAATCCAGGCTTCAGCCCAATGTCACTTTGGTCCAGTTTTTTTCATGCAAATCAAACTTACAATTTTGACACATGCAGCTAGAACGCTGATTCTAAGTTCAAAACTATGACATTTAAACAGTTGCAACCTATGTGACACTCCAAAGTAAATCACTCATTTATTTTAAACATTTCGATTTTAGTGGCTTTAAGTCCAATTTCACTTGAGCTGCTGACATCCACCGCTCAGCCAGCTGTGTTCTGAACATTATTTTAGGCTCTTCATCTTTCCAGATTTTGTATGCACACAAGACTACATTCTGCCAAATGTCTGCTGGTGTTCAGTGAGATTTGAGATTTTTGAATATCTTGCAATGTTTGGAATAGACATCTTGAGCTTGCATTTCAGAGAAACAAACGTGATTTCAAGGCGCTTTTTTGAGCTAACCGGCACTGCTGTTTTTCCTTTGGCACCACGTTTCACTCATGGTGCTTCTGGCCCATCACGCTCGCACTGGTGGGTGGCAGGTCAGGCGACCATTTTGGTGTGCGCAAAACTGCACGGTTTTCCTGGATTCTGGCGCAAATGTGGGCTTTTCAGCCATCTTGGATTTTCTAAGCCCACAGCACCAAATGTTGTAGCATAATGATTCAAACGTGGGCCAAGACACCTGACAGGACGTATTTGCCATAAAAGATGAGTAAAGAAGCTACATGACGATTTAAGGTAAGACACGTGTTTCTGAAATGTAAGATGGGCATCGAAGCACACCCCCAGAGTCTTCACATAATCAGATACAGGAATATTATTGCCGCCTATTACAAAGGCCTTGTTGCATGGGTCCAGTTTTTTTATCCTATTAGGTGTGCTGATGACCAGCAACTCGTTTTTTTTTATCATTAAGGGCGAGTGAGTTAAGGGCCATCCACTTCTGGATTGCCTCATAAACCTTGTTTATGGCAGCATTATGCCCTTTTTGTAATTCAGACAATCGTTCCAGTACACAAATAGACTCACATGGCCAATATGTGAAGCTAATGCCTTTAAGGTACAATGCAGATGGTAGCGTACTAGCCTCACACACGGCCAAGTATCTCTTGGCAAGAAAACCTTCACAACAGTGGGCATAATCTACCACAGTTGTGCAAAAACCACTTCAGGCCACTGTACTGCATATGTCAAAAAAGAAGTGGTTGGTTTGAATGTAACATAGGTGACCAGAAAATCTAACAAAGATCTACTTAACATTCCTTAAACTCAAATTTAGTCACTAAAGTATAGCACAATAAACAGTTAAAATACGCCAACAGGTATCCAACTACTTCAAAAATACACTTCATTGCAATACACTTCAAATATGCCATCACAGTCCTTGTTACTGCAATACTTCTTGTAAAATCCAACATAATTAAAATGCACCTACGTTACCACCAAATCTAACAAATGCCTACTTAATATATTCCTTCAACCACAATTTTACTCACTAAACTATAGTACAATAAACAGTTAGAATATGCCAACTTGTATCTAACTACATCTAAAATGCTATAATAGCAATTTTAAAATCCTAGGCAGTTAAACAATGCCAACAGGTATCTACATTAAAAACACCCTTCATTGTAATACACTTCAAGTATGCCATCACATGTATTCTTACTGTAAAACTTCTTGTGAAGTCCATGCTACCACACACAACTATTCTATAACATGTAGATTCTTTAAAATTATGTTAATTAGTAGTTTTTTTTAATCCACTATGGATTTTTTCCCATTGACCCAATGGTTATTTCATGACAATAACAGCACACACCAATGTTATGCCAAACATAGTACATAGATGTACTACTTATCAGGGTCAAAAAAAGTACATCTATATGTAAAATTGTGTGCAATTAAAGGTTTTAAACTATCTTGCTTAACAAATTATACTGTTTTTCACTGAAAAAGAACCAGAGATTCCAATTTTATTACCATATGCAACTAAGTAAACATACAAAGTATTATCATATTTGTTATCTTCACAAAGAAACAAATACATATTCCGCCAGCACTATCCTCAATTGTACTAGAATCATAATTACCATATACACTTCAATGATATAATTCCTTCCACCTTATTACAAATTCTGTATACTCCCCCTACAGTACCTATAATTATCATACACATATTACTATAGTGTGTGTCGCCAGTGGCCAGATTCTTGGGGCACACCTTCAAAAAACAAGACTCACCCAGACCCCCCTGCAATACAAATGATGTCCGTGGACACAAATATTGACCCCGGACCCCTTTTTTCACCTATAAAAACAGCCCCATGTCAACTTTATTCCACTCCCCCACCCTTTCCAGGCCCTCCTTCAGCCACCAAATAACCACATATGTGTTTTCCAGACTTTTTTCACACCGTGCTGTCTGCGGACAGTAAAATCGACCAAAGACACGGCAGCATGTGCAACACTTTTATATGCCTATAAAAACAGCTGCCTATCAACCTTTTTCAACTCCCCCACTCTTTCCAGACCCTCTTTCAGCCACAAACTAATACTAATTATGTTTTCCAGACTATTTTCTCACTGCACTGTCCAAGGACAATGGCAGCTTTCCGCAGATCCAATATGGCGACTGTTTAAAAAAATATGACGCATCTCAATCCAATCAACATGCGTCTTTAACAGACACCAAGCCACCCTGTGATTGGCCCAGAGGTAACCACGGACCCCAAATCAGGAAATTAGTCTGCGGACCACACCCAGATATATCACATTTTTTTTTAGATACTTTTTGGCCATTTAAAAAAAAAAACAACACTGGACGGGTTTACACCAAATTTACAAAAGCGCGTTTTCGGGACCAAGCGGCCGCTCCTTGCACAAGTTTGGCGCATCATTTGTGATGTCTTCTTTGATGTCCTGGGTGTTAGTCATAGCAATGCACTGTGGTGGCACGAGTTATGGTTGCTTAACTTACCATAACTGGCGAATTTCTGGGGGGTTTCGGTTTAACTTGAAACCATAACATCCCTAAAACAAAAAAATGCACTCAATTAAATAGGTTTTTATTAGTGCAACTTAACTATAATGCCTCTTTAACAAAGTTTTTTCACTGAATTTCATAGGTTTTTGTTAGTGCAACTTAACCATAACGTCCCTTGAATATTTTTTTCTGTGAGTATCATAGGTTTTTATGAATGAAAATGTTGATGATGTTACTTCACTGTATTTAAGTTATTAATAATTCCACTTTTAACATATAGAAAAGAACTGAAAACCTCCTTTAAGAAACATACTTTTTGCAATGCAATCTGATGTGTGTCGTTATCAGCAGCACATGCTGGGGTTGCAAGTCATGGTTCAATTGCCTAGGCCTTGAGGCTCGACCATGACCCCAGCCCCACCAAACCACCCCCGATATCCACTGCATCCTAGTTCAGTGTCCACTATACCCTCATAATGTGACCAATGGCCAGTGCTCAGGGCTTGTAGCCATGGCCAGTCTCCACAATCCATGGGGCATGGGCTTTGGCCATGCCGCATTCTCAAATAGGCAAATCAGAGCAGCCATGTACGTGCCATTACCCAATCCAGGATATGGCCCTCTCTATGAGTAGACTCATGATTTTGGGCTAGGATGCCCACGTTAGCAAAATGTTGTTCCAGCCAAATGCCATGTTTGTCTTTTATGTCCCCTTTCCACCGATTCAGGTCTCCCAGAAGGATTGTGACTGCATTTGGTAGATTCAGGGGGTTTAAGAGAGGATCCAATTCTTCATTGAAAAGAGACATATCAGATGGGGGTCGATACACTAGTATGGGGTTAATGCAATGTAATTATTGCTGGTGGGGGTCATTTTCACATGTATAACTTGGCACCCTGAGCATTCAATATTGGACTCGAAACGTCCAATGTCTTCTTTGCTTATGATTGCTACTCCACCCCCCTGTCTTTGTGATCGATTCTTGCAGAACATATTGAGGGGTGGCTAAATCCATACTTGAGTCACTTCCTTCCTGTAGCCAGGTCTCTGTGACACACATGATGTCAACCCTGCTATCAAGGATATAGTCATGTATCTCCAGGGCATGCTTAGGCAGTGATCGAATGGTTAGCAATGATAATTTCAATGTGGAAGACAAGGGCCTTGCATGGTTATCTTGGGTCGCCCTGTGATTCGACATGGAATAAATATTAATCGGTCTGGTATCATTACATAGAGGAGGGGAGAGAAGAGAGACAGTATTGTTTATTAAGGTAACATCTTGCACAAGTAAGAGAGGGTGGTTGTTTTCTGTTTTCTAGTTGTACATCTATCACAATCCCAGGGATGGTTGGTCGGGAGTTGTCAATGGCAGCTGGGTTTTAGGAGAGGGTGATAGAGCCTTTGTACCTGTATCTAACAAAAAGGTTTTCCTCCAACGCATCTCTCTGTGGCTTTCGAGCTCTGAGTAGCAGCACAATTTCAGGATGTAGTCCCATTTTAACAGTGCGACTTAGGCAGAGAAGGGAGGTGAGGCTCTAGCCTTACCCACTGTATGTGTATATGGCCGTCCGTTCTTCCACATCCAGATGTGGACCAGCGCAGACCAGCCGAAACGCAATGGAAGAAAAAGCCCCACGCCTGGAGGGCAATGTAGTTTATCAAAACTACATGCAGATCACAGCGTGGCCAATAGTATGATAGGCTACTAGGCTCACTGAAATCAATGCTACAATTCTGAATTCAGGGAGAAATCAAACCTAAATGATTTTCCAATCAGAGTATGCTATGTAACAGTTTTTTCAGCACAATTTCGAATGAACAGTAGTTTTTAGGCGTAACAGCCCAGCACTCAGCAAAATAAGCTCAACAGTTAAACATCCGTCTCAAATTGCCCACTGCTTAGCTAAGGTTCAATGACAAAACTGTTTGCTAACGTTTCTTCACACACCATGCATACGTACTCGCAAAACTTTGCAAAACCATTTGAATGTGGGTCTGAAACCTTTTAGCAAACGTTTGTGCAGATTCGTCAAACGGCGCCAAATTGATAAGCTTTTTCAAATATTTGGGAACCACCCCTCTAATTTTGCCACCTCTTGGTGAAACAACACCCTGTCTAAAACAAATAAATATTTCATGCAGTTTCATTGAGTGGCACCAAAGTTATAAGCCATCCAAAAACAGCTTTTCACCGACCTTGTAATGCAGAAATATGCATTAATGTCCCAGTACATCTGAGATGAAAAAACACCCAATTTCTAGCTTTTTATGGTCATATTCCATCCCATCCTCACCACCCCTCAGCTCCCCAGAGATAGTTTAATTTATTTGACAAGTGCAATGTTGTGTTTTTTAAAATGTTTTTACCGCGATGTCTGCGGCCTGCGGGTGCTGTTCGTGAATCCAACATGACGTCCGTTTGAAAGGTTTTGACGCACTTCACGTTTTTAACCAACCAATCAATGGACGCGTACAATGTCCACGAATGTCAAGTTGCTCTCTCATTGGTCCAGAGGCATCTGCGGACCCCGAATCAGGAAGTGAGTACACAGACCAGTCCCAGATACCACTATTTATTTTCTACCTACTTTTTGGGCATTTTTAAAAACATCAACTGGACAGATTTACACCAAATCTCCAAAAGCACACATTTGTGACCAAGCCACCACTCCTGGAGCACATTTGGTGAAAATCCATGCAGCGGTTTGGGCTGTAGGCACAAGCAACATTTTCTTTCCATTGCATCAATGAGGATTTTCACAAATTATGGGACCCCCCTATAACTTTGACCCCCTAGACGAAACCACACCAAACTTCACAGAATCATTCTGAGGGCCATATACTGTTTCTGAAAAGATCAGTGAGGATTCATCCGGGGGGGCCAAGTCATAAACCACCCAAAGACTGCTCTTTCTGTGAGTTGACAACTTAACCATAACTACAGAGCCGCTACCGCAGGCCCTGTAATAAATATATACATGTGTATTTATTTGTGTGTATGGGGTAGGGAAGTAGGGAGGTGGGGGCCTGGGGTATAAAAGGTAATATGAGGACAATCACCATGAACAAAAGAAAAGTTGAATTAAGGTTGACCAAAATAAGTTGACCAAATGGTATACTTTCAAATCTATGTAATAACATAGAACTAAACTACTGTACAGATCGTTTCCAAACCCAGTGATTCATGGAAGTGAGGTTATTATTACTGTTAATTCACATTTTTTGTAAATCGAACTTTACAAGGGGTTTCCACATTGTGGGATCCCAAGACATTCCTGTACAAAACCTTCGAAATAATGTATAGCGAGATGGTTTTTTTTGGAGAGTTTTGCAAAGTGTTGAACCATCACCAAGGTTTTTAGCATCTAATAAAAGGGCTCTTTGAATGAGAAGTCAAACTTAGCCTTAACTACAGTGTCAATGGCACTGACTTTTCAAAATATAATGTACTGTGAAGTGAAGTATAACCATTAAACAGCATGCAGTCAGACCCAAACAAATCGAACCAAATGCATGCAATTAGTCATAACTGAGAAACAACCAACAAAGTAATGACTCAAACCGATTCATCTATGTTTTGATCCAAGGTCAGCCAGACAGCCCTCAATGCCGGTGGTAGGCTATGATGGTCTGCATCGGGCCAGCAATTGTGGGGATTCGAGCTTTGCTTGCTGCAGCAATGGGGTTTACAGGTGAGTACACCATCCTAAGGCCTTGTCTATTGTTTGTACAGATTGCTTGCCAGCAATGAGAGGCCAGGGAGGTTCATGGTGCTCCAGACGTATTTGCTGTCATATGGGCATTGGGGCATAAAAATGTTATTCAGGAAGGAAGTTGCATCACAAATCTTGTTACATCACACCCATTGTTGTGGTGGTATGGTGTCTTGCTAGAACTCTGCTGGTATGTTTTATTATCCTGCACCAAAGGTCTGCTATGAAGTGAAGGTTTGTTCAGTGTCTTAACTTTACCTCAAAGGGGTCTTGCCCTAGAGCCACCTCACTTGCCTCTTGGTGTTAGTTGGATTTCTCATGGTGACTAGAGCAAGGTTTGCCCATTTCAGCACACCCTATGGCATCAACAGAAATGAGCTCTCTGATCTGGAACTTCTAGCTTCCTCCTTCAACATAAGCTCACTTTTCCAGTGTATCTGCTTCAATAAATTATCGGATAAACACATACATACACATGTATGATCAATGTTATCATATAGAAATGCTAAATCTAGACGTAGAATGTACCTTTTTTATACTAAAATGAAAAGATATGTGTATGAGGCATGAGGTGGAGGAATGCATTCTAGTTACACATTTTAATATCGTGTTTGTTTGTTTTATTTTGCTTCCATAGCTCTTTATGCTAAGGTGCTTTACGATCATTAATGAAGTGGTCCAATACATGAAGTGATGACAATCAATAACAGAATACAACAGAGCAAGAAAATACCATACATGAAAGACAAATGATTTGATGCCCCAATGCACAGTAAAGATGAAGGTCAAGGAACATAAAGAACAATTGCAAGACAAAAGCGGGCCGCCCCTAAACAAGGTAACACCATTAGTGGTAGGCCAGTCTTAAAAAGTTCTAAAAGCGGTAAAAATCCAACATAGTTGGGGTGTGCCGCTCACAAACCCAGGAATCGATCCAGGTAATAATATGGCTCAGTTGAAAAATGAAAGCTGAACATGAGCTTCAAATCCCAAACTCACAGTGAGTGACCATGGACCTGGGCCTAGGCGTCACTCATTGGGAACACAGATTCTCACATAAGGAAGATACACTCACTGCCACTGCTGGTCCTTTGGTGTGTAGCACCCTGGAACCCCCTGCACAGGCGACCAGTAGCAGCAAACGCTCCAGAGTCCCATGGCTGATTTGGCTTGGCACACAATCACTCCCAGCCAGCCAGTTGCATCGATACAGGGCCGCATGGCTGCCGAGTCGTAGGAATCCTCAACCGCCATGTCCAGCGCCCGACACATCCGCCACTGTCTCTGCCACCTCTGTTGCAAAGATGGGGGTGGGGGGACAGTGACCCACAGCAAGAGCAACGGGCACAACGGACCTGCTGGCTCACCCGTTAAGCCACACTGCCAGTTTTCCATTGCCAGTTGCCCTGCTGTTTCACACTGCAGTACAATGCTGAGCACATCACCTGGCAGTGCAAAGCTATGAATGACCCCCATGGGGCACTGGCAGCCGCCACCTGTGGCCCATGAAGTCATATCATGTACGTGTGCCAGGCAAACATATTCTTCAGGAAAAACAACTGGTCCTTAACTTTTCTTTAAACTGTCAGGTGAACCCCTTTCCTGAATCTTAAAATAGGGATAATCCTACATAAGGATGGCAGACTGTGACTTTGTGCCTGTCGGGCCACAGCCCAACTGGTGTTTTGCATGTTTTTGGATTGCTTTTGCTGTACCCCTCTTGCCAAAACACTGTTGTAATCATGGTGCACACTTTGGCATTTGGGCACACCATTACATCAATATGCCATTGTCCTGCTGAATGGTCCGGAGAGGGGTGGAAGAGCACAAGGACCCCACTTGGGGTGCAACTGATCCCCTGATACCACGTTCACACCAGTATGCCAAAATACCTCCTGATCCGTGGGCTGCTGTAACCAGCACTTGCACGAGAGGGCGATCAAAAAAGGCAAGCAGCTAACCATTTTCTCATCAGCAGGTGCTCGCTTCTCCAAGACAGATGCCCAAATGAAAGAAAAATTGCAACAGCTGTTGAACAGCCTCACAGCTGCAGCGACACACCTCGCTTCATCAGTGGTCCCAGATTATGCCTTGCCTGGCTGAGAACATGGCTGCTTTTCTCCCAGGCCAGTCAGCTACTGCCTGAGGACTTTCTTCTGCGAGAGGCCTCTGTTGCCAGAAAAAAGCATTGTCCTTTGAAAACATGGCGTTTCATCAGACTCCCACTCTCCCATGTGTCTAACATCCACCAGGAGCATGTCGGGTGCTTTCACAATTTTCCACCATGGTTGTTTAATGACTGTTCTTAATTCACTGTGTTTTGTGTGACCATGGGCCTCGTTACACGGTAGGCGGTAACCATGGCGCTATTAGCGCCATGGTTGCCACCGGTATTTTACTGTGTCCGCCTTGGTGGATGGCGGAATTACCGCCCTACTCCAAGGTGAGCGGGGGCGGTAATTCCCCATTCACCAAGGCACTTCCCCATTCCCATTTTTGCCCCCATAGGACATAATGGGAATGGGGAAGGTGCTAATTACGGTACCGCAAATTGCGGTACCGTAATTAGCACCAAGCTCCCTTTGCGGCACCCTACTTTAACGGCTGGTAAAACCAGCCGTTAAGTTCGGGTCCCGCAAAGGGAACTCGTAGTAAGGTGGTAAGGGTTTACCGGTACGGGTGCCCTTACCGGTAAACCCTTACCGCCTACCGTGTAATGAGGCCCCATGACATCTTTCTTGTTCAAGATTCCCTTTTGAAGTGTACATGAACTCTGTAAAAACGTAATCCATGGATTCCACACCCAAAACCATTCAATACAATTTCGGTTTTCTAGAAATTGGAAAAGCATGAATTGGGCAGGTCTCTAAGCATTTTGTTTAGATCTTAAATCAAATTCAGCTCCAAAATTATATTATTGCTTCGTGGTAATTAGATCCAGGAGTGAAAATATTTCTTCGAGTAAAAACTACAACCAGGCTGTTAACAAAATGCTATTAGATTATGAAAAGAACTCTAGTTAGAGCACAGTTAATCTCAGCAAACAGCTGGACACGTGACTACACATGCTGATCTGGAAGGCGCGTCCGAAAGAATGGCGCGTGATTAAAAAGGCATGAAGACATGGGAAACTCAGCCGGACTCCAAACTGTTGCCATGACCTCATCGAAACTTTAAATGGATGCAGCCACAGTGTCAATGCAGAGACTGATAGGAGGTATTTGAGTGCTGTTGCATAGCACTGCAAGATGGCTGCTGCTGCAGATGAATATAACGTTTCATTATAAATGGCTCTGTTAAATGTGAGGGCAATGAAAACAAACTATTTCGAGTATGATAACATATAGGTTGCTCTTATTCCTGGTTTCGCTTATTTTATCACGTGGCATCACTCCAGGCAAACATCAATTGTTAACGCTCTGAACTGCAACTCGGGCATTATTAGTTGTATATAGTAAAGAGCACTTACAGTGACAATACAATCAAATATGTAAACATCTTTTTCATCCAATAAATCTGCTAGTCTCAGTGCTATGTTCAGTTACAATTCAGCGACCAATCACACTTTTAGATGCAGGTTGAAATGTGCAAAATCGAAGTAAAAGCAGTTTACGATTTTACATGTTGGGTGTTGTTACGAGATTTGCCCCTCCGCCATGTTCCTGTATTTACCTATGTTCTCGAATATCGTACACCAATCCTCAGTGAGGGCTGTGACAAAAGCAAAAGTGTTGTGGTACAGTCACAATACAGCGAACTCCAAATGTTATGGAAATGCTAAACTAATCCATTGTGGCATTACAAAAGAGCACTAACCCTTTGCAAATCAATGGAACCCCGCCAAAAGGAGCGGCCTAGCACAAAGCTGATAGTATCTATGCATCTATATATCAAATTGGTTACTACTGCAGCATTAGAGCCTGCACCAGAGCCTGGTTGCCAACATTTCTGGGGCCAAATTACAGAAACTTTGCACCGATGCAAGTGCAAAGTGTGCGCGGTATTAGCACTAGGGCAAAGTTTGCCTTATTTTTAAAAACACTGGGACACATTAAAAAACCATTGCACCTCGACAAGTGCAGTTTAGCCCATTTAGAGCACCGGGGACAAAATTGGCCTGGTGCTAAAAAGATGAATTTATTATGGATTTTTGCATCAGGGCAAAGTTTGCCCTAGTGCTAATACCATTCCGTATTAGCACTAGGGCAAACTTTGCCTTGGTGCAACAATGTTGTGAACATGCATTTTTTTGCACTAGGGCAATTTTTCCCCTAGTGTTTGACTGCACTTGTCCAGGTGCAATGGTTTTTTAATGTGTCCCAGTGTTTTTAAAAATAGGGCAAACTTTCCCCTTGTGCTGATACTGTGCAAACTTTGCACTTTCACCGGTGCAAAATTTCTGTAATCTGGCCCGATTGTCAAAAGAGTAGGAAACAAGCTCTAGTTTAGCTTTTTATACTACAACCCGATGGTCTTTCTGGGTTTTATGGACCCTGAAGACTGAGTAAAAGCCCCCTGACCACGTAGGTAATTTAATAAGTTTTAAAGACCTTTAGTACCCAGTAAGGCCTCAGAGTAAGGTCAATAAAGCTATCACAACTTGCAGCAGTCATAATAGTATGAGGTGTGAGAATATATACTTACATAGAAGTAGTGATTACATAAATCTGCCTGGGCTGATGCAGGGAGTTGGCTTTGGGTAATCTCTGTGATGCAGGCAGCCATGGAATGGAACGTTCCGTGAAATTTGCTGACTATGCAAACCAATTGGCAGCCTATACTCCTTCGCGCAGTCTGCTGATTGCCCCATGAGAACACTCTTTCAACATTCCTAGGAAGATAATATGCAATAGTGATAGTGGCTTAGAGACGGATAGTACCTCATGTTATGGGGCGCCAGCAGGACCGGACCCCCTCCTACATATCTGCTTTACATGGACACAGTAGTCTGTTGGTTTGGTGTGAAACTGGTGCACGGGAAGCCGTGTGCCGCTTATATTTGAGACATCACATGGTGTGTGCCTAACACGTGACAGCGCACAAGCCTAGGAGGGGCTTAAGTTACAACATCCCATGCCAAGGGTAAAACATTAAAACAAGGACATGATGTGACATGAGTACAGTGACAAACACGTGCAATATCATTACATTACACATTTGTAGGCCGGGCAGTTGATCATAGGGCGGCAAACACATTGGGGACCCTTTAATACAGAGGGGAGGTGGGAACTTCCACAAACAACAAAGAGCCCTGCACAAGGGTCCACTTTAAGCACACCAATGATGTGCGGGATTGCAGCTCTAAACATACATAACATATGGGACCATTTTAAGCCTAATGACTACATGCGGGCACCGAGCATTCAATGTACATAATTACTCAATCAATTTTAAGCATTTAGGACAATGCAAGGTGACAGATTTAAATAGCACACACCATTGTCTGTGCGGCGTGGGGTACAACCGGGTCCTGACATACGCTGGGGCCACGTGGCCACAAGGATAGGCACAGTCATGACGGTTGGGATTCAACGCGCTTTTATTTCTCCAGGAAACCTGAGGGCACATTTGCTAATGCCGGCAAAGCCACACCCGGGAGTGCCAGTAGCCATGTAAGCTACAGCTGTGCCCTCTGGGACTGAAAGGCTGTGGCAATGGAAGCCGCTCTTCTTCCCTCAAGTGGGAGACTTGCCATGAGTGACTTTGGCGGCGCTGCTAGCATCGTGCTCTCCCTCAGACGGGAGACATGTCCCTCCATGAGGCTGCAGCCGCTTCATTACTCACATTTGGTATCATACAAAAATGTTGCCCTCATTTGTGCGCCCCCGCAGTCACTGCGACTTTGGAGGCGCACAAAATGAGGGTGACATTTACTGCGCCCAAGCAGAGCAGGGGTTGCAGAGGTGTCCCCCACTCTTCCTGGGCACAGTAATGGGGCTTGGGAGTTCCGAAGGTGTCCCCCGCTTACCATTTTGGAAAGCGGGAACACGTAAAAAAAAGAAAAAAAGCACCGTGCGGCGTCAGCTCCAACTCACGTTAGTGGGAAGAGCTGACACCGCAGGGATCGCAGAGTGCGGGCAGCACACACAGAAGTGTGCCGCCCTAAAGGTAAGTGGGGTGGGGGGTTGGGAGGGGTAATGCAGGCCAGGGGAAGCGGGCACTGTGAGCCATATGATCACTGCGCCGCGCCGTAACTGCCGTCGGCATTTTCGGCGTCGCAGTTGCGGGCTGCGCAGTGATCACATAGATCCTTCCCATTTGTCCCCTGGGAGGGAGGTGCTTATCTTATATGGCAGCCTGCTGCTCTCCTCCCTGCAGCTGCTGCACTTGCTGCCTCTTTTCCCCCGTGGGCAGGAATCTAGTCACATCATTCCTGCGGCAGGTGCCACTCTGCTTCTTTCCTGGCCACACATTTTCTCTGGGCACACAGGCAGCATGCAGGGACATTGTCGGCAGACCAGCGGTTCACAGGACTGTCCCTACCATTGCTCTGGACAGTGCATGCAAGCCCGCACTGGGGACTGTAGTGAAGGGGGGCTTGTGCACCTCAGGACACGGTCTGACATGATCAGAGAGAGTTCTGCATGGCGGGCACTCCCCACGGGGTGCTCTGGCGAGACTGGGCTGCACACAAGCTTCAAAGTCCTCGTTGCCATTTCATATGGGGGCGCTGGCAGTGCAGGGCCCCCTTCTGCATAGCTGCTTTACATGGACACAGGCGTCTGTTGGTTTGGCGTCAAACTGACACACAGGAACTCGTGTGCCACTTTTATTTGAGACATCACATGGTGTGTGCCATGTGTGTCTAACATGTGAAATCACACAAGCCAAGGTGGGGCTTACGTAACAACATTTCACTTCAACAATCCATGATACTTAAAGAAATGATTGACTTAATGTTGTTATGAAGAATAAACTGATGGAATAATTTTAGATAATCCCTTAGGTATTGTGATGTTTTAGCAGTATGTAGCAAATATTGATGAACTAAAGAAAAATAACTACCCTTTGTATCTGTACCATAATGGTGAGAACCACACATTGTCTCAAAAATTATTATTGAGGAGCAGACTGGCTTAATGGCATATCTTTAAACATATCTAAATGTGAGGACCTGCTTTCCTGACTGAGGATTCATGATCTACAACGTTTTTAAAAAATTCTAAATAGACAGGAAGTACATATATGTAAGTATTAACAAGGTCAGTCCACACTTAATTCAATTTAGGTTGCATGCAAGCAGGGTGATCTACCTGAAGTGTGATGCTGAGCCACACATTTGCAGGGGCATTTGTAACTCTGTGGCATAGGTGGGCTCACTCTAAGTGCCTGGGGAGATGTAGATTTCCTTTGTTTAGTCTATATTATTTTGGGTATCTGATGTGCCCGTACATAGCCTCAACTAGAGCCAAAAGACTAAACATAGTATCATTTGTACGGAGTGGTGGGTGTATGAATATTACATGTTTATCAACTGCATTAGTGACTGAGAAAAGTAGGACAAACTACAGTTGGCAGAGCACTCAATACAAAACTAATACATTGAACTGGTGTTGCCATGTGTAGTGGATGGGAATAACAATAGATCCATCAGTAGCAATGCTCTGCTCAGTTGAGGATCACCATGTGGTTGCCACCTGGCCCAGGTAGGATGACACAGAAGGGTTATATAGTTGGCAGTTGGAATCACCAGAGTCTCCGATCAGTGCTGTCTGTTCTTCTGCACTAGGCACTGTCAAGTGTCTCATGGCCAACATTTTGAAAAATCAAGGAGTCACAGATCTCTGAACCTTGATTCTCTCTTCCATTCCTTCCCCTGAATTGCTAAATCCCTAATAACTGGAAAGCAGCAATGTAAAAAGCCACAGGTAAAACATTTTTGCAATGCCATCCAGGGTCAGCTGGTGAGATGTGGGAGTAAAACAGCCTTGGAGTAGCAAGGTCCAGAGTATAAAATAAGACAGCCCTTTATAAACCCAAAATGAATATTAAAGAAGAACAGGTGGGGTCCAGGAAGGCCACTATGAACACAGCGCTAATGCCAATTACTATGATTATAGGAGCAGCAGCGTTCAACTGTTAGGTTGAGGGTGCCTAGACCAAGAACCCTCAATAAAGAACAGAATGAGTTTAACGAGTGAACTGCGCCAAAGTTACAGACAATACATCAAACAGTTGTGGTGTATTTTTAATTCCATTCAACAGCCTGACACGTGTTTCGAGCAAAGCTCTTCCTCTGAAGCTGTACAGCAATTGTCAATCGATTAAAAGTAATTTTCATGTACAATTTGATCAATACATACATAACATAACATAACGATTGGACAAAAACAAGGGGGGTGAAGGGGGTGATTACCAAAATCATAGTGTGAATTGCATGACACCATTATTTGAATTAATTGCAAATTAGCATAACATTGAAATTAAATAATCATAAAAGAAAAAGAAAAAGAGTTGCATATAGTCAGTTACCATTTCAGAGTGACATCAATTTAATTCCGGATTCAGGAAGAAAAATAACAAAAACAATAAGGAGAATAAGTATTGTGCGGTGACTAGACAACCATGGATAAGCTAAATGGCTAATTAGCCTCTGTTGAAATTAGAATTGCCGAAAAAAACATATTTACCCAGGAAACCTTGTCCAAAGGGGATAATCTATGCAATAAAGAAATTCATACCCTAATCACGATTTGTTGAAAAAGTCAGAAATATATAACAATAGGCAAAAGTACCAATGTACAAAACTTACCAATAGTATGGATAAATCTAAGGAAAATCCCAGAGCTTAATCAAAGACAAAATGATGTGTGGCTTATATATTAATACAATTGGTCCAACCAAAATCAATTATCAGTAATAAAGAGATAACATTTATATATAAATTAGATTACCTTATAATGATTGCAATTGCAAATGAGTAATTATGAGTGACTGTATTAGTCCAAAAAAGATGCTGCGGTGGGAGGAAGTAATTGGAAACACAACAAAGCAAATCCGTGGAGTGCAGATAGTCCCCATAGCAATAGTAGTCGACCAATTGGTAAAAAAAAATAAAAAGAACAAAACCCGGAGTTAGGCAAGTATCAATTATGGAAGATCGCACATATTTAAAGGGCAGGGACCGTGTCAAAGTCACACGCGTCTCACTTACCAGCCTTCCGGCATCGAACTAATCCAAGGGAGAACGCGCGCGAGCACCATCTCGTGTTAGTTCAAGAAAACTGGATCGCGGAAGCAACGGTGTAGACAGTCAAAAGGCGGCAGCCATATTGGGTGTGGTAAGTACCCTGACTGCCGAAACAAACACAATAGCCACATGCTAGTTAGCCCACATTTAGCATCAAAGTACTCAAGAGTTACTGAACAAGAGGATCACCTAGAACAAATGTCAGCAATATTTTGTTGCAAAATATATTATGTTAGAAATTGCATTGGCGCGATGTCAATGCAATACACCATGGTTGTATAACCTGCCGTACATACTTACTCCGTTAGTCACAGAACAACAATCACGGGGAATATACCTCCCAATTGACACACAGGAATAGTGTATAGCCATACGCAGTGCCAATGACACTTCCAACCAAAAGCAAATAATTACAATCATTGTGATATGTACATCCTACGTACTGAAACATTAGACCTATTAGATTGATACAGATATATAAAATCCCTTGAGGCAAATGTACACTAACATATAAATGCATTAGTGAAAATACAGACGGAACACATATTAGCCGAAATTAATATGATTGATGTATATTGCTAACGTAATGCCAATTTAAACAACAATGATAGCTGAATTGCAGGTTAGGTCATAGGAATACATGAAATTCATGGTCTGAGTTAAGTCCTCGAGTAACCAATCAATGTTTGCAGATGAGTCTTGCTTCCAATTGCCTAAACCTAAGTTCCATGTTACTTCCTCTCTTAGAAGGACATATCTGAGCTGGGCCAATAAACCGTAAGTCCTTAATATCATCCAATTGATGTGAGGTCTGCCAGCGCAGCGCTAATGGGTATTTCGAATCCTGTTTATTCAAAGAGGCCAAGTGTTCCCGAATCCGGATCTTAAGTGGCCTAATAGTACTCCCTATGTAAAATGAACCACAAACACATACAATACAGTACACTACAAACTTAGTATTGCAATTAATAAATTAATTGATTACATGTTTGCCCGTAGTGACAAAATCTAGCAATTCAGACTCAAATGTATATGGACACATATTGCAGCTACCACATTTGTGAAAGCCGTTTAACCGCCCTTGGGCTAGCCATGTCTTGGCAGTGGGTGCTTGTGACATAAAGGATGGGCAGAGAACATTTTTAAGAGTAGGCGCTCTGCAGAATGTTATTGATGGATTTGGTTCAAGTAATTTAGTGAAATCATTATCAAGGTGTAATAAATGCCAGTGGCGTTTGCAGATAGCATACACTCTATTACTATCGCTATTGTACCGTGTGATCAGTCTAATTTTATTATGTGACTCGCTAACAGAAATTTGTCTAGTTTTGGGTTTAAGTAGATCTGCTCTCTTAGACACTTCCCGTTCAACTTTGGTCAACAATGTGGGTTGATACCCTCGTTGTTCAAATTGATCATGTATGAAAGCTTTTTCCGCACCAAAATCAGCTTCAAGTGAGCAATTCCCTTTCGCCCGAATATATTCACCTTTTGGAATATTATTGATAACAGATCGTTTATTATCAAGGTGGAGAAGAAGCACATTTGATCGGTGGGACTTGCAACATTGTTCCCCAGTCATGAAAACTCTTCAAGTTGGCCATGATAAATAAGAGACAAACATCAAAGCAAGTAAGAGAAGAAACAGTAAAGAAAGACAGAGTGGAAATTAGACAAAGAACACAAAAATTGGCCTAATCTTGCAATAAGTGGAGTAAAAGACGAAATATAGTAGTATTTCAGAAAAACAGACAATTATAAGGAAAACTAATAAAATAAGGATAGAGAGACCTTAGGAAGACATTTTGCTATTGAACCAAATGAGTTAAAACAGGGAGGGACAGTTCAAGTTACAGAGAGGACATCCTCAGAAAACATGGGGCAGAAAGGACGTAGAGAGGCCTACATGTTCAGAAACCTACTGCCGAATGGAATATGAAAACCAAATAGAAATATTTGGAGGGTAAGAGAGGGAGCAGGTTTTAATGTATCTTAATATATCAGATAAATGTGTAAGCAGACATGAAAAATAATATAGAAAGTGTTTAGGGAAAAGTAAGGGAACAGCAGCGACCGACATTAGAGAAAACAGCCAGCGAGTGTTCTTTAGTGACAACACGTGTGGTGCAATGTCTGTAATAGGGCAAAATACAACATGCATATAGTGGCTTCCTGATTAATTTGCCAAATCGGGCCTAACAGTTCTAGAATGTACATAGAATATTGAAGATAAAGGATACAATATCGCCACCCTCCTAATCACTTTTTTTTCATTAAATCAGGGTCCAGATCAGATGTCAAGCGTGGACCCAGCTGCCTTTTTTCTGACTTGACAATGGTCTTTGAAGGTCGAGCTTACACCCTAACTCCCTACCTGCCTTTTCATATCATTTCCCTTGAACACACAGATCACATTTCTCTTGATCCCGGAGTCACAGCAACCAGGAGGCGGGAACCGTTCCTTTCAGCTAAGGTCCACATCGCGGCCTTTAAGAGTCATTCTCTCTTTAGAAACTGCGGTGTGAAGAACAGCTGACAACCGCACTCTGGCAGGCTTGCATTCTCTTCCTGGCCTGACCCATCTATGGCTGGTTTGTTTGTGGGAAGCATACTTGAAATTCCAGAAGTGGAGCGCTTCACAGAGGCTAATCTCTTTTATTTTGCATCCATGAAGAAACCAGCTTTCCACCAGCATTTATTCTCAATGTATCTTTGCCACGCACCTTTAAAAAAGAAAATCAGAATCTGTTTTACTGCTTTGCTTGCAGTTATGCCCCTCTTAAAATGGCCACCCTCACTGTAATCCTCTTGAAGCACCCTGTGGCCTGAGCCTGCTCCTCTCCAATTAGCTGACTAGGTTCTCTTTAGCCAATCACAGCAACTGGGAGGCAGGAGCTGGCCCTTTCAGCTAAGGCCTGCATCAAAGGCCCTGTCTGTTCCTTTCAGTGCCTGGCCAGGCTTCTGGGCCCCACTTTCTTACCACTACAGCCAATGATGCCCCATCATGTAGGACACTCTTTCCACACACTTCTGGACCCTGACATCCCCCCACTGGCCTCTATGTGACTCATTCCCTCTGCCTCTCCAGTCATTCACATTACAGATGTCCCCTGGACTATGGTGAAACTTCACTCTGCTTTCACACCCTGAACTACATTTCCACTGACCCCATCTCTGTTCTGCTGTGCTGCAATTCCGGTGTCATCCTCCATAGTTTGTGTCTGTTAGTGCAAAAATGTAACTTAGGTGTGCCGTTATCCAGCATTGTATCTGTAAGTGTAAAAATCGAATTTAGGTGTGCTTTTATCCTCCATAGTTTGTGTCTGTTAGTGCAGAAAAATGATTCATTTGATTTTGTACTCTTATCATCCACTTGGCCAACTGTGTTTCAGGTTCAGAGCTGTGCCTTGCAGAACTCCCACCCCCACCACTGCCTTGCTTTCTCTCTGCCTCTACCTCTAACTGCCTCCTCTCGCTCCAATATGGCATTCTTCATCTCCCCATTCTACTCAAACTGCTACACCATCACCTATCCTCCCTTTCTCTCATAATCTGGACGGAAAAAGCATAAAAAAAGACATCCTTGCTGCAAGCCCTGGTCTCCCAATTGCAGACACCTATGTCAATGCATCCTCAAGAGAAATCTGGCATCCTTTTCTCTGTCCCATCTCCTGATCTATGTACCTCTCACCTCACTACCACTCTCCCACCTTATTCTACCAAATCCAGTGATGGCGGCACCAAGTGGGAAGTCCTCCTTGCAGGTTTCTTCTCATCCCACTGCTGCATCAATGTCTACAGCATGGGCAGAGTCCTGGCTCAAGGCCCTCAAGCCAACCCCCTTCTCTTTGACCAGATCTTGCCTTCTCTCATCAATTTCCTTCCTTCCCCTGCCTCTCACCCTTCTACCCCCCTCTGCTTCTCCTCTTCTTACAGAAGCCCCACGCCCCAACACTCCACCTCAAAAAACCTTCAATGGCAGTGATTGTCTCGACCTGGCGACCCTCAACCCACGCTCAGCCATCAAACACTCTGCTCACTTCTGCCTTCTCCTTGAAGACACTGACCTGGACATACTTGCACTCACTGAAACATGGTTCAATGCCAGCTCAGTTACTTCCTTTGACTCACTCCTACCCAACGGCTTTAAGATCTCCTCCAAGCCACACTGGAGGTGGGGTTGCCTTAATCTTCCCAGAGTGGATTCCTTCTTCCAGCCTACCCACTCAGCCCTATTCATCCTTTGAGAGCGTAGTATGCAAATTGGTAATCTTTCCTCCCTCCGCCATGACCATCCCTACCATCTTCCGGCCCCCTGGCACTTCTTCTCTGTTCCTCTCTGAGTGGGTGGACTTCTGTTCCTGCCTACTCGCTATCACCTCCAACCAGCGACTCCCCTTGCACAGCAACCACCCTCTTCACTGACCTCTGTTCCTCCCTAACCCTCTCCTTCCTTCCCTCTGGCCCTACTCATTCTGCTGGACACACGCTAGATGCCATCATCCACTCCAACCTCACTCTCTCGACTCCCCTTGTCACCCCTCTCTGCTCGTCTGACCACTCTCTCCTCACCACTCATCTGGGCCCCTATGGCCCTGTGACAACTCCTCATAAAGTGCTGCTAACCTCATTCATGAATATTCGTCTGATGAAACGAGTGTCAGCTGCTGCCTTCTCTTCCGCCGTCATTCCCCCTTGCCCACCAAAAACAGATTCTACCACTGATTCTGCACTCAGCAACCTCTATCTGTCCACTGCCAACACCCTTGACATCCTTGCCCCAGAGATGAGGATCTGTCTGAAACCGGCCTCCCAGAGTAACAGCTGGTACGACTCTGATCTTGCAGACTGAAAACGTAAGTTCAGGGCTGCTGAACGGAAGTGGTACACTTCAGGTTCACCCTCTGACAAACTGGCCTGCCGACTTAACCAAAGACTCTACAGACTCTCCATCCATGCCAAAAAAAGCCCACATTCAGGTACGAGTGTCCAATGCATCCAACAACAGGGATGAAATCTTCAAAATCTTCAGCGAACTTGCCAACCCGTCCGCAGTATCTTCTGCCCCTACTCCATCCCAGGCTCTTCGCAATGCACTCGCCTCTCACTTCATTTAAAAAGTCTGGGACATACTGAACAGCCTTGTCATGCACTCTTCTAACCCAACCCTCCCCTCTCTGCCCCCTACCACTCACCTTCCTTCTTCCTCCTTTTCCTCCTTTGCTCCTGTCTCCCCTGAAGAAGTTACCTGAGTTATGAACTGCATGAAGATCTCTTCCAAACAGGTTGCCCCATGCTCTTCCAGATCCTGCAAGGACAACATCTCCTCTCTTGCCCCTGCTCTTGCTCCTACCGATCTCTGCAACCACTCCTTTGCTAATGGTTCTTATTCCATCCTCCCTCAAGCACTCCCTTGTGCGCCCCCTCCTTAAAAAAATCCTCTTCAAACCATTCCTGCCCAGCCAACTACCACCCCATTTCCATCACCCCCTTCCAAGGGAAACTGCTTGAGAAGTTGGCCCTTCCCCAACTCAAGTCTCATACCAAACTTGTTGGCGATCTACACAACCACAAGTCTGATTTCCGAGCATCTAGAGGCGCAGAAACTGTTCTTTTGAACACCAGTGGAGAACTGTTTGCATTCCTTGACTCCAACTCCCCTGCTGTCCTCATCCTCCTTGATCTCCCTTCTGCATTTGGCACAGTAAACCATTCCATCCTCATAAAAAGGTTCCATGATACCCTTTGTATCTCGGAGCGGGCATTGGGCTGGCTTACCTCCTTCCTAACTGACCACACCTCCAAAACCATTCTGGGCCCTTTCTCCTTCCCAACTTCCTCTTCCACCTGTGGCATCCCCAGGGCTGCATTCTTTCACCCTGGCTCTTTAACATATACCTGTCACGAAGTCCAGAATCCAAGGCGCAGGAGCGACGTAGTACCAACCACCCCCACTTTGGTCGTGGAGCCCGCAAGTCAGGGCTTACACGGGTTTCCTGGACCAGAGCGGGGAAGGAGGGTTAGGGTCTCGATGGTTGGATAGGTAGGGGGAGTTAGGTAAACCGGATTGAGGGTGAGGTAGAGGTTATGGGTGGGTTTGGGGTATTTTGCAGGGAAGGATTGGTTGCTGCGCACTTTTGTTCTGGTGTCCTCAGCCCTTACTAACTACTTATACATAAGCACCATTTTGCACATAAGAACATTCTTATACTGCCTAACCCTAAGTCATCAGATCGATACAGGAGTTAGCATGCAACTTAGCTCTGGTTCTGTGTCTCGTCCATGAAGAGCGGTCGCGTCCTTGGCACGTCTGAAGGGTTGTTTTTCAAAAGGTCCAAGCTAAAAGAAAGTAACAAGCATTAAAACATGCCCATTATCATTGTCTGCATTCACCTCATGCAACTTCCACTCACACAGACACACACTAAACTGGCCTCTCAAGACCTGTATAGTGCTTTCGCACTATGCTACGCAGGCGATCTTCTTGCAGACCCCTGCAAACGTGATAAAATGCACAAGCGGTCTTCCTGCAGACCCTCGTGACCAATTGGTGCTGTAAATCTGTGGTAGGTATTTCTTGTGCTGTGTTTTCGCCTCACGGGTTTCTATGGTCTCCGAGAGGCGGAACATCCCAAATGACAAACCGCCCGTGCACAGGTTAATTTAACCCCAAAGAATGCCGCCGGCGCATTTAGCGCCAATGTTAGGCCACTTAGCTTTTTCGTAGCGGTGCAGGGGCTCTGGGTGAGCAAGCGATCCCCCCTGCACTTCCCCCTCGATCCCCTTGGGCTCTTAGCAAGGAGGAGTACTTATCTCGTGTGGGCGAGGGGCCGGGCTGCTGCTCGGGTGGGGCTGGGCCCCTCGCGTGTAGTTTTGCTGGAGCTCCGGTCCAAACGTCTTGTCGGCTTGGAGTCTCAAGCGCAAGCCCCGTGCTCGGGGCTCTGCGCATGCGCGATGGGGCGACCGCTCCCTTCCTGGTCCCCGATTGGTCCAAAACGTCCCTGGGCATGCTGGGGATGGTAGTCCTTTGGCGCCGGCTGCTGGGAAATGCAGTTTTTAACCTCTTTCTCCTGCACATGGGGCAAAGCAGCCTTTTGTATGGTTGCAGCTTTGTTTGTCTCTCCCCACCAGTGCCCACAACAGTACCCACAACACCCCTGCGGCCAGCCTGTCCTTGTCTCTGCCTACCTGAGTCCCTGACAGTACTCCCCCTCCCACAGAAGGCAGTTGTTCTGGGTTTACTAGGGTAAGTCTTGTGAAAAGCACGCAGCAACCTGGGGGCATGTATATGCTGTGAGGGTTCCCAAGTGCGTTCCTCAGGGCCAAACCCCACCCAGTCAACGAGGTAAAACACTTGGCCCTTTTTATCTCGTTTAGAATTCAATATTGCTCGAACCTCATACTCAGGCTCCCCTTGCACCATAACGGGAGGTGGTTTCCTAGCAATCGTCCCATGTGGAGCGGGTTTCAGGAGGGAGGTGTGGAAAGTGGGATGTATCTTCATTTGGGGAGGTAAGGTCAATTTTGCTGCAACAGGGTTCACAATTTTGACTATTGGGAATGGACCCAAATATCGGGGTTGTAATTTCCTGGGCCCATCCATGCGAAGGTTGCGGGTGGATAGCCACACTTTATCTCCTACACAGTAAAGGGGACTGGGTCGACGACGCCTATCTGCATAGCGCTTATATGCGTCCTTGGCTTTTGTGAGACTTCCCTGCACCTCCTTCCACACTTGCTCTATGCCCACCCGTTGTCCAGCCAACGTTGGCAATTCCAATCCTGAAGCTGGAATGGCCTCTGGGAGAATCCGTGGGTGTCGCCCATAAAGGCAGTAGAACGGAGTCGTTTTGGTGGAGGCATGTGTGGCGTTATTATATGCCAATTCTGCCAACCAAGTATGCTGGACCCAGGTTGTCTCCCTACTTGTGGCAAAACACCGTAAATACTGCTCCAGGCATTGATTCACGCGTTCTGTCTGGCCATCTGTCTCGGGATGGTAACCGGACGACAAGCGGACTTCCATTCCTAGAATCTTGCAAAACTCACGCCAAAAGCGAGAGGTGAACTGTGGGCCCCTATCGGTGACCACACAATAGGGAAGGCCATGGAGGCGGACTATGTTTTGCAGAACTAATTCGGCAATTGCTCCAGCAGTTGGGACTCCCTTACATGGGATGAAGTGGGCCATTTTCGAAAAGGTATCCACTATTACCAATACAGAAGTGTATTCCTGAATCTCGGGAAGATCCACAATAAGGTCCATGGTGATCGTATGCCATGGTATCGCAGGAGTCGGTAGGGGATGAAGGAGCCCAGCGGGCTTTTGGTGACTAGCTTTATTTCGAGCACACACCTCGCATTTAGACACATGCTGCTGAACGTCTTGCCGCCACTTGGGCCACCAGAAATGTCTGGCCACCAACTCCTGAGTTTTCGACTTTCCCGGGTGTCCCGCCAATGACGAATCGTGGCACCATGATAAGGCCTGTTCCCGTAGTTGCTTGGTGGGCAAGTACAAGGCTGACCCATGGTAGGGGAGTCCTTCGACGAATGTGTTTTGAGGATCCTGTTTGCACCACTGATGGATATCCTGCATAGTGAGGTCTTTTAATACGGCCTCAAAGAAATCAGAAGTGGCTCCAACGATACGTGTTGGGGAAATAATAGGTTGAGGTGTAATGCCTGCCTCTCGCTCTGCTGACTCGGGATATCGTGACAATATATCTGCCTTTCGATTGTTGACTCCGGGTCTATATGTTATGATGAAATCAAACTCGGCAAAGTATTGAGCCCATCGCAACTGGCGCGGGCTCAACGTCTTGGCGGTTCTTATAAACTGGAGGTTACGATGATCCGTTATGATCGTGGTGGTATGACGTGCCCCCATCAGGTATTGTCGCCACTCACCAAGAGCTGCCTTAATAGCCAACAATTCCCGATCGGCAATTATATAGTTCTGTTCAGCTGGGAGCAGTTTCCTTGAAAAGTAAGCCACGGGATGTAGCAGGCCTGTCTGAGGGTCCCGCTGGGACAGGATAGCACCTAGAGCATAGCTAGAGGCGTCCGTTTCCACTACAAATGGTCTGGACAAATCCGGGTGTTTCAGTACCGGGGCGTCGGTGAAGGCCTTTTTGAGCTGTTGAAACCCCTGGTCGGCCGATGTGTCCCACACAAAAGGGCAGCCTTTACGAAGAAGCTTTGTGACTGGAGTGACCAATGCAGAAAAGTTCTTTACGAAGCGTCTGTAGAAGTTCGCAAACCCCAGGAATGACTGTATCTCTTTCACACTGGTAGGGGGAGCCCAATCCAAGATTGCCTGCACCTTTTTCTTGTCCATTTGTACGCCGGTTGGGGTCAGGAAGTAGCCTAGAAATTCCACGGTGGTACAATGGAATTCGCACTTCTCCAGTTTTGCATAAAGGTGGTATTCTCGCAGCTTTTGCAAAACTGCGCGTACATGTCGGACATGTTCCTGGAGGTTATGAGAATATATTAGGATGTCATCTATGTACACTACCGCACATACGTCTAAATATTCTCTAAGGACCTCATCCAAGAAATGTTGGAAGGCTGCGGGGGCGTTACAGAGACCGAATGGCATAACCTGATATTCGTACAATCCGAACTTGGTCCGGAAGGCGGTTTTACATTCGTCTCCCTCGCGCACCCGCACAAGATGGTAAGCGCCTCGAAGGTCCAACTTGGTGTAGATTGTCGCGTCCCTAACTTGATCCAGAAGAACTGGGATGAGAGGAAGCGGATAACGGTTCTTAATGGTTATCTGGTTCACTCTGCGGTAATCTATACAAGTCCGGAGCTCTCCAGACTTCTTCGGTACGAAGAACAAAGGTGATGACACTGGCGAATTAGAGTGGTGAATAAAACCATTCTTTAAATTCGCAGCTATGTACTCCTGGAGGTGATTATTTTCAGCCTCCGTTAGGGCATATATACGGCTACACGGTAGAGTAGCCCCAGGCTCCAGATCAATTCTGCAGTCAAATGGCCGATGTGGGGGCAATGATTCTGCAGCTTGTTTGTTAAACACGTCCATGAAATCTGCGTATTCTTGAGGTATACTTTCGGGACGCATTTCCTTTTGCTTAACCGAGACGTTGAGGGCATACACTGAAGGTGTACTTTCTTGCCGGCAATGTTCTAGACAATGCGGTGAGTCCAGACTGATTGAACCTGTGGTCCAATGAATTTGGGGGTTATGCATTTTTAGCCATGGTAATCCCAAAATCAGCCCGAATTGTGGGGCAGCAATGATATCAAAGGCAATGTTTTCTCTATGCCAACCTCCGCATTGTAAAGCCACCAAACAGGTGTTATGCGTTATGGGCCCTGAGCTGAGGGGAGTGCCGTCTACAGCACGTACAGGTTCCGGGTTTGCCTTTTGTTGTACTGGGATACCTAAGGTAACCACGTACTGGGCATCAATAAAATTACCTGTCGCTCCCGAGTCCACAAACATAGTGACCTGTTTCTTCTGTGTTTGGAACTCCAAACAACCCGTCAAGGTGACATGCGTAGCATAGTTCGAAATGCCTGCCATTGGGGACCTGCTACTCAACAGGCTCAATCGGGTGACCCCCACTACCGACGAGCCGAAGCGTTTCCCTGGGTCTTGGGCTTGCTCGGGCATTCACGTACAAAATGTCCAGCCTTGCCACAGTACATACAGAGGCCATCCTTCCTCCTTTGTTCTTTTTCCTCTTTAGTGAGGGGACCTCGAACAGAACCTATCTGCATTGGTTCATCCCCCTCTGACTTGGCCGCCACCCCCCGGGATCCCTTATACAGATCCAATCGAGGCACAGGTCGTGAGTCTCCTTTTCGTCTATCGCCCCGCCTTTCAGCCATTCGAGGGTCAAGCCGTAAGGCCAGGTCAATCATCTCTGAGCATTCCCTTGGCTGTGGATCAACCTGGGCAATAAGGTCTTTGATGTCATCCCTCAAACCTTGATAAAAGAGAGACATCCTTTTGTCATGAGGCCAGTCGGTTTCGGCTACCAGCCGATTGAAATGAGTGACGTACGTCACTAGTTCCCTAGACCCCTGCTTGAGGCTTAACAGTTCCCGATCCTTGCAAAGGGTGGCAGCTCCCCGGTTAAATATTTTCTCAAACTCCGCCAGGAACTCCTCCCAGTCATAAAGAATGGCATGGTCCTTTTGGACTAATGGATTTGCCCATGCCGCAGCGTCCCCCGTGAGGTACGATATTACAAACGCCGTTCGGGACTGAACGGACCGAAAGGCTGCTGTCTTGGTCAGAAAATGGAGACGACATTGAGTAATAAAAGTGGTAAACTTTTGTGGGTCTCCGGCGTAGCGCTCTGGAGGGGCCACCGGAACTATTGCCTCCGGACTGACATGTACCTGCACCGGGGTAGGTGGTTGGCCAGGTAAGGGCGCTGTCTGAGCTGCTAAACTGCGCACTTGTGCGGACAGTGTAGCATAGTCTTGTCTAGACGCCGCCAGTTCACCTTGCAAGTCTTGCAGGGCTTTAGCTATTTCTTCCATGGTTTCAATGGGGGGGGGCCACGCCACTCGGGCGCCTGAATACTACGTGGGCTTGCGCTTCTGTCACGAAGTCCAGAATCCAAGGCGCAGGAGCGACGTAGTACCAACCACCCCCACTTTGGTCGTGGAGCCCGCAAGTCAGGGCTTACACGGGTTTCCTGGACCAGAGCGGGGAAGGAGGGTTAGGGTCTCGATGGTTGGATAGGTAGGGGGAGTTAGGTAAACCGGATTGAGGGTGAGGTAGAGGTTATGGGTGGGTTTGGGGTATTTTGCAGGGAAGGATTGGTTGCTGCGCACTTTTGTTCTGGTGTCCTCAGCCCTTACTAACTACTTATACATAAGCACCATTTTGCACATAAGAACATTCTTATACTGCCTAACCCTAAGTCATCAGATCGATACAGGAGTTAGCATGCAACTTAGCTCTGGTTCTGTGTCTCGTCCATGAAGAGCGGTCGCGTCCTTGGCACGTCTGAAGGGTTGTTTTTCAAAAGGTCCAAGCTAAAAGAAAGTAACAAGCATTAAAACATGCCCATTATCATTGTCTGCATTCACCTCATGCAACTTCCACTCACACAGACACACACTAAAATGGCCTCTCAAGACCTGTATAGTGCTTTCGCACTATGCTACGCAGGCGATCTTCTTGCAGACCCCTGCAAACGTGATAAAATGCACAAGCGGTCTTCCTGCAGACCCTCGTGACCAATTGGTGCTGTAAATCTGTGGTAGGTATTTCTTGTGCTGTGTTTTCGCCTCACGGGTTTCTATGGTCTCCGAGAGGCGGAAACATCCCAAATGACAAACCGCCCGTGCACAGGTTAATTTAACCCCAAAGAATGCCGCCGGCGCATTTAGCGCCAATGTTAGGCCACTTAGCTTTTTCGTAGCGGTGCAGGGGCTCTGGGTGAGCAAGCGATCCCCCCTGCACTTCCCCCTCGATCCCCTTGGGCTCTTAGCAAGGAGGAATACTTATCTCGTGTGGGCGAGGGGCCGGGCTGCTGCTCGGGTGGGGCTGGGCCCCTCGCGTGTAGTTTTGCTGGAGCTCCGGTCCAAACGTCTTGTCGGCTTGGAGTCTCAAGCGCAAGCCCCGTGCTCGGGGCTCTGCGCATGCGCGATGGGGCGACCGCTCCCTTCCTGGTCCCCGATTGGTCCAAAACGTCCCTGGGCATGCTGGGGATGGTAGTCCTTTGGCGCCGGCTGCTGGGAAATGCAGTTTTTAACCTCTTTCTCCTGCACATGGGGCAAAGCAGCCTTTTGTATGGTTGCAGCTTTGTTTGTCTCTCCCCACCAGTGCCCACAACAGTACCCACAACACCCCTGCGGCCAGCCTGTCCTTGTCTCTGCCTACCTGAGTCCCTGACAATACCTTTCTCTGCAGGCATGCCTCATTTCATCCTTCTCCCCCAACTTCCAGTGCCACGTTGACTACACACAACTCTTCTTCAAACTTTCTACTGACGCCCTTGCACCTTCCTTCATCCCAGACTGCCTCTCTGCCATCCAGGCCTGGTGCACTGCTAATGACCTCTGCCTCAATGCCAGTAAAACAGAGATTTCCCCTATTGGGTCCCCCGCACCCTACTTCTTCCCTTCACTCTGGCCTTCCTTCATGGGCTCCCACGCCTCCTCCTCTGAAACCAGGAATATCGGAGTCATATTCCATTCCTCCCTTTCTGTCATCCCTCATATTCAGGATATTGTCAAGAAGTCACACTTTCAGCTCTTCCATCTCAAAGGAACTCTACCCTTCCTCACCTTGCCCCAGAGACTCAATGCTACCCATGCTCTGGTTCTCTCCACGCTAGACTATTGCAATAGCCTCCACCTTAATCTTCCTTCGTCCATCCTGCGACCCCTCTAGCTAACCCATAATAGGGCAGCAAAACGTATCATTGGCCTCAAGCCCAGGGACCATATCCCTCCTGCCCTACAAGCCTTCACTGGCTCCTGGTCTCAGCACGGATTAAATTCAAATCCCTCTGTATCATCCACAAGGCTATCTGGAGCTGGGGACCACCCTATCCTCAACGCTTCCTGACCAAATATTCCCCTTCTAGACTCCTGCGTTCCTCTGGCACAAACTCCCTACATGTGAAGTGGTTTGCTAAACAGAGAGCTGGTGGTCGATCACTTTCCTCAGCGGGCTCCCCTCCTGTTGAATAGCCTCCTTCTGCCTCTAGGTCTTGAGCAGGACCTCATTAAGGTCTGAAAAAGCTTCAAGACCTTTCTCTTTTCCTCTTCCTTCTCCTCCTCTCTTCCCTGCTAATCATACAGTAGCGTGACTGAAGTGCAGGGCCCTTATGCCTTGACCACCCACATCTCTCATCCAAGCCACTACCTATTTACTGCACTTACTTAGGCTCACCCGCGCCACGGGAGGTTGCACTTACGTGATTCACCATTTAACACCTCAGCACCTATCTCTTCCCCCTCTTCCCCCTGCACTTGCACATTCTGAACACTCACAACTGGCATAGAAGGTTCATCTCCCCTGCCTATTATTCTCATTATTTGTTTGTACTATTAATTCAATTATTTATCCTGTTGTAATTCATTGTCTACCTTCCCCTGCCCCCACCCTGTTGCCCTGTGGGTGCTTTGAAACAGTTGTTGCTAATTGTATGAGCACCTAACAAATGACCAATAAATACATTAAATAAATACATCCCTCTAAGAACTAAGTCTCACCTGGGCAGAAACACCTTTTACGTCAGATGGCTAGGCGCTGGATTTCTCTCGAACAAACCATGCAGATGGCATCTTCAAACTTTCAGCTTTATAAAGCAGTTAAAACAGATATATGTGGTCAATAACTGCGTTTGTCTGATCTTTTAGTTTCAGTCCAGTATCCAGTGCCATGACATCCTTCCACAAAACTCATAAGAAAATACACAGTTGGGAGAAAAAGGAAAGAAGGAGTGAGGATAAAAGCTAGGGGAAGGAAACCGACAGTAGGGGTTAAAGTCAGAAGGGAATGCCGCCAATGCCCCAAATAACAATTTAACAAGAAGTCTCGGAAAAAGGGACGAGGAAGATCGATAATAATAAAAAGAAAACACATCAATGTTTAAAAAATGTCAAAAAGTACTAAACATGTCATGCTGCTGAAGAACCACCTTGAATCCGTGCCAGCAGGCATCTATCTTAAAATAAATATGGGCATGAGAAACGTTTACCACAGGAAGAAAAGACTTTTGATCGACATTTAGACAGACAGACCAATTGAGTTTCCTGATGTATTGTAGATTTGCAAGTTAAGAGAATGTCTCCACTAGATATTGTTTGCCAGGTTACCCAGCTCACTGCTTGCACTGCATTCTTTCTGACAAGAAATAGCACAGGTTGATTCAACATAAGCAATGTGCATGCAGTTTACCGACCCCCAGCAACTCTGTAAAACTGTCACACCATCTTGCAATAAACAGGTCTCTTTAAGTGAAAATGTCCTCTTATAATATAATGCAAACATGTGTTCATTAAATGTATGGTCACATTACTTGCTGCAGCGCAAAGCCTTCACACACAAGGAAAATGGACAGCAAATGGAAACTTTATCATTGAGTTGAAATTCACAAGTAAACAGTATCAGCCGTGCCTTACTGTTCCAAGATGGTGCTTCTGAAAGCAATATTCTAGGTGAGATGCAATGAGCAAATGAACAGCACTGTGCATCTTGGAGCAACTGCTTGTCCTGCATTTGGAGCCTTGTTATGTTGTTCTTCAACCACATTAACGGTGGGAGCCCTAGACACATAATAGACAATAACTAATATCAAAAAGTCAACGGTGTACCAGGCAACATACATAAAATGAATAATATCAAAAGCAATGTAACGTAGCACTCAAATTGTAAAAGCTTAAATGTGTGAAGCGACAACATGCAAACAAAAGAAACTCTTAAAGCAAAAAAAATAATTCTCACCCCAACTTGGTTCAAAAACCTTCTACAAAATGGTTGACACAATGGGCCTCATTCCGAGTTGGGTGGCAAGGGAAAAATGATGACGGTAAAGGAATACCGGCATCGTTTCCCTTTACAGGCCATTCTGACCCACCACACCGTTATTTACGGCGTCGTAAAGTACGATGCCGTAAATAGCGGTTTAGTGGCACGCGCACGACACGCCATGCCGTAATTAGCGGCATGGCGTAAACCGGAGCTGATCCCAAGTAAAGCGGACATGGAAAAAACGGCCTCCACAAGACCGCAAAGTGCCTTACCGCCATGGAGTAAATACCGGCATCGCTGAGAAGGTGTAAAGGACACTGAGCAGTGTTTCCAAGAGGAACAGGTGCACTCAATCAGCACAGGTGGAGGCAATGGAGTCTGGCACAGCACAAAAGGAGCACAACCACACACCACACCCCCTCCCACACCAAAATGATACCGATTGTAGCAGCATTTCTGGAGCTGGCGGCCCTGCTTGCAAGGCAAGAACAACTACAACAGCAACAACAACAACCACAGCCACCACCACAGAGGATACACAGGAGGAGAAGGAGGGTGAGACAGGGCCAGCATGCCCTACCGGTGCAGCCACCATTACCACGCCGGCAGCCCCCAATCCCCCGCATCAGAGCCACCCCCTTCAACCTCACACCAGAGCAGATCCACACCCTGTACCGGCTTGACTGGGACACCATTACCAGCATAGTGGACATGATACATGATGATATCGTGAGCCGCATAGAAATACGCACTGCCATCCCCCCTCAACTGAAGGTAGTGTCTGTTCTCCACTTCCTTGCCACAGGCACCTACCAGCATACAGTGGGGCAAATGCATGGCATTTCTCAGCCCATATTTTCACGGATACTCAAAGAAGTGTTGGATGCCCTCCTCACCCACACAAGGGAATACATATCCCTACCCCAGACTCCCCAGGAGATCTACGACACCAAAGCTGCCTTCTATGCTCTGGCAGGCATGCCAAATTGCATAGGTGCCCTCGACTGCACCCACGTTGAATTGGTGGTCCCGCATGCCATGGAGGTGCTGTATCGCAACCGCAAGCAATACCACTCCATCAATGTCCAGATGGTGTGTAATGCCAGTAAATCCATCACACATTGCAATGCCCGATACCCCGGATCAACTCATGACTCCTTGGTTCTGCGGAACTCAACACTACCACGCTACATGGAGCGACATGCCGGACGTCGTGCCTGGCTGCTTGGTGAGTCATCTGAATGGGCCATGGCGTTGCTTTGGGGCTGTGAGTAGTTCTGGGAAGGGGGGGGGGTTCATACTCTACCTGCCTGGGAAGGGTGGGATGCATGCTCATCCCAGTAATCATCTGCGGCCATGCATGACCAGTACAATTTTCAAAAATTAGGGCACACACGATTACCTCTTTTCCACTTCCATGCAGGTGATGCTGGCTACCCTCTGAAGCCGTGGCTCATGACCCCCGTCCGCAACCCACAGAACAGGCACGAGGAGGACTACAACAGATCCCATACCCGTACACGCGTGGTGATAGAGCAGACCTTCGGGCTCTTGAAGGCACGATTTCGTAGCCTCAGCCGTTCAGGTGGGGCACTCATGTACAGCCACGAGAAGGTGTCCAAGATCACCATGGCATGTGTAATGCTACACAACATGTGCATCCGTCGGAACGTGCCACTGCCCCCTGATGTGGAAGTGCCACCACCAGATGACGATGAGGGGGAGGAGGTAGGAATGGCAGGACAGCAGCCGGGTCCCGATGCACAGGAGGGACGTTCTGTGCGTCAAGCATTGATTGGACAATATTTCTGACTCACAAGTCAGCTGAGGGTTTCAGGATGAGAGGACATTGGCCACGGGGTGTGGGGATACATGTACACCATGTACTGTGCGACATTAAAATACACAAGCAAAATGATCAATGTCCACTCTGTTTTAGTGAATGAACAAACAGTGTATTATAAATTTAATTCTGAAAGTGTACAACAAAACCACCACCCTCACCCCCCTCCCCCCAACTCCCAATAACACACCCTCACCCCCCTCCCCCTCCCCCCAACTCCCAATAACACACCCTCACCCCCCTCCCCCTCCCCCAACTCCCAATAACACACCCTCACCCCCCTCCCCCTCCCCCCAACTCCCAATAACACACCCTCACCCCCCTCCCAAATGTGTGTGCCAGGATGTTCATTGGCCACTTCCGGAGCCAGGGGGATTCATGTTCTGGCGGCGGAGTGTCCGCATTGACCGGCGGACAGGGCTGGTCTGTGTGGATGAACTTTGTGATGGTGGGTACTCCCACTGGGGCTGTGGTCTTGGGTGTGCTGCCTCCAGGGCATCAGCAATCCGGCCCAGCACCTCACAGAGGCGGTTGGTGTTTGAAGTGATTACCTCACCCAGGGCCTGCAGGTCATTGTGGCATTGTGATTGCGATTGACGGTTGTCCCGTAGGAAGTCCTCCAGCAGGGCTGTGATGCGCTGCCCGTGCACTCCATCCGTGGATGGTGTGGCAGATGTGGTAGCCAGCCGTGGTGTTGACCGTGCAGGGCTCTGTGGGCTTTCGGCAGGGTAGGAGGATACAGGACAGGCAGGTGGTGCTCCTTGGCCTGTAAGGATTGGGGTGTCACTCTCCCCAGAGTCGCTGAGTGCGACTTGTGTGTGAGATGGTGTTTCCGGGCTGTACGCTGTGTCACATGTCTCCCCCACGTCAGATAGGTGAACCGATGTAGGGCTCTCCGGCCCGTCGATGAGGCACATGGCAGCGTGCTCCCCTGCCACACTGGATTCCTCCGAGTGGACTGTGGGGTATGTGTCCGTTCCCAGTGCAGGCATGGGTAGGGGTGTGGGTGGGGGTTGTGCAGCCTCCATGGGGGTTGCTGGTGCAGATGGTGTTGCCTGTGGCCTCCTCCTTCCTACAGGCTTCCGCTGTCCCCTGCCTGTGGCCCTGGAGGTGGAGGGCTGGGTGGCTTCATGGCCCTCAGTTTCATGTCCGCTGCCTGTGGGGTGGAAGAGAGAGATGGCATTAGCTATGATTTGGGAGTCAGCATTGCTTCAAGGCTATGGTATGAGAATGGTGTTGCAGCGTTTGGGTGACATTTGGGTGGTGAGTGGGACATAGATCTGGGCTAGGATGGTAAATGCATGCAGGTGTCTGGGTCAGTCAAGCTGGCAGAGTACTGTGCTGACTCACAGTGACTGCCTCTTTGTGTGCTATGGGCAGTATGGGTTGTAGCCTTGCAAGTGGCATCAGCCTGGGTCTCACTTGTTACGGCATGATTGGGGGGGGGCATATGTGACATGACTGCTTGCCCATCCCTTGGCGGTGGCTTAAATTGGGAATGCATTTACTGTCTTCACTCATGACACTCACCTCCATCTGCGGATGACGGGGCACCGCACTCCATCTCGCCGACCCCCTCGATGGATTCAGGGCACATCATGTCGGCACAAGTCTGCTCCCAGGGCATCATCTTGATTGGAGATGCTGGGCCTCCTCCTGTCTCCAGGGCCTGGGTCCTGTTGGCCGATAGGATGGGCCGCACCCTGAGACGGAGGTCGTCCCATCTTTTGCGGCAGTCCCTTGTTGTGCGGGGGGTGTTGCCGACAGCGCTCGCCCTCTGGGCAACCAGGTCCCATATTTGTTTTTTTCTTGCTATGGTGGCCTTGCGCATATCAGAGCTGAACACCACTTCTGCATTGGCATTCAGGGTGTCTACCAGGACCTGTAGCTCATCCTGTGTAAAGCGCTCCTTGCGGAGGCGTGCGGCTCCTTTTTTGAGTGCTTTCGGCATGATGTAGGTGAATGCTGGAATGTCTCAGGTTCAGAATCTTCCTCCGGGTCCTGTATCAAGGGGATGGCAATGGATTGTGTTTTTAAAGATGGCCGCCACGCTCCTTCCCGTTCCTGTGCGATGATGTAATTTCCGTATCCGTTAATTAGCGGTGACCGTAATTTACGGTGTCCGTAAATTACGGTCACCGCTAATAACGGACAGCAGAGCTTCGGTGGCGGTGTTGTAACGACCGTCTCACTTCATGCCGCTAAGGGGTTTTACGGGCCCTTTAGCGGTATGCCACGAGGGGATTTACCGGTATGCCGGAAAGCTCGTGCCCGCGAAGTCGGAATGGCCTGTAAATTGCGGCGTTCTACCAGACCGGACTCGGTCTTTCCGCCATGCCGGTAAAAACCCATACTTACCGCATACCTCGGAATGAGGCCCAATGACTGACATTGGGGCCCATCAACATGCTGATTGTTGCAAGTGCCCCGGCAGAGAGCTAGCGCTCACTCTTTCGAGTCCTTGAAATACTCCTGTGCACTCATTTCTTTTAGCCAAAAATTAATTTGGTCTAAGAGACAACATTCTGCAACTCTCCATTACCTTCAGAATAGCCTGGATCTCTACAAAATGTCTTATCCAATAATAGAGACGTTTCCATGTTGCCCTTGCCATGGGTGGTATTGCAGAAACTTTGCACGGGTGAAAGTGCAATTTGCACTATGGAAAAAAGCACACAAAATATATATTCGATGCATTTTCCACTGGTGCAATGTTTGCCCTAGTTCTAGTCTGCTGCCCATTATTGATATCCATACGTTACATTACAATACAAATACTTAAAACCTTTCTGATTATCAACCATTTAGGTACAAAGAACAATAAATAGACACACTCCAATTCAAATGAGTATCGATGTTTAAAGAGGGAGATGGGAATATAACATTTGTCTATCGCTTACACAACTAAATAGGAAGAAATACATAAGGTAAATTGAGGCATTATTGAAACAACAAACTAATGAAAACAATTTAGACATTTTGTTTCAGAGATGATACCAACGAATATATGTTCTCTTGTCTCTCATTCCAATGTTGTCCTACAATTTTCGACGTTCAGTTGAATAGAGGGTTACATGTTCATAAATAGAACAAATAGATATAAAATTACTTTTTCATGTTGGATTTTAAAAGAGGCCATGAAGAAGCTCATATATTGTAACTCAAATGTGTAGTAAAACATGGTGAAACACGTGGGCCAGCAGTAAAACATGTTTTATGTTATTTAAGTATTTCTTAATAGAAAATATAAGTCAAAGATATTTCATATCTTGACACAAGGAGTGATACTAACATGAATCTGTGTAATCTTTGTATGTATTCAGCGTTTTTCCATAGAATACAAAAGAATGTAATTGATTAACAAGCACATATTGTGTTAAATGTAAAAGGAACTTGAATGTGTCTTAAAAAGGCAAATATTGAGGTCTTATAAATAACTGGAGCCCTTTAAGGAGGACGAGAGGGAAAGGACTACTGCAAACAATTGTATTGCTTGTCTTGGTGTCTTGACGGCATCTAGCCAGGCTCTTTGCCACTTTTATACAATTGAGTCTGTGTCAAGACAGTCAAGTCAGGCTGAAAACAGCATTGAGGAAGCTTTGAGATGGGGTTCTCTGTGGATCAAGTCAGTCGTCAAGTCGGGTCCAGGCGATGATTCTGCTGGGTAGATTTACTGTTCGAGATGGGCAATTCAATGACTTCCAGCAGGTCAAGTTGACTTTTGAGTCAGGTCGAGACCATGCCTCTATTCGACTGAGTTGACACTCAGTTCTGGCTAGTCTGGTGCTTCCACAACAGTGAAGCGGTGGTCATGTTGCAGCAGCGATGTGCTTCACTGGGTCAAGTTGGCATCAAGACGGCTCTAAGAAGCAGGTAAGCAGTTCAAAGTTCTTAGTGTGCTAAAAGCAGCACCAGAGGTCTTGTAGAGGCTTAAAGTGAGTTGAGTGTGGCTGAGATGCCTGAAAGCATTTGGAGGCTGTAAACAGGGTACTGAGCTAATTCTGGGATTTTTAACTGCTGGGAGGCTCATTGCAGTCTTTGCAATGACAAGGAGAGTTTTTTGTATTGCAATTCTACTCTAGGACCATTGTTTAGCACCTGTAGGGGTCCTTCATCTCCAGTGAGGAGGATCCTGGCAACAGTGCACAGGCAGCAGGACCGCCCTGGTCCTCAGCGGTTTCACCCCAAAAGTGCCCTTGGGATGGATAAGGAGAAGAGCTTTCCTTGTCGTGGAGCCTTCTGGGGTCAACTCTTTGGCAGAGGGCTTTGGAATACACAGTATCAGCAAAAGAGTTCCAGATGAATGCTTTGTGTCCTGAAGTCTAGAGATGAGACAGCTAAGCGGAAGGTGCTCCCTCTTGTACAGTCAGAATGCTACAGTGGATTGGTGTGCATTAACACTGTTAGTAAGAGTCCAATCATGGCTGCTGTAACATGTGTCCTTTGCTTGCTGATGACATACTCTGAGTGCCTTTTCTGCAGGATGTAGGGAGGTAGCAACAAGTTTGGGGAGCCCTCGCAAAATCCAAGATAAAGGAACCCATCTCCAGATTAGCCCTTTCCTCTTGGCTACTCCACACCCTTTCTCTGTTTGCCTTCTTCAAAAGGACTCCAGTATTCAGAACCAAGGTGTGAGAGAACCATTATCATGTCAGGGCTGTCTGTGAACCACTGGTTATCACGTGACCTCCCAGGAAGGGTTCCTGTATCCTGGAGGAAAGTGTCATCCTCCCTTAGGGGAATCAAAAAGGAGCTTCCTCAGCGGGGACACACATTCTTGTTGTTGGTACACCCAGGCCAGAGAGTTAATACAAACTCAGCCATGTCATAAATTAGTCATCTCACCAGCCTGACCCTAATATGACATCTAAAAGCTTATGGCATTATCATTGTGTGATCCCAGTAGCCACCATATCATAACCAGACATAGTTTATATTTCGATATTAGTGTGCTACCAGGCTACCGGGGTATACAATTATACAAATTTGAACCAGGGGTGCAGACGATTAAAAAGCCACCTAGGCCTGTTGAAAATGTGTGCTGCAGCAGCTGTTCCCTTTGAACCTGCCCTGCTGGCTCTGCAGGGTAGATGATGGGGAAGTCAGGATATGGTCACATCAACGGTGCATGGGTGCACTATGTTTTTGGCAATACCCTCAAGATGGATGGGGAAGCAGAGTTTATTCATACATCAATAATCGAAACGACTCAGGTAGTTGGCAAAAAGTACATCCGATGTCAGAAAGCAAATCTCTCAATGCATTTTTAAAAAAAGTAATCTTATATAGCAACTAATCGTCATAGATGACATATAACCAACGTACTACTAACGTCATCCTACGTGGCAAACTACAAAAACCTGTTGAAAAAAGTGATTGGGTCTAAGGAACTATCTAAATATACACTCTATACTAGTATGGGACAATAAGTGAAAGTGATAGGTTTCTTTACATCAGGTGGGGCAACTAAGCCCTCCCTTCAAAATGGCTACCAGGAACGTCACTAAATATACGATATCCCATTGGCTATGCAACTATAGGAACCCTAATTACGTGGTCCCCTACAATCGGCTGGCACTCTAACCTTCGTTGGTACTTTTCCACCTACGTCTAGCAGCATGCAGATTGGACTTCCAGGTGCCTGTGAGCTTGTCTAAAACAGAGCTTCCCACCAATTAGCATATTCATCTATCATCACCTCAGTGGTCTGCTAGCAAATAAGACTTTGAACTTGTCCTTGGGAGTGTTCTTAGCTCTGGAGAATTCAGGGGAGTGAAGGCACGCTCTGTCCTCATGCGTAGGTGTGACCATCTTGTCCATCCAACTTCATCTGTTCACGTGACTGTAGACCAGGAATTTGAGATTCTTGTTTATTAAAATATTATTTTCTAATAGACCTCTTATGTCTTCCTTGTTTTGTTCATGCCTTTAGAACAGGAGCTTGTTCTTTTACACGATTCTGTATCCAATGCCTGCTCATTCCAGCCTGATAAAATCGTGGGCCTCATTACGAGGTAGGAGGTAGCCATGGTGCTATTAGCACCATGGCTACCCCCTTACCGCATACCGGGTCTGGGTTTTCCGAATGGGTACTTACCGGGTCATTCCAACCTTGTAGGACCCGGTAAGCCCAAGGGGCTCAATGGGAATGGGGAAATAGCTAATAACGGTACCGCAATTTGCGGTACCGTTATTAGCTCTGAATTCCCTTAGCGGGTCCCATCCTTAACACCTGGTCAGACCAGGCGTTAAGGAAGGGACCCGCTAAGAGACCTCGGAATATGGAGGTAAGGGATTACCGGCATCGGCACCCTTACCGGTGCCGGTAATCCCTTACCTCCTACCTCGTAATGAGGCCCCTTGACTTTCTTGGCTTGGATTCATGGTTCATACAACCTCGCCTTTCTGAGATTCACTTTTAATTAATTTGTTTGCTTACTGTGACACACCTAAACATGAGGCCTTCCTTTTTTCAGTCCAATTCTGCTATAACGCGTAGTGGAAACATCCATCTTTTATTCTTTATGAACGTATATATATGTTGGCGCATGCCGCAATTTATTCACTACTTAGCTAGCCTTAAGAATACTTCATCTACTTGCGTTTCTCTGCACCTGTACACGTGTAAAACAACTTGAGATCTTCATCATTTTTGTCACAAATGCTTCTTCACCTTGATCCCAGGATGTCACTTATCCTTGATTTTTTCTTGATGCCTTGTAAGAATATCTTCATTCTCTTGTCTCTGCATCTCTTCTATGCACGTCAGCTTGATTCTGCATGACGTCACTATTCATCTCTGCTATTCATTTGCTCTGCTTCTTCCAAGATTTCGTTCCACTGGCCATCATATCGTCTCGTATGCAGGTATGGTTTTCTCAATGGGAACCTTGCTTCCAGGATTCTCATTGATATTGGTATTGGTATTCTTACTGGTATTGCACATGTCTCACAATCTGGCTCCCAACATATAGGCAATATTGGTGAAGTGGTTGAGGTGGGGGTATTTGGCTGCTCCTCTGCAGGATGCGGGTGTTTGCCGCTTTAACCCACTCCAGGAACCGTCTCAGAGCAGGAAGGTCCATCTAAGGACATCCCCCCTCCTTACTTCTGTCCTGGCCTCAGCCCCGCAGGGTGAAGCTTGCATAGGAAAGGGCACAGCGTTTGCCACTTTGACCCACTCCAGGAAGCCTCACAGAGCAGGAAGCTCCATCTGTGGCCACGCCCCTCCTTACTTCTGTCCCGGCCTCCCCATGCAGGGTTAAGCCTGCAAGGGAAAGTGTGCAGGTGTGTGCGCCAGCAGGGTGTTCGTGCTTGCGTCACCTGTTAAAACACTGTGAGTTTGCTGACTGCTGATTTCGCATAGCAGCTTTGAGATACAATCATTTGTCTTTGCCGTCCTCAGACGGATGCACATGGAGGGTGAAGCATGAGCCAAATAGCAGCCCAGCAGCACAGCGTACCAGGAGAAAGCACACAAGACTGCTAATTAAGCTACATTGCAATACTTTGTTCTACTGACAAGTCCATGGGGGCTGAGCGGGAAAGGCCTTGAGCTGTATATCAACATTTCAAAAATAACACTCAGCAAACTCACTGGCCATGTCAACCCCTGCTGGCCATGGCCTGTTACCAAGCTCTGTGGATGTGTGCGTCCCTTTTTATCAATGGAAAATACTGACAGTAAAAAGAAAAATGCCAGTCAGAGGCTTACCAACCACAGCTTGTGATACAAAAACCCAACCAGCGTCCACCATAAGGACCACAGGAGAAGCTTATTCTCTCAGTGAAATTAATAAATTCCTGGGATCGTTTGTGACTCTTGTCAGCATGGGCCCCTCTGGGGTGGGGGGAGACTGTTGCCAACAACATTGATGCCCTGACTGAAATTGAAAGAGCTTCATGTCCATGCCTACCCAAAGAAGACATGGGAACTGTGCCGCACCCAATTACCTCTGAGGCCCCGCCTAGGGGGCAAATAGCCATGAACTTGGGACATTTGCTTTCATCTCCCACCCCATGCCTACTGCAGCCCCTGTTGTTCTACCCCTCAATTATTGCCATCCAGACTGCTCCTACTAAAAACTGCATACCCTGTAGCAGGGGAAAGCATAACGCAGCTGGAGGTGGCTACATTGGATGAGCCCCCTACTCCTACCCAGTCAACTAAGCAAACAATTTGTCCACAGGGGTCTCCTAACGGACCAGTGCCTGGTAGAGAAACCTCAGGGTTTGCTAATGGGGGAAACATGGAAAAGGGGAGGCACGGTGCACCACTAGGGGCTTCCAGTGTTATACTGCCAGATAACGGCTTATCTGGTTCTCTTTCACCCTATGAGCAAGGGGCAAATTCGATATCTAACTGGCCGGCCCAGAGTGGCCCAGTGATCAGTTTTTGTCAGTGTGTGACTGTCCTAGATGAAATCCTGATTCTTAAAAACTTAGTTCTGCCTTTGATTGAAGCAGCTGGAAGGGGTGTGTGCAAAGGGGCCATTGAATGACCAAAGGGGTGAAAGGCGAGACTCAGACAAAAGGGTGAAAGCAGACTTAGCCACCCAAGTAGGAAGGTCTATTATCTCCAGCTTCACACGGGGTGGGAGAGACACCAATAATAGGACTGAAGCAAATATACATCCCACAATGGTATAAGCGGAGGATGAGGCTCCGTCCAAGATGAATCCAAATGGCTGGGACCATAGTAGCGATATCCATCGCCCTGCTTCACCCCCACTGTCGCAGACATTTGACCCATAGGTAGATAGGACTTCCAGGGTGCCCACTAAATCTGATAAGGTAACAAGTAGTTTGGGCCAGGCTTGTCTCACACCAATTGCCAAAAACAGTAGACCGATTGTACCCTGGGCCAGGGGGTCATTATATCTTCATAATGTCCCCAAACTAGTCCCCAACTCATTTGGTGATGCACTGATTATTTAGTCCATCCACTGGATTCAGGTGGTGAGGGGCTGTCTATTTATAATGCAGGAGCAAATCTTATGCTGCACTCGGATTCAGCAGCAGGGAGCAAACACATATGACTCTATCAGAATTGATTTCAGAACCTTGGGAAAAGCTGAGGGCCTTCTGAGTTTCAACAGGGGATGTAATCCACTGGCATATAGTTTAATTGAGCTTAGTTTCACGCCTGGTTATACAATGCTACAGTGAACCATGCTCTCAGGAGCAAATATTGTTCCTTTGGCAAGTAGGCTCTCAGGTGACACCCCTTGGCCCTGAATCCCAAGACACACAGTCCATTAATAACATTGGGATATTACTGAACCGTACTCAGAGTTAATTTTGTTATGAATTTGGTTACTTGTGTGATTTAATTGAACAATAGTGTGTAAGTGATTTCAATCCACCATACACCCAAGTCATGCCCAGCGTGTAGTGCACAATTGAAACCCTTATTTATTTTTATCTATAAGTACAATATTCTGAACGATATACCACTCGTATCACACCCTTCTCCTGGAACCCACCCGGTCACACTGAACCAGTAATCATGCTAGTTTGCAAAGGTAAATATTTATTTATGTATTTTGAATTCAAATCACAATATATTTTAATAGGTAAACAATCACCAATGGGGTGACAGAACACTGAATGGTATCTTTAATAAATACACTGGGAATCAAGTAATGAGCACAAAACAAATGCAGCACAGAAAAGAATACTGTTGAATTGGTTAGAGCAGATGGCACTATGGTTAGAGGTTCCCCCTGCAATACCCCTCAACCCCCCAATAGGCAATTAAATAGATGTGAGGAGAGAGCAAGTATTCAGGAATAGCACAAATCAAACAGAGTATCACTCCCATCTTCCCCCTTCAAACAAAAGAGAAAAACGGAATTGACTTTTCAGCTGCAGAATGGCTTTGAAATGGTCTATGGAATTGGCTGAGCAAAAACTCCAAATGTGGTCAAAAATACTTAAATTATTATAAAATACTTAAACTATGGGAGCCGCTTTGAACAGTTGCAAACAATTACAAGCAATGATTTGGTCAGAAGAAAACTTTTGAAATCTCAAAGTCCAAGTGGGAAATTAATTAAAGCTATTTCACACGTGTAAAATTCCTCAGAATGTAAAATAGCGACAAACTTTTCCTTATACCATATTCACTATAACGGGATAGCCAAGGATGTTGGATGCAAGTAGGAGTTGACATTTCGTTTCTATCATAAAAACTGAGGGAGTTATAGAGGTTTTAGTGAGAGTGATTTTTGTAAAATAGGCGCGAGAATGGAAAACAGAAATGTACTTTGAAGATGAGAGATGGGTTTGATTACACTATATTATGACTAGGAAAAAGAGGATGCCACACATGAATCTCCACAGTTACCTGGCCAGCGTAACCCTTCACATGGTGGATACTCAATTTCTTTTTGGAATTTACTTGAGTTACTCAAAATCACTAAGGACTTATGATTTTATAAAGCAAATGAGAGAAAAACAGCGCAAGACAGGTTCTGACAATACTATGATTCGGAATTACAGATAGGATAGGTTGAGATTGGGATAAGACAATGCAAATATACCATGGGTCACAGTTCTTCCTATTAATACTTACAGACCTTTCTTATTAAATGGGACCGTCAGTTCTGGTCATTGGATTGGGTCTGGTCTAGGAAGGACAGCACATCAGGCGCATGACTGGATCAGCTAGGCCGGTCACCGGTTTTGCAAAGGATCTGCCCGTCTTGTTTTTGGGTAGTTCAATCAGCTGGATAGCGAGTTCCTCAGGCAAGCCTTGTGGTAGCAAGCCAGAGAGTTTCAGAATATTAGTTCAAAAGGCCTTTCCACACCCCACAGCGCTTCACTGGATGGTGAGAATAAGTTTGAGGATTTGGACATTGGTGAAATCAATAGTTCTCTACTGCTGGCAAGAGTCTTGGCATCTGGATCTGGAAGGATGTTAAATGCTGGATGTAGAATGCTGGATCAGAGTGCTTCGCCGGAATCAGGAAAGTGAGTGAATCAGCAAGTCCCTTTGTGTTGTCAGCTGTCTCTATTTATCCTTTAAAATTACATCACAAAATGGGTGTATGGGCCGGCTTAACTAAGCTTGCCCCTGTGAGCTGGGATTGAATCAAAACTTCATCTCTGTCTTGCATTTGAGTGATTGGATCAAGGCAGGATGATGTCACAATGTATGGTTTGCTTTACAGTTCTTAGAAACCTCCCTTTAGCCATTGGTCTCAAAATCGGATTTTATACTAAATACATATTTCTACATTGGTCACTTCTATGCAAATCACACACAAAGATTCCATATTTTATGTAGCATCTGTTCCTCAAAATCCTGCAGCTGTGGGATCTTGTTTCAACTTTCTACAGAATGTTATCCTTTTCACTATGAACACAATTTCCAAACTTTATGCAAATTTGCACAAATGTGTGTGTTTAACATCGGGATGTGTGTATAAATTTTCACAATTCTAGGATTAATACATTTCACATAAAACCACATATATTGCCATTCCTGTCCTGAACATGTCACACAGTTCTGCCGCCTCTTAAAACGTGCAGCCAGAAATTAGATTAACAGATATGTCCCTGGTATATTTTTCACCACTTTGAATCACTAGTTATGAGTCTTTAAAAATGGTTCTTTGTTCATTCTTAACAGCAAATGGTATGCCCCTTTTTCTCTCGCTGGAGTCCAGGAGCACCCCCCTCCTTGGGGAAGTTTCTTCCAGGAGCCATTTATGACACTCTCACACCTCCGTTTCCTGGGCTGAAGGGTCTGCTATTGTTCATTCTCTTTCTATAGACAAAAGTCTGGGTTAACCCACAATTATCATCTCCCCGTGAGTTTCAGCTGAAAGAATTTCCCTCCCCCTGGAAGAAACCTGTTTGGCCACTTCCCGAGGGTTGCAGATCAGCCAAGCTAATTTATTCTTAATTAAAGATCCAGGAAAAACCAAACTTGTTGCATCAAACATAAACACATTATTTTTTTAGCTTTAACTCTGTGGGATAAAAAGCAACTGAGATCTGTATTCTTTTTAGCCACAATCCTTTTTATGTTTGCTAATCCAGCAGACTTTTTAGTTTAGATCACTTTGAAGTTTCATCAGTAACTCATCTGACAGCTGTCATTCAGGTAGCCCAAGGTACTGCACCCAGATTTTGACAGGGACTGTCAGTTTACAGACAATCCAGTGTGTCTGATGAATGTTTTGCTCTTCACATTAGGACTTTGTATGTTCACAATGCTTCATTAGATTACATGAATTTTAGCACCAAGCAAGATTTTGAATGTTGAGAAGTGTTGTGTTATAGGCATTTTGGAGTTTTTAGCACCAAAACAAATGTCATTTGTAGGCACATTTTGGAGTTTTATTTTCAAAGCGCTGTTTCTCTCTCTGCACTCTGTTTGCTGGTCATGGAGCCCACTGGCACATTTTCTGCAGTGTGTGCTCTAGCCCACCACACATGCACCATGGATGGCAGGTTGTGCATCCATTCTTTTGTGTGTTGCAGGATGGGGTTTTTGTAGGTTTTTGGCGCACACAAGAGTTTTGCCACCATTGTTGCATTTCCTTTCACCATAACTAGCAGGGTGATGCTGCATATCACAGCAAAGTGGGTCAATACATCCCACAAGTGTGTCTTTTTTCTTCTAAATCTAATACTGTCTATAGTTAGGGTATTTTTGTGATATATATGTGTGATTTTTTATAACTGATGTTTTATATTTCTGTACAAATGTTTATGGCTTAAAGCTGAAATAAAGTTGTGAACAAATGTTTTTACTAAAAATCAAGAAAGTTCAGGCTATCCCGCTCTCACAAGATGGCATTCTGTCACAATGCAGACTTTTGGTAAAAAGGGCCCCTGTGGGTATGAAGACAGGTTCATGCAAGCAATTATCTTTGACATAATGTTCAATTTTTCAGTATATGTCTTTTAGAAAGGTAAGGAGTGGGTCTTAATTGTCATTAGAGCCCATAGAAAAATGGTTAAGTGGTTGTGGAAACGGTCTGACTCTTTATCTTTACCATAATGGCCGAGGACTTTGGGCAAACTGTTCCCAAATAAAGTTCCAGCAAATTTCCTGATTCTTGCGCACAAAGATGATTCAATTATGGGGAGAGAGCTATCACTCCCTTATATAGTCATTTTTCCCTAGCAAAATGGTCCATTTTAAGCCTTCTGTTAGGGGCAATCCTACCGTGACAAGTGTCTTACCAAATGATGTCACCTCCAAGAGTGCCTTATCTACTGGAAGTTGGGATGGGGCACAGGAAGTGTGTGTGTGTGGCTTAGAGATTTCCAAGATGAAACTCTTCTCCTGAATGAAACACCTCCCCTGGACTACAATAATAATAATTTGGCATTTATATATATATATATATAATACTTTATTGTGGTATAATCCAAGAAATGGATTTTACACAACACATTTTAAACACATTCATTGATACATCACTTATCCATATATAAAAATTTTATACTAATATAGGTTATATAAAGAAATAAGTATAATAAAACTAATATGCAATATAGAATGTATCAAATATATATCAGATACAAAAGTTAAAATAGTTAAAATATAAGAGCCCAGGACAGCGTAGTGTTCCAAACAGTATACTACACTACCATTGGAATCACATTTACGATCATAATAATTATAGTATGAAAGGTGCCTTCTCATTCTACTGATGTTATTGTTATTATTATTTAATGGTAATTGGTGTCCTTGTTACTGCTATTCCTGTGTTGGTGATAGTAAGGGCATAATTTGTGTCCATACTCTAAAAAGGGACAACTGTAAACTAAGAGATTCAGAGGCCGATTCATGGAATAATTAGCGCGGCGCAAGTGGGCAAAAACGTGCGAATCGCAGTGGAATAGCGAAAATCGCAGTGAACGTGCGAAAATCGCACGAAAAGCAGCGCACGTCGATTCATGGAAGGCCGTGCGCGAGAAAACCAGCGGATGTGCGAAAAAAAAGTGCGCGGCGCACGTTGGCGCACGTTGGCGCACAGGCCATCTAACAGCGTGCGCCAGGTCACAGCGAAAATCGCACAGGCCACAGCGAAATTCGCACATAGCGCGGCGCACGCAATAAAAGTAGGCGGAACACGGGCGTAACACTCGGAATGGGGAACAACTTGCCAAAACGTGGGCGTCACAGGGTAAGTACAGGGCACAAGTGCGCGGAACGCCCACACGCTCGCCTACAACACGTATTCATGGAATAGAATAGGGGAAAAAAGCGCACGCTCAAACCAGCGCACAGGCACAAACACGACCGCCACAAGAAAGGAGGCGGTAGCGTCTCTGCGGCTGTAAGAAATGTGCGCCAAAAGGTGCGCCAACAAATAGCACCTATATACTGCCATGATGAATGTCCCATACTGTGGCCCTCCAGGAAAAATGACGTGCAAAGGGGTACCCACAAACACGGACACCCGCTGACAAAAAATACGTGTGCATGTATACCGGGATGCGCGGGAAGTGTCACACGCGATTTGCAGGGTACGTGCATCACAGGGGTTCGCGTGAAGTTATTCACACGATCGGGCCTGGGGGAGCGGGCTACGTGTATTACAGGGGTTCGCGTGAAGTTCCTCACGCGATCGGGCCTGGGGGAGCGGGCTACGTGTATTACAGGGGTTCGCGTGAAGTTCCTCACGCGATCGGGCCTGGGGGAGCGGGCTACGTGTATTTCAGGGGTTCGCGTGAAGTTCCACACGCGATCGGGCTTGGGGGAGCGGGCTACGTGTATTACAGGGGTTCGCGTGAAGTTCCACACGCGATCGGGCCTGGGGGAGCGGGCTACGTGTATTACAGGGGTTCGCGTGAAGTTCCTCACGCGATCGGGCCTGGGGGAGCGTGCTACGTGTATTTCAGGGGTTCGCGTGAAGTTTCACACGCGAATAGCCTGGGCGCGTGAATTTGAGGGGTGCGCGGGAAGTTCCACACGCGATCGGGCCTGGGGGAGCGGGCTACGTGTATTACAGGGGTTCGCGTGAAGTTCCTCACGCGATCGGGCCTGGGGGAGCGGGCTACGTGTATTACAGGGGTTCGCGTGAAGTTCCTCACGCGATCGGGCCTGGGGGAGCGGGCTACGTGTATTTCAGGGGTTCGCGTGAAGTTCCACACGCGATCGGGCCTGGGGGAGCGGGCTACGTGTATTACAGGGGTTCGCGTGAAGTTCCACACGCGATCGGGCCTGGGGGAGCGGGCTACGTGTATTACAGGGGTTCGCGTGAAGTTCCTCACGCGATCGGGCCTGGGGGAGCGTGCTACGTGTATTTCAGGGGTTCGCGTGAAGTTTCACACGCGAATAGCCTGGGCGCGTGAATTTGAGGGGTGCGCGGGAAGTTCCACACGCGATCGGGCCTGGGGGAGCGGGCTACGTGTATTACAGGGGTTCGCGTGAAGTTCCTCACGCGATCGGGCCTGGGGGAGCGGGCTACGTGTATTTCAGGGGTTCGCGTGAAGTTTCACACGCGAATAGCCTGGGCGCGTGAATTTGAGGGGTGCGCGGGAAGTTCCTCACGCGATCGGGCCTGGGGGAGCGGGCTACGTGTATTACAGGGGTTCGCGGGTAGCCTGGGCGCGTGTATTTCAGGGGTTCGCGGGAAGTTCCACACGCGAATAGGCTGGGCGCGTGTATTTCAGGGGTGCGCGGGAAGTTCCACACGCGAATAGGCTGGGCGCGTGTATTTCAGGGGTTCGCGGGAAGTTCCACACGCGAATAGGCTGGGCGCGTGAATTTGAGGGGTGCGCGGGAAGTTCCACACGCGAATAGCCTGGGCGCGTGAATTTGAGGGGTGCGCGGGGAGTTCCACACGCGAATAGCCTGGGCGCGTGTATTTCAGGGGTGCGCGGGGAGTTCCACACGCGAATAGCCTGGGCCCGTGTATTTCAGGGGTGCGCGGGAAGTCCCACACGCGAATAGCCTGGGCGCGTGTATTTCAGGGGTGCGCGGGAAGTTTTACATGCGAATAGCCTGGGCGCGTGTATTTCAGGGGTGCGCGGGAAGTTTTACACGCGAATAGCCTGGGCGCGTGTATTTCAGGGGTGCGCGGGAAGTTTTACACGCGATTTCTGCACGGTACGTGTATTTCAGGGGTGCCGGGGAGTCCCACATGTGATTTGACAGTGTGGGTCCTCCCAGGTGTACCCTGTACACCCTCCACGGCCCCTGCAGGCAGCCCACACCACAGGGGACTACCCTGCATCCCTGGTCATGTCCCGCAGGCAGCCCACCCAACATGGGCATGCCCCCCAGCAAAGGCACATGTCTCCTTGAACTAATGAACACCAACACATGTCCCCTTGCACCCCCACCCCCCAGCACTGTGGGGCACATGCCAGCAGTCCCCCACCCATGTCCAACTCATGTCCCCCACCACCCCCACCCCCCAGCACTGTGGGGCACCTGCCAGTAGGCCCCCACCCATGTCCAACTCATGTCTCCCACCACCCCCACCCCCCAGCCACCAGGGTCACCCTCCACCAGGGCCCCACTCATGTCTCCCACCACCCCCACCCCCCAGCACTGTGGGGCACCTGCCAGCAGGCCCCCACCCATGTCCAACTCATGTCTCCCACCACCCCCACCCCCCAGCACTGTGGGGCACCTGCCAGTAGGCCCCCACCCATGTCCAACTCATGTCTCCCACCACCCCCACCCCCCAGCACTGTGGGGCACCTGCCAGCAGGCCCCCACCCATGTCCAACTCATGTCTCCCACCACCCCCACCCCCCAGCCACCAGGGTCACCCTCCACCAGGGCCCCACTCATGTCTCCCACCACCCCCACCCCCCAGCAGTGCAGGGTCACCCTCCACCAGGGCCCCACTCATGTCTCCCACCACCCCCACCCCCCAGCACTGTGGGGCACCTGCCAGCAGGCCCCCACCCATGTCCAACTCATGTCTCCCACCACCCCCACACCCCAGCACTGTGGGGCACCTGCCAGCAGGCCCCCACCCATGTTCAACTCATGTCTCCCACCACCCCCACCCCCCAGCCACCAGGGTCACCCTCCACCAGGGCCCCACTCTTGTCTCCCACCACCCCCACCCCCCAGCAGTGCAGGGGCAGCCTCCACCAGGCCCCCACTCATGTCTCCCGCCACCCCCACCCCCCTGCCACCATGTGCAGCCCCCACCAGGTCCTCACAATCCCCAACCATGTGCGTAATGGTCAGCCTCCACAGCCAAAAAGACCTACCAAGTAACCCATTCACCCACATGGAAATGGAAATCACATGTTACACCCCCAATGTACATGAAGCAAATGACCCCATGTCCGTCACACACATATTTTCAAATTGAATGGGAAAACACACAACATGACATGCATGAAACCAATGAGATGAAACCACACAGTGAACAATGGAAAAAAAAATGTATTGAAAAAAATACAAATGCCAAAGAAAGAAAACTAACTACAATTTAAATGTGAAAAAATAAGCTGCATGTCCGCATAAAAACACAAAACTAGAAAATCAAATCAAAAAAATTATGTCCAAAGTGAAATGTAAAAACTCTCCATGCAACAAAGAACTATGTACAAAAATAACAAGGGTCCATCATCACAACTGAACTAAGGAAACCTCCTAAAAAACCTACCTAAATATCAACTATATACAAAAAGTGGAGCAGTGTCCGTCGACTCCAAATAATAATAAGAACGAAAGGAAACCTAAAACTAAAGAACTATATACAAAGGCGGCGGGCAAGTCCAGCGGCTCACTCTGTGGTGTTCCGGGCCAGGGCATCATCGAACTCCTGTTCGATGTCCCGGAGGCGGTCCAGTTCCATGGCCCCGAGGGTCCGCAGGGACGACGCCGTGTCCTCCTCCAACCCCCTGCGGATTGCCTCGAGGCACTCGGCCCGCCTCAGGGCCCTCCGCATGGAGTTCTCCGCCCTGACCATTGTGAGCCGCGCCTCTTCCGCCCGCCGCCGCTCCGCACCTATGGCGTGGCCCAACCGCTGCCACACGGAAGACACTCTCTGTCCTGGGTCCTCCTGCCCTCCGGCCGATGCCTGCCCCTCCGATGTCGAAGGCCCCGAGCCTTCATGGCTCCCACCATCTTGCTGCTGCTGCTGCTCTGCCTCTGCCCGTGCACTGCCTCCTGCTGCCTGCACATCCTCCGCCGGCTGGGGTGCACCTGTTGATGTGGCCACCCCTGCTGGACGTCCGACTCCCGACTGTGGCAGGGATGCCTCCTCCACCAGCCTGGCCGCACTGTCAGAGGCAGCTCCACAGGGCACCCAGGTGACTGATGGGTGGGAAGATGGCACAGAGGACGACTGGCGCGTAGGGGGTCCAGTTGAGGAGGGGGTCGGAGCAAGCCCCATCAGACAGCGGAATCCGGCCTGGGTGACCTGTCCCAGCAGGCTGACGTGGTCAACGAGCCATTCGAGATGACGTGCAGTCTCTCCATGAAAAGACTGCAGGTCACCTCGCATGGCCCGTTGACGCAACGCCACACCAGCCAGGACAGGCTCAACCCGGTCCTGGATGGCCACGTCCGCAGGCAGAGGAAGGCCAGTTGACGTCAGCTCATCCCCTGCCTGAAAACGGGTCTGGACGTAGGCATCCCTGCTGGTGCAAGATGATGCAGGGACAGGATCGGGGACAGGATTGCACACAGGCACCTCCGCGGCTGCCTGTGCTGCCTCCTGTCCCTGGTCCTGCACTGCACCACTAGCACCAGTGGGATCCCCACCTCCAGACCCTGTCTCTGGTGCTTGCGCGGCCCCCTCCTCCACCAAACCCCCCACCAACCTGGATGACTCTGTGCCATCTTCCCCTGTTGGGCCCTGTGGGGTCCCAGCTGCCCCTTCTGCTGCCGAGGAGTCCAACTGCAACCTCCGCCTCTTGGACCTCCCCCCGGCAGCTGCGGCCTGGGACGCGGCACCGGACTCCTCACTCCCCGACGAGATGACAACACGGGAGGGGAGCCGGGCCTTGCGTCTCCGGCTGGCGGTCGGATCCCCGCCGCTGTGCTCCACAGCACCTTCTCCGCCCTCTTCATCAGTTGACGCTGCAGACAGGGAGAAACAAAACACAGGCATCAGGGCACTGTACAATGGACACATACACGCATGACAGTTGCACATGAGTGGCATTGGCAAACCTCAGACATGTCATCACAATCCCCAACACACATGTCATTGCAACTGGCACACATGAGCCATACCACAGCCATATCGCAACTGCCACCACCATCCCTACACATACAACAGCATCAGCAGCCAAAGGGGAGCCATACATCACATGCAACACAGGAAGTGCACCACACATGTACACACACCACCACACTTGCATGCATGTCTACACCTCTGCCAAGTGTCGCACTGTTCAGACGGGCATCCATGTCACATCTGCCAATCAGGCTTCCACATACCGCTGTCACATGCATCCATGTAGCATCACTGTTGCACCTTTGACAAATACACACACATGCACATGTACACAGTGCTCATACATGCATCCGAAAACAACATACATGCCTGACATCACGGACATGTCTACTTACATACACATTCATCCAAACATGTGTGCACGCACAACTGCATTTGCCATGCAAGCCCACACACACAAGCACCATCCATGTCTCACACATTACAGCCCTCGCATGTGTCAGCCCCACGGCCCTGTACACCCCCACCCATACTCCACCCCATACAAACAGATGTGCAACCGGCACAATGGGGAATGATCACCACACGCCCTGCTCACAACCAGGATGCATGTACACTCACCGCTCGACTCCAGACGGCTCTGCTTCTCTAGGACCTGGACGTGGAGCGCTGGGGATATGCGTTCCAGGACCCCCATCTGTTCTTCCGACAAGTGGCCCCGGCGCCCCTTGGCATCCGCTGCCTTCAAGAGGCGCCGGGCCTTGTTCAGGGTCCTGGACCTGAAGTCCTCCCAGCGCTTCCTGACATGTTGTAAGTCCCGGACTGCCACCCCCTCCGCGTTGATGGCAGTCACGATGTCTGTCCAGATCCGAGTCCGTCCTTCCTTGTCGGCGCGGGAACTTCCAAAGAGGGCATCATACTGCCCCAGGACTTGCTCCACCAGGACACCAACTTCGGTGGCACTGAAGCTGGTGCCCCTCTGCCTCTCTGGCCGGGGGTTGTCAGTGGTCACAGATGGTGTTAGCCCCGACATGACAACCCCAGAGGCAGGAGTGGGTGGGCAACTGGGTCCTGGGGCTGGGCTGTGGAGCGATGGAATTCCAGTCGGGAGTCTTCTGTTCCAGCAGGGGTGGTCACAGCAACAGCACCCCTGGCTGATGTGCAGGCAGCAAATGGCAGTGCACGTGGGCAGCAGGCAGTCAGGCAGCAGCAGATAGCAGGTGGGAGCGTGCTCGGGGCTCTGGGGGGGCAGTAATTCGGCCTTCTGGGCAGGAGCGTGGTCTCCCGTGTGCTCACGCGTGGCCAGCTTGGTACGGAGTGAATTGGCACGTGAAAATCCTGCACGTCAGCGTGAAAACCGAGGAAAGGCCCTTAGCGCGTAAGCGCGTCAGCACGCATACGCGATTCCATTGGACCAAAGGCCCTCAGCGCGTAAGCGCGTCTGTGACGTGACCCGCACGGGTGTTTCCCACACAGCACGTGATGACAGAGCACACGTGGAAAGACTGCACGTCAGAGTCTCATCGCGTGTAATTGGACAAAAGTGCGTGTACACGCGATTGGCCTATGTACGTGTATATGAGGTGTGCGCGGACACTTACACACGCAAGTACGTCAGCGCACCTGTATCCCGGTGTACGGCCATTTCCACCAATCACACGCAATGAGACTCTGACGTGCAGTCTTTCCACGTGTGCTCTGTCATCACGTGCTGTGTGGGAAACACCCGTGCGGGTCACGTCACAGACGCGCTTACGCGCTGAGGGCCTTTGGTCCAATGGAATCGCGTATGCGTGCTGACGCGCTTACGCGCTAAGGGCCTTTCCTCGGTTTTCACGCTGACGTGCAGGATTTTCACGTGCCAATTCACTCCGTACCAAGCTGGCCACGCGTGAGCACACGGGAGACCACGCTCCTGCCCAGAAGGCCGAATTACTGCCCCCCAGAGCCCCGAGCACGCTCCCACCTGCTATCTGCTGCTGCCTGACTGCCTGCTGCCCACGTGCACTGCCATTTGCTGCCTGCACATCAGCCAGGGGTGCTGTTGCTGTGACCACCCCTGCTGGAACAGAAGACTCCCGACTGGAATTCCATCGCTCCACAGCCCAGCCCCAGGACCCAGTTGCCCACCCACTCCTGCCTCTGGGGTTGTCATGTCGGGGCTAACACCATCTGTGACCACTGACAACCCCCGGCCAGAGAGGCAGAGGGGCACCAGCTTCAGTGCCACCGAAGTTGGTGTCCTGGTGGAGCAAGTCCTGGGGCAGTATGATGCCCTCTTTGGAAGTTCCCGCGCCGACAAGGAAGGACGGACTCGGATCTGGACAGACATCGTGACTGCCATCAACGCGGAGGGGGTGGCAGTCCGGGACTTACAACATGTCAGGAAGCGCTGGGAGGACTTCATGTCCAGGACCCTGAACAAGGCCCGGCGCCTCTTGAAGGCAGCGGATGCCAAGGGGCGCCGGGGCCACTTGTCGGAAGAACAGATGGGGGTCCTGGAACGCATATCCCCAGCGCTCCACGTCCAGGTCCTAGAGAAGCAGAGCCGTCTGGAGTCGAGCGGTGAGTGTACATGCATCCTGGTTGTGAGCAGGGCGTGTGGTGATCATTCCCCATTGTGCCGGTTGCACATCTGTTTGTATGGGGTGGAGTATGGGTGGGGGTGTACAGGGCCGTGGGGCTGACACATGCGAGGGCTGTAATGTGTGAGACATGGATGGTGCTTGTGTGTGTGGGCTTGCATGGCAAATGCAGTTGTGCGTGCACACATGTTTGGTTGAATGTGTATGTAAGTAGACATGTCCGTGATGTCAGGCATGTATGTTGTTTTCGGATGCATGTATGAGCACTGTGTACATGTGCATGTGTGTGTATTTGTCAAAGGTGCAACAGTGATGCTACATGGATGCATGTGACAGCGGTATGTGGAAGCCTGATTGGCAGATGTGACATGGATGCCCGTCTGAACAGTTCGACACTTGGCAGAGGTGTAGACATGCATGCAAGTGTGGTGGTGTGTGTACATGTGTGGTGCACTTCCTGTGTTGCATGTGATGTATGGCTCCCCTTTGGCTGCTGATGCTGTTGTATGTGTGGGGATGGTGGTGGCAGTTGCGATATGGCTGTGGTATGGCTCATGTGTGCCAGTTGCAATGACATGTGTGTTGGGGATTGTGATGACATGTCTGAGGTTTGCCAATGCCACTCATGTGCAACTGTCATGCGTGTATGTGTCCATTGTACAGTGCCCTGATGCCTGTGTTTTGTTTCTCCCTGTCTGCAGCGTCAACTGATGAAGAGGGCGGAGAAGGTGCTGTGGAGCACAGCGGCGGGGATCCGACCGCCAGCCGGAGACGCAAGGCCCGGCTCCCCTCCCGTGTTGTCATCTCGTCGGGGAGTGAGGAGTCCGGTGCCGCGTCCCAGGCCGCAGCTGCCGGGGGGAGGTCCAAGAGGCGGAGGTTGCAGTTGGACTCCTCGGCAGCAGAAGGGGCAGCTGGGACCCCACAGGGCCCAACAGGGGAAGATGGCACAGAGTCATCCAGGTTGGTGGGGGGTCTGGTGGAGGAGGAGGCCGTGCAAGCACCAGAGACGGGGTCTGGAGGTGGGGATCCCACTGGTGCTAGTGGTGCAGTCCAGGACCAGGGACAGGAGGCAGCACAGGCGGCCGCGGAGGTGCCTGTGTGCAATCCTGTCCCCGATCCTGTCCCTGCATCATCTTGCACCAGCAGGGATGCCTACGTCCAGACCCGTTTTCAGGCAGGGGATGAGCTGACGTCAACTGGCCTTCCTCTGCCTGCGGACGTGGCTATCCAGGTCCGGGTTGAGCCTGTCCTGGCTGGTGTGGCGTTGTGTCAACGGGCCATGCGAGGTGACCTGCAGTCTTTTCATGGAGAGACTGCACGTCATCTCGAATGGCTCGTTGACCACGTCAGCCTGCTGGGACAGGTCACCCAGACCGGATTCCTCCGTCTGATGGGGCTTGTTCCGACCCCCTCCTCAACTGGACCCCCTACGCGCCAGTCGTCCTCTGTGCCATCTTCCCACCCATCAGTCACCTGGGTGCCCTGTGGAGCTGCCTCTGACAGTGCGGCCAGGCTGGTGGAGGAGGCATCCCTGCCACAGTCGGGAGTCGGACGTCCAGCAGGGGTGGCCACATCAACAGGTGCACCCCAGCCGGCGGAGGATGTGCAGGCAGCAGGAGGCAGTGCACGGGCAGAGGCAGAGCAGCAGCAGCAGCAAGATGGTGGGAGCCATGAAGGCTCGGGGCCTTCGACATCGGAGGGGCAGGCAACGGCCGGAGGGCAGGAGGACCCAGGACAGAGAGTGTCTTCCGTGTGGCAGCGGTTGGGCCACGCCATAGGTGCGGAGCGGCGGCGGGCGGAAGAGGCGCGGCTCACAATGGTCAGGGCAGAGAACTCCATGCGGAGGGCCCTGAGGCGGGCCGAGTGCCTCGAGGCAATCCGCAGGGGGTTGGAGGAGGACACGGCGTCGTCCCTGCGGGCCCTCGGGGCCATGGAACTGGACCGCCTCCGGGACATCGAACAGGAGTTCGATGATGCCCTGGCCCGGAACACCACAGAGTGAGCCGCTGGACTTGCCCGCCGCCTTTGTATATAGTTCTTTAGTTTTAGGTTTCCTTTGTTTTTTCTTATGATTTGGAGTCGACGGACACTGCTCCACTTTTTGTATATAGTTGATATTTAGGTAGGTTTTTTAGGAGGTTTCCTTAGTTCTGTTGTGATGATGGACCCTTGTTATTTCTGTACATAGTTCTTTGTTGCACGGAGAGTTTTGACATTTCACTTTGGACAAAATTTTTTGGATTAGATTTTCTAGTTTTGTGTTTTTATGCGGACATGCAGCTTCTTTTTTCACATTTACATTGTAGTTAGTTTTCTTTCTTTAGCATTCGTATTTTTTTCTAATACATTTTTTTTTACATTGTTCACTGTGTGGTTTCATCTCATTGGTTTCATGCATGTCATGTTGTGTGTTTTCCCATTCTATTGGAAAATATGTGTGTGACGGACATGGGTTCATTTGCTTCATGAACGTTGGGGGTGTAACATGTGATTTCCATTTCCATGTGGGTGAATGGGTTACTTGGTAGGGCTTTTTGGCTGTGGAGGCTGACCATTACGCACATTGTGAGGACCTGGTGGGGGCTGCACATGGTGGCAGGGGGGTGGGGGTGGTGGGAGACATGAGTGGGGGCCTGGTGGAGGGTGACCCTGGTGGCTGGGGGGTGGGGGTGGTGGGAGACATGAGTGGGGGCCTGGTGGAGGGTGCCCCTGCACTGCTGGGGGGTGGGGGTGGTGGGAGACATGAGTGGGGGCCTGGTGGAGGGTGCCCCTGGTGGCGGGGGGGTGGGGGTGATAGGGGACATGAGTGGGGGCCTGGTGGAGGCTGCCCCTGCACTGCTGGGGGGTGGGGGTGGTGGGAGACATGAGTGGGGGCCTGGTGGAGGGTGCCCCTGCACTGCTGGGGGGTGGGGGTGGTGGGAGACATGAGTGGGGGCCTGGTGGAGGGTGCCCCTGGTGGCTGGGGGGTGGGGGTGGTGGGAGACATGAGTGGGGGCCTGGTGGAGGGTGCCCCTGCACTGCTGGGGGGTGGGGGTGGTGGGAGACATGAGTGGGGGCCTGGTGGAGGGTGCCCCTGGTGGCTGGGGGGTGGGGGTGGTGGGAGACATGAGTGGGGGCCTGGTGGAGGGTGCCCCTGGTGGCGGGGGGGTGGGGGTGATAGGGGACATGAGTGGGGGCCTGGTGGAGGCTGCCCCTGCACTGCTGGGGGGTGGGGGTGGTGGGAGACATGAGTGGGGGCCTGGTGGAGGGTGCCCCTGGTGGCGGGGGGGTGGGGGTGATAGGGGACATGAGTGGGGGCCTGGTGGAGGCTGCCCCTGCACTGCTGGGGGGTGGGGGTGGTGGGAGACATGAGTGGGGGCCTGGTGGAGGCTGCCCCTGCACTGCTGGGGGGTGGGGGTGGTGGGAGACATGAGTGGGGGCCTGGTGGAGGGTGACCCTGGTGGCTGGGGGGTGGGGGTGGTGGGAGACATGAGTGGGGGCCTGGTGGAGGGTGCCCCTGCACTGCTGGGGGGTGGGGGTGGTGGGAGACATGAGTGGGGGCCTGGTGGAGGGTGCCCCTGGTGGCTGGGGGGTGGGGGTGGTGGGAGACATGAGTGGGGGCCTGGTGGAGGCTGCCCCTGCACTGCTGGGGGGTGGGGGTAGTGGGAGACATGAGTGGGGGCCTGGTGGAGGGTGCCCCTGGTGGCGGGGGGGTGGGGGTGATAGGGGACATGAGTGGGGGCCTGGTGGAGGCTGCCCCTGCACTGCTGGGGGGTGGGGTGGTGGGAGACATGAGTGGGGGCCTGGTGGAGGCTGCCCCTGCACTGCTGGGGGGTGGGGGTGGTGGGAGACATGAGTGGGGGCCTGGTGGAGGGTGCCCCTGGTGGCGGGGGGGGTGGGGGTGATAGGGGACATGAGTGGGGGCCTGGTGGAGGCTGCCCCTGCACTGCTGGGGGGTGGGGGTGGTGGGAGACATGAGTGGGGGCCTGGTGGAGGCTGCCCCTGCACTGCTGGGGGGTGGGGGTGGTGGGAGACATGAGTGGGGGCCTGGTGGAGGGTGCCCCTGGTGGCGGGGGGGTGGGGGTGATAGGGGACATGAGTGGGGGCCTGGTGGAGGCTGCCCCTGCACTGCTGGGGGGTGGGGGTGGTGGGAGACATGAGTGGGGGCCTGGTGGAGGCTGCCCCTGCACTGCTGGGGGGTGGGGGTGGTGGGAGACATGAGTGGGGGCCTGGTGGAGGGTGACCCTGGTGGCTGGGGGGTGGGGGTGGTGGGAGACATGAGTGGGGGCCTGGTGGAGGGTGCCCCTGCACTGCTGGGGGGTGGGGGTGGTGGGAGACATGAGTGGGGGCCTGGTGGAGGGTGCCCCTGGTGGCTGGGGGGTGGGGGTGGTGGGAGACATGAGTGGGGGCCTGGTGGAGGCTGCCCCTGCACTGCTGGGGGGTGGGGGTGGTGGGAGACATGAGTGGGGGCCTGGTGGAGGGTGCCCCTGGTGGCGGGGGGGTGGGGTGATAGGGGACATGAGTGGGGGCCTGGTGGAGGCTGCCCCTGCACTGCTGGGGGGTGGGGGTGGTGGGAGACATGAGTGGGGGCCTGGTGGAGGGTGACCCTGGTGGCTGTGGGGTGGGGGTGGTGGGAGACATGAGTGGGGGCCTGGTGGAGGGTGCCCCTGCACTGCTGGGGGGTGGGGGTGCAGGGGGACATGAGCAGGTGTGCAGGGTAGTCCCCTATTTTGTGGGCTGCCTGCAGGGGCTGTGGAGGGTGTACAGGGAACACCTGTGAGGACCCACCCAGCCTAATTGCGTGTGATAATTCCCGCACACCCCTGTAATACACGTACCAAGCCAAATCGCGTGTGATAATTCCCACGCACCCCTGTAATACACGTACCTGGCCAAATCGCATGTGAAACTTCCCGCGTACCCCTGTAATACACGTACCCTGGCCAATCGCGTGTTGAACTTCCCGCGTACCCCTGTAATACACGTACCCTGGCCAATCGCGTGTTAAACTTCCCGCGTACCCCTGTAATACACGTACCCTGGCTAATCGCGTGTATAACTTCACGCGTACCCCTGTAATACACGTACCCTGGCCAATCGCGTGTTAAACTTCCCGCGTACCCCTGTAATACACGTACCCTGGCCAATCGCGTGTTAAACTTCCCGCGTACCCCTGTAATACACGTACCCTGGCTAATCGCGTGTTAAACTTCCCGCGTACCCCTGTAATACACTTACCCTGGCTAATCGCGTGTTAAACTTCCCGCGTACCCCTGTAATACACGTACCCTGGCCAATCGCGTGTTAAACTTCCCGCGTACCCCTGTAATACACGTACCCTGGCTAATCGCGTGTATGACTTCACGTGTACCCCTGTAATACACTTACACTGGCTAATCGCGTGTTAAACTTCCCGCGTACCCCTGTAATACACGTACCCTGGCCAATCGCGTGTTAAACTTCCCGCGTACCCCTGTAATACACGTACCCTGGCTAATCGCGTGTATGACTTCACGTGTACCCCTGTAATACACTTACCCTGGCTAATCGCGTGTTAAACTTCCCGCGTACCCCTGTAATACACGTACCCTGGCCAATCGCGTGTTAAACTTCCCGCGTACCCCTGTAATACACGTACCCTGGCCAATCGCGTGTTAGACTTCCCGCGTACCCCTGTAATACACGTACCCTGGCTAATCGCGTGTATGACTTCACGTGTACCCCTGTAATACACTTACCCTGGCTAATCGCGTGTATGACTTCACGTGTACCCCTGATATGCACGTTACCCGCTTTGCGTTCCTTGTTTGGCTGCCCTGTAAACTGGTCCAGGGTTAGCGCAGCCCTTTGCGATGATTTAGCGATTTTGCTGGCTTTTCCTTGCGCGAGGGCGTTCTTGGGGGCGTTACTGGCGCTGCTGCAGGGTCGCTGCGATACTCTGCGCCACGGCTGGTTTGGGAGCATGAAATCCATGAATACGCTGTGCGCGGAAATCGGTTTTAGCGCACGTGCCTGGCGCAGTCAATCGCACGCGGACACTCTGCGCCAGCCGCTTGCGACACTTTTCTGCGAAATTCTATGAATTACCCTGTCAGTATTTAAACACATATACCAGAAGTCATCCTCAATAATTGCCTCATAATTATGGACCCATTTATCATATGCATTCATATATATGGGGCCCAATTTAGGGCACAGGGTTAACACATGTCTAGTGGTTTCCAGTTTTCCTGCGCCCTGGCAGATACGGCATATCCTGGCCTCCCCAGGTATTTTCAGTCGTGGTCCTATGATGGTCAATACAGGCAACTGGTTGATTCTTAATCTTAACAAGAAATTTCTCACCTCCGGGGCCGGGCATAGTAACAGATATGGCTGCACTTTTAAATATCATTTATATAGCGCTACAAACCCTCAGGTATCTGAGCGCTGCTTATTATTACCCACGGTGTGTGGTTAACAGCTCTGTACAGATGTCAAAGCGAGAGCTCTACTCGCTGTGCCACTTGACCGGCTATAAACTTCCCACTCTCCCTGTCTGCCTTACACGAAAAAGACTTCAGTTATTATCTCCTTGTTGTGATTTTCTTTGTAGCAGTGGCTCCCACGTGGCACCCTGGAGGCGTGGCCTCTTTCTCTGGGAATAGGTTAACCTTCCCAGCTGAGATAAACAAGAGCCTTCAAAGGCTAGCACCATCATTCTATTGTTGGTGAACCACAGCCCCAGACAGTGATACTCAAAACTCAGGCGGCTGCAGGGGTCCCTGGAAAAACAGCTGAGTAAAATGACTTCAAATGGGCTTTGCCAATTTATAAATGAATCTCTCCATTGGCCATCATATTCAACTGGATAACAGCAACCAAACTGCCACCAGACCTTGGGAATGTACAGTTATAAATTGAAACCTTTTTTTTACCTTCAGAGGGATTCTTGTTTTTTTTCTCCAAAATGACCAGTGCGAAGGTTAGACTAACTTTGGTTATAGACATGCCAGCAAAAATGTCTGTATGATATGGTCAGGCATGTACCTTCCAATTTATAGACTGCTAGCAGTTTTGCCAACCAAAAATGGGTTTACTAATTTTCTACCAACATGCTGCTGGCATGCCAGCCAGTTACAGATGCCAAGCAGCAAGTGTACAGCAAGTATACATGGGGTGTCTTATATATGCATGTAGATAAGTTCAATTATAAACCCAATGGCCGGCAGGCCCCTCTGGGTACCAACCCACAAACACCCGTTTTTAAAGCACAGAGCCCTGTCTGAAATTATGACTGTTTATCAGATCTCACTTTTCTAGCAGAATCCAGTTACTAGAGCTCCTAAAATTTCGAAAAAGGTGGAAGATTCACCTTAGCAGATTGAAATCTGTCCACAGGTAGGGCAACCAAAATCAATCTGCATTCAGAACTGAGGACTTGATTCCCATACGTTAGTTTAGGAAGGGGATAAGAAAGTGGAATGAACACTGGTGGTTAAATAACCTAAGCATTGCATCTAGAAACATGGATGGCATTGATTCACTATATTGAAAGGAAGAAAGTCTCCAAATGTCACTATGGTGCAAGACACGCACTTGGTGCCTTGCGAAGCAAATAAGCAAAAACGTATGGAAGAGCAGGTGATAGAAGTACCTTAGTGGCTCATCCCCCAAAGGCAAAACGTGTTACAATGTGTAAATAAAGCACTGACATGTCAGGTGCCCAAAGTTGTGAAAGATGAGAAGGGAACGATAAGCGCGGTGACCGTCCACAGACAAGATCAAGAAGATGATCAGTGTATGCAACATACAGGAGATAAGCATTGACAATGCCAACAGTTTGGATTTTTGTGTATGCATGGCAAAGGAGCTTGCCAGGCACAGCCGTAGCAGTATTAACTGCCCACTGATTGTAGCAGGTGCAAAATGGTGTGAGTAACTGGCCATCTAATAGCAGTGGCAACCAAATGACCATTTCTTGTACACCATTCAAATGTTTGGCTTTGCCAATTCTTGTTTTTAACAGGGCTTCAGTGAAGAACACGCAGAGTGCTTATGAACCTAGTGGCTGAGGGGAGACATGGTTAAGAGATTTCTATTACATCAGTAAGAGGTTTACAACTCCAATTAAGAGCATGATTCATGGAATTATTTGCGCGGAAAATAGGTAACTTGCATGCCATGGAATGGAATGCGCAGGATTTTCCTTGGACTTGTGTGGATTTTGCGGCAGCATGGCACGCTGCTGCGAGCGATCGAGTGCCTTGCACGAGACACTATGCAGAGCGTGGGCGTGGCATGCGCAGAGAGCTGGGAAGGGGCGGAACACAGAAAATGGGGAAGAAAATGCAATAAACAAGGGGGCATTGCGAGGGATGTGCCGCAGGCAGTCCTTCCTGCGCCCACATTTGCATTAAATTACACATAGGGCCTCATTAGGACCCAGGCGGTAAGGGGTTTACGGCGGCGTAAACAGCGCTGACCCTTACCGCCTGATTCCGAGGTCCCTTAGCGCCATGGAGGTTTTAACACCTGCTTTAAGCAGGTGTTAAAATCCATGGCGCTAAGGGACCTTGATGTTAATTATGCCACCGTAATTTACGGTGGCGTAATTAACGCCTTCCCCACTCCCATTATGCCCTATGGGGCAAAAATGGGAATGGGGAAGGGTACATGGGGATTGGGGACTTACCGCCCCGCCAACCTCGGAATGGGGCGGTAATTCCGCCAACCACCATGGCGTAAACGTAGTTTACGCCATGGTGGTAAAGGTACGACCCAGGCGGTAACTTACCGCCTGGGTCGTAATGAAGCCCATAGTCATGGACCCTCCCACGCAGCCTCTCGCAGGGAAATGGCCACGCAGAGCCCTCACATTATCCACCACCCGAAGGCAGGTGTAGAGGCACTTGCGCATAGGAATCACTGTGCAGATTTGGGTTCACGTTTACACATTCGGGGTTCTGATCTAAGCTAGGGGTGAACATACACAGTGTAGTGGGGTGCAGGAATGGATTATGGGGGTTTGCACACACAGAATTTCCGACTTTTATCCGAATTACGAAAAATACTACACATGTTGTCAGGGTACAGTTGACAGTTGCAAGGGACCCTGCGCAGGGTCCCTGAGGTGCAGGCCTGCTTGCGGGGGACCCAGGCACTGTTTACAGGGTGCATGTATGCGCACCTGAGCAGCGCATAGAGGTAGCTGTTTCTGGCTGTTTTGGATTCGCAAGGGGGCAACTTGCCGAGCGCACAGAAAAAACTATACGCGCAGGCTCGGTCTCTGGGCGAAGGCTTTGCGGGACAAATGCGCCCTTTTCCATGAATCGGGCCCTTGGTCATTAACTCTCCAAAGACTGCTTTGAAAAAAACACTGGCAGGCACTTTGAGTGCAAAGTTTGATTGTAAGGTCTGAATAAACCGAATAGCCCAAACTAAAAAGGGAGTTGTGTGCACTTCCACGAACATTTTAAATGTAGGTAGGTAAGAACACCTTAATAATTAGACAGTATAGGATTGTTTCAATGGAGCATTCTATGGATTGTTCGGGCAGGCCAAAATTAGGGATGGGACATTGACCCTAGAGAGGAACACAGTGTTGAGGGACGGATGGTCACAGTGCTTTAAGTGGGCCGGGGCCTGCCGGGGCCGGGCCCCGCCAGTCTCCAAAAAGTGGGGCTGAGCCGGGGCCCTGCCGGGGCCCCCGTCCCACCACGCCATGGCAGGACGCATTATCCCGCCACGGCCTCAGCCGCGACGGGAGATGCGCCCGCCAGTGTAACGTTAGGCAAGTGGACAGAAGTGCCAGCCAGCCACAGCGTCGCTGAAGCTGGCTGGCACTTCTGTCAGTCACTGTAACTTCCCTGATGACCCCCCTTCTGAGGGGTCATCAGGGAAGTTACAGTTCCTTTGTTTGCCCTCGCCAGGTCACTGACCCTCTGTGAACCTGCAGGCTCCATGATCTAATATGTAGATTATATCACGGAGCCCGCGGGTTCCCAGAGGGTGAAAGACGCCTCAGGCTCTGTGATCTCTGCTCAGAGCAGTGATCACTGAGCCCGAGGTGCCTGTCTCCTTTGGCAAATCTTTATAAAGATGCCTTGAAATGTGTACGTTTCAAGCCATCTTTTATAAACGTAGACATATTTCTACGTTTATAACAGACGGCTTGAAACGTACACAATTCAAGGCATTTTTTATAAAGCTTTGTCGACGGACAAAACCACCTTGGGTTTTGTCCGTCCTCAACGCTTTATAAAAGATGGCTTGTACGTTTCAAGCCGTCTTTTATGAACATAGAAATATGTTACAAATGTCTATGTTTATAAAAGGTGGCTTGAAAGTGTACAAACCATAGTAAGTTACACACACAAGTGTGCGTAACTTACTATGGTTTGTACACTTTCAAGCCACCTTTTATAAACATAGAAGTGTGTAACTTACTATGGTTTGTACACTTTCAAGCCACCTTTTATAAACATAGAAATATGTAACATTGCTATGTTTATAAAAGAAGGCTTGAAAAATACACAAATCATAGTAGGGTACGCATACAAATATATAAATGCTCTACTACATTTATATATTTGTTTGCGCACCCTACTATGATTTGTGCACTTTTAGGCTACGCCCACAGCGGATGCCACGTCCCCAAACGAGGGCCCCCCCTCAATTTCTTACCCCACTTAAAGCACTGCGGATGGAGCAAGGCATAGAGGCGTCCACTGCCCATTCGTGCTTCCATGGAACATCTACAAGCCTAGGTTTCGTATGGTACACTATGGCAGAGTGTCAGATGTAGGCTAGAGGAACTCCCACCTCGTACCAGAGTTTGGCAGTGAAGTGATTGAATCCTTGCTTCCCACATTCATAACCTCTTTGTAAACAGCAGAGGGGGCTTAAAGGGGACAGGCAAACTAACACTATTCCCACACGTAGGCCTACAATTAAGAACAACTCAAAACTCATGCTCATCAAAAAATGAAAACACGCTTTCCAGCACATGAATGCATGGCCTGTTCCATTGGCTTTGTAAATGGTGCTTTCTTTTCACTCGTGTTCATTCTATTCTGGAAGTCAATAGGCATTCATTGCAAAATGCACTTGTAGGGGATTTACCTTTAGAAATGTGAACATGGCATGTAACGTTCTGTTAACGTCTCACCGATCAAGAGAGTACTTCATTTAATTGTACGAAATTTAAAAAAAAGTTTTCCTTCAATGGAAATTAAAATGTTTTTTGTTTAGCTGAATGCACTAACGGATTCTCGGAGCCATTTTTTCATTCAAGTATGCTAATGTAGCAAAGCACTGATTGTGTAAGTCTCTAAGACGGTTGAAGTGTCGTTACATTTGTATTATACATTTTATTTTATTCATGAATATTTATTTGTGAATAACAAATCATGCATAACATACTGAACTCAATGTGTCAAGAAATGGTTTGAGTTTTAGGGAAATCCACGACAATATAACTAAAACTAAGTATTTTTTTAAGTAGATAGTCGATGTATATTATATATTTATAGAGTGGCTGTTCAAAGGCATGTCTGGTTTATGGATATAGTACTACAAAGATTGAAACACGTTTTCTACTTTTTGTGTATTCCCAATTATAAAAAGTAATTACTATATTTAAAATAAATATCTCCAATTCCAAGGCAGCGTCCCTACACAGTATGCACTTTGGACGCATTCGTTTAGTAAACTGAAGTGTATTTAACGTCACTCTTCTGCGCCCCTTTACAAAACTAATCCTCAAATCACTCTAGTATGTATGTTTGCCACCATAATCCTATTTTACCCATCGGTGAGCTGATTATCGCGCTGTCCTGAAGACCAACCTCAATTATGCCTCTGGCCACACAGTACATTAAGTTAATTCCACCCTGACCACCTGTATGTCCAGCGGACTTCACAAAGGTCAAGTGAAGAACTCGGTCCTTTCCCGCTAATTGGCGGGCCTCGTCGACCTGCGCCGGCAGACATGTAAACAGGCCGCTCAGACAGCTTCCACTAATTGATCTCCGTCTGCAGGCGCACATACATTACCAGCTCAGACAGCCCTGCACCTCGGCCATCAATAGGCCGGCCAGAGCGGCCAGCACATCCGCGCAGCCGCAGAAGTGCAGGCCGCCGATTTCTGTTTACAAAAGCGATTTCATAAATCAGCCGATTTAAATATTGTTTGAAATAATTAATAACCAGATCAATGCCAGTCTTAGACAAATTGAATGTTTACTGTGCGCCTGGCATTTCCCTTCACAAAAGAATCAATCCCTTAAAGGTCCGATTATATTTCAGATGTATTTGGCATTCATGGAAATAGAAGCAATCGCCCTTCAGAAGGTCACTCTTGGAAGATGGCAACGTGGAAGGAAACTGTATCCCAGAACCCTTTTCTTGTTCTTGCATAATTATGTTAACTCCACTTCCGCAAAACGAAAGGGGAAAAAAGTGAACACTCCCGGTATCAGTGCTATACTGCTCAAACTATTCTTTCCTTACAATCTAGAATCGTACTCAGAACATAACTCAACCACCTACACCACGTTTACATAAAAAGCCTCATTTAGATTGTGTGGTAAATGAGGAATGTACTGAAGTCTTGTACCCAACAATGGTGCCTAATTTTAAGTGCACAGGATGTGGGTGGACGTTATGGGCTGCAGCTAAACACACAAATGCGAGAATGATAGTGCCACAAAGGACTCACATCTTTTTACAGCTGGACCCTATGTCCTAGGAAGGGTGGATTTAGCTCATGTAAGCACCATAATCAGTTTGCACTCCTAAGAACTGTTTACCAACCACCCTCCCTACAAGGAGGAACTGGGCCTTTCCACCATAGTTCGGATCTAAAAATATCTTTCTGCCTGGGACTTCAATTGCACAAAAAGAGAAAAGGTCATGTTGTTTAACGCAAGTTCTTGATAACAGGGTCCATGCCCAGTAATCCAAAATGTCGAAATCAGTGTAAGGCAGGGTTGTGTATTGACCCCTGGCTTATTCTGTTTATTTATAAATGGGGTAATGGATAAATTGAAATCTGGGCCCACGGATGTCCCCACTTTGACGGATGAGAAAATTCTGAGTCTCTTGTTCGCCGAAGACGCAGTTTTGCTTTCACTAAGCCTCATGGGCCTTCAGAATCAATGGAACACATCTGAAGAGTTTTGTGAGGTTAACGGCCTGGTCATAAATGCACAAAAAACGAAATCATTGGTCTTTAGCAGCCGAATACCGAAGAAAATCCCCAGACTTGCAATTACTCTGAAAGATGGGCCCATCGACCAAGTTTCTCCGTATGATTACCTTGGGGATGGGGTAAAGACTAACTGTACCTGGGGTGCTCAAACTGACTGCGCTGCCCTAAATCTAACTAGACATTGTGGCGTGATCTCCCGACTTGCTCAGGAACATGGGATGGGCCGGTGAGTGTCACCATGAAGGTTTATAAGAGCCAAGCTAGGCAGGCTGCATTATACAGAGCTGAGCTCGGGGAATGAGTAACATCGGCAAACTGCAGGTTGCAGAGCAGAAATTCTTCAAATCTACTCTGGGGCTACCTGTAAACACACCTAATGTTCCACTCTTCATGGATACCAATACAGAAAGCCTTGGGTATATTTGCCATGCAAACCTGTGTACCTTTGGGCCCGCATGTGGGCAAACCCTAAACTTGGAAAATTTAGAGAGGCGATCAGGGACCTATTATCCTACACTGGTGGTTTGAATATTGCTTGTGGCTACTAACTCATTTTGAAAGAGAAGTTGAAAGTTGCATATCCTAATAGATGGGATATGGACATTTTGATAAAACTGCCTTAACTACTATTCACTTTTGAATGGTTTTGAGCAGTACTTGGATGCAATGGAGACCAAACTCATAAGGGCACTGTATATGAAATTACAAATAGGCCCGTCCCGCTTGAAAGCTTAAGAAACAAATGGAAACCAGGCTGTTCTCCTGACTGCCCGCATTGCCCGAATACCGTGGAATGTGTGGCAGTTTTTATCTTCTTTTGTCATAGATATTCAGACTTTAGAAAGTATTTGAAACCCCTTTTTAACCAATATTATATGAGAAGAGTTTGTGACGCCCTTCAGCTGTGTTTGGCGGGTGAGAACTAACTGGCCACCAACTGCATGGGGCATTGTGTGCTCCAGGTTTGGAGGAGAAGGTTACGTTCTTTAGTATCCTAATTAATTCTACCCTGATCTAGGACAGACATTGTTGGTGTGTCTAATTGACTTTCTAGCTAATGGTGCTCTGTCAATATTTTAAGGTTTCATCCTTGATTAAAATGTGCTGATATTTTATCTATCATAGTTGTTGCCCTATTTTAAACTATGTAATTATGTTCACTAGAGTCTAGTTGTCTAATGGTAGGGGATCTAGGGTATGCACCACCCTTAAGGAACACAGATGATGATTTTTTAATTAATTGCACTTTGCGAAATTATCTTTTCTACATTCTGCCAATTGTATTTTATGCTGATTTTTTTTTTGCTTCTCATCTCAGTGACCTCTGTATGATGAACCCCCTGTAGAGTTTCAGTATTGTTCAGCAGTTGAAGTTATGGAGCTGCATCATAACCAAGTAAGAGGGGCATGTGGGGTCAGGGGAATTCAGGGGTATTCATTTTTGCCCTGTCCCTAGGCTTGCTGCGTGCAAGAAGGGTTTGACGCTTGCCGATGAACCTGTAATACACTTCAGGGGAAAATGAATAAGGATTCTGGTCAATGCCGTAATTGCCTGATAAATGCCTGTTAAAAGTTGTTCCTTTTCCACTGGGCATTGCCCTGATGGGTAAGGGTCCAGCAAGGTGACCTGCGAACAGCACCTGAGCAACTCAGAGTGAGTTTTGAGACAGATCTTAGCCTACCAATCAACATACTAAGGAAGTCAAAATGAGTGCCTGTGTTCTGTATATCTCAGGCAGCCTTTTCTCTCAATCGAAAGTTCATGCCTTCAATAACAGTTAGCACTTGTGTTAATGGCTGGAGTCACAAGACTGCTCACACACCTCATCTGCCAATTCCCAGAATCATGTTGCACACAGTGTACAATGTAACAATTTGAGCTAGAGTGAGAGCCAGTCAATTGGGAGCCGTCTTCAGAGGCCAATGGTCAGAGTGTGGGGAAGCCAGGTTGTTTTGGTTTGGTAGACCTTTTTCAGGCTTTGCTGTGACTTCTAATGCTTTCGTTATGCCTTTCATGACTTGTCATGCCCTTTTCATGCCTTGCTATGCCATTTTACTATTTATTGTATGTGAGTCAAGAATATTGTGCCCCCAAACAACCTCTCCATCAAGATCTCCATAGACTGCTTTCTACACTAACATGTTGAAATTCTACATTCCAACACACAGCACACCAACTAAGCCAATCACACATGACAATTGAACATGCCTCCCAACAGACATCAAACATCAGAGCACTACACCCCTCGAGTCAACATACAGTTCCTTGGTGTATGGTTCTATACAAATAACAAACAAATACAAATACCTACCTCAGCCAACCCCGGCCAATGCACCCTAGACCAACAGGCAAACAATGCTCCCCTCAAGACACAAATGAGTCTATGCTCGCAACACTGATCTCCTAGATCCAGACCTGCACACCAAGCTCATGGTGCTTTCAATTTGCACTCATTAACTCAACTCAACAGCAAAGCTGTCTTGCATTTTCCCTCTGTCCCCATTAACATTACCATCCCTCCTCCCAATCAGATCCATCAGAGCACATGGAGACCATGAAATCGGCAGCAGAGCAGGGTGCAAATCCCTGTAACAATAAATAAGATGACCTGTGCAGCGCAGAGGATTGGCTCCTCTGTGAATCAGGCTCCTACAGTGTATTAGGCCACATTCACTCAAATAAAGCCACTCCCACAGTATGGCACTGGCAGGTTCATATGAGCACATAAGGGCACACAAGTACATCACAAAAGTAGTAGTAGTAGTGGTGGTGGTCAGACATGTGTAAAGCCCTTTACACCATTAGTTTGGTCCCAAAGCACTGTAGGTTGAACGCCCTCAGAGGGCCGTAGTCCAGGTATGGGAAAGGTTTGAGGAGGTGCTAGTATGCGTGTGTGCATATTGGCCAATGTTTAGGATGTGAGGGGTGGCCAAGTCACGTCTAGAGCTGGCATGTGGATGGGTGGTAACTGGCGGGGTAAAGGGCGTATGAGAGAGCTGGGTAGAGGATTTGTGTGCAACTATGTATTGAATTTTTGTCATGAACGGTAGCTGCATTCCTATGGCAGAGGTGTTGTACAAAGTGTGTTCGAGGGGTGTATGATGGCAAGTGTGTAGGAATTTGCGGCCATGTCTTTGGCGAGAATTGCTATGTAGGGTGAGAAAAAGGCTAATGCATGATATACATACTAGGCACATGCCCAGCATTGGTGCATTGGCTAAGCATTGAAGCAGCTAGATTCTTGAACGTCTAGGACTCGAATAGCTCCTGGCAATAGCCTACGAGTAGCCATATGCACTGTTCTAGAGTCAATAGCTGGTTGAGTTACACAATTATCGTCATTCCAATATACTCTTGGCATAACACATAGCTATGAATTCAAAGGACTATATTTTGTGCGCCTAATTCAGTGGAAGGCTGTGTTCTGTATTCACATCGAGAGATAAGGTGGAAGCATAAAACAATGATCATGTATGGGTGAAGGGTGCTGTACTGGGAATCTAAAGAGTGCTTGGCTGTAAACTTCAACCGTCTGGGTTAGAGCCTAATTGCAATCTGCAATCCACAACAAGCTGGGTTCGAGAGATGCCCACGCGATTCAGGTATCTAGAGTACATTAATCATTCTTCATTTGCACACATACTACACTTTTATAGAGTTAGAGCACTGGAGGAATGTGAGAGTAGGGGGTGAGTTTTATCTACAAGTTTCCTTGATGAATGAAACCACTGATGGAGGGAAAGGGTGATGTATCTTACCTAGCCGAGGGTGGTGGGTGGGGGTTGATGTCTGGGAGAGGCTTCTCCAGGGGGAGGGTTAGCAGGGGGCATCCTTGGGTGTCTCCCCATCTCCTGTTGGTGGTCTGAGTGGAGGTTACCTGGTTGAGCCTCTGAGTGCGAGCAATCTCTTTGTGTGGTAGTGGACTTAGGGCAGCAAGGGGGGAATCAGGTTGGTGGAGGGAAGAATCAGGTTTTGAGGGCCTTCCTGAAGTCAAGGTGGTCCTCTTGGAGGTAGTGGTAGAGGGGAAGGTAGTTCCAGATAGTATGGGCTTGAACCGTGAACAAAGTGCTTCCTAGTCTGGTGGAGTTGACAGGGGGGAATCGCCAGGAGCTGAGCGGATCCAGATTGTAGGGTTCTGTTCAGACGGTAATGGGAGAGATTGTTTTAGAGGAATTCAGGGCCTTTCTTGGGGTGGGCATGGTGGGTGATGCACAGGGCTTTTGAAGTGGCCCTTCGGCTGATTGGGAGCCAATAGAGCATGCTGAGTGCCAGGGAGATGTGTTCTCTAGGCAAGAGGGTGAGGATGAGTCTTGCTGTCAAAGTTTTGATTTTTTGTCACTTTATGAGCTGTAAGTGGGGTGCCTAGGTAGATGGAGTTGGCATAGTCTAGCTGAGAGAGGATGATGGCCAGGATTGGCGACAGTCTGTGAGTGTGGGAGAGATAGGGTGTAAGATCCACCTGCGGATGCAGAGGTGACAATGACAAGAGCTGGAGACAGAATTGATGTGGCTAGAGAAAGGTCTTATCTGAGGGTGCAACCTAGGTTCTTTACTGAGGTGGATGCTGTGGGAGGGGGGATAAAGGGATGGTGGCCAGGGGGTGGGTTGGGGTAAGGAATGTAGTCTTGCTGCAGATCAGGATTTCGGTTTTGCCTGGATTCAGGAGGAGGTTTTTGGTCGTCATCCAGTGGTCTATATCCGTAAGGCAGGCAGCTAAATCGAGGTGAGGGGAGGAAAGGGAGTTTGGAATCTTGAAAATGATCTGAGTATCATCTGCGTAATTGTAGCAGGTAAGGTTGTGGAAGCGGGTGAGTAGAGGGAGAGGACTCAAGTAGAGGTTGAAGAGGAGGTGGGAGAGTGATGCTTCCTGAGAGACCCCCTGAGAGACAGGGCAGAAGGCCAAGGAGAAAGGTGATGGATGGTGATTTGAGAGCGGTTGGAGAGGAAGGAGGAGATCCAACTTAAGGCCAAGTCCCTGATGCCTAGGGCGTGGAATCTGTCAATGAGGGCTCTGTGGTTGATGGTGTTGAATGCTGCCGAGAGGTCAAGGTGGATGAGGGTAGTGAATCCTTCTGCATCTGGTACTCTTTTCAGGCAGGTTGCTGTTCCATGGAGAGGTCTGAAGCCAGATTCAGCAGGGTCAAGGAGACCGTGATATTCTTTGTAAAGAGAGAGTTGAGAGTATGCTGTGCAATCTAGTGTTTTCCGATGTAACGGTTGTTTGAGATTGGGCAGTAGTTGAAAGGAAGGAGGGTGCTATGGGAGGGATTTTTGAGTAAAGGCTTGACATGCAAGGTTTTTAATGCATCTGGGAAAACACCTGAGGTTAGGGAAGAGTTCATTATTGATCTAGCGATGCTGGCCACGCAAGTGGACAAGAAGATGTTTTTAGGAGTGAGGGGGGCAGGGGTCTCAAAGAGATCCTGAGGGGCTGCTGCTGGAGAGAAGCTTCATGAATTCTGGATGGGAGATGGGAGAGAAGGCCTGGAAGAGAGGGCATGATGGGGCTTGGACAGGGGGAGAGAGACAGGGATCAGGTGGGCAGTAGGGAACAATGCTAGTCTGCAGCTAATGGCAAGGCTCCTTTGGATGACGATGTTAAAGAAATGTTCTGACAGAGCATCGCAGAGTGGTTGTGAGTGAATGAAGTGGAGAAGAGCACATGGGGCCTTGAATTCAGACATAATCTTGTGGAGTTCTTTGCTGGGGTGGGGGCATTGGAGATTCGGGAAACAATAAAAAGATTGTTTGGCTTTCCTTACTTCGGCTCTGTATGCCCAGAATTGCGTGACAAGGTTGGTTCTGTTAAGGGGGGATGGGTCAGTCCACTTACATTCTAGGCGGTGGTAGAGGATTTTGAAGATGGGTGTGAACCACTTTGGAGAACTGCCAGTTCTGCGAAGGGTTGATCTGAAACGGGTGAGGGGAGAAGGGCATCAGAGAGCCATCTGTCGAAGCATACAATGGAAGGGGTTCCTCTTTGGAGAGCAAGAGTGGGAAGGGAGGCAAGCAGGGAGTTAGTTAGGTCAGGGGAGATGAAAAACCTGTTCCAGGGGGACTAGGGGGAAGAGGGTCAGAGGAAGGAGGGCAGGGGGAGGAGGAAACAGTGAGAAAAGATGGTGGACTGGTCTGTCCATACTAGCTGGCGGATGAAGGGGGAAGATCAAATCAGTGGAGCTGAATACAGCATCAAGTGTGTGACGTGCTGAGTGGGTGGAACCTGATACAAGTTGTGTCATGGGAGGACGTCTAAGTTGTCAAGGAGAAGGCGGGTCATGAGGTTTGAATGGGAGTCAAACCAGATGTTGAGGTCTCGTAGTATAGTGAGTGAGGGGTGAGAGATCAGGATGACTGCTAAGGGGTCACTAAGGTTATCTTCAAAAGATTGATTATAGTCTTGGGGTATGTAGATGAGGAGGAAGCTGTGAGTCATAGAAGGAGAGAGTTTGAATTGAACTAGTTTGGATTCGCAGTTGGCGTTGCAGGGTTCAATCTCTGTATTCAGAGCTGTTCAATGAGGTTTGTGGAATAAGGCTATCGCCCTGCTCAGGGGGGTCTTTGTGTGCTATCAAAGATTATCCCAGCGTGAAGGCTTTGTGTGCCGACGGTAGGTAGTCGTCAGAGAATGAGGTTTCGGTATTGAAGAGGATGCCTGATTGTCTAACGAAATGAAGTCAAAGATAATGTGTTTGTTTTTTGCGAGGTATCTAGCATTGATGATAATGCAAGAGAGAGGGTGAGGTGAGGGGGAAGGCTGGAAGGGCAAGTATGGCAGGGTGGTTAGGAGAGGATGGGGAGCAAACTGAGGGGGGAGCTTCTAAGAGGGGCATTACGGTGGATAACAGAAGTACTGGGTTGGAGCAAGGGGGCTTCAGAGGATGGATCAAGGGTGTGAGGAGGGGAAACAAGGGCAGAGAGGTGTTGAGGGTGCAGGAGGGAGATGATGCAGGGGACCGTGTGGGACTAGAGGGGAAGGGTTCTCGAGATTAAAAAATGGGTATTGGGATTTTGGGGTGGGTAAGGAGCAGTGGTTGGAGAGTTGGAGGGGGAGGGAAAGAGTGTAAGGATGGGGTTAGGTGTTGGAGTGGAGGCAAAGAGTGTAAGGATTTTATTGGGGGTTAGAGGGGAGGAGGTCAGATAATAGCAGAGTGGAGCAGCATAGCAGCATGGGTTCTACGACCCAGATTGGGGGATGAGAAATGTGGTGAAGGAATAGGATGAGAGCCGCGTCTGGATTTTGGACAGAGAGCAGGCATGTCAGGGCGGTTATATGTGATTTTACCAAAGGTAGGAAATCTTACCAAAAGTAGGAAATTGACCAGAGTGTTAAATTTCAACAAAGCCAAAATACCAAATTTATTTTATTTTTTCATTTGGGGGGTCACCAACTATGCCCCCTGTTTTCTATCCTTTTAACCCCATCTCCACCCATTTAAACCCCTATCCCACTACCATATATATATATATTTCATTAATATTTTGGTATTTTTTCGGTATTGTGATTCTCATTAAAATCTACCTCACTATTTTGTTTTCGGTAAAATGACTGGATACAGTCAGGGGTGTGTGTGAGTTTTAGGTGATGCTGTTGAGAGAGGGGCTATTGCTAGAGCTGCGTGAGCTGCGCTTAGGGAAGGGAAGGGAAGGTCAGGTGAGGGATTGGAGATGGAGGGCCGGAGAGCTAGGGAGGTGAGGGGAGATGGTGAGAGGTGAGATGTAGCTATGGGGGCTTAAAGGGAGGACAAGGGATGAGGGGGTGCACAGAGTGGAGAGGGAAGGCAGGGAGGTAGAGGGAAGGGACTCAATGTGTATGGGTTCAAACAGTTGCAGGATTATATTGTGCCTGAATGCAAGATTAATGCAGTAAGAAGGGGCACCTAGAATTGACCCGGTGGCTGTCATAAATCACAGCAAAATTCAAAACCTGGTGAAGTAACCCAAGATTCAAAAATATATTGCGAGCAGTGAACACCTAAATTCAAACCATATACTGTGGCAGGGAAACCCTGGATTGAAAACATAAACCGTGAGTGGGGTATACCACGATTTAAAACATATAGGGCCTCATTACGAGTTTGGAGGTAGCCATGCCGCTATTTGCGTCACGGCTGCCTCCAAACTCGGGTCTGGATTCCTTGAATGAGGAATTACCGGGCCATTCCAACCTTGGAGGACCCAGTAATTCCTCATTCAATTTACCCATCCCCATTCCCATTTGAGCCCCTATAGGCTTCAATGGGAATGGAGACCGAGCTAACAACGGACCCGTTAATAACGGGCCCGTTGTTAGCTCCCTGGTCCCCTCGCAAAACCCGGAAAGGACGTCTGATCTGACCAGACGTCCTTTCCGGGTCCCGCGAGGGAACCTCGTAATAGGGCAGAGTGGGTTTAACGGCACCGGCACCATTACCGGTGCCTGTAAACCCATTCTGCCCGCCTCGTAATGAGGCCCATACTGTGGCAGAGAAACCCTGGATTCAAAACATATAATTTCAGCGGGGTACACCTAAATTTAAAAGATATACTTTGACAGAGACACCCTTTATTCAAAGCATATACTGTGAGCAGAGTACACCTAGATTTAAAACATATACTGTGAGCAGGGTACACCTAGGTTCAAAATATGTACTGTGGCATAGAAATCCTGGATTCAAAATATATACTGTGAGGGGGGTACACCTAGAATACCAAAATATACTTTGAGTAGGGTATACCTAGATTCAGAACATATAATGTGGCTGATTGGAGTACACCTAGATTCAAAACATGTACTGTGATCAGGGTATACCTAGATTAAAAACATATACTGTGTCAGAGAAACCATATACTGTGAGTGGGGTACCCCTAGATTTAAAACATATACTTTGAGCGGGGTACACCTAGATTCAAAACATATACTGTGGTGAAGGATGAGAAGCACATCGCATATTTACTTAACACATGATGGGTTTTTTAATGTCAGAAGACCAGGTCCTGATGGGACATCAACGGAGTGGGATTATTATGTAGCCTCTACTACAGATTGAACTGTCTCTTGGTGTGGACTGAATACAACTACAATCTTAACCAAATACACAGTGTAGTATTCAGGGAGATCTAGAACCCCAATATGTCTCTTAGCACAATTCTCAGTGGTCCATACTAGAAATAATATTTTGTATACATTTTCCACTTGTCATGAAGTGTTAATAAAAGATGAAAATGCTAGTAGGGCTGCATAGGTTGTCCCTGTGACCTGGTCCTGGGGGGTGATGCAGGCCTCCGGTACATGTTTTGGAATGGCATTAAATGTATAGACCTGACTACTAGGGAGTGGAATCCTAGACAATCCTGCTGTTATTCATATACAAAGCAGTCCAGTAGACTAACATATTATGGGATGATCAATGTTGACCTAAAGCTGGTAGGATAATTAGAATGAACCAATGATTTTTTGTTGAAGAGAGATCAAGGTCAAAGAGAGTTTTGAACTCTTGCACATTAGGTGAAAAGATGAGGGGCAAAGGAAAAAGCTGGGTGGAAGGGCTATTGGTGTTATGAGTGGGCTGAAAGTTCCATGTGTCCAATCCAGGGACACATGGAATAGATACAGTCAATAATGTTGCACAATCATTTAGAGGACAAGAAGGAGAAGGAAATGGAGATGTGGGTATCACTGGTAAAGAAATAATATTTGAAGACAGAGCATCAGGTACGTTTTCAATAAAGCAAAAAAAGAGGAAATGATCCAGGACAGAACTTTGGGGAGTCTGCACAGAGTGGGGGTTGGCGGTGTAGGTGTCAGTGTTACAAGGAATGGTGAATGAGTGGTTGTCCACGTAGGAGGCTGTCCATGAGAGTGCAATGTCCTGAAATTCAATATGAGACAAAGAGAGAGAGAGAGAGACAAAGGGAGAGAGAGAGAGAGATAGAGAGTGAGAAAGAGAGAGGGAGAGAGAGAGCCAGAGAGAGAGGGGGAGAGAAGGAGAGAGAGGAAGATAGTGGAAGATAGTACAATGAAAAAAGATGTCAAAGTCAGCAGGGGGATCTAGGCAACTGGAAACAGATGAGACAGTAAAGAGCAGTAGATAAGAAGACATGGGTGAGACCCCTTCTGTATTTTTTCTTCTTCAGCATCCATTCTGGAGGGGGAACTGAGTTAATTTGCGATTGTGCCAAATCAGAGAGGTGTAAGAAATACTGATTTATTTATTTGCATTTATGAAGCGCTCACACAGCCCAGGGGCATCGAGGCGCTGTTACAGGATCACGTCTTAGTTGCATGATGTGGTGGTATTGATCAAAAAGCCTACCTTGCAACCCTTTTTTGCTTAATGGAGTTGGTATGTGAGGGCCGTTAGGATTGCTGTGTCATGTTTCAGTAATGGTCATCAATGACGGCTGGAGTAAGTGGAAATCAAATTAGTTGGCACTGAAGGATGTACTGTTGCATAAGGTTTGTCATTCTAGAGTTACAGTGTATGTCCTATGGGGGGGCAAATAGAATGGAGAGGGGGAGGGTGACCAGATTGTCCAAACTAGGAATGGAGACTGCGTTGCAAAGAAATATAATATACACATGTGCTAAGCCTCAAAATTGATTTAGCACACCAACATGGTTAAGCCCAAATAATAAGTAGATCACAGTTTGCTTAATTTCTGTGAGATCTGGGGTATATTGAGTGTCTTTCGGTGTCATTTTAGGATAGTAACATCTAATTCAAGAGCATTTTGATTGATTATAAGATGTTCAAGGAGATTTTCTGTCTTTTTCTGCATTGCTCGACGTCACTAATGATGATATTGTGTAATGGGGCCACTAAAAGAGAAATGGGTGTAGATTGCTCACATTTATCCGTCCTCAATCCATTCCTTATTTTATTTGCATTCTACCATAACGGGCACATTTCTGATGTTTATTGGTTTTACGTGTAGCCATAACGTCCCATTAACAAAGTTTTTTCAGTAAATTTCATGGGTTTCTACCAGTGCATGCTAATTTCCTACAACTTAGTAATATCAGACTTACCCCAATATAGCAACATTTTTGTTCAATTTTCAGTTTCACCTTAAAACTCTGCAATTCCCCGCCTTCTAACATCATTTGTAACACTTCTATACACTTTTTGCAACCTTTTCCACTATTTTTGGGTCTGTCAAGAATCAGATCCGTGAACGTCTGACGTCATTGCAGACTTTTCTGACAGCGTCACGTGACGTCGCACGCGGGGCATGATATCGTGCCCACACTTCTCAAGTAGGGCCGTGCTTCACGGACAGTTTGGAACCTCAATTTCTGCTGATCTAGGAATTTTCAAACTGAAAATGTACCCTTGCACAGCTCCTACACCTATTATTACTCATTATTCATTAACAATCTACCACAGAGCATATACTTGGAAGAATATTAGCAAAACTGCTATTTATCTTAACAATGGTATCAGCTATTGCCATCCCTCCTCCCCAAGAGCCACCACCACCACCATCAGCAGGAGGACCTACACAACAAAAAAATCTGTACTTCCAAAGACAATGAAGAGGACCAAGATGATGAGAAAGAGGAAATGCCTACCTCTAGCACCCAGAGAGAATCATGGGTGTGGCAGTTCTTTACCACTGTTGGGAATGTACCAAAGGCTAAAGTTCCCAGACAGAAATACACTAAGTATTGTACTCAGTCACGAACTACCTGGACTGTACTCCTAAGGGACCACCTCCATGTGCCAGCACACCAAATCCAACCACTGCAATGCTCTCAGAAAGGTTGTCCCTTTCTTAGCAAGTTGTAGGCTGTCTTCCTCTACCTCATCTTCCTCAACCAATACTCAAAGCACACAGCCTATTTCTGTGGGACACACAATCACACAGGCTACATTGCAAGCAATAAAAGAGGCTGTTTATCCATATCTTTAAAAGACAACAGTACTCTGTATATACTGCAAAACACCGCTCTGTAGGGGGGGAGCAATTTCAAAGTGCTATTGAAGCTATAATCAAGGAGCATGAGAAACCCTGCTCCCTACCTTAGATGTAACACACGTGCAACCTCTTCCCCTGTCCACAGGCCCCTCCATATTAGTGCTAGACGCCACTTCCCTCATTGACCTCCCCACCTTACTTTCTGACCTCTCCTGCAAAAAAGAAAATAAAAAAACAACAAAAAAGGTTCCTTTATGAACCACATTTCACAGTTAAAAATGAGGACAAAAAAAATAATCTTATAGACTCCATTTACTTTACATTTCTCAGTAAAGAAGATAGACTGAATACGTTTTTCCAACATTCCCATTAGCATTTTGTGTTATGCTAATGAAAATAAGGTGACATGTGTCCCCGATTCCAGGGGCTGGAAAGAGGGATAATGGCACGGCAGCCCAAGTTATGGTCCAAGCGAAACTAGGGCAGATAACAAGGACTCCGGACCATTATCCCCTGTTCCAGCCCCTGCATAGAGGGGTGAAGGCCATTAGCACCCCAGGCTGCCAAAGCGGTAAATCGGGTGCTTAAAATAAATGATTTTCCTTCCCACAGTGGGACACGCGCAGCGTCCCACTGTAGGAAGGAAAACCCTTTTCCAAGATGGCCACCATGGACAGGGAAGGGGGGCTCTGTATGAAGCCCCTCTCCCCTTTCCATGGTGGCCTGCGGGAGGCAAAGAGAAGGAGCGAATGTGGCGGCAGCGCCTGCCGCCACCAAAATAAAGTAAGTAGTGGTGGTGGGTGGTGAATAAAAAATGGACGGAGTATGGGGAAGAATATGCCGGTGGGGAGAGCCGGCTGTCAGGTGGCTTGGAAGGTGGGCTTGTATTAGTGGTTCAAGCCCCTGTTCCTAGCCACCTCATTGGCTGGCTACCCCACCCAGAGTGCTAATGTACAATTGTATATTAGAGAAAAATATAAAATGACAGAAACAATTGTCTCTCCCAAATACTTTTCTCTAGCCTACAAAAAGGTCCATAATTGATGGACCTTTACAACTATCCACAGTCTCCACAGTCCCCTTTGCACACAATGGATCATTAAAACACCCGGATGGCAAGTGCACACCATCGCACAGGGCAGCCCTTCTACCCTTTTTAATTTTATATTTGTAACTCTCCCTCAATGCCTGCTTTCAAACAGTCACACATATATCCACTAATCACTTCCAAAAACTATACATATAACCTCATGAGCATATTAATATTCTACACACCAACTGCTACTTAACAATCTTTTACAAATCTTTTGCATCTGCATTTCCCTTACTTATACAAAAATACAATGCTCCTATAAATGCACATATGCTTTGTGCAGTGAGAGAAGTGCATAAATATAAGGAGCAGTACAGATGGACAAGTGCTCATGAGAACCCAGGAGGGAAATGACAAGGTATGCCAAGGTGGGACCCCACTGGGTAACTAATGGAGCAGAGGTGTCCCAAGTGTGGGTTGTATCTTAACCATAACATCCCTTTCACAACGTTTTTTTCTGTGAATTGAACACGTTTTTATAAGTGAAACTGCTTCATGGTGTTACATCACTATATATAAGTATTAATAATTCCTTTTTTCATATATATGATAGAACTATAAACCTCCGTAAGAGACATATTTTTTGCAACACATAATTATGTCTGTTGTTATGAGCAGTGCATGCTGGGGATGGAAATCATCGTTCAATTGCCTATGGCATAAGACTCCACCATGACCCCAGACGAACCAAACCATACCTGTTATCACTACATCTACCCTGCATCCTAGCTCAGTGTCCACTATACCCTAATAATGTAACCAATGACCAGTGCTCATGGCTTACAACCATGGCCAGTCTCCACATCCATGGGTCATAGGCTGCAGACATGCCGCGTTCCCAAATGAGCAAATCAGAGTACACATTTCTGTTTGCTGAGGGCCAGGCCCACTACCCAGACACCAAATGTATATGACTAGTTTTTCAACTTACATTCTTAGGTTTTCGAAAAATAAAACACAAGACATATTTCCAAAAACATGCTTTCAGGTCTGTGCCAATGCTCATTGCACAGGTTTGATGTGATCTAGTCCACCACTTCAGGCTGTAACCGCAAGCAGAATATTTGTTCCCATTCTGCACGCCCCAACAAACAAATTACAGTACGCATTTCACCTTGCTCACGGCCAGGTCCATTGCCCAAACACCAATGTTATATCACTGTGGTCCTTACATTTTACACTTTAGAAAAATAAAACACAGGACATACTTGCAAAACCATGTTTTCCAGTTCTTCCTGTCCCTCCTAGAGCATATTTGCTACAATCCCCTCCAGCACTTCAACCTGTACCCACAAGCACATTTTTCTTCCCTTTCAAACCTATCCCAATTTCGAAAAACGTTACCACATAGTCGGTCTCTGGTCACCATGTCCACTTAACCCCATTGCTGGTCCCTTGTGGTCATGGTCAGTAGCCAGATGACCCGGACAATCTGGCCACTGCCCATGGACACAGGAATATATTTTTTTGTACCTACATCATGACGTGTCTCAAAAAATAAAGCACTGACACATTTGCAAAACAATGCTTTCAGGTGCTTGTCAATGCTCCTTGCAAGAGTTTGTTGCAAATCCGCCCATTTTTCTTTTTTCAAAAATGTCAAAATGTACGTCCATACAATAGTCATTAAACTTAGCCCCCACATGACTTTACACAAACATTCAAGTTTGGGTCTATAATCTTTCTGAAAACCTTTGTCCACATTCATCGAATGGCAACAAAGTTATAAGCCATCTAAAAATGTTGAGACCACCCCTCTAATTTTGCCCCCTCTTGACAAAATCCCACCAAACTTTGCAAAAACATTTATATCCAGATCTAACATCTTGTTGCAAACATTTGTGCTTATTCACTAAATACCACCACATTTACAAGCCTTTACTATATTTTGGGACCCCCCCTCTAATTTTGCCCCCTCTTGACAAAACAGCACCACACTATGCAAAACCATTCAGAATCAGGTCGACAATCAAATTCCAAAATGACATGCAGTTACATTGAGTGGCGCAAAAGTGATATGCCATCCAAGAACTACTTTTCATCAACCCTGAAAGGCAAAAATATGCATGAATGCCCCCGAACATCTGAGATGTTGACGAACATCACAGGGCTGTCCCCAAACTGTTCATGGACATCGGAGATGAAAAAGCGCTTTTTGGGCTTTTTATGGCCAAGTCCCATCCCATCCTCATCATCCCCCGCGTCACCAGAGATTGTTTCATTAGTTTTGACAAGTGCAATGCTGCATTTTTCAATATGATTTTACTGCGTGGTTCACAGACAGCGGCTGCTGTCGGCGAATCCAACATAGCGGGCATTTCCCAAAAAGATGACGCACCTCACGCTTTTAACCACCCAATCAACATGCGCATCCGATGTCCATGGACAGCACGCCAGCCTCTGGGCCAATGGGAGGTCTGTCCAGGGAGCAAACAGGAAAGTGAGTCCACAGACAGAACCCAGATATCACTAATTTGTTTTTTACCTATTTTTTGGCCGTTTAAAAAAACTACAGGAATGATTTACACCAAATTTACAAAAGCACAATTTTGGGACCAAGCCCCCAATCCTGGCACAAATTTGGTGAACATTCATCCAGCGTTTTGGGCTGTAGGAGTGAGCAACATTTTTTTCCCATTGTGTCTATGGGAAAAACACATGCATTTTGGGATTCCCCTTATAACTTTGCCTGCCCTGTACGAAACCTCACCAATTTTCACAGAATCAATTTGACAGGGCCATATACTTTTATTGCAAAGTTTTGTGAGGATTAGTCCAGAGGGGATGAAGTTATAAGCCGCCCAATAAAAGCTCTTCCTATGGGTTGAGCAACTTAACCTTAACTACAGCACCGCTACCACGGGTGTTGATTTGGTGGTGAAAGGCGTGAGGTGCATCATATTTTTGGGAAACACCCGCCATTTTGGATTTGCAGACAGCGGCCATTGTCCGTGAACATTGCTGTAAAAACATAATAATAAACACAACATTGCACTTGTCAAACTAATGAAACAATCTCTGGGGAGGTGGGGGGTGATGAGGATGGGATTGGATATGGCTCTAAAAAAAGCCTAAAAATGGGCAGCTTTTCATCTGTGATGTCCGCAAACAGTTTGGAGACAGCCAGTGATGTTCGCGAACACCTCAGATGTTCGGGGGATCCATGCATATTTTTGCATTACAGGGTTGATGAAAAGTAGTTTTTGGATATCGTGTAACTTTGGCGCCATTCAATAAAAATGTATGAAGCTGTGTGAATTACGTTGTGATATTATTCTAGACGTGACCTTGAATGGTGCTAGAACGTTTGGTGCTGTTTTGCCAAGAGGGAACAAAATTAGAGGGTGGGTACCAAAATATTTGAAAGGCTTACGGATCTGCACAAAAACTGCAAACATATTTAAGACCCGGATTTGAACGATTTAGGAAAATTTGGTGGGATTTTGTGAAATGGGGGCAAAATTAGAGGGGGGGTTAACATTTTTAGATGGGTTATAACTTTGTTGCCATTTTTAATGTGCACAAAAGATTTTAGAAAGATTATAGACTAAACCTTGAATTTTCTGCAAAGTCTGTTTGGATTTTGTCAACTGGGAGCTAAGTTATATGACAATTTTATGTACGTACATTTTGACACTTTTCAAAAAATAAAACATGGGTGGATTTTCAGGAAAGTTGGACAAGGAGCATTGGCTCGGACCTGAAAGGATGGTTTGGCAAATGTGTCTGTGTCTTATTTTTTGAAGTGTCATAATGTAATTACATAAGATAGTCACATACCCTTGTTGACTGTGGTATAGCCGGTGGTCGTGGGCAATGGCCATATTGTCCAAGTCATGGCCTGTGGCCATGGGCAGTGGCCATGACTCGGATAATCTGGCCACTGGCCATGACCACAATTAACTGGCAATGTGGTTAAATTGGGCATGGCCACGAGAGACTGGCTAAGTGGTGATTTTATTTCAAAATGAGGATAGGTTTGAATGGGAAAATAAATTCTGCCGGCTAAAATTCAGTCCGTAACTACAGCCTGAAGTGCTGCACAGGTTTGCATCAACAGATCGCTGTGACTATCACTACATACACTCTGAGACAATGCTAATCAGCAGATAATTACGAAGCACGCTTAACCAGTTGCTCACAGGGTCACCAGGGCACCCCTTGAAATTATTACCCACCCTTATTTGCGACCATAGTGGGGCACGATTTTAGGATTGGATGCTGATCTCATTTCCACAACCGTGCAGCAATGACTGGCCCACAATTCCTATGCCTTGAGAAAAGAGTCGCAATACCTGTCAGCTGGGTTCTAACAATAAACATAGCATCAAGAATGGTTTTAAAGACTGCTTCATTACAACAACAGTTACTTATTAAATAACCCAGTGCTGAGGTGAACAGGGCTCACTCTCCTATTCGAAACCTAACACTTGAAGAAGGAAGGGCACCTTCACAAAAGAACCCCATCACCAGCAGCAGGGTAATCTGTTTAAAGTACTACATGAAGCGTAGTGATAATAGTGTACTCTGATTTCATTATTGAGGCATGCAGCATGGCCGATCCCTAAGTTTGAATGGGAAGAAATATTTTACATGTGGCTACAGCCTAAAGTGCTGCACTGAATGACAACAAACCTGCATGAGAAGCATCAGCAAGGACCTGAAAACATGGTTTTGCAAATCTGTTTTGTGTTTTATTTTTCCAAAGTGTGCAGATGTAAGCTCAACAAATAGTGATGTAAATTTGGTGCAAGGACAGTGGACCTGGCCCTCTGCAAGGATGAATGTCTACTCTGAGTTACTTATTGGGGCATGCAACATGGCTGAAGCTCTAGGTTGAAATGGGAAAACAAATTATGCTTGCGGCTGCAGTACGGAGTGCTGGATGGGATTGCAGCAAACTTGCATGAGGGGCATCAGCAAGGACCTGAAAGGATGCTTTTAAATCTGTCCTGTGTTTTATTTTTTGGAAACTTTGGAAGCTCAAGTACAAAAAATAGGGATATACTTTTCTGCCATGGGCAGTGGCACAAAAATAGTGATATAAGTTTCGTGTGTGGACAATGGGCCTGGCCCTTGGGAAGGACAAATGGCTACTTTGATTTACTTATTGGGGCATGCGGCATGGCCAAAGCTGTAGGTTTAGATGGGGAAAGGAAATGAGCTTCCGACTGTAGCCCAGCGTGCTGGACGGGATAGCAGCAAAGTTGCGGGCATGCAGCATAGCCAAAGCTGTAGGTTGAAATGGAAAAAAAAACTGTTTGCAGCTGCAGGCCTGAGTGCTGGACGGGATTGCATCAAAGTTTTGCGAGGAGCATAAGCAAGGACCTGAAAGGATGCGTTTGGAAATCTGTTCTGTGTTTTACTTTTTAAATTGTCGAAACGTAAGTACAAATAATAGTGATATAACTTTTCTGCCATGGGCAGAGGGCCTGGAATTCGGCAAGGACAAATGTCTACTCTGATTTGCCAATTAGGGTATGCACTGCTGGGTATATCGTCGTTTCATCGACAGTCATTTTTACGACTGCTTTTTTTACATGTGCACAGTTACGAAAAAGGTCATTGAAATTTTGGGGGGGTGGGAAAGGGCAGATAAGGGGCTGGAGGTTTGGGAAAAGTTAAATATAGGTGGGGAGTGGGTTTTGGGGGAAACCCCCCAAAAGAAACCATTTTAATGACATTTTTCATAATTGTGTACTCATAAAAAAGTCATCCGTAAAAATGACTGTCGATGAAAGAACATAGAACCGTGCTGCTGATAACGGCTCACATAATTATGTGTTGCAAAAAATATGTTTGTTAAAGGAGGTTTATAGTTGTTTCATATATGTTAAAAGAGGAATTAAAAATAACTTATATACAGTGAGGTAACATTATGAAAAATGTTCACTTATGAAAACTTATTCAATTGACAAAACAAACATTTTGAAAGGGACGTTACCGTTAAGATGTATCCCACCCTTGGGACTCCTCTGTCCCAGCAGTTAGCAAGTGGCCTCCCATCCTAGAATTCCTTGGCACTTCCCTCCTGGGCTCCCTGGAGCACTTGTCCATCCGTTTTGCCCCTTTTATTTATGCACTTCTGTCACTGCACAATGAATATGTGCATTTATAGGAGCACTATGTACAATTTGTGGTATAAGTATGGGAAATGTACATGCAAAAGATTTGTAGAACATTGTTAAGTGGCAGTTGGTGGGTGGAAGTTGAATATGTTGATAGTCTACATGTCGAGTTTTTTTAAGTGATTGGTGGATATATGTGTGACTGGTTTAAAGCAGGCAATGAGGAAGTGTTACAAACATAATAATAAAAAGAGTAGAAGGGGTGTTTTTTGTGATGGTGTGCATGTGTCATCCGGGTTTCTAATAAGCCATGGGCTAGGCAGGGGAATTCAGAGACTGTGGATAGTTATAAACGGCAATGGATTATGGTTTTTATTGTATACTAGAGAACAGAATTTCAGCCAAATATTTGTTTCTGTGTTTTTTTCTTTTTCTCTAGTATATAATTGCCCATTATTTCCATTATTATAGTAGAAATTGCTAATGGCATTTATTGAATCTAACTACTTTACTGAAAAATGCAAAGTAGATGGAATCTATTAGCTTATTTTGTTAGTTCTATTTTTTGTCTGTGAAAGGTGGTTCCAAAAGGAACCTTTTTTAATGTTTTTTATTTATTTTTAAAAAGAGAGGGAAGGGCACCAACCACACATGTAGAAAGGCAGGGTGAAAGGGGAAGATGTTGCATGTCTGTTAAAGCAGTGTTTCTCAAGCTCCTTGATAAGCTTCAAAAGCACTTCGAAATTGCTCCCCCCTGCAGAGTGGCGTGTTGCAATATATAGTGCACTGTTGTTTTTGAAAGATATGGATCAACAGCCTCTTTTATTGCTTGCAAGGCAGCTGGTGGGATTTTGTTGCCCACAGAAGTAGGCTCTGGGGTTACAGGATTGGTTGAGGAAGATGAGGTAGAGGAAGACAGCCTACTACTACCTAAGAGCGTTGTGGTGGTTGGATTTGGGGTGGGGTGGTGGCGCATGGAGGTGGTCTCGTAGGAGTACTGCCCAGGTTGTCTGCGAGTGAGTACAATGTTGTTAGAGGTAGGCACTTCTTCTACCTAATCTTCCTGGTCTTCTTGATTGTCTTTTGAAGTATTCCACTTCTTTCGTTGTGTAGGTTCTCCAGCTGGCAGTGTTGTTGGCTCTTGGGGAGGAAGGATGGCAATAGCTGATGCCATTTTTTAAATAAATAGCTGTTTTCCTAATATTCTTCCAAGTATGTGCTGTGTAGGTTTAGGAGCTGCACAAGGGTAAATTCTGACCTTCAAAGTTCCTAGAGCAGCTGAAAAATGCAGTTCCAAACTGCTTGCGAAGCACACATCCATACGCATAGTGCGGATGGATTAGCGGACACATCATCATGCCGTGCGCGTGCCTGTGATCATATGACACTGTTCGGAAAGTCTGCTATGATGTCAGACGTTCGTGAACATCGGCAAAAATTAACAGTGGACCATTCTGGAAAAGTTTCTTTTTCAAATAAAAATATAGGCACAATTAAACAAAATAAAATAAAGTAGAGGAGCCCTCCTCCCAACCGTTTGCACCCACTTCGAACACTGATCTTTAGTCCTTGATAAATGGGCCCCTTGCTGGTGGAAAGAAATTAATGAATGCCAGGTAGGCTGGGAGGTAAGCATACAAACATTTTCATGAGAATACCAAATGCTTGTTAAGTGTAAAAAATGCAAACAACATCCCCACTGTGATTGTCCGATACAAGTGAAATCCCAATGGCCCAGACATGAAAGAGTAGAGTTCCCCAAGAAAGAAATATAGGTCCCAGTAACAAAAGACTGCTGCCCTGGTAGATTTTCTTTATGCTTTGGAGGCTGAGTCGGGCTGAAGTGGCCGTGGCTGTGATGAGATCACAAAGAGCACCCCAAGGCTGTGAGCCATGGACGAGGTACTGAGTAGGTCGGGGGGAATGAGATTGGAGAAAGAATTGTGAAGTGGGCATTGGGGGCTGGTAGAGAGACCACTTCAATCTTTGAGGTGTTGAGTATGAGGCAGCATAGGGCCATCCAATGGTGGATGGTGGAGAGGCAGTTGGTGAATTGATCAGAGATTGCAGGAGCGAGGAAGGAGAAAATGTCAGAATATCAATGGCAAAGAGGTGATCGCTGAAGCAAAAGGAGGGAATTGATTTTCAGAGGGACATGGTGTCAAGGATAATGAGGAGTGAGCTTAGTAATGAGCCTTGGGGAACACCAATGGTGAGGAGTGTTGGGGAGAAGGTCCTGTATGTCCATAAGATGGAGAATGAGTGCTCAGAGAGATAGAAGGAGTCCCACACAAGTGTAGTGTTTGTGAAGCCGAGGGAGAGAGAGTTTGGAGAAGGGAGGGGTGATCCACAGTGGCAAGGGCTGCTAAGAGGTCAAGAAGAATTAGGTTAAAGGAGAGGCTGGAGTGGTGGGCAATGGTTAGGAGGTTAGTGACACGGTTAAGAGCAGTCTCTGTGGAGTGTTTGGATAGAATCCATAGTAAATAAGGTCAGAGAGTGAGTGATCCTCGAGGCATATTAATATTCAGTTGAAGAGAAGCCCTCACAAGACTTTTGAGGTGGTTGGTTATATGAGAGACTTGTCTATAGAATGAGAGATTATTGGAGTCGGAGGTCATTGTAGCTGTTTTGTAATAGGTGGAGAAGATACAAGTAGAGCGATAGAGTTTAATTTATGTATAGAGTGAAGCAGAGGTGATAAGTGCTAGACCCTTAACCAATTGCAGGGTGAAGGGGGTCGGGAGGAGTGAGGAAAGTTTTGACAGAGTAATGGAGGGTGTAGGAGGAGGTGAGGTGACGATTAAGTTTGGGGGCGACAGGCTGGACAGTGGGTCAATTATTTTGGTGATTTTGGAGGAGACATAATAGGCAAAGTCATTGACTGATGGAAAGGAGGATAGGAGCAGCTATTGGGGGGAAAGCATGGCCTTTAGAGTCAGGAATATATTTCATGTAAAGAGGTAAGGAGATCAGAGTAGTAGGAGTGCTAACATTGATTGTGCTGGTGAGGGCAACAGAGAGATTGTGTAGGCAGAGAGCAGAGTGGGGTTATCTATTGTTATGACAGTATTGCATGTGGCGATGCATGGTTAACTTCAGCATTTGAGTAGCTGGGGGGATCGAAGGCTGGGGTCATAAGAGGAAGGGGCTGAAGGAGTTGAATGGATAGCGATCATAGAATGGGGTGGACAGAGAGTAGAAATCAAGCAGGCAAGCTCAATAGTTTGGGAAATAGGAGGAGAAAAGAGCTTGAAATGAGACTTTAACCAGGTTGAGGTTGGGGACCACAGAGTCAGGTTTTAATTTGTGTTTGGTGATAGATGAGAGAGAGGGGAGCATGAAAGATGGGGGGATACAGATGATTGTGAAGTGGATGAGCGAGTGGTCAGATGGGAGTCAATTGTGATAACAGAGTAGATTAGGGTGGATGAAAGGAACATGTGATCAAGACAGGTGTCTTGAGAATGAGTGGGAATGTTGTGAAGGTTGACTAATGAGTTGTTAGGGAGCATGGTGGATTCAAGTTCAAGCTGAAGGACATTTGACTTTCTGGAAAGATTAAGGTCACCCAGTATGACAACAGGGATTTTCAGAGATAGCTTTTAAAGATTCAGATCGGAGAAGAGCATGATATGATATGATATGATACGGCATTTGTAACGCGCCTATACACAAGTGTTTCAAGGAGCGACGAGGCAGGGGGGGAACAAGGGGAGACAGACAACGATCCTACTAGGCCAGGTGTCATTCAGATCGCGCAAGTGCAAGGGGGAAGGGAGAGGGTAAAGTGCAGTACAGGGTTATTAGCATACAGCATACAGCATACAGGATAAATAACAAGGGCCATCTGGTGGCAAGTGCGAGGTAAGTGCAGACAAGTGCTGGGAAGGGGGGCTGTAGGGATACAGACACAGTCCCGTAGTGCAGGGGTTGCCAGGGAGGCAGTGCAGGGGAGAGTGGCTGGGCCAAGGACCGAGAACGGTGAGTGGCCCAGTTGCAGATTCCGTGCAGTTTCGGTAGTATTAGCAGGGGAGAGGGGGAGAGAAAGCGGAGGCAAAGAGAAAGGTTTTGAGGTGCTTCCGGAACCGGAGATGGTTCTCCTCAAGTTTCAGGGAGGCAGGAAGGCTGTTCCAGAGGGAGGCCCCTGCAGCGGAGAGAGATCTGCCCCAACTCCTTGTTTGGAGAAGCGGCTGACCCTGAGGGAGTTGGAGGCGGATGAATGAAGAGCTCGAGAAGGAAGACATTTAGGAAGAGAGAGTTGAAGGTATTTTGGCCCAAGGCCCCAGACGGCCTTGTGGACAATGCAGAGGGTTTTGAACTTGATCCTCGCAGTCACTGGGAGCCAGTGTAGTGATTTCAGTCCTGGAGAGATACGGTCCCTGGGCTTGAGGCCAAGGACAAGTCTGCAATGCACCAGGAGCTGAAAAGTGATATGTTCAAAGGAGGAGGGAGGGAAATCCATAGGAGGAAGGTACCAATAGCACTATTTGTTTAGTGTGAGAATAAAGCAAAGTCAATATAGACAGCTGCCCAGGATTTCCCTTCCCCAAATGCAATTACAGAGTGCATTCGCAAAAATCGGATTGTATGTCCCACTTCCAATATCTCAATGATTTTAGTAAAAGGAATGTAGTAAGTCAGAGGGCGGATGCCATCCCCCGTGTATTTTAGAGGCCGTGTGTGTAAAATGCAAAACCTTGGACCTCATTATAAGTTACGCTGTAAGGTAGCACCGTTGCTACCGTACCGCCATACTACAAGCTGTGCTCACGGGTGCCGCACTGCCTGCCAGGTCAGACCTGGCGGGCACACAGGCACCCGCGAGCACAGCAAGTCGGATGCACCAGCACCGTTGTAAACGGTGACTCTGCATCCGACGTCCGCATTCCCATTGAGCCCTATGCGGCTCAAATGGGAATGGGTATGTACCGGGCCCAGCACCCGTGAAAGGGCAATTACTGGGTCCTGCTGGGCCGGAATAGCCTGGTAATTGCCCATTTGCGGGTGCCTGTCCCGGATGCGAGTAATGAGGCCCATTGTCTTTTTTTATGCTGACCTGGTACTGCACCACGCTCGGCGGATTTGTGGGCAGGGAACACCACTGCACCATGAGGAGGAAGGATAGCCCAGGGGCAACACTTTTATCCTGAAATCAGGATTACGCAGTGCAGCACAAGTTTGAATCCCGATCTGCGTTTAGAAACCAATTGCTGGTATTATGTGCGTTATAAAAGAACAATTATAATAATATAACGTGATTAAAACCAACGAACAGCTAAAGATGGTCATGTTTCGGGACTGCATGATCCATGGAAAACATTGGTATTGATTCTTGGAGTTTAAAACATGCACAATTTAGAACGTTTTCAAAACACTATTAGACGAAAATATTCTTTCTTGGTTTTTTTGTCTATGTTGATTTTATGTAAAGCAAACGACATTCGTCCTGTGCAAATTGTATGGTTATGCAAAGCCAATTGAATGAAATGTGCATATTGCACCTTGATATGCGTATGGGAAATTAATCCCCCCACTTTCTTTTTTTAGGACTTGGCTCCTGGCGGATGAAAAGAAGCAGAATAACCTATGATGCAATGGAATAGACTCTGCACTTACTAAGGATTGGAAGTAAGAATGGAAAACACCATAATAGAAGCATTGATTATTCCAATTTCCCATAGTGCATTGCAATCCTGTCATCGACCATGATTAAGTAACAAAGTAGATTTCCTCATGTGTTGTGGGCTGTTTACTTGCACCTATGTGTTGCTCACGAAAAGGGTGCACAGTGCTTTGCAGCTTCCAATCTTAATTCCACTACCTTAACGTGTTTTACTTGCAGAAAATGGAGAGCTCAAACGTAATAATGTAAGAAGTGCCTTTCCTGTATATGAAACGTGCTGTTTCTGCTAATCTGAAAGTATTTCCACACCGCGTGGCATGTCGAATATTCACTAAGAAATGGAAAATGGTAAACATTTAATATCATTTAATATCATGCATTAAAAAAAGAATGAAAGAGCAAGCGACAACTGTGCAAATAAGACTCTGTGTAGGAAGGAGAAAGCTCTGCATGTGGGCCTTCTGTGCTCGTGGATTCAACCTCGGACATGTAATGGATGAAAACTGGAGACAGAAAAAGCAATAAGCGTGCCAGACTGCAAGCCATAGAGTTCGACATAGTGCTGAGGACGCAAGGGAAGACATCCTGAAACGAAATCAATGACCGTGTGCAAGGGTGACTTATTTTTACATCCTCTAATGCACAAGTAAAAGCATGTTGTCCCATGTTCTTTCCATTAAGCAGATTCCAGGTCTACTAGTATTGACGGTTTCTAGTTGTGGGACTGTCTGTTCTGGGGAATTCGGCAGTATTAGAAACAGATAACAACATATTTAGCCTGTCATGGGTTCGCATACGTCTACAGTACTCAAGCAGCACACCAAAAAGAGCTATACTTCCTAGAAGGCGTGTGCACTTACCAAGAAAAGCAGCTTGAGGGGGTTTGCCTTAAAAGGCCTCTGTAACGGTGCAATGTAAACCTTTAAGCTTGGCCGGGTGCAGTTCAATGTGTTTAATAATGATTATTTGACTAACTACTGGGCAGTGTTTTCTCCAATGTGGCTGCATATACAATGTGATTGGAAATCAAGCAACATAGTCAAACAGCAGATAGATTGCTACTGAACTTTCAAGCATAGACAATGAACATATTTTCCTCAGAGATTGTATTTGCTTATCTGCCCAGCCATTGAGGGCTGTACATTGGAAGGTGCTCACTGTCTTACGGGCAGGCATTATCAAGGAAGTCTGCTTTTAAGCAGTAAAGTAGCTTATTTCTCGGGTTACAGATGCTCAAACACGAGTTCATCTTCCGTAACTACTGAAAATCGTGTTTTACTGGTGCACTTAGAAAATGCATATTTAAAAATAAATATTCCATTGCAGTTATGCACAAAGATTTGTGTGTTTTAATTAATGCATTTCCACATAGACACGTTAGCAATTTAGAGTGCTAAGGAGGACAGTGCGATTTTCAATAAAAAGAGCTGCCAGTGTCATGCCTGTCTAAAAACATTTGTTATTCTTCCTTAGAAATTCATTATTGAGCGGCTTAATAATTATGAGGAGATTTTGGCCAGGCTTAGAAGGTCCTTATCAAGTTCTATCGTAGGGATATAATCATGCAGATTCTGTCATAAATTGGTTTTAGTCTATGTCCACGTTTTAACTTTTGAAGGATACTTTCATTTCATGCTGGTGTTTGTCGGTGAAGTAGAAACAGAACTTCGGTGTAGAAAGCAGCTGGAAAGTGTGGTCCCATCACTGACGGTGTATTATGTATGGAGACACAGCACACAACCTTTCACAAGCATTAGCATTGTCAAAGAATTAAAAGCAGACCACGGAAAATGATGTAAAATTGGTGGGTCATATTTTATTTTATCCCGCAATATGTTGTCATTTTGAGGCTGTTGCTTTCCAAATGTAATGCAAGGTAAATTGTGTTCCATTTTCACTCATATATTTAAACTAGCGTTTAACATAGCAGCGGCCAAGCTGGTTATTATGCCTCGTTCTTGGAATATGCCTAAAGCCTTAGAGCAGTCTGGGCACACATCTTGTGATGCGAGGGGGATCAGTAATAAAGGACTAAACACATACATATACTTAAAATAGATAAGGATGCAATGAGAAACGATTCTGTTAAAAGTAAGTCGAGCAGCAGACGATAAACTGCCCTAAGCAGTTGTATCCCATTCCTTGATCCTCACCCCACGTGATAGCAATGCTAGTTGAAACGCATATATGTTATAGTTGAACACACTGACATCATTACAATCGCACCCCAATCATAGTAGGGGAGAACACACACACACCTACCGGAAATGAAAGGGACTGCTGAGAATCATGGGAGCAAGGAGCGGGCTTAAGGCTTTGACAGGATAGGATGGATGCTCCACTTCCGGGTGACATACTTGTTTACAATGATCTACCCGTAACATGACCTACTATTTTTACAGACAACTGTGGTATCTGAATGAAAGGCCCCTTTAAGAGTACACACACACACGCACACACACACACACCCACCCCCCCCACCCCCCCCAGGGCGGGAAGAGGGCGGAAGGGGAGGGACATGGGGAACTTTAAGGCAGTTGAATGTTACATATGGATAAAGAAGGTTGATACCAGCAGTGGCTCTGCATGTTCTTGGTAAGACTGCAGATGATTGAGTGAGGGGGTGACCCCCAACAACTTAAAACGAGGCCGACGAATACCACGTCGTGCCCAGTGAATGCGGGAGAATAATGAAAGTGGCCCAGCAGTAAATGAGGATGGGACAGTGGACCCAGCCGCATGACTGACAGAAGATGACCAGCGGAAAGGAGGGTGCAGTAGACCCGACCCGGCAGGAACACGTGTACGAATAGCAGCAGAGGTGAACAGACAGAAACACGGTACACGCACCGGTGGCAGAGAAGACCGGTGGCATACAGGAAGAGTGGCGCCGAAGGGTGCCGAGAAGGAAGACGTAAAGAAGCCGATGAGGAGTGCCGTTAGGGAGGAGCACTGCAGGCAGACCGAAGAAGAGGAACCCGGCAGCCCACACCGGTGAAGGAGAGAGCAGGGAGGAGTAGAGCCCGGTGACCTGTACAACAGCATGAGTGGACGAAGTAGAGGTGAGCCGGCAGCCCGCAAGTGCCCAGCAACCTGCACAGTCACGAGAGCTAGCAGAGAATGAAGAGCCAACGAAGAGCCCAGCAGCCCGGGTCGGGACACGGAGAAGCCCGTCCAACGAGAAAAGGACCACCGCTGCCGAACAGGAGGACTGCAAGAGTACACCGGTAAGAGGCCCCACACCCTTCCCCCACTGCTGCATGTCAAGTGCCAACAACCAGACTACGCAGCTCAGAAGGGCAGCGACGGGGGGACAAATCCACAAAATGCACCGCAGCCAACACACCCACACAGGCGCTACGAAATCCCCATATAATAATTGCACATGGTGGGGAATAATGCAAAAAGGAAGGGATTAAAACAAGGCCATGAAAAAAAATATACAAAAAAAAGGGCACCTAGCAACAACTACCACCACGTTAGCCCCATCTACTCCTCACAATGTCATCAGACCACCAGCCACATGAACCAACGGGCCACACGCGAGCAACATCTGCAAATACAGAAAGTGCACAACAATTGCAATAAAAACAGACACCAGCAAAGAAAAGACATGCTATAAACAACCTGCGACCTGGCCCATCAGCAAAAGCCAGCTCAAGCACATGGACCAAGGAAAAGCAGACAGGATGAAACAAAGTAAATGCCAAAGTGCCACCACAAACTAGTGAAACCCCCAGACACAGCACCACATGAGTGCAGAGGAGGGCAGAAGCCCAAGGAACGGGTGCAACAGAAGCCCAAGGAACGGGTGCAACCAACGGTGATACAGTCAAATTTGTGCGGGAAGCCCATGAACTCGATAAACGGCCTCTAGGCCGTCTGCTCAACATCCCTGGCTGCCCCAACCAGCACACCTGAAGTGGCACCCTCAAACTCAGGGTGGGAAACCCACAAAGAGGACGATACCTAAGAGGGAAGCACTACCCTCAACAACCCAAGTCTGCCACGCGGCATAGGAGCCTGCCATGTGAGCGAGTAATCAAATGAACCACTGGCACCTGTGCCACCCTATCACTGCAACCATGACAGAGCCAGCACAGGCAGCTGCAGACGCAGGGACAGCCCCTGTTGCCAATGCCAGCCTTATGAGGAGACCAAGCCCATTTACACTTAACCCACACCATGACCAGGGCCAGCGTTGGGAAGAATGGGTTGAGGAAATTGAAGACTTTGTAGGTGCCATTGTCACGCAAGACCCCCCTAACAAAATCAGTATCTTCACTTTTGTTGCGGGAAGATAAATTAAAAACATAATACGCATGATTCCACCACAAAACCGCACCACTTATCCGAGCCTTCTAGAAGAAAACAATGAAAAACTTGTCATAACACCCAATCGTAACTATGAGCGCTACACCTTCAATCAATGTGCTCCACTCCCTCATGAATCGATAGGGGAATTTGTCATCCGCCTCCAAAGGAAAACTTCGCCAACTTCAACAATGATGAAGCAATCAGACTGCGCATAATAGAAGGATGCATATCTTCAATGTTCAGGAAACATCTTCTGAAAAAGCCTCTCTCCCTAAAAGAAGTACTGGATTTAGCCAGGGTATACGAAAGGATTCCAGGCCGCAGCCATAGAAAACCCCAAAAAGGGTGAAGTCGTTGCAGCCGTAACCCCCTATACCCGATACCTGAATTCTCAGAGCAGACCAACTCCCAGGTACTCCTCGCAACGTACACAAAGTGATCGACAATGCTACTGCTGTGGGTCTGAATACCCACACAAGGGACCATGCCCTGCAATTGGCCAGCGATGCATGCTATGTGGACAAGAAAACCACTTTCAAGCTATGTGCAAGGAACAACTCCCTGAAGCGAACATAATCTACCAACAGAATGCCGGCCGAACACCAGAGACGCACAGAGAACAACATGACCAGCGCCCTGGTGAAAGAGTAGTGACCTACCCCACAAACGCCTACCAATGCCCAAACACAGTGAGAGTGCTAGAAGGGCTACAAATTGAACCTGACAGGAAAGATCATGAGCTCTACGACCTCCGTCACTGTGACCCTGTACAAGTGGCTGCACTAGAGAGAACATATACAAGAGAACTCCTGCCACCTCACGAACAGGACAGTCACATCCTACCCTTTCCCCTGGACATCGACCCATATGCTAACTCCCCACCAAGATATCATCAGGAGGAAGTGCAACAATTCCAATACTTACAAGACGGATATGACAGGGAGTAGGTCCGACTCCTCAGCGTCGACATCGAGGACACGCCAGCCCCCAGGGTCATGATACAAATGGGAGACACCATGAACAAATTTGTCGTCGAAACCGTAGCGACAGTAAATGTCATGAACGAAGAACTATACCATGACATTGCAGCCCTCTACCCTCTGCGGAAGTCCAAAACACACATCTTCCAGTGGGGAGCGGCCCTGCCCATGACATCCAAAGGACAATTTCAATGTGACCTGACGCGCCGCAACCTCACAGTAACCACTGCAATTCACATCATAAGGAGTCCCTCTGTAGGTCCCTGCCTTCTCAGCCATCGAACGGCCAGAGCCCTAGCACTCAATGAACTGCAATACGACCAAACTTAAATAATAACGGGATACCCGTCAGAACGTGATGCCATCATGTCAATAACATGCCGACCCCTCACCAAAGAGGATCTCAAAGCTCAGTTCCCCAAATTGTTTGAAGGATTAGGTATGCTCAAAGATTCTGTTGTTAAGCTGCACATTAACCCCAAAATTACAGTACCAGTACCACAACACCCCCGCAAGGTGGGCTTCCACCTCCAGGCCCAAGTATCAAAGGAGATCCAACTCCTCCTCCTTAATGACATCATTGAAAAAGTAGAAGGACCAACACCATGGGTGTCCCCCATAGTAATAGTGCCCAAGGACAATGGACGCCTACGCATATGTGTCGACATGCGCATCCCCAACACCGCCATTCAAAGGGAGAGGCACCCAGGCCCAAGCTTAGAGGACATGCTTATCAGGCTGAACCAAGTGACGCATTTTTCACAACTAGACCTCAATCAGGGCTATCACCAGCTCATCATAGACCCTGCTTCAAGAGCAATCACCACCTTTGCGACACACGAAGGGCTGTTTATATATAAACGGCTCAATTTCGGCATATCTTCCGCCGCAGAAATCTTTTAAGAGACAATCAGACGCCTAATATCATCCGAGGTGAATGCCCTAAACTACAGTGATGATATCCTGATCTTCAGAAAGGACCAAGAACAACATGACAGGGCACTCACAGCTGTCTGCAAGATCCTCCAAGAAGCAGGCTTAACGCTGAACGGGCCCAAGTGCAACATCAACAAGACCAGCCTCAGATTCTTTGGGCACATATTCTCAGACAAAGGAATACAGGCTGATCTGGACAAGATAAAAGCAATAACTGACCTTCGAGCTCCCACGACAACTGCAGAACTATGCTCATTCCTAGGGATAGCAGGATACTGTGCGCGCTACTTTCCAAACTATGCCACGGTCACTGACCCGCTCCGTGTCCTGCTCAAAAAGGACCAGCCATTCCTCTGGGACGTACACTGCCAGATGGCATTCTCAACCATCAAAGAGAACTTCGCCAACCATCGCCAGCTAGCGTAATTCCACCCTGAGTGGCACACCATCATCACAGTTGATGGCAGTCCAGTTGGCCTAGGGGCCATCCTGGCCCAAACAGACACCGAAGACAACGCACGGCATGCAGTCGTAGCCTACGCCAGCCGCACCCTATCTCCCACGAAAAGGCTTACTCCCAAGCTGAACGAGAAAGCCTTGCAGCTGTATGGTCCTGTGAAAAGTTCCACCACTTCGTAATTGGCCGAAACTTCACCCTCGTAACGGACCATCAAGTGCTCCTCTCGATATTTGGGAATCCCAAAAGATATGACAGCCCCCTGGCAGCAATGGGGCTAAAGCCCTTCACACCGGCACCAAGGGTCTTAAAACTCCATCAGAAACATACATGGAGTCAGTCCTGGCGCCTTTGGCGCCAGGCTCATTATCAGGAATAAAGCAATACCAGTTTTGGACCTTAATCCAACATGGAGGCCTATTACACAGCTCAGTTCTTTAGAACCAAGCCATGCGTCTAGTGTTTTGGTTGTGGCTGGACCTGGAACTACTTGGCCTGGAACTACTTTACCTAGGCTATTTAAACCACACCCAAACAGCAGGACATGCTTCGCGTTATTCTGCACTCCTGCAGCGTAACGCTCACTGTGTCCAGCTCCTGCTCATCTGCTTCTCCGGTGGCCCGATCCTGAAGCCCTAAATCCGGATTCCATTAATAACCTGGAAGAACAAGAACAGCATTAGGGAGCAAGAACACTTACCTGTGAAGTAACCGGCCTTGAATCCATCCTGCGCTTCGCTTACCTCGCCCATGTCCGGAGTTCACTGCAACCTGCAAAGGTAAAGAAACAAGGACAGCATTAACAACAATTCTTACCTGAGCAAGCAGCGAGTCCTGGCAGCACCCTGCGCTTCTCTTACCTCGCCCATCTCTGGGTTTCACCGCAACCTGCAAGGGAGAAGGAACAAGGTCAGCATTAACAAAGCACTTACCTGGTCAAGCAGCGCTTCGATCGTTCATAACTCCCGAAAATCACCGTAACCTGTACAAAGAAGAGAAGAGAACACAGGTTAGCAATTAACACCAATAAACAGCGCAGCGCTCTGCGCATTACTAACTCACCGTGGTATTTGCCATCGGCGCAGCAACTCTGAGATCGCAACCATCCCTGTGAAAACAAAAAGAGACATTGTTAGGGAACAGCATAGTGCAGCAAGACGCAGAGAAGACAGAGAAAACGGAGGGAAAGAAAGAGACAGAATAAAGACGGAAAAGACATTAAAACTCACCTGGAAGACAGCAAGCAGAGTCGGAGTCACAGCCGGTCTGGACCCGACATAAGGACACACGGACCAGTGAAGCAACTAGGTCCACGGAACGCCTGCACCAACCATGCGCCCCTGCACAGAGACGCAGGATGGAGAGTTCAACACACAAAAACCTAAGGTGAGCAATAACCCCAAGGGAGGGGATTTGGACCAGAGGGAGGTGGGAGTCCACCCATGACAGAACCAGTTTCTTAACCCTCCATATTCCTGTTATAGGCGCTACCCAACGTCTGGCACATAACCAAGCAGAGAGGGGTCCGGGATGTCGCTTAGACCTCCATCCAGTATCATGTGGCACCCCCGTGGATACCAGGTGAGTGTAACACATTCTTACAATAGGCTCTTCAGTGAGGTGTGTAGATTGTGAAACAACACTTCATCGCCACTGTACGAAAAAGACATGCTATTTGTCGTGAAAAGGTGTATGTATCGCAAACCAATGTTCTCATTCTCACAGAAGAACATCCCAGCAGAACTTAAAAAGTCACACATGCTTCTGTTGATGAAACCCTTCCGACCTCTGGCTGGTGACAGGAATCATTGGAATACTTAAACACTATTCACGGGGGTATACATGAGAAAAGCACCTTGGCAGTAGGAAAAAAGCTCTGCACTGCTTTCATCATAATCTTCAGTTGAGGGAACACACGGGAACAAGGCATGTTACCCATAAAGAAGGCTCCAAAGTCCACAATCACTACATGTACAGTTGACGAAGAGGCCACGCATCGACATTCTAGAAGCAGTCTGCTGAAACAGCACGATATAACACTACTCCACAAAGCGTCCACTCCCCCCGAACCGAAATTGCCAGACATGTCTTCTTGGAGGGCATACATGCACCGATCATCCACAAAGCCATCACGCACGACGAAAACTGTACGTCTTGCCATGTTTGCCAGCTGCAATACACAAAGTAATGGGGAAAGTGAATGCCTCCCCTTGCTGTGACACACACCCAAAGCACCTGATTGGCCAAATGCCATAGTCCTATTTCTATTGGCCAGCATGCTCACAAACGCAGAATGTGGCACGTGCCTTTCTCCAAGTACCACCAGGGTCGCGCCCAGTAAAGCAGGAGAAGTCCTTCTTCCTATTGGCACGCTTTCCTCTGACGTACACCCTGAGCAGCACATGATAGGACAATCGCTACAGTCCCATTTCCATAGGCCAGCATGGTGAGGAGCGTTGAATATGGCACGTGCGGGTCCCCAAGTATGTCGAGGGCCGGTCACCAGTGCAGCAGAAGTCCCTCTTCCTATTGCTGCACATCCTAAGAAAATCATTGGACATCCCCACAGTTCCATTTTTGTGGCCGCCACCCGCAAAATCCCTGTATGTGACTTTTGTGCTGCGTGTGGGCATGGGATAAAAACTTGCAACCAGGGCAAGGGGAGTTCGTAGTAAGGGGCAACTCTTAAAAGAGTCTGTTTCTTTCTGTAGATCCTTCTACAAAAACACATTTTGTTCTGTTTTTAGTAGCTTTTGTGTTTTTTTCTACGCACATTAGATCAGTAAACTGTTCACTGCATCATGTAGACGAGCAAACAAAACTGCATTGCCAATGGATGAGAACAAAATGCCATTTTCTTGGAAAAACTCAGCATTTCCACAAGTAATAAGGTAGTTGTTGCTGAAGAACATTCCACGAGCGGACAAAAAAGTGTACATGCTTCTGTTGATGAGACACCTTCCTTCGTCTGGCTTGGAACAACATCCATGAGCAGTAGGCCATACTCCTCACAATATTATAAATGAGAAAAGCACCTTAGCAGTGGGAAAAAGTGTCCTCACGACATCCAGCAACCTCCTCAGTCAACGGAACAAATGTAAGCAAGGCAGGTAACCCATATGCATGCCGCCGTAATGAATTACAATAACGTCTACTAGTGGAAACGTAGCAAGGTCTTTGCAAAGTGCGTACACAGCGTTCCATAATGCGTCCACTCATTCCAAACCAAAATTGCCATCAAAATTTCTTTGCAGGGCATAGTTGTGCAGATCTATTACAAAGGGATCACCTACAGTCAACACAATACGTTTCGCCATGTCAGCCACCCTCAGTACGCACAGTATAATGTGCAACCGTTTCACCTCCCCTTCCTGTTAACCACACACACACTACCTGATTGGCTAACCCTCACACTGCCATGCAATTGGGCAAGGTGGTGAAAAGGGCAGATTTTGGCACGTGCACCTCACAAAGTAGCGTGTGGGCCGCACCCGTGTAAAACTGGAACAGTCCTTCTTCCCTTTGCACTATCTTCTCTGCAGCTGTACTTCATTGGGTTACTGTTAAATAGGCACAAACGCATCCGCCAATCGCATTAAAGCCACCATCATCGAACACTGCCACTGCTGTACAACACTTGAAAAATGTACCGTTATACATTTACAGTACATATATCGTGCCATTCCAAACGACATCCACTACAAAGTTCAATGAAAGTATGCACAATTTCTCCATCCGCATACATCCACATAGCCACCCAGGATGTGGCACGTGCAATCCTGAAAGTACTGCGTAGTGCACTACCTTTTAGTGATAGTGAAGGTGGGGGGCGATCTTAAACAATATGAACCAGCGTATATGCATAAAGTGTTTTTGTATTTTCTCTTTATATGCGTTTCTGTTTGCCTGTCCTCACATTTTTACAACATTCTGTCAATGCTTCTTGCATAGTGTAAAAGAAAACGGCATTGCCAATGGTACTCAAATAAATGTCATTTCTACTGAACCACTGCATATTTTGCAACCTCATGATCTCATAGTGGATGGAGAACATGCCAGCAGTCTGCATAAACTGACGCATAATTCTGTTTATAAAACAACTTCCGACCTCTGGCTGGTGACAAATTATACCGTCATGGACCCACACTGCTCTTGGGTGTTATGCATGAGAAAACCACCTTGGCAGTATGAAAAATACACATCACTGCGGTCAGCAACCTCTTCAGGAGACGGATTAATCATCCACACATCATGTAAATGTACACTTCCATAGTGCACCACAACACAGTCCACATTCGCGACAGGTGCCACATATCTGCAAAGGCGAACCATCTTGCCGAAATTGCAGTCACCCTGACAGGCCCAGAAAGCATCCACTCCTTCCAACCCGAAATTAATAGCAATGCATCTTTGCACGCAACACATGTGCAGATGGCACACAAAGATATCACCGACGATAAGCACTGTGCGTCTCTCCATGTCGACCACCCTCACGACACAGTATTGTGACGCAATGGTACCACCCCTTCCTATGAACCATGCCCTAAACTCCTAATTGCCTATTTCCCACAATTCCATTTCCACCCTGCTCATACTGGGAGGATGTGCACTTGCGCTTTCCCATCTACAGTGAAGGCCACGGCCCTGTAAAGCTCTGACAATACTTCTTCCCTTTGCACGGTCACTTTTTGCAGCACTCCCCCAATTGGGTGCTGTCACATTTCAAGAAATGCATGCACCAAATCACATACAAAACCTCTGCATTGCACACTGTCATTTCTATACACCACTCCCTGTTTACTGTTAAACACTCTCAGTACACGTTCCGTTTGATTGCAAAGCCCCTTCACCAGAAACTTCTGCTAAAGAATGCACTATTGCAGCATCTACATACATCCTAACATGCCCCCAGCACACTTTTGGCTATGCACACAACATTGCAACCCTTTCCACACCCACCACAACACTATACATCCAAGCAAGCGACCATGTGGGCACCTAACATTATGCACAAACGTTACAGATGTAGCAGCAGTTCTACCCAACTCCCCCAAACCATAAAACACCCATTCACAAAAACGTGTCACGCTTAGCAGAAGCCACAAACATAGCACAGCCTGCACCACCCCTACGCACTACCATTCACACGCTATTGTGTCACTGCCAACCTATGCACACCACCTTCACAACATTGGGCCTACTTCAATAAATATGCACACAGCAGAGTAACCAACCATATATAAGCTGCCCTTCAACCATACCCACTTCCATACACACATTACGTACACACTGCACTCTGTGGCTACACTACCCAACCTCTCACTGCACCATCTCCTGCCGCAAACCATAAACTGTAGCATGTTCCAACCATAGAATGCACAATACATGCTTGCCAACTCACTTGTGCTGATGTAGCATGTCGACAATGTGCTCCACACACATTCTCCAAAGATCACCACCATGTGCCTCATACACTGCCAAACCTGCATTTCCCCAGTGGGTTTGCTCCTTCCATACATTCCCCCCACCGTAATTCAACAATACTTGTCAGCATATCACCAACTACCACTATGCACATATGCACCACTGGCACCAGCACTCCTAAGCAACCTTGATGCCATAATGGACATGCACATCATTACATACAACTGTTACCATAATGTATAAACATCACATGTCTACAACATTGCCCATACTGCAAGCACTGTGCACACAGCACACTATCCAAGCACATATAAGCTGCCCTTCAACCATACCCTGTAACATACTGACAGTATACAAGCATTGCACCCAGCGCCCACACAGCGTGACCTTTCACTGCAGCATCTCCAACCACAGGGCACCGCCATGGAGCTGTGCAGTAACAAATTGCCACAGTTACCATAATGTACAAACAAGACACACTCTCCGGCATCCCTGGGCACTTTCAATCATATACTATGGGGGTACCCACTACCATTTACAAGGTATTGTGCCACTGCCAACCTACCCACAATCTATTTGTGACAGTGGCCTATAACGGCTTAAATATTCTCCACACCGATTTCTTACGTCACCACCCTCTAACTCATGCGCATTGAAAAATGCATTACTGCTGTGCGTGTCCTGAAGGCCTAGGCTCTTGAATGCATGGCCTACGGCCTATGGCCTTCGGCCATGCATCCAATAATCTAGGCCTTGAACACACTCATGGCATGTAATGCCACCATGCATGTCTCCGTATCAGCAACTGCGACAATCCACATAGACGCCACTGCCACCAACACTGCTACCCAACCTGTACACCGCCATGGCGCTACGCAGCAACAAATGACAACAGTTAACATAATGCCCATGTGGGCAGCTACCATTATGCACAAACGTGCCACACGTAGGTAGCAGCACTTCACCAAAACTCCCCCACACCATAAAACACCCAATCACGAACACAGGTCGCACTTAATGTACAAACGTACCACAGCCTGCACCACCTCTACCCACAGCCATTCACAGAGTAGTGTGTCACTAACCACAACATTTTCACAACATTTGGCCTACTTCAACAATTCTGCACACAGCATTGACCTTGAACAGACCTACAGCAACGTAATGCCACCATGCATTTCACCATTTCACCAACTACGACCATCGACATACACACCACTGCCACCAGCAGTCCTACCCAACCTGCGCACCACCATGTAGCTATGCAGCAACAAATTGCAACAGTTAACATAATGTGGAAAGAAAACACTCTCTCCTGCACCCCTGTACACTTTCATTCACATACTATAGGCACACCCACTCCCATTCACAAAGTACTGTGTCACTTTCAACCTACCCACATTCAGTTTGCAGCACTGACGATACTGCAACCAATCTGCACAAACCGCACTATGCAAGAACCACCCTGTACTGGATGCAGACTCAAACATACCTTCCTCCTGTGTGTATGTTGCAGCCCTACGCTCCTCAGTGCATGCCCTACAGCATACGGGCTACGGGCTTCAGCCATGCACCCAATAGTGTAATCCTTCCACAGACTCATTGCACCTTCATTCACCCATACATGTCTTCATGTGCCCAACTACCGCATTCCATCCGCAGTGCACCGCCACCCGCATTCCCACGCAACCTATGTCATGTGCAATTCACTCCCCATCTGCAAATGACTTGCCACCACTCACTATGAAAAGAGTTCACTGCAAACAGGTTGTGGCAGAAGCTAAGGGACCGTTACCACAGCTGCCTCCAATCACCATGGAAAATACTAGCCTACATATGTCACATGAACCATTTCTCCCTCCCCCAGCCATTCCCTCCCTTATTGCTGCCAACACAATGCGTATGGTCCATTTTCCAGACCCCTGTGCTGCCGCACTGTCCTCCAATACACCATGTCGGCTTTCCCAAAAAATGTTGATACACAGCACGCTTCCCTTCAACCAACAACCGGCCGCGTCCAAACTTCCCCGACACCATGCCCTACCACGATCCAATGACACTTCTGTCCACAGAGCGAACAGGGAAATGGGTCTGCGCAGCAGACCCAGATATCACTAATTTTTTGGGGACGTACATTTCAGTATTTTAAAAAGAAATTACTTGTCGGATTTCCACCAAACACACAAAAGCACACTTTCTGGCCCAAGCCCCCGCTCCTGCCGCAAATTTGGTGAAAATCCGTCCAGCCGTTCAGGCTGTAGCCATGTGCAAAGTTTTTCTCCATTCAGTCTATGGGGGAAAAAATTTGGGGACCCCCCTATAATTCCCCCCCATACGAAACCTCACCCAACTTGGCGAAAAAATTCAGAGCCGGCTATATACTTTTTTTGCAAAGTTTGGTGAGGATTCGTCAAGGGGGAGCGAAGTTATAAGCTGCCGAAAAAGTGCTCTTCCTATGAGTTTAGCAACTTAACCATAACTACACGCCCGCTACAGCGGGCCGTGTAATATATAATTTAGATATTTTAATGATGGTAACCAGACTTCAGAAAAGCACAGAAATTAGGTGCCCTTACAGTAACCCTACAGATGGGAAAACTAAAATGATCATTTCTGGGATACAAGATAATGAAAAACAAAAATGCTAACAACGTGTCCCTGTGTTCGTGCAATGCTTTTTTAGCTTCCAAAAGGCTCAGCAGTACGAATCATGAAAGGGCCCCAATCAAACAGAAGCCTATTAGGCTGGCATCATTCCCACTGTCCTGCCAACTGGCATCAGCGGCCCAGAGTCCCTAAGTAGAGTAACTTAATTCCCGAAGAACTGATAATTAAATGTCTCTGGTGGACCACTCTAATACGAACTTGCCGGGTGTACAGTATTGGTTGGTTTCAGAAAACCTAGCTGAAATGGTTCTTACTTTCTGAACGGATTTGATTCTTCAGGAAATCAAGTGGTTTGAACTCTTAAATTCTCATTATGAGTTTGGCATCAGTAATTAAATGTCCTATATTTCAGAATTTTAGATGTGTATCAATCCTCCAAATTCAACAACTGCTGGCTATCGTGTGGAGGACATTTTCTCTCCACAAAAAAGCAGTACCGGATACAATATGTCTCTATCCGGTAATACCGCATATGGCAATATGGCATTCCGTAATGGATTTCACTAGAACGCCAACAAAGAGGAACAGCTGAAGGGTCCGCATTACTCTTAATAATGCTGACCCCTTCCGTTACCTCATACTTACCCAATAAGGTAATGGTAAACAAAAGTTATGGTATCCTGCTAAACTCCTAATAAGGCCTATTTCTTTGTTGCTCTATGTTGTTACCTTTATCTTTGAATTAATCTTTGTCTTTGCCTGCAGACCCTCCCATCATGTCCTCTCAGGGGTGGAGTGGTGGATTGAAAACTGCTACTGGGGCAATTATGCCCTGTTTACTCTAGGGGTTCTTCCCTGTGCTTTTCAGTAGTATTTTATCCTCCCTACTTGGGTTCTCAACATTGGAAGCTGCTTAGCCGAGCTTGTCGTCTTGCAGCTACAACCAGTATCTGGCCCTAGACCCCCAGCTGGTTGTTCTCCAGTATTTCATTTAAGGCCTTGCTCCTGCCTACTTTTGTTCCCAACCTGGCCTGTACATACATCCTGGCCCAAGAGATGACTGGGTGGATCCCCCTGCTCCCCAGACTCCACCCAACCTGAAATGGACCGGTCTCTGGCCCTGTCACACACCTCCATCTGTTCTGTTGAGTCCCCCTCCTTCTCTAATTAGCAGACTATCTGGGGCTACCACTATAGTTGTACTTGGGCTCAGAGTCCAATCTCCATAGTTTCTTCAATAGGTCGCTCAGGACAGAACCTTGAGATGTGCCCTAACTTCCCACAGGAATAGCACCTTAACCATTCTGGGCATATTACTTCCCCAGACTAACGCCAGTCAGTTGGTGCAGGAGGTCTGTCCTTGGATTCGAATTTTGCTAGGGTGAGGCTTGGTCTACTTAGGGCATAATGTTCTTCTTGACCCACCCTTGGCATCGCTGTGTTTGTTTAGTCCCCCAATTGGCTCCCTTGAGTACATGGCCCTTTCATGTGCATTAGTCATTTGGATCGCTTCCTCCAACATAGGCTCATGTCATTGTAAGGTGACATTTTGTAGGTAGGGCAGCAAGGAATCGACAAATTGCTCCAAAACAAAGATTTATTTTACTTGGTCAAAGGTTTTGTTCATCAATCACTTATTTAATTAGTCTCTTACTCTATTAAATTGGGCAGGGTATTACCCCCATTTATTTTCTGAATTGCGGTTTTACTTGTTTTGCCACTTATGTAGATTATTACATTCTTGAACATTGTGCTCTGTTGCTTTGTTGTTTTTTGATCCACAAGCACCATTTTATAAACAGAAGAGCACACGGGGGTTCCAATTTTGCATACCATACTGAGGATTCGGCTATGTGCAATGTAGAAACACAGACTGCCCTTGTGACAAACTCCTGTCCAAAATCAGTCCAGTATGTCTCCTCTATGCTTTGAATATAGCCTTCTGCACATTACAAGACTCTGTGAACACTATAAGACTTTCATTTGCTCACTTCGGAAGTTCGAATTATATGCTAGTGGTTTCATTAACAAGTGGCAAGCGTGCAGCTCCAAGGAAGACATCCTTGGTCCTCTTTCAAGTTCTTATTGTTTGTGTTCCATGTGCCTTTTACTTTAGAGATCATTTAAAATTAATGTAAGGTAAGATTATCATTATTTTCCTACCTGAATTGTGTGGTATCCACTTTTCTCCTTCTTTTTGGAGAGCTGGCCTTAGTCATAGATGCCTCAGGCATATCTGGTAGTTCTCAATCTTGCCCCAACGTTTCTAGAACACCCTGCTTTAATTCCTTATAGAGAGTTCTTCCATCAGGGTTGAGTGCTTCAAAGGCTTGCTGAGCTTCTCTCGCAAGCAACGGCGCAAAATATATGGCCCAGTGATTCCGATTTCAACCTGTGATTTCAGCTACCCACTCAAAAGTCACAAAAAATGCAGCAGGATTAACCGCAGTGCCCAATTTTGTAGGATCATAGGGACTGCATCCAGCTGTTTTCTTCTTTCTGTGATGACTCCCTGTAGACATGTAAGAGTTTCCTGATGTTGGTGGCTGGTAGAGAATGGACATTCCACCAGGTCCCTAAATAGATCTTCCATGGGCGTAGGGGTTGGATATTTTCCCGTGAGGCCAGAGTCTGTGTCTGATGGAATCATTTTCTCTTCTTCTTCCTCGTCACATTTTGCAGTTTTTCTCCGTTGTTGGAATAAGGAGCTGTTTGCATTGCTCGTCAATCTACTTCCACTGGCCTCATTTTGTCTTGGCTGACATTTCCCAGGCTTCCCATAGTTGATCCAAGAGTCTCTTTCTTGATTCAGCGGCCAGGGTGAGGACTTCTTCTGGGAATCAGTCTGTGTTGGGGAAATGTCAGAATTGGCTGACTCCCGGGAGTCTTCTGATTCTTCATTTAGGGGACTTCAATTTCACTCTTATATCCCAAACGTCATTGTTCAAGGGCTCAGTACTGCCAGTTGCCCAGGTGTCGCCTGTCTCAGATTTCTCGTTAGTATTCCCCTTAGGTGGGAAGCCTCTATATCAGGGCTTGAGGATCTCACAATGACACCTCGTGTCACAGATTGTCTCAGGAATACATCGACACTCAAAGAAGGTCCAAGGGTTTTTATTATTTTTGTAGTCCAGGGGCTCTCTCAGGGCTGTGACTCTCTAACTCATCTAGGGAAAGATGTTTCACCTCTAACCGAGGAATGCCTCAACCCTCAGATTGTCACTAGAGATTGTTAACCCCCACTATCTAAAATCTGTCTTATCTATGTGTGATGGCCTAAAGGCAGAAGGCTTTATCAATCTAGGAATCCCTCAGGAAACAATGTAGGTGGTTTGTGCTGCAAATTAATCAGGATGATGTAGTCAGATTTGTGCCTTTTAGCTGCTCAGCCCCCCCACTTGATCTTATCCTTACATGCCTGATTATTCCTCTCCTTAGGATGAGCTGTCACTCACCCTTACCTTTCTACTCTCCTCACTCCCATTCATCCACCTTCCATCCTCTCTCTCCCTGACAATGCCTTCTCTATCCCTCCGATGTTCCTTTGTCTAGAACCTGCCTCCACCCTCTGCTTTTTCTCCCTTACTAATCTCACTCTCTCCTCTTCACTACCTCCACTCTCACCTCTTCAAAATAAAAATCCTCTCTTCTCTACACCACTTGTACTCACCTCTCCACACTACCACTCCCTTCTCCGCACTACTACTACTGCCTTATCCACTCTAATACTCCACCCACACCTTCTCCCTCAGTCGCCTTTTGTCCCTTCCCCAGCCACATTTTCTCTCACTCCCTACTCTTCCTCTTTAAATTTTTAACACTCACCTTTCACACACACACTGGAGCACAAGTACCACTCCCACTCACCAACCAATACCTCAGCTTGCACATTCCTTTTACAGTCCTTTTCCACAGTATTCTACTCTTGCCATCATCTGCCTGGCCTATTGGTCCTCCCGCTCCTCCCTTGATCTCACCCAATAAACACACACCTTCCTGCTTCCTGTCCTTGACTTTATCCTACCACTTCTCCCTCCATTGTCTCTCTCCATTTGCTGGTTCTACCGCTGTTTGTCCCCTTTCATGGGGTGGTGTTACAATCAGAAAAACATTGAAAGCGGTCAACAGTTAATGTCCCAGTTCCTGTAAGGGTCTTGCGACTGCTTAGAGTTCTGGATTGGTGAGGGTGCTGCTCTCTGGCCCCCCCTTGCAGGTGAACATAATGCGTTTGTTTCTGTGAGTCCCATAGAGCTCTCCGTGCCCTGAACCATGCTGGTATTTTTCTGCCTCATGATGCTGTCTCCTAGTGGGTGGATTTTGCTGGCTCTGGCTCACTGTGTCATATTAATGGGAGCAGATTACATAGCGTCTTGCTTTGCCCAGGCTAGTACAAGGTTTATTCTACCTCTTCTTCGCTCAGTAAGTCTCTCGGGGCACTCACTGGCTGTCTGATCACAGCTACTGATGTAGATCCTACAAGACAAAGAGAAAGGCGCTGTCCAGAATGGTCAGCATGGGGTGAAAGACATTGGTAACTTGATCACGGAACTGAGCAGAGGGGGAAGGGATAGGGATTGGCTCCCTCTGAACTCCCACACCCTACCCCTGAGATAGTACTGGCTTGTTTGTTTGTTTGTTTGTTTATTACTCGTATTGCGCCCCAGACCCGTAGGTATCAGGGCGCTTTGCATAAGAGAGCTCACAGCTTAGTTGCATATAGCATAATCACATTTACATAATACAATTAATTGTACAATTGTACATCAAAAAAAATATATAGGTCACATTTACATAATATAGTTAATTATGCATCAAAGATATATATATATAAGTCAGGTCTTATATATATGGCGTTATTGAAGATGTCATCTGTCAATATCCTAACGACAAAGATAACGCAAACACAAATATGTACAAGAGTATAGCGGTAGTCAGGGTAAGCCAGAAGTTGGTAGGACTAATTAGACAAACATGGCATTACTAATAGAGGGCCTTACTTATCAGAGTCTTTAAGCAAGCTTATGAGATTCTGACGGAATTTTAGGTAAGGTTGAGCCTCGCGCAGAGAAGGGGGTAGCGAGTTCCAGAGTTGGGCAGCCTTGACCGTAAAGCTGTGACCCCCTTCTCTGGAGAGTTTAAATCTAGGGACTAATAGGCAATTAGTACTAGATAGTCTGGTGAGTCTGGTGGGAACTTTCCTGGTGAGTCTCTCCGTGAGGTAGCAACTTATTCACCAAGGTCAAATCCTTTTCGTAATCCCCAGTAAGTGATATGAGAATCTGGGTATCATTGCCATAATTAGTGTAGGTGACACCAAGATTGTCCAGATCATCAAAAAGGGGCTTTGTGAAGATGTTGTATAGGGTGGGTGAAACGCATGATCGCTGGGGCACCCCGCAAGTGATGGGGATCGTATCTGCCGCCGCCGTGGTGGAGAAGACCCTCATAGTCCTATTGTTGAGAAAGGACTGGATCCAAGTTATGGCTTCTTCAGAGAAGTGAGCCGCCGAGTCCAAGTGGCTGTAAAGGACCTTGTGGTCCACAAGGTCAAATGCAGCCGATAGGTCCAAGAGGAGGAGTAGGGCTGAGTTCCCCTTGTCCCTGAGCTCATCTATCTGGGCCGTAAGGTCTATTAAGGCAGTTTCGGTGCCATGCTGGTGCCGAAAACCAGATTGACGTGCTCCAAACAGGAGGTTGGATTCCAGATGTTTCTGTATTTGGAGATAGGCCATTTTATCTATAATTTACAGGAGAAATTGCACTGTTGTGATTGGTTGGTAGTTAGTGGGTATGGCCGTATCTAGAGTCTGTTTTTTAAGTAGGGGAAGCACCCAAGATTCTTTGAGATTACTTGGTATAGTGCCCAAGGAGAATGAAGCATTAATGAGTTTGGAAATGAAGGGGGGTAGGTCTCTAGCTGCATCCTTTATCAGTTGGGCTGGGCATTGGTCACCCTTACAATTAGATGGCTTGTGAGAGAGTATGATCTTTTCAGTATCAATGATGAAGACTTTAGAGAACTTGAAGCGGGGTGGGCCTGAGGTATTCCTAGGTGGTGTGATATTTTCGGAGACGATAGGGGGCATAGTTTTGATTGGTGATACTTTTTTTTGGCAACTTTGTCTTGTAGGTTTATGACTTTATAAGTTAGAGCTTGCTGTATATTGGAACACCAAGGTTTATCTTTCACACAATTGTCTCGCACTGGGATGGGGGCTTCTAATTCTTTCAAGATGACGAAAAGTTCCTTCGTGCATGAGCTGGGTTGTGCTATTCTGTTGTTATAGGTTTCGCCTGTGGCCAGGAGTATTTCACGCTTATAGAGTGCAGTTATAGTGCTGAGGTTAGATTTATTTTCCTCCGAAGGTGATAGTCTCCAGGATGCCTCGCATTGTCTCTTTTTAGTGCGTAGTGTTTTCAAGTGTGGTGTTTACCAAGAGTTGAGATGAGCTTTGGGCTTACTTTTTCTCATTTTGTACGGCGCAATTAGGTCCAGGGAGGTGGATATAATTTTATTTTATTCATTCACTAACATCTCCGGACCCAGGTTTTCTGGCAGAGTTCAGTGTAGGGAGAATCAGAGGGATTAAGTTGTCAGGAATAATGTTCTTTGTATTCCTAGTTTGTATGGGTGGGGCCAGCTGGCTAGGCATAGTGGCGGGTTTGTTAGTTTCTAAGGAAAATGCCACAAGGTGGTGGTCTGTCCATAGCTGGGGGTAGATTGACGAGATAGATATGTTACAATTGGCTCTCGAGTAAACTCTTGTAGGCCTCTCACCCCAGGCTGCCATGAGTCCCTAATCCTACTTGGCAATCGCAGATCTCTGGCCCTATCACAGGGGGGGCTGAGAAAAAAATCAAAGCTTCCATTAGCCACAGATGGAATGGGTTGTGTCAGCAGTGATGGTGTTGGCAGGTGTAATCCAGGGAACTATGATTTAGGTCAGGCAGGATGTTGATGGGAGGGACAAGTGCTGGGGCTGGGAGGAGGTGGAGGAGAATATAGTCGGGGACTGTTGTTCTTTGAAAGTTCTCTGGCAGCAGCCATTAGCAACTCTTCTTCAGCGTGTCTTTTTCTTCTACATGATACAGTGAATGTCCTCTGCCAGCGCACCATGTGTTTGGCCTAGCTGATTTATTCATGTTTTGAGATCCGAATGTCCTGGCTGCAAAGTCCCTCATTCATGACGCAAGGGCACATACTGTACTTATGGTAGAATGATGATGTGCTCTGAGACAAGCACTTTCCGTGTTCCTCTGGGCTGTTTTCAATAGGCTTCTCAAGTTGGGGATGGAGACACAGTGAGACATTTGCTTTAAGTGTTTCCCCACTCCATGCAGGGGAGCCATCACATTTTGATGCAGGCAGAGAGGCTGGGGTTCCACCTATCAGTTTACATGTGCAAATGGCAGGCAGAATCCATAGGGACCTGTGAAATGACAGGTGCCATGGTGTTACATGGTGGCCACCATTACTGGCCATGACTAGGCCCCCAAAGGTAAATAGTGGCAATGATAGTGAATTTTCTGACTGGAAAGGATGATGGCAGGGAAACCCGGGAACGTCTCAGATCCCTATACTATTATCCACTGCAGCGGAAAATTTTCACAATAACTTAGATGTAATCATGGGTGTAGGACATGGGGGGACAGGCTGGGTCAAATCCCCCCCACAATTTTAAGTCGGGGGATATTATAGCTTTTATCCCCCCCCAGAATGTGTGTCTCTAGCTCTTTCACCTCAATGCTACTTGTGTGTTTCTCATTCCTGCAGTGCCATAAACACCTCACTGAGTCCAGGACCAGAATGCCGTGCCCCTCGCCCGCAGTGACAGAGCACCCCGGGTGTTCTCCCTGCTGCCCAGTACACACAGTGCCAGAGCACACACACCTTTTCATCTGATGTCTGTGTCGCTGTAGTCCTGGATTAAGGGCTGTGATGAGGAAGGGGGGCACATTGCTGACTGCCCCCGTTCACAATCGCTCTATCTTCCTTGCTTGCATGCAGTGGCAGACCACACCATATTTTTACCACTGCATTCAGTGCCCCAACAAAACCTACCTTTCTTTCCACAATGCATGCAGTGCCGGCACACACACCATATAACGTTCGTCCCCCAATGCATGCATTGTTAGATCACCCACACTCCTCAACATAAGGCATGCAACGCCTAAAGAAAGCACCCCCAGAACACACGCACCATAGCTCCCTTCAACACTTGCATGCAGTGACGAAACACAGCCCATCTATTTCACTGCATCCCCCACTACACGCACTGTGTGAAGACACACCCTTTCTCTCTCCCATCAAGCGCATGTAATGCCAGAACACAACACACCCCTCCAACTCCTTTCACCCTAATGGGGCAGTGCCCCATTGCTGGCCCTGCCTCCTCCCTTCACCCCTTGGCCACAATGCATGCACTGTCATACAAGGTGCCTCACCCACCGCTCCCTACTGTATGCAGTGCCACAGCAGCATCTGTGCACCCTGTCACCCTTGGCCCCCCCGGGCACTCCATCGTCTCTGCATGGAGAGCTGCGCGTGCCACTTCAACGGATGCCCCCACTCCCTCAGCCGGTCAATGCCAGGGTGCGCTTTTGTTGCCAGGCCGCTGTGTCCATCCCATAGCGAGAAGGACTACAAGTTCTCGCCACTTGCCTCGAAAGAAGGAGAGATGTGATTACTACCCCAACCAACTTCACCTTGGAATGCATCCGCATAGCCATGGGCGAGAATTTCTTCCTATTTGGACAACAACTGTACCAACAGATCAAAAGGGTCCGCATGGGTGCCACCTTCGCTCCAGACATGGCCAACCTGTATATGGCCCAGTACGGAGACGACCATATCTACCGAGACAACAACCCGTACGGAGCCAATATTAAGGTATGGCGCAGATACATTGATGACGTCCTTGTCATATGGGAAGGCAACAAAAAAACACTCCTGGACTTCCACCAGTGGCTCAACCTGCCAAACACCCACATAAAGTTCACCATAGAGTGGGATTTCCAGTCCATAAATTTCCGAGACCTTCACATCTACCGGTCTGGGGACCTACTAAAAACGGAATTATTTCGGAAACCAACAGATAGAAACAGTCTCCTCCATTTCTCGAGATATCATCCACAGGGGCTGAAGTACAATCTCCCAGACGGACAAATCCTGCGCATCCGTAGAAATTGCACGGATAAAGAAAAATTCAACCTACATGCCAAACAACTACAAACTCGCCTAGGACAACTATCCGAAAAAATCTATAAAAATGGCTAAAAAAAGAGCAGCAAACAGAGACCGTTCCATTTGTCTCACCACCAAAACCAAGGATCCCGTAGACAGGACTGTCTGTGTCACAACGTTCAACCCGATAAGCAACCTCATAAAAACCACCATCAGGAAACACTGGCACCTCATCAAAAATGAAGGGAGTCTAGCAAAGAAACCACTATTTGCGTTCAGAAAGAACAAAAATCTAAGGGACACTTTGGTCCATACTTTTTTGGAAACCTCAAAAACCCCAGCAACATTATGGAACCTGCCACCAGTCATGGGACACTACAGCTGCGGACACTGTGTGGCTTGCCGCCACACAACTAACAGCAAGACTTTTACCTACAAAGATTTTACATGGAACATGACGAACCACACTAACTGCGAAAGTAGATATGTCATCTACGTCATCAAATGTCCATGTGACATGATATACTTCGGAAAGACCATCAGACCTGTTAAACAAAGGTTCAACGAACATAGATCCTCCATCAAGAACAAAGATAAACCCCTAGTTGAGCATTTCAACAAAAAAGGCCATACGCATGAACAATTCACCTGGACAGTGCTGCAACAACTGCAACCCCAGAAACGCGGAGGCAACATTGACCTGGCGCTCACAAAACTGGAACAAAAGTGGGTCCACAGACTAGACACAGTCCGCCACGGCCTCAACATAACCATAGAGTGGAAACATTTTTGAGTCTAACCCCACCCACCACACACAATGTTGCCATTTTGTGCTTGTTGGACCCTCGAAATTTTACCCAGAAATTGTACCCAGATGTCAGACGTTTAAACTGAGTACATGCATGTCACTAAACTGTATGAACATATTCAATACGGAATAGAACTGTGGTCACATGTTGTGTCTACCACTTGATATGTATTCAACATTATTTACTCTCGCTGTGTACCACATGTCCCATGCTCCATAGCGCCTCTCACTATTTTCCATCCATCACCATGGGTTCCTCAGCGCCTCCAGTAGGCCGGACACTACATGTCCCAGCATCCTTAGCAGTTCCAGTAGTTTCAGTCCTCCACCGAGACCATCGTCCATTCGCGGAACAGCGAGGACTACTCCCATTGGTTCTAGCACCTCCCGCACCCGTCCCATTGGCCCAGACACTACCCTGGGACTAGCTTATTAGCCAAGCTGGTTGCATCTGTATGCTACAGCTACCATTACAGCAACAGATCGCCCGACGACACACGTTGCTCTCACAGCTTGCGGTAAGTGCCTAAATCTAGCTCTCACGCCTCCAGAGACAGTGCCCCCCACACTGATCCGTCTACCCACTCACAGGGAGTCCACGATAGCAGTACCACCTTTATCCCTGTGTGGGCCCTATCTAACCTGTAAGGTATGACATGCACAGTAACCACGGGATGCTTTTCTGCCCTTCATGTGCATTGTGACCCATCTGTAGAACACAGACGCACCACCATTTCGGACGCACTTCTCAATATAGACACCACTTTGGCGCTATTTTTATTTTTATTTCATTTTAATGGGTCGATAATACCCTCCACGCCCTAAATCACTTAAGGCAACATGTGATACCAGTTAGCCGACACGCCCTGGAGCGTTCATGCATGCATCCTATATTATCTACCAACCCAGGGACGCCATCACCCTAATCCTACACGCCGGCACCAACGCTTCATACTTACGTCCATCTTTGGTTTTTTTCAGACGAGGGACCTTCTTAGGCCCTCCTCTAGCCGACTGGATCCTGACCAATCGTTACCTCAGGAACCCACGGCTCCCCCAGTGCATTCCCTGCACCTACCATCCAACATTTACCCTTGAATGATTCTGTACAGCATCACCACTGCTCACACAGCAGCAGGTAAGCTGTGCTTCGATATGGCAACACTAGGCCACAGTTATGATACACTAAATAACATAATTAGACCCCGAGATCCTTACAAATCCTTCTCTATACACAGACAAAACGGACTACACCACATTTGGTGCTCATCCTGAAGAAGGCCAACACCATCCAGGCAACCATTCTGCCTTCCTGGCCGAAACACACCCGTGTCGATCCTCAGTGACACAACTGCAAATACCCTTTTTCGTGTATGTCTAGTAGATTATGTTGTGTACACCCCGTGTTTACGGTACCCTGGACCACCCTATGTCCCGGGTGCACTATTGTATAAGTACATGTTCCTCTAACTGTTGTATACCACTGTGCCTTTAGGTGGAACTCTGTACCTCAACACAAAAGAGGTAAATACTCAATCTGTATTTCCACCATACTCAATCACTATTGTCCTTTCCTCTTGAGCCTTTCGTGCTTATCGAAAGCTATGTAAACTAATTGAACTATAAAACTTGTGGTTTTCTGAAATAAACTTTTCTGTTCAGAAGCATAGCCTGCTGATTTGTAGGATCTCACATCCTGATTTTTTTGATTATTATATATGTGCCCCCCTGGGTATATCAGGTCTCCGCCAGGCGCCCTTATTTTTACTTGAGCGTTGCTGTCCCTTCTTGGCCACATCAGTCGCCATGCCGACACTCTGTGTCGCCTCTTGTGAGATATTTTTGGAAGCATTTTGATAACAAATTATTCACCTTCAAAGACGAGTCGAGTCCCAAAAGAAAAAATGTTCCCCTCATGGCGATATTGTAGCGCTTTTGTATATTCCTGGAACTATACAATACTCAGATAGTCCAATATTTGGACAACCAGCATACGCTGCCTCATACAAACAGGGGGCGATACACGGCCAGGAGAGAGAACAGGGGAAGGGATAATGGAACTGTAGCACAGCACTGGTAGGTGGAGGGGGGTTGCATAATATTGAAATGCGTGCATTTCTTATACTGTTGTTGAAAGACAGAGCTGGGGGAGTAGAGGCAGTCGCGTGTCAGATGGGTCGGGTGCGTCCATGTATCTTTCTGCGGGCAGTAAAAGAAAAACTGATTTATAATATTCCAGAAGTATTATAGATGCTGGTACTTCCGAGACTGTGCTAGGGCTGGGGCAGTTACATGTTGGGTATGCCTACATAACCTTCTGTTCTTCTGACGGCCATCAAATGTCTGCCACGGAATAGTGTAATGTATGAATGCATGGGTTTTATAAAGCATGAACCTACATGGAAAGCAGCTCCTGTACATAGGCGATGCACCCAGGAGGACATTATTAAACACAGGTCCCTCTTAAAGACCAGTAGAGAAGAGGAGGAGTCAATCACATGTCACATGTGCCCAACAGAGCCCTTTATCTCGCTTAGCACAGTAAAATGAGAGACATTGAAATGGGGAAGATTAACATGTCCAGGCTTCCTACAAGGTAGTACTTAAGGCTATTCTCAAATGGTGCCGACTAGAATGGCTTCATTGCGCCCCTGACAAACTGGTCAAAATATGATAAAGATTTCTCCAAAATGTGTTTGCGCAAAACACAAAATGTAAGCACCACACCACTCACATCAACCTTGTTTGAGGGGTGCCACCCTCCTTTGGATCAGCTTCACCCTCACAAAAAACCAAACGTTTTTTATAATCTAGAATGGGGTGTGTGGTCTAGTAATCCCTCATTACAGCCAGAATATATGTGATCTAATTTGCTTTTAATGGGATCTGTAAGGATATTTGGCATGTTACAGCACAGAGTACAGCACTACTGCACAGGTAGCAAACAGCACAGAGTACAGCACTACTACACAGGTAGCAAACAGCACAGAGTACAGCACTACTGCACAAGTAGCACATTTTTTTTTTGCAGCACCACCACAAGGGTGCGGTGCATTGCTATATGGGTTACCAGATTAACAAGGAAAGACAGGCTATTCAGTCAAAAACGATTTTAACATATAAGATGCAAATCTATTTTTACAGTTAAAAGCACACGTGCTCATTTAAAAATGCACACTATGAAAATTAACAGCTAACCTATTAACCATTAACCTGACTAATAAAACCTTATTTAACATAACCCACTAATAAAATGTGTTCTCCACTGCAGAATTAGGCATACTCTGAAAGCCATTTAAATGTGTGTGCAGATTTTTTTTCTTCTCTTTGCCTGCTTCTCCGTGTTTTTGTGCACAGTAACTGCAGGAAGAAGGAAGTCAGATTTGCAACAATTGCAAATGTATAAGCGAAGCTATTGTTGAGAGTAGGAGGATGAGAGATGATGGATTTCATTGGGACACGTCATACAGAGGGCTGAGATGAAAGTTTTAGTGGGCAGTATCGGGGAAAAAGACAGGCAGACATTTTTCTGCACTACTGGGGAGAAGACCTGGCTGTGGGACTCCTGACTGAATGCAGATTCCTGCGTCCTGCTACAGTCAAGATTTGGCAGAGCTGGGAGGAAGACCTTTTCCTGGTTGGAGGCATTCCTATCTGCAAAAGCTGAGAATTTCAGGCAATGACCCCGGTTTGAGAAGGAAAGGCGATCCTTTTACTGGGGTTAATCTTCAAGGGAACCACATTCCGAAGGAGAACAACTGAAGAAAACTCTGAACAGATAAGGTAATTACATAAGCGTGGGAGCCGTGTGTGCACGAAAATATGCAGTCAGTGTAGGAAAGGGGATTCCTGTGCGTGTCTTAATCAAATACCAATGTTGCAATTTGAGTTCTGTTCTCCGCCACTCTTTTTGCAGTGTGTCCTAGACAATGCTTTTACTGTACCATTTTATTTATTTCTGTAAAGAATGAGATCGTGTTTAAATGCAACTTTTATAATACAGAAAAATATTTGAAAACAGACGGGTGGTGTATTTACTATTTACCATTACAATGCCGATGATGTGGGGAGATTTTTAAACAGTGCAATGGTCATTTTAAGACAGATGTGTGCATGTCAGAATCAGTATGAATAATTGTGAGTGACTGTAGCATAGCTCGTTGGAGGTACATGAGCCAACGGGAAGAGAGACTCTCTGAACATAGCTCCCTACCGTATATAAGGTAGTGGAAATTACCACAAGACTACCATATATAGCTCTCTGTCGTAAATAAGTCAGTGAGTTCGCCCATGGTGGCACACCAACACTATCACTGAAAAATGTGGTATTCCTAAAATGTAGGTCTGGGGTCTCTCTAGTGATCACACGAAAAATCTAAGCAAAGATAAGGGATTCTGGACATTGGGGCCACAAATAAAACAAGGGAATTATGCTCACCAAAATACCACCAACCACATATACCAAATATGCAGGTCTGGGTGCTGAAATAATGCATGTCCATTGTATTATTGTTGCACATGGCCAAATCTGAATACAAAGAGTGATTATTGCTAAGTTATTTTTCGGCGGTAATAAAATACCGTCAGGCCCCAAATCTCCACAAAATACCCTACATATTTATGGTGCGTTGGCCGGGAAAGTGATCATAGAGTACCTACTGGGCGTGGCAAGCGTGTCTCACACTGCCATTTGCACATTAAAGGGAACCCATTTTATAATAGCAGTGTGCCACTAAAAACGAATTTCAGAATGTCACAAAGGGAAACCACATTCTCAGATCTAGTGCAATATTTAGAGGCAAAGTTATTTGCACATGGGAATTGGTCTTCGAATAGCACGTTAGAATGGAGTAACCGCATTCAGGGTGAGGTGCAGAAAGAAAAACTAGACAATATTTTTGCAGAAGGCAGCATAATTCAGGTCTGCCTTACAAGATTATTGAATGCAGCCGATAAAAGTGCAGAGAAAGATACGGCTATGCGGCAAAATATGGTTTATTTTAAACAAGTCCCTGCGAATGCAAGAGAATGATAATCAGCTAATTAACAGGTTAAAGACTGAATTAGAGGGGGCAAGTAAAAATCAGGAAATGTTGAGAGCAGAATTGGATGTATGCCAAAAAGACATGCAATTAAAATGCAGAGACTTTGATACTCAGTTATCCAAAAGCAAGACACAATTTGAAGATAGTGAGCAAGAATTGGCACACTTAAAAGCCTTAGTGGATCACATTAGGCAGGATAAAGATGAGGTTGTTTCAGAAATGCAGATTTTACAAAAAGAACATTGTGAAAAAGAAGGTGATCTCCAGAGTGCAGAACAAGAAATGATTAAAATGATACAAGAAAGAGACAAGAGAAATAAAGAGTTCAATGAATGCCAAATGCAAATGTGCGAAATGCAGGAGGTGATTAATAAAATGAGTGATGAAAATAATTATTTGAATGATGAAGCCAACAGACTCCTTAAAAAGTGTAAGGACTTAGAACAGCAAATGTGCATTCCCAGGTCCCAGGAGAGACGGCAGGGTACCACATTCAATGGAGTGGAGGTGAATTCTAGCTCTGCCCAAAGAGCTAGTGCCCCAGTGACTGGGCCGGTGACTGAACTTGGTTGCAGCGCCCTTGGGGGATTTGATACTCCCATTGGGGGCAGTCACCAATCTCATACACCTGAAAACAGGATTGACTCACAAAATAGTGCAATTCCATGTATTGCAACAAGTAGCCCCATAAAAATAATGAAATCCATTAAAGCCCTGATCAAACCATTTAAAAAGGGAGGTGAATGCTGCATTGAGGATCACTTAGAAGCGGTGCATGACATTTTTAAAGCACTCCAGATACCTAGGGAACAGTACAGACAATATTTTCATTTAACTTTAGATGCCCCGACGGCCAGCATCATAAGGGGATTAAATGAACAGCAGAATATGACATGGCTGGAGTTTGAAAAAGAAATTAGGCGTCATTTTTCTCCTTTTCAGTCATTGCAGGAGGCAAAGAAAGTCGCGTACACAATTACTGCTGGACCTAATACATCCCCTCACCAATTTTTACAAGACTTAAAAAGAGCATTCTCTCGCTTTGATGTATCTTTTGACTCAAATTCCAATGAGTTTAAAACTGCATACTTCTATGGGCTACAGAAAGACATCATATCCCAATTGGTCCGTGAATTTGACCGTGACAAGTCCCTTGAATGGATTGTACATCAAAGCACAAAGCTATATGAGGTACTCTATTGTCAGGGTAGAGAAAGTGATAAAATGAAAGATACCAGGCCTAAATCTAAAGAACCCTCAGCCACAGTAATGGAAATCAGGTCAGCCAAAATGTCCCTTGAGTCTGCTCAAAGTCAAGGTAAAAATAATGTGACACCTGAACAAAGGGGTAATCAACAAAGATCGCCATTTCCTGTACCAATGTTCCAAACACATGATCCTAGTAATAGAGAGAGCTACATCAGCCCTAGGTATTTAGGGGATAGACCCCGGGTAGGATATCGGCCTGATATGGCAGGTATGAACAATAACCAGAGACAAAATCAAGATCAAAGAAATGATGGTCCCTACCAGTCATTGGGGACACAGAGTAGGTTTGATCCCAACACCATGATATATGGTAATCAGGATAGGCCCCGATATGTGGATCGATTTACTGATAATGGAAATCAACATAGGGGCCAGTACCCACAATCTGAGAGACAGGACATGAGGCAAAACGTGAACTACAGTCCACGCCAGTACAATGATTCCCCACCAGGGGACTATAATCAAAGGATGGGTGCAACCCGCTCCCCTCCACAAATGAATCAAGAGTTCAGAAACCATCCCAACCGACATCAATCACCTGAGAGGTATCAGAATAGATCCAATCAGGGGGAAAACAACCAATATCGACCTAGGCCACAGAAAGAGGATCCTAGAGAGATGGAAAGATTCCAGTGCCTTGAGGCCCAAGTGAAAATGTTAGCTGAGCAAATAGGAAAGCTCTATACAGCGCAAAAACAACCTTCCAAAGAGGGGGCTGATGGCCATAGCAATGACCGGGGGGCTTCCGAAAAGTGACTAAGTACTCATGATAACTGCAGTGCCAAAATGACAGATTGCTCTGATATAATTTTGCATAACGACTCTGAGATGCCTAATGGATTAAAAATGAAAGTACCAGTAAATGAAATTGTGATAGAAAGTGCAAATACTTCTAAAAAAGAGGTACGGTTTAACTTAGAGCTAAATAAAACAGTAAAGATTTGCACAAATGAAAAAGAAACATTAGGAATTCCAAAAGAACAAAGGAACAGATTTAAGAAAAATGACTCATGCATGGGGAATACCAGTGAACAGGGAGTAAGTGGGGATGCCATAGCTCCTTCCCTGGGCAAGCAAAACAATGACCAAACACAGACAGAAAAAGGAAATACTCACAAGGAGGGTACAAGTCAATCACCTGAAGAATTCTTTGAGCCACATATTTCTGAAGAGGCTGAAAGGGCTGGTATTACACTAAATGATCACAAATGCACAGAATTAAAAAATGACAAATTGCTGAATGATGTTGTTACACATGTTCAGTTGGAAGGTTGTAATGTGGTCTCTGATGTTACCCAGATGGATGGGCGAACAGTGGCCACACTCCAAAAAACCTCTGAACATGGAGAAATGAATAAAATATCTCGCACAGAAATGGGTAAAAAGGAGGGAAAAATGTATTTTCAGTTACCAATGTGCTTAGCCAAAAGTGAAAAAGATCTGAGAAAGGTGAGCCATGAAATCAGTAAGAATTCACATTTCTTATGTGTATTAGAGGAAGTTGAGGACAGATATTATGCACCCATCACTGTAGAAGAAAAATGCCACACCTTTGCTATGATTGACACTGGCGCACAGGCCACAATTATGTCCAAGGAGCTGGTAAAGAGTATCAATGAAGGGAGGCCTCCACAGAGTCAGATCACAGTGAAGGCAAATCAAGGCCCAGTGCATAACTTTAATGGGGAGGAGGTGCCCATCATAGGTGTAACTGAGGTTGACATAAAAATAGGAAAGCACAGAATGAAACAAGAGGTATTGATCACATCTATTTGTGAAATTCCATTTCTGATGGGGACAGATTGCCTGAAAAGATTGTCTCCTCTCATAGATGGGGTGAATGGAGTGCTGTGGTCCTTAACCAAAAAACCATTGAGGCCTAAGAAACTAAAATCACAAAACAACAATATAAATGAATGTCACACCGTTGCCAAAACAAATGATGCTGTGGAGGTATATCTCCAGAATAGCTGCATACCTAGTGTCACTGTTATATTAATGTGTCAAGACAAAATGCAGAGCGACAATGAAAAACTACCTGTACAAATATACTTGGACCCAAGGAAAGATTGGCAGACTGCCATAGATGAGCACACATTACGTTTCTATTTAAAAGAGAAAACATGCAAACAGAATATTATTCCCAAAACAGATTCAGAAAAACACATTACCACTCTGGCAGAAATACACATGGAAGATGAGCAACCATGGGTTCATGTTGGTATAAATGATTATCTTAAAACAATAAAAGCCACTTTAGCACTTGAACATGAAAGGAGTTTCATTAATGAGAAATTGTTGCAAAAAATTATGGAGAGGGAAGAAATCCCGAAATTTAGGATTAAAAACCAATATGTTTCTGGGTTGGACAGTCCAGACTTTGAAAACCGAATTGCAGGCAGATGCATGCTTAAAATTAGCATTGGGCAGAAAACAATTTACCATAATGTATGGATAGTGAGTGGAGCACAAAATGAATTTTACATGGGCAATGACATCATGCACAGAATGTGTATGGTGTTAGATTTCCTTAATCAAAAAATATGGTCACGCCTAGGTGGTCCGGCACCTGAATTTGAAGACAAAAGAAGGGCTTATCATTGTGCACAACTGGTTCCTTATGCAGTCGAATTACAAATAAGGAAAGATACTATTATTCCTGCATTTACAAAACAGTTTGCAATAACACTGAAATGCAAAAATGGGCAGCAGATGTAAGGATCTGATGCATTTGTATGCCTGAATGAATCCATAAAACAGCAAGGCCTGGATTATGAATACATTCCATTGGTAGACATTGGTGAGGGATCTGTAAAAATCATGGTAAATAATAAAGGTTGTCAGGATATTCATTTAGAGGAAAACTCCCCATTAGGAATGGCCTTACAAAAATCACATTATACGGCAGATTTAAATAACATGGTGATTGGGAATATTCCTGAAAAATATGTAGATGCCAAGGGCGAGTTGCCAGAACACCTGGACTCTCAGCCCAAAGGAATATTTAAAATTCATTCTGTGTATCCTTATGATTCAAATGAGACAGTGTGCTGCCATCAAGAGGATTGCATAATATTTAATTTAAATGAAAATGAAACAGGAAATCAGCCCATTGAAGTGGAAGCTGATATGCCAAAATATTTAAAAGTGGCAGCTCTACAAAAAGACACAGCCACACAGTTAGAGGAAAGCGCTGAGATTCCTTTACCAGAAGAGTTTCCAGAATTTTCCAGAATGGTAGAAGAGCAGATCTCCTTAGCGGATGCATGTGACAGCGATAAGGATAGAGACGACCTGAGGGAAATATTTATGGAGTTTAAGGATGTATTTACAAAAGATGCTTATGATTGTGGTTTAACTGATTTACATGTGGCCACACTACCAGAAGGTTGTAGCAGGAATCCAGTGTTTGTACGCCAGTATAGACTACCGCTGGCATGTTTAGAATCATTGGCAGGGATTATTAAAAATTTGGAATCACGGGGAATAATCAGGCCCATTCATAGCACATCCAATACGCCTATTTTAGGTGTGTTAAAGCCAAATGGTCAATGGCGGCTGTGTGCAGACTTAAGAGAGTTAAATAAAAGAGTACCAGTGTCTAGATGGCCACTACCATTCATTGATCAGGGCCTAGCTCAGATACATGGTTCAAATGTATTTACCACGTTAGATCTCACATCTGGATATTGGTGTGTGCCATTGGCAGAGGAGATACAACACTTATTTTCCTTTACATTTGACAGGACTCAATATGCCTGGCTTAGAGCTCCGTTTGGGTACATCAATAGTGGGAGTGAATTTGGCATATTTTTGAGAAAGGCCATGCCGGATGCAGCGGAAAGAGGAACAATAGTTTATGTGGATGATGTCCTGATAAAAAATGAAAGCCTGAAAAGCCATTTTGATGAAATAAGACATGTACTTGGCCAATTGCAGAAAGCAGGCGCCAAAGTATCTTTGCAAAAAGCACAATGGTGCAAGAAAAAAGTGAACTTTCTAGGGCATGAAGTGACTGAACATGGGCTAAATCCACAAAGGAAGAAAATAGAGGCCATACAAAGATTAAAAGATCCTAAAAATGTGAAAGGAGTAAAAAGTTTATTAGGGATGACAGGCTATAACAGAAAGTTCATTGAGAATTATGCAGAAATCACTCAACCATTGACTAAACTGCTTAAACTAGATACTCCCTGGAGATGGGAAAGAGAGCAGTCTGATGCAGTGGCTAGATTGAAGGAATGTCTTGTAAAGGCACCATGTTTAGCATACCCCATAAAGGACAGGGATTTCTTTATAGAAATAGGTTTTTCTGAACATTGTATGTCAGCAGTATTATCACAAAAACACGATTTGAATCACAAAACCATTGCATATGCAAGTAAGGCATTTTCCCAAGTTGAAATGAAATTTAATGAATGTGAAAAGGCCCTATTAACCACTGTGTGGGCGCTACAACATTTCCGCCCCATTGTTCAGGGAGAAAAGGTGATTATTGAAACAAATCATCAACCTTTGCAATTTTTAGAGAGTAAAAGAATTAGATCAGGCAATCTAGCGCAATCCAGAATCACTTCATGGACGCTGGCATTACAAGGTTTTCCTGTAGAAGTGAGATATGGACAAAATAAAAAGAGCCCAATTGCTCAAGGGTTAGCTGACTTACATGATTGTGCAGCTGAACAAATACCAAATGAAATGGAAGTGGAAACTAGTTTGCAGGAATTTGAACAATCATCACACAAAGCTTTTGATGAAAAAACATGCAAGGATTTGCCAACTGTATATGTGGATGGTTGTGCTTTTCACATTGAAAATGACAGTAATAAACAGTTGGTGGCAGGAATAGGAAATGTCTGGTTGAAATGTGAAGGCGTCCCCAGTATAGGGATGAGGATTGGGGATAGGAGCAGTCAGGTGGCGGAATTGGCAGCCATCTATAAAGCAATTGCTACTGCAGTTGATAAAAAGTTCAGTGAAATTGTCCTGGTGACTGATTCTGACTATGCACGGAATAGCTTTGTGAAGTATTTGCCTGGTTGGAAAGCAAGAGGCATGGTTACATACAACAAAAAGCCACTTAAACATGGAAAAATGATACAAGCCATAGACAAATTGGTGTCAGAAAATAATTTAACAATATACTGGAGAAAAATTCGTGGGCATTTAAAAACACCAGGAGAGGATAAGGAGGGAAATGATAAGGCAGACCATCTGGCTAAGATTGGGGCTGTGATGGGAGAATTGCTACATATTGATTATTTAATGGGTGAAATACAAATTGATGCAGTGACACGTTCTAAAGCACCAAAGGAGGTAGATCAACCGGTGGTGCAGTGGAGTCATGACACGCCAGACCAAGATTTGATTGAGGCACAAAAGAATGATCAAATTTTGGGAATCTATTATAATCATTTGATAGATCCTGAACAAAATCCTTTAACAGAAAATGATTGTATGGGAAAAGAAGAGTTGAGGGTGTTATTAAAGAACAAAACACGAATCAGATTACAGGATGGACTCATGATTAGAGAGTCCATAACAGGACAAATACAGTGGATAGTACCCCTTTCATTCAGAGGACTGATGCTACACCATGCACATGATGCCATAACTGCAGGCCATAGAGGTTCACAAAAAACATTAGAAATATTAAAAGATTATGCTTACTGGCCACATATGTCCCAAGATGTGGAATTATATACTAGAGGATGTCTAGTATGCGCCCAATTTAAACCTGCTTCACCAATGCATAGAGCACCATTGATGAAAAGAGGCCTAACTCTCCCATGGTCAGATTTGCAAATAGACTATGTAGGTCCTTTAAAAAGGTCGAGCAGGGGACACCGTTATATTTTGAGTGTGGTATGTTTGATGTCGAAGTGGATTGAGTGCATTCCTGCACCAGATTGTAGTGCGCAAACAGCAGCCACATTGCTGGTGAACCATGTGTTCTCAAGGTTTGGGTTGCCACAAAGAATTGAGTCAGACAGAGGAAGTCATTTCACAAGTGCTCTAATGAGTAAGGTATGGCAAATACTAGGTGTGAAAAGGAAACTACATATCGCATATCGGGCGGCGTCTTCAGGTACAGTTGAAAGAAGCAATAGGTCTGTTGTGGATATTTTAAAGAAATTTGTGGCAGAAGCAGGTTCCAGCTGGGATTTGCGTTTACCATTGGTTTTGATGGCAATCAGGTCGACTCCTGCCAAAGCAACAGGTGTTAGCCCCCATGAGGTCTTAACAGGTAGGAAAATGGTGTTACCACAACACCTACTATACAGAACACATGAGCAAACCCTTGTGAGTGCATCCACAGTTCATGAATATATTGATGAACTGAGGAGACATTTGCAACATGCATTTGCTTTTGTGCAGAGAAATCTGGAAAGAGCTGCTGACAGTGCAAAGTCATATTATGATAAAAAGACATCAGCAAAGGAATACAGTGTAGGGGATCAGGTGTACAAGTTTCATTTTGGAAAAAGTAAACAGAAAAATTCTAAATTTCTAGCAGCCTGGCAGGGGCCATTTCGGATTATAGATAAGGTCTCTCCTGTAGTGTATAAAATTTTGAAAAATGAAGGTGAAACAGCAATAGAGCAGTTTGTCCATGTAAATCAAATCAAACCATGCCATCCCAGACATGAGATCAGGCGGCTTGAACATGTAGAAACAGATAAAATCCCTTGAACACAAAAAGAGAAAATAAATGGGTACAATCAGGAGGCAGTGACAAAGAAGTTAAAAAGTTGATTGTTATGATGGCACATAAACACTGTAGTATATGTAAAATATAATATAAAATAAATATAAGTAAATAAATAAATAAATAAATGCACATATAATGGAAGCTCATGGTTGGTGTGCAGAGAGAAAGTGTGTTAAATATTGAATATCTGCTTGTTTTCTTTTAACTTGTGTTTAATTTCAGAAAAAAAAAATGAAATATTTTTACCAAGCATGTTTTATTTTTGGCAAAAGGATGAAGTTAGTATTGTGCTATGTACTTAATCTGTTTATTTTCTATTTTGATTTAGACAATTAACATTATTTGGTCGGAGGTTCCGGGATCAGAGGCCACGGGAGACGATGGAGTCCTGGAGTCCCCTGGATGAAGACCAAAAGATGCCTGCCTCCAGGTGGAGGTGAAGACAAAATAACCAGAATGCCAAAAGAGATGACTACTGTGGATTCAAGATTGCCAAGATGAAAGAGTACTCGAATGAACCGAATAACATCGCTGGTCGGGACATACCAAAAGAGACAAAACAAAAGTTCCGGCATATGAAGTTCCACGTATTTATTATTTTAATTATTTATTTTAATTTGTTATATTAATTATTTGTTTTAGTTAGTTGTTTTATTTCGTTGTTTTTAATTGACTTGGAAAATTTAAACTTAAAGTAATGCCACTTCCACTGAGAAGGCAAATGTGAAACATTTTATGAACTGATGGACTCAGATGAAGTGTTGATTGCAAATTTTTCATTGATGCACATGAATATTCATTTTGTTGGATTGCTATATTGTAAAAAAAAAAAAAAGAGAGAACAAGTTGTTTTTAGGAATTGGCTTGGATTATAGCCAAGTTCTAAAAACAAAAGGAGGGTATATGTAAGGATATTTGGCATGTTACAGCACAGAGTACAGCACTACTGCACAGGTAGCAAACAGCACAGAGTACAGCACTACTACACAGGTAGCAAACAGCACAGAGTACAGCACTACTGCACAAGTAGCACATTTTTTTTTTTGCAGCACCACCACAAGGGTGCGGTGCATTGCTATATGGGTTACCAGATTAACAAGGAAAGACAGGCTATTCAGTCAAAAACGATTTTAACATATAAGATGCAAATCTATTTTTACAGTTAAAAGCACACGTGCTCATTTAAAAATGCACACTATTTTTCACCTGAAATGCCTATGGTGCGAGAGACACATTTGAAAATTAACAGCTAACCTATTAACCATTAACCTGACTAATAAAACCTTATTTAACATAACCCACTAATAAAATGTGTTCTCCACTGCAGAATTAGGCATACTCTGAAAGCCATTTAAATGTGTGTGCAGATTTTTTTTCTTCTCTTTGCCTGCTTCTCCGTGTTTTTGTGCACAGTAACTGCAGGAAGAAGGAAGTCAGATTTGCAACAATTGCAAATGTATAAGCAAAGCTATTGTTGAGAGTAGGAGGATGAGAGATGATGGATTTCATTGGGACACGTCATACAGAGGGCTGAGATGAAAGTTTTAGTGGGCAGTATCGGGGAAAAAGACAGGCAGACATTTTTCTGCACTACTGGGGAGAAGACCTGGCTGTGGGACTCCTGACTGAATGCAGATTCCTGCGTCCTGCTACAGTCAAGATTTGGCAGAGCTGGGAGGAAGACCTTTTCCTGGTTGGAGGCATTCCTATCTGCAAAAGCTGAGAATTCCAGGCAATGACCCCGGTTTGAGAAGGAAAGGCGATCCTTTTACTGGGGTTAATCTTCAAGGGAACCACATTCCGAAGGAGAACAACTGAAGAAAACTCTGAACAGATAAGGTAATTACATAAGCGTGGGAGCCGTGTGTGCACGAAAATATGCAGTCAGTGTAGGAAAGGGGATTCCTGTGCGTGTCTTAATCAAATACCAATGTTGCAATTTGAGTTCTGTTCTCCGCCACTCTCTTTGCAGTGTGTCCTAGACAATGCTTTTACTGTACCATTTTATTTATTTCTGTAAAGAATGAGATCGTGTTTAAATGCAACTTTTATAATACAGAAAAATATTTGAAAACAGACGGGTGGTGTATTTACTATTTACCATTACAATGCCGATGATGTGGGGAGATTTTTAAACAGTGCAATGGTCATTTTAAGACAGATGTGTGCATGTCAGAATCAGTATGAATAATTGTGAGTGACTGTAGCATAGCTCGTTGGAGGTACATGAGCCAAGAGAGACTCTCTGAACATAGCTCCCTACCGTATATAAGGTAGTGGAAATTACCACAAGACTACCATATATAGCTCTCTGTCGTAAATAAGTCAGTGAGTTCGCCCATGGTGGCACACCAACACTATCACTGAAAAATGTGGTATTCCTAAAATGTAGGTCTGGGGTCTCTCTAATGATCACACGAAAAATCTAAGCAAAGATAAGGGATTCTGGACATTGGGGCCACAAATAAAACAAGGGAATTATGCTCACCAAAATACCACCAACCACGTACACCAAATATGCAGGTCTGGGTGCTGAAATAATGCATGTCCATTGTATTATTGTTGCACATGGTCAAATCTGAATACAAAGAGTGATTATTGCTAAGTTATTTTTCGGCGGTAATAAAATACCGTCAGGCCCCAAATCTCCACAAAATACCCTACAGATCACCACTACCAACATCTGAATTCAGCCATCTTGAAGGGACAGGTGATTTAGCTGGCCCTGGAACACCAGGCAAGTATCTGCAGCTTGTAAAATACGATGTCAGCTTGCAAAAGATAAAAGTAGACTGTCTGCAACTTCTGCTGCAGTGCCCTGCACCTGCGCATAATGAACGTGCCCAGGCCGTGCATCAAACTGCACGTGCTCTCCCTGCGCAGTGCACTACTGTGCAGCCTCAGCCTTTATTTTTTTTCCAGAATGAAGGAGAAGCCAGGCAGTGACACGTGCTCCAATGACTCTGGTACAGCGTGTGTTATCGAGGGAGACAGAGTGAGACAGACTCCACCTCCACCTGAGACCTCAGCTACCATAAGGTAAATCAAGTGGTGTGGCCCCCCTATCCCAGGGGCAGGGCGACATGGTGGGGATTTATTAGAGGGAATATGCAACTGCCAACATCAGATATACAGTTTCTAAACATGCGCAGCAAGTTGCAAAAGTGATGGGAATCCTGGCCTCTTAATGTTTCATGATGAAACATTAAGAGGTCAGGGTTCCTTGATCAGTTTTCAATGCACCACACGTGTTTAGGAACAGTATATCTGACATTTGCACACCTTCATGAATTGAAAAACCTGAGGGCCTGCCAGCCTCATGTTTTTCAATTCATGAAACGGTGCCCCTGCCCAAGAGGAACATCACATTGGAACAGCTATTTGTTCGTTACTTACTGTTGGGCAGCCAGGGCACACATTTAAGCTCCAATCATTGCCCAACAAGTGCTTGCAGGGCCGCACAAACAAAATACGAGGCCATTCACTGATACAGTAGAGGATCATGGGTGCACAATGGGACCTGGTATTGACATGTACATGCAGTTTCTATACAAATGCCAGGCACAACACCGTTTAATATATTATGTACTGCCTTTTTAGGGAGAAGGGTGTGACGATTATTTTTCCTGCTTACACTAGTGCCCCATAACTGTCAGGTTACTTTGAGATTGTTTTTACTTTATTTCCTTAGAATTGGATCATGCTGACTGCACCTGACAAGTTTCCCCGCAAAAAACATTACAAATTCTATGAATGTATCTATAACTGCTTCCCAAACTGGGACCCGTTCCCCCAGCTGGAGGTTACATCTATTGCTGTGACACTTTGTCCCTCTTCACACTCAACATGGTTAGCATACATGGAGCAACTCTGTTAGAACATTTACGATTGGGCATTTCGTTATAGTGTAGACTGCCAACTAAGTCACTGCTAGGTGATCCCAAGTAAACCTATAGAGAAAATAATGCACATTGGGGGGGTCACACGATTCACCCAGGATCACAAAATCTGGCAAAGACTGGATTTTATCCAAGATGTCCCTGTACCAGCCTGACATTGTATACGAAATCCTTGTGAAACCATATAAAGTAAAATGAGGATGAGCCAATCTCAAGAAGGGCCGCTACGTGGGATGTGTGCTCTTTTCCATAGTAATGTCTAAGGTAGGCAAGGCAAAACACTTGATGTATACTCTAATATCAGTAGTACTTAAGGCACACCCCTGCACCTCTTCCCACCAACTCACACCTGCTTGAGGTTTGGATGGTACCACACCTAAAGCTTGGTCTGTGACATGAGGGCTACCTGTATTTCGCTAGTTCAAACCCAGTAGCAGCCAGGTCCACTTAACCTTTCATAAATTCAGTACCTTTCAAATGAGGGAAATAATACCTGCTATTACATTGACAAGAAGCTGAAAGCATTTAGCATGAAGCACTATGACCAAAGTGTTATTATATTCCATAAAACAAACTATTACCAGCCCAGACCTGAACTCTGTCCCTGCCCAAAATAAACCATAAGTTGGTGCCCATCCTGTGCATCTCTCAAAAGAAATCAAGCGCTAATCTTTTGTAGGTCTTGGCTAAGCTTCACCCTGTTTTATTCAGATTGGCTGTTTCTGTCAGCGTACTTGAGTGGTCGCAGTGTGATCAGATTTTGGGGATAGAGCCTCGGCAGAATGTGGATTTAGTAAATTCTGTGTCTGGCCCCCTTCCCAAATATCCATGCTCCTGACTATTTCTTAAGAGTTAATGCTTGCAGGTATCAACAGGCCCTTTTAAGGTCATGGATCTGTCATGCCTGTGCCAGCTTATTCTGAGAAGCTATATGGAGTGGTTGGTCATGCAAGGAGTGCAAGAGAAAACCTGTGACATGTAAGCCAGGATATCGAGGGTGCTCTGAAGACTGAGGAGAAAGTACTGAGTAAGTGTACAGATGAGAGTTGTGTGGGGTGCTGGCCATGGGGGAATGGGAAGCAAGGGACTAGGGTGCAGTAGAGTGTGGGACTGCAAAGTGAAAAAGGGTAGAAAGGGTGCAGAGGACAGAAAAAGAGAGGAGCAAGGAAGGGGAGAGATGGGAATAAAATGGGAGTGCAGATGAAAGATAGGGATGGTTTGCAGCACGGGGTGAACAGTGTGTGCTGGGGACAGAGGGGTCCAGGAAAGACCAGAACACAGGGAGAGTGGTTTAGGGCAGAAATGGCATAGGAGGTGCTTCGGGTTTTGTAAATGAGAGAAAAGTACAGACAAGTGAGAAAGTGCAGAGGGCAGTGTGTCAGAGGAGTGACTTTGTGAGGGGTGCAGGGAAGGGACTTGGGAGAAAAGGGTGTACAGCAGACCAGAATGTGGAGTAAAGAAGGGTACAGAGGGGAGATTTGTACAAGGAATAATGGTGCCTCGCCTCATGTTCCCAGATAAAGGGTGCAGTCACGAATGCGTCTTCTTCTAGCACTTGATCCATGCTCACAAGGCCTGCACAAGGATGATTAGAAGTCGCTTGTTGAAATAATTGCAGATATATCCACTACACCATGTCTGTCTGCGCATTGATTGGGCCTGATAATACACACAGTGGCCTCCCTCTCCCAGGTTCAGGCCGGCATTGGGAGGATTTATTAGAGGGAATGTGGGAGCTCGGGCTCAGCACTCTCCCACTGCCCCAGTGTCATCTGCACTCTTGTCTGGCTCTTCTCCAGGAAGAGACAGTCACAGCAGACTGTTCCTGCATCAACTCCCTTTTCACTCAATCCTACCTGCAGCCTAGGTCTGAAGTCAGGACTAACCTTAAATGAGGTATATATTCACCTTTGACTTGTCCTGCAGTGGGAGCTAGTGCCAGGGTGCATGGCATCTTGCCTTGTGACACAGCATCATGTTATTTGGGCTATCTTAGCCACTTTCAAGGGTTTTTGGTGGGTGTATGCCACACAGGCCGCAGACTCATTTTACGCCATAACCTATTCCTTTAAAAAAACACTAGAATGATCTATAAAGGACACATAAAGTGCCAGCTCTGGTTTAGATAAAGCCACTGACTTAGGGATGTTTACTACAAAGCCCTGTGTAGTTAATAACTTAATTGGAGCTGGGAACATACTACTGGTGTAATACAAATGTCTTATCCAGGGATGCCTTCAACCACTCTATTAGCACTATGCATTTCTTTCACTGCTAAAAACCAGCAATGGCAAGTCTTTGCTTGTGTATATGTAATGGGCATTTGCCAGGCACCGCTGCTATTAAATGTTCAGGTACTTGCACCATTTTGCAGCTGCTACCATCAGTGGGTACCTAATACCACTATGGCAGTGCTTGGCAAGTGCCTTTTCCATGCCTACACTAAAACCCAAATGGTTGGCGTTGCCAACGCTTGTTTTAAAATAGGGATGCAACTGCATTTTTGGTACCCACCACCAGCTGAATAATGAGTTGTAGACAAATTTTAATAGAGGCCACCATAAGCAATCTGGGTGACCCAGAAAAAAATAAAGCAGATCCTCGAGATTCACAACAGCACTTGTTCCGCTATCCATGTAAATCCAGTGAATACCCTGGTGCTGAGGTATGATTGCAGCCCATACACTGCTGTAAAGGGGCACATTCATGTTCCATCATTGAGGGTTCAAGTGGAATAGGATAGGATGGGTTTGGGCGAAACTCCATAAAGCATCTGCACTTAAAGCGCAGGTGAGAGTATTATAAAAGATCTCTCTAAATGTGGATTTTATACTCTGAACTGCTTTTCTTTTTCTTAATTTTCTTCTATTTTCTTTTCTTCTTTTCTCTCGTTTTATACAGTGATGATATATGTAATTTAATACGTACTGCTATTTTAATTTGGTGAAAAGTCGAGTTATTTGACTAAAACACAATAAGTTAAAAAAAAAGCAAAGTCCCCAAGGTGTCCCCTGTCCCCCCCAGATTTTATGGGTCTCCTACGCCCCTGGATGTAATGGGGGCTACTGGCCCACTCCTTCTGACAGAGCACCAGCTTGGAGAGTATTGCAGTGTTTGGCTTCATAACTCATTGAACATGCTCTTTTTCCATGCATGCAAGGATTGGAAGTGCCTGCAGGTGTCTGGGCTTTTGTCATACCCAAACAAGTTCCTTTCCCCTCATAGAACTGCTTCCAGGTGGTCTGTTGCTATTTGTATCTACGGCTGCCTGCATCTCTCCCCATCACTTGTAAGTGGATCCGAGACAGTTTCTAATTCCGGATCATTCTCCTTTGTTAATGATATCTAGCTCCTTACTCTGCAATGTTTCTAATTCCGGATCATTCTCCTTTGTTAATGATATCTAGCTCCTTACTCTGCAATTCCTTCCACGGAACATGTTTGGCACCAGGTCGAAGTGAACGAGGCAATTACACATGAAGCGCCATTTGCAGATTTCAGCAGGAACGTATACGTTGCGAGAAGAACAGACAGCCCCGTGGGATGGAGTGGGCGTGAAAGAGTGTGAGAGAGAGAGAGAGAGAGAGAGGCATATTGCATTTCCCTGTACTGTGCTGTACGTTGCGAGTGGCAGAGAGAGCGAGGAATGGGAGTGATATGCATTACATCTATAGACCATTTTGTACTGCAGTTTACTGTCTCATGTTCCAGGGAGTCAACGCTCAATGCACCTGCCAAGATTGATGTGGAAGATGTTATTTTTTCTCAAGGGCAGCGACCCTTTCTTGGCCTTTGCTTTGATGTTATATTTCTGAACTCACTCTTTTTTTAATGCTGTTTGGCTGAAGCCCCATTACCAATCCATCCCTGGAGGGGAGCCTGAGCTGCTTGCTGAGCACGGTTGACTTTATGTTTGTTCGCTTTCATAAAGTGATTGTGAAGTCACCTACTTGGAGCTTGGCAAATGATGTTATTCAAACATGAACCTGCATCACTGCTCACAAGGTGGAGCCGCTTTATTTTTAATAAGTATGTTGCGTGACTACTTTCTGTCATGCTAATTTGTTGAAGGGACTGCAAGCTGCAAGTTGTAATAAAGTCTGTTTGGTGTAATAAAGCTGGGACTCGAGACACAGACCTGCTGTGGAGTCATTGGGTTTGTTCCAGGTAGCTTTATTCACATAGATACAAATTTACATCAATTCAGTTTCTCTTATAGGTATTTACAGTGGCACAGTAGACAGGAGACAGGACATAGTTACAGATCAGACGCACCGGCCATCCTTCACACTCCAGCTCAGGCCCCAACCGACACTCACAGAACATTCACTCTCAGACCCACTCAACATTCTCCTGAGCTGCAGCGCATTCATACATCAACATTCTACAAGCCTGCACTCCTGCCCAGTGACAAAACATGACTAGACTACATTACAACACAAGTGGACTTTGCTTTGCACAATAGAGACTTCAGATAGTGTGATCTTCCCCCTGCAATGTATGGATTCGCACCTTCCTCCATCTTAGAGACAAGTCATTCTTGTCTACTAGAAGTGCACAAAGCATCCACCAAGTGGGTGCAATTGTTAGGGCACTGCACCGACGGCTATGCTCGCAGGAAAGCTTCTACAGGTGATCACGCTTCTAAGGTTTACTTGAATATGGGGGGAGAGGGGGTGACATGATGCGGCCAGGTACATTTGAGCCTCTGCAGAAGTCAATTGGCGGAGAGTCTGTATGGAATACAGCAAAGTAGGAAGCCCAACAGAACATGCCAAAAGAAAACAATGCCACATTGAAGCTTGCATCAGATGAGTAAACTATACAATGCAGTTAAGTCATCATCACACCTACAAGAGTCCATTGGCCAAAAAGAGATGCCTGCCTCTTCGACGCATGGTGAGAATAGTTCATAACGTTGCTCTTTCTGCTATGCCAGCCAAGCCCTGCTTGAAACTGTAGCAGCAGGTTGTATATTGCTTTGATGGGACAGAGGTGTGGAAACTCCAGGATGCAGCCGCTGAGCCACTGCACGAGTCAGGAGAGGATGCTGTGGGAAGAATAGGCAGACCCGGTGGTGCTGGAAGTTCGAGTGTTGAAGGTACTGCATCTCCCCCTTAAATCTTCAAAGAAGTTTCCAGCTGAAAGGGCAATCTGCAAAATGTCTAGGGACCACCATTTCTTTAAATGTGTAAAGGATACAGACTCAGGTCCCTTGGCAAATGCAGATGGAAGATAAGGTCCAGAGCCTGGGTTTTGTTAAGCCCAGCCTCATCAGCGAAGGAGGTCATTGCAGACATCTGCTAGGTGTTCATTGACTGCTGCCGGGTCATTTAAAAGGCTAAACAATGCAGTGCTGGACTTGGACCTTTTATTAGCTGTCTTAATGTTCTTGCCAATCTCTCGTTGTCTTGTCATTTCTACCACTTGTCGCAGCATAATCTTATTTTTTTTAAAGTCTACTACTTGAGAGAATATGTTAAAGCATTTTTGTTCTTAATGTATGTAATGTGAGACTTCAGTATTATTTTGTCCATACGATCAAGGTTTCATTTTTATTTCCGCTCTTCTTTTGTTTACACAACCCCTACTCATAGCAGTGTGTATGTTTTATTCCTAGGTTTTGGAATCAGGGATTGGCTGGGGCAAAGAAATAGGCTTGTGCATCAAAATACCATTGCCCTTACCTAAGAATGTACGCAACATTGTGGGTCAACCAGTGCATTTGAAAGCACATTGTGCCAATACACAGGGTAATTCATAGAATTTCGCAGAAAAGTGTCGCAAGCGGCTGGCGCAGAGTGTCCGCGTGCGATTGTCTGCGCCAGGCACGTGCGCTAAAACCGATTTCCGCGCACAGCGTATTCATGGATTTTAGGCTCCCAAACCAGCCGTGGCGCAGAGTATCGCAGCGACCCTGCAGCAGCGCCAGTAACGCCCCCAAGAACGCCCTCGCGCAAGGAAAAGCCATCAAAATCGCTAAATCATCGCAAAGGGCTGCGCTAACCCTGGACCAGTTTACAGGGCTGCCAAACAAGGAACGCAAAGCGGGTAACGTGCATATCAGGGGTACGCGTGAAGTTATGCACGCGATTAGCCAGGCTGCCAGGGTACGTGTATTTCAGGGGTGCGCGGGAAGTTCAACACGCGATAGTCCAGGGAACGTGTATTACAGGGGTACGCGGGAAGTTCAACACGCAATTGTCGAGGGAACGTGTATTACAGGGGTACGCGGGAAGTTCAACACGTGATTGTCCAGGGAACGTGTATTACAGGGGTACGCGGGAAGTCTTACATGCGATTAGCCAGGGCACGTGTAATACAGGGGTACGCGTGAGGTTATACACGCGATTAGCCAGGGTACGTGTATTACAGGGGTACGTGGGAATTATAACACACGCAATTTGGCTGGGTACGTGTATTACAGGGGTACACGGGAAGTTCTACACGCGAATCGGCTGGGTACGTGTATTACAGGGGTGCGCGGGAATGATCACACGCGATTTGGCTTGGTACGTGTATTACAGGGGTGCGTGGTAATGATCAGACGCGATTTGGCTTGGTACGTGTATTACAGGGGTGCGTGGGAAGTTCTACACGCGATTGGCCAGGGTACGTGTATTACAGGGGTACGTGGGAATTATCACACGCGATTTGGCTGGGTACGTGTATTACAGGGGTACACGGGAAGTTCTACACGCGATTCGGCTGGGTACGTGTATTACAGGGGTGCGCGGGAATTCTCACATGCGATTTGGCCAGGTACGTGTATTACAGGGGTGTGCGGGAATTATCACACGCAATTAGGCTGGGTGGGTCCTCACAGGTGTTCCCTGTACACCCTCCACGGCCCCAGCAGGCAGCCCACAAAACAGGGGACTACCCTGCACACCTGCTCATGTCCCCCTGCACCCCCAGCCCCCAGCAGTGCAGGATCACCCTCCACCAGGCCCCCACTCATGTCTCCCACCACCCCCACCCCCCTGCCACCATGGGCAGCCCCCACCAGGCCCCCACTCATGTCTCCCACCACCCCCACCCCCCTGCCACCATGGGCAGTCCCCACCAGGCCCCCACTCATGTCTACCACCACCCCCACCCCCCAGCAGTGCAGGGGCACCCTCCACCAGGCCCCCACTCATGTCTCCCACCACCCCCACCCCCCTGCCACCATGGGCAGCCCCCACCAGGCCCCCACTCATGTCTCCCACAACCCCCACCCCCCTGCCACCATGGGCAGCCCCCACCAGGCCCCCACTCATGTCTCCCACCACCCCCACCCCCCAGCAGTGCAGGGTCAACCTCCACCAGGCCCCCACTCATGTCTCCCACCACCCCCACCCCCCAGCAGTGCAGGGTCACCCTCCACCAGGCCCCCACTCATGTCCCCCTGCACCCCCACCCCCCAGCAGTGCAGGGTCAACCACCACCAAGCCCCCACTCATGTCCCCCTGCACCCCCACCCCCCAGCAGTGCAGGGTCACCCTCCACCAGGCCCCCACTCATGTCTCCCACCACCCCCACCCCCCATCAGTGCAGGGTCAACCTCCACCAGGCCCCCACTCATGTCCCCCTGCACCCCCACCCCCCAGCAGTGCAGGGTCACCCTCCACCAGGCCCCCACTCATGTCTCCCACCACCCTCACCCCCCAGCAGTGCAGGGTCAACCTCCACCAGGCCCCCACTCATGTCCCCCTGCACCCCCACCCCCCAGCAGTGCAGGGTCACCCTCCACCAGGCCCCCACTCATGTCCCCCTGCACCCCCACCCCCCTGCCACCATGGGCAGCCCCCACCAGGCCCCCACTCATGTCTCCCACCACCCCCACCCCCCTGCCACCATGGGCAGCCCCCACCAGGCCCCCACTCATGTCTCCCACCACCCCACCCCCCAGCAGTGCAGGGTCTCCCTCCACCAGGCCCCCACTCATGTCTCCCACCACCCCCACCCCCCAGCAGTGCAGGGGCACCCTCCACCAGGCCCCCACTCATGTCTCCCACCACCCCCACCCCCCTGCCACCATGGGCAGCCCCCACCAGGGCCCCACTCATGTCTCCCACCACCCCCACCCCCAGCAGTGCAGGGGCACCCTCCACCAGGCCCCCACTCATGTCTCCCACCACCCCCCTGCCACCATGGGCAGCCCCCACCAGGCCCCCACTCATGTCTCCCACCACCCCCACCCCCCAGCAGTGCAGGGTCAACCTCCACCAGGCCCCCACTCATGTCTCCCACCACCCCCACTCCCCTGCCACCATGGGCAGCCCCCACCAGGCCCCCACTCATGTCTCCCACCACCCCCACCCCCCTGCCACCATGGGCAGCCCCCACCAGGCCCCCACTCATGTCTCCCACCACCCCCCAGCAGTGCAGGGTCAACCTCCACCAGGCCCCCACTCATGTCTCCCACCACCCCCACCCCCCAGCAGTGCAGGGGCACCCTCCACCAGGCCCCCACTCATGTCTCCCACCACCCCCACCCCCCTGCCACCATGGGCAGCCCCCACCAGGCCCCCACTCATGTCTCCCACCACCCCCACCCCCCAGCAGTGCAGGGGCACCCTCCACCAGGCCCCCACTCATGTCTCCCACCACCCCCCAGCAGTGCAGGGTCACCCTCCACCAGGCCCCCACTCATGTCTCCCACCACCCCCACCCCCCAGCAGTGCAGGGGCACCCTCCACCAGGCCCCCACTCATGTCTCCCACCACCCCCACCCCCCTGCCACCATGGGCAGCCCCCACCAGGCCCCCACTCATGTCTCCCACCACCCCCACCCCCCAGCAGTGCAGGGGCACCCTCCACCAGGCCCCCACTCATGTCTCCCACCACCCCCACCCCCCTGCCACCATGGGCAGCCCCCACCAGGCCCCCACTCATGTCTCCCACCACCCCCACCCCCCAGCAGTGCAGGGTCACCCTCCACCAGGCCCCCACTCATGTCTCCCACCACCCCCACCCCCCAGCAGTGCAGGGGCACCCTCCACCAGGCCCCCACTCATGTCTCCCACCACCCCCACCCCCCTGCCACCATGGGCAGCCCCCACCAGGCCCCCGCTCATGTCTCCCACCACCCCCACCCCCCAGCAGTGCAGGGGCACCCTCCACCAGGCCCCCACTCATGTCTCCCACCACCCCCACCCCCCTGCCACCATGGGCAGCCCCCACCAGGCCCCCACTCATGTCTCCCACCACCCCCACCCCCCAGCAGTGCAGGGTCAACCTCCACCAGGCCCCCACTCATGTCTCCCACCACCCCCACTCCCCTGCCACCATGGGCAGCCCCCACCAGGCCCCCACTCATGTCTCCCACCACCCCCACCCCCCTGCCACCATGGGCAGCCCCCACCAGGCCCCCACTCATGTCTCCCACCACCCCCCAGCAGTGCAGGGTCAACCTCCACCAGGCCCCCACTCATGTCTCCCACAACCCCCACCCCCCAGCAGTGCAGGGGCACCCTCCACCAGGCCCCCACTCATGTCTCCCACCACCCCCACCCCCCTGCCACCATGGGCAGCCCCCACCAGGCCCCCACTCATGTCTCCCACCACCCCCACCCCCCAGCAGTGCAGGGGCACCCTCCACCAGGCCCCCACTCATGTCTCCCACCACCCCCCAGCAGTGCAGGGTCACCCTCCACCAGGCCCCCACTCATGTCTCCCACCACCCCCACCCCCCAGCAGTGCAGGGGCACCCTCCACCAGGCCCCCACTCATGTCTCCCACCACCCCCACCCCCCTGCCACCATGGGCAGCCCCCACCAGGCCCCCACTCATGTCTCCCACCACCCCCACCCCCCAGCAGTGCAGGGGCACCCTCCACCAGGCCCCCACTCATGTCTCCCACCACCCCCACCCCCCTGCCACCATGGGCAGCCCCCACCAGGCCCCCACTCATGTCTCCCACCACCCCCACCCCCCAGCAGTGCAGGGTCAACCTCCACCAGGCCCCCACTCATGTCTCCCACCACCCCCACTCCCCTGCCACCATGGGCAGCCCCCACCAGGCCCCCACTCATGTCTCCCACCACCCCCACCCCCCTGCCACCATGGGCAGCCCCCACCAGGCCCCCACTCATGTCTCCCACCACCCCCACCCCCCAGCAGTGCAGGGGCACCCTCCACCAGGCCCCCACTCATGTCTCCCACCACCCCCACCCCCCTGCCACCATGGGCAGCCCCCACCAGGCCCCCACTCATGTCTCCCACCACCCCCACCCCCCAGCAGTGCAGGGGCACTCTCCACCAGGCCCCCACTCATGTCTCCCACCACCCCCACCCCCCTGCCACCATGGGCAGCCCCCACCAGGCCCCCACTCATGTCTCCCACCACCCCCACCCCCCAGCAGTGCAGGGGCACCCTCCACCAGGCCCCCACTCATGTCTCCCACCACCCCCACCCCCCTGCCACCATGGGCAGCCCCCACCAGGCCCCCACTCATGTCTCCCACCACCCCCACCCCCCAGCAGTGCAGGGGCACCCTCCACCAGGCCCCCACTCATGTCTCCCACCACCCCCCAGCAGTGCAGGGTCACCCTCCACCAGGCCCCCACTCATGTCTCCCACCACCCCCACCCCCCAGCAGTGCAGGGGCACCCTCCACCAGGCCCCCACTCATGTCTCCCACCACCCCCACCCCCCTGCCACCATGGGCAGCCCCCACCAGGCCCCCACTCATGTCTCCCACCACCCCCACCCCCCAGCAGTGCAGGGGCACCCTCCACCAGGCCCCCACTCATGTCTCCCACCACCCCCACCCCCCTGCCACCATGGGCAGCCCCCACCAGGCCCCCACTCATGTCTCCCACCACCCCCACCCCCCAGCAGTGCAGGGTCACCCTCCATCAGGCCCCCACTCATGTCTCCCACCACCCCCACCCCCCAGCAGTGCAGGGGCACCCTCCACCAGGCCCCCACTCATGTCTCCCACCACCCCCACCCCCCTGCCACCATGGGCAGCCCCCACCAGGCCCCCGCTCATGTCTCCCACCACCCCCACCCCCCAGCAGTGCAGGGGCACCCTCCACCAGGCCCCCACTCATGTCTCCCACCACCCCCACCCCCCTGCCACCATGGGCAGCCCCCACCAGGCCCCCACTCATGTCTCCCACAACCCCCACCCCCCAGCAGTGCAGGGTCAACCTCCACCAGGCCCCCACTCATGTCTCCCACCACCCCCACTCCCCTGCCACCATGGGCAGCCCCCACCAGGCCCCCACTCATGTCTCCCACCACCCCCACCCCCCTGCCACCATGGGCAGCCCCCACCAGGCCCCCACTCATGTCTCCCACCACCCCCCAGCAGTGCAGGGTCAACCTCCACCAGGCCCCCACTCATGTCTCCCACAACCCCCACCCCCAGCAGTGCAGGGGCACCCTCCACCAGGCCCCCACTCATGTCTCCCACCACCCCCACCCCCCTGCCACCATGGGCAGCCCCCACCAGGCCCCCACTCATGTCTCCCACCACCCCCACCCCCAGCAGTGCAGGGGCACCCTCCACCAGGCCCCCACTCATGTCTCCCACCACCCCCCAGCAGTGCAGGGTCACCCTCCACCAGGCCCCCACTCATGTCTCCCACCACCCCCACCCCCCAGCAGTGCAGGGGCACCCTCCACCAGGCCCCCACTCATGTCTCCCACCACCCCTACCCCCCTGCCACCATGGGCAGCCCCCACCAGGCCCCCACTCATGTCTCCCACCACCCCCACCCCCCAGCAGTGCAGGGGCACCCTCCACCAGGCCCCCACTCATGTCTCCCACCACCCCCACCCCCCTGCCACCATGGGCAGCCCCCACCAGGCCCCCACTCATGTCTCCCACCACCCCCACCCCCCAGCAGTGCAGGGTCAACCTCCACCAGGCCCCCACTCATGTCTCCCACCACCCCCACTCCCCTGCCACCATGGGCAGCCCCCACCAGGCCCCCACTCATGTCTCCCACCACCCCCACCCCCCTGCCACCATGGGCAGCCCCCACCAGGCCCCCACTCATGTCTCCCACCACCCCCACCCCCCAGCAGTGCAGGGGCACCCTCCACCAGGCCCCCACTCATGTCTCCCACCACCCCCACCCCCCTGCCACCATGGGCAGCCCCCACCAGGCCCCCACTCATGTCTCCCACCACCCCCACCCCCCAGCAGTGCAGGGGCACTCTCCACCAGGCCCCCACTCATGTCTCCCACCACCCCCACCCCCCTGCCACCATGGGCAGCCCCCACCAGGCCCCCACTCATGTCTCCCACCACCCCCACCCCCCAGCAGTGCAGGGGCACCCTCCACCAGGCCCCCACTCATGTCTCCCACCACCCCCACCCCCCTGCCACCATGGGCAGCCCCCACCAGGCCCCCACTCATGTCTCCCACCACCCCCACCCCCCAGCAGTGCAGGGGCACCCTCCACCAGGCCCCCACTCATGTCTCCCACCACCCCCCAGCAGTGCAGGGTCACCCTCCACCAGGCCCCCACTCATGTCCCCCTGCACTCCCACCCCCCAGCAGTGCAGGGTCAACCACCACCAGGCCCCCACTCATGTCCCCCTGCACCCCCACCCCCCAGCAGTGCAGGGTCAACCACCACCAGGCCCCCACTCATGTCCCCCTGCACCCCCACCCCCCAGCAGTGCAGGGTCACCCTCCACCAGGCCCCCACTCATGTCTCCCACCACCCCCACCCCCCAGCAGTGCAGGGTCACCCTCCACCAGGCCCCCACTCATGTCCCCCTGCACCCCCACCCCCCAGCAGTGCAGGGTCACCCTCCACCAGGCCCCCACTCATGTCCCCCTGCACCCCCACCCCCCAGCAGTGCAGGGTCACCCTCCACCAGGCCCCCACTCATGTCTCCCACCACCCCCACCCCCCAGCAGTGCAGGGTCACCCTCCACCAGGCCCCCACTCATGTCCCCCTGCACCCCCACCCCCCAGCAGTGCAGGGTCACCCTCCACCAGGCCCCCACTCATGTCCCCCTGCACCCCCACCCCCCAGCAGTGCAGGGTCACCCTCCACCAGGCCCCCACTCATGTCTCCCACCACCCCCACCCCCCCCAGCAGTGCAGGGGCACCCTCCACCAGGCCCCCACTCATGTCTCCCACCACCCCCACCCCCCTGCCACCATGGGCAGCCCCTACCAGGCCCCCACTCATGTCTCCCACCACCCCCACCCCCCTGCCACCATGTGCAGCCCCCACCAGGTCCTCACAATCCCCAATCATGTGCGTAATGGTCAGCCTCCACAGCCAAAAAGCCCTACCAAGTAAACCATTCACCCAAATGGAAATGAAAACACATGTTACACCCCCAATGTTCATGAAGCAAATGAACCCATGTCCGTCACACACAGATTTTCAAATTGAATGGGAAAACACACAACATGACATGCATGAAACCAATGAGATGAAACCACACAGTGAACAATGGAAAAAAAAATGTATTGGCCAAAAATACGAATGGTAATGAAAGAAAAATAACTACAATGTAAATGTGAAAAAATAAGCTGCATGTCCGCATAAAAACACAAAAGTAGAAAATCAAATCCATAAAATATTGTCCAAAGTGAAATGTAAAAACTCTCCATGCAACAAAGAACTATGTACAAAAATAACAAGGGTCCATCATCACAACTGAACTAAGGAAACCTCCTAAAAAACCTACCTAAATATCAACTATATACAAAAAGTGGAGCAGTGTCCGTCGACTCCAAATCATAAGAAAAAACAAAGGAAACCTAAAACTAAAGAACTATATACAAAGGCGGCGGGCAAGTCCAGCGGCTCACTCCGTGGTGTTCCGGGCCAGGGCATCATCGAACTCCTGTTCGATGTCCCGGAGGCGGTCCAGTTCCATGGCCCAGAGGGTCCGCAGGGACGACGCTGTGTCCTCCTCCAACCCCCTGCGGATTGCCTCGAGGCACTCGGCCCGCCTCAGGGCCCTCCGCATGGAGTTCTCCGCCCTGACCATTGTGAGCCGCGCCTCTTCCGCCCGCCGCCGCTCCGCACCTATGGCGTGGCCCAACCGCTGCCACACGGAAGACACTCTCTGTCCTGGGTCCTCCTGCCCTCCGGCCGATGCCTGCCCCTCCGATGTCGAAGGCCCCGAGCCTTCATGGCTCCCACCATGTTGCTGCTGCTGCTCTGCCTCTGCCCGAGCACTGCCTCCTGCTGCCTGCACATCCTCCGCCGGCTGGGGTGCAGTTGTTGATGTGGCCACCCCTGCTGGACGTCCGACTCCCGACTGTGGCAGGGATGCCTCCTCCACCAGCCTGGCCGCACTGTCAGAGGCAGCTCCACAGGGCACCCATGTGACTGATGGGTGGGAAGATGGCACAGAGGACGACTGGCGCGTAGGGGGTCCAGTTGAGGAGGGGGTCGGAACAAGCCCCATCAGACGGAGGAATCCGGTCTGGGTGACCTGTCCCAGCAGGCTGATGTGGTCAACGAGCCATTCGAGATGACGTGCAGTCTCTTCATGAAAAGACTGCAGGTCACCTCGCATGGCGCGTTGATGCAACGCCACACCAGCCAGGACAGGCTCAACCCGGACCTGGATAGCCACGTCCGCAGGCAGAGGAAGGCCAGTTGACGTCAGCTCATCCCCTGCCTGGAAACGGGTCTGGACGTAGGCATCCCTGCTGGTGCAAGATGATGCAGGGACAGGATCGGGGACAGGATTGCACACAGGCACCTCCGCGGCGGCCTGTGCTGCCTCCTGTCCCTGGTCCTGGACTGCACCACTAGCACCAGTGGGATCCCCACCTCCAGACCCCGTCTCTGGTGCTTGCACGGCCTCCTCCTCCACCAGACCCCCCACCAACCTGGATGACTCCGTGCCATCTTCCCCTGTTGGGCCCTGTGGGGTCCCAGCTGCCCCTTCTGCTGCCGAGGAGTCCAACTCCAACCTCCGCCTCTTGGACCTCCCCCCGGCAGCTGCGGCCTGGGACGCGGCACCGGACTCCTCACTCCCCGACGAGATGACAACACGGGAGGGGAGCCGGGCCTTGCGTCTCCGGCTGGCGGTCGGATCCCCGCCGCTGTGCTCCACAGCACCTTCTCCGCCCTCTTCATCAGTTGACGCTGCAGACAGGGAGAAACAAAACACAGGCACCAGGGCACTGTACAATGGACACATACACACATGACAGTTGCACATGAGTGGCATTGGCAAACCTCAGACATGTCATCACAATCCCCAACACACATGTCATTGCAACTCGCACACATGAGCCATACCACAGCCATATCGCAACTGCCACCACCATCCATACACATACAACAGCATGAGCAGCCAAAGGTGACCCAGACATCACATGCAACACAGGAAGTGCACCACACATGTACACACACCACCACACTTGCATGCATGTGTACACCTCTGCCAAGTGTCGCACTGTTCAGACGGGCATCCATGTCACATCTGCCAATCAGGCTTACACATACCGCAGTCACATGCATCCATGTTGCATCACTGTTGCACCCTTGTCAAATACACACACATGCACATGTACACAGTGCTCATACATGCAGCCCAATACAACATACATGTGTGACATCATGGACATGTCTACTTACATACACATACATACAAACATGTGTGCACGCACAACTGCATTTGCCATGCAAGCCTACACACACAAGCACCATCCATGTCTCACACATTACAGCCCTCGCATGTGTCAGCCCCACGGCCATGTACACCCCCACCCATACTCGACCCCATACAAACAGATGTGCAACCTGCACAATACCGAATAATCACCACACGCACTGCTCACAATCAGGATGCATGTACACTCACCGCTCGACTCCAGACGGGTCTGCTTCTCCAGGACCTGGACGTGGAGCGCTGGGGATATGCGTTCCAGGACCCCCATCTGTTCTTCCGACAAGTGGCCCCGGCGCCCCTTGGCATCCGCTGCCTTCAAGAGGCGCCGGGCCTTGTTCAGGGTCCTGGACCTGAAGTCCTCCCAGCGCTTCCTGACATGTTGTAAGTCCCGGACTGCCACCCCCTCCGCGTTGATGGCAGTCACAATGTCAGTCCAGATCCGAGTCCGTCCTTCCTTGTCGGCGCGGGAACTTCCGAAGAGGGCATCATACTGCCCCAGGACTTGCTCCACCAGGAAACCAACTTCGGTGGCACTGAAGCTGGTGCCCCTCTGCCTCTCTGGCCGGGGGTTGTCAGTGGTCACAGATGGTGTTTACCCCGACATGACAACCCCAGAGGCAGGAGTGGGTGGGCAACTGGGTCCTGGGGCTGGGCTGTGGAGCGATGGAATTCCAGTCGGGAGTCTTCGGTACCAGCAGGGGTGGTCACAGCAACAGCACCCCTGGCTGAAGTGCAGGCAGCAAATGGCAGTGCACGTGGGCAGCAGGCAGTCAGGCAGCAGCAGATGGTAGGTGGGAGCGTGCTCGGGGCTCTGGGGGGCAGTAGTTCGGCCTTCTGGGCAGGAGCGGGGTCTTCCGTGTGCTTACGCGTGGCCAGCTTGGTACGGAGTGATTTGGCACGTGAAAATCCTGCACGTCAGCGTGAAAATCGAGGAAAGGCCCTTAGCGCGTAAGCGCGTCAGCACGCATACGCGATTCTATTGGACCAAAGGCCCTCAGCGCGTAAGCGCGTCTGTGACGTGACCCGCACGGGTGTTTCCCACACAGCACGTGATGACAGAGCACACGTGGAAAGACTGCACGTCAGAGTCTCATCGCGTGTGATTGGTGGAAATGGCCCTACACGCAGAAGTGACAAAGCGTGTAATTGGAGGAAATGTCCCTACACGCAGAAGTGACAAAGCGTGTAATTGGAGGAAATGTCCCTACACGCAGAAGTGACAAAGCGTGTAATTGGTGGAAATGGCCCTAGCGCGTACACGCCGCGTAAGTGACGCTGGACGTGTGGGCCTGTATAAAAGGTACGCGTAGAACACCACTTCCTTGTACGTGCTTTTCGTGGAGAGCGAGTGGGTGAATTCTGTACTTCTTGTCGTTTCACACGCGATTTACTTCACGGCGTTTCAAGTTCGTATTCCCTGTTACCTCTGACAGCTTTTTCTCTTCTTTCGCTTTTACTGGTTTACCTGGGCCTGTTCCCTCAAACAGTGTTCCCTTCTACTGTTGTCCTGTCTCCTCAGACAGCGTACAAATCTTCTTTTGGCGGGGGTGTTGCCAACCAAACGTGCTCCTTTTACACGCTCGTTTACCAGGCAGACGGTGAGTCACGCACGTATCTAACATCTGTGCTTGCCCCGTGTGTAGCCTACCCCTTCAGAGGTCATTCTAGGCTGCGTGTGACACGCATACGTTCATTCTTGTGTTTCTGTGTGCCACAGCGTAGTGCAGGTTTTTCTTTCTGCACACGTGGTCTAGGAGGGGTTGCGTGCACGTCATCTCCCTTTTTTGGGCCTCCTGTGCGTTGCGTGACCCGTCATCTTTCCCCAGGGGTTACATTCAGCCTTGCTAGAGCACTAGGGTACAATTACCATCTGGTACCCAACCCCTTTGACCCCCAATTGCCCAGGACAATAGTCTACATCCACTCCCATACGCACATTAACATCAGTGCCATGGCTGGGAGGCGAGGATTCCGTAAGGGTGGCAAAGGTGGAAGAGCCACAAGTGGTGGCCGTGGTGGATCCGGTAGGGGACGTGGTCGTAACTTGCAGGGTGAGCCTGTCCCCCCATGTGTGGAGGACCAGTCACGGGCACCCATAATCCTCCCCCTCCCCCCCTCCCATTGAGGCTGATGTGGCTGACACCATCCATGCTCAGCCCTTGTTGGACCAGCCCATTGTGGCACCAGACCTGGCTGACTCCATGGCTGACTTCCAGGTCAGCAGGGCTACGACACGTGCGCTGGTGCACGTTGATGCCATCATGCCACGTGGATCTGGGGCAGCAAGGTCATCTGCTGCACCAAGGAGGCAGGGCGGAGAGGCTGCAGGGGCAGCTGCGGCTCCATCCACCCCAGCCCTCACACACCCAGCCAGGACAGTGTCGGTCCTAGTCCATGCTGCTGACATTCTCCCTGACACCATCACACTAGAGCCAATGCCTGCACCAACTCCCATGCTGAGTGTGCAATCCCACACTCCTGATACAGAGTCCACCAGGGCTCCTGCCCCTAGTGTCCAGAGCGGCGCAGGACACTCAGGATCACCACCACCTTCCAAGCGGAAGAGGAAGAGTGCTCGTCCGGCACAGGCTGATGCCCCAGACACGGCTACACAGTCCGGCCCGTCCAGGAAGCCCAGCTTCACGGATAACGAACTGAATGCACTTGTCGAGTATGTGTCCGGACATGACAACGAGATGGTCATTGTTGCAGGATCCAAGACCACACCTGCACAACGCCAGGCACACTGGCAGACCGTTGCGGACATCGTAAGTGCCCTTGGAATTGTGAGGCGCACAGCCAATGATTGCTATAAGCGCTGGAATGACCTAAAGCGCAGGGCAAAGAGTAAGCTGGCCTCAAGTCATGCCGCAACTCTAGTGACTGGAGGTGGGTCTCCAGTAGTAGACATGGAACTCACTCCACATGAGTCAGTCGCTGGGACCTACGTCACGGAGGAACAGATCCAAGGCGTGGGAGATCTGGCTGATTACGAGGCATTGTCCGGTGAGTGCACATGCATGTGTGTGTCATCCATGTGCATGGTGTGTGTGTGAGGGCTTCTGTTTGTGTGCCAGGTGAGAGTGTGTGCGCCTGAGTCGTATGGGTCAGCCATGTGCTTCATGCAATCCTTCCTGCGCAGCTGCATTTGGCCATAGCAGTATCCCTTCTGCCAACAGTAGACATCTAGCCCAACTGCACGCCAGTTGCCCTTGAAGTGTCACCTTGCCACAACATATTTGCTTATTTTTCACTGTTCATTCAGTCAGTTTGTTTGCATTCCACCACTTTCACTAGGCATTTCGCTGTCCACTAGTCACATGTCTGACATGGGTATGGTAAAGTGGAGTGACTTTGTTACCTGGATATCATTTGTACACACATGTCCCTGTGCAATTGGACCATTTCAGACTGGCAGCTCCAGGTGAAAAATCTGACCTGTTAGAATTAGAAAAGCAATTACATGCGGGAACTGGACTGAATGAATAGGTGCTGCCCTCCTCTCCATCTTCACTCAATAGCAATGGTACATGCCATCTGTGTGATGGCATGTGTGTTTCACCTGGCAATCACAGGCCAATGTGTGATGCCACTGCCAGGCAGCATGCAGAAAATGTGTTCATCTTCCATCTTGGTGTCATCAGTGTGTGCCATTTGCCTGCACTTCATACGCAGTGAGGGTGCATGCATGGGAGGGTTTTAGTCATGTGGGACATGTGTCAATCAAGTACTGGTTCTCTTGCTTCTCAGCCCTCATTGTATGCCATGGTGCTAATGCCTGTTTCCATTTCTTTGTTTTCATGTCTTTGCAGGGGAAGACGCACCTGATACTGCTGGGGTTGTGGAGATGGTGCAGACCCAGGAGGGGTCCGAGGGCCGACCAACCACCAGTGAGGGACGTGGTGTGGTGGTGGGGGAGAACCCACAAGTGCTGCAGGTCGTGCTCTCAAGGGGTGTCTCTGGCTGCACCTCCCCCGAGCTGTACTCAGGTGTTGATTCGGATGAGACCTACGTGCCGTCGCAGGTGAGTGTTCCAGGGAGGGATTCTGTTCTGTCTCACCCACCTGCTCCAGGGTCAGAACCCTCCATGGGGATGTCAGTGTTGGCAGCTACGCCTTCGGTGGTTACGGATGCAGGGTCACACTCCGCGACATCTGATCCTGTTCCTGGGCCAGCAGATCAGAGGGGGAATGCAGTCCTGCAGCCTCAGGCAGTGCCGGCACAGCAAGGCGCAGTTCGCCTTGCCCCAGACAGGTTTGGTGCCCGCCGACGTGGTGGCCGTACGCCACCCGGCAATACCGCATGGGAGCAATCCATTTACGGTATGGCAACCCAACAGGCTGCATCATCCGAGATGATGGCTCAGGCCATGGATAGGGTGGCCACTTCCATTGTCCCCCCAGAAAGGCTGATGGAGCGACTAGAGCAGGCAACCGACTCCATCTGCCAGTCACACAGGGAGGACATGTTGGGGTCCAACAGGGACAGGCGGGCGGCACTGGCGACTCTGCAGGAGGCCATCTCCATTGAGTCCCAGGGCCACAGGGAAGCCCTGAGGCAGGAGCTCCTTCACCTCAGGACGACTCTTGTTGAGCTTGAGGCTTCAACACACCAAAGGACAGAACAGCGGCTGGAGCGTCTCACCCGTACGCTCTCAGCTGAGATGCAGGCAACGAGGGCGGAGGTCCGGGCATCCCGTGAGTTGTTGCATGGGGACCTCCGCACACTCATCCTCCAGAACCAGACCTACCACACCCGCATGCTTGCAGCCATGGAGGAGCAGACTAGGGCCTTGCGTGGGCTGCCTCCCATAGTGCAACCACCTCCGGATGCAGCTGCACAGGGTGATAATAGCGACAGCAGTGATACTCCCACAATAGGGTAGCCGTGTGGGCCATGAGCCCATGGAGGTGTTTTATCTTCCCAGGATCCACGCAGGTGGGTTCTGGTGTGCATCCTGTCCTCGGACCTCCTGGGTGGCCTCCCCAACCCCCCCGGGCCCATCAATGGCCATTTTTGATTGTTTCTTATTTTTATTTTTATTTTGATTTCTTTTATTCCCAATTTTTTTGGGACGATCTGTTGGCTTCCGTGGTTCCTGTGGGCATACGCTGCATTGTGGCTGGGCACATGCAGGCTTGTAATGTATTTGGTTCAGATGCTTGGGTATGAGTCACACACACCCCTCCTGCTTCCCGTTTCCATGGGCTTGCAAAGGGTGTGCCCAAGTGACAGTGAATTACACAGTGACGTTGGACTCCCATGAGCTGTGTGGCCAGTCTGTAGTCAATACTGTGTATACATTCCTAGTGCATATTGCTGTTGTGTTGTACACTGCATGTTGCATTGATGTGTAACTCTTCTTCTGTGTCTACCTCCCAATTTGCAGGTCCCTTCCTCATGTCCACACAAGGACCTCTAGTCTGGAGATGGGGGCCATGTTGGCAGCAGTGCACCTACAACTCTACATGGCGACAACACTGCACAGTTGGTAGTGGTGGGAGTGCAGGCATTTCCAGGTGGTGAGACTACTAATATGTAACATTTGTGATGTCATGTTAATGGTAGTACGTGCTCAAGTATGTTGTTGGTCCGGCATTGCTGTGAGCATTTCACGTGTTGCAGGTTTCTAATAGGGACACTGTACATAGTGAGACTGATGTCATGTTGTGGGGATTACTTTGTTTACCTGCAATAAGCATGACATGGCACGGTGTGTCGTGTGGCGGTGCTGGGGTTGGGTTGGCTGACATGGCACTGTCCTCTTGTTGCATTTTGCAAGTGGGTATTCATTTTAGCTGCTTCAATGTGTAACTTCACAAAACTGCATTGGTGGTGTCTGTGTGGGTAGGGATGCACACATTGTGACACTTCCAGGTGAACAATCTCAGGCTGACATGGTATTCCAGGTTCATTCTCCAGACATTCAGGATCAGTGTCAGGTTGAGTCATCATTGATTGTCAGATGGAATGTGCCAGGGCAGTGTGCACTCCACAGGGGTGTGATTTCTATGCGAAGTAATTAGCCACTAGCTGTGTACGGGCTGCCTCCCCCGTGCCCTTTCCCCTCCCATGCGCAGCGGCTGTGCATGTGGTTGGGGATGTGGGGCCACCACCATGTCCACGACCAGGCCCCGGCGTGTTGCAACGTTGTGCAGGACACATGCTGCCACTATGATCCTGCACACTACTGGGGGAGCGTATAACAGCTGCCCGCCAGAACGGTCAAGGGAGCGAAAGCGTGACTTTAGCACTCCGAATGTGCGCTCCACTATACCCCTGGTTGTAATGTGGGCTGTGTTATATCTTACCTGGGGTGGCGTGGTGGGGTTCCGAATTGGCGTCATCATGTGGGGGCTGAGAGGGTAGGCACTGTCCCCTGTGGAGGTGGTGATTGGTATCATTGGTGGGGTTGTGACCTTGCTCCGTATCCAACATGCATGCATGTGCAGTGGCATACATACTCACCAAGCAGCCATGTATCGCCATGCCGCCCAGCTTCTAGGTCCCGGCTTAGGGTGGACATTCGGTAAATGAAGCTGTCGTGGGTGGAGCCGGGATAGTTGGCATATACTGAGGTGATGATTCCCTTGGCATTACATGCTACCTGCATGTTGATGGAATGCCAGTGCTTGCGGTTCCTATAGATGTGCTCAGATGCCCTGGGGGGACGTAGAGCCACATGGGTGCAGTCGATGGCACCTAGCACTTTGGGGAATCGTGCCACAGCGTAAAAATCCAGGGCGGCATCATGCCTTTCTGCAGGTGTTCTGGGCAGGTATATGTGCCTGCGGACTGATGGGCGTGCAGTGATGATGTTCAAGACCTGGTGTAGGCAGCGTGACTGGGTGGCCTGTGACACCCCACCCACTATGGCACTTGTCCGCTGAAATGATCCAGTGGCTAAGAAGTGCAGTACATTGAGGACCTTCTCCAGGGGGCTGAGTGCTTGGGAGCACAGGGTGGGTGATGTGAGGTCATCCTCCCACTCACTCACCAGGTCCAGTATAATGTGTGGTGGAAACCTGTACCTCCCATACACCTGGTCATCAGGCATCCCGAAAAGGCTGGTTCTGGGTGTGAATATTCTGGCCCTGACTATCCTCCTCCTCCTCCTTTGGTAGCCCACTGCCACTGCTGCTAGGAACCGTATGTTCATCCTGGCGTCTGAGCTTGTTATTGTAAAAGTCCGCAAATTTATGCTTTGCGCGTGTTGTAGGCGAGCGTGTGACCCGCGCACCCATGGAATCCAGTTCCCAGTCCAATAGTGTGTGGAAATTCACACGCACCACGGGATACAGGTTCGCTGGCGTACTTGCGTGTGTAAGTGCCCGCGCACCCATTAAATACACGTACATAGGCCAATCGCGTGTACGCGCACTTTTGTCCAATTACACGCGATGACACTCTGACGTGCAGTATTTCCACGTGTGCCCCGTCATCACGTGCTGAGTGGGGAACACCCGTGCGGGTCACGTCACAGACGCGCTTACGCGCTGAGGGACTCTGGTCCAATAGAATCGCGTATGCGTGCTGACGCGCTTACGCGCTAAGGGCCTTTCCTCGGATTTCACGCTGACGTGCAGGATTTTCACGTACCAAATCACTCCGTATCAAGCTGGCCACGCGAAAACACACAGAAGACCACGCTCCTGCCCAGAAGGCCGAGTTACTGCCCCCCAGTGCCCCGAGCAGCCTCCCACGTGCCATCTGCTGCTGCCTGCCTGCCTGCCTGCCTGCCTGCTGCCACCGTGCCCTGCCATTTGGTGCCTGCACATCAGCCATCTGCAGGGGTCCAGTTGCTGTGTCCACCCCTGCTGGAACTGAAGACTCCCGACTGGGATTACATCGCTCCACAGCCCAGCCCCAGGACCCAGTTGCCCACCCACACCTGCCTCTGGGGTTGCCATGTCGGGCACTTCCACATCTGGCACCAGTGGCAACCCCAGGCCAGAGGGGCACCAGCTTCACTGTCACCGAAGTTGGTGTCCTGGTGGAGCATGTCCTGGGGCAGTATGATGCCCTCTTTGGATCGTCCCGCGCCAGCAAGGAAGGACGGCAGAGGATCTGGGCCGACTGTGTGGTTGCCATCAACGCGGAGGGGGTGGCAACCCGCGACGTCCTGAAGATCAAGAAGCGCTGGGAGGACTTGAGGTCCACGACCCTTGTGAAGGCCCGGCGCCTCGTGGAGGGGGACCGGGGCCGCATGAGTTCCATCCAGATGAGGGTCCTGGAACGCGTACGCCCAGCGCTCCACGCCCAGATCCTTGAGAGGGAGGCCCGTCTGGAGTTGAGCGGTAAGTGTCCAAGCATTACTGTGTGAGACAGGGCATGTTGCGGTGTGCTGGTTCTATGATACTTGCCTGTATGTGTGCCATAGGCCATGTATGCATGTATGTGTGCAGGGACATCATGGTAATGCATGTGCGACCAGTGATGTGTGATCCACATGGTTGTTGCATGTGTTGAAATGCCGCATGGGGAGCCCTATGCAGATTTTGAACATGAGAGCATGCCAGTCTCTGTACCTGGACATGGGTGGGGGTGAGGGATGGGTGCTGATGCCAGGTACATATATGGTAGCCATGTCTGTGTGCCTGACCTGCGTGTCTGTGACTTGTGCATGCCATGGATGCATGACACATGTGTGTGACAATGCACAGATTCAGTGAAGCCGCCAAATTACCCTTGTATCCGCTGTGTTTGGTGTGTTTGGGGCCAGATGGATGTGACTGAGGTGAAGTGTGTGCATGTGATAGGCATGAGCCATGATGCATGTGAGTTACATATCATTGAATGTTTCAAGAGTCCATTGGACATGCATGGAAATGTCCATGGCATGCACCATGCCTGTTACTGTGTGTGTTTTGCCTAGACTGACCCATGTGTTGTGGAGGGACATGATGGAAGTGTACTTTGACAGTGGTGCTCATCTGCTATTGCTTCCTGTCTAGGGGACCATTGTACAGTGCCCTGATGCTTGTGTTCTTTGTCTCCCTCTACGCAGCGGCTAGTGAAGAAGAGGGCGGAGACGGCGCTGTGGAGCAAGGCGGCGGGGATGCCCCCACGGCTGCAGCGGAAGGGGTGGGTGAGCCCCCACAGGGGCCTGCTACGGTGGGAGACGGTGAGGAGCCATCCAGGTTGGTGGTTTGCACAGAGGAGGAGGAGGCCGCCACTGGGGCACACATGGGGCCTGGTGGGGGCATCCCTGCTGGTGCAAGTGGTGCAGTCCAGGGCCAGGGGCAGGAGGCAGCACAGGTCACCGTGGAGGGGCCTGTGCATGTCACTGTCCCTGTGAGTGCATCACCATGCACCAGCAGGGATGCCCCGTCCCAGGCCTGTCCGCAGGTAGAGGGGATGTCCATGTCACCTGACTCCCCTCCACCTGCGGACGTGGGAATCCCTGGCCGTGCGGAGAAGGTCCTGATTGGGGTCGCGATGCGCACGGCTGTGATTCGTGATGCCGTGCGTGCTTCCCGGGAGGAGCACGCACGTCATCACGAAGTGCACCGTGCCGACGTGGCCCAATTGGGATCGGCCATGTTCAGGGGTTTCCTGCATGTGTTGGCCAATGTGGCGGCCCTCTCCTCCTCTGTGCAGGCTATCCACCAGTCGTTCCCCTTGCCGTCTTCCAGCCCAGATGCCACCAGGGCCCCCTGTGGACCTGCCCCGACCAATGCAGCCAGCTCGGTGGGGATCCCATCCCTGCCACAGTTGGGAGTCGGAGGTCCAGCAGGGGTGGACAACACAGCAATTGGACCCCAGCAGATGGAAGATGTGACAGCATCATCAGGCAGGGCACGTGCACGACGGCGTCGGTGGTTTCCATCAGCCTGGATGCTGTCGTGCTGGCAGAGGCAGTGGCGTCGGAGGCAGCAGCGGGCTCGACGTGGGAGGCATCATGGCTCGGGGCCATCAAGATCAGAGGGGCAGGCATCGGCCGGAGGGCAGGGCAACCCTGGGATGGTGGTGTCTTCCGTGTGGGAGCAGTTGGTCCAGCGGATAGGTGCGGAGCGGCAGCGGGCGGAAGAGGAGCGGCTCGCCATGGTCAGGGCGGAGTTCTCCATGCGTCGGGCGTTGAGGCGGGCTGAGTGCCTCGAGGAAGCTCGCAGGGAGTTTGAGTTGAACATGGGGTTATCCCTGCGAGACCTCGGGGCCAGGACAGAGTCCCGCCTCCAGGACATCGACATGGAGTTCGATGATGCCCTGGCCAGCAACATCAACAAGTGAGCCGCAGGACTTGCCCGCTGCCTTTGTATATAGTTATATAGTTAGTTAGTGTTAGGTTTCCTTTATTTGTTTTTATTATTTTGGACCGCTCGGACAATGGCCACTTTTTTGTATATATTTTTTTCATTAGGTAGTAGTAGGTTTCCTTTATGGTGTTGGGCTCCTGGTACATTCCTGTATTTAGTTTGTTTTTTGAAGGAAAATTTTCTTTTTTTCATTATTGTGTTCACCATGTGGAAATGGTTTTTCATTCTTTTGCTTCTACTTGATATTGCTTTGGTCAACATTTGTTTTTTTATTCCTTTTTCGTTTTTTGATTTTTACTTTTGTTCTCCAACATGGACCATTTATTTTGTTATCCACATAGTTGTATGTTTGATTTGTTTACTTATTTTTAATCTTTAATACATTTTTTATGTTTACTTCCACTTGTCTTATTTTGTCTTTGGTTTCATACATGTCATGATATGGGTTTTGACATTCACTTGCAGCCATTGTGTATGTGTGTGTGACGGACATGTGTTCATTTACATACTTGCCATTGGGGTTGTGTCATGTAATTGCATTCACTATGTGGGTGGATGCAAACCTTGCCTGGGTGTTTGTGCTGGGTATGCTGCCCATTACTGCCATGATTGTGTATCGTCAGGACCTGGGGGCAGGGGGACATGGGTGGGGGCCTGGTGAAGGGTGACCCTGCACTGCTGGGGTGTGGGGGTGGTGGGAGACATGAGTGGGGGCCTGGTGGAGGGTGACCCTGCACTGCTGGGGGGTGGGGGTGGTGGTCGACATGAGTGGGGGCCTGGTGGAGGGTGCCCCTGGTGGCTGGGGGGTGGGGGTGGTGGGTGACATGAGTGGGGGCCTGGTGGAGGGTGCCCCTGGTGGCTGGGGGGTGGGGGTGGTGGGTGACATGAGTGGGGGCCTGGTGGAGGCTGCCCCTGCACTGCTGGGGTGTGGGGGTGGTGGGAGACATGAGTTGGACATGTGTGGGGGCCTGCTGGCAGGTGCCCCACAGTGCTGGGGGGTGGGGGTGGTGGGAGACATGAGTGGGGGCCTGGTGGAGGGTGCCCCTGGTGGCTGGGGTGTGGGGGTGGTGGGAGACATGAGTGGGGGCCTGGTGGACGGTGCCCCTGCACTGCTGGGGTGTGGGGGTGGTGGGAGACATGAGTGGGGGCCTGGTGGAGGGTGCCCCTGGTGGCTGGGGTGTGGGGGTGGTGGGAGACATGAGTGGGGGCCTGGTGGAGGCTGCCCCTGCACTGCTGGGGTGTGGGGGTGGTGGGAGACATGAGTTGGACATGTGTGGGGGCCTGCTGGCAGGTGCCCCACAGTGCTGGGGGGTGGGGGTGGTGGGAGACATGAGTGGGGGCCTGGTGGAGGGTGCCCCTGGTGGCTGGGGTGTGGGGGTGGTGGGAGACATGAGTGGGGGCCTGGTGGACGGTGCCCCTGCACTGCTGGGGTGTGGGGGTGGTGGGAGACATGAGTGGGGGCCTGGTGGAGGGTGACCCTGCACTGCTGGGGGGTGGGGGTGGTGGGAGACATGAGTGAGGGCCTGGTGGAGGGTGCCCCTGCACTGCTGGGGTGTGGGGGTGGTGGGAGACATGAGTGGGTTGCCTGGTGGAGGCTGCCCCTGCACTGCTGGGGTGTGGGGGTGGTGGGAGACATGAGTTGGACATGTGTGGTGGCCTGCTGGCAGGTGCCCCACAGTGCTGGGGGGTGGGGGTGGTGGGTGACATGAGTGGGGGCCTGGTGGAGGCTGCCCCTGCACTGCTGGGGTGTGGGGGTGGTGGGAGACATGAGTTGGACATGGGTGGGGGCCTGCTGGCAGGTGCCCCACAGTGCTGGGGGGTGGGGGTGGTGGGTGACATGAGTGGGGGCCTGGTGGAGGCTGCCCCTGCACTGCTGGGGTGTGGGGGTGGTGGGAGACATGAGTGGGGGCCTGGTGGAGGGTGACCCTGCACTGCTGGGGTGTGGGGGTGGTGGGAGACATGAGTGGGGGCCTGGTGGAGGGTGCCCCTGGTGGCTGGGGTGTGGGGGTGGTGGGAGACATGAGTTGGACATGGGTGGGGGCCTGCTGACAGGTGCCCCACAGTGCTGGGGGGTGGGGGTGCAAGGGGACATGAGTTGGTGTTCATTAGATCAAGGAGACATGTGCCTTTGCTGGGGGGCATGCCCATGTTGGGTGGGCTGCCTGCGGGACATGACCAGGGATGCAGGGTAGTCCCCTGTGGTGTGGGCTGCCTGCAGGGGCCGTGGAGGGTGTACAGGGTACACCTGGGAGGACCCACACTGTCAAATCACATGTGGAACTTCCCGCGCACCCCTGAAATACAAGCACCCAGGCTAATCGCGTGTGGAACTCCCCGCGCACCCCTGAAATACACGCGCACCCAGGCTATTCGCGTGTGGAACTTCCCGCGCACCCCTGTAATACACGCGCCCAGGCTGTTCGCGTGTGGAACTTCCCGCGCACCCCTGAAATACACGCACCCAGGCTATTCGCGTGTGGAACTCCCCGCGCACCCCTGAAATACACGCGCACCCAGGCTATTCGCGTGTGGAACTTCCCGCTCACCCCTGTAATACACGCGCCCAGGCTATTCGCGTGTGGAACTTCCCGCGCACCCCTGTAATACACGCGCCCAGGCTATTCGCGTGTGGAACTTCCCGCGCACCCCTGTAATACACGCGCCCAGGCTATTCGCGTGTGGAACTTCCCGCGCACCCCTGTAATACACGCACCCAGGCTATTCGCGTGTGGAACTTCCCGCGCACCCCTGGAATACACGTAGCCCGCTCCCCCAGGCCCGATCGCGTGAGGAACTTCACGCGAACCCCTGAAATACACGTAGCCTGCTCCCCCAGGCCCGATCGCGTGTGAAACTTCACGCGAACCCCTGAAATACACGTAGCACGCTCCCCCAGGCCCGATCGCGTGAGGGACTTCACGCGAACCCCTGTAATACACGTAGCCCGCTCCCCCAGACCCGATCGCGTGTGAAACTTCACGCGAACCCCTGAAATACACGTAGCCCGCTCCCCCAGGCCCGATCGCGTGAATAACTTCACGCGAACCCCTGAAATACACGTAGCCCGCTCCCCCAGGCCCGATCGCGTGAATAACTTCACGCGAACCCCTGTGATGCACGTACCCTGCTGAAATCGCGTGTTAGACTTCCCGCGCACCCCGGTATGCACGCACACGTATTTTTTGTCAGCGGGTGTCCGTGTTTGTGGGTACCCCTTTGCACGTCATTTTTCCTGGAGGGCCACAGTATGGGACATTCATCATGGCAGTATATAGGTGCTATTTGTTGGCGCACCTTTTGGCGCACATTTCTTACAGCCGCAGAGACGCTACCGCCTGCTTTCTTGTGGCGGTCGTGTTTGTGCCTGTGCGCTGGTTTGAGCGTGCGCTTTTTTCCCTTATTCTATTCCATGAATACGTGTTGTAGGCGAGCGTGTGGGCGTTCCGCGCACTTGTGCCCTGTACTTCCCCCGTGACGCCCACGTTTTGGCAAGTTGTTCCCCATTCCGAGTGTTCCGCCCGTGTTCCGCCTACTTTTGTTGCGTGCGCCGCGCTATGTGCGAATTTCGCTGTGGCCTGTGCGATTTTCGCTGTGACCTGGCACACGCTGTTAGATGGCCTGTGCGCCAACGTGCGCCGCGCACTTTTTTATCGCACATGCGCTGGTTTTCTCGCGCACGGCCTTCCATGAATCGACGTGCGCTGCTTTTCGTGCGATTTTCGCAATTGCACTGCGATTTTCGCTATTCCACTGCGATTCGCACGTTTTTGCCCACTTGCGCCGCGCTAATTATTCCATGAATCGGCCTGTAAATGTTCTAGCTGTACTTTAAACTAAGTCATCAAACTGTCTCACATTGGCAATTTAAGTGGCACCCACTGGCCCGGCAGTCATACTATTGGTCCATCGCCATATTGGCCTCTATGCCATCCACAGTCGTTTCCAATGTGAAATCGATTAGTACACCAAGGGCCGAATTCACAGAAGCGTTTCATAATGGCAAAACCCATTGGAAAAGGATCTGTGAATTAGGCCCTAAGTGTACTAAACATTGTCTAGGAATTTCCTCATACTATATGTTCACATTGTTCCTGAACCTCATTTAATGACTTGAGGTTTTGTATGTGTGGAAGGAAGTTTGATGAGGGCCTGCTAGTAAGCAGTTGTCTTTGACATTTTGAATAATTACAAGTATTGTGTAAGTGTGTTTATCGTGTTGGTACTGTTAGTGGAGAGGGCAAGGATTGTCTTAGCGTATACAATATTAATCGTTGATCTTTGATTGGCACTGCAAGCATCTTCCAGCACTTTTAGTGAAGCTATACTGTTAAAGGCAGAGTGCCAATGTTCATAATCCTAACAGTACAGAGCTGTTACTTGTTAGAGGTGTTACTAAATGAGTCAGCAAACGCATTTTACAGAAAGAATGCAACACTTAATGGCAGAGTGCCAGCATTTCTCAGAAGCACTGAGGTACTTTCTCTTTATTGCGAAAAGGTTTACACTTCTCAGAAGTGTTTCTATACTTCTAATGGCAGAGTACTAGAGGTGTTGGCCGTTTCAGCAGAGAGCTAAAGAGTTGAATTTGGACAATTTTTGATCTCATTAACCCCTTTGCATGAGCACTATCATTAACACCGGTGGGTAGTGTTGTGGCGAGGAAACTGGAAACGGGTGGATGCTCCTTTAAGGGGAAAGGACTGGGGACCCAGGGAGGCGGGTGGGGAGGAAGGAGGAAGGGGGGGAAAACGAGTGAGTAGGCAGTTGGTGAAGAGAAAGGAAATAAAGAAGGATGGAAGTGAGATGTGGCAACGTGTCGATTATTGCAGGCCTACACCAGGCACAACAACTGACGATGAAGAGCAACGTCTGCATGCTGTCTAACAATGTGCAGAGCCCCGTAGGAGTCTGACAACCAACACCCAGCGGCACAGAGACGTGAGAAAGCTGCCGGACCCGCGAGTGAAGAGGACCGTGTGGGAAGGTGGAGCCAGCGAGGAAGGCCAATGGTGAATGTGAGCGGGAGCGGAGGACCTACAAGGTGGTAGCTGGCCAGTGAGGAGGAGAGAATGGGAGGTGGAGTCGGCAAGGGAGACCAGAGATAGAAGTGAGCGGATGTGGAAGACCCAGCGGGAAGACAACAGTAAGCCGTGCCAGCGCTGGAAGACCTGCATATTACTACGGAGGCAGGAGGAGGAGCTCACACATGCTGGGGGAGATAGAGCACTGCACGTGGCTGCTCCACTAGACCACCAGGGCAGGGAACGCTCACGAAGTGAACACCGCCCCGTTAAACCACCAGGGAGGCAGATTACCCTCACAAGGAGAACCCAGAAATGTTTTTTATATATTCAACGTGCCTGTTGGACTTTGAAGAGGGGCTGGAAAACAAAGGGTGAGAATGACAGGCACACAAGCAGTACCACGCCGCATGGTGGGTGGTGCAGAAACCGCAACAAACACGCTGCGCAGTGCACAGAAAGCAAAGAGAAGGAAAAAAGTACCGGTATCGCCAAGGCGACTAGGACTCAGGGACAGTGCAGGGGCACACCACCTAGAGCACAGGCACGCACACCTCACAACCTGGCAACATGGCTGATGAGGCACAGGCAGCTGCAGGCGCAGGGGCAGGAGCCCAGGCCAACATCAGTGCAGAACTCACTTCCAGAGCAGCATTTCTACGACAATCCAGCCCATTCACATTGCAACCACACCATGACCAAGGACAGAGATGTGAGGAATGGATGGAGGAATTTGAAGATTTCATGAGAGCGATTGGCGACTAGAACTCACCCAACAAGATTGACATTTTTGCTATCCTGGCTGGAAAAGACATCAAAGGAATTCTAAAAGCAATCTCTGCACAAGAGAAGACAACGTACACACTCCTAGTGTCTGCCATCAACAGGAAGCTAGTCATATTACCTAACAAGGACTACAAGAGATACTCATTCAGTCAATGTGTACAACTAATGCACAGGACCGTAGGGGAGATCGTCCTCAGGCTCCAGAAGAAAATCATTTACTGCAACTTTGCCAACTTCAACGATGACAAAGCGATCAGACTCAGAACAATTGAAGGGTGTACTTCCTCACACTTCAGGAAACACCTGCTAAAGAATCCCCTCTCCCAACAGGAGATCATCGATCTAGCCAGAATATATGAGCGAGTGGATGTGCAACCGGCGGACATGGAGAACCCCAAGAAAAGCGACTCCATTGCGGCAGTGTACACAGGACCCAAAGAGAACGCCCCCAGCCAAGGAATGCCGAGCAGACAGAGTCCCCGAAGCCCACAACGAAGGCTTCAAGGTGAGAAGCAGTGTTATAGGTGTGGTTTTGAATTTCCCCACAGAGGCCAATGTGCGGCCATAGGACAGATGTGTATGAGGTACAGCGAGGAAAATCATTTTCAGGTGATGTGTAGGTAGAAATCCCTGACGCTTGCCGCATACAGTTCAACTCTGCTTGCCAGCCTGGCCAGGAGACTTGAGCAGCCCAAAAGACCCAACCACAGGCTTTACCCTGATTGTGACATTCAGAGAATAAGCATGGACAGGGGTGCACTGACCTTTCAAGCCCAGACAGGTGTCCCAAGAGTAACGGAGGACCTCGCCATTGACCCATCACCTCGCTACCTAAATGAATTCAACTACTCACCCAACCCACCAGCATACTAGGCTCTCAACCAAGGGCATGGCCAAGTGCACAAATCAAGCGCATACCCGATGCCATACTACTGGCAGGACCCGTACAAACACCCCTCAACTGTTGGAGCAAGGGAACAGTTGCCCGACCAGTACTGTGGCCATGACAGATACAGCAAAGCATATGTCAGACTTATTAGTGATTCCTCCAATTGCAGGGCAGCCCCAAAGTTCGCTGTCCAGATCCGTGACTCGACCATCCAATTTATTGTGGACACTGGGGCAACAGTTAACGTCATGAACGAGTGCCTCCACCATGCCATACAACACACCCACCCACTATGCCCATCCGAGGCTCACATATTTCAGTGGGGTACAATCCACCCACCCGGGTGCAACCCACCCACCGCAGTCAAAAGGACAATTCCAGTGTGACCTGTTTCACAGAGGGCGCAGAGTACCCACAACCATACATGTCAACCATAGCCCGTCAATGCGGGGATGTCTCATAAGCTACCAGACTGCTCGGTCACTAGCCCTAATTGACTTACAATATGACCAATCTGTAATTGTCCAGGGTCTCCCGCCAGGGGCACAGGCCATGCGCTAAATTTTGCAACATGTCATGAACATAGAAGATCTTAAATCCCTGTTCCCCAAGCTGTTTGAAGGGTTGGGCATGCTCAAAATACTGCCATATCACTCCACATTGACCCAAGGATCAACCCAGTGCCCCAACACCCACGCAGGGTAGGATTCCACCTGCAAGCCCAGGTTACGCAAGAGCTGCAACTTCACCTCAACAATGATATCTTCGAGAGAATGGATGGCCCCACTCCTTGGGTGTCCCCTGTGTTTATCTTCCCAAAGGAAAATGGCTGCCTGTGCCTCTATGTCGACATGCGCATACCCAACACCGCCATTCAAAGTCAGAGACAGCCAGACCCCAACATTGCAGACATGCTAGTGAGACTGAATCAAGCCACTCGTTTCTCCAAACTATACCGTAACTAAGGGTACCACCAGCTGGTGATCGGCCTCACCTCCAGACCCATCACCACTTTTGCAATGCACAAGGGGGTATTCTGCTACAAGTGGCTCAACTTTGGGATTTCGTCCGCTGCAGAGATATTTCAAGAGACAATTCCCAGGCTGATATCCCCAGTTCTCAATGCCCTCAACTACAGCAATGACATTCTGATCACCACCCAGGACCAGAATGACTGTACACTGAATGCTGTGTGCGACATTCTCCACAAAGCCGGGCTCAATCTCAGTGGGCCAAAGCACCCCATTAATAAAAGTAGCCTACGATTTTTTGGCCACATCTTTTCGGACCAGGGCATCACAGCCAACCCCGACAAAATCAGCGGCATTGTCGGCCTGGCAACCCCCACGGGAGTTGTCGAACTGCGATCATTCTTAGGTATGGCAGGCTATTGTGCTAGCTACCTACTGAGCTATGCCACCCTCATCGACCCAGTCTGGTGACTTCTCAAGAAGGACTCTCCATACGAGTGGGATACACAATGTCAAGACGCATTCCGCACCATTAAGGAGGAACTTGCCAATAACCGTCAGCTTGCCATTTCAACGCGGAGAGGAAGACTGAACTGACCGTCGATGCCAGCCCCATCGGACTTGGTGCCATACTAGCTCAGACAGGCCCAGGCATCAAGAATGGCTGGGAAATTGTCATATATGTCAGCAGCGCCCTGTTGCCCACTGAACAGGCATTTTCCCAAGCCGAACGTGAGAGTATGGGCGTGTGAGAAAGTCCACCACTTCATCATCGGCAGGAAATTCATGCTCATCATAGATCACCAGGCACTGCTGTCCCTGTTTGGCAACCATAAAATGAAAATGCAGCCCACATCGAAAGGTGGGGCATTTGATTCCAGGAGTATGACTACCTCACCATTCACAAACTAGGGGGAGACGCCAACCCGGCAGTCTATCTATCCAGACACCTAGAGGGGAAGACTGAAGACTCCATGATGCGTGAGGTGGAGGACTACATTTCATATCTTTCAAATAACGTGCTCCCCCTACCATCACCACAGAAGCATTCGTCGCCAAGAGCAGAGAAGACCCCACAATGCGAGCGGCAACACATCTCATAACGTGAACAGATGGAAGCACCTCAACAAGGAAAGATTTTTGGATGGGGAGTTGGACAGAAAGGAATTAGAAAGAATGGCCAAGGTAAAAAAAGGAATTAGCCACGACCGAACATGGAATAATGCACATGGCAACTGCCTAGTAGTCCCTAAGTGTCTGAGGGAGGCATTCGTAACCGTAGCCCATGAGGAACACTGAGGGATTGCGAACACAAAGAAAATACTGTTCAACCAAGTATGGTTCCCCTAGATGGACGTGATTGTTGAAGACACCCTGACACACTGCCTACACTGCCAGAAGGCAGCAGTAAATACCCCCCATGCCCTTTACAAATAGTACCACTACCAGAAGGGCCCTGGTTGTGAATAGCCATGGATTTCTATGGCCCACTAGAAGGAGCCCTCATTACCAAGGTGGCTCTCTTCTCTCCATCAGACTGTGCAACCAATCTTGGGAAAATTACGCTGATCTCCTCTTTGCCAAACTATCCATATCCCCCAAATGCACCATAAACATACTGGTCACCTACAGACCACCTGGTACAGCACAAGACTACCATAGGCACCTCCTCCAAGCCCTAGGAAACAACCTAAAAAGCTCCACCAAAACAATCCTACTCAGTGATTTTAACCTAGGCCTCCATGACCCAAAGGACAAAGCAGCATCATCACTAGCCAAGCAACTCACAGACCTAAGGTTCTCCCACAGAGTCACTGACCCAACTCACTTTAAAGGCTGCACCATTGACTTGGTTGCTTACCACAATTGCTCATCCATCATCACCACCATCTCGAACCTCCCTTGGACGGATCACAATTGCATCCAGTTCACCATTCCCACTAAACCTACCTCCAAACCACTCTCATATGCTCCTAAACCAAGGTAGGTCAGAAGTTCCCAAAAATTAACCAAACACAACCTCCTCCCGCTCCTAGACGTCCCGGAACTCAAACCACCCTTCATAAACAACCCCATCTCTCGCCAACATCTACTCTGAAGCTCTCACCAAAGCCATCGATGCTATAGCCCCTATTGAAAACAAAAAAGAAAAAAAAGTTATGGTTCACGAAAGAGCTATCGGCCCTTCGTATCAGCAAACGCCTGGCCCTAGCCAAATGGCAATCCACGCCCAAGCATTCCACTAAGGAAGAATTTAAAAAGCTCTCCTCGCTATACAAAAAAGCTATTTTCAAAGCTAAATCTGAATCTTTGAACCTACACATCTCCAAAGCCAACTCCAAATCTAAGGAAATGTTCTCAATCTCCCCACCCCCCACAAGTCCAGCCGAAATCATTAAAGATGAAGCCTGGTGCTCCAGCATTCAGACAGCCTTCCTTAACAAATTCAAACTCCATTAATACAATATTCAAGCACAACGAGAAGTACTACCCAAACCCGACCAGCATCCCATGCCCATCTCCTCTTATAATCAGTCCACCACACTCTTTGCCTTCAGGGACGTCACAGAATCGGAAGTCTCAGATCTCCTCCAGCACCTCAAACCCTCCACATGCAAAGGAAATATTTGCCCTCCTGTCATCATTAAAGAATGCGCCAATGCACTGATTCCTATCATCATGGCCTTCATTAATGCCTCCTTCTCAACAGGTACTGCACCGCTCAGCCTAAATGAAGTGTGGATCCGCCCCTCATAAAAAAAACTCCCTAGATCCCTCTTGCCCAAATTACTACCGATCCATCACCACTGTCCCTTTCCTCCTTAAGATCTTAGATAAAGCAGCCCACTGCCATATCCAAGATTACCTGGAATCCAATGCCATTTTAGGCTAAAGGTAATCTGGTTTCCGCAAAGGCCATGGCACTGAAACTGCCCTCATAGATCTAAAGAACCAAATCAATAAGATAATGGATAAGGGCAAACCAGCCCTCCTACTCTTGGATCTCCAGTAAGGCCTCATCATGGACAATTCCCTTCCTAGAGGGCGAGCCATGAAGGTTTACTCCGACCAAGCTAACACAAACCCCACAACCATCCACTGTTGAGTTCCCCATGGATCCTGCACTGCACCCACCCTTTAGAACCTATTTACTAAACCTCTCTTTGATAAACCTGACTCACTGAGCATAGCTTACACAAACTATGCCGACGACAAGCAAGTTCTCCTCCCCCTCACTGGCTCCTATGACCAAGATGCAGCTGCCCTCCTCCAAATTTACGCCACCATTCAAGCCTGGATGGCAGCCAATGGACTCTGCCTAAACGGGGACAAAACAAAGATCATCCTCCTAGGCCCCAAAGAAATACTGGCCAAACTCGACCAAAAATATGGCAACTTTACCATTGATAACACCATCATTCCTGTCTCCTCCTCCATGAAGACTCTTAGAGTCTTCCTAGACTCCATCCTCTCCATGAGGCGGCAGGTCAGGGCTATTGCCTCTTCATCCGCCCACACCACTAAAGTTATAAATGCCATAAAACCTTTTCTAACCAGCTAAAACTGCATTTCCATCGCCTGAGCCACTATTTGAGCTAAACTGGACTATTGTAATGCTCTCCTCGCAGGTACCTCAGCCAAAAATCAAAAAAAGCTCCAAGTAGTACAAAACAATGTGCTGCAAGCAGCCCTAAGCATCCCTAAGAGAGACCACATCACACAGGCTAGGTGGGCTGTCCACTGGCTCCTAGTTAAAGAGAGGATCAATTTTAAGACCCTCACCTTAACGTACAAATGCCTCAGCCTCACCGCCACTCCATACCTATTTAAAACTATCACTAGAGACACCTCCACACGTCCCAGAAGAAGTCACCACACCAACCAACTATGCATACCACCCATCAAAAGAGCTAATGCAGGAGTTATCGGCTTTCCTCATCTAGCACCTAAACTCTGGAATGCCCTACCCAATGCTCTCAGAGGCGAAACCTCCCTCACAGCTTTCTGCACAACCCTCAAAACCACACAGTTCAACTAGCTCCTTCACTTCTGTCCTCCACCACCCCTGCCTACCGTCTCTCCACGTGTTTTCCTTCATTGTACCACTGTCTTTCTTTTAACTAAGTATGTTTATTCAGTAACCATCAATCATCACTGTTTTTCTTGTAACTAAGTATGCTTATTATGTAACCAGTGTAGGGGAGGGCTGGTCCAGGAGACCCCTCTCGCCTGCGTTTCTTCCCCAGGTGAGGGCTATGGCCCATTGGGCGTTCCCTCATGCCACCCGGGCCCAGGTGGTGGAGGGCTCACCCACTGGAGACATTGCCCACACGTATCGAATGCCCACATGTATTGATTACAACACAAATTTAGCTAGGCCCAAAAAACATTCTTTGCCCGGTAAAGACGGTGTGAGCTCAGCGCACTGTAGCGCGGCCCCCACCCTTGGAGAACATCCCTGTTGCCGCAGCACCCTGGCAGATCCGCTGCGAGCACGTTCCCACGAACAAGACGGACATGAGCTAGCGCAATACGCTAACATTGTAACAGTTCACCTCCCGCAGTGTACCATCACTATCAGTATGACCCGGCCAGCAGGCCTGAACAATGAGAAGAACAGTAAAATGGTCCTCTGATGGCAGACAGTCTTTATATATATATGTATATATTAATGTCAAGACCTCTTGCATTATTTCTTTCTTCCACAAAATACAAATGCCTGTAGAATGTATTAAAATGAGAGAGTATGCTCCCATGATATAAGCTATGGCGAGCTCGCACCATTGCAGGTGGATGCTAATGATAAAGGAACGCTCCAGGGATCTGTTCGTTGCGTGTATCACTGGGCAGCCTACCTCACGGGGTTTCGCACCATAACTAAAGCTAATGCTGCTAAAGTACACGAGAAAGCGGATGCAACTATACTATGAACACATGTAAAGAATGCGCGAGAGTGCACGTATCATGTGTGAATGTCTGAGCCCCTCATATGCCACCACCGTCACGAACGGTGGCGGGTCGTTTTCTATGTACTCCACTGATCTAACCACTACCTCATTTACTGCGAATGTATATGCATGTAACTGAAACACTGTAGCTGCTAGAGTGTAATGTACAAATATGCTCGAACTGGGTATAATCGAAACGCACCCAGCAAAGGTTAAATGCATGTTTTGACGTGATTTTAAATAAGTATTATAGAAAGTGTTCAAATGTTTGCGATGTCTTTACTTGTATTCAGCAACACACGAGGGAGATACCTTTGTGAAAGCGTACAAGGTCTCGATGTATCCCCCTCCCTCCCTCAGAAGGCTGCCAAGACATGAGAACAGAGCCCCGCTCTGCGTTATCACGCCTCCCCCGACCCGACTGGAGCCGCTTCAAAGACTTGTAGCCCCACTGCAGCACCCAAGGCCGCGGCCAGCCACCTGCATTATTTACAGCACAGCAGTAAACCTTAGTTTAAACTCAAGCACCCCCTCGTAAACCCCACAACCCACCGGACTGCCTCAGACTTATGGCCCTGTGCAATCAGGACACCCAACACTTTGACAACACACAGCGAAACATCCATAACCACTTCTAACAAGACAGAAAGACCTGTACCACCCGCCCCAGTCCCCGAAGCTTAGCCCCTCGACCTACGGTCCCGGTCAACAGATCACGAGTAACCAGGCCACGATATATTATCTCCAGACCCCTCACAAGGTGCATTCCTCCTGTGTTGCATTAACCTATTGAAAGATTTACTAAAGAGAATAGAACTGTAAATGACTGAATGACTGCAGTGTGCATGGCAGAGGGCAAGTAAGTCAGAAAAGGCATTCATCTCTGCCACAGGCCGCCTCGGCACACCAACACCGCCCGGATGAACTCAAGCCGACCTGCCAGGCCCAGCCCAACCCACGAGGGTGACCAGTGACGTCCTCCAGCCAAGACCAACCACACCGCAACAGCACCTATAGTTAGTCGTCGCCACCCAATCCCAATGAACTTGTGCCCCCTATAGTATGTAGGTTTTGATGACGTTTTTTGTAAATATATACGCCTGTCTTTGCTATTGTCGGACAGAGCGCTCTCGGAGTTTGCAGAGTTCTTTGCATGCCCAATTCTGATTGATAAACTCCCATTTACGCTCACCCGCACTCTGTCTTGGCCTTATTCCCATTTTGGGAGAGTCCTTCATTGTCTCTCATTGCGGGGAGGATCGTGCTGTCTGGGGACGCTTGCTTTCACCAGCAATCAATCATGTAACAGTGCCACGATGCCCCAGGGCTGATGCTCACTCTATACATGCTAATAAATAAATAAATAAATTAATAAGCAGTACACCTACCTGTGATAATGGATGAATGTTCCCGGTTCCCAGTGGTAAACCATGTACAATCCACAACGTTCTATCATGTAGCACGGGTGATCAATTAACTGTTTAGTGAATGGGGAATACCGAATACCATGAAAATAGACAACGGACCACCATTTCAAGGCCAAGAGTTCCGGAAACTCGCTGCGCATCTAGGATTCCACCACCAGAAAATCACACCACTGTGGCCACAGGCCATTGGGATGGTGGAACGATTGATGTCCACCATCAAGTGAACCAGACAAAAAGCCACCACAGACCAAAATTCACTACCTCAAGCAATATGCCAGATGCTGAGGAGCTACAGAAACACACCACACAAAGCAACAGAACAAACACCACTAGACTACACGCTGGACCAAGATGGCGAAATCAGTGAATGAGACGCAGAAAGGAAAAGGAAAGTGAATGAATGGGCAGACCAAAGGAGGAGAGCGAAGGAACCCCAACTGCAGTCAGTGAGACCGTCTTGGTGAGACAAAGACAGCAAAGGAAGACTGAACCAAGGTACGACCCTGAACCGCTCCTAGTCACCGAGGTGAAAGGACCAATGGTGACCGCAACAGGAGACGGGCGTGAAATAACCCAGAATGCCTCATTCTTCCGCCGAGTATACGTGGAAGCGCCTGAGCCAATGGAGGTGGCAACAGGGGAAGAAGAACAAGAAAAAGAAGAATGTAATGAACCGCCAGATGCTGAAAGGACAGGGGAGACCCGGGAATCACCTGGACAGCCACAGCAAACCACAAGGAGACCTTTGCACCTGATTTAACAACTGTAAGCACGTGAAATTTCATGGTAAGCAAGGGGGACGCGTTGTGGTGAGGAAACTGGAAACTGGAGGAGGCTCCTTCAAGGGGGAAGGACTGGAGATCCAGGCAGGAGGCGGGGAGAAAGGAGGAACGGGAGGGGAGTAGGAGGGAGTAGGCAGTTGTAGAGAAAGGAAATAAAGAAGGTTGTAAGTGAGATGTGGCTCTGTGTCGATTAGTGCAGGACTACACCAGGTACAACAGGTAGTGTGAGATTCTTACATTTTTGTAGGTGGCATCCTGGCACTGTGGTCTCAATCCGGTTTTCCTTCCCGCAAAATTGTAACATGACTGACATGTTCCCCGAAAGTACCATCAATTGAAAGGCGCCAGCCTATTTTTTTATTTCCTGATTTGCATGAAGAGAAGACCTTTCGTTCGGCAATAGTAGTGGGCAGAGCCATACTCAAGTTAGGAAAATGATACATGTTACTAACACTGGTCAAGTCCTACGGGCATTGCAGCAGTGCCAACCCCCTGGTGTGAAATATACTTGTGTCAGTTAATGCACCTGCTGCAGAGATCTAAGTTTCACCTGCAGGTTCCAGTCCTATTGACGTAGCTGGCTGGGTTCATGTTTCTGCTGCAGGCGTGTGTTCAAAATGGTGGTCCTGGGTTTGAATCTCTGCTGAGTTGACCTAGCCTTCAAGTTATCAACAGTACTACTACACCTCTAATATAGGAGAGCCCACACTGCTCACTGAGGCTGCTATTCTTTTGCTGGAACAGTATCATACCTTCTGGTAGGACTTTTATACCTTTAAAGGGAATGTTGACACTTCTCATCATGATGCCTATAGTTTTAAACAGAATGTACTGACACTTCTCGGCAGGAATGCTGCGCTTTTAATATGAAACACTTGTGTACAGGTGCATTATAAATGTCTTATCATATCATATCATGACAGTATTGTGGTACAGCAGGTGACAGCAGGCTATGCGTTAGGACTGATTTTCTATACTCTGGACTGGTGTATAGAAGGCCAACCTATATTGTGACTGGGACAACTCTGAGAAGCTGTAGCCAAACCAGTTTAGTTAGCAGTGACAGGCAGACTAGGCTATTCTCTTCAGAGGTGGTGAGCTTGTAAAGGGTCCACAATGAGGTCACACAACGGGAATCACAAATTGCACTTAGACAGGATGTATAAACATACAGTTATTTAATTATGGCCAAAACACACTATAAAAAAATTAAAAAAACAGGTAGACTTACACGCAATACTATCAACTAAATACATGTATACATTCTCTGGGGTGTAAAGCATAATACAAATCAAATACTTCTGCAAAGGAATGGATAGACAAGTGATATACACAAAAAGGTCCACAGAGATGATCCCTAGCTAAAACTGTCCAGCCCTAAGTAGCAGGGGCCTTGTGCCCTATTGTTAATGATACAGTTCCACAGAACCTAGGATGCAGTACAAAAATGCAGGTAGGGTGTCTGGGGTCCAGTGAAGGGTTCTTAGAGTTAGGGTCCAATGTAGACTAATGCTTAAAATGATCCCCAACAGTCACAAATCTTGCATAGGCAAGCATTGGCAAAGCCAATAGTGTTAGAAATAGGATTATTATAAGCCCATTGGCTCATAATGGGAATATAGGGGTAGGTTAAAAGTTCAATAACGTACCCCCCTTGCTCCAAATCTACCCCCGTCTTGGTAGAACAAAGGAAGGGTGTCCTATGTAGCTTCTCCCACCAAAATCCACGGTCTTCGATTTTCAGTGGTTGCAGGTTCGAGCTTCACTCATGTTGGTGTCTTTTGCTGGTGCAAGGACTCTCGGTTGAGGAATGCAAAAACAAACAATGCAGCACCCCTCTCAGGACTGGACTTGTTTCAGGTAAGCAGGTTTTGGATGGTGCATGCTGTGCACAGCGACGCAACAGGACTCAGTAGCCGCGGTAAGACTTTCTGATCTATCTTGGGTACCCTTTGTGCTACAATGGCAAAATTTTGCAGGGGGGACCCTTGTAGTGGCAGCCTAGAGTGTACCAAGTTTCATGCAGAAACAAGAACAGCAACAAAGTTAGCATGGTAGCCCAAAAACAAAGCTGGTCAGCCACGGGATGGTTCCAGGGCACTTCTGAAGGCGGTTTTTGTGCTGGGCACCAAGCAGACATCGGGAATGGATAGTCCCTCCACTCCAAGGGTCATAGCACCTTTGCAGGCCTACTGAAGATCACGAGCAAGACAGGGTTCCACCAGGGCTGCAGCAGAAGTTGTTTGCCAGGCCTCCTTTAGTCAGGTTTCAGGTTTCTTTGCGGGTCTCACAGTTGGACGATATACTTGGCTCCTTCAGGTTTTTCCAGGATCTCTGAAGAATGGGTGCAGGGGTCCGCTTCTTATCCTAAAAGCCAGGTAGGAGCTGAAACTCCCACTAGCCAATAGCAGGACAAGCCACACACACACCCCACAGTGGTCCAATCAGGATCACTGGCGGGAACACTCATGCATACCACTTAGACACACAGAAACCAGTATGTGGATTAGAGTCCGACTGACCCAGCCCACATCCTGCCTGCAAACACACATAGCCCTCCAATAGCCCACAAAAAGATGGTGTTTCCCCGGGCACTGGAAGTCCTTATAGGGATCTCCTGGACTCTGAGGCCAGGAAGAAGGCTAAACAACAAGATGGAAAAAGAACAGGCGAAAAATCTCGTGGCAGGGCCATGTTTGACCAGTAACCACAGTCAGTAGCCAAACGTGGTAAACGCGGTAAAGCTAAAACAAAATTCCCCAAAAAGTGGGAAATGTCACTGTTGCCACCAGCCCATCTTTTAAGTACATCTAGAGTGCTAGTCTAGGCAAAACAAAAATGTTCCCTATTGCACTGTAAGCTGCTTTGTGCAATGATAAAAAGTTACCACAGGTGATACAAAAGTAACTACAAGTTGCAACATAGTAACACGACTACGGGAAACACTGTTTCCCTGTATTGATAGCCTTAAGGACATTTCAGTTTCCCCGTAACATGTGAGCAAAGGCCATTGCAGAGAAGCTGAAGGCTTCACTGTACTTGAAAATGTGCAGGTCAGATTAAAAAATAATAGCAAAATGTTTGGGGGTTCCATAAAGATGGAAGGAAAGGTGCAGTAAAGAGAATCTTTCCTAACACTATGCCATGTCATATTTCTTCTTTCCACCCCTCACCACAACCAAAAGTACAACCATCACTGTCTGATTTTGCTTCCACCAGGCAATGGCTGTTTTAGCCAGTCATATTAATCAGTCATTTGTAAAATGTTTCGACCAAAGAAGTTGGCGGGTGCACATGGCTCTCATGTGCATTTTTGGTGAATGAGATTCCACCTGCAGTTGGAATCATCAGAAGGGTAACCATTAAACCTTACTGCACTAAATAGAGGTGTTCCACCCATCTCTATATGATAGTACCCATTCTTCAGCAGGACATTGTTTCGCATGTATTTCTCCAAACGAAACAAAAGCAGGACTTCTCAGCGTGGCTGCTATAATTTCCATGGACAGTTCATGAACTCCTCAGCATAACTCTTGTGGATTGAATGTGCCAGACCTCCGTAGGAGAACTGTTTACTTCTAAAACAAACGTTTAAAGGCAAACTACTGGTGCTTGTTTTAAGTCTCAGCATAAAGGCCAAATATTTAGTTACCATGCAGTATACATTTGTAGTACCCCCTCTTAACCAGGTATGGTGAACACTGCTAGTGTGCACACATCACACATATCACATTTACCATGCCTTCATTTGCATCACGCTGGCACAGTCATACATGCAGCTAAGAAATATAACTTCAATTACAGCACAGTGCAGTTGTTTCTTTTTTGATATCCTGTAACTCTACTAAGAAAATGAGATAAAAGGTTTTCCCAACAATGTTGGATACGTTTTCTGGGTTGTTTTTTATTTTAGTATCAAGTGCCCAGTCTCTGGATTCACCAGGCTATCCAATCCCATTACACACACCGTTTAGCATTGACCACCACAAGTAGGACAGAGGTCGAACCTCTGTACAATTTCATGGACTGGTTAATGGTCCCATGTCATATCGTATCATATCATATCATTTGTCAGTAAATTGATTGATGGCATTTGCAAACTATTACGGATGTGCAAAGTAGACTCTAAAAAAAAGATGCTCGGTTTCATTCGCTTTTACCTCAGTAAGCTAATTTCATCAAGAACTCAAAACATTGATAGCTTTCATTATCAAGAGTAGATGCCCTGGTAACTTCGAGCAGAGCTCTGAGTGAGCCTTTAATGTACGGTGTCTCTGTGGATGTATTTATTATGTCCAGTTTTTCTGTGCAAGCAAATACCATGTGCAATCAACCTGAGTACATGAGGAGGGAGTAGCAGAGGATTACAGATGAATGGGATGTGCATGTATGCAAGATTGAGATCACATTGGATTCACTGCATGCATGCAATAACTCTTAACTCTGTCTACGCCATTGTTAGGGAGAATTCGCCAGAATGGCTAATTTCCCTTACCTACTGAGTCCCTCAGCAGCTTTGTTGGATTTCTAGGATTTATTTTCTTCACCTGGTAAGAGTGTGAGCCTTTTTACCCACTCGTACATGTGTTTTGCTGTGTACGTTTAACATATTTGTGTTCATAGACTTTAGAGCTACTCCATAGGCATCATCTTTTTACTGTGTGTCACACAGCATCTTTAGTGCAGTGACACAGGGTTGTCTTTTTCAGACTTCTCACTCTGAACTCCATTTTATGTTGCCGACTACTATCCCCCAGAACATGTGAAGTTGCCATTGACTTTATTAGTCTTTTTAAATTCACAGACCCAGTACAACCTATCTTACATAAAGTACTGGAAAGGGTTAATAGTTATCCCTTTTTGTCTGTCTCTCATGGAACATTATTTTGTTCCCCTTTCTTTAAGATTTGGCTGGTGGCAGTGGTATCTACCATTTTCTCCCTACTGCAGTCTATGAGAATAGCCTTGGTACTGTTTTAGGCTAAGTTAGTACCCTCAAACTTTAATCCGCTAGACCCTTTTTATTTTATTTCTGTTCTGGCTGGGTTTATTCGCCATTGCTTTTTGTAAAGGTCTTTCTCGTGTTTTACTCTATGCGCCAAACCAGGTTTGGTTCCTTTGTTCGCCGTCCTTTGGCGGGCTTCTGCACAGAAGCCTTCCTTAGGCACCTGAATGTCTGAGGGGGACATGATGTGAGGGAGGGGTTTGAGACTCCCTGCACAGGGTCTCCTTGGAGACCCATGTCGCACTCTGTATGATTGGCTGTGGTGACTGTCCCGCCAGGACAGCCACCCTGCTGTGTGATTGACAGCCAGGCTGTGTGAATGGGGGAAAACTGCATAAAAAGCAGGTCTCTGGGACTTGGAAGGCAGAGTCACGACTGGATCGAGAGAACCGAAGAGAAGCTGAAAGAAGAGGACCACTACCATGACTGAACCTCCCGGTGAAGCCCTGCTGCGGGTCTGAATCTCCAAACTTCGACGACAGAGAAGATCTGCAAGGAATCTTCTTCCCTTAAGCTGGTGGGACCAACCAGTTCATCAAACTCCAAGCCAGGCCTCGCTCCTCTGGTCAAATTTGCTGTGCACAGCTACAGTGAACCGGATAGCCAGGAGGACCGGACCCTGCTTGGGTTTTAAGGAGCACACCTTTTATTTGACGCTTTGCTTTGCTGCTGGTTTCTTCCCTGGGCAGTGCAGAACCCTCCAGTCGTCCTCCTTCATGTCAGTTCGACAGTCGTTAAAAGGAACCATGAGCCTGCAGGATCTGCCAGGAACGTCTGCCTCAGCTACAGCATTCTTCTGCTCTAAAGGTACTGTGCAAACCCGGATGTTCGTTCCGTTTGACCGCGGTGAAAGTGTTTGAAATCTTTCGCCAATCTGAGGGCTTGTCCTTCTCTACTCTTTTAAGTAACTTGTCTTCCGACCAACTTCGTTTCAAATTCTTGGCAAAGACTTAACCGCGAACTACTCTGAGCTGTGTGATCCTCTGAAAAGACTCTGAATCATAGAGATTTGCCCAGGCCTATTGAATTGAATCCTCATTGTAGCAAGCCTTTTCTAGATTGCCCTGTCTACTTACTTGTTGGTGCTGCTTAATTGTGAATAACCTTGTCTTTCCCTCCCTTTTAAATTGGTGGAGTGCCATTTTGCTCCCCCTTCATTTTGAGCTTAACTTGTCCAGAATTCATTGGGTGTTTTGTAGTATATTAAGATTGTGATTTTCTGCTGCTTTACGTTAGCGATCTTTTTTTACAAATGATGTGTAAATAAATGTATATTGTTTTGCTCAGAAACCTTGAGTCAGTGTTTCCTTGAACCATAGTAATTGCTGTCCTTTGTGTAACTTCTGATACTGCTCACTTTACTCTTGAGATAAGTCTGGCTGCTCAGCCATCGCTACCACTTTACTGTGTAGTACAGGCCTGTACCAAAGGTGAATTTGTACTGTCACATGTAGTCTTAATTGTGTGTGGTGTTCTCAAAGGGTACTGCATATGATTCTGCCTAACAGCCATGCCTGGAGATGGATCAGAGTGGCCAGACACTATAGAGTTGGGATCCTTCCGAGAGACATTCCACCACAACCAAAAGATGCTTCTAGAAGGCCCTTTCACTGGTGAACTGGCCCGAAGCATAATTGTGCCTGTATACTTGCTAACATGTGCTTCAAATGCACAAGTGGACCACATATTTTCAATAATACATTGAGGTAAATCCCCCACATCACACACAAGTGTCACTTGTTTGCTATAGTCCCTGGTTCAATAGCACCAGGACTGTTCATTCCCCAAATATGTGTTTTGACTATTCATCACAGGCCAGCACTCACACCCTGAAAATGGCTCTAGCACCACTGTGAGCAAAAGGATCAGGGATTCCCCTGGTCCAGCCTAGTGCTCGCAGTAAATGTGTACTCAGGCGTTCATAATATTCAATCTCTATAAATGCATTCATTTATGTCTCAAAAAATCTTGTCTTCCTGGCACAATATAAGAACTCAGTGCTTATTCATTTCATCATGAGGGATGGCATGCATTGCAAAAGCCAATGCATTTCGGGGCAATGTCCGTCTTCAGGGCTAAAAAGTAATCATCAAGCCAGTATGAAAATCATAAATCCAGCCAGGGTTATAGATTCTGAGGCATTGTCATGATAAATAACACTCAAATGTGCAGAAACTAACAAACATAAAAGTCAGTATCCATCCGACATAACATGTACAATAATATGAATGTATAATAGGATGTTATTTTACCTGCATTCAATCCATAATCTCCAGTCGGACTATAATAAAACAATACATAGGACTTGGAGGTAAAAATCAGTCAGCCCATACATTAAGGTAATGTATAAACCCTTATTGTTTAGAGAAGTGGTTAATCTACTGTTACCTGAGTGTTCTCTTGCCACCCGCTGGTGGTTGTAAAAAAGGCACTAGATATGTAAACAAACTGGAAAAAGAAAAACAGAAGAAAAGAGATTCGGAATTGGTAAGTGAACCCTATGCTTTGACCCAAGTATGGTCAGTGAGCAAATGTCATGAACTGGCTTATTTGTTTACCTGTGAGTTCTCAATCTTCCTACCTCACAAAAGGGTCTGTGTATAACTCTGACGGCCATGCTGCCACGGTGGCCATTCTTTACTTTATAATCAAATAACAGCATTTGTGGTGTGATGTCAAAGCGTTGAAGTCACGCAGTGATGTCACTAGCCACGACACGCCCGTAAAGCGCGAGTGCACAATGAAACCCTGTTGGGCTCTATTTGGTTACCACTAAAAAGTACAATGATGTATGATAAACTGCACAGAATGTTACATATAGAAAAGAGCTTCAATCATTAAACATGTTTAGATCAGTAGAGTGCAGATAAGGAAAAAACATGTACTGATATATAATGAACACACAATGGTAGGAAATACTTGTGTCAACATGTCCAAGGATAAATATATGAACAATTAGTGCAGGTATTGGCGATTATTTTGTAGTTATGGTCATTGGATGGGAAAAGTATACAAAAGAAAATATATATCTCGATATGTAATAAAAACATAATGATGCACAGTATTCATGTCAGAAGCTCCACAGGTAAATATATAAACAATTAGTGAAGATACTGGCGATTATTTTTGAGTCACACTACTGCCACGAAAGTGATCCATCATGGAAATCCCCACAAAGAAAGTACGGTTGTCATTCGCCATATTCATAACCAAAATGCTTAGAACGTAGAGTGCAACCCATGTTGCGAAAAAAAGCACAAATAATGAACTTCTTTGTTAATCCCATTAGGTGCTAATGAGTCCAATTTCTCAATCCAAAATGTTTCCATTTGGTCAAGTCGTTTTGCCAGGTTTTTATGGGCTTCCCTGGTGCTGAAGCACCAGGATCCCCAGGCTCTATTATCGATCCCAATAGAAATCAAGAACCTCAAATTCCACGTCCGAACCCTTTAGGTCCCACCGGGGGGGTCCGAGGTGGGAGTATATTACCACACGAGTGTCATGCTCCCCCGCCCCTCCCCCTGATTAAAAGCGGTGCTGGTTTAGCTGACTCTCAACCTGCAGTAATTGAACTGAGTTCAAACTCTTCTCTTTTGGCAGGAGATGATTGTCGGAACTCACTAGAGCTACCTGAAGTTTCTTTCATATACTCAGACGCAGCACATAGTTTAGTCGCTTCATTTGCTGCTCCCACTCCTAGACGTATTCCGGATGTTCCGGTCCTACCATCTGATGGCCCTATTTTGCCTCCAGCTATTTCCCCGTCTATTTTGATTGAGTCCACGTTGCATGCCATGAATTTGGCCATTTCCTCTCTTTTTAAGCTGTTTGAAACACTCGATCGAAAACTGCAGACACACGATAAACAGATTGAGAAATTATTACATTGGCAGGCAACGCTTAAATACAGTATTGAAATGAATACCCGAAAAAAACTAAAATTAAATTCTGAGCAATCACTGATCCTTGATAAATCCCCCACCGAGCCCATTACACAAACACTACCTATGAAGTTCACGCCCTTACCTGCCTTTTCAAATGTAATTCACGACGATTTCTCATTGCTCCAAAAAATTGAACCATCAAAAGATAAACCGCTCTTAGACCCGATAGTGCCCGAAGACAAACAAGTGTTTAATATATTCACATCTAACGGACCTAAACCACCCGAAATTACATCTAAACCAAAAAAGAACCCGAGTAGTAAAAAAACAAAAAATGTTAAAGATATAACTAAAACGACAACCTCAGCAACTAAAGCCTTTATTAAAGCCCTATCCTTGCCTAGGAAACATACCATCATGGCTGCGGAAGCAGTACAAAAAAAATATAACACCTTGGCTAATGGTAAGAAAAATAGTACACAGCCAACAGCATGCCCGGCCCAGATAGTAGCCTATGGCCCATTAGACGCATTGGTCGAGGCTGCTGAACATGATAAGGTGGTAAACTCACAAGCTTCACTTCCTCTAGTACCCTTATGTCCTGCGGTACAAGTAAAAGAGTGTGATACCCTTGTAGCACCATCATCTTGTTCTCCTGAGCTGATTATAGATAAGGATGCTGAAGCCAGACGGAACGAAATTAGAAAGGAGATTGATCACTATATGACCAAACAACGACCCTCGAATGTCCAAGTAGAGACCCTAACATTCGAGAGAGATCCCATATGACAGATCATACAGAAAAGAACCATGTGGCACAACCACTTATTACGCCCTTGATCTCTGGGTCACCTTCTTCAAAAAAAATGTCTGCTCCCCTCAAAATTACTACTAACTCGGCTGATACAGCTTCTTCCAAACAACCCATAATTGATGTATCCGAAATATCCATACAACAAGTAATTAAAACCGCAGTACAAGATTACATGACTAACCTAAACAAAAATGCTACATTACTTACAAAGTCAGAGGTTGTCCAGCATACCTTACATTCACAATCAAAAGATCTGAGTCGTTATCCAGCTGGCCCTGTTGCAAAGATTAATATACATCCTCAACAACAAAATCACTCATTGGGTACAAGCTGGCCGTACTCTGACAAGTTTTCGTCTGTACCATCAAAAAATTTGAAAATACCATCCAAACAACCGCTATATCCATTGATCATTCGGTGCAGAGATTTACCTTATGCGAAGTATGACTTAAATCGCTCTAGTATACTTGCAATTTTAGCTGAAATCCCTGCGTTAGATGATCTGCAATCCTCCGATATTGATTTGGTGGAATTTATCTGCGATAATGATCTTTCTGTTGCACGGTTTTGGGTGTCCTCACGAGTGGTGTTAAACACATTGTGGCTTGCTAAACACGAAATATATGAACTAGGTTTTGAGCTTCTCACCGATGTGTCAAACCAAGTTCCTTTTCCTGCGGTGCAACATCTTGCAATGCAGCCCTATATTTCTAACCAGAGACAGGGCTTATGTGCTCAGTCGAGTAATCAAAATTATTACCCAATGCTACAATCTATATCTAAGCAGTCATAACTAACCTTGCAACACCTCCCACCATTTTTATCTATGATAAGTTGGAATACTCGAGGACATGGGCATTTACTGAGGAATAGTTCTAATGAGATACCGAAGCATGATATTATCTTATTTCAAGAAACTTGGCTCACGGAGCGACCAGTGTGGGATAACTTTGAAATAGTCTTTAATCCAGCAATACGATCTATGAAAGGTCGGCCCATGTCCGGTCTCCTTGTGGCCCTAAACAAGTCCTCCGAAGTTGTTCTAGAACACCAGTCTGCTCCAAATCGATACATTCAACTGGTAATCATCACAATAAGAGAACAAAAATATGCGATTGTAAATATATATTGGAATCCAGTTGCAATATCCACTAAAACATTTTTTAAAGATCTGGAAGAGTTATGGTCAGAGATTATTAAACTCCCTATATACCCGCATATTATTTTGGCAGGCGACTTAAATTTACACTGCCTGGATGTTCTCCATAATCGCAGAGATAGCAGACTGGTCTTATGGAACACCTTTATCGAGTCAAAAAACTTGGTTATGTATGTTATGGGCTTCCCTTATGATAATTACATCAACCACTTGAAATCTGATTGGTGACAAATCATGTCGTTTTTCCATCTAGTGCCTGGATACAGCTGAGTTGATATTTTGGGTTCTTGTGCACAATCGATGCTCATTCCATCTTAACTGGAATAGTTGTTGTGATTGTCCCACGTAGTAAATCCCACATGGGCACTTGATGGTATAAGCACATTTTTTTTATCACACATAGCATACCTTTTAATCTTGATTAGTTCTCCTGATCATGGGTGGTTCACCGTGTTTCCTTTAGTTACGAACCCGCAGTTGGTACAATGCAAGCACGGGAAGGTACCAGTTCTTTTGGTAGTAGGTTGGCTTTTCTGACCTGGTCTGGTATTAACCAGGTGGTCTCTGAAATTAGTTCCCATTCTTTAGACAAAGACAGGTGATTCTTGAAAGAGGTGCTCTATTTTGGAATCAGAAGTTAAGAGTTCTCCAATTTCTCTTAATGGCAGGTTTGATCTGTTCTCTTTGTGTGGAGTACTTTGATGCATACACAAATGTGGGGGTTTTCTTTTCTTTATGACTTTCATTAAGTAAGTAGTAAAGTTTGTTGTTTATTTTAATAATGTTTTGCATTTATACAGCGCACACAAGCCCCCAGGCATTAGGGTGCTACAATCCAGTTACATGAGTCCCATTAGCTGCGGAATTTCTTTAAACAAGATTAGACAGTGGTACAAAGTATTGGTAGGTACAACGAGTGAGTAGGCAGTTGGTGAAGAGAAAGGAAATAAAGAAGGATGGAAGTGAGATGTGGCAACGTGTCGATTATTGCAGGCCTACACCAGGCACAACAACTGACGATGAAGTGCAACGTCTGCATGCTGTCTAACAACGTGCGGAGCTCCGCAGGAGTCTGACAACCAACACCCAGCGGCACAGAGACGTGAGAAAGCTGCCGGACCCGCGAGTGAAGAGGACCGCGTGGGAAGGTGGAGCCAGCGAGGAAGGCCAATGATGAATGTGAGCGGGAGCGGAGGACCTACAAAGTGGTAGCTGGCCAGTGAGGAGGAGAGAATGGGAGGTGGAGTCGGCAAGGGAGACCAGAGATAGAAGTGAGCGGATGTGGAAGACCCAGCGGGAAGACAACAGTAAGCCGTGCCAGCGCTGGGAGACCTGCATATTACTACGGAGGCAGGAGGAGGAGCTCACACATGCTGGGGGAGATAGAGCACTGCACGTGGCTGCTCCACTAGACCACCAGGGCAGGGAACGCTCACGAAGTGAACACCGCCCACGTTAAACCACCAGGGAGGCAGATTACCCTCACAAGGAGAACCCAGAAATGTTTTTTATATATTCAACGTGCCTGATGGACTTTGAAGAGGGGCTGGAAAACAAAGGGTGAGAATGACAGGCACACAAGCAGTACCACGCCGCATGGTGGGTGGTGCAGAAACCGCAACAAACACGCTGCGCAGTGCACAGAAAGCAAAGAGAAGGAAAAAAGTACCGGTATCGCCAAGGCGACTAGGACTCAGGGACAGTGCAGGGGCACACCACCTAGAGCACAGGCACGCACACCTCACAACCTGGCAACATGGCTGATGAGGCACAGGCAGCTGCAGCTGCAGGCGCAGGGGCAGGAGCCCAGGCCAACATCAGTGCAGAACTCACTTCCAGAGCAGCATTTCTACGACAATCCAGCCCATTCACATTGCAACCACACCATGACCAAGGACAGAGATGTGAGGAATGGATGGAGGAATTTGAAGATTTCATGAGAGCGATTGGAGACTAGAACTCACCCAACAAGATTGACATTTTTGCTATCCTGGCTGGAAAAGACATCAAAGGAATTCTAAAAGCAATCGCTGCACAAGAGAAGACAACGTACACACTCCTAGTGTCTGCCATCAACAGGAAGCTAGTCATATTACCTAACAAGGACTACAAGAGATATTCATTCAGTCAATGTGTACAACTAATGCACAGGACCGTAGGGGAGATCGTCCTCAGGCTCCAGAAGAAAATCATTTACTGCAACTTTGCCAACTTCAACGATGACAAAGCGATCAGACTCAGAACAATTGAAGGGTGTACTTCCTCACACTTCAGGAAACACCTGCTAAAGAATCCCCTCTCCCAACAGGAGATCATCGATCTAGCCAGAATATATGAGCGAGTGGATGTGCAACCGGCGGACATGGAGAACCCCAAGAAAAGCGACTCCATTGCGGCAGTGTACACAGGACCCAAAGAGAACGCCCCCAGCCAAGGAATGCCGAGCAGACAGAGTCCCCGAAGCCCACAACGAAGACTTCAAGGTGAGAAGCAGTGTTATAGGTGTGGATTTGAATTTCCCCACAGAGGCCAATGTGCGGCCATAGGACAGATGTGTATGAGGTACAGCGAGGAAAATCATTTTCAGGTTATGTGTAGGTAGAAATCCCTGACGCTTGCCGCATACAGTTCAACTCTCCTTGCCAGCCTGGCCAGGAGACTTGAGCAGCCCAAAAGACCCAACCACAGGCTTTACCCTGATTGTGACATTCAGAGAATAAGCATGGACAGGGGTGCACTGACCTTTCAAGCCCAGACAGGTGTCACAAGAGTAACGGAGGACCTCGCCATTGACCCATCACCTCGCTACCTAAATGAATTCAACTACTCACCCAACCCACCAGCATACTAGGCTCTTAACCAAGGGCATGGCCAAGTGCGCAAATCAAGCGCATACCCGATGCCATACTACTGGCAGGACCCGTACAAAAACCCCTCAACTGTTGGAGCAAGGGAACAGTTGCCCGACCAGTACTGTGGCCATGACAGATACAGCAAAGCATATGTCAGACTTATTAGTGATTCCTCCAATTGCAGGGCAGCCCCAAAGTTCGCTGTCCAGATCCGTGACTTGACCATCCAATTTATTGTGGACACTGGGGCAACAGTTAACGTCATGAACGAGTGCCTCCACCATGCCATACAACACACCCACCCACTATGCCCATCCGAGGCTCACATATTTCAGTGGGGTACAATCCACCCACCCGGGTGCAACCCACCCACCGCAGTCAAAAGGACAATTCCAGTGTGACCTGTTTCACAGAGAGCGCAGAGTACCCACAACCATACATGTCAACCATAGCCCGTCAATGCGGGGATGTCTCCTAAGCTACCAGACTGCTCGGTCACTAGCCCTAATTGACTTACAATATGACCAATCTGTAATTGTCCAGGGTCTCCCGCCAGGGGCACAGGCCATGTGCTAAATTTTGCAACATGTCATGAACATAGAGGATCTTAAATCCCTGTTCCCCAAGCTGTTTGAAGGGTTGGGCATGCTCAAAATACTGCCATATCACTCCACATTGACCCAAGGATCAACCCAGTGCCCCAACACCCACACAGGGTAGGATTCCACCTGCAAGCCCAGGTTACGCAAGAGCTGCAACTTCACCTCAACAATATCTTCGAGAGAATGGATGGCCCCACTCCTTGGGTGTCTCCTGTGTTTATCGTACCAAAGGAAAATGGCTGCCTGTGCCTCTATGTCGACATGCGCATACCCAACACCGCCATTCAATGTCAGAGACAGCCAGACCCCAACATTGCAGACATGCTAGTGAGACTGAATCAAGCCACTCGTTTCTCCAAACTAGACCGTAACTAAGGGTACCACCAGCTGGTGATCGGCCTCACCTCCAGACCCATCACCACTTTTGCAATGCACAAGGGGGTATTCTGCTACAAGTGGCTCAACTTTGGGATTTCGTCCGCTGCAGAGATATTTCAAGAGACAATTCCCAGGCTGATATCTCCAGTTCTCAATGCCCTCAACTACAGCAATGACATTCTGATCACCACCCAGGACCAGAATGACTGTGCACTGAATGCTGTGTGCGACATCCTCCACAAAGCCGGGCTCAATCTCAGTGGGCCAAAGCGCCCCATTAATAAAAGTAGCCTACGATTTTTTGGCCACATCTTTTCGGACCAGGGCATCACAGCCAACCCCGACAAAATCAGCGGCATTGTCGGCCTGGCAACCCCCACGGGAGTTGTCGAACTGCGATCATTCTTAGGTATGGCAGGCTATTGTGCTAGCTAACTACTGAGCTATGCCACCCTCATCGACCCAGTCCGGTGACTTCTCAAGAAGGACTCTCCATACGAGTGGGATACACAATGTCAAGACGCATTCCGCACCATTAAGGAGGAACTTGCCAATAACCGTCAGCTTGCCATTTCAACCCGGAGAGGGAGACTGAACTGACCGTCGATGCCAGCCCCATCGGACTTAGTGCCATACTAGCTCAGACAGGCCCAGGCAGCAAGAATGGCTGGGAAATTGTCATATATGTCAGCAGCGCCCTGTTGCCCACTGAACAGGCATTTTCCCAAGCCGAACGTGAGAGTCTTGCACCTGTATGGGCGTGTGAGAAAGTCCACCACTTCATCGTCGGCAGGAAATTCATGCTCATCATAGATCACCAGGCACTGCTGTCCCTGTTTGGCAACCATAAAATGAAAATGCAGCCCGCATCGAAAGGTGGGGCATTTGATTCCAGGAGTATGACTACCTCACCATTCACAAACTAGGGGGAGACGCCAACCCGGCAGTCTATCTATCCAGACACCGAGAGGGGAAGACTGAAGACTCCATGATGCGTGAGGTGGAGGACTACATTTCATATCTTTCAAATAACGTGCTCCCCCTACCATCACCACAGAAGCATTCGTCGCCACGAGCAGAGAAGACCCCACAATACGAGCGGCAACACATCTCATAACGTGAACAGATGGAAGCACCTCAACAAGGAAAGATTTTTGGATGGGGAGTTGGACAGAAAGGAATTAGAAAGAATGGCCAAGGTAAAAAAAGGAATTAGCCACGACCGAACATGGAATAATGCACATGGCAACTGCCTAGTACTCCCTAAGTGTCTGAGGGAGGCATTCGTAACCGTAGCCCATGAGGAACACTGAGGGATTGCGAACACAAAGAAAATACTGTTCAACCAAGTATGGTTCCCCTAGATGGACGTGATTGTTGAAGACACCCTGACACACTGCCTACACTGCCAGAAGGCAGCAGTAAATACCCCCCATGCCCTTTACAAATAGTACCACTACCAGAAGGGCCCTGGTTGTGAATAGCCATGGATTTCTATGGCCCACTAGAAGGAGCCCTCATTACCAAGGTGGCTCTCTCCATCAGACTGTGCAACCAATCTTGGGAAAATTACGCTGATCTCCTCTTTGCCAAACTATCCATATCCCCCAAATGCACCATAAACATACTGGTCACCTACAGACCACCTGGTACAGCACAAGACTACCATAGGCACCTCCTCCAAGCCCTAGGAAACAACCTAAAAAGCTCCACCAAAACAATCCTACTCAGTGATTTTAACCTAGGCCTCCATGACCCAAAGGACAAAGCAGCATCATCACTAGCCAAGCAACTCACAGACCCAAGGTTCTCCCCCAGAGTCACTGACCCAACTCACTTTAAAGGCTGCACCATTGACTTGGTTGCTTACCACAATTGCTCATCCATCATCACCACCATCTCGAACCTCCCTTGGACGGATCACAATTGCATCCAGTTCACCATTCCCACTAAACCTACCTCCAAACCACTCTCATATGCTCCTCCAACCAAGGTAGGTCAGATGTTCCCAAAAATTAACCAAACACAACCTCCTCCCGCTCCTAGACGTCCCGGAACTCAAACCACCCTTCATAAACAACCCCATCTCTCGCCAACATCTACTCTGAAGCTCTCACCAAAGCCATTGATGCTATAGCCCCTATTGAAAACAAAAAAGAAAAAAAAGTTATGGTTCACAAAAGAGCTATCGGCCCTTCGTATCAGCAAACGCCTGGCCCTAGCCAAATGGCAATCCACGCCCAAGCATTCCACTAAGGAAGAATTTAAAAAGCTCTCCTCGCTATACAAAAAAGCTATTTTCAAAGCTAAATCCGAATCTTTGAACCTACACATCTCCAAAGCCAACTCCAAATCTAAGGAAATGTTCTCAATCTCCCCACCCCCCACAAGTCCAGCCGAAATCATTAAAGATGAAGCCTGGTGCTCCAGCATTCAGACAGACTTCCTTAACAAATTCAAACTCCATTAATACAAAATTCAAGCACAACGAGAAGTAATACCCAAACCCGACCAGCATCCCATGCCCATCTCCTCTTATAATCAGTCCACCACACTCTTTGCCTTCAGGGACGTCACAGAATCGGAAGTCTCAGATCTCCTCCAGCACCTCAAACCCTCCACATGCAAAGGAAATATTTGCCCTCCTGTCATCATTAAAGAATGCGCCAATGCACTGATTCCTATCATCATGGCCTTTATTAATGCCTCCTTCTCAACAGGTACTGCACCGCTCAGCCTAAAGCAAGTGTGGGTCCGCCCCTCATAAAAAAAACTCCCTAGATCCCTCTTGCCCAAATTACTACCGATCCATCACCACTGTCCCTTTCCTCCTTAAGATCTTAGATAAAGCAGCCCACTGCCATATCCAAGATTACCTGGAATCCAATGCCATTTTAGGCTAAAGGTAATCTGGTTTCCGCAAAGGCCATGGCACTGAAACTGCCCTCATAGATCTAAAAAACCAAATCAATAAGATAATGGATAAGGGCAAACCAGCCCTCCTACTCTTGGATCTCCAGTAAGGCCTCATCATGGACAACTTCCTTCCTAGAGGGCGAGCCATGAAGGTTTACTCCGACCAAGCTAACACAAACCCCACAACCATCCACTGTTGAGTTCCCCAGGGATCCTGCACTGCACCCACCCTTTAGAACCTATTTACTAAACCTCTCTTTGATAAACCTGACTCACTGAGCATAGCTTACACAAACTATGCCGACGACAAGCAAGTTCTCCTCCCCCTCACTGGCTCCTATGATCAAGATGCAGCTGCCCTCCTCCAAATTTACGCCACCATTCAAGCCTGGATGGCAGCCAATGGACTCTGCCTAAACGGGGACAAAACAAAGATCATCCTCCTAGGCCCCAAAGAAATACTGGCCAAACTCGACCAAAAATATGGCAACTTTACCATTGACAACACCATCATTCCTGTCTCCTCCTCCATGAAGACTCTTAGAGTCTTCCTAGACTCCATCCTCTCCATGAGGCGGCAGGTCAGGGCTATTGCCTCTTCATCCGCCCACACCACTAAAGTTATAAATGCCATAAAACCTTTTCTAACCAGCTAAAACTGCATTTCCATCGCCTGAGCCACTATTTGAGCTAAACTGGACTATTGTAATGCTCTCCTCGCAGGTACCTCAGCCAAAAATCAAAAAAAGCTCCAAGTAGTACAATACAATGTGCTGCAAGCAGCCCTAAGCATCCCTAAGAGAGACCACGTCACACAGGCTAGGTGGGCTGTCCACTGGCTCCTAGTTAAAGAGAGGATCAATTTTAAGACCCTCACCTTAACGTGCAAATGCCTCAGCCTCACCGCCACTCCATACCTATTTAAAACTATCACTAGAGACACCTCCACACGTCCCAGAAGAAGTCACCACACCAACCAACTATGCATACCACCCATCAAAAGAGCTAATGCAGGAGTTATCGGCTTTCCTCATCTAGCACCTAAACTCTGGAATGCCCTACCCAATGCTCTCAGAGGCGAAACCTCCCTCACAGCTTTCTGCACAACCCTCAAAACCACACAGTTCAACTAGCTCCTTCACTTCTGTCCTCCACCACCCCTGCCTACCCTCTCTCCACGTGTTTTCCTTCATTGTACCACTGTCTTTCTTTTAACTAAGTATGTTTATTCAGTAACCATCAATCATCACTGTTTTTCTTGTAACTAAGTATGCTTATTATGTAACCAGCAATCAATCATGTAACAGTGCCACGATGCCCCAGGGCTGATGCTCGCTCTATACATGCTAATAAATAAATAAATAAATAAATAAGGAGTACACCTACCTGTGATAATGGATGAATGTTCCCGGTTCCCAGTGGTAAAGCATGTACAATCCACAACGTTCTATCATGTAGCACGGGTGATCAATGAACTGTTTAGTGAATGGGGAATACCGAATACCATGAAAATAGACAACGGACCACCATTTCAAGGCCAAGAGTTCCGGAACCTCGCTGCGCATCTAGGATTCCACCACCAGAAAATCACACCACTGTGGCCACAGGCCATTGGGATGGTGGAACGATTCATGTCCACCATCAAGTGAACCAGACAAAAAGCCACCACAGACCAAAATTCACTACCTCAAGCAATATGCCAGATGCTGAGGAGCTACAGAAACACACCACACGAAGCAACATAACAAACACCACTCGACTACACGCCGGAACAAGATGACGAAATCAGTGAATGAGACGCAGAAAGGAAAAGGAAAGTGAATGAATGGGAAGACCAAAGGAGGAGAGCGAAGGAACCCCAACTGCAGTCAGTGAGACCGTCTTGGTGAGACAAAGACAGCAAAGGAAGACTGAACCAAGATACGACCCTGAACCGCTCCTAGTCACCGAGGTGAAAGGACCAATGGTGACCGCAACAGGAGACGGGCGTGAAATAACCCAGAATGCCTCATTCTTCCGCCGAGTATACGTGGAAGAGCCTGAGCCAATGGAGGTGGCAACAGGGGAAGAAGAACAAGAAAAAGAATAATGTAATGAACCGCCAGATGCTGAAAGGCCAGGGAGACCCGGGAATCACCTGGACAGCCACAGCAAACCACGAGGAGACCTTTGCACCTGATTTAACAACTGTAAGCACGTGAAATTTCATGGTAAGCAAGGGGGACGCGTTGTGGTGAGGAAACTGGAAACTGGAGGAGGCTCCTTCAAGGGGGAAGGACTGGAGATCCAGGCAGGAGGCGGGGAGAAAGGAGGAAGGGGAGGGGAGTAGGAGGGAGGAGGCAGTTGTAGAGAAATGAAATAAAGAAGGTTGTAAGTGAGATGTGGCTCTGTGTCGATTAGTGCAGGACTACACCAGGTACAACAGGTAGTGTGAGATTCTTACATTTTTGTAGGTGGCATCCTGGCATTGTGGTCTCAATCCGGTTTTCCTTCCCGCAAAATTGTAACATGACTGACATGTTCCCCGAAAGTACCATCAATTGAAAGGCGCCAGCCTATTTTTTTATTTCCTGATTTGCATGAAGAGAAGACCTTTCGTTCGGCAATAGTAGTGGGCAGAGCCATACTCAAGTTAGGAAAATGATACATGTTACTAACACTGGTCAAGTCCTACGGGCATTGCAGCAGTGCCAACCCCCTGGTGTGAAATATACTTGTGTCAGTTAATGCTCCTGCTGCAGAGATCTAAGTTTCACCTGCAGGTTCCAGTCCTATTGACGTAGCTGGCTGGGTTCATGTTTCTGCTGCAGGCGTGTGTTCAAAATGGTGGTCCTGGGTTTGAATCTCAGCTGAGTTGACCTAGCCTTCACGTTATCAACAGTACTAGTACACCTCTAACATAGGAGAGCCCACACTGCTCACTGAGGCTGCTATACTTTTGCTGGAACAGTATCATACCTTCTGGTAGGACTTTTATACCTTTAAAGGGAATGTTGACACTTCTCATCATGATGCCTATAGTTTTAAACAGAATGTACTGACACTTCTCGGCAGGAATGCTGCGCTTTTAATATGAAACACTTGTGTACAGGTGCATTTTAAATGTCTTATCATATCATATCATGACAGTAGGGTGGTACAGCAGGTGCCAGCAGGCTATGCGTTAGGACTGATTTTCTATACTCTGGACTGGTGTATAGAAGGCCAACCTATATTGTGACTGGGACAACTCTGAGAAGCTGTAGCCAAACCAGTTTAGTTAGCAGTGACAGGCAGGCTAGGCTATTCTCTTCAGAGGTGGTGAGCTTGTAAAGGGTCCACAATGAGGTCACACAATGGGAATCACAAATTGCACTTAGACAGGATGTATAAACATACAGTTATTTAATTATGGCCAAAACACACTATAAAAAAATTAAAACAAACAGGTAGACTTACACACAATACTATCAAACTAAATACATGTATACATTCTCTGGGGTGTAAAGCATAATACAAATCAAATACTTCTGCAAAGGAATGGATAGACAAGTGATATACACAAAAAGGTCCACAGAGATGATCCCTAGCTAAAACTGTCCAGCCCTAAGTAGCAGGGGCCTTGTGCCCTATTGTTAATGATACAGTTCCACAGAACCTAGGATGCAGTACAAAAATGCAGGTAGGGTTTCTGGGGTCCAGTGAAGGGTTCTTAGAGTTAGGGTCCAATGTAGACTAATGCCCAAAATGATCCCCAACAGTCATAAATCTTGCATAGGCAAGCATTGGCAAAGCCAATAGTGTTAGAAATAGGATTATTATAAGCCCATTGGCTCATAATGGGAATATAGGGGTAGGTTAAAAGCTCAATAACATACCCCCCTTGCTCCAAATCTACCCCCGTCTTGGTAGAACAAAGGAAGGGTGTCCTATGTAGCTTCTCCTACCAAAATCCACGGTCTTCGATTTTCAGTGGTTGCAGGTTCGAGCTTCACTCATGTTGGTGTCTTTTGCTGGTGCAAGGACTCTCGGTTGAGGAATGCAAAAACAAAAAATGCAGCACCCCTCTCAGGACTGGACTTGTTTCAGGTAAGCAGGTTTTGGATGGTGCACGCTGTGCACAGCGACGCAACAGGACTCAGTAGCCGCGGTAAGACTTTCTGATCCATCTCGGGTACCCTTTGTGCTACAATGGGAAAATTTTGCAGGGGGGACCCTTGTAGTGGCAGCCTAGAGTGTACCAAGTTTCATGCAGAAACAAGAACAGCAACAAAGTTAGCACGGTACCCCAAAAACAAAGCTGGTCAGCCACAGGATGGTTCCAGGGCACTTCCGAAGGCGGTTTTTGTGCTGGGCGCCAAGCAGACATCGGGAATGGATAGTCCCTCCACTCCAAGGGTCATAGCACCTTTGCAGGCCTACTGAAGATCACGAGCAAGACAGGGTTCCACCAGGGCTGCAGCAGAAGTTGGTTGCCAGGCCTCCTTTAGTCAGGTTTCAGGTTTCGTTGCGGGTCTCACAGTTGGACGATATACTTGGCTCCTTCAGGTTTTTCCAGGATCTCTGAAGAATGGGTGCAGGGGTCCGCTTCTTATCCTAAAAGCCAGGTAGGAGCTGAAACTCCCACTAGCCAATAGCAGGACAAGCCACACACACACCCCACAGTGGTCCAATCAGGATCACTGGCGGGAACACTCATGCATACCACTTAGACACACAGAAACCAGTATGTGGATTAGAGTCCAACTGACCCAGCCCACATCCTGCCTGCAAACACACATAGCCCTCCAGTAGCCCACAAAAAGATGGTGTTTTCCCGGGCACTGGAAGTCCTTATAGGGATCTCCTGGACTCTGAGGCCAGGAAGAAGGCTAAACAACAAGATGGAAAAAGAACAGGTGAAAAATCTCGTGGCAGGGCCCTGTTTGACCAGTAACCACAGTCAGTAGCCAAACGTGGTAAACTAAGCTAAAACAAAATTCCCCAAAAAGTGGGAAATGTCACTGCTGCCACCAGCCCATCTTTTAAGTACATCTAGAGTGCTAGTCTAGGCAAAACAAAAATGTTCCCTATTGCACTGTAAGCTGCTTTGTGCAATGATAAAAAGTTACCACAGGTGATACAAAAGTAACTACAAGTTGCAACATAGTAACACGACTACGGGAAACACTGTTTCCCTGTATTGATAGCCTTAAGGACATTTCAGTTTCCCCGTAACATGTGAACAAAGGCCATTGCAGAGAAGCTGAAGGCTTCACTGTACTTGAAAATGTGCAGGTCAGATTAAAAAATAATAGCAAAATGTTTGGGGGTTCCATAAAGATGGAAGGAAAGGTGCAGTAAAGAGAATCTTTCCTAACACTATGCCATGTCATATTTCTTCCTTCCACCCCTCACCACAACCAAAAGTACAACCATCACTGTCTGATTTTGCTTCCACCAGGCAATGGCTGTTTTATCCAGTCATATTAATCAGTCATTTGTAAAATGTTTCAACCAAAGAAGTTGGCGGGTGCATATGGCTCTCATGTGCATTTTTGGTGAATGAGATTCCACCTGCAGTTGGAATCACCAGAAGGGTAACCATTAAACCTTACTGCACTAAATAGAGGTGTTCCACCCATCTCTATATGATAGTACCCATTTTTCAGCAGGACATTGTGTCGCATTTATTTCTCCAAACGAAACAAAAGCAGGACTTCTCCGCATGGCTGCTATAATTTCCATGGACAGTTCATGAACTCCTCAGCATAACTCTTGTGGATTGAATGTGCCAGACCTCCGTAGGAGAACTGTTTACTTCTAAAACAAACGTTTAAAGGCAAACTACTGGTACTTGTTTTAAGTCTCAGCATAAAGGCCAAATATTTAGTTACCATGCAGTATACATTTGTAGTACCCCCTCTTAACCAGGTATGGTGAACACTGCTAGTGTGCACACATCACACATATCACATTTACCATGCCTTCATTTGCATCACGCTGGCACAGTCATACATGCAGCTAAGAAATATAACTTCAATTACAGCACAGTGCAGTTGTTTCTTTTTTGATATCCTGTAACTCTACTAAGAAAATGAGATAAAAGGTTTTCCCAACAATGTTGGATACGTTTTCTGGGTTGTTTTTTATTTTAGTATCAAGTGCCCAGTCTCTGGATTCACCAGGCTATCCAATCCCATTACACACACCGTTTAGCATTGACCACCACAAGTAGGACAGAGGTCGAACCTCTGTACAATTTCATGGACTGGTTAATGGTCCCATGTCATATCGTATCATATCATATCATTTGTCAGTAAATTGATTGATGGCATTTGCAAACTATTATGGATGTGCAAAGTAGACTCTAAAAAAAGATGCTCGGTTTCATTCGCTTTTACCTCAGAAAGCTAATTTCATCAAGAACTCAAAACATTGATAGCTTTCATTATCAAGAGTAGATGCCCTGGTAACTTCGAGCAGAGCTCTGAGTGAGCCTTTAATGTACGGTGTCTCTGTGGATGTATTTATTATGTCCAGTTTTTCTGTGCAAGCAAATACCATGTGCAATCAACCTGAGTACATGAGGAGGGAGTAGCAGAGGATTACAGATGAATGGGATGTGCACGTATGCAAGATTGAGATCACATTGGATTCACTGCATGCATGCAATAACTCTTAACTCTGTCTCCGCCATTGTTAGGGAGAATTCGCCAGAATGGCTAATTTCCCTTACCTACTGAGTCCCTCAGCAGCTTTGTTGGATTTCTAGGATTTATTTTCTTCACCTGGTAAGAGTGTGAGCCTTTTTACCCACTCGTACATGTGTTTTGCTGTGTACGTTTAACATATTTGTGTTCATAGACTTTAGAGCTACTCCATAGGCATCATCTTTTTACTGTGTGTCACACAGCACCTTTAGTGCAGTGACACAGGGTTGTCTTTTTCAGACTTCTCACTCTGAACTCCATTTTATGTTGCCGACTACTATCCCCCAGAACATGTGAAGTTGCCATTGACTTTATTAGTCTTTTTAAATTCACAGACCCAGTACAACCTATCTTACATAAAGTACTGGAAAGGGTTAATAGTTATCCCTTTTTGTCTGTCTCTCATGGAACATTATTTCGTTCCCCTTTCTTTAAGATTTGGCTGGTGGCAGTGGTATCTACCATTTTTTCCCTACTGCAGTCTATGAGGATAGCCTTGGTACTGTTTTAGGCTAAGTTAGTACCCTCAAACTTTAATCCGCTAGACCCTTTTTATTTTATTTCTGTTCTGGCTGGGTTTATTCGCCATTTCTTTTTGTAAAGGTCTTTCTCGTGTTTTACTCTATGCGCCAAACCAGGTTTGGTTCCTTTGTTCGCCATCCTTTGGCGGGCTTCTGCACAGAAGCCTTCCTTAGGCACCTGAATGTCTGAGGGGGACATGATGTGAGGGAGGGGTTTGAGACTCCCTGCACAGGGTCTCCTTGGAGACCCATGTCGCACTCTGTATGATTGGCTGTGGTGACTGTCCCGCCAGGACAGCCACCCTGCTGTGTGATTGACAGCCAGGCTGTGTGAATGGGGGAAAACTGGATAAAAAGCAGGTCTCTGGGACTTGGAAGGCAGAGTCACGACTGGATCGAGAGAACCGAAGAGAAGCTGAAAGAAGAGGACCACTACCATGACTGAACCTCCCGGTGAAGCCCTGCTGCGGGTCTGAATCTCCAAACTTCGACGACAGAGAAGATCTGCAAGGAATCTTCTTCCCTTAAGCTGGTGGGACCAACCAGTTCATCAAACTCCAAGCCAGGCCTCGCTCCTCTGGTCGAATTTGCTGTGCACAGCTACAGTGAACCGGATAGCCAGGAGGACCGGACCCTGCTTGGGTTTTAAGGAGCACACCTTTTATTTGATGCTTTTCTTTGCTGCTGGTTTCTTCCCTGGGCAGTGCAGAACCCTCCAGTCTTCCCCCTTCATGTCAGTTCGACAGTCGTTAAAAGGAACCATGAGCCTGCAGGATCTGCCAGGAACGTCTGCCTCAGCTACAGCATTCTTCTGCTCTAAAGGTACTGTGCAAACCCGGATGTTCGTTCCGTTTGACCGCGGTGAAAGTGTTTGAAATCTTTCACCAATCTGAGGGCTTGTCCTTCTCTACTCTTTTAAGTAACTTGTCTTCCGACCAACTTCGTTTCAAATTCTTGGCAAAGACTTAACCGCGAACTACTCTGAGCTGTGTGATCCTCTGAAAAGACTCTGAATCATAGACATTTGCCCAGGCCTATTGAATTGAATCCTCGTTGTAGCAAGCCTTTTCTAGATTGCCCTGTCTACTTACTTGTTGGTGCTGCTTAATTGTGAATAACCTTGTCTTTCCCTCCCTTTTAAATTGGTGGAGTGCCATTTTGCTCCCCCTTCATTTTGAGCTTAACTTGTCCAGAATTCATTGGGTGTTTTGTAGTATATTAAGATTGTGATTTTCTGCTGCTTTACGTTAGCGATCTTTTTTTACAAATGATGTGTAAATAAATGTATATTATTTTGCTCAGAAACCTTGAGTCAGTGTTTCCTTGAACCATAGTAATTGCTGTCCTTTGTGTAACTTCTGATACTGCTCACTTTACTCTTGAGATAAGTCTGGCTGCTCAGCCATCGCTACCACTTTACTGTGTAGTACAGGCCTGTACCAAAGGTGAATTTGTACTGTCACATGTAGTCTTAATTGTGTGTGGTGTTCTCAAAGGGTACTGCACATGATTCTGCCTAACAGCCATGCCTGGAGATGGATCAGAGTGGCCTTTCACTATAGAGTTGGGATCATTCCACCACAACCAAAAGATGCTTCTAGAAGGCCCTTTCACTGGTGAACTGGCCCGAAGCATAATCGTGCCTGTATACTTGCTAAAATGTGCTTCAAATGCACAAGTGGACCACATATTTTCAATAATACATTGAGGTAAATCCCCCACATCACACACAAGTGTCACTTGTTTGCTATAGTCCCTGGTTCAATAGCACCAGGACTGTTCATTCCCCAAATATGTGTTTTGACTATTCATCACAGGCCAGCACTCACACCCTGACAATGGCTCTAGCACCACTGTGAGCAAAAGGATCAGGGATTCCCCTGGTCCAGCCTAATGCTCACAGTAAATGTGTACTCAGGCGTTCATAATATTCAATCTCTATAAGTGCATTAATTTATGTCTCAAAAAATCTTGTCTTCCTGGCACAATATAAGAACTCAGTGCTTATTCATTTCATCATGAGGGATGGCATGCATTGCAAAAGCCAATGCATTTCGGGGCACTGTCCGTCTTCAGGGCTAAAAAGTAATCATCAAGCCAGTATGAAAATCATAAAGCCAGCCAGGGTTATAGATTCTGGGGCATTGTCATGATAAATAACACTCAAATGTGCAAGAAACTAACAAAGATAAAAGTCAGTATCCATCCGACATAACATGTACAATAATATGAATGTATAATAGGATGTTATTTTACCTGCATTCAATCCATAATCTCCAGTCGGACTATAATAAAACAATACATAGGACCTGGAGGTAAAAATCAGTCAGTCCATACAATAAGGTAATGTATAAACCCTTATTGTTTAGAGAAGTGGTTAATCTACTGTTACCTGAGTGTTCTCTTGCCACCCGCTGGTGGTTGTAAAAAAGGCACTAGATATGTAAACAAACTGGAAAAAGAAAAACAGAAGAAAAGAGATTTGAAATTGTTAAGTGAACCCTATGCTTTGACCCAAGTATGGTCGGTGAGCAAATGTCATGAACTGGCTTATTTGTTTACCTGTGAGTTCTCAATCTTCGTACCTCACAAAAGGGTCTGTGTATAACTCTGACGGCCATGCTGCCACGGTGGCCATTCTTTACTTTATAATCAAATAACAGCATTTGTGGTGTGATGTCAAAGCGTTGAAGTCACGCAGTGATGTCACTAGCCACGACACGCCCGTAAAGCGCGAGTGCACAATGAAACCCTGTTGGGCTCTATTTGGTTACCACTAAAAAGTACAATGATGTATGATAAACTGCACAGAATGTTACATATAGAAAAGAGCTTCAATCATTAAACATGTTTAGATCAGTAGAGTGCAGATAAGGAAAAAACATGTACTGATATATAATGAACACACAATGGTAGGAAATACTTATGTCAACATGTCCAAGGATAAATATATGAACAATTAGTGCAGGTATTGGCGATTATTTTGTAGTTATGGTCATTGGATGGGAAAAGTATACAAAAGAAAATATATATCTCGATATGTAATAAAAACATAATGATGCACAGTATTCATGTCAGAAGCTCCACAGGTAAATATATAAACAATTAGTGAAGATGCTGGCGATTATTTTTGAGTCACACTACTGCCACGAAAGTGATCCATCATGGAAATCCCCACAAAGAAAGTACGGTTGTCATTCGCCATATTCATAACCAAAATGCTTAGAACGTAGAGTGCAACCCATGTTGCGAAAAAAAGCACAAATAATTAACTTCTTTGTTAATCCCATTAGGTGCTAATGAGTCCAATTTCTCAATCCAAAATGTTTCCATTTGGTCAAGTCGTTTTGCCAGGTTTTTATGGGCTTCCCTTATGATAATTACATCAACCACTTGAAATCTGATTGGTGACAAATCATGTCGTTTTTCCATCTAGTGCCTGGATACAGCTGAGTTGATATTTTGGGTTCTTGTGCACAATCGATGCTCATTCCATCTTAACTGGAATAGTTGTTGTGATTGTTCCACGTAGTAAATCCCACATGGGCACTTGATGGTATAAGCACATTTTAATCTTGATTAGTTCTCCTGATCATGGGTGGTTCACCGTGTTTCCCGAACCCGCAGTTGGTACAATGCAAGCACGGGAAGGTACCAGTTCTTTTGGTAGTAGGTTGGCTTTTCTGACCTGGTCTGGTATTAACCAGGTGGTCTCTGAAATTAGTTCCCATTCTTTAGACAAAGACAGGTGATTCTTGAAAGAGGTGCTCTATTTTGGAATCAGAAGTTAAGAGTTCTCCAATTTCTCTTAATGGCAGGTTTGATCTGTTCTCTTTGTGTGGAGTACTTTGATGCATACACAAATGTGGGGGTTTTCTTTTCTTTATGACTTTCATTAAGTAAGTAGTAAAGTTTGTTGTTTATTTTAATAATGTTTTGCATTTATACAGCGCACACAAGCCCCCAGGCATTAGGGTGCTACAATCCAGTTACATGAGTCCCATTAGCTGCGTAATTTCTTTAAACAAGATTAGACAGTGGTACAAAGTATTGGTAGGTACAAACATAATGGTTAAATTACAGCGACAATACCGTTGTCGTGCCGGGACTGCTGAGGTAGGATGGCTACAATCAATTAGTTCAGGTGAATAGGCAGGTTTTCAAGGTTTTTCTAAAGGCCCAGTAAGAGTTTTCGGCCCTCAGGGGTTGAGGGAGGGCGTTCCACTGTTTTGCAGCAAGGACGGGGAAACTTGCCCCTCCTGCTCTGGTTCGTTTGAATTTGGGTTGGATCAGTCTTTGGGTGTAGGGTGTTCTGGTAGGCCTACCCATTTATGGGGAACCATTTTTTGCGCTGTGTATAGTGGGGCCACTTTGGGTATGCACCTGTGGGTAATGGTGAGTGTCTTGAAGATGATTCTTTGTCGTATCCGTAGCCAATGAACTGCTTTCCTGGCTTCAGATATATGGTGATTTTTAGGCCGGTTTAATCCCGCTCGAAGGGCATTATTTTGAATCATCTGGAGATTACGTATGTTGTGAGCGGGTGTGCCTCCAAAAAGGACATTGCAATAGTCCAGTTTGGCCCTATCACTTCTCGTGTTATAGTTAAGCAGTTATCTTTGGACAGATATGGTCTTGCAGTGATGAGGAGTTAGTGGCATATGCTGCTGATGAAGATATGGCATTGACTTGCCGGAAGAGAGAGAGGGTAGCGTCTAAATAAACCCCAAGAGTCTTCACAGCTTGTGATACTGTGATCATCGTACCGTCTATGTTGAAAGCAGTGCAGTCTGCGCTCAGTTTGTTTAAGATTGAAGGTTGACCGACCAGAAGAAGTTCTGTCTTTTCATCGTTAATGTAAAGGCCATGTGTTGCCATCCACACCTGGATGGTAGTGTAGGTGATGTTTACCAGGGCAGAGTCTTGAGTGTTGTTACATGATAGTGGGAGTAGGATTTGTGTATCATCGGCGTAATTAGTATAAATGATGTCCTGAGCATCTAGAAGGTCGAAGAGTTGCTTATTAAAGATGTTACACAAGGTGGGAGGGACACAAAAGCCTTGAGGTATTCCACAGTTGATGGAAGATGGTGCTGCGCTAGCTTGGTCTGGGAATACTCTCATTACTCGACCATCAAGGAAGGAGGTGATCCATGCTGCCGCTTCATGTGAGAAGGCAGCTGCCGAGGTGAGATGGTGACATAGGGTGTTATGATCCACCAAGTTGAAGGCTGCGGATAGGTCCAGGAGGAGCAGTAGAGCGGGTTTTCCCTTGTCTCTAATGTCGTCCATTTGGTTTTTTATATCCAGTAGTGCCGACTCTGTGCCGTGGCCCAGACGGAATCCAGATTGTCTGACATCCAGGATTTTGTTAGATTCTAGATGGTGTTGAATCTGGATATAGGAAGCTCTGTCCGAGATTTTGAGGATAAATGGGACCGTGGTGATAGGTCTATAGTTATTAGGAATGGCCAGGTCTAGTGAGTTTTTTTTATAGTGGTAGGACCCAAGCTTCTTTCAGCAGGGATGGGACTATCCCTGTTGAAAATGAGGCATTGATGAAGGTTGTGATGAATAGAGACAGTACTTCTGCTCAGTCATTGATCAGTGGGGCTGGGCAAACGCCTCCTTTGCATTTCGAGGGCTTACAGCGTTTCAGTATGTGTAATGTGTCTAGGGTGGTTATGTTGTTGAATGTGAACTGAGGGGTGCCAGATTTCTCACTAATGAAACTTGGATTATTAGTGGACTTATGTGAAATGACTTTTGTATTGGCTTGTTTGCAGGCTATATTCTTCTGTAGAATTTCAATGTTTTTCCAACATGGCATTTTGTATGCTGGTGCACCAGGCAAGGTCTTTATTCTAGGATGAGGCTTGGGGGATGGGAGATTCCAATTCTCTGTGGATAGCAAACAGTTAATGTGTGTCAGAACTGGCGTTGGTGATCTAGCGTTATACATGGAGGCTTTGGCCGCGGTGATGGCAAGTTTGTATTGTTTGGCCAGGGTGTTACATTTCTGTTTAAGGGAGTCTGTGGGGGAATTTTTACAGCAAGTTTCTGCTGCTCTTTTCTTGGATCTAAGGTTTGTGAGCTCTTGGGAATACCAGGTGTTAACGTGCATGGAAGGTTTGGCTCTCTTGTGTGGGTAAGTGGGGCGATGGTGTTAATAGCATCAGTTAATGTGTTGATGTACAGCTGAGCTAAGACTTGAGGATCTGATGAGCAAGGGGAATCCAATTTGAGTGGGTCCAGGAGGGGAAGAATGTTTTCTTTGGTAAGCTTTTTTGAGTTGCGAGCCATGGAGGGCGGTAATCATTTGGTGAGCGGTTTGGGAGGTTTTGTCACCTGGATGGCAAAGGTGATTATATGGTGGTCAGACCATGGGCATGAGTAGTTATCTTGTAGGGTAATATTGCAGTTGAGGTTGACAAACCAGTCAAGTGTGTGCCCTTTAATGTGTGTGGGGTTGTTGATTCGTTGACAGAAGAGTGGGGAGGGTAGTGAATTAGTGTGGGGGGTAGCAGATGGGTCGTTAAGGTCATCTAATCCAAGGTTGAAATCTCCTAGGAGTGTTACTTGTGAGGAGAGCTTGAGGTTGTGGCTAAGTGTTTGGAGGAGGTCTATCTTGAAGGTGCCAGTGGCACCCGGGGGTCGATAGATGATGTGGATCGTGATGGTATTATTTGGGGTGGTTGTTAGTTTTAGGGATAGGATGTCGCAGGTTTTGTTTATTGATGTGTTCAGCTGCTAATGGGCAGGTGCTTCTTTGCTATAAAGGTGGTCCCGCCACCTCTGGCGAATAACCTGTCACTTCTGAGGATAGTGTAATCAGGGGGAATGGCCAGCGTTAGAGTAGGGCCTGCAGCTGCATGCAGCCATATTTCTGTGATTGCTGTACCATTGAGGTTGTTGACCGTTAGGAGGTCATGGATATCTAGGGCGTGTGCCATGAGTGAGCGTGCGTTGATCAGTGCTAGGTTGAGGGTACTTATGTGAGTGTTATCACACTTTTGGAGAGTGGAGGGAGGTACCCTGGCATGTATGTGAGGGTGAGCTGCGTATGAACTAGCAGTAGGTGTGACACAAGGGTCCATGATAGGTGGATGGCTATGACTAGGAGTAGTGAGCGGTAAACAGGTTACAACAGAGGGTGTATGGCTCAGGCATGGGCTAGCGTCAGGATCCCAGAGTGCAGCAGTATGTACAAGGCTAAGGCATGGGCTAGCAATAGCCACACAGGTTGCAATATTGGATGTGCGGCTAAGGCATGGGCTAGTGATGGGAGAACATGGTGCTGCAGTGGGTACAAGGCTAAGGCAGGGGCTAGCAATAGGCACACAGGTTACAATATTGGATGTACGGCCAAGGCATGGGCTAGCGACAGGAGCACAGGGTGCTACAGTGGGTACATGGCTAAGGCATGATATGATATGATATGATATGGTATTTGTAACGCGCCTATACACAGGTGTTTCAAGGCGCGACGAGGCAGGGAGGGGAGGAACAAGGGGAGACAGACAACAATCTTACTAGGCCAGGTGTCATTCAGATCGCGCAAGTGCAGGGGTGGGGGAGGGGAAAAAGTGCAAGGGGAAGGGGAGGGGGGAAGTGCAGTACAAGGTAAGTGGCATAAAGTAATAAATAAATAGGGCCAGCTGGTGGCAAGTGCGAGGTAAGTGCAGAACAAGTGCTGGGGAAGGGGGTGGGGGGCTGTAGGGATACAGAGACAGTCCCGCAGTGCAGAGGGGTTCCAGGGCATCAGTGCAAGTGGAGAGTGGCTGAGCCCAGGACCGAGGCCGTTTAGAGTGGTCCAGTTGCAGGATCAGTGCAGTTTCAGTGAAGAATTAATTAGCTGTTCAGCAGGGGAGAGGGAGAGAGAAAGCAGAAGCAAAGAGGAAGGTTTTGAGGTGCTTCCGGAACCGGAGATGGTTCTCCTCAAGTTTTAGGGAGGCAGGAAGGCTGTTCCAGAGGGAGGCCCCTGCCGCAGAGAGAGATCTACCCCCAGCTCGTTGCTTCGAGAAGCGGCTAACCCTGAGGGAATTGGAGGCGGATGAGCGAAGGGCTTGGGAAGGAAGATATTTGGGAAGAGAGAGTTGAAGGTATTTAGGACCCAGGCCCCAGAAGGCCTTGTGGACAATGCAGAGGGTTTTGAACTTTATCCTCGCAGCCACTGGGAGCCAGTGTAGAGATTTCAGTCCTGGAGAGATACGGTCCCTGGGCTTGAGGCCAAGGACAAGTCTCGCAGTTCTGTTCTGGATGAGTTGCAGAGGGCGGAGAGTGGAGGCAGGCAGATTAAGATAGAGGCTGTTACAGTAGTCCAGCTTTGAGAGAACCAGGGCTCGGGAGACAGTGAGCTTCTGGGGGAAGGAGAGGAATGGGCTAGTGACAGGCGCACAGGTTACAATATTGGATGCACGGCTAAGGCATGGGCTAGCGACAGGAGCACAGGGTGCTACAGTGGGTACGAGGCTAAGGCATGGGCTAGCGACAGGAGTACAGGGTGCTACAGTGTGTACAAGGCTAAGGCATGGGCTAGCAACAGGTGCACAGGTTACAATATTGGATGTACAGCTAAGGCATGGGCTAGCAACAGGAGCACAGGGATCTGCAATAAATTCGAAATAACCTCGAGACCACCATTACAACACTCAACTGTGACTGTAAATATTTGACTGTAAAATTGTAACATTGTACCATCATGGAACCGTTCAACTATTGACTGCAATTATTAGTCTTACAACTCGAAATCCTGCATTTCCTTGTAACCGTACATAACACTGTATGTATGCCAAGCTCAGAATATGTAAATACTACGTTTCTAAGTAATCTTGTAAACTATGCCGTGATACCCTAGGGTTTGGGCGTATAACCAAATGTAATAAATAAAATAAATAAATGGGTATAATAATAATGATAAGACAGTGGCCTATGGGGGGAAAAGGTGTGATGCTATTGTTGTGGGCAGCAGCAGTGATGTCCAGATTGACCTTATGTTTATTATTTGTACAGGTGGACATGGAATCTGGGAGTACAAAGGTGCCTTCAGTGTGGAGTAGGGCATGGTAGCAGGATGCGGTGGTTCCATGAAGCATTCTGTTAGTAAAATCCTTGTGGGCGTGGCGTGGGCGTGTGTGACTAGTGTGCAAAGAGCATGTGGGCCAGCAAGGGGCGAGTGCTTTGCTTGAGCTAGGTTCTGATGCTTAAAAGGTGTAGGCGCTCCCATTTCAAAGGTGTATGCGTAGGAGGGCCCAAGATGTTAGGAGGGGGCCTGCAGCCTGTGTATACTGGCAGGACTCGTGGCTGGGTGGTCATGCTGGGGGAGGCAGGATCTTATTGCGCTCATAAGGTGTGCAAGCAGATAGAAGGAGGCTTTGGGGAGTCACTGGGAGCTTACCCTGTACTCTGTGTGGGCTGTAGGTGTGGGATGGTCCTGTGTAGACAGCTCGTCTTTTAGTGGTGGCATAGAGTGTGAGTAGGCGGATGTGAGTCTAATGCTAGGTGAGGAGGGGGAGATCAGCACAATTGCTGGTGATGGTGAGCAGGTGTTTGCAGGGTGCGCATGTGCAGCAGTATGGCTTTCTAGGGCTTGTAGTTGCATACTGCAAGCTGGCATTGCAGTTGTCCACGGGCTGATGTGTGTGGCGTGGATAATTGCTGGCATGAGAGGTAGCGTTGTTCTAGCGTTGGCGGAAGACTGGGTGCAGTAGGGGGAGTGGCGAGCACTCAAAACGGGTGTTGGTCTGCTTATGTGTGTCACGCTCGGCGGCTCAGCACAGTGGCAAGCATTTGAGAGTGCATGTTGTTCATGGTAGCATGAAAGGGTGAACAAAGCATCCCATGAGAGCTGTGCTGAGGATGTAGGTGGTTTGAGGAGTAGGTTAGGTATTTGCAGGGGGCGGTATAACTTTCGTGACGGTTGAGGGTTTGTAGCATGGGGATAGCAAGTGCTTTGTTTGTCGCAATTAGATGAAGAGGTATCATGGACATGGACGCTAGAGGTGTTGTTTGCAACAGCTGTGTGCAGCGAGGCATGGAGTGGTATAAAAATGTTTCTGGCTAACAGGACTGGTCTACACAAATAGCGTTTGAACGGCATGACCTTTTTGCAATGTTTTACCAAAAGGGCATTATAAACAACATTTTTGTGTTCAGGTTCCTTATGGATCTGTGAGGCTTGTGCTGAGACAAAATCACAATGGCTAGCAATTCCTTTGTATATATATTGTTTACAGTAATAGAGGTCTAATTAACTTTGGGGCCATGGTTCAGTACAAGTTAAAGGCTGTAGGTATGCAGTGGCTGTATTCTTATCATGGGGATAGACTTGTGCATTGCAAATGCTAGACAGTTCATTCTGAAGTATGAACAGCACGCATATATTGTAGTCATTTTGGGTCTGTGCCCAATGGGCAATATCGGGGGTGGAATGTACCTGTTGTGCAGCATGTCTAGCTTCGCGGTCAACGTGGCTAAGACTGGCAGAGACTGAAGAAAGAGGCCTTGAGAGTAGGCCTTCAGTGGGGGCCAGCTTCACCTACCGGCGCAGGGGGTTGGCTCCTTCAAATTCGGATATTGAGCCAATCTGGGTGCTGCAGGCCCAGCCTGGTGTGCACCGAGGCATGCATAGCCATCTTGGATGTTTCTGTAAATCCGAATTCTGTTGCTGTAGCTGCAGGGCTGCTGGGGTTGTGGGTCTCCCTGTTGGGGAAGGGGACCTGTCTCACCAGGAGACAGGCAGAGACTGAAGAAAGAGGCCCTTAGTGAAGGTTTTCAGTGGGGGCCGGCTTCACCTGCCGGCGCAAGGGGTTGGCTCCTTCAAATTCGGAATTGAGCCAATCAGGGTGCTGCAGGTCCAGGGCAGGCTGGTAGCCTGGTGTGCACCCAGGCATGGTGGCAGCCATCTTGGATGTTGCTGTAAATTCGGATTCTGTTGCTGTTGCTGCAGGGCTGCTGGGCTTGTGGGTCTCCCTGTTGGGGAAGGGGACCTGTCTCACCATGAGGCTGGCAGAGACTGGAGAATGAGGCCTTGAGTGTAGGCCTTCAGTGTGGGCCCGTCTCACCTGCCTGGATTGAGTAGCAGGTGGTTGGCCACATTCAGCATTCAATCTCTGAGAGGCAGGTTGCGAGATTGTGGGAGGTTGGCGCGGGGCTATTATGGATTTTGAAGATGATTTGGGTGTCATCTACGTAGTTATAGCATGATAGACCATGGGATCGAATAAGTGTGGGTAGCGGGCTGAAGTGGGAGAATGGGACAAAAGACTCCCCCCAATCTCCTCGCGCCCCTGGCCTACAGGATCGCGACCCAGACACCCGCCACGAGATGAATTTGCCTACCTACCAGACGACCAAATACCCTGGTACAGGAACATACGGATGTGCCCATCAGCCTGCCCACCAGCCTGCCCTGCTCAAGCCGACACCTGCGGCAACTCGATTAAACCTTTCAACAGTAAATAAACACATCGTTAGAGATGCCATGACGACCTAGCCAACTGTCAGAACACCCGTGCAACCATGCACACTGGACACTCCCACACCAATCCACACGAAGAACATATTCAGTGGTATGACGTAGGTGACGGACACACCCACTGACGCGCATCTTTATTATTTTTCACATAGGTTTTTCAAAATGCAGAAACACAAGGTGCACAAAGCACTCATCTAAAATGCTTGCTGACGCTTCGCCTAACCCTTGCATTGTGATGAAAATACAACGAAGACATGGTACTGGATATGAAGCAATGTGATACCGCAACTTAAAGTACCGTGCATTAAACATCCCCACCTATGCACCAGGCCCAAGTAGGCCGCAAGCAAGAGCCTCCACGAACATTGAACGAGCAAGAGTACAATTGCTGACCCTGCAGAACAAGCCCAGCGAGAACTGACAGCCAAGGGGGCAATGTTGCAACTCACATGCCACAAGCCGAAGCCAAGGTCACACCTGCAAACTAAGCCAGACACACAGTGGAAAATACAACATTAAATGTGCAGAATTCTGCCTCAACCACGGTCTCTCCTCACGTGACCAAGCCGAACCTGACAGGGTGCCAGACCCAGGAGGGAGAAGTCGCCTAGGTCCCACGTTTGAAACACAGGCTGCAACAATGAAATGACCCAATGGACACCTACAGTGGTGGGAATAGTCTGCTCTCAGGCATATGAGCAAATCCACGCATTGTCTGCACAAACACATAGTTACATATTTTTGCAAATGACAGGTACACCGCGAGCTGGGAACAACGATGGTCCCAGGCTGGGGGGCTTGCGAGTGGACCAATCAGAACATGGGGCACTCGTCACTGACGCCATTAACATTAGCCAATCATTAGGGGTCTTTGTGTAACAATTTTCATGTATCTAATAGAAGGGACAACCCAGGTATACCACCTGACTGACCCTTAACCACTAACAGCGTTCTCTATACGTATGCTATACTAACCCTACCACTCGAGGAACCAATTCAGAGTGGCGATAGGTTTTTTGCTAACTTTCCCAGGTGACGCAAGTAGCGCGTCATACTGAGGCAAAAAGGGGCCTGCAAGCCCCACGAATTTCGAGAGTCAGGACGGACGCGTACGATCCTAGACCCATCCCTGCCGTTACTCAATAAACAGCAGAACCACCTTGCTTCTTGTGTGTGTCTCATACTCATTTTTGGGATACGAGGGAGGAGTTGGGGCCTCCCAGCCCGGAGGTCCGTGGAAGGCCCAGCCGACCCCGGGAGAAACCCCCCGACAAGTTGGAGGCACTGCTGAGATCTGTTTAAGATCTGTCTTTTTATTTTATTTTTCCGAGTGCTCTCGTTGCGAGGAGGCCCGGCGGCGCGGCCCCCTCTGCCGCTGCCCCCTTTTTGAGGACTACAGGACCATCGCGGAACTGCGAGAAGACCGGACAGCGCAATCCGGATATTGGCCTTCGGGAGCCGGTTGAGAAGTATCCCGCCCGCGGTTGGCGAGTGTCCAGACGTGGTCCAGACGAGGGGAGGTGGTGAGCCGCTTGGAGGGGTGCACGCAGTCGAGCGGCCCCGCATCAAGAGAACTTGGTGAGCATGCCACACCCAACAAGCAATGTGAAATTGTGAGGAAGGGGGGAGGAATAGAATACGGGAGGTGGGAGGTGTTACAAAGGTGCGCGGTCGAAGGTTTGATAAATTAGTGTTGACGGTGAAGTGAATGGTAGCTGGACAAGTTCGAGAGCAGTCCGCTACGTTATGAAGAAGGGCTGGCGGAGCACGAAAACATCACGTGCGGCCGCTCGTGTACACTGATTGGCATAGGTCGCGACCACCTGTAAGGGTGTGTGTGTGTGCGGTTTCCTACGAATTGGTGATTATTGATCAATGAGTAGATGAGGATCCCTATTGATCGGGCAGAAAACTCGATAGATAGATGACGTTTCCTTGTAGGTGGTAGCTAGCTGGTTGCCTAATACGGAAGATAATTGGCTGGTTAAGCCCTCCTGTCGAGGGGCGTATCACACGCGAGGCGACGCAGTGTGCGCAGTCTGATTATATTGTTGATTACCTTGTTCCAGGCGTGACAAGAGGACAGCTGTGGGGTTAACGGGGATAGATTGCAACCTTATTTCAAACTTTTAAAACATGAAAAGAATTTACCGGTAGTTTTGAAAGAGGTCGGTGACGTCACCAGTAGGGCTTTCATAGGATATCTCGAGCACAAGGCATTGTTGGAGAGTGGTGGGGAAGAGAATAATGGTAAGGGAGTGGAAACGGAGATAAACGGTAACGATTACATCGGGGCAAGGTGAAGAGAGGGACGTTGTCACGCTCACCTGATTCCCACGGAGGCGCAGGTCTGGCTTCGAGTGCTGATGCTTCTTCAATGGTGAAGCGCAGGACTCTGAAGATGGACAGGAAGGGCCCCTCTACTCTGGCTTTTCTGGCTCGCAGGAATATTCCCCTGTGCGTGAAAAGGGAGTATTACCTACTGACGGAATAATGCTCAAGCCTCCCACTCCCTTCCAACTCTCCACGATACCCTTCCACGATTCCCCGTGAAGTCTCACCTTAGGGTCTGGAAGGATGAGTTCTCCATCCTGCTTCTGATGCAGGGGCGCGTTGAAACCCAGTTACTTCACTGGATTGAGGTTTGATGGGAGTTCAAAATAAGCTTGACTATTCAGGTGAGGCGCTGTAAGAGTTCTGTTGCAAGTTCAAAAGTTCAAGCTTAATAATAATGTTCATTGTCTTATTGCAGAAAGCGCTAATGCTTATGTCTTTTTCCCCTTAGGGGCCGGCGTTTGGAATGCCGGAGATATGGCGCCGACCCGAAGTGAAACGTGCAGTTCCAGTAAATGACAGGTAAGTTCTGGATGAGCGTTCAGGTAATGTCTTGCATTCGCTCATTCAATGTCTTTGTCTTTTTTCCCTATAGGGGCCGGGGTCCGGAATGCCAGGAAGCGGCAGGACCCGAAATGAAATGGGAATGACCCAACAGGTAAGTCTTAGAAGGAAACTGAGCATTTCCTATTCCCTTCCTTCTCTCACCTTGTTTTCTTGTCTTTTTCTCTCTAGGCTCTGGGAAGTGGGTGCGGATCCGGATGATCGCTGCTGAAGATGGTGGCGCCCAGGAAAGGTGAGTGAAAAGCAGCGCTGCAGCGATCGAAGCGAAATGCTTTTAAAATAGTGTCTGCCCTTTCAGGATCGTCGGTGTGATGTCTCCGTGATGCAGCTTTAGCAGGTAAGGTCTTCTTTATCACCAATTCTCTCTTATCTCCCTTTGCAGGCGACCCAGGATGCTGACAGGCGTGGCTGAAGTCCAGATGCAGGAGCTGACAAGGTGAGCGTCCAGCTGCGAGGAGCAGAACAACGCGAAGCGTGAGTTGCTGATCGGGCGTGGTTTAAATAGCTTTGGAAGAAGTTCCAGGTATGTATCCTTCCACCGATCAGGTATGCATCCTTCCCCTACCGCACCCAGGTGGAAAGTAGTCCCACAGGTAAAGTAGTTCCATTCAGGCCTCAAGAGGGCCTGGATGTAGCAGCATGGTCTGCCCCAGGTAAGTGCACATTAAAACACTTGAACACATGTCTAGCTTTATGAGCCTGGCGCCTAAGGTGCCAGGACTGTGTCCAAAGGGCCCCAGCTTGGGCCCGCTGGCACTTCCCTGGGGGGAATGATGCCTGCCTCTGGGGTTGCTGGGTTGGACCTGGCTCCTTGGAGGTAGGCATCATGACAGATGTGGCCGCGCACGGAGAACGCCGGCCACGACAAGCGAAGAAGAGGAAGAGGGGTGTAATAAAGTGGGAAGGCTGTATAAGAACGTCACACAGGGCACGCAGCCGCAGGTGGCTACGTGCGCCTCGGCCGTAGGGGGCCGTAACGGTGTTAGGTGAAAGAAGAAAAGAGAGAAAAGAATATATAAATGCAAATGCTATATTTTACTATTTTCTTTTAGTGGACAATCGCAAGTCCCCAAAATTACAGGGCCAGGTAAAACATCTGAAATTGTATAGCGTTCAGTATTAGCAAGATAACCGCTACCATATCGAGGGAGGATAACAACTCAGTGCTACTATGTCATACGGGACAGGATCGGGAGGGTGGGGGAACACCCTCACTACCCCGCTACAGCATATATGTAAAGCACTGTCACCTCATAGGGAGAAACTGATTAAATATTGCATAAAATGGACACAGAGGACGGACAACAAAATGACGACACCATGGCCGCCTAATGGCAGTTTCGACCCATACACTCACTATTGACCCATCTACATAACACATACAAGGGGAAGAAGTTGACACACCATGTGGAGGTGTTTAACTTATGCAGAATGTTCCAGGGGTCCCGACCAGGACCAAACAGAATGTTCACTGTGGGGGAAACAAAGGAGGAGAAGAAGGTTAAGGAAGAAGAAGAACAGAATGGGGAAAAAGAGAGTGAAGGCACACAATGCACGGGGAAAAGACAAGAGGGAGGAGAAAAGAGTAGCAATCTAAACGAAAAAGAAACAAAAAAGGAACAGGACGACGACATGCCCCTAGCTAAGGTAGTGAAAAAAGAGGAAGGGGGGTTTTATCCTTTAACGGAACTACGAGAAATAGTGAGAGAACAATTAAGGGCGGCTGAGGGGTATTCGAACCCAGCATACAGCCCACCACCATATACAGCTACAGGTGACTACAAGGGAGGGGAGCCGACAAGTACGGTAGGGTCAACTTATACGAAGATGCCCGCAGGGGAGGGGAAGACTAGCGAAGAACAAATTGCAGCAATAGGACATGATGAGTGGGTAGCTGCACAGGTATTATTAAAATTGCGAGGTTCATTAACAGGAGAAGAGAAGGAGGTAGTAAGGAAAATGAACGAGGACAATGACAGTAAGAGCGAGATGAAAGGGGAAGGGGGGAAAAGAAAGGAGGAAGAGCTTTTACAAGAAAAAGAAGAGATTTTGGAGGAACGATTAGCAGAATTAAGGAATGAGCAAAATGCCCTGATCAAACAGCTTGAGAGGGAGGAAAGAGAGAGAGCACGGGAAAGGAAAGAAAGTAAGAATGAGTTGGAAAAAATGAGGGAACGAACTGAAGAACGAAAGAGAGAAGCTGAAAGGGTAAAGGCAGCAGCAGAAAGGGTATCTCGAGCAGCACAGCGCGACAAGAAAAGAGAGGAAGAAGAGAAAGAAAAGGAAATGGAAATATGGAAGAGGAAAATACTATCAGAAACGACCAAGAAATATGAAGAAGGGAGGATGATAGAAAGCATATTAGAGCGGGAAAGAGAGAGATGGGAAAGGAAGAGAGAAGAGGAAAGGATATTGGAAAAGATGAGTAGTGAAGTAATGGAAGAATTAATAAAGAAAAGAGAGGAAATAGGTAGAGAGATAGTAGAGAAAAAAGAAGGGGAACGAGAAGATAGGAGAGGGGAGAGTGAAGTAAGGAGATATGTACGCAGAGACACAGAAGTAGCAACAACATCAGCACAAAGGGGAGCAATTGGTAAAGAAGAAACGGGAGGAACGGATTTAATAGATTTAAAAACAGTGACGATTCGGGGGAAAAAGACAGATTGGGGGTTGTCGCTCCTGGATGACTTTTGTAGCGAGGAAGAAGGAATGGAGAGAGAAGGAAGGAATAGGGAAAGGGAAAGCTTAGATAAATTGTACATCACCCGGACTAACAGGGAATCACCATGGGCCTGCAGAAGAAAGGAAGAACTGGGGGGACGTGAGGGGGAAGAGCAAGGAATGGCGAGAAGGCACACACGTGCAGCTACACCCTCATAATCCCGTCCAACATGCTCCACCACCCCACACTCATCCCGTGCCACATGCCCACCTACACCCGCACCCGCCCCTCACGAACACACACCCTATGCTGGCAGGCTTAGAGATCTCCCTGGACGCAGGCAGGAAGAACGAGTACACACGCCCACATCAAATAAAGGAAACAATAAAAGAAGGGGAAGAGATGGAGGAGAAACAGTTACGAGCAGGGGAAATATGGACATAACAGACGATGTAGACGACACGGAAGAAGAGGAGGGGTATACGGACACGACTCCGGGGAACCGAGGGGGTCAGATAGGACACAACCTAATGCCACTTTTGCAGAGGGGAGGGGTAGACCACAATACGTCCCTTGGAAGCATGCAGATAAGGAAAATATAAAGTGCAGGCTCCCATCATTAAGTGGAGGTGCGGGGAAATGGATATATGAAATGGAAAAACACACCGCAGGACAGAAACTGGCAGTAGGAGATGTGAAGGGCCTACTAATATCAATATTGGGGGATGCAGCAGATGACATCTGGAAGAGAGCAGGCTTCCCCGGGGTCACAATAACAAATACATCACACGACGGGGCGCCATTCGCAAACTGCAGACATGCATTATGGCAAGCACTGAGGGTACAATACCCAGACACATCAGACATAGGAGCGATTACATCACGCAAGATGGGTGAGAACGAAGATCCTGTTGATTATATCCAGGAAATTCAAGAGAAGTGGCATATGGAAACTAGAGAGCAATGGGACAAGACACCAGCAATATTGTATCATATACTAATACAAGGGCTCCCGGAGGCAGTGCAGAAACAATTGAAGAAAGTAGTGGGGATGGAAGCAAAGGCTTGGCCGGAGATACAACTGACGATAGTACATCATTGTAGGACATGGCAAGAAAAGATGAAACAAAAGGAAGAGGATAGGAAAGCGGAAGAGGCTAAATTAGTGCAGAAAAAACTTACTAAGTACACGATGGAAAGTGCACTAATAACTACACCTACAACAATGACACCAAACCCCACGCAAGTAGTGACCGCACAAGATCCCTCTCAAATACAATCATCAGAGATCATAGCACAGCAACTGCCACCACCTCCACCATACATGACTAAGATAGGAGGAGGATACTCAACACCAGGAGCTGGATATTATAATTACAACAGGGGAAGGGGAGGAATGATGAGGGGAAGGGGATACGGCTATAAAGCACAACAGCAAGGGGGAGGATTCAGAAGTTTTTACCCCACTGGGCAACCAGTATACCAGGACAATTCAAGGAGTTTCCCATGGCAGACCAGGGAACCACCTGTATGTTGGATTTGTGGATTATTAGGACACATGTCACGCACATGTAGAATGAGACCCGGCACACCAGCATGGGGAGAACAGGGACAACAAGGGCCTACAAGGCAACAGCAGGGCCACCAACAACAGCAGGCACTGCAACCGGGCAATACGCAGCAACAGTTAGTAACACAACAACAGCCACAGACATATTCACTACCGCAACAACAGGTAGCAATATCACAACAACCTCAAGTGCAGCAAGTACAGCAGTCCACTCAAATTCAGGACCATAAGGTAACCTCCACCAATACACAGCTACAGCAAACACAACTGGGAAGGGTGACGGTCCTGGGACACAACCCTTACACAGGAAGTGGTCAATCATTATACCCACAATAGGACAGCCCACAGACGTCCTTGGTGTGTCCCATCCTGTCGGTAACACCTAATAGTGCAGAGGAACCACGCATAGAGGTAACGATAGGTGACAAAAAATCATCATTCCTTGTTGACACTGGGGCAACCCGGTCTTGCATAAGGGAAGGTAAATTTAAGATGTCAGGTGAGGCCATGAACACCTAAGGATTATCTGGGGCTAGGGGGTTGGTTCCCTTTACTGATAACATCCCCTTATCGATAGGGGATTATGACATGTCCGTCCCGCTTTTATATTCAAGGGACTCGCTAGTAAACATACTTGGGAGAGACATAATGAGCAGGTTGAATATGACAATCTCCTTCACGGAGGACGGCATAATTTGTTCCACTCCTGGAATAAACATGCTCACTGCACGGCAAATTATGCAAGCATACTTCGGGCAGACAGTGATTAGGGCTGAGCCAGTAGATGGCGAACTGTTCCAGTATGGGACAGACATGGCATTCGCACGGATGCCAGGAATAGAAGGGAAGATCTGGAGGAGGCCAACAGCCTATCTGTTCAGACCTGAAACACCAGCCAATGAACCAGAAGGAAAGGTGATTTCAGTGAGCATGGAGAGCATTATAGCGACTGCTGATTACATCGCGGTACATGTCCAAGACCGGGAAGGAAGAGCATGGAGGGCAGTGATAGTACTAGCTGAGGGATGCAGGCTCACCCAGGTGTCAGACGAGGAGCTCTTTTCAGAAGAGAAGGAAGAGGGTGAAATGGTATTTATGATGAGTGTAGATATATGGCTAAGAGTGACATACAAACAAGTGGCACAGAAAATTTCAATGGCACTTGAAGCACCCACATCCACCCCAGTTCCCTTTTTTGAGGAGGATATGGCAAAGGTTCCAACATCATTGTGGACTACCAGTCCCTATGACGTGGGGTGCATAAAAAGTATTGGGGGAGTAAGAATAAAACTGAAAAAAGGTGCAATAATCCCTAGAGTGAAGCAATACCCACTATCAAAAGAGGCAGATGAGGGCATATATGAAACAATAACGGTCCTTATAAATAATGGCATATTGGTACCATCAGAATCACCATGTAACACGGCCGTATATCCAGTGCGCAAGGCTAAAGGAGGGTCTTGGCGTTTCATCCAGGACCTCAGGCCCTTGAACAACATAGTGGAAGCAGAATACCCCATAGCAGCAAACCCGGCCACAATATTGTGTGGAATTCCAGCAGAGGCCTCACGATTTACAGTGATTGACCTCAAAAATGCCTTTTTCTCAATACCCCTGCATCCAGATTCACAAGATCTGACAAGCTTCACGTACAGAAACACAAAATGGAAACACACCAGGTTGCCACAAGGGTACTGCGAGTCACCCTCAATTTTCAACAGAGTAATACAGATGGACTTGGGAAACATTGAATTAGAAAAAGTACAGTGTTGCAATATGTTGACGACTTAATAATTTGCAGCACAAGCGAAAAAAGGTGCAGGGAGGACTCATTGAAGATGCTGACAATATTGGCTGAAAAGGGTTACAAGGTAGACAAAGAAATGTTACAGTACTGTCAGGAACAGGTATTATACATTGGTCAGCTGATATCCCAACACGGAAGAAAGATTGCACCACAAAGAGCACAGGCTATATCAAACACGCCATTACCACAAACAGTGAGGGAGCTGCAGCAGTTCCTGGGCTTGTGCAACTACTGTAGAGCATGGGTATTTGATTACAGCTCATACATAGGACCCCTACTTGAAGCATTGAGAGAAGCAAACAAAGGGGAGAAAAAATTGGGGTGGACAATGGAAATGAAAGAGGCCTTTGACGAATTGAAACACGCAATATCAACTGCTCCGGTACTGGCCACCCCAGATTATGAACGACAGTTCTTTATCTTTTCACATTGCGACTCAGCAGTAATGAAAGCAGTGTTGGCTCAAAAAACAAGCATGGGATACAAGCCAGTAGCATTTTACAGCGGTCACTTGGACCCTGTTATGTAAGGTAATTTCCCTTGCGAACAAGGCCTCGCCGCAGCTGCCTTCGCGGTAGAGAAATCATCATCTATTACAATGGGGTGCCCAACCACACTATTTGTGGAGCATGCACTATTTGCAATATTGAACAAGCCTAAGTCCACACTAACCACGCAGAGGGCGTCAGGCTATGAGATCATCTTATCTAGACCAGAATTATCTATTGTTAGATGCAGCACAGTTAATCCTGCAAGGTTTATAGCGGAAGTTATTGAGGAAGGTGACTATGCTCATGATTGTACGCAGACTACTGAAATGTACTCATGTACTAGAAAAGTTGAAGAGGATGCGCTAAATGGAGGAGAGCTCTTGTTCATTGATGGGTCATCAACAATAGACCAGAGTGATGGGATAAGGAGAACTGGGGCAGCAGTTGTAAAAATGACAGAGGACTTGGTGTATGTGGCAGTGAAATGTGTACAGTTACCACAGCATTATTCTGCTCAAGCAGCAGAATTGGTTGCACTGATCTTGGCGTTGAAGGAAAGCTTTGACAAAAGAGTTACTATATATTCTGATAGCGCATATGTTACGTCTACTGTCCACTCGGGGTTGACAAAATGGCGGAGAAGGCGGTTTAGGAGAGCTGACGGCACCCCAGTGCAACATGCTCTCTTATTAGCTGAGTTAATTGAAGTAATAAATAATCCCCAAGAACTAGCTTTGGTTAAATGTCCCGCACACACTAATGGAGAAGATCATATCTCAAAAGTGAATGAAGCAGCAGACGCACATGCGAAGTATGGTGCTTATTTTGGTGAGATCTGGAACCCCCCAGAGTCAGAGAGAGGGAGAGGGAGGGGGATAGCTAAAGAGATGTTGATGAAAGAAGGGTACACCCACCTCCCAGCCACACAGATAATGGAGTTACAAGCGGCTACACCAATGGCAGAAAAAGAAATATGGGTAAAAAGAGGATGTACAATGTCGCCAACTGACGCACTATGGCGTCAGGGTAACACTGGAAAGTTGCTAATGCCATTGGCACTATTGAACACCGCCCTGAGCCAGCTCCATCACCCAGCTCATAGAGGGAAGGAAGTTATTGCAGCATGAATTAGGGAAGACTGGTTCTGCCCCGAGTTAAATTCTCATGTAACAAATGTTATCAGCAATTGCCTCACATGTCAACAGTTTACGGCCGGTCACACGCTGCAAGTGATAAAAGGTACTATACCCCGGCCAGAGGGACCCTTCCTGCACATTCATATTGATTACGTTGACATGATCAACGTATGTCAAGGAAATAGGTATATGATTGTAGTAGTCTGCCCATTCTCCAGGTGGATTGAGGCAGGACCCTGTTCACATCCGGATGCATTCAGAGCAGCTAAATTTCTAGTGAGGGAGGTTTTCCCCAGGTGGGGAGTGTGCGAAGTACTGCGGTCAGATAATGGCCCGCATTTTGCTAATGAAATGTTTCAGCACATCACATCCTTACTGAACATCAAGCATAAATTTGCGTGTGCATATCACCCGCAGGCCAACGGTGTATGCGAACGCCTGAATGGCCTATTGAAGGAGGCAATCGCAAAGATACAGCAAACAACAAAGAAGAGTTGGTTGTATTGCCTTCCGCTAGCTCTATTTGAGCTAAGGAATAGACCAGGCTCCGACCACCACCTCACTCCTCACGAGGTGGTGACCGGACGTCAAATGCGCCTTCCTCTAACGCCAACATCAAGAGCATTCACAGACTATGAAAACACTGCAACTGTTCTTGGTGATGAAATGTACCAATATGTGTCTTCTTTGATTACTAGTGTAGTGTTTGTGTCTCAACAGCTCGAGCGCACGCGGGGCGGGTCTAAGAGTTATCAGCAAGAAGACGCGGACAAAGAATTGGAAAAGGAAAAACTGTGCAAAATTGCTAAAGGTGACCACATGCTACTCCGCAATTTCAATAGAAAGTGGAACAGCCCACGCTTCACTGGTCCCCACCTGGTAGAGGAGGTATCTACGAGAGCAGTAAAGTTGCAGGATAAGCGTGCTTGGAATCACCTACACGACGTGAAGATCTGCAAACTCCAGACCCACCCTAGCGTCACCTACAGGGCCATTGGAAGAGCAGCGACAGTGTCACCTACGGAGAAAGAGACGTCTACCACAGCTGACGACCTCAGTGTCTCCATACCCTGCCACCCCCCAGAATCCCCAGAGACAAGTACTGAAATAGACACTGGTGATTTGCATACCGCCCATCCCATGGTCACAAGATCAAAGAGTAGACAGACTTCCACCAGTTGAGCCCCAGACCCTCTGCCCACAAACCCCCTGCCCACTACAGCCACCACCCAATTGAAGGACATTGTTTTGCACACATACACATGTAAACACTTGTATGTTTTCTTTTTCTTTCTCGCACATGCAGGTACCGTGTGTTATTGTATTGCTAAGAAAATAGGTAACTAACAGCGTACATTGCCCAGGAGTAGATGCTACCCTCAGACGATAATTACCCTGAAGCCCTATCACACCAATTTGTATATCACATAAAAAGGCCAAAGTACCTAAAAAGAAGGAGGGTACGTGTTTACTACACCGCATTTATCTTGGCCATAGAACAATCAATGCCCCATCTTCACCAGCACTTACCTGCTCTAAGAGACAGATTGCTTAGATTGGCGTGGGAACAGCTCTTCGCCTGGGCACTGAACGACTACCTGATAGGGAGGGCTTGATAACGACAACTAACAATAATAACAAGCGTATTGAGAATTTTGAGAATTTTCAGGCGGGCAACTTTAACGTCGCAAGAATAAGCTGCCGGACTGCAGCAAGGTAAGAGCAAATGCCGGTGAGACTAGCTTTTGTAATAAAAATGATCGGGGTTTTGGTGATCACTGGTTTTTTGGCTGCCTCTGTATGGCAGAAAAGTTATGCTATCAATATTTTGGCTGCACCCAAACCTAACGTACCCCCACCCACGGCTGCAACAGGTGTCACGTCAGGTGGTACTAGCAACCCTCCACATAAGGGAAGTAGAGTTAAACGCAGCACATACTCAGATAATAAAGGTATTGATAATTACATAACAGATTCAGCACACGTCTCGAACAACATGTGGTACCAGCACATGACCCAAAGAGGTAAGCAGACAACAGAAGACAGCTGCTATGTCTGCTCATTGATCCCATACGCCATGAGCGCTTCTCGAACATTCGTTGCCACAGAAATAGATGAAAAGACGGCACAATGTATAATATACCTGGCACTATTCCAAACGAGAGGGCGATTTCAAGGGACGGTGGTGAGACTGGTGTGGAAAACGCGAGACACATATCCATACGAAAACAACTTCCTCAAGTCTTATTTGAGTTACCACAAGAGCAGTTTGCATGCTGAAGCATTCAGATACATGACAAGTGGTCCTGAAAAGGGAGAAACGAAGAAAGTAACACTACAATACTGTCATGATGCCTACCTCCAAGGAGCCAGGTCCGACCCAGCAACCCCAGAGGCAGGCATCATTCCCCCCAGGGAAGTGCCAGCGGGCCCAAGCTGGGGCCCTTTGGACACAGTCCTGGCGCCTTAGGCGCCAGGCTCATGTTGGACCCCTGTCCTGGCGCCTTAGGCGCCAGGCTCATAAAGCTAGACATGTGTTCAAGTGTTTTAATGTGCACTTACCTGGGGCAGACCATGCTGCTACATCCAGGCCCTCTTGAGGCCTGAATGGAACTACTTTACCTGTGGGACTACTTTCCACCTGGGTGCGGTAGGGGAAGGATACATACCTGATCGGTGGAAGGATACATACCTGGAACTTCTTCCAAAACGATTTAAACCACGCCCGATCAGCAACTCACGCTTCGCGTTGTTCTGCTCCTCGCAGCTGGACGCTCACCTTGTCAGCTCCTGCATCTGGACTTCAGCCACGCCTGTCAGCATCCTGGGTCGCCTGCAAAGGGAGATAAGAGAGAATTGGAGATAAAGAAGACCTTACCTGGCATTAGGTTGTGTCCTATCTGACCCCCTCGGTTCCCCGGAGTCGTGTCCGTATACCCCTCCTCTTCTTCCGTGTTGTCTACATCGTCTGTTATGTCCATATTTCCCCTGCTCGTAACTGTTTCTCCTCCATCTCTTCCCCTTCTTTTATTGTTTCCTTTATTTGATGTGGGCGTGTGTACTCGTTCTTCCTGCCTGCGTCCAGGGAGATCTCTAAGCCTGCCAGCATAGGGTGTGTGTTCGTGAGGGGCGGGTGCGGGTGTAGGTGGGCATGTGGCACGGGATGAGTGTGGGGTGGTGGAGCATGTTGGACGGGATGATGAGGGTGTAGCTGCACGTGTGTGCCTTCTCGCCATTCCTTGCTCTTCCCCCTCACGTCCCCCCAGTTCTTCCTTTCTTCTGCAGGCCCATGGTGATTCCCTGTTAGTCCGGGTGATGTACAATTTATCTAAGCTTTCCCTTTCCCTATTCCTTCCTTCTCTCTCCATTCCTTCTTCTTCCTCGCTACAAAAGTCATCCAGGAGCGACAACCCCCAATCTGTCTTTTTCCCCCGAATCGTCACTGTTTTTAAATCTATTAAATCCGTTCCTCCCGTTTCTTCTTTACCAATTGCTCCCCTTTGTGCTGCTGTTGTTGCTACTTCTGTGTCTCTGCGTACATATCTCCTTACTTCACTCTCCCCTCTCCTATCTTCTCGTTCCCCTTCTTTTTTCTCTACTATCTCTCTACCTATTTCCTCTCTTTTCTTTATTAATTCTTCCATTACTTCACTACTCATCTTTTCCAATATCCTTTCCTCTTCTCTCTTCCTTTCCCATCTCTCTCTTTCCCGCTCTAATATGCTTTCTATCATCCTCCCTTCTTCATATTTCTTGGTCGTTTCTGATAGTATTTTCCTCTTCCATATTTCCATTTCCTTTTCTTTCTCTTCTTCCTCTCTTTTCTTGTCGCGCTGTGCTGCTCGAGATACCCTTTCTGCTGCTGCCTTTACCCTTTCAGCTTCTCTCTTTCGTTCTTCAGTTCGTTCCCTCATTTTTTCCAACTCATTCTTACTTTCTTTCCTTTCCCGTGCTCTCTCTCTTTCCTCCCTCTCAAGCTGTTTGATCAGGGCATTTTGCTCATTCCTTAATTCTGCTAATCGTTCCTCCAAAATCTCTTCTTTTTCTTGTAAAAGCTCTTCCTCCTTTCTTTTCCCCCCTTCCCCTTTCATCTCGCTCTTACTGTCATTGTCCTCGTTCATTTTCCTTACTACCTCCTTCTCTTCTCCTGTTAATGAACCTCGCAATTTTAATAATACCTGTGCAGCTACCCACTCATCATGTCCTATTGCTGCAATTTGTTCTTCGCTAGTCTTCCCCTCCCCTGCGGGCATCTTCGTATAAGTTGACCCTACCGTACTTGTCGGCTCCCCTCCCTTGTAGCCACCTGTAGCTGTATATGGTGGTGGGCTGTATGCTGGGTTCGAATACCCCTCAGCCGCCCTTAATTGTTCTCTCACTATTTCTCGTAGTTCCGTTAAAGGATAAAACCCCCCTTCCTCTTTTTTCACTACCTTAGCTAGGGGCATGTCGTCGTCCTGTTCCTTTTTTGTTTCTTTTTCGTTTAGATTGCTACTCTTTTCTCCTCCCTCTTGTCTTTTCCCCGTGCATTGTGTGCCTTCACTCTCTTTTTCCCCATTCTGTTCTTCTTCTTCCTTAACCTTCTTCTCCTCCTTTGTTTCCCCCACAGTGAACATTCTGTTTGGTCCTGGTCGGGACCCCTGGAACATTCTGCATAAGTTAAACACCTCCACATGGTGTGTCAACTTCTTCCCCTTGTATGTGTTATGTAGATGGGTCAATAGTGAGTGTTGGATATATGGGTCGAAACTGCCATTAGGCGGCCATGGTGTCATCATTTTGTTGTCCGTCCTCTGTGTCCATTCTATGCAATATTTAATCAGTTTCTCCCTATGAGGTGACAGTGCTTTACATATATGCTGTAGCGGGGTAGTGAGGGTGTTCCCCCACCCTCCCGATCCTGTCCCGTATGACATAGTAGCACTGAGTTGTTATCCTCCCTCGATATGGTAGCGGTTATCTTGCTAATACTGAACGCTATACAATTTCAGATGTTTTACCTGGCCCCGTAATTTTGGGGACTTGCGATTGTCCACTAAAAGAAAATAGTAAAATATAGCATTTGCATTTATATATTCTTTTCTCTCTTTTCTTCTTTCACCTAACACCGTTACGGCCCCCTAGGGCCGAGGCGCACGTAGCCACCTGCAGCTGCGTGCCCTGTGTGACGTTCTTACACAGCCTTCCCACTTTATTACACCCCTCTTCCTCTTCTTCGCTTGTCGTGGCCGGCGTTCTCCGTGCGCGGCCACGTCTGTCATGATGCCTACCTCCAAGGAGCCAGGTCCAACCCAGCAACCCCAGAGGCAGGCATCATTCCCCCCAGGGAAGTGCCAGCGGGCCCAAGCTGGGGCCCTTTGGACACAGTCCTGGCACCTTAGGCGCCAGGCTCATGTTGGACCCCTGTCCTGGCGCCTTAGGCGCCAGGCTCATAAAGCTAGACATGTGTTCAAGTGTTTTAATGTGCACTTACCTGGGGCAGACCATGCTGCTACATCCAGGCCCACTTGAAGCCTGAATGGAACTACTTTACCTGTGAGACTACTTTCCACCTGGGTGTGTTCGGGGAAGGATACATACCTGATCGGTGGAAGGATACATGCCTGGAACTTCTTCCAAAGCTATTTAAACCACGCCCGATCAGCAACTCACGCTTCGCGTTGTTCTGCTCCTCGCAGCTCGACGCTCACCGTGTCAGCTCCTGCATCTGGACTTCAGCCACGCCTGTCAGCATCCTTGGTCACCTGCAAAAGGAGATAAGAGAGAATTGGAGAGAAAGAAGACCTTACCTGCTAAAGCTGCATCACGGGGACATCACACCGACGATCCTGAAAGGGAAGACATAATTTTAAAAGCATTTCGCTTCGATCGCTGCAGCGCTGCATTTCACTCACCTTTCCTGGGCGCCTCCATCTTCAGCAGCGATCATCGGGATCTGCACCCACTTCCCAGAGCCTAGAGAGAAAAGACAAGAATACAAGGTGAGAGAAGGAAGGGAAAAAAGAAAAGCTCACTTTCCTTCTAAGACTTACCTGTTGGGTCATTCCCATTTCATTTCGGGTCCTGCCGCTTCCTGGCATTCCGGACCCCCGCCCGAATGGGGAAAAAAGACAAAGACATTGAATGAGCGAATGCAAAGACATTACCTGAACGCTCATCCGGAACTTATACTTTGGGTCGGCGCCATATCTCCGGCATTCCGAACCCCGGCCCTTAAGGGGAAAAAGACATAAGCATTTGCGCTTGCTGCAATAAGACAATGAACATTATTATTAAGCTTGAACTTTTGAACTTGCAACAGAACTCTTACAGCGCCTCACCTGAATAGTCAAGCTTATTTTGAACCCCCATCAAACCTCAAACCAGTGAAGTAACTGGGTTTCAACGCGCCCCTGCATCAGAAGCAGGATGGAGAACTCATCCTTCCAGACCCTAAGGTGAGACTTCACGGGGAATCGTGGAAGGGTATCGAGGAGGGTTGGAAGGGAGTGGGAGGCTTGAGCATTATTCCGTCAGTAGGTAATACTCCCTTTTCACACACAGGGGAATATTCCTGCGAGCCAGAAAAGCCAGAGTAGAGGGGCCCTTCCTGTCCATCATCAGAGTCCTGCGCTTCACCATTGAAGAAGCATCAGCACTCGAAGCCAGACCTGCGCCTCCGTGGGAATCAGGTGAGCGTGACAAATACCTACCATGTGACTGGTACGCCACCGAAGTTCCTGGTACACAAGGCTGTTGAGAAAGACCACTGGTAACAATAACGGGGAAGGTATACATGAACAATAAATGGGATATAGGAGTGGTTGGCAGCAACATGGTAACAAGAGAAAATATTACCACCATTGATGAACACAATAACAGATGTTGGACGATTTGGGGCAAGTACGTACCCATGCTGACATGGATGGAAAAGGATGAAGACCCAATGAGCATACTGCTGCTGTCTGCACCTAAGCTATGCTACCAACATAGAGGAGAAGTGGACGTGGGATACAACACCAACTGTGCCAGCGTGTTAGAGCTACCAGAGGGGGGAGCAGGGATAGCAGTATTAATGGACCACTACTGGGCCTGCGGAAACAAGGCATACCACACACTGCCCCCTCTGTGGAACGGTATATGCACAATGGTACACATTAATGTACCATCACTAGTGGTGCCCCAGAAACATGTGAACATGGCAAACTTCCCCAAAATGGATGAAGGAAACAAGAGGAAGAAGAGATCTGTACAATCTCAGAGGGGGTCAGACAACGAAAACAACAACAACAATAATGTTCTGAATAGAAAAAAGAGACAAGGGGAACCTCTGACAGGAAATTACCTATGGGGAAGGTCGGAAACAGCACTCACTTCAATCCCACCAGAACACAGACTATTCAGCAGAGCAGCAATGTTTTTCTCGTCAATAATACATCCTGGACTACAAGCTTATGCAAACACGAAATGGCTCCAGATAACCCGATAGGAGCTGATGATGACAATTAATTGTACAGTAAATGGATTCAACGCAATAAAAGAGGAACTGCGAGCAGTGAGGATGGTAGCACTACAGAACAGATATGTATTAGATCTCCTTACAGCAATGGAAGGAGGAGTTTGCGCAAAGATAGGACAATCATGCTGCACATTTATTCCTGCTAACAATGCTGACAATGGTACACTCACCGAAGCAGTATCACAACTGGCCTAGATGCACTCCAAAATGATGGAAGAAAGTAAAGGAGTAAAGAAGGATGACAGCTGGTTTTCATTGTTATGGTCATGGATGCCATCATGGCTGTCGGACGGGCTGAAGATTATAGTTGGATGTATAATACTGGCTGGAGCTGCATTGATTATAATAAGGTTCTGGAAGGCCCGGAAGGCACGTACCACAGACGAAATGATCGAAATGGTTGGTATGCACCCCTTGATGCCAACTGATGATGGCCAGCACACAGACACAATAATAAAGGAAAGAGAAAAACTGCGCAAACAGATCATCATCAACCACCTGGACCCGCCATCCGTGAAGCTCGAAAACCCAAGAAACCCGAGGAGCTACATCGGGAAATGGGTATACTGCACACCTGGAGGAAGTTGTGTGTATATGTATTGGTCATTTGAGGACCATGTCAACCACTATGGACACCTGGGAGGAGTAACTAAAATATGGAGAGTAAGAGGAGATAAGGAAAAGGATATGTTTGTAGTCGACAAGTCGACCAGAGGGGGGACTGAAGTAGGAGAATGGGACAAAAGGCTCTCCCCAATCTCCTCGCGCCCCTGGCCTAGAGGATCACGAACCAGACACCCGCCACAAGATGAATTTGCCTACCTACCAGACGACCAAATACCCTGGTACAAGAACATATGGATGTGCCCATCAGCCTGCCCACAAGCCTGCCCTGCTCAAGCCGACACCTGCAGCATGGATGAACTCGATTAAACCTTTCAACAGTAAATAAACACACTCCCACACCAATCCACATGAAGAACATATTCAGTGCTATGACATAGGTGACGGACACACCCACTGACGCGCATCTTTATTATTTTTCACATAGGTTTTTCAAAATGCAGAAACGCAAGGCGCACAAAGCACTCATCTAAAATGCTTGCTGACGCTTCTCCTAGCCCTTGCATTGTGATGAAAATACAACAAAGACATGGTACTGGATATGAAGCAATGCGATACGGCAACTTAAAGTGCCGTGCATTAAACATCCCCACCTATGCACCAGGCCCAAGTAGGCCGCAAGCAAGAGCCTCCACGAACATTGAACGAGCAGGAGTACAATTGCTGACCCTGCAGAACGAGCCCAGCGAGAACTGACAGCCAAGGGGGCAATGTTGCACCTCGCATGCCACAAGCCGAAGCCAAGGTCACACCTGCAAACTAAGCCAGACACACAGTGGAAAATACAACATTAAATGTGCAGAATTCTGCCTCAACCACAGTCTCTCCTCACGTGACCAAGCCGAACCTGACAGGGTGCCAGACCCAGGAGGGAGAAGTCGCCTAGGTCCCACGTTTGAGACACAGGCTGCAACAATGAAATGACCCAATGGACACCTACATCGGTGGGAATAGTCTGCTCTCAGGAATATGAGCAAATCCTCGCATTGTCTGCACAAGCACATAGTTACATATTGTTGCAAATGACAGGTACACCGCGAGCTGGGAACAACGATGGTCCCAGGCTGGGGGGCTCGCGAGTGGACCAATCAGAACATGGGGCACTCATCACTGACGCCATTAACATTAGCCAATCATTAGGGGTCTTTGTGTAACAATTTTCATGTATCTAATAGAAGGGACAACCCAAGTATACCACCTGACTGACCCTTAACCACTAACAGCGTTCTCTATACGTATGCTATACTAACCCTACCACTCGAGGAACCAATTCAGAGTGGCGATAGGTTTTTTGCTAACTTTCCCAGGTGACGCAAGTAGCGCGTCATACTGAGGCAAAAAGGGGCCTGCGAGCCCCACGAACTTCGAGAGTGAGGACGGACGCGTACGAACCTAGACCCATCCCTGCCGTTACTCAATAAACAGCAGAACCACCTTGCTTCTTGCGTGTGTCTCATACTCATTTTTGAGATACGAGGGAGGAGTTGGGGCCTCCCAGCCGGAGGTCCGCGGAAGGCCCAGCCGACCCTGGGAGAAACCCCCCGACAGGGCTCAGGCAGAGGCTGAAGAGGATCTTCTCTCAAGATACCCGGGAACCTCTAAAAGACCTCTTTTTTTTATTTAGAGGGCAGCATCTTGGGACATGTCCAGACTGACCACAGGTGTAGCATGGTGTTACTCAACTACTAGTCTCTGCAAAAGTCTTCTTTTCCTGGTCATCTTCATTAATTCAGGTTTTTTAGGTGGGCTGGTGTGTTGTAGCACCTTGAATCATCTCTTGTGCTAGAGGGAATTACCAATAAAGATCTCAGACCAAATAAACGGACAGACTCAAGGAACATGTCAAAGTACTACTTTATTCTCAGCTTAATAAAGCAGGGTCAACTGTCAAACATCAGACAGATACTTATAGAATGTATATGGGTTAGAACTTCATTGGTTGTCTCTTATCTGTAAGGCAACCCTTGAACTACCTCTAAATATGTATAACACTGATTATAACGAACAGAATGCCAGCGGATTTGTCCATGCAACATTGGATAGCAGGTTACCCATAGACCCACTGATTGGTTGGCATTCTCACCCAAAGTTGGACTTTCGGCTCGGCTAGCAGCAAGCAAGGAAACTGAAACACAGGTGCTTAAATCATGCTGGATTACTCCCTGCTTTCCTAATTAGTCCATCATCTCTCATCAGACCAGCCATGAGCCAAGGTTTCCCATCTGTAGTTGACCTTGTAGCCTACTCTCTGTTCCAGGACATTGAAGGAAGTATCTTCATCCGAAACTTAATGAATAGCCCTTGTTTTAGACTTCTGAGTCACATGCGAAGATACCACAAATTTGTCAATTTCAGTCTCTTATTTACTGCTATTTGATTTAATTATACTGGGTGTTATTGCTCCTCTTGGCCTCTAGAGAATTGCTGCTCACTCTACCTTGTGTAGACCTTATACACTTTTAATTGTCCAATACGTGGCTCTTGCAGATGTTTTCTTCTTTAATCTAATAGAAATATGTCTCTTCCATGGCTTATCCACCTGCCTCCCTTTATGCTTTGCAGCTATTCCTTAAAATAGTATTCTTTATCCCAAGCCAACATGAACTCCTTTATGTTTATCACACAAAGCTGTTCTTCCAGTATCTCCTGACTGCAACCTTGATCGGCTTCTGAGGTTGTTGAATTTAATTATTACACTTGCAGGCGTCCATTTTCCAACTATGGCCATCCTTGCCACATTATATATTCCTCTATAGCAAGCTTCAATGTATTTTTTCTACCATGCGTTACTGCGCATTTAGACTTATTGGTTAGTAAGTTACTTTGCCTTCTTTTGTATTCATGATTACTTTATCATTTCATACATGTTTCTCTTATCTCTTCAGTTGCATCATCACTCTTCAGAATTTTCATTTCGTTTCAGCATGGCTTCACATTCATCTTCTCTATGACATTACTCTACCCTCGTCAGATTTCACTCAGCGATTCATGGTGTCCAATAGTGTGTGCTGACATCCTTCCATACGGCACTTTCAGTGCGAGGGTACATTCGATCCAAGTGCATATCGTCTCTCGTAGACTTGATGAGGTATAGGTGTAACGCATGAAGTCACACAAGGGGCTCTTCTCCTGCTGTTCCAATATGACAGGGTTGAGGGGGCAGGAGTTAGGCTAAAAGCGCCCAACTGCTCCTCTACAGTGGAGTGGGTTTCAGGTCACTAATTATGTTTTTCACATATTCCTTATCAGCCGCAGATGTTTCTTCAGAGTCAAAGTTACAGAATTCTTGCCCTTTGGTCAGGCACATAACTAGCACTTCTTCTACTTCTGGTCCAGGCTCTTACTTCATCTACATACTGGCCATGGATGTTTACTCAGTATCCTACAGGCCTTTCCCAAAGACCATGGAGAGCAGGGACATTCCGTCTGCAACCTGGCTGCAGACCTCAGCAGGATTTGTCTTGATTTTTTATTCTAGAAGGATTCCTCCACTTCTTCCCTCTGTCAATACTAGATGTTGTTCTTCTGGAATAGCTGGACTCTTGCACTTCTGCTAAGGAACATTCTGCAGCAGTGTTCCTGGTGTTTCATAGATCTGAACCTCACCCTCCATCTCAGTCTAGCTATCTCTCATTACTGGCTGTGAGCACTCAATCGTCTCATCCCTCAGGACGATTCTGGATCCTCTTCATCTCTAATCCTCAAATAGTTTGGCCCAAAGTACTGGATCCTCACCCAGGAACTGGCTGGAGCATTCAATGTCTTCCCTCATTTTTGGACTAGAAAGTTTAGGTGATTTCATCTCCAACAGGTCTCTTGTGCCTCCAGTCTTAGATGGGTCTCACAAAATGAAGAAAAGGAAAATCATGTCCCAAACTCAGGGCCTGAGGTCTTATTTATGGCCTTCTTCACTGGTGGGTACTGAGTTTGGGACATGATTTTCCTTTTCTTCATTTTGTAAGGGGTTAAAGGTAAATGTTGGAGCAATATGGGTAGACTGCGCAGTTGCTTTATGCCAGAATATGTCTTACAATTTGTAGTTGTATGCCACACTCCTCGCTAGTGAAGTCAAATATGCACCACATTGAGAGAATAGGGATAAGTGCAGGTCATTATCAATACATGTCTTCTCTTTCCATTGTTATAGCTGCAGCTCCAGGGAGTAGACATAATACCTAGTGAGCGGGACAGTGAGCCGTCAGGGTCCCACCTCTTGCATCCTCTATGAGGTACTTTGGATAGTATCCGGACCAGCACAGTCACTGGTGGCTTGCTTGCCCCACGTGTGAGAATGGGGGGTTCGGACAATTCACCAGACTTTATAACCCATTAAACGGTCAAACAAAGAAAAGTTTTTAATGAAAGGAGAGCATTGGTGATAAGGTTCAGTCCCAGCACTTATGGCTGCTCACTCCCTATGGCGAGTACTCTAATCTCTAGAACACCAATGCTTTGGCTATGACAGGCACCTGCTCTAATGTACCTGAGGAGTGGTTGTCTGTGTGCGCTGTAGCACCCATGAGCAGGGACAAGAGCCTGAGGGTAAAGACAAGAATATGCCTACTGGAAAAACAATATGCACCGTCTCATTGCGCTGTATAGGCCACGATATGACCGCTTCCAGGCAAGCATTGTGTCCAAATGTTCTTCCGAAGAAAAGTATAGAAAGGGTTCACTAGCATGTTCAAATATGGCGACTCTTTTATTTCACTTACATTTCTATTTGCACTGAATCGGTGATAAAAACACGATATATTCCTGAAGCCCCACATGTGCTAACTCAATCCCTCTCCTACTCTTTCTTTTGCACTCTTCTCATTTGAAATTGATTCATCCAGTTTTGGTTTCACGTTGGGAGGATTTCAAGCACAATACGCCTTTTGTTTTTCAGCAGAAACCCAAGCATAAAAGCAGGCAAGTGCCGCAGTGTACATGCAAATATAAGCAACACATTTAGTATAACATCATTTATGTGGTTTGCTACGTTTTTCTTCTTGGCACCTTTTTGTCTGTGCTCTGACGGCTGTACTTTTTTATGTGGCATTTCCTCGTGTGTGTTCTTAGTTGTGTGGTTACAACATTGGCAGGGATCATTTGTGGGGATGGAATGCTGCCAGAGCTTGCCCATATCCATCATACGTATTCAGGAAAAGTACAATACCTTTCTTAAAAACGTACATGATTTATTTTCAGGTGCACTTCCAAGTCCAATTAATATTTATTGACTTTAAATGACAAAAGAAAATGGTGCAATTACAGTGTATTCTAAGAAATAGTTAAAAACAGAAACATCAGAATTCGAGAAATGCAAATTAAGTATTTCAATAACAAAAAAAACGTACCCACACGATGCAAAGTATTTATAACAGTAGCACCAAACCGTTACATTTTAAATGGCATGTGTGTACTGTACTTAGTGTACGTTCTAGTGAGAAATTCTAGCGTGTTTTGTAGCAATATTCAATCAACAAGTGGAACCTTATAAATTATATAAATAAATAACTTTGTTGAATATTGGATTTTGTACTTGAGCAGCCAGATGCGTATTATTTGTAGAAATGTACATTGATTTCAGTTTATGACAAAGAAGGTTAATAAATGAGTATATTGCAGTCACATATTACAACATTATTTCCAAAAAGAAAGGCAAATGACATGTGAAATACAATGAAAGTCAATTCTTCTGTAAAAAAAAACACATCAGTCTAACAGCCATTTTGGCTTTTCACTTTCACTAGTAAGGACGTATATGAAGGGAAATTCAGCTTTTAAGAACTTCAGTGATGAACAATAATATTTCTGCCATTCCTAAAATTGTGCTAGTTTCATTTACTGTGCCTTAATTAGTAAATCTCAAGTCTGGCCCTACCTTTGCTATCATCATGTACTTTGTAGCCAGAATGCCTTAAATGCTTCTTTGTCACAAATGCCTTCAGCCAGCACAGAAAAGATTATGGATTTGAGGGCCTCATTCAGAGCTGGCTGGTCAGGGTGAATTCGGCTGGTGTTGCCAAATACCACCGGCTTTAGCATCCACACAATTCAAGGATGGATGACCTAGCGCCATTGGTATTGGAATTCCTGACAGGCTATCTGCTGAAATTCAGAATTGATTCTTTTGTGAATTATTGTACACTATCTATTTCCAGCCTTACCTTGAAGGTGAAAATGGGTAGAATGTGTCTTTTTAAAAAAAAAAAATGCAGTTACCCCTGACAGAGGTGGCCTTTATGAAATACCGACAAAATTATCACCTAATCAGTGGTAAACTCTGAATTGGGCAGATTTTCAGACATACCAACGGAGGAGGTTAAACTTCCTCAGATAGTATTTTGTTGCACAATCTCAGCCAACGCTAAACGAGGCCTTAAACCTTCTATGATTTTTGCCTGTTAGTCATGTCTCAGTGTTAAGTTGCTGCTGATGCATTTTCTGAGTAAAGTATGTGTTAGATTTGTTTGGCAACAACGGTTTAGATTGATATTGCTTGATTGGATCCAGTCACATTGGAACGTTTCTTTACATTACATTGCTAGCTTGTGACAAGAAGGCAGCGCCATTCATTTTCCCCAACTTACATCATCCTTTCCCTACCAGCGTCCTCGTTCCTTCCTACAGCCACATCCATGAGCGTAAAAAGCATGTCTAACACACGAACAAATTCCTCATAGTAGCAGCCGTGACAAAATGTAACCAGATAAATAAAAGAAAACGCAAACTGACTCTTGGGTTCTCCTCGATCTCATGTTATAAAACAAAAATCTCTCCTTGGGAGTGGTAAGCAGTTATAACGGATTCAGAACATAGATTTTACATTTTACATTAGTGATATAGCTCTTACTGACATGTGCATGTATCTTTTACTCTTAGGGGTGATTCATGGAATTATCTGCTCAGAAAATAGGGTACTAGTACGTGCAACTGTGCGCAAATCCGACTTTGTCGATTCATGGAATTGAATGAGTGGTAATTTCCATGGACTTGTGTGGATTTCATGCTGCTCAGCATGTCTGTGCGATCCGTCGAGGGCCTTGTGCGAGACTCTGAGCAGAGCGTGGGCGTGGCCTGTGCAGAGGGCTGGGAAGGGGCGGAACACCAAAAATGGGGAAGAACGTCTGAAAAAATAAGTGTTTCGAGGGACGGCCTGCAGGCCGTCCCTCGCACACCCACTATTGCGTGGTATGAGATGTATTCATGGATTCGATTGTGCAAAGTCTCAGCTTGGAACTGGCCACGCAAGTCCTTCATATGATCCCCCACCCAAAGGCAGGCGTAAGTACACTTGCGTGTTGGCTTTTCAGCACGCAGGTGGGGTCGCATGCTGGATTTCGGGGGTGTGTGTACTCAATCAGGGTTCTGATTTAACTTAGGGGTGCATGTAAGCAGCGCAGCCGGGTGCCGGAACGTTTTATGTCGGTTTGCATGCAGATTTCCTGAGTTATTGCTGAGTTACAATTTTTTATACGTATGTTGTCAGGATGCTGGATACAGTTACAGGGGGCCCCTCGCAGGGTCCCTGAGTCGCAGGCCTGCTTCCAGAGGACCCTGCGCACTGTTTGAAGGGTGTGTTTATTCACGCCTGGGGGAGTGTGCAAGGGTAGCTGATTTGGCAGTTTTTTGCTTTGCGTGTGGGCGTTTCAGGGGTGTTCCGGCCGCGACTTGTGAATACGGTTACTATTTCGCAAAGAATTTCATGAATGCGCGGGGCATACCTTTTTTCGTCTGCACGCAGGCTGGCAGAGTGTCCTTCTCGGCGCCCGGCCCTTGCACGATTTCTGCACGAAATTCCGTGAATGGCCCCCCTAGCGTGTATCTCTGTATATTGACAAGAGTGGCTTTAAAATAAAACAGATGGTATTTATTATTTGTGTACACACTAATATGTAAACAATACTTCAATTACTGGGTACTTAAAATAAAATGAATGATTGTAAACAGACAGAGTTTCACTTTTGACAAATATGTACGTTTTTACCTGTAGCCCATGACTGTTATGCAGAAATACAAGTGGCTACGACAAAATACGCTACGACAAAATACGGTACCTAGCATGCAAGCCTATTTCTATTATTCAATATGGGTGAAAACATATTGCCATTGCATAACAATGTTGCATCTGCCAAACACTTTCTCTATGTCTATGGGAGACACAGCAATCTCCCTAGCTTCAATTGCAGTCAGATATGAGGCCTGATTTACAAAGTGTTTTTGAATGGAGTTTTCCCATTGGAAAAAGGGCCCATGATTACTAATGGGTAATTTATGCATTTTGTAGCACATAAACATTCATCTTGATGCTGATGAATTCATCAGAGAGATTAATTATGTTATTATTAGATGTCGTCCTGAAGAAGGACATTATTGTCCGAAATGCATTGGCCAATCTGTCTGCCACCAGACTTATGTTATGATAATGAAGATGGTGCTTTCCACAATGAGAAACTAAGAATATATTTTCTACCATTGTTAAAAAAAAAATAATTCTGTGACTTGTTCAGTAGTTTGCACTATGAGGGTGTATCTGGAAATGGTGCAGGTTCCTCCAGTCCTTTCTGTCATGATGCCTGTGTCCATATTAGGTGCCATCATTGGCCCTGTAAGTTATTTTCATGAACCTGCACCCACATAGATATTAAATCCTCACCTACCTGAATACTTCTGACGTGACAGGGTCTGTGGTAGCGACTTTCTAGGTATGGTTAAGTTGATTTTCCTGTAGGGTGAACACATTTTTGGAAGCATATAACTTAAGTACTGTTTGAATGATGTGATAAGTGATGTCATTTTTGATGACCTGGATGTTTATCTGAGCATTACATGGTGGGTGTGTGAGTTATGGGTGCATACCTTATGATAACTGGCTAATTTATTTGGTTTTTCGATTTTGCGCTGCAACCATAATGTCCTCTAAACAAAGTTTTTTCTCAGTATATATTTTTTTAAGTTTAGTTAAGAGACTCCCTGTGTATGTGTCCCCCATGTGATCTCATGTATGTGCTCATGGACTTAACAATGGGGGCACTCTAAGTTAAGATTGGCATCAATTTTCACATTTGCTGAATTTCATGGGTTCTGTTGTGATGAGAGATACACAAAAAAGTCCAAGTGCCTTTTCATTATTTCAAATATGTTTTAGAAGCCTTCTTATTTGCCTAAAGCTGGCCCTCAACCATCGCTAGGTAGCCCTTGTGTGATGACTGTCCCTACTGGGAGCTGATGTGTTGCCTATCTAGTATTAGGGGATAGACAGAGAAAGTTGGCCGTGATTTATTTAAACCACCAATTAAGTACCACCAATTTGGAAAACGAGACAGCGGTGGCACACGACGCACATCCTGGCACAACACTTAGAAGACAGCACCAATAATATGGTTTACAACAGGGGTGAGAATTTAGTAGTCTGGTCTTGTGCAGCTTTATAATGCTCGCCACACAAGAAGTCACGCCTGTGTTTGGGTCCTGAAGAATGTGGGACAGAAGCGATTGGTAGCCCACTGAAACCAGTCAACCATTTTTATTGCAGAATGTCTGACCACAAACCAGATGACTTTGATGAATTAACCAGTGTTTTGCTGTGTTAAAGTTGTATAAGTGAACAGAATAGTAGGGGGTATTAAAATCAAACTACACTCCCTTCCCTGCTCCTTGTTCCAGTATTTCTGGATTTTAGTATAGCATGGAATTTGTTTTCTACACACTATGTGTTGAACTTCTCTGAGATTGCAGTTTGAAATAAATTAGGGACAGCTTTCTCTGTCTATCCACTAACCATAGATAGGTGGCACATCATCTCCCACTAGGGACAATCATCACACAAGGCCTAACTAGCGATGGTTGGAGGAGCAGCTTTAGCTAAATAAGAAGGCTTCTAAAAAAATGTTTGAAGTAATAAAAAGTTGCCTGGACTTTTTAGTGTATCCTGCCTACGGCCTTTTCGCACGGATTGAGTGGCCCACTTGGTCCAATATTGGATTTTCTGTTGTGATGAATCAGATCATCTTCCTAACGCCATTGCCACTGTCCATTTTGTACCATACATTATGAAAGACCAAAGCCCATATCGCCCTGTCTAGTACCACCAGCCACGTTGTAACAATAAGGTACCCTAACTATTGGCCTAGGCCCCTTTCCCTTCCTTCTTTTTCATGGTAGTTTTCCACTGGGAATTCCTATGTTAAGGAATCACAATCATATCAATGTTACCTTTGATTACTGCACCAATCATTCCTGGTCATTATGTCATTGTTTTGTTGCATCGTTTTCCGATCGCCATGGTAAATAAAAACCATGTGGCAATTTAAACGTCTTCCTCATCCCCACTGCTGCTCTCCATGTGCCCGTATCCTCCTTTCTATGTCCCCCTATTTGTCCCACTCAGTGTAAATCCTCCCTAACCCTCGCATACTGTCCCCTTTCAATCATTGGTTCCTGTGACGCATTTCCTTTCCAAACAATTCTTGTGATGTTGTACAGCAATCCCGTGAGTGGACGGATTTTCCCCAAACCAAAGAAAGGAATATCTACAATGATTTGCACCCAACTTGTTTCTTATTTGGTGCATATCACAAGCATACACACAGAGCTATCACATCACCCAATTCACAATCTCTCTCAGATTCCACATAAGGTAAGAATAATGATGGCAATATTATTGCATACACTAGAATGTTATTACACCATTTACATTCTTATTAAAGTAACAAATGTAAGAGAAACAAAAACATCTCTGTCTCACGGGATCCATCCTTTTGCAACAAATTAACATGCAAAATAAGGTGGGCACAAACAACAAGGGCACCTTCGCTACTCCTGAAGGGTGATTTGATTACCATAGCTTCTTATGTTGTTTCTTTACTTTAAAATACCTCTTTCATTTAAAATCAATAAAACAAACGGCCCCCATCACAAGACGTTCCAGTCCTCGACAACTGAAATTCTTTCGGCCTGCCAATCCCAGCTTTTATCAGGAGAGCTACTTATATCCATGGATGTCATTTCACCAAAATGCCTGGGGTAGTGGAAGTGACATCACATGAGCCTTGACCTCTGATGACCTCACAGGAAGTGATGTCATTTCACCCCACCTCGAAGTGATATGTGGCAAGGTGGAACACAACCTTTCACCCCTTGACAAAACAGGAAGTGGCATCACACAGCATTGTTCCTACATACAGTACAAAAAACATGGTTACGATGTCACTATAATGTGATATACATTTCATACAAGAATGGATCGCCATATGTATCGTTAAGATCAGTGTGTATAGGCCCATATTACCAAATTACTGTGAATGCAAGCAGACGTCCATGGCCAAATGACTATACATACAATATCACCCAACCTGTGTTGGTACTCATTTATCAACCTCAGACGGATGAGGTGTTTAAGAACAGACTAAATCAGTGGCTTACCCCCTGAAGTGTGCCTGAAATAAACCTTTAATGAGTCTAGCAATTATTGTATAGAATTCCAGAAACACACATTTTGGGGTATTCCTATTCTTTCTTATTTAGGGTCACTGCTGAAAGTGTTAGACTTGTGAAACCCTTGTTCTTTTTTATTTTAAAAATGTTTTTAAGAGGCCTGGACAAGAAATCCAGCCATTCCTCAAGCAAAGACCCCCATTGCGCTGGCCACAGCCCAGGAGCTTGCATTTCATTTTTTTTTTAGAGCTAGCAAGGGAGACCCCTAAATGACATCCTTGCTTGTATCATCCGTTTTCATTTAAAGACAAATCTTTCAATCATAAATCAGAACCCTAGATTATCTGTATTTATTTATTTATTTATACATTTAAAAATCGATGTAAGCCCGTGGAAATCAAGGCGCTAATTACTTCACGGGATCTTCACACAGAGCCGCGAAAACGACTACACTCTTATTACGAAAAGGGTTTCACTGTTTTTCACAGTAGCCCCTGTGTTTCCTCTAACAAGGGCATCGTTCTAAACAGGCTGTGCTGAACTGCTCACTTCATTACCCTGCTTTCCTATGCAAATAGATTCTGAACGGTACTTTATCAGTTATGTAAAGCCATTATATCATTAGATATTTGTATCAGCCATAGATTAATTCCCCGAATAGTTCATCAATTCAGAATAAATCCATATTGTCTGAACTCGATCCCATCCAAACAATGTGACAACCTGTGATGTCACATTCCAAAATGCACTGTCTCCATTCTCTATTATTCGTCAGTCTGTGTAACAAACCCATATCATGGCACCAGTAGCAGATAACGTCCCCCTGTTTCATGAGTGCTTTGCACGGATCTGAGTCTTCAATGTGTGCCTTGCGTGAGAACATGAGTGCATGGTGGGCTGATGACTAGAGGAGCAGGCTAAGCCACCCCTTGTGAACGTGGCTTGAATGGCTGGGATTTCTAGGTTGTCGTCACTATTAAGCAGTTCAAGCGAACACTGAACATAAAATACTGACTCGACAGTTGCATCAGATGTGAGACGGCAGGTGGAACACAAAGGCAGCTGCAGTCAGTGTAGCTGCGTGCAGACAAATGTAAGCACACTGTCCTGCGATGAGTGGAAAAAACATGTTTCCCATACAAGTACAAGCATGTGCTAAGTATTTCAAAACTGTCACATATTGAAAAGCTATTACATTAAAAAAACAGATTCCCATAGACTCTTTTCACCTAAGTAAACGGCATAAGTCATGTAATTACTTACAGGGCAGGAAAATAACGAACGTCTGACATTTCCTGAGTCACTTCATAGCGTCTTTGAATTTTCATTTCCTAGCAAAGAAATTTATGTTTTTAGCTAAAGGACACAGGGGGCCTGATTGACAAAGGCGTTTTTCAATGGGAAATTCGCTTTGTAAATCAGACCCTGTGACTTTATGTGTGAAAGGAAGCAAGTGAGCAGTCCGTTGCATGCGGCACGAGGCAAGAGAATTACATTTCCTAGCATGCACTTAAGGCAATGCGAATGCAAGTGCCAATCCAAGGATGGGTCTTTGGTTAGTTAAGTACTTGCAGGTAAATAGGCCAAGGGCCAGGGCTCGTCACTGAGCAGAATTACAGTAAATGTGCCGGGTAGGATCTAACATCAAGGACAGTATTGGTACTAGCGCAAAAAATGCTCTAGTGCAAAAAGCCTGTTCTAGCAAGGCATGTTTGCACGAAGGAAAACTTTCCTCCACAGCTATTATCCTTCTGTATCAGCAAGAGGGCAACCATTGACTTGGTGCAAACGTGTGTTGAAAAAATATGTTTTTTTACATTAGGGCATTTGTTTCCACCATGCTAATGCTGTGCAAAATTTCACTTGCACCAGTGAAAAGTGTCTGCAGTAAAACCTCAGATCCGTTTGAGCCATTTAGTGCATGATTCTTTGGTCACACTCGGACCGGAATTTGGAAAAAGAATCCTGTTCATGGAATAGTGAGAGGAAATGTATTAGAAAAAATATATATATATTTTGAAGTACCACCAAAACTAATTAAAATCCATATTAGAAATTGTAGTTTTCCACTATTTCTAGGGTACTTCCTAAAACGTGATCTGCATATGTAATTTGCAGGTCGGCATGAACTATGTGTAGTAATAAAGGATGTCCGCCCTCACAGGTAAGCTCTTATACCTTTATTACCAGTTGATATGCATGCTCTGAGCGGGAAACACCGGCGTCCCATCCAGCCCGTGTGAATCCTTCTCATTCTCTCCACCAACGGCTCCGGCAGAACCCTCATAGGACCCTCGCACTCTCAACATTCCACAGCTCTTGCAAGTACACATCACAACACTTCTCCCTCGTAAGAACCGAAAAACTCCTCCCCCCATTAGGCAATTATAGGAAACTGCATCAGTAACAACACAGACAAGGCAAAATGGAACACCTACACCCAATGTGTAAAACACTTCATAACCACCGCACCTGCCCACAACGCGTGGCCACCACGCCATCAACAGGTCCGCCAAAACACCTTACAAGCACCTAACCAACGCCCTAAAGAGCTACTCCTCACAAGGCAAACCCAAACAGACTCAAATCAATACCCCCAAACAGACTCAAATCAATACCAAACAGCAACCTGCATGTAAATCAACGGAAACTGCCCCAAATGAGGCCCAATAACAGGTACAAATGAATATCTACTCAACTCCATAACAATACCCACTAACAAACACAAACCAACCAGGCCCCAACCCACGAGAACGAAAAATAAAAAAACGAACATCCACCGTCCTTAGCTGCCCCTCAGGACTGGACCTGCCATGTCCACTACCCAGTCAAATGACAACTTACCTAACTTCCTGAACCTTCAGTGCACTAACATCCTTATGCTCCGAGCTACCCCCCGGGTCCTCGAGCCTGCCACGCTCAAGCACAAACCAACCCTGACCAGGGCAACAACAAGCACAGCAACCCGATATGATACCCAGCTCAACCCAGTTCAACCATCCCGGAACACTAAAAAGGTAAAAAGACCCTAATATAAAACAACCGACCCATTACGCTGATGACACAGCCACACGTGACCCTTAGTCACTGCCAGCACACCACATGTGACCCCAAGTCACTGCCACCACTCCACATGTGATCCCTAGTCACTGCCTCCACAACACACATTACCCCTAGTAACAGCCACCACAACTACGTGTGACCCCTGGTCACTACCACCGCAACTAAACGTGACCCCTAGTCACAGCCACCATAACCACACATGGCCCCTAGTCACAGCCACCACAACTACATGTGACCCCCGGTCACAACCACCACACCACATGTGACCCCTAGTCACAGCCACCATAACCACACGTGGCCCTTAGTCACAGCCACCACAACTACACGTGACCCCTGGTCACAGCCACCACACCACATGTGACCCCTGGTCACAACCACTACTTCATAACGCAACCCCTTAAAGGCCACAAAAGGACCCAGCCGGAACCCTACTGCACCTCCTGGGAACACCCAACAAATCACTAACTCAAAAGTGATTACATAACCAAGAGATAAAACACATACAAAAGTGCACTCACATGCGCTCACCTACAGTCACTCACACATACCCATCACAAAACTGGTTAAGGCACATACCAAATTTCAAACAGGACTGCACCACACCTACGAACCAGTGTACAATCCTGGGAGATGAGAAAACCTCATCCATCATGTCAGCTTCACGAAGGGCAATATTAATACTCACTTCAGGGAAGCAAGGAAACGAGCGTCATACCCACCCTCAAGTCCGTCCCAAAAGGGCACTGTCCAAAACCCTCTAGACCAAACATAGAAGGTTACTGAGAGTCCACACCACCCTCAAGTCCGTCCCAAAAGGGCACTGTCCAAAACCCTCTAGACCAAACATAGAAGGTTACTGAGAGTCCTCACCACCCTCAAGTCCGTCCCACAAATGGGCACTCAAGTGATTACACATATTTCCCCAATACCTGCAAGGAAAATCAGTTAAAATAACGATTTTGCTTTCCACATCACCTGCAAGGAAAATACATATTTAATTAATAACATGCTATTACAGAATAACGTTGCAACGTTCAGCAAATTGTTATACAGCACGAAACACACACACGGGCCACAATATACACATTCACTCCCACTCATACCAACCAGGCCCAACACCATGTACACTGAGGCCACAAATAATACAAACTACAAACATACCGGGCTCGCCCGACGCAACATGAAATTAGTCCTCTGACAGGGCGAGGTTGTTCATCCAGATATACAAACTACAAAGTTCAGGATCAAACTCCGTAAGGGCGCCAAACAGATCAACACAACGTTGGCATAACGTCCTGTCCCAAATGATTTCTTCCAGGCAGACTGCACATGAAGCCAGACGTGGCCTCTTAGCCTGGATCTGCGAGCCCTGCAAGTTGCTCTCCTGCTTTTTCCTCTTGGAAAGTTTGTTACCATCAGGTACACAAAAACATACCCCACACTGACTCCCTGAAGATTGTGCAGTACTTAAAAGTTCTCCTGCAACAGGACCCAACATTAATGACTATAGGTCGTCGTCCGAGCCACCCATTTTTGGTGCATCCGCAAAGCATTCAGCAATGGAACCAAACGTAGATGTATTAGGTTCGACTTCTGTGTCACATTCCATTGTTTTACGTCTTACGCAGCACGCCATGCTGCGTTCACTCACAGGTCACTGTACCTCCCCCCCAACGGCAGCCAACGTCATCAGTGCATTCCTTGGCCCTGAGGGAGCAACATATGGATCAGAGGGGACTCCAAGCCCAAGTTCCACCCACAGATGCCACAGTTCCATGCGAACAGCGCAACAAACACAGCAACCACCCTCACTCATTCAGGGCACGACCTGCTCCCGTTCCTCAGACGGAAAAGTCCACCTGCAGGTCACCTCTGATACAGGCCCCAGGCTGAATTAGGCCCGCTACGGTGCTGCCCTCTCCTCCACCAGACAGAGTCCTCCACTTCCGACACCGGCCCCAGGCTAAATTAGGCCCGCTACGGTGCCGCACGGCTGCTCCACCAGAAAGAGTCTTCGGAAAGCCATGCCTGGTACGCTTCTGACGCCGTCCCCAGGCTTAATTAGGCCCGCTGCGGCACACTCTGGCTTGTCACCAATAACAATGCCCGTTATACAGGCCTCCAGTGCTTCTCACGAGGCAAAGTCCTAATTCCGACCCCTCACTCCAACTTGTGACACTGGCCCCGGACATCAACCAGTCCACTTCAGCGCCACTCAACGTGCTATACGCCACCGGCCCGGCAACACCGGGGACCGCTCCGGTGTCGACGTCAGTACTAACCGGCCTCAGCACCTGCTCGAGGCCCGGCTCTGCCGGATGGGACGATAAACTGGAAGGCAATGTCTCCATGCGTTCTGCCGCCCCTTCCACAGCGGTAATCCCATCCTCGTCGCCAGTGTAGTAATAAAGGATGTCCGCTCTCACAGGTAAGTTCTTATACCTTTATTACCAGTTGATATGCATGCTCTGTGCGGGAAACACCGGCGTCCCATCCAGCCTGTATGAATCCTTCTCATTCTCTCCACCAACGGCTCCTGCAGAACCCTCATACGACACTCGCACTCTCAACATTCCACAGCTCTTGCAAGTACACATCACAACACTATTCAGCTCTACTTCAGATTATTTGCTAGTCACTTGGGACTCCTAAAATCTCACCACAAATTTGCAGGGTAAATCGGGACATACCCACTTCCCATCATCCCATCCTAGAAATAGTCTTTTTTCAATTGTTAGAGAGGGATGGTTTAATAAGAGGAAATGTAAATTGCATTTCTGCAGCGGCCTGCCCAGGTGGGCTTTTATAATTACTTACAGATAAGAGGGAGGTGGAATAGTTTGGTAATGCAGTTAGATGTGAATCAACTGAAAAATACGGGCAATTAAATTAGGCGTCAAGTAAGTCTTCCCATGCATTTGAAAATTTGTTTTCTACTGAATTCAATAGCATCATAAGGACTTTTAAACATTGGGCTAGATATGGCAAATGAAAACATTTTACTTAGCAAAGAACCTTACAAACTGAAATTAAAAGACACCACTAACCAGTTCCAAGATTCAGTTCTTATCTCCTAAAGTGTTCTTCTTTGTAGCTCAGCGGCCAGATTTCAGCCAGCAACTGGATCTATTTGACAGATACTGTGGCTGGTAAACTGGATTTTCCACCAGGGCACATTCTACACCAGCATTGTCAGACTAAGGACCTGAGCACTGGAAACCTATGGTTTTTTAGATATCTGTCATTAATATTCATGAGAAAAAAATTGCATAGATTTAGAATCATTGTATGTAAATTTATAGGACATGTTTCCAGCCCTCGAGGCCTGGAGTTGGGCAACCCTCCACTATACTGTCTCATGGCATTTTGGATATGTGACAGCCGCATGCCCTCAAACAAAACCATCCCATTTGGAGTCACTCTAGTTACATTTTGCCTGATACTTACAATGTACCTTCCTTCTGAAGCACTAGCAGATAGAATTGTCCATTTTCTACTCCAAGGAAACTATTTTGTAATAAGATGTGAAGTTACATAGAAGAATATAGATTGCTTCAATAATTGTCCACTATTTTGTTTCATGTAGAGTTAATATGCTAACAGATGATAAATCAGTGGTTTCCAAACTGGTGAGGTGAAGGATGATCACCAATCCCAGTGCTTGAAATACTACTTTATAGTCACTCTGCTTATGCAAGCTTCATTTTAGTAAGTCCCTTCATCTTGAGACCCCAGAATTGGGTCATTGTGACATGACCTCAAGATTAGATCCAGGAATTCACTTCTCGGCTGATCTGATTTCCTCATCTTGCCCACGAAGTCTGTACAGCTGCTGCTACATTGCAAGGGGGTGAGAGGGCAAACCCAGAAGGACAAAGATAGAAAGGTAGACAGAAAACCATGGCTAGAGCAAGTTACAACTGAATGGGAAAAGATAAGAAGAGAACTGGAGGGAAGACAGGGGAATGAGAAACCACTGAAAGGAAAGAGAAAAAACAGAATTGGATAGAGTGAAAAGAAATGGGTGCTGAGAGTATAAACACAATAGTGCCAAACTGGAAGGAAACAAAGAGGATGCGATACGAGAAAAGAGAGAAACCACTCTGACAAAGTTCCTTGCCTGTCTCCAAAGGTAAGAGAAGTGATTATGGGGGCAGGGCACTGCCACCTGCTAAGCGATGTGGAACTTAGGAGTGGTTAGGGAAAAATCCACTGATGTAGCCCACTCCCCCTAAGTCGCATGGTAGGGACATTGTTGTAGCTGAATAGAAAGTGGAATGTAGACAAGGGAGCCTGGAGACTGGAATGTGGATGGTGGGGCTGGGGACAGCTGTAATGCAGTTAATATGAGACACTAAAAGAAGTAAGACCTAATCCATGTCTCAGCGTCATCATTAATTTTATGGAAGATATGCATGAAATCAGGATCACAACAATTGGCGACGAGGAGATGACCGACCCACGCATCTGATTACAAAAAAGAAAATATGGGACAAAGAGCTGGACAATAAGGAACTAATAATCAGCCTATGGAGGTGGCTGAAAGGACACTGATGAGCCCATGGAGATGGCTGGAAAAAAGTAAATAAGGAAAAAAGGTTGCCCAAGGAAGGGCCAAAGGAAAAAAGGTTGGCCAAGGAAGGGCCAAGGAAAAGGTTGCCCAAGGAAGGGCCAAAGGAAAAAATGTTGCCCAAGGAGAGGGCCAAAGGAAAAAAGGTTGCCCAAGGAAGGGCCAAAGGAAAAAAGGTTGCCCAAGGAAGGGCCAAGCAAAAGGTTGCCCAAGGAAGGGCCAAAGGAAAAAAGGTTGCCCAAGGAAAGGCCAAAGGAAAAAAGGTTGCCCAAGGAAGGGCCAAGGAAAAGGTTGCCCAAGGAAGGGCCAAAGGAAAAAATGTTGCCCAAGGAGAGGGCCAAAGGAAAAGAAAGATTGCCCAAGAAGGGGGCCAAAATAAATATTGCCCAAGGAAGGGGCCAAAGTGACCTGAGGAGGAGGTTGCACAAAAAAATATATCTATACACAAGCAAACAAAATAAAGAAATAAAGAAAAACAACAAGGAACAAGCAAAATAAAGGTAACATGCCAAAGTTGGAAGTGACTGCAGCAGTCATGGAGAAGGTAAAATGCTCTGCGCTTTTAAGCCCATAGAGTAAACAAACCCAAAGGAGAAATGAACGTTATGCTGCAATGTATTTAGCTGGCTTTTATGACTTTATGCTGCTGCAGCGTGTGTATGGTTGTGATTAATAGTAAGCTGGTGTGTGGCCATTGAAACCTGCAATTTATTAAGTAACACAGTATATGGTGCTGTATATTCATTAATGGAAAGAGCCGCTCCATCAGAAAAGCATTTTTTTAAATGAAAATTGAATGTAACAAACCTCACTGAGCGCGAGAGGTAAGTTTGCAGGACCAGTGTTTTGTTTTGCATTTGTTTTGCTTGAAAAGATAATGGTCGTAAGGAAGCATGGCCACATTGAATGAAGTCATAAAGGTTACCATGGCAACCCAGCAAGTGCAAATACAAGCAATTTCCTAACGCCATATTATGAAATTAAGTGAATGAAGTTAGAAACAGAATGCTATTGTAATCTGGAGTATATGGCCCAAACAGTCAAATATTACAATATTGTGATGAAAGATAACATTTCAAAATAACATTACAAGATTAAAGGAAACTGTAACATTGCATTTACTAACAGTGTTCCTGCCGACTTGAACAGGTTAACATGAAGAAAGGGAAAAATGTTGGAATACATGAGAGTCCACTGCACTCAATCATCTGGCAAATAAACAAAACGTTGAAAACTTGCCACAGTGTTTTGAACAGTAACATGTTTTTTTTCATTTACATTAATGCCAATACACCATATGAGAATTGACTCCAACCCTGCCATTGGGTGCAATCAGCATCGGGACTACATGCTAAATAAAGAGAGGGTACAAATTGAAAACATAAGATTGCTGCAATGCGAAGATGTGGCACAGCTGGTGAACTGTTATGGACCCTGTACTGTAAAGGTTGTGCATGCTTGGTGTTAGCGTGTTCAATCTATTAATGCAGTGATCTGAAAAGAAAACATAGCAAAGTAATTAAAGGCAAAAGGTCACCTGATTCAAAATTCAAATGAAAACGAAATGAAAGCAAATTCAATGGAAATAATACAAAATAAAGACAATAGTACAGAATGAAATTAGAGGAAATAAATGACAAGGGAAATGAAAGGTTGGCGTAGCAATGCAGTGAGATAGAGGATGTAATAATGCACACCACATCAGAGCAGGAAAGAGAGAGGAATGAAGTGCGAAAGAGGATAAAAGAGTGACACTTGCTCCTGAACAATAAAGAAGTCAATATAGCGGCACTGTTTCAACGCAGGGAAAAACTGCCAATTTAAAATGATCAATAATGGGAAATGAAAGGAATACAAAGGGTGCACATGTAAATGCTGTTGTGCAAAGAGAAGAGAATTATATCAAAGAGAGTCTGTCAAGGCAGTAAAGCCAAATGAAAGAAGGTCTAACCACAAAGAATTTAAAAAATGGGGGGGTATGGAAAGAAGAGGGCTGCAGGTCAATGTGAAAGGTGTTGGCGTAGCAACAGGGGATACTTCACTCTTCCATGCAATGTTCCAGGATGAGTTGGAAGGAGAAACATCAAAAGAAGGAGGAAACAGTGATGAAATATAACAGATGGAATGCTACAGTCTAGGTCACTGTAATAATCTCAAACAATACTTTAATAGACACAGGCTGTGCGAGGACTGCAATATGAGAAGTGCCAGCACTGAGAAGTTGAGCCCTTTCATGCCAAAGAACTCCTCTGCTAAAATACTGCACAAACACTGGAGGGCCTCACGTGTGTCCCATCCCCACTCAAAGACAATCAGTGGTTCACAAAAAACATCCATTTGGGGGAGAGGAGATGAGTTTGAATGCTGCCTTCCCTTCTCTGTGTCAACTTCTTTCTCGAACTTCTATGATAAGTTTCCGAAATGTCAAATGTTGGTGGATGGAAAGCCAAATCACTCAATGTTCTCATCTCTGGAAGATGAACTTGTGTGTTATTGGCAATGTGCTTCTCAAATGGGCGACAGCCGTCTATATGCATGTTCGTATGTAATACAAGATGGATGTTCAGAATTTTGGAGATTGCTTCGAAGTTACCGCAATGACAGAGTAATTTGAAAGTCGTGGAATACATTACAAAATAAAGCGAAGCAATAATGACAGCCTGCAAGAGCTCAACGAAGAAAGACTAATAAAAAAGGAAAAAGAGAAGGAAAGGGGAGATATGATGAAGTGAAGGATGCAGTGGAAAGTGTGACGGGTGCAACAGAGAGGCTCTTGAAGTCAGCAGTAATTAGTTTACAGTGACAGTAGCTCTCACAGTACTGTATGGAGAGCAGGATGTGGTAAACTGTGACCGAATAACGAAGACAACACAACTCATTTCAGATAGAATAACCCAGCCGAGTGGAGAACATGGAGGCAGATTAAAGAATAACTGAAAAGGGGAAATTCAGGCACAGACTGCATAAAAAAATGCAAACAGAACTGGAAATAAGGAGAAACACATTGGTTATGCTGTACCATAAAATGATACCAAGTAAAAAGGAATGCCAAGGTAAAAGTGTACAGGGTGGGTATATTGTCAGTGAAAGCATGCTGGTTGACTGTCACAGCATTAACTTTACATCGCAATGTGCCTGGTGAGGAATGAACCTTCATAAGAGAATAACAGAGGAGATTCAAGGACACAGGAATGTGAGAGGCCTAGCTCTGATGGAGTATTTTATTTGCAGAGCACAAATTGTGTATTATTGAACAGTCTATTAGTGAACAGAAGTAGACTGTGAATTGTGGACACCTTGAACAGTTGGGTATGATGAATTCTGATGATAAGTAAGGAGGGGGTGTTGTAGCTGAATAGAATGTGGAATGTAGACAAGGGAGCCTGGAGAATGGAATGTGGAAGGTGGGGCTGGAGACAGCTGTAAGGCAGTTAATATGAGACACTAAAAGAAGTAAGACCTAATCCAGGTCTCAGCGTCATCATTAATGTTATGGAAGGTATGCATGAAATCAGGATCACAACAGACATGTCACTTGGCACTGCCAATAACTCTGTCCCTTTCAAGGAACTATGAGATATGCAGGCAAACTCTTGGGCAGCAGGGAGACCTTCAAAACCATTAGTGTGGATCATCAGTGCACTTTGAGGGGACAAAACACAGAGCCAGATGCTTGCCAGGCTGGTGTTCGTGAAACCCATGTGCAGTAAATTATTTACAAGCTCCAGTGCTCTCAAACTCAGGAAACTAGCCATACACAAAGCTCCACTCGGAAAAGCTGATAGCGTGCATGCATAAATATACCCAACAACTGAGAGACATTTAGGAGGGGGTTTCCAGAGAGCTGGGGATCAGGCCTCTATAAAGAAGGTAGGATTTGGCAGATGGGGATAGGATTTCAGGGGGGCAGAGGTGCAAAGAAGGAGAGTGTTAGAGGAGAGAGGAGTTGAGAAGGAGGAGGCTGGTGTGGAGAAAGCTGAATGAGGAGAGAAGGTGTCTCAGAAGAAAGGCAATGTGTGACTTGTAGAGTGGAGGTTTCAAACATTCGGTGAAGGTGCAGGGCAAGGGGTGAGAGAAAGAGGAATATTAGGATCAAATGATGTGACAGGAAGTGGGATATCAGGAGTAGGACAAATCATTTCAGTAAGAGGTGGCGGGACATCAAGAAGAAGAAGAGATATTAGGAAGAGTGGAAAGACATGCAGAGGAGATGGTGGTGACAGACAAAGAGGAATATGTGTATAGACATCAGAGGGTAGATGGACAGAGAGGCGGAAGAGACATTTGTGGAACAAAAAGTGTAGAGAAGTACTCTGCAAATGCTGCGATATTGTGGAAATGTACATCAGAATTTTACAAGCCTGGTTGGCAAGTATGGACATGATTAGATACATTACAAAGTGATGATGAGCTAACAGAGCTCAGAGTGAGGAACAGTGGAGGTACTAACGTATTGGAGAAGATATGGGACCAATGAGGGTTCCTGAAGAATAATATTGTTGCTGAGATACTGTCAGGTCCCATGTGTTTGTTCTCCCCACGTTCAACCGGTATGAAGGAGGTTCCATGAGTGGTGGTTATCGTGGTGACTCACAAACCTGTTCTCTGGCGGACAGCCTACTCCTAACAGAGACCCACGCATGCACGATTCATGACGTCATCAATTTCCAATGTCTCCAAAAGTCGGAACTGCTTGGACTTAATGGGCCTCTTTACGAGTTCGGAGCTAGCCATGGTGCTATTAGCGCCATGGCTGCCTCCAAAATCGTGTCCGGGTCTGGGTTCCTTGAATGAGGAATTACCGGGTCATTCCAACCTTGGAGGACCCGGTAATTCCTCATTCAAAAAACCAATCCCCATTCCTATTTGAGCCCCCATAGGGCTCCATGGGAATGGGAATGGGGATGGAGCTAATAATGGGCCCGTTAAGAATGGGCCCGTTATTAGATACCTGGTACCCTTGCGCAAAGGACATCTGGTCTGACCAGACGTTCTCAGCGGGTCCCGCATTGGAACCTCGTCATAGGGCGGAATGGGTTTACCGGCACCATTACCGGTGCCAGTAAACGCATTCCACAACCTCGTAATGAGGCCCAATGTTTCCCTATGTGTCAACTATGAAAAGGCTGAAGGAAGGAGATGCGGGACTTCTCAGTGTTTACTGTTTCCCCGTGGCCTAACTGAGTTACTGTGCTTCATCTGCTGACTTTAGGTGCACTGAGCCTGGCTTCTGTTATTTGGATTTGTGTTGTGGATACTTTGTGCTGGATTTGCTTGCCTGGTTGAATTGATATCTGTTTTTTTCAACCCTGCATTCCTGAATAGCTTCCGTTATTGTGTTTTGATACCAGGTTATGTAATTCTGTGTTTTTTTGTTTTCTTTCCTTCTGGATTACTCCTCATTCCTTAGTTTCCATCTTCATTCCTTATGGGGATAGGTCCTTGTGAATTGTGACTTTATGCAGTAATGTGGCTACTAGCGGCGGACCGTTTTCTGGCCTATGGACTTCCATTCAACTGCTAAGAGAAATTGTGTCTGTAGGTGTATCTGTGTTTACCTTCAATCATACAAGTAAGACAAGGGAAGTAGGACAAGGGAATTGATTGGGGGAATTGGTGAGAGGTGGTTAATGTTGTGAGAATGGAGTACCTGACTAATTACCTTCCTGTTGCCTTGCTTTGCAACCTGGGAGCAAATCAGACTACCTTCCTCCTGTCTTTTCACCTGAGCCCTTAGCCACTGTGTGTCTTGATTCATGAAGGCTGCACTCTCAGGAGAAAAGTCTCCCTTTCATTAGGAGATCTACTGCCTCACACACTGTTAGGAAAGATTTCCCTTAGGTGCAATTTTCCCTCCATTTATGGACCCCCCCCCCCCCCAAACTTTTTTTTTTCTTAGGCTCACCAAACCTGACTGCTCTCCTTTCACTCATTTTTTGTGGGGAAACTGACACGTCCTTCAGGCTGTCAGTACTGGGAAACTATGTTCCCTTAGTCTTCGACTATGTTGCCATTTCTTAGTAACGTTTTATCTATGTGCCAAGTACCTTTTGTTTTATGGCCCTAGAAACCCTCTAAGGATTTTTTGTTGTTTGTACAAGTGTGCCTAGGACAAACTGGTGGCAGCAGTTTACCTTTAAAGCATGTTTACTTTGTTTGTATGGATCATACTGCGTTTACCGCATTTGGCCCAGGACTGTGGCCAGTGCTGAAAATGGCTGTGCCACAAAGTCTTTTGTTCTGTCCTTTGGCCATTGTGTCCCTTTGCCTTCCCCCAGGTTGAGACCCAGCTATTCCTTATTTGGGCATGCAGCCTCCTGCGAAAAACGCATCTTTCGAGGGCTCCTGCATGTCACGTGGGCTAGTGCCTAAGAAGAGGGTAGAAACTGTCTGGTCCCAATCCACACTACTGGTGCCAGTATGTCTGGTAGGCCATAGTGACTTGAACCACATTAGCCCACGATTGGTCCACACCTGGCATTCATGCAAGATAGCAGATCTTCCATTGGTTATCTGAGATTTGGGCATGAAATGAATATTGGATAAGAGAAGGGACTCTGCATCCATTCCAGGTCGATCAACTGAAGTTCACACTGAACTACAGCAGCAGTCAAGTATCCTGAACGAAAGTGCACACTCTTGGAACTGACAGAGGTGTGCTGGAAGGTTTGGCACCCTGAACCCATTGTTGTCTCGTCAGACCCCTACTTTTGCATCGTACCAAGAAGGCCTCAAAGGACACTTTGACCATTTGGAGTAGTGGGAGCGACTTCTCTCGGCACCTCCTGCTTATGCTCACAAAGAGCCTCTTTGGAAGTGTTTCTGGGCCATCCAGTGAACTGACCAGCTCGAACCCGGGGTATCGCATAGGAGCGCTGATGTCCTGAGTTGAGATTCAAGACTTTGGATATCGCTTACTTGTGGTCCTTGTGGTTCTGTGCCCTGTCCCGGCAAAACACATTGTCCTAGCTGCTCTGGGTCGTGAACTATGAGAGTGTGCCACGCCGCAAGCATTTGATGTCCCTGTGTCGAACCGCTGTGGTGACTGTCGCTGTAAGTGCCTGCAGACCTGCCCCACTGTGTCCCGAGATGTGCTGCACCAGAACTATCCTTCTCCTTTCTTCGAGAGCTGAAAAAAAGCTTCTGTTCCACCACGGATGATCGTCCCGTCCCACAGCTGCTGAGAGCCGGAGCGTCCTCTAACTGCAGGGTTGAAACCTACTAGTGAAGTGGACTAGACAGGCAAAGTTTGGTCCAGACTGTGTCGAGGGTCGGCGAATACTTTCATCACTTACCGGTGGCCACCTGGCACATCCATCTGTTTTTACGCAAGAGAATCCCTTAAAAGATACTCATGTTGCATGGGCTAGTGTATGGGAGGAAAGGTCTTTTAGGCCCCCCTCCCCCTACACCCCTCTCTCACGTGAGGCTTATGACTCGTCGGCAGCCCCCCATGCGCCTGGGTCCGGGATGCAGGATGGCTGCTGGCCGACGCATGAGGCTGCATGGCTCTCCTTGTAACATGATATAGACTCCATTTTGTAATATACTTAGACTCCATTTTCAGTACACTAATTCAGGCCTCCGTGGAACAAGCAGTCTTCAGAACTGCAGCTCTCCCCCACTTGATCACGCACAGCGAGCCTGCACTTCCCCCAGCCTCCTCCCCATGGCTGCTCCACTGAAGGCCTGTTCTCACGAGCAACTAGGCACAAACAAGTAACCGAACAAACACTGTATCATTTACCTTCCGCAGTACATCATTGCCCTGACGGTGACCAGAGCTGAGGTTGAGGCCTGGGAAAGAACAAAGCTGTCCCTATAACCATGTCTTGACTCCCTGTAGACCCCACACTCATGATATATGTTGTGCCTAATCCCCTACCCTGTTCCCCGTTTGAAGTGTTAGACCTGAATGCTGAACCCGTGTGCCACCCAGTCTTACCCATGCTGTTAAGCCATTTACGAGGAGGCTCAAAATGCTGATTGTCCATATCAAAATGGAACGACCCTTCCCCATCCCACATATTCACATGTAAAGTGTCCAATATATGTATATTCGAACCTATTGTCACCGACCAAAGGTCATTACTACTGCGCAATATTTAAAAGGCAATGGCCCTCATTACAACACCGGCGGTAACCAATGGCGCTATTAGCACCATGGTTGCTGCCGGTATTGTAACGGGTCCGCCATGGTGCAATGGGGAATTACCACCCCATTCCAAGGTTGGCGGGCGGTAATTCCCCATGCACCATTGGCCCTTCCCCATTCCCATTTTTGCCCCATAGGGCTCAATGGGATTGGGGAAGGCGGTAATTACGGTACTGCAAATTGCGGTACCGTAATTACCTCCAAGGTCCCTTTGCGGGTCCCTACTTTAACGGCTGGTCCAGACCAGCCGTTAAGGTCGGGAGCTGCAAAGGGACCTCGTAATTAGGCGCTAAGGAGTTAACGGCGCCACAGCCTTTTACGGCGCCGTTAACCCCTTAGCGCCAGGGTCGTAATGAGGCCCAATGTACAAAATCCATATGCATGATACAATTTTAAGTGTTGCAACATGCAACAGCCATTTAAAGTAACACACCCCACCTGTTGGCAACTGAGATGTCGCTTTAAGCAATTATTTTCACCCTTAAGAATGTACATCAGTCAAATCATAAGTGTAACATTGTAATTTGTACGTATACACCTACCTCGTTCTACCTCACATTTTTATGCTAATTTTCCCCATGTGTCCCCGCAACAGAATGAAGAGCTGCGAATGATATGATGTTAACAAAAGCTTTCTATTCGATTCTGTGAACTCAGTACTCATGAACCACGAAGGAGTGTAAAACAATTTGTGCCCATAAGCTCACACCATGTATCTATAAATGAATACATATATGTATAGACGCAATTGTGCTGACCCATCCCACTTTTCCGTCTCTATAATGATGCAAATGCTATTCGATAAATGTGGACCCGCAAAAAGTTACAAGGCCATCTGCCCCCTCCTCCCAGAGAGCCGTGTATTCATCCCCCACCCTCCTCCGTCCAAGGCCTGGCTGGGACTTGAAGGTCCCTGGTTTACTGATGTTAGAATAATACAGCTACACCCCCCTGCATTCCTCTTGAGCCCTCACCAAGCATTCCCATCCCCATGCCCCCTGACACCTGATGCCACCATAAAATCACTGTGTACCGCCATGCCCTGGTCACGAAGAATTATGACTAGCACGGCCCCACAGCCTGCCGCCTGTTAAGGTGCCAGCTATGTGCCCCTCTGATCCAATGGTACCGCAGTTCACCCCACCCTCGTCTGACCACGGAGGCAGTTATTCACCTTTGTACCAACATACCATAAAGCTGTCTCTTACTACATCTAACACGGTAGAATGATAAAGATACCCTAACCCGTGCCCCCTGATAAGACACCTGGACTCAAGATACTGGGTCCTTTGTACCAGCAGTTTTATGATGCTGTATTAAGGATGCCCAGAGTTATATACTGTTCCTCTCTGTCTCTTTTATGGTATTAGATTAACGAGTTGTAGGATTTACAGGTTAAATTGACATAGAAATTAGTGATGAATGTGTATGCGTAGCCACAAGGGCAAAATGTTAGCGCAGCAGCAATGTATTCTCATGGACAGCTTGTGAGCTGATACTCCACCCCGATGAGCCCAGCTGACCCAAGCACCCAGCGATGCCACCACGTGGATCTCCACCAATCATGGCTCGTCGTATCTAAAATGTACATATTTGCTAGTCTTCATCACCCAATCTCTGCGATTATGTGCCCCCTATAGCTATCTAATTCATCACATATTTTTGTAATAAATATGACTGTCTTTGCTATTGTCAGATAGAGCGCTCTCAGAGTTTGCAGACTCCTTTGCATGCCCTATATTGATTTAGATAAAGCCTTTTATATCTCACCCGCCCTTGGTCTTGGTCTCATTCCCTGCTGGGGTGTGTCCATTATTGCCTCTCATTGTAGAGTTTAACTCTGATTGCATTGAATCCCTTTATAGTAGTGTTAATTGTCTGCAGCAATTCCCATATGGTTATCTGAAGCCATTTGGTATTTGCTCCAACCTGGATTATTGGCATGAAGATCAACGTGAACACTGAAGAAGTCTGGCTGAAAAGTCTATGTTCATATGGGATAGTCAAAAGTTTCTATTGACTTGGCTGAAAAGTAGTTCTCTCTCTTTATCCTCTTTATCAGCTCCACAGATCTCGTCTTCCTCAGGTGAGCATCTGCTTTTGGAAAACTGTCGAGATTCAGATCACTCTTTGGAATCACTAATGCTGGAACATGGACATTCACCAACATTCCCCAGTCTTTAGGTAGCCTTATGTATGCCTTGGATCCACAAGCCCAATAATGATCCATGTTTACTGCTGTTCCATGCATCATTCCTAATGTATCAAAGATATAATAGCATTTCTGATTTTCTCCAACTCTTCTTGTACCATAACTTCTGAAGCACAGCTTTGAACTTTCCAAATGCACTATCTGTAAGGGTCCTCCTCTGTCTTCGACCCATGTCAGTAGTTTAGAAAGTCTTGGCCATAACGGTTTACACTGCTCCTGTGCATTCAAAATAGTCGATTCAGGACGATTAGTTACCATCCAGGCTCTGCAGATCACCACTCCCTTTTCCCATCCATCTGGTGATAACACTGATCCCCAGATCTGCATTTGACCTCTGTTCTCCCAAATTCGAATATCGTCTCCCGATTTTCCTGTGGTCTCCAGTTTTTTATTCACTTCCCGTCTGATTTCAGCTCCTTGTACTCCAAGTTTTTTGTATCTGATCACATGATTCCTCGTCTTGGCATTGTTTTTTGTTTTTATATTTTGAATATAATCATCTTCATCTGTATCTGCCATTCAGTCACCCATTTTAGAGAAGCATCACGACCCATGAACTGGCCTCTGTTTTTGCAAAGTGCTACGTGTGAAAGACAATGTGCTGTTTGGACATCTGTTTCAACAGCAAAGAAGATTTTCGACTTCCCCATGCTGTATGGCAGGAGTGCACATACAAAGCATTCCTCCTTTGAAGTACTTCTCCCAACTTCCTTCATGTATTGGTACCATATATTATTTCCCAGTGCTGTCCAAGTAATAATTTAATTCATAATTATCTTCCTCTGTGCTTCTTTTAGGTCTCATTATTTTCATGTGAGCTTCCATAATCATATCATGAAGTGAACCAACATAGCTTCTTCTTTGTGGATTAGACATATGCGCATCTATCAGTGGACGGGCTACACCTACATGTGCTCCTTGAGTCGAAGAAAGTCCAGAAAGTCTCATCTGCTCAGCAGCCCATTTAGGCATGAAAATGTCTCACATAATCTCCATCTGGGAACTGCTTTTGGGTCAATTGTCACTGGACCAGGTGTATTTGCATATATTACTTGTGTAGGGTCACCCTCTAACAACCCATTGTCATGCCTGTCTTGCCAAGCCTGTCTCTCGTGTCCAAAAATAAGTTCTAAGACACTCTTTGCATGTGAACGATTGTTAGTGACATCCATCTCGAGCTCAGGCAATTTGCCATCTTTCTTTGGAACAGGAATGATTACTTAGGGTATAGGCTGCCTAGTAGTTGCCACATGTACATTTTCCTTCTGCTCAGGAGCATGCACAGGAGTCTTAGCTCCATTTGCACCAATGTAGAATGCAGTTCGTACAGTCAATGAAAGCAGTATGAGTATAAACACAATGCAAGTGTAGATAACACAAAGATATGTCACGCTACAACATTTACTTCTTGGACAACGTGAGCGTCTCTCTTCATGCGGTAATATTATATTGCTACTAAGATTCCCCATCTTGATTACCTGAGGGAGGAAAAAAACTCAAACTTTAATACATCAGCATTGTGAACTGCTTCTGGAAGCTGCTGTCGTGACCCAGCAATTTGTCCTTGATCAGTTGTCTGCTTACTGGATGACAAAAACAACTTTCTCTGTATCTCTGCAACCAGTCTTTCACCAGCCGAACTGTAGATGCCTCTTTAGTATGAAGAAAAACGACCTCAGTAAGTCTAAACAAGCTCACTGACATAGATTATCTCCCAATATATGCCTCGAATCTGCTTAAACCCAGACGAAATGTCGAATTTTTTTCAGCATGAATCAAGTGTCTGTTTTCATCAGCAACCTTTCGATCTATCCCTCAAAGGAAAGTTTCTACACCGACCTGTGATTTCACTCACAATAAATGCTCACTTGGATGATAATGCCTTCCAAGATTACATTCAGATTTGCAGTGTTTCCTGGATCCCTTAGGAAGGTGAGCACATCAGTGTGCCTTCCAACAAGATGTGGGTACTCCTCAATCAGACGAAAGAACACCACACTGACTAGTCTATGAGCTGCATCATTTGATAGGGGCATTTGAACTCTCCTCGCTGTACTCAGGTAGCTGCAAGAATTGTTCAATGATGACTATAACTGGGCCATTCTTAGGATCTCTCAAGAAAGCTGGTATGCGAGTAGTTCTCCCCACCAACGAAGGGAAAGAGCACACCACCAACTCGAAATAAGTAAGAACGTGCCTAGAAAGGTCATCCTTGGGTAACACCATAGGTAAATCCAAACAGGAACTCAGTGTTAAACGAATCTGGGTACTGTATCATCTTCCAATTGCTGTATCCACGATCAGAATCTGGCATAATCCTCTTCTTATCAAGGCTTAAGCATGCCTCAGTCCAAAGTCAACAAGCTACTGTGGCTTTACGAATACAGATCTTCCATTTACCCTGCAACTGATATGCAGAGAGTGTTCGAATTAGCTTTCCTTAACCCTTTTATGAATGGCTTAAAAGGGGTGCCCAGAACCAAGCCACAGTCCAATCAACTCTTTGCTTTTCTACTTGTCAGCCTCTGCGTCCTTCCTCCTCGTCATAGATCTTGTCTGCACGTGTTGTGGTTCTTCCCCAATGCTTGTACTTGCTTCATGTAGGGGTGCGGGCAGAGGAATTTCTCCAGAATAAATCTTAACGTCCCCAAGGAAAATCCAAGCACGCCTGCCCTGTACTTTGACAGCAGACGGTGTGACGTCTTCCACAATGAATGGACCATTAAAACCAGGTTCATCCCACTTTTTCCTTATGTGGTTGCGGACTAAGACTGCATCTCCGGGGAAAAGTTCGGGACACAACGTTTTTGAGATTGGTCTGTCGAAGCATCTGTACTGCACTACACGTGTGTCGCTGCAGTTGTTCTGAAATGACAAAAATACTGGAAGTCATAAAGTTCAAATAATCATGAAATTCCATTCCTAACAGTTCTGCAGTTGGCTGAGCATCACTTCTAGCTCTAGATGAAGGCATTAGGGGAGTCCTCATTTGTCTCCCCATCACTATTTCGTGGGGTGTGAGATGGTGGTTAGAACCCGGTTGGTTCCTTAAAGCATATAATGCCAGTGGTAGGCAATGCAACCACCCTTTCTTCAAGGTAAGCTTCAACTTGGCTATTCTTTCTGTAAGCAAGCCATTGAGCCTCTAACAGGTCCCATTTCCTTGCGGATGATAAGCCGAATAAAATTTGTGCTTCATACCAAGCAACGAGCTGATCTGTTCAAATACCTGATTCACAAAATGAGGACCATTATCTGACCTCATAACTTCACATACTCCCCATCTAGGAAATACTTCCCGCACTAAGAATTTTGCTGCACAGATGGAATATGGGTGTGTACATGGACCTGCTTCCATCCATCTTGAGAAAGGACACACCACTACGATCAGGTATCTATATCCATTACATACTTGTATCATGTCAACATAGTCGATATGCAAGGATGAAAAGGGCCATTAGGTCTCAGAATGACTCCCCTAACTGTGCGCAGTGTATGCCAAGCAGTGAATTGTTGACGCACAATACAGTTCACCACAAAGAATGTAACATGTTCTTCTAAATTGGGCACAAACCAATCCTCAGCAATAGTTGTGTCGAGATTCTCCCTAGTTGCATGCACGGGGTAGTGTAGCTGTTCCAGCGCCATGCTTAATAAGGCTATAGACATCACCGGTTTACCAGTGCTGTCCTGTCACCACAATGCTTCAGAGGGGTTTAAAGAACACCCTCTTCGCGTCCACAAATTCTTTTCCTCTTGAGGTGCTTCCCCCTAGACCTCCACTAACTGCATTTTTGACAAGCGCCAGGACAGTGTCCACCCAGGTCTCCTGTGCATGCGAACCCTGCATGCCTGTGCCCCTGACTTCATGACCATGACAGCACTTCCCCTCAAGGCCCCTCTCAAGGTTGGTTCTCCTCCCGGTCCTGGTTTGGTGGGATTATTGCGATGGAACTGTCTGATTAAACGCAGAGCATAGATGTGTTCACTGGGTTCCCAAGTTTGGTCTTGAGGTCCGTAACCTTTCCAGTCAATTAGGTAATACAATTTTGATCGAACCACCTTGGAGTCCAGGATGGATTTGATTTCATATTCTGGTTCTCTATCTATTACTTCGGGCTCTGGCGAACAACTAAGCCGTGTATTGGACTTCATTGGTTTGTGGAGAGAGACTTGAAATACGGGGTGAATTTTCATGTGAGATGGTAACTCCAATTTCATGGTGACAGGATTGATTATGGACTTTATAGTATAGGGGCCCAGGTATCTTGGGCGGAAAGCTCTTGGCCCCTTCAGGGGAATATATTTGGATGCTAACCACACTTTTTCTCCAATCTGGTAGGTGGGAGCTTCCTTCTGATGTTGATCAGCAAACAGTTTTTGTCTTTCCTTAGCCTTGGTCAGATGCTCTGTCGCCTCCTTAAGAACCTGAGTGATGGTTTTATGCAAGTTTTTTATGGCTGGCATTTCCAAGGTATTGGATGGATTAAATACTGATGTCCTCAGATGTATTCCGTGCACAGTGTAGAATGGAGTTTGCCTGTGCTTGTGTGAACTGAGTTGTTGTATGAATACTCAGCTATCCAGAGTATATTTTTCCAAGAATCCTCTGACTGTTGCAACATACAGCTGAGATATTGCTCTTAAGTTTGGTTGGTTTGTTCAGTTTACCCATCAGTTTTAGGGTGATGGCTTGTGGACAACCGGAGATCGATTTTGGCAATCGTACAACACTTTCTCCAAAAGGCAGAAACAAATTGCATTCCGCAATCAGATACTAATATTGATAGAAATCCATGCAATCGAACAATTTGCTCTAGGAACACAGAAGCGAGAGTTGACGCAGTTGGGAGTCCCTTCAGAGGGATGAAACGGACCATTTTGGAGAATAAATCCACAACGACAAATATGGTGTTGTATCCATTGCAAGATGGAAGATCTGTGATGAAGTCCATCGACAGGGTATGCCAAGGTGCTGGCGGTACTGTTAGGGGATGTAGTAAGCCAGCAGGGTTCTGTTTCTGAGACTTGTGCTGTGCACAGACACCGCAGGTTTCAATAAAGTGGGCAATGTCTTTTTGCCAGGTTGGCCACCAGTAGTTTTGTTTTACCTTAGCCTGATTTTTGGCTATTCCTGGGTGCCCTTCCACTAATGAATTGTGGTAATTTGTGATGATTTGCTTTTGCAGTTCTTGGACATATAATCGTCCTTGGAAATATGGTAGACTGTCTTCGATGGTGTACTGGTCACCTTTTAACAGCCTTTCCTGTTGTGTTGATTGATCCATCGGGGATTGCAAACTGGTTCTTTGGTCATCCACACATGTGGTGGCAGCTATTCTGGTTTGAATCCTTTACTCAGGAATTATGGACACTGGGTCAGATGCTGTAAAAGCCTCTTTTTCTCTACTAATGCGTGATAGAGCATCTGCTTTCCCATTGCGTACTCCAGGTCGATAAGTGATAATAAAATTGTATTCTGCGAAAAAGAGAGCCCAACTAAGTTGATGCGAGGATTGTGCTTTGCTGGTTTTTAAGTATTGCAAGTAATGGTGGTCTGTGATGACAGTGACCGTATGTCTCGCCCCAAGAAGGTAATGTCTCCAGGCCTGGAATGCTGCTTTAATCGCCAGTAATTCCTTATCTGTGATTGCGTAGTTCAACTCGGGGGCTGGAAATTTGCAGGGCCAGAATGTGCAGGGTGTAGTTGTCCTGTTTTAGGTATAAACCGATGGTAAAAGTTGGCGAATCTGAGCATGCTTTGCACTCCTTTCGAGGATGTTGGTGAGGGCCATTGGAGAATTGCATCCACCTTTCTTGTATCCATATGTACGCCTTGTGGTGTGAGCATGAAACCGAGAAGCTCGACCTCGGTTACATGGAAAAAAAAATGTTCCAACTTGGCATACAACTGGTGTTGTCAAAGCTTCTCTAAGACTGCCCAGACATGGCCTACATGTTCTTCCATGGGATTTCAGTAGATAAGAATATCGTTAATGTAAACAAGAGTGCAAACGTCCCGTAGTTCACAGAGTACATCATTCATAAAGAATTGGAATGCTGCGGGGGCATTGCATAGCCCGAAAGCCATGACGTGGTATTCAAGGAGGCCGTACTTCATGTGGAAGGCCGTTTTCCACTTGCCTCCCTCTTTTACTCTCACAAGATGGTATGCTCCTCTTAAATCCAGTTTTGTGTAGATTTGAGCATGTTTCACTTGGTCCAGGAGCTCTGGTATAAGTGGTAAAGGATATCGATTTTTTACTGTGATCTGATTGATGGCTCTATAGTCAATGCAAGTTCTTAAGTCCCCCTCCTTTTTAGGCAGAAAGAATAAGGGCGAGGAGGCAGGTGACTTGGATGGGCGAATGAAACCGTTTGCCAGGTACTGATACAGGTAAGTTCTAAGATGCTGGTTTTCCTCTTCTGTCAGAGCATAAATTCGGCTGCAAGGGATCTGGGCTCTGGGTATAAGATCTATTTGACAATCGTAGGGTCTGTGGAGGGGCAGAACGTTGGCTTGCTCTTTTTTGAAGACATCCTGGTAATCTTGGTATTCAAGCAGTAAGGAGCTGATGAGGCCCAACACGATTCCTTTCTTCGGTTTCAGATTGGTGTCATCGTTTTTGTAACATGTGTCGGCACAATCATGAGGAAATGTCAGAACTCGTTTTCGCCAGTCGATCCTAGGATTTCGGGTCTCCAGCCAGGGCATTCCCAATATCATCTGGAACTGAGGAGCACCAATGAGATCGAAAGTAATGTCCGCTTGGTGCCCGTCCTGACACAGAAGCTTGACTTTCTCAGTGTATTATTTCACCGGGCCGGATGATAGCTGAGAACCATCCACAGCAGTGACGTTTTCCGATTTCTGCTTCTGTCGGAGAGGAAGGTCTATTCGGAGAGCCAAATCTTGGTCAATGTAGTTACCCACTGCTCCACAATCAATATATGTCTCCAAGGCATGTATTTTGATGGTTGCTTGTGATTCACCAAAAGCACTGGAAGGACTAGATGTGAGGTCTGTACGGATTCCTTTTTCATGCTCGACAAGCAGACTCTTACACTTGCCGGGCATTGCCGTTTCCCGAGTTCTGTTCTTCTTCTTGATCAGTTTTGTCTGTTGCCCCAACCGTTTTCTTGGGTGGTTTTACCAGGCAGTCACAGAGGAAGTGACCTACTTGCCCACAATATAAGCAAAGCTGTTGTTGTCTTCTTTTTCCCTTTCTGCTTTGGTAAGGGGACTTCGTAATCCACCAATTTGCATTGGCTCAGACTGTTCATGTGGTTAAGTCTGATTCTCACAAGGTCGTATGTAAACTGAGAGTCCCTCTGATCTCGCTCGATCCATTTTCGGATTCTGCAACCTATGATCGAGTTGTACTGTCAAGTCTATGTAGTCCGCGCACCTCTCAGGGGGATTCACCACTTGCGCCAACACATCCTTAAATTCTCCACGTAACCTTTGGTAAAAGAGTGTAGTCCTTTTCTCTTCTGGCAAGTTGGTCTTGTAAAAGCACAAAGAGAATATCGAGGGTGAGTACCCCAAAAGGAAATACACCAAACACGGGCTTACAAAGATACACAGATCTTTATTCTACAACTGAACAGTTTTCAAAAGAACAAAGTATCAGATAGCTATCTGGCCCTCAGTACATCACACCGAATACCAGCCCTGTCGGTGTGAGAAGTGAGTGGGGCTGTACATCAGAACACTCACTCTTTTTATACAATTTTCTAACATGATGTCCAGCCCATCTACAGGTTAATCATTCCTCGGGCTAGGAGTTCGTGCCGCGTTCACTTCTAATTTATTCACCTCTATGCATATGGATTATTCCTAGTTTATACACAAATAAGTCACAATGGCAACAGTGTACCGTTGGATCTAACATTAAGCCTTCGTACATGTTTTATACAATGCAGTTCAACAAGTGTTCACATTCAGTATTTAAACAACATTGTGCTTAATATATGCTCGCAGATCAGTTTCGTTGGCACAGGTAATCCTCGATCTACAGGTCAACGAAGGACAAGGGCCCTCATTACGACCCTGGCGGAAATCGCGGTGCTAAATGCACCGCGGAGCACGGCGGAAAGCTGCCGATAGCGCCATGGAGGTTGGCGGATTTTCCGCCCCATTCCGACCTTGGCGGGGCGGTAAATCCCCATTCCCCATTCTACCCTTCCCCATTCCCATTTTTGCCCCATAGGGTATAATGGGAGTGGGGAAGGCGTTAATTGCGCCACCGTAAAATACGGTGGCGTAATTAACAACAAGGTCCCGTAGCGCCATGGATTTCTCCGCCCGGAAAAACCAGGCGGAAAACGTTCCGTGGCGCTACGGGAACTCGTAGTAGGGCGGACGGGTCCGCCGCGAATAACGCTGGCATAAACCCACTCCGCCAGGGTCGTAATGAGGCCCAAGGTGTCATTACATACCCTAACATTTGGCCTGTGGGCAGTTTAGACATTAACTTACATGTAGAGGTCAAGACGGCCATGTTACAAACAGAAGAACACTGTTCACCATTTTAGAACACAGGGTGACTTTGAAGTGAGAATCAAAATTGCGGATGAACCTAAAATGGCGGCTAAATCGATCTAAGATCGGAACTTTTCAACGTGGATTTCTTCGCAGAGCGGCTGGGCCTAGGCCAATATATACAATAAAGGAGGCACGATATGATATCCCATTTAACAAACCTTTCTTTTGGCCTAAGCCAAGCGCTAAACCACTTTTAGTCACTTTACGAGTAACTCCACGTCTCAATGTTCATACATCCTGAATCACTATCGGAGATATCAATTGCCATAAGATCAGACACTAAGATTTCTTTCAGCAACATCCTCCTAACATCGAGCATATACCAGGAAGACATTGTATACAACGACAAAGAAACAACAGAATACCTAAAATAATCAGCAAGACCGAAAGTAGTTTCCATCCCCAAGATCGCAAGAAGTCCCAGAACCAAGCGCTAAGATCCCAGTTTCCCTCGGGAACATCCACTTCTGAATTTAGGACATGCAGATTCTGTATTGCCTTAAAGATAGCTGGGGAGGAATCTGGTATGAAAACACAGCAAGCGGACCCCACCAATTTACATACCCCACCACGCTCAGCCAGGATGACATTTAATGCCATCCGGTTCTGCAGTGGTACTAACCTTATTGCTTTCTGTCCTAACGTCATATTATAAAGTATGTCAGTGGTCCGGTTGATGGTCCTCTCAAGTGCTCTGACTAGTCTCCTGATGTCTTCAGAGTTCATTATTTGCCCCCAAAATGGCACAAAGGATTTAGCTACATCGCCCAGAACTTGTGCTGAAGTGTGACCATTCTCGTCCTGCCGTGGACGAGCCTTTGAAATCTCTACAGTACTTGCAATGAATACCCCGGATCCCTAAATAACAAGGTCCCTGCTAATCCCTGGGTAACCATGGAGATGCTATATTACCGCAAACAAAGTAGACAGGTTCGCCTACATACAAGGGTCTGTCCTCACCAGTCAAATTCACAACTTTGGCCCAACCTTTAAAATCACCCATTAACTGAGTACCATTCCTTTGTATGCAGAAAGAAACTGAATCGGGGCTATGGTTAACAGTGTAGGAAGGTGGCGTGGCATCCTTATTGCCTATAGGAGCCATCTTGAAAGAGATCAAAGATTGAAAAGGATGGGAGAGTCTATCAGAAGGCCTAATATAAGCAACATTAAGCTTACTCCTATTTGCAAAAAGCGAGCATCCCATGGGCGTCAGAACACGTTTTTCGAACTCGTTCAGGTTAGTCCCATCGAAGTTCCCCGAGATGCTATCGTTCCATCGGCCAAAGAATAGTACTCTAAGAGAAGCATAGCAAGCAGTTGTCAAAGGTAAAGGATGAATATACCAACCTAGCCCCTTATCCCTGTGTTGCGGTAAGTGTGAACAGATCCAACAATTAGATTTGTTAAAAATGGCATGTGTAGCATTCATGATGAGTTATAATGTATTGTTGTGATAACTCTGTCTGTGCTGAGAATCTCTAGCAGATGCACAGAGGGCGCTATAGAGCCGTCCAAGATGGCAGCTCACTAGAGAGCTCTGCACCGATCCCGAGAAAGATCCTGGCAAAATAGCTTCATACACCTCTAAATCCCCCTCCAAGCGTCTGGCAGGTACCAGTTTCTACGCCATCCGCCAACATCCTGGTCAGCGCGGCATCGGTGGGAGAAAGGCCGCAACAGCGCTGCACTACGGCAACGTGGTGATCGATCTTCCGGCAACATCCTCACCCAAGTGACCTCCCCCGGTCCCAACCAAAGTGCAGGCTGCGGAGCAAAGTGAACAGCGCTCCAGCCCCCTGGAGGAGGTGCCTGTGGCAGGCCGAGGATCTGCGGCCCTGAGCATAGCGGAGGCAGCTGAGAACCCGCCCCACCTACCTACGACATCGGGCCTCCAGTCGAGAGCCAGACTGGGCACTGCTGTTCGCCTCCGGATCACGGGGCCCTCCAGACACAGGTCTCCGGTCCGAACTGCAGGCTCCCGGGCAGCTAACGGACAGGCCCGGCCCAACCCCTCTGACCCCGTAGGGGAGAGATTCGCTGGAGCCCGTGGTGATCCACAAGCCTCCGACCCCTCAAAATCCCAACGGCCCCAGCCCCGCCTCCAGTGAACTTTCCGCCAACATCGTAGACCGCTGTCAGACAACCCGTGCGGTGAGCACAGGCGAGGGGCCCACACGGCTACTCCAGCCAGGCCCCTCTGGCCCGGCTGAGGAGGAACACTAAAGCCCTCGGCGAGCTACGAACTCTCCAGCTCCTCAAACCCCGGGCCCCACCATCGCTAAACGCTCTGCCAACAGTACCCTTATCACGGCCAATTAATCAAAGGGCACAGCACAGAGCGAAGATTCACCGCTTGGGCCTGTACCACTGCCCAAACACCCTCGGCGGCCGGGGCGGCTCCCCGCCTACCCAACTGAGGAACAGCCTGCAATTCCCGCACATTCACAAAAGCAGCAGGGGGGGAGTGGACTCTAAAATTGGCAACGACAAGCTCCACCAACAGCTGCGATAACTCCACGAAAGCTCCAGCTACCAGCCCAGCAACGGCAGCCACAAGGAAAGCTCCTGTTGTTACTCTGAGACCCAACAGCGGGGCTCGACAACCACTGCCCCACATAAATTTCACTCAAGCCGCCCACTCAATCTTCCGCCGGAATCAGAGCGCATAAGATCAGTTGCGTCCCCAAGACAGCTGAGAGTGCCCTTCTTCAACCAGAGGCGTAACCCCAAACAGCACACACTCATCCGTGCTGAGAGCCGCTTCACTGCCCCTGGACCAACCCAGCAAAGTAAAGAAACCACACCAGTATGGGCAAAACGGACAAATCACAGCGAAAATTAATGTTCGAAACCAGGGCCATAGCCAAAACTCCCAAGCAGACGAACCCAGAAATAGCGCCAACACCAAGCATGGAACAGGAAACTGAATCAACAACCCCCCAGTCTCTCGACATACGAGAAATACTGCTCAAACTCAAAGCAGGCATAGGCAACCTAGATGCCAAAATCGACACCCTCTCATCCAAAGTGGACCAAATACAACATTGCCCAGATAAACATGGTGAAAGGCTGGACACCGTAGAACAAAGGGTCTCCGATCTTGAAGACAACGCCACATCCCTGTCCTCCAAAGTGACATCACTAGAGCACCAAGTAAAAGAAATCGTAGCCAAAAACTGGCTGGTAGGGATTAGAGAGCAACAAAATCCTGCGGAGATGGAAGACTTTGTGGAACAACTATGCAAAGAAATCTTCGGAGCAACTACCTTCTCTCCTCTATTCGTGGTTGAAAGGGCTCATAGGATTCCAACCAATCACCCAATCCTGGGAACGGCACCTCGCCCTATCATCGCCAAACTGCTGAATTTCAGAGACTGTGACCTAATACTCAGGTTAGCCAGAGACAAAGGCGACATTCAATACGATGGCGACAAAGTCCAAATTTTCCCTGATTCCTCACCAGCGGTGAAAGCATCTCGCAGAGCCTTCGGTGGAGTTAAGCGCCGCCTGCGAGAGGAACAAATCCAATACTCAATGCTCTTCCCAGCCAAATTACGCATCTTCCATGCTGAAAAAACACAATTCTTCACGTCACCAGAGGAAGCCAACACCTTTCTAGACAATATTGGATGCCGCCCATTACATGAAATGCCTAGACCACGAAGGAGAGAGAGGAACGGGAGTGATCCACCCTGAAAAAAACTCCACATCCAGCTCGACTTGGGGGATTGGAACATGAGCATTAGTCCGTTATATACACGTTATATACACCTCGGGATAGGTGTTCCTTGGAGGGCATCAGCGCCCCGAGCACAGCACTGTTCACTAAGTTGGGTTATCTTTGGGCGGGTTGGAGGTTGCCCGACAGGGAGGGGAAAAGGGAAGAAGGGACTCAAGTTGGGGGAAGAGTTCCCAGAAGAAACAAGCCAGCAGTTTGAGACTTGCACCGACCAGGGCCAAAACCGGTCCCACCCGATCCCAACCGCGACCAACTACTCTGAATGACAAGCACTCAAGAAAAGCTGCTTTAAGCACCCCAAAAACACCAAACAGAAACAAAGCAGCAGAAACGACGTAGCAACACTAAACAAATTCAAACTAGCCACATGGAACATTAAAGGGGGCAACCAGCCTTCCAAAACAAGGAAGTTGTTACACTACCTCCGTCGTCATAACGTCGATGTGGCCCTTATCCAAGAGACGCACCTACGACCTAACTCAGAAAACCACTGGGCAAAGACATGGGGTTGCCACAGATACTTCGCCTCGTTCTCATCATACGCAAGAGGAGTCGCCATTCTTATTAATAAAACAACAAATGTCAAGCTAATCCGGACCCAGAACGACTCCGAAGGAAGAACACTGCTCGTCCACGAAACCATAGACGGGGAAGAAATAATCATGATAAACTCCTATCGCCCCAACATAGATGGCTCCAATAACTTCGACTGGGTCCAGACCCACATTGAATCAAACAGGGAAGCCACAATAATATGGGGTGGCGATCTAAATACCCCACTCGATCCACGCATAAACAAAACACACAAGACAACTGCCCCACGCTCCAAGGCGAGTCTACAAATAACCGAAATATGCAAAGCACATGACCTCATTGACATGGAAAAGCAAACACCGTGACTCTCAGGAATTCACTTTTTACTCCTGGGTTCACAAATCCAGCTCGAGACTCGATTACATCTTTGTGTCGGCTCATAGTAGACTTCAATGGGGTGAATGCCAAATTCTCCCCAGGTCCATCTCAGATCATTCAGCGGTCACCTTAGTATGCACAACGTCTCGGAGCACCTTCACCAGACCCCAATGGAGATTCAAGCACAGAGCCCTCCAAGATCAAATCTTTGCCGATGAACTGCGTACTGAACTGAGCACATTTCTAGAGATAAACCAAGGCACAGTAGCGTCACCGGGAACACTCTGGGAGACACTAAAATGTTTCATCAGAGGGGTGTGGCTAGCAAAAGAAAATGGAATCCTAAAGATGTTGAAGAGAGAATTAAACACATGCGAAGATCGCCTCAAAACACTTGAACAAGCAGTACAGTCACAAATACTCCCAGCTCGCTCGCAGCACTTAAGACAGAACTCGAAACCTTCAGAACACTAGCAGAAAGAGAAGCCAAATTCCTAGCAAGTCACCACAAGATCCGTCAGTACGGCGAGGGTCAACAACCCGGGGCACTACTTGCAAGACTGATCACCGCAGAACGAAAACCCACGACAGTCGAAGCAGTGCTGGACACATCGGGAACCCTTGTATACTCTGAAGACGCCATATTAGAAACATTCGGTAAATTTTGGCAAAATCTATATAACTTCAATTATTCCAGGGATGCTACCGAAATAACACAATACCTAAACACAACCGAACTATATTGGATGAGTGCCGAGTTACGTGAGCCATTGAACGCACCCATCACTACGGAAGAGATCCAAGAAGTCATCAAGGAATTACCGAGCACCAAAGCCCCAGGACCTGATGGCCTAACAGGTGAATTTTACAAATTCTTCGCAGATATCGTAGCCCCGCTCCTACTCCACGTCTACGAAGAAGCCATAGCAAAAGACCAGCTACCACCAACACTCTATATGGCGAATATCATTCTCCTACACAAAACAGGTAAATCCAAGGAAGATTGCGCCTCCTACAGGCCCATATCGTTAATAAACTTTGATAACAAAATCTTTGCAAAAATCCTGACTGGGAGGTTGATTCCACTCATGCCCGCAATGGTGCTGGCGGATCAAGCTGGATTCCTTCCAGGTAGAAACACATCATTTGGCCTCAGAAGAATGTTCAGAGCAATGGAGGCCCTTAACCCAGAAAACCAAGCGGTAGCAGTGCTTCTCGACGCCGAGAAAGCATTCGACTCTGTGGAATGGCCCTTTCTATTTGCAATATTAGAATGAATGGGCCTCGGCAAGCGATTTATCCAAATGATAGGCCTCCTCTACAAACACCCAACATCTAAAATTAAACTTGGAAACAAAAGCTCCTCCGAAATCCTCCTACGCAGAGGGACCAGACAGGGCTGCCCACTGTCAGCATTGCTCTTCGCCCTGGTCATGGAACCCCTAGTGTCCGACCTAAGGCTTTATCACCTGCACAGAGGTCTTGCCTTCGGCCCGCACAAATTGGTGGTTTCACTATATGCCGACAACATAGCACTCTTCCTTCGCGACCCACATGACAAAGTCAACCCAGTGATGCGAGCAGTCCTCAAATTCGGCAACTTCTCAGGACTAAAAATCAATAATTCAAAATCGATAATTTTCCCTCTCAAAGAAACAACGAAAGAATTCCAAGACGACTTTGGCTTCCACTGGCAACACTCGAAGGTTCGATATCTAGGGATACTTATGTCCAGATCCAGCACAGACATCATGCAAGACAACTACAAGACGACACTTGACACCATCCAAGCCAAAGTGAACAGATGGAAAACTCTTCCCCCCACACTTTGGGGCAGAGTGTCCCTAGCGAAAATGGTAATTCTCTCCAAACTACTCTATCTCTTCACAAATATTCCTCTACTACTCACGCAAAAATTCTTACAACGAATCAAGTCCATTCTTCTCGACCTAGTCTGGGCGGGCAGGGTTGCCCGAGTAGCTCATAGCATAATGATCCTGCCCATAACGCAAGGCGGACTGGCTTTACCCGATATAGAGGGCTACTACTGGGCAGCACAAGCCCAGTACCTGAGCCACTGGTACGCAACACACTCCATCCGGCCACACGTGCAAATTGAGAGAGCTCTAGCAACGCCCTATCTACTTCGTGCAGTCATATTCAACCACCACCGACACCCTCAATACCGATGAAAACAATGGTCACGACGCACACGATATGGAAAATGGAAAAAAAATGCTAAAAGAAATGGAATCCAAACCAGATACTCTCCCCTCCTTCCGGTGAGAAGCATTCCAGGGATACCAATAACATCAGAAAAAGTGTTCCAGCTATGAAACAAGAAATTGCAAATCCCCTCACTGGGTGACCTGTTTCCAAACGGGACGTTCCTGTCGATCCCAGAAGCCCGCGACAAAGGAGGCGACAACGCCCTGGACGTCTTCATGTACTACCGAACCCAACACGCCATGCAAACCAACATTGCTACATTCCCACTCCAACCCCCGACATGGCCACTGCTCCACGGAGTGATACAGGCCCAAGGTGACGGCCGACTGGTGTCGAATATCTATAAAACCCTGTTAACTGAAAAACTCACATGCTGCTCAAAAGCTCGAACAAGGTGGGAGAGAGCTCTGAACATTACAATACCTGATGAAGACTGGTCATACATACTTCAACTCACAAAGAAAGTGGCATTAAACACAAGGTACAAACAAATTCACTTCAACTTTGTCCATCAGGTCTACCACACTCCAGCAAAACTTCACACCCAAAGGACGACAATATCCGCCTCCTGCTCTCGCTGCGGGCACTTGGAAGCCGACTTTGTCCACCTGGCATGGTCCTGCCCCGAAATAGGAGCGTTCTGGCCAGCGGTCCTAGGGGAAATATCAGCAATAATCGGAGTGCAACTGGATCCCGACCCAACACTGACGATGTTGGGCTTAACCAACCAATTACCAGAATATACCAGAAAACTGGCAAACCTACTCCTTGTCCTGGCACGCAGACGAATAGCTTGTAACTGGGGCAGAGGACCCCCACCCAAACTGAAGCAGTGGCTACAGGATATCACCTACTGTCAAGATGTCCAAATGAACTACATACGGACTCTGCCCCTCCACGCACGTCCTCCAGATATCTGGGGCCTCTACATAGCATACCTGTTAGATGCAGACGACGACACGATCTCACAGTCTCCACCACCAATACAAAACCAACACGAACAACCGGAAACCTCAACAGCAGCCACGAGTGCCAAATAACGACGACAATTGAACTGATAAGAAACAGTGCTAAATATCAAGTGCGGGACCAAATCGAGGGGGGGAGCGGGGGTCAGGGGTCACGTTGACCGATGCACGGTCTTGTAATGTCATATTATATAATTGTTGAAAAACCAATAAAGAAAGTTACACAAAAAAAAAGAGTATGCAGATGCACGAAAGGAGTAGGAACAGTAGGTACATTTTCAGTAGGTAACAAATTCTCAAACGGATGTACTTCTTCTAGATACCAGAAACCTAAGACAATGACTATTGTGAAACCGATTAATATTATCACAAGACAGCAATACATTTTCGGGGCCCATACATTGGTTTGTCCATTTTTGCAGCTGGTCACACATTTTCTTATCTGTTCTGTGCATGCGGGAGCGGTTGCAGGCATTGTATTCTTCAAACAAAAGAACCAATGTTATTTTCTGGCGACCTCCAGGCCGAGTGTTTTCTTAGTCCTTCCACAAACCCTAGCCAACAGAATCCCCTTATGTACAAATGATCGGGCAAAAAAGACAAGCCATTCGATGATTTTCCTTGATGGCACAGCCAAACCGTGCAGTAAGTCTATTTCCTCGGACGCAGATCGTACCTTGTGGTGCCTGGTACTGAGTGATCTGTGAACAACGTGTCGTCACTTCCCACTGGAAGTGGCGAATGAACGGAAACAAAGTCCAGAACAACTTCCAGAAACAAAACTGTTGGAGAGAGTGGAGATGAAATGGCTGTTTCTCCAGACCTCACGGGCTCAGGGAGAGTCTCCGATGCACTCTCGATGCTGGTTGCTGCTTCGTGATCATTGGTTACAGCATTGGTGAGGGGTTCTGCATCTTCTGTATCGTGTGGCACTGGGTGTGGAATCCTCTTGGTGTGCGACGCGTGTATCCAATGCTGTGACCGGGACCCTCATACCGTACAGGTAAAGCCTCTCGCACCTGGTGATAAATCAAATACAGATTTTTAGTTAACTGGCCACAATAGTCAGAGAGAAGTACATTTTCGACGTCTCGTAAAGAACGAGACTTCGGAACATTCAAAATATTAGCTGGCCTACCCATAACCACCTCAAAGGGAGAGAGCATAGTCTTAGTTTGAGGGGTTGTTCTCATAGATAACAACACTATCGGTAAGGCGTCCGGCCATTTTAGTTTGGTGCCGGCACATGTCCTAGCAAGCTTATTCTTGATGATGCCGTTGTGTCTTTCTACTAGTCCAGCACTCTGAGCATGTCTAGCCGAATGGAACCGCTTATCGATTTGTAATCCTGCGCATATCTGCAGAATTACAGCAGTGATAAAATGTGGACCATTATCCGACCAGATGACTCTCGGCAAACCAAATCTTGGAAAATATTCCTTTAACATAGTCTTTGTCGTGGTCATAGCTGTGGCATCTTTGACAGGATAGGCTTCAACCCATTTGCTAAAAGCACAGATGATGACTAATACATACTTGAAATTGTTGCAATGCTCCATCTCAATAAAATCAAAACGAATAACCTCGAAGGGGACAGAAGGTGGACCAAAACTACCCCTAGGAGTTGATGTGCCCTTTCCCACATTATGCTGCAAACAAATCATGCACCCCTGAATGAAGCGTTCAGCTACTTTAGGGATTTTGTTATTTACCCACACATTTTGCAACATTTTATTGATTTTACGAGCACATATATGGGTGGGACCATGAGCCATAACAACCATCATCATAATATATGCGTCAGGCAGTAACCACTTCCCTTCAACATTGTCCAGCCAACACCCATCATCATCCAGTTTCCCCAAACCCTCAGCCCACTTCTTAGCTTCTTCTAATGTGGCATCGGCTTGGATATCCCTTACAGAATCAATATCCTCATCCAAAGTACAGGCATTTGTGGCTTCCCTTAAAGTATACATTTCTGAAGAGAGATCATTGGCAGTCTGTTTGGCTATCTGGTCAGCAAAAGCGTTCCCTTTTCCTACATGATCTATGATCTTCTGATGCGCTGCACATTTTATGATAGCTAGCTGAGTAGGGAGTGCAAGCACTGAAAGTAACCGTACTATCAAGAAGCCATGTTGAATTTTTGTACCATGTGAAGTCAAGAAACCTCTTTCTGCCCAAAGTCTACCGAAGTTGTGAACCACCCCAAAGGCGTACTGACTGTCAGTATATATGTTTACTGTAAGCCCTTCGGAAAGTTCACAAGCTCGGGTCAATGCTATAATCACTGCGGCCTGCGTGGAGTTATGCGTGATTCTCTTGGTTTCCACGACCGTGCTCAATGTAGTAATTGCATAAGCAGCTGTAGATGTACCATCCAGAGGTTTGAAGCAGGAGCCATCGCAAAACAGCTCCCCTTGTGGATTGTTCAAAGGAGTATCTTTCAGATCGTTTCTACCCTTTGGCCCTCATTACAACTGAGGTGCTAAGTGCACCAACTTTACCACCATGGTGTAAACTACGTTTACACCATGGTGGATGGCGGATTTACCGCCCTATTACAAGGTGAGTGGGGCGGTAAATCCCCATTTCCCATTTTCCCTTCCCCATTCCCATTTTTGCCCCATAGGGCATAATGGGAGTGGGGAAGGCGCTAATTACGGCACCGTAAATTACGGTGCCGTAATTAGCACCAAGGTGCCTTAGCACCATGGAACTTAACGCCTGCAAAAAGCAGGCGTTAAGGTGGGAATCAGGCGTTAAGGGTTAACGGTGGCGTTAACCCTTAACGCCTGAGTTGTAATGAGGGCCTTTGTCTCTAGTTCGGTAGTGTAAAGGCAGTCATGTGACTCTTCGTCACTGCAAGCAGTACCTTGCGGGAAAGGTAGAAGTTCAGCCGGATTAAGAACACAACACCTCTTAATTTGTATGTGCGGTGCAAACAATATCAATTCATATCTCGTTAATCGTGCGGAGGTGAGGTGTTGCGTTTGTGTTCTATTCAGTAGAACATCTACAGAGTGAGGTACCATCAGGGTTAAAGCATGGCCTAGGACCATTCCCTCGCTCTGTTTTACAGACGCAGCAGCAGCAGTGACAGCTCGCAAACATCTTGGCAAAGCGCATGCTACAGGATCAAGAGTGGAAGAAAAGTAGCCGCATGGCCTATTCTTCCCTCCATGTTCCTGCGTTAATACAGCCAAAGCACATCCATCACATTCATGCACATACAACACAAAGGCCTTTTCATAGTTTGGTGTGCCCAAAACTTGTGCCGAGCACAATGCAGTCTTGAGCAAATCAAATGCTTGCTGGTGTTCCAAGTTCCATGGTAATGGCAAAGAAATGCCCTTCTTCGTCAAAGCCAACATTGGTTTAATCACTAGGGAAAAATTGGGGATCCACTGCCTACAGTAAGAAGCCATACCTATCTAGGCTCTAGTTTCCTTCTGCCTATTTGGGACAGACATGCTAGAAATTATTTTTATCCGTTCAGGCGTCAACCTTCTTCCCTCCTTTGACAGGAGATAGCCTAAATAGGCGACCTCCTGACAACAGTATTGACATTTTTTAAGCAAAGCTTTATGTCCATGTTTAGCCAAATGAATAAGCAACAACACAGTGCCCTCCTTACAAGCGCTCTCTGAGTCAGCAGCTAAAAGCAAGTCATCAACATATTGAAGCAATGTACAAGTAGAGGGCAACTCAAGGGTATCGAGCTGCTCTTTCAAAGCCCTACTATAGATACTAGGACTTTCCATGTAACCTTGCAGTGCACGGGTAAAGGTAAACGAACGTCCCCTAAAGGTGAACGCCAACAGGTATCTACTGTCTTTGTGTATAGGAATACTAAAGAAAGCATTCTTTAGATCCACAACACCAAATTGAGTAGCTGAAGCCGGGATCATGGTTAATATTGTCGTCACATCAGGCACAATTGGAAATTGTGGAGCAACAATCTTATTGATGGCACGTAGATCAATTATAAAACGAAAAAGAATTGCATTATCGCCTTTCTTGTACACGGGTAAAATCAGACTATTGCACAAACTACCTGTAATTTCCTCAATCACCCCTCGATGCACAAAATCGGAGACAATGCATTTCAAAGCTTGCTCACCATCGACCGAGATCTTATACTGGGGAATATGTGGCAGCTTTACTCCATGTTTCAAGATAATCTTAACAGGTTCAATTTGCAAGACATCGATGTCATTATCATCAATAGCCCACAAACACTCCGGAACATGACTAAATTCCGGCGGCAAAGGTCTGGTCAAGAATTGAGAGGCAGAAAGTTGCTGTGGTGAAATCGTCAAATGCACTCCATCAGAAGAACAATGAATTACCGCATTCAATTCCTTCAACAGATTCAACCCCAACAAATTCTCTCCACAATTTGTAGTCAAAAGGAATGGACAATGGTCTGAAAATGGACCCAAGGTAATCGGTACTGGCAAAGAAACCGTACAGACAACTGGGGTGACAGAAAACCCTAGAGAAACGTTGGTTTGCCCTGACAGTGGAATGTTTAGAACCTGTGAATGGTCAATGGAACACTTCTGTGCCCCTGTATCTATCAAGAATAGATGTTTCCTATTTTCCACTAACATCTCAACGTAGGGACCTTTCTGATTAACGGGAATAGGCATTGGTTCCAAACCCTGTTTCGGGCAATCCTAGCGAAACAGAATGTCATCAAGGAAGTTCTTCAGAGAGGTAAGCAGCAGAAAGATGATCAAAAATGTTTCTATTATCCACACTCGATGCCTGATTGTCCTGCGAAAAAGGTTGCTGTGAATCCTGTGAAAACTGACCTCTACCAGGACCCCCTACACCTGGGCGACCTCTGGATCATCTACCCATATTTCCGAATGTGTTATTTGGCCTCTGCTGGAGGATCGGGCATTGTGCACGCCAATGGCCCTCATGTCTACAATAAGCACACTGGTTAATGTTTACAGGACCCAAGGGCGTATTTCCCTGCGGAATGTACTGACCTCTAAATTGCGAATTACCCCCTCTAGGGCCTCTAACAATTTGCTGCAATAGTGCTTTCGTCTTTAAGTCTCCTTTTCTCTTTTCAACTCTTTCTTTTTCGTTATTGACACGATTCTCATAGTACTGAGCCATGTGCAATACTTCTGACTGAGACTTCGCTTGCCAAGCGCTCTCGGAGGACATAATTTGCGACTGGATGTCAGGCAGCAATCCACGCACAAATTTGTCCACGAATAATCTTTTCCCAGACTCTGTGCCTTAATCTTGTCCACTGAAATCTGAAAATACCTGTTCGAAACAATTAAAGAACTCGGTAGCATCCTCAGACTTCCCTTGGACACAGGCAGTAAGCTTGTCCTAAATAATTCTCTTTTCAGGAATTATAGTTTTCAATTTCATAACTATTCTGTCAGGCAAAGTTAGTGTTACCTGAGGCGGTCTTTCGCCAGCTGCCCTTTCTCCATCGAGTCTAACCATGTTAGTCCATGTATCTCCTAGCCCTGGTACATCATCTACAGTTCTAATCTGTTTCCACAAGTCGACAGGCAAGAGTACGGAAATAACAAATCAATATCACTTAAGGTGAATACCGATGATTGCAAGACAGACTCTATTTCTTTGTAGAACCCTGTCGGATTCTTCCTAATGTCGGGAATAGATTGTTTAATGGTGTTCACTTACTGTCTTGAGAACGGGATGTGAACAAACTGCGACACATAATGTGCAGGAATTTCATAGGCTTGTGCACCCATTCTGGCATCCGCTGGAACCTCGACTTTTGGGACAAATGTCGGAGGGACCTCTCTCATAGGCAACTGAGAAGTAGGCAACTCCAAACGCTTACTAAGCAACAGAGCCAAATCGAGCGCTAAAGCAGCTGAAGAAGTGGCAAACGAAAAAGCCCTCTTCTAAATACTCAATAACTCTGCGGGACAACAAATCTTCTTTACACACTCATCCTGTAGGTACTCTACCATTACCTGTATCACTTTCCTCTGTATTTCTGGCGTATACTGACTATAAGTATCATATACTTCTACGGGAGTTATCGACATGTCTGAGATCCATCTAATCGGATCTTTCGTACAAATTCGTGTTTCCTCAGTTATCGATTTCCAACAAGGAAGGAACCGTTTCTGTACAAACATCACGTCCAAGCTATCACCATCTTCATCTTCATTTCGTAACCTTTCCACCTCCCTTCTATACTCAAGAATCATCTCAACATGCTCTAGCACCTTCTCCACAGTATCTCTAGAGAACGATAAAGTATTCAGATCACTCAATCCTTGTGGGAGATCTATGTCATTCAACCTGTTCCATATTACACATAAATGAATTACTAATCCTTCAATAAAAAAGTTTTTCTCAGGAAAATTGTCTATATTAGAAAGTGTGGCAAAAACATTAGCTTGTTCACCCTTCTCCATGCAATGCTTAGCCCACGCAGTTAACTCACGTTTTTTCTGTGAAGACACAGTATTACGAGTTACAACCCTCGATCCTGCTCCCCGATCTACTGCAAGCGGTGTAGAACCACTTGGAAGAGGGAGAGTAGGCAAGTTTTGAACATCAGGGAACAGAGGTGCTATTACTGGTACAGCAGGCAAAGGTGGAGGAACGAGTGGAGGAGCAACGACAAGAGGAGGAACAACAACTGGAGGAAGAGGAACAGCAGGAGGAACAATAGGAGGAGCAGGAGGAACTTTGGGAGGAGGAATAACAGCAGGGAGAGGAACATACGGAGGTGGCGCAGTGGCACCAGGCTTTTGTTCGTTTAATAGTTTATCAATAAGTTCATCAGAAACATGAAAGTCTTTAGAAGGGTACATTTTCTGAATCCCAAGTGAAAAAGCCCTATCCATATTCCTAACTGACTCAGACTGTTTATTTTGGTCATACAACAACACTTTTTCGGCGTTCGTCATATGACGGGGTGTGTGCTTTTCTCTACTCTTAAGCTGCTTCAAAGCTTCTTTCTTCCAATCCTATAATACATCAAATGCTGCAGGTCTAGCCTTTTTCTTCAATAATATAGATTCTAAGTATTCAATATGAGGGATTTCAAAACTACCATTGATTGGCCACTGAAGTTCAGAAGCATGTCTAGTTTGTCTGTGCCAAATATCATTAAATACTATACTACCAATGCCGTGCTTACAGTACATAGTACACGCCGGCGACCCCTCCATTGGTGCCGGTCGGCCAAATTCCAAAAATTGTCTGTCCTTGCGGAATAATGCCCTAAAGCAGGCAGACAATTTCCCAGGCATATCAGAATACTGGTGTTACCTGGTCAATAATTGAACTCGCGAGTGCAATACGCCAAAACAAATTATCAGGATACTTAAGAATCGGGTCACAACTCACCTGATCAAATCCTAAGGAGGTCTGATAGGATTACAAAGTTTTCTGACAAAGATTTCCTCGTGGTTGGTGATTTCGGCAAATCTGCCCGCCTCGATATATGGTCCCTCGTCAAGATGCCGACTCGGACCGCATGCTCACCATCCAGGGATCGGGTCATGCAGCGCTGCTGAGGTGTCCCTTCTCATCCAAGGAAGGGGCCCCATTTACACTGTCCGATCCCGGTCCGATAGGCGTGTCAACCTTCAACGACCTGGCATCAATCTTGAGGGTCCCTATTCGGGCGTCATCTGTAAAAGCAAAAAGAGATTATCGAGGCTGAGTACCCCAAAAGGAAATACACCAAACACAGGCTTACAAAGATACACAGATCTTTATTCTACAACTGAACAGTTTTCAAAGGAACAAAGTATCAGGTAGCTATCTGGCCCTCAGTACATCACAGCGAATACCAGCCCTGTCGGTGTGAGAAGTGAGTGGGGCTGTACATCAGAACACTCACTATTTTTATACAATTTCCTAACATAATGTCCAGCCATCTACAGGTTAATCATTCCTCGGGCTAGGAGTTAGTGCCGCGTTCACTTCTAATTTATTCACCTCTATGCATATGGATTATTCCTAGTTTATACACAAATAAGTCACAATGGCAACAGTGTACCTTTGGATCTAACATTAAGCCTTCGTACATGTTTTATACAATGCAGTTCAACAAGTGTTCACATTCAGTATTTAAACAACATTGTGCTTAATATATGCTCGCGGATCAGTTTCGTTGGCACAGGTAATCCTCGATCTACAGGTCAACAAAGGACAAGGTGTCATTACATGACCCTAACATTTGGCCTGCGGGCAGTTTAGATATTAACTTACATGTAGAGGTCAAGACGGCCAAGTTACAAACAGAAGAACACTGTCCACCATTTTAGAACACAGGGTGACTTTGAAGTGAGAATCAAAATGTCGGATGAAACTAAAATGGTGGCTAAATTGATCTAAGATCGGAACGTTGCAACGTGGATTTCTTCGCAGAGCAACTGGGCTTAGGCCAATATATACAATAAAGGAGGCACGATATGATATCCCGTTTAACAGTCTGGGCTATGAGACGATTGAAGGTTGCAATATATGTTAATAGATCTTGACTCCCTTGTCTGAGTGAAAACAACTCGTTGTCCAGAGCTTGTCCTTGAGTATGACAGGCAAACAATTTCTCCATCTTGTGTTGGAAATTCCCAAAGTTCCGGAGTAAAGGGTCATCTTTATTTACCAAAGGTATAGACCAGTCCGCCGCACTACCTCCTAAATACGAGAGTACAAATGCCACTTTGGATTGGTCATTAGGAAAGGCTCCTGGTCTGCACAAGAAATGAAGGCGACATTGGTTCATAAATACAGCGAACATCTCTATTTAGAGTCAGTCTGTCTAAAGACAGCTCCTTATACCTCGTACCACATGAGGCTTCCATCGTGTCATACAACTGAGTGTTCTCGAGACAGTCATTTTTTCCCTTCTCTTATGACTCCTTCTGAGCTCTCATTTCATGATATACTATATCGATCGCTTCCCCAATACTCCTCGAGTTAAACTCGTCTTCTAGGTTTGCTCTAGACGGGCCTAGTAATGACTTGTATTCTTGACAAAATTCCTCTACATCCTCCCGTGCTACTTTTGGATTAGGATTTCTTACTTCCTTTCCTAGGTAATCGAGATCCCGTGCTCTCTGCCTTCTTTTAAGTTCCAGATCATCATCAAATTCTCTTTGTTTCCTCGCTTCCTCTCTCACTCTCTCTTCCTCTGTTTTCTTCATATACCTTCTCTCGTTTGCCCTACATATCTCCTCATCCCTTCATCTTTGCAATCTCTTATCCCTTAACTTCTGTTCCTCTGCTTCTATTATTTTTGTTCTAAACTCTCCTGCTCATCGATCACTCTGTCTGTTATCTTGTTTTCTTTGTTTTTCTGTTCTCTCTTGTTTTCTTGACTGCTCTTGTCTTTGTCTATCTTTCCTTTTTGCTCCTTCATCTTTCAATCATTCTTCTCTTTCCTTATCTTTTTTATCTTGCTCGTTTTGATCTTCCCTTTGACTTACGTTCTCTATGCCTTTCCCATCGAGTTTAAGCAAAATCTGACCTCCAATCCATTTGTTCTGTAAGAGCGCTATCTCATCAGTTTTCTCTCTTTCTCCTGTCCATCCCTTTATTTCTCTTCCTATATCTAGAGATGTGCTTGCTAGATTGCTTCTCTCCTTATCGCGTCTCTCCTTGTCCCTCAGAATTTTAGAGATTACATTTTTCTCAGTATTTTTCTCTGGACCCTCGTCACTACTTTGTGTAGGTGACTCATATGCCGGATTACTATATCCCACTGCTGCTTCAAGTGCCCTTAATGGGTATAACCCATCGTCTTTCTTACTCTCGTCTTCTATTTCAGACGGGGCGGGTGGAGCAGAGAGCTCCAATCTCGTTAATCACAATTTTACTTTAATCTTGCTAAAAAAAAACATCTGTTTCAAAAACAATTAATTTATTCTCTCAACTGCATGCTTCTCTATTTATCATAATTTTTTCTTTATCTATGACATCATCATTTTTTCAAAACCACATAAAACAAATAGACAAACTTGACCAGTCACATAAATCTCCTATGATCTTCTCTTTAAGACTCTGTCACGGATGGCACTCTGTTAAGAGTGGCACAGGACACCCAGGAAGGGTTAGGGTGGTTGTGCTGAAGTAAGGTGGACAGATAAGTATGCACACAGTTGAAAGTAAAGAGAACAAAGAGTAGGCAAGTGTAGCAAGGAAATAAGGTACAACAGAATGGATTCCCTCTTGGGGTGTATGCAGATATAGGAAAAGAGTATTCCACGGACCTTAGGAAAAACTCTAGCCTTCTGCACAGTTTGCTATAACAGAGGCCCACGCTGTTTGCTCATGGCTTGGAACAACAGCTATGGGTGTCTGTAACGCAAAAACAAGACAAGGGAAGGGGCAGAGGTTGCCTGACGGAAACCAACAGACAAGCTCTGTACAAAGGGGTCTACAGACAGCACAAGAGTAAACACTAACAGACAAATCCAGGAATAAGGAAGTCGATAAGCAAACTAGCAGAAGGGAATGAAGGGAAAGCCGTATAACAGGATAGGATAGGGATAAAGAACAGAGGGTTGAAAACAAGGATGAAAGCAAGGGAGCAGCAGTCAGGAAACAGGGGGACTGCAATAACTGAAAGTAAATAATGTAGGTAAACTGTTGTGGATAGCAGAGGATGGTAGGATACAAAGTTGAGAGCTCAGAGGAGCAGGAAAGCAATGAGCAAACCCAAAGGAGCAGGGCTGTAAGGAAGGGAACCCAGCGGGAAAGGTCTTAGGGCAGCGGAGTAAAGCAGGCTGCACGGCAAGGAGCCCAGAAGGGATGGGCAGCAAGGAGTGAGCCCAGGGGAGCAGGGCTGCTGACTGTAGAAAGGCTGTAGAGGGCTGCTAGGCTGAGAACCCAGCGGACAAAGGCTGTAGGTAGCAAGCAGCGCAGCGTGATCGGCTGCAAGGTAGGAAGCCCCGAGGACAAGGGCTGTTGGCAGCGGAGAGAAGCAGGCTGCGCGGCAAGGAGCCAGAAGGACCGGGCAGCAAGGAGTAAGCCCAGAGGAGCAGGGCCGATGACTGTAGAAGGCTGCAGAGGACTGTAGAGGCTGCTAGACTGGAAGCCCAGCGGACGAAGGCTGTAGGTTGAAGGCAGCGGAGCGTGATCGGCTGCAAGGCAGGAGCCTGGAAGACAAGGGCGGAAGGTAGCAGCGAAGCGTGATTGGCTGCAAGGCAGGAGCCTGGAAGACAAGGGTGGAAGGTAGCAGCTGAGCGTAATCGGCTGCAAGGCAGAAGCCCGGAAGGGCAAAGGCGGAGGCTGGGAAGCAGCAGAGCGTGATCGGCTGCAAGGCAGGAGCCCAGAAGGGCAAAGGTGGAGGCTGGAAAGCAGCAGAGCATGATCGGCTGCAATGCAGAGAACCCGGCAGGGCACTGGATGCAAAGCAGGAGTAAGGAGGAACCGCATACAAAGATCCGTAGCTCGAAGCAAAAAGGTGCTGGAAGGACTCTTAATGCAAGAGACTGAGCTCCTGCAGGCAGCAGCTTTTATACCGTCCTGCCCAGCACAGAGGCAGGCTAATTGGTTGCACCTGGATCAGCACACCTGCATCCAATCTGCCTCCTCCCTCTCTATTCCTGAGCTGGTGGAAGCAGAGCTGATCCCTAGGGCTTCTGGGGATTGTAGTTCAGATGATGAGAAATAGGAATAGCCAGGAATAGATGGTTATAGCCAAGTGCATTGTGGTAAGTGTAGTTTGTTGGGAAAAATAGAAAAGCACCAAAGTCTCGCAAATGGGAAATAAGGTCCAAGAAGTGAATAGCGGTTAATCCAAGAGTTTTCTGTAGATAAATGAATAACCATTAGTCCATATTGATCACCAATGTATGCGCCCATGGCGCAGGCATGACAGTATGCCCCTCTCCAGGCTCCCTGAAGACAGACCAGCAAGAAGAATGTCTGTCACACCGTGAAAGAGTCTCATACCAAAAAGGCACATCATGAAGCAGCAAAAACTGTTTAAGGTTGCAAGGTGAGAGTCTTGAAGGACGGAAACAGTAACAATGTTCTGAATCATTGAGGTAGATTTCAGAAAAGACAAAGTCTTTGGAGCACAAAACCCAACAGTGTGTTCATGGACAGAGGAACTGTGAAAGACTGCTGCAGGCTCCATGGCAAATCTTGCTTTGAAAGGCAACAGTAAGCTGTTGAAAGGTGGAACCATAGGTACAGCAGAGTTGGTTGCGCTAGGAAGGTTTTCCAAGGCATAAGAAGCAGCAATGGCAAAGTCAAGATTAGCCGCAGAAAATTCAGGAGTCACAGTGGCGGGTTCTCAATGATTTGTAGGAAGTTCAGAAGCCACCGCAGCAGAGAGATCATGAATGGTTGTAGATAGTTCCGATGCTGTAGCAACTGGGAGTGTGGGTGCCATAGAAGAACCAGCGGGCATTGACGCACCTGAGACTGATAGAGTAGAGTCTGGTAGTTTTAGTGCTGCAGAGGCACCAGCAGGAACAACCGGAGCTGTAGTCCTAAAAGAAAAGTTGTTATCTGACTTAGCAACAGGTTCTGTCCTTGCAGGCTGAGAGGAAGGGGGTGCTTCTGCTGCAGAAAGAGTGATGTGAGATGCTGCAACAGTAGCAGATTTAGAAGTATTAGCAGGAGGAGCAGCAGAGATTGGGCTAGCAGACACAGTAACAGGTAGTATGACAGATGTGGGGTCAGGATAGGGTAAGCGTTCTGAAGGCTGATCTTCAAAGTCTGGTGTGCTCAGATTGCTAGGTGGGTCTGAGGTGTTGACTGATGGAAAGGCTGGATTCCAGACAGGTACTGGGTATTGTTCAGAATTTGAATCGTGGTCTGGTGTACAAAAACCCTTAGAAGCAGAGTACACTTCTGATTTGATCATTTCAGAAGAGGCTGTAAGTGTGAGTAAAGGACAGTAGTCAGGGGTAAGAGCAGCACAATCCTTTGACTCAGAAGAATCTCTAATCAGAAGATTACACTTGTGTTGTAATGGCAGTGTGAGTGATTTGGCCCACCGAAGGAGTTCATTCTTTACTGTCTGTACAACAACCTGAGTTACTGTGGCTGGAAAGTGAAAGAGCTGTGTCAGACTTTAGAAGGAATGCATATGCTAAATTTAGGTCTTCCATCTGCTTGGTATAAGTCTGTATCCTTTTCTGCGTGGCAATTCCAGGCCTTATCATGTCGATCTTTAAAGACAGAATATCGGGTGTAGGACATAGTGTCAGAAGGTCTGGAATATTGTGTCCCTTCATAAAACTTTTACTATGTAAATAAACAAAGTCATCATAGAGATCTTCGGTCTGTCTTCTAAGGCGTAGGAGTTGTTCTTGAAGCAGGTATGTACTATTAGCCTGATCTAAAGCTTCAGAATCTGGTGTAGCAGAAAATTCGGTTGTAGCAATAGGAAGACTGACCTTAAGGTTATTATGGTTGGTAGATACTGGGGAAGTATTAAGACAACCGATGGTCAGTATTGGTGTTTTGTACCCAGGACTAGGTGGACTAACCTCAGGATACTTAATGTTGTGTCCTGTCAAATGAGGGTTTCCAGCAGTCTGGGGAGCTTGCCAAGCTGATCTTGAACATATCACTCTAGCAACAGCGTACTCTGGTTTAGAGTCTCCCACAATGAGTGCTATATCCTTAGCTGTAGCAGTGTTAGAAGAATTGTCAGAAGATGCAGGAGTGTTTTTCACTGTTTGGGCTAACAAGATCTGTAAGAATTAATTATCTTGCTGTAGCTTTTCAACAGATAAGGACTGCGGATCATAGTCGCAAATGTCATAATAATTATACATGGAAGAAGGGTCAGCTAGCCAATCAGTGTAGTACCGTGCTTGTAAATCTTTGTTAACTAAGGGGAGACTGTCTTTTAGACTAATGTTTTTGTTTGATGTCTTTAGGGAAACTACAGATTTTTGCAAAGGTTTCTTAACCCGAAAGGAAAGCATCCTTGGTCTGTGTGTGCCTTTCCTGCCTATGGAACAAGAACTTTTTTGCTCTTGCATTTTGTCACGGATGGCACTCTGTTAAGAGTGGCACAGGACACCCAGAAAGGGTTAGGGTGGTTGTGCCGAAGTAAGGTGGACAGATAAGTACGCACACAGCTGAAAGTAAAGAGAACAAAGAGTAGGCAAGTGTAGCAAGGAAATAAGGTACAACAGAATGGATTCCCTCTTGGGGTGTATGCAGATATAGGAAAAGAGTATTCCACAGACCTTAGGAAAAACTCAAGCCTTCTGCACAGTTTGCTATAACAGAGGCTCACGCTGTTTGCTCATGGCTTGGTACAACAGCTATGGGTGTCTGTAATGCAGAAACGAGACAGGGGAAGGGGCAGCGGTTGCCTGACGGAAACCAACAGACAAGCTCTGTACAAAGGGGTCTACAAACAGCACAAGAGAAAACACTAACAGACAAATCCAGGAATAAGGAAGTCGATAAGCAAACTAGCAGAAGGGAATGAAGGGAAAGCCGTATAACAGGATAGGATAGGGATAAAGAACAGAGGGTTGAAAACAAGGAAGAAAGCAAGGGAGCAGCAGTCAGGAAACAGGGGACTGCAATAACTGAAAGTAAATAATGTAGGTAAACTGTTGTGGATAGCAGAGGACGGTAGGATACAAGGTTGAGAGCTCAGAGGAGCAGGAAAGCAATGAGCAAACCCAAAGGAGCAGGGCTGTAAGGAAAGGAGCCCAGCGGGAAAGGGTTTAGGGCAGCGGAGTAAAGCAGGCTGCACGGCAAGGAGCCCAGAAGGGCCGGGCAGCAAGGAGTGAGCCCAGGGGAGCAGGGCCGCTGACTGTAGAAGGCTGCAGAGGACTGTAGAGGGCTGCTAGGCTGAGAACCCAGCGGACAAAGGCTGTAGGTAGCATGCAGCGGAGCGTGATCGGCCGCAAGGTAGGAAGCCCTGAGGACAAGGGCTGTTGGCAGCGGAGAGAAGCAGGCTGCGCGGCAAGGAGCCAGAAGGACCAGGCAGCAAGGAGTAAGCCCAGAGGAGAAGGGCCGATGACTGTAGGCTGCAGAGGACTGTAGAGGCTGCTAGACTGGAAGCCCAGCGGACGAATGCTGTAGGTTGAAGGCAGCGGAGCGTGATCGGCTGCAAGGCAGGAGCCTGGAAGACAAGGGCGAAAGGTAGCAGCGGAGCGTGATCGGCCGCAAGGCAGGAGCCTGGAAGACAAGGGCGGAAGGTAGCAGCTGAGCGTGATCGGCTGCAAGGCAGAAGGCGGAAAGGCGGAGGCTGGGAAGCAGCAGAGCGTGATCGGCTGCAAGGCAGGAGCCCAGAAGGGCAAAGGCGGAGGCTGGAAAGCAGCAGAGCGTGATCGGCTGCAATTCAGAGAGCCCGGTAGGGCACTGGATCCAAAGCAGGAGTAAGGAGGAATCGCATAAAAAGATCCATAGCTCGAAGCAAAAAGGTGCTGGAAGGACTCTTAATGCAAGAGACTGAGCTCCTGCAGGCAGCAGCTTTTATACCGCCCTGCCCAGCACAGAGGCAGGCTAATTGGTCGCACCTGGATCAGCACACCTGCATCCAATCTGCCTCCTCCCTCTCTAATCCTGAGCTGGTGGAAGCAGAGCTGATCCTTATGGCTTCTGGGGATTGTAGTTCCGATGATGACAAATAGGAATAGCCAGGAATAGATGGTTATAGCCAAGTGCATTGTGGTAAGTGTAGTTTGTTGGGAAAAATAGAAAAGCACCAAAGTCTCGCAAATGGGAAATAAGGTCCAAGAAGTGAATAGCAGTTGATCCAAGAGTTTTCTGTAGATAAATGAATAACCATTAGTCCATATTGATCGCCAATGTATGCGCCCATGGCGCAGGCATGACAGGCTCGCCTTTCCCTCTAAAAATAAATCTAATGAAGTGTAAATGAACCCCTTCAGATCTGCCTTTAATCAGATCCGTTTTCTATGTGTTCCACTATGGGACTCTGGGTTCAAATTTCTTTTAATATTCTTTAAAACTTGGGTATGGGGGTATCCTCTTTATCGTGGCCTCTCACACAATATTACTTGTTTATATTGCTTGGCCACACTCAAATCAATGGGCCTCATTATAACTCGCCCGGTATGGAAACAACGGTGGCGGTAAACCCACCGCCACCGTTGTTTCCATGCCGGGCGATCACAAATCCTGCAGGCGGAGGCGTCAAACCCGCCAGGTCTGACCTGGCGGGTTTAACACCGCCCACCAGCAGGCAGACGAGGAAACACTGGCACCATCACAAGCTGGTGCCGGTGTGTCCATGATCCCTATTCCCATTTAGTCCTATGGGATTAACACCATTCTGCCTCTGGAATTCCCGGGACACCGTGGTTATAATGCCCCGGTAATTTCCGGGAGTCACGGAGGCGGAATGGTAATAAGAGTCCGGCGGTAACCAGGCCCAGTATCTCATTCCCCATATATATCTATTTTTTACACTCTTACTCTTACTGTACGTTTGTCCCACCTCCCTCCATTACTCTCCTTTATTTTACTATGCATGCATAAATTTGCCATACTCCTCAGTTTCTACTCCCTGTTCGCATATTTTCTTCTTCGCACCCTCGGGATTGTACGCCTCCGTTTACTCTTCAAACTGTTTTCCGATCCCCTTCTCGTAGACGTGGTAGAGGATTCTTATGGAAACTAAGGGGACCCGTCACACCCTCCTTGCAAGGATTTTTTCAATTACACTAACCGCTATCTACCGGGAGCTTCACGTCCTGTCAGCGGAATGTCAGAGGTCATGCGATATTGCTGAGACTCTATAGTTTACTTATGTCAACTGTCAATGAATTTTTTAATAAACCATCATCTCTCTGCTACCAAGTGAACTGGGTTGCCCGGCTCTTTAAGATGAGTAGCAATACCCTGGAGATGGATGGGAATGCAGATTGTATTCATACATAATAATCAAGACGACTCAGGTACTTTGGCAAAATGGAGTTTTAATGTCAAATATCTAAAACAGGTAGTACAACGAACATCAACACTCACTCGATCCTGTTACTCAACTTATCTTTAGTAAAAACAGAGGTTATATCATGCAAAATTGTCATCAGTGACGTGCTGACCTGCGTCATTGCCAACGTCAGCCTGCATGGCAAGATACAAAACCTTATGGAGGGAGTGATAGGCTCTAAGTGAATATCTAAGTATAAGTTCCATATCAGTATAGAACCGTGAAGGAAAGTGATGGGGTACTTAACATCAGGTGGGGCAACTAAGCCCTCCCCTAAAATGGCCACTATGAACTTCACTAAATACACAACGTTCCATTGGCTACACAAACTATATGACCCTTAATTACGTGGTCCTCTTTAATTGGTTGGCTTCTAACCTCTGTCAGTACTTTTCCACCTACGTCTAGCAGCATGCAGACTGAACATCCAGGTGCTGGTGAGCTCATCTTAACACTAGCTTCCCACCAATTAATGTATCAATCTATCATCACCTCAATGGTCCATTGTCAATTAGTGCTTTGAAGTTGGGCCTTGAGTTTGTACTGTGCTCTGAGAAAGTTAAGTTCCAGATGATATTGGGAATGCCCTGGCTGGAGACCCACAATCCTAGGATCGACTGGCGAAAACAAGTTCTGACATTTCCTCATGATTGTGCCGACACATGTTACAAAAAAGATGACACCAATCTGAAACCGAAGAAAGGAATCGTGTTGGGCCTCATCAGCTCCTTACTGCTTGAATACCAAGATTACCAAGATGTCTTCAAAAAAGAGCAAGCCAACTTTCTGCCCCCGCACAGACCCTATGATTGTCAAATAGCTCTTGTACCCGGAACCCAGATCCCTCGCAGCCGAATGTATGCTCTGACAGAACAGGAAAATCAGCATCTTAGAACTTACCTGTATCAGTACCTGGCGAACGGTTTCATTCGCCCGTCCAAGTCACCTGCCTCCTCGCCTTTATTCTTCGTGCCTAAAAAGGAGGGGGACACTTCACTCTCTACTATGTAACATCATCATTTTGTAATATGCATTGAATTATTTTTTTATTGTGCCTGACTGCGGTTGCATGTAACATACTTCCGTTTTTCTTGCTCCCATGCACTGGAATTGACTCAATGGATTATTTTATTATATTGGTTTTTGGTTCTTACACTACATTTGGTGACCCCACATCCCATGATTTTCCAGGGGCACGGAAGCTCCTCTGCTGCATTCGGTGCACACACCACGAGGAGACCAGCAAGCAGCAGAGTTATCCATTGGCTTACCTGCTCGCTGAAGACTGTGGCATCTCCCCAGGTGTGCAGGGCTTCTTGAGGGGAGAGATGGCATTAGAAGACCTTGGGGGAACATAGAGAGTGGAGTGCACCTGATGCAAGAACAGCAGACAGACGAGTGAGTGGAGGGCGTGAACACTGAACCACGTGGTGGAAATAATTTGCGTACGCTTTGATTTTAGTAGAAATAGAAGATGACTTCCAGGGGGGAAGCAGTGCCATCACGGTAGTAACAATTGTGTTTATTGAAGTTTTAACGTGTCTCGATGAGGAGAGGGGACAGCACGGGCAGTAATCCTCTGTTCTGTGGGTAAGGGAACGAGAGGAGGAAATATAAAAAACTGTGTACATAAGTGTTGAATTTCAATTACGTTATATAAAGTGTAGCTATAAAAGTTGTATTTGATCAGAGGCGAGAATAGAATGGTGTGAGCATGGAGAGTGGCTATAGAGCATGGTTGAGAAGATTGTATTGGGAGAAGTTGTGTTGAACATTTTTTGATGTGGTGTAGAGACACAAAGTGACGCAGTATTTTTTGTGGCGACTCAGCGGTGTGCTGTAGGTGTTTCGTTCACTGTTAGAATTAGTTGTTGGCCAGTATGTCACTATGACATTGATAGTGTTAAAAATCAGTTGAACACATTTGTGTCTACAAACCAAGAGCCAACACAAACATAAAGGTAAAACAGGCACAGTTAATAGATATACCTCGTTCACCTTTTGTAGTAGCGTGGGCCGAGGGAAGGCTATACTCTCAAGAGGGTTGTGAATGTGGTTCACTAGCATCCCAAACAGCAAAGTATAAGAATCCAAAATGAAGGAATGTCCAATCAAGGTTCTATTAAAAATATATACTTTAAACACACCATGTACAAGAATAACTAACCAGAAACACAAAACCCACCCCTGTGGAAAGAGCACAGAATAAGCAAAGATAGCAATATGCAGCACTCTGAATAATGAATGAGGGGTGCAAGGCAAGTAAAAGCCACAATGTTCTTTAGAAGATATTACCAGAGGTTTCTGGTGGTTCAAATGTGTCAAACGGTTCATGAAACATGGCTCCAAGCAGTTCAACTGTGAAAACACTAGGATTCCGGCTCTCATGGTACTGTGAGTACCAATCCAGTGGCACAGGCATAAGTTAAGTCCTTTCTTCATGCTGCCAAACATGGGGTAGGCTGGGACACAACTGCAGAGGTCCTTCAACATGGTGAGTACTGCGTACCACTGTGGCTGGCAGAGGCATGTCTTGCAACAGCAGCAGGTCACTCCTCAGGTTGCTGTGAGTCCAACGTCAGGATTCAGGGATCAAGATGGGTCCTTATTCTCAGGCTTGTAAACACACGGGAGGCTGGCACAGAACTGAAGGGGTACTTCACACAGTGAGGTCCTGGGTACCACTGTGGATGGCAGAGATGAAGGGCTTGTTCCAGCAGCACGTTACCCCTAATTTATCCTGGGTATGGTTAGGGGGCAGAGCTTGCTTCTGCCGTGGACTACCTTTCTTCACCTCAAAACTGGAGGACTTTGAAAAGAACTTCTCTCCCGACAGTGTACAAAACAAATTTCCTCAAGGGTTGAAGTCAAGAGATGAATCAAAGAAGTGGTTGGAGACAACTTTTAATTGGCAAAATCCCACAGCTGATTGGACTAAATCCATCCTGCTTTAGAGATACAATCCCTGTTCTTGGAAAAAGTGGACTTTGCTTTCTGACATCACACCCAAAATGCTTTGTGTTACAGGAAGTGGAGGGGACAGGAAGAAAATATGAAGACAGAAAGAAACAAGATGGTGGCACCTTGCTCCAGCTATAAAGAGCTCCCTCTGTCTACACTAACTGTCCACCATTCCCCTCTCAATTGAATCAAGAGCCTTTTTAAATGCAGTATCCTGGTGTGAGGCTACTCCTGTTGTGAATGGGCGTATGCTTAGATTTCTGTTCCCAGGACAGCTTCCTGTGGATTGTCTGTCCCTCTGTGGAGGGGGGTTACCTGCCCTCACAAAAGAACAAAGAGAGGCAGTCCTCTATGCTCATCTGACAATTCATGACAGAAGCATCTCATATGTCCATATGTCTGTTTGTCTCCTCTCATCCTCCTACAATCCCAGTATTGGTATGTATCATTGTACGTTTATTGTACTGGTATACACTCAATGTATTTTTCCTTTAAAATCATTTTGGTTGAAAACCGATTTTCTTTTCAAACAACCATATGGTAATTATGTGAATTGTCTTTAATGGGTGTACAAAAAGCATTGAAAAAGACAGAGGGGGTCATTACAAGGTTGGCAGTAGGGGTTTAATGGGACCGGTAGAGCTGCCGGCACCGTTAAACCCCTACCGCCGCATTACGAAGTCTGCTCGTGGGACCCGGTAAGGACGCCTGGTTTTACCAGGCACCCTTAGTGGGGTCCGCGAGCAGACCAGGGTGCTAACAATGGGCCCGTTATTAACGGGCCCATTGTTAGCACCCTCCCCATTCCCATTGTGCCCTATGGGGGCTCGAATGGGAATGGGGAGGTACTGGGTCCGGGTTCCTTAAATGAGGAATTACTGGGTCCTCCAAGGTTGGAATGGCCCGGTAATTCCTCATTTAAGGAACCCGGAACTGGTCCCCAGTAAGGGGGTAGACATGCCGCTAACAGCGGCATGGCTACCTCCAACCTTGTAATGACCCCCAGAGAGTTGAAACACGTGTGGGCTGTACAATTTATGATGAATTTTGAGTGAATAAACTCACACATCAAGAAAACAAAGAACTTGAACTATTTCTTTCAAAAATAGTGTGCAGCTGCTAATTTTGCATACAATTTATGGCTATCGTTGGATATATGACACCCTTATTTAACCCCTTAAGTGCCAAGGGCAAGGTATCTCGTCCTTGGCATTCCCTCCGGGTTGCCAAGGACGAGATAGCTCGTCCTTTTAAGCACTTCGTTTTGTCTGATCCCTGCAAAGTCCCAAAGTGAGGAGGGACCTTACTCCAACCCCTGGGCTATGTGAAGGGGTTGCCCAGGGGTTGGAGTACCTTCAGTTTTACGTCGGCGTGCCTAATGCACGCTGACATGAAACAGAAAGTATTTTCACTGCGGCAGCCATTTTCGGCCATCCGGGTCAGTACTCACCGGCCCATCATCAACATTGCTGCGTGGACCTTGGTGCCCTTACTGGAATTGGTGGGCCAGGGCTTGGAGACGGCCCACCCCTTGCTGCATTCCAGGCCTAGCTGGCCACTGCAGCAACACACTAAGACCGGCTCCCCTTCCTCTAGTGGAACTCTAATGGGGCTAGCCCATAACGGCACCATACAGGGGGTGTCCCTTCCCCCCTCTCACAAGGATAACGGCGGGGCTCCGCCACTGCTGCATTATAAGGCGTGCCTGTCACTACAACGCCACACACAGGGCGGCCCCCCTCTCCCAGGGGTACTACAACGGAGCTCTGCCCCACAACATTAGTATATAAGGGCACCCCCCTAATGAGGAACAATGATGCAGCGTGCCCCTGCGACGCGAACCACCATCACTGGGCTTGGTTGCGCCGGTGCTAGACATGGAGGCTGCACATAGACGGTCAACCGGGCCTGGCGCTGTAAACTGCGAGTCCACCCGCGGGCACCCCCCAAGCCCTTTTGTCTGTGCTTAGCCACAACAAGGCTTTTCACTTTACACGCTCCTTGTGGCTAGACCTGCTGATACTAGCCCTCAATCCAGTGCATGTGGGGCCCCCTCAGGACACCATGGTGCCACTGGACCCGTTGCCACCGGCACACTGACCATGGGCAATCTGAAAAAACAGGCCAAAATGGACCAGTTTGCAAAGGCTGATCAACATCCCTCTGCGCTTGTCGTAATGCAAGACTCAGCCCAGTTAGACGTTGCCGCATTGAATCAGAACCTATTAGCCCTCAAGCCCAGCACGGACAGCCTAGGGACAAAAATAGATGCATTAACATGTAAGGTGGACAGTTCAGCTGTGCAATTCGACAAGCTTTGTGGCCGTATGACCGAGGCTGAGCAGAGAATTGGTGAAGGGGAGGATAAGGTTGCGGTGCTGCAGTGTGAGGTCGCCTCTCTTCAGCAAATGGTCAAGAAGGTGGCTGCGAAAAATGACGACCTCGAAGGGAGGTCCAAGTGGAACAAAATTCGAATAACCGGAGTCTCTGAGTCCACCTCAATGGACAACATGGAGCTGTTCGCTGAGAAAATTCTGATGTAGGACCAAAGAAGGAAATTCCAGACAGTAAAAAACATCCTCAAATGGAAAGGTATCTGCTATTCAATGCTCTACCCTGCCAAACTCCGGGTGATACACGGGGGCAGGGTCTCCTTCTTCACATCCCCGAAGCAGCGGAATAATTTGCAATGGATGCTCCGGAACCGGAGGACCATCCCTCCTGATTGTTCTGTCGCCCTGCTGGCGGGTGCCCGGACATGACTATAAGCTTTGTCTCCCAACTGTAGGGGGACCTGTTAGTCCTCCCAGGACATTCCTATTACATGTTTTGTAAATATCTTTCAGACCCAAGCACCATATATTGTTTATGCCTTCAGTTATACAGAGAGCCCAGCCGCCGACAGCCCCCCATGGCCAGTGCCTTAGAAGGCACTCCTTGGTGTCAACCATGTGTGAAGTGTAGGATGGGGGGAGGGATATGTGGCCAGTATGTTGTAGTTTCTGGCGTGGGGGGGATGAGTTGGAGGCAAATTATTGGGCTTAAGGGTATGTTTGATGTTGTTAGGGTTACGGAGGTATTACTACGTCAAGAAGCAAAATGTTTAGACACCATGAACTGTCACTGTGTCCGGAGGGTCCTTTGTCTCCCCCGGGTTAAAGCACATCCATGATTGCCACGGTGCATGCTATGGTTAGACATGTTTATTAGAAAGCTATATGACTACAGTGGGAGGTGCTAGAGCCACGGTGGGCTGTGTCAAGCTGTTGACCTGGAACATACATGGATTCACTAACAGTAAAAATGCGTGATTAATCTTGAATTATGCCAAGAATCATAATGCTAATGTTTTATGCCTACAGGAAACGCACTTGCCCAAGGGTGGTAAGCTGCCTTACCATGCCGGGTGGGGGGTTCATAGGTAGGGCTCATCCTTCTCTACGCACTCCTGGGGGGTGGCCACCTACATACACCGCTCCCTGGAATTGAAGCTTCACAAACAGGTTGAGGATGAAGATAAGTATTATCTCCTGGTGGCTGGGGAAACAGCTGGCTGGGAGATTTTATTTGTGAATATTTACACCCCGAACGTTGACTGTCCCGATTTCTTCCAACACTGCGCTGACCACTTGCGCTCTTTCCCGAATTCCGAGTTGGTATGGGCAGGGGATTTTAATCTAGCCCTTTCACTAGATCTAGACAAATCCTCCACCTCCCACGAGCAGCCTACTATTATGACCTCATCGACTCCTGGCGCTTTCTGCACCCCACATCTAAGAAATACACATTCTATTCGGGGGCACATGCCAGTTCCTCCAGAATAGACTATGTTATGTTGTCTCAGGAATTGGCCCGCAACATACAAAAGGCCCAAATACTCTCTAGAACCCTATAGGACCACTCCCCAGTACTTGTACACTTTAAGTCCCCAAACCTAACGACTAGACAACTCCGCTGGCGTTTTAGAGCCCAACCCCTGGAAGGCACTGTTTTCCGGAAGAGATTCGGCAAGATATCTTAACGTTTTCTTAAATCAACGCAGGCTCCGTCCCCGACCCCAGGGAGACCTTTAAAGTTTATATTTGGGGCTGCTCCATGGCCAAAGAGGGCAGTGTCCTAAAATGTATACGCAGTTCCATCTCCTCCTTGGAGCGGGACATTAAAAGGTTGGAAGTGCAACAAGGTCTTCAGAATACCCCAGAGGTTCCGGCGTCACTGAGGGGGAAGAAGGAAAAAATGACTCCCCTGATGTCCAGGGAGGATCGCTACCTAGGGCACCATTGACTTTGCAATTGATATTTTGTTCCATATGCTTTTATTGGGGGTGCATGTGTGGTAGTATGCATCAGTGTCTATTGTCTCTTGTTTGGGGACTTCATACTATTGAATGGCACATGTTCAAAATCAAATGTCATTACGAAATGTGCTTTGGTGGGTGAGTGCAGGGGATGACTTAGTTAATTTGCTATTATTAGCTGTCATGTGCAGGTTTTTCTGTTGTGTTTTTGATTCACTTTGAATGTGTGACATATCTGTTTTCATATTGCACACTTGCAAATGTGATAAGGTTATGTGATGTGTTTTGTGGAGTGTGAGCAAGTGCTGGGAGTGGATATGGGGACTCCCCGTGATTAGCCAAAAAGAGTTTGTAAAGTGTAACTTTTTGTATGTGATTTGTTTGTAAAGTGGTGCATACATGAAGTTGTAGGCTTGTATATTGGTGACGGTATGCATATTTAAGTGCAGTGGGAGCTGTGTGTTTTGCAAATGTTCTTCCAACAGGATTGTTTGAGGTGTCGCGTATATATGTGTAATATTCATTTACTTTTTGGATTTTCTATATGTTTTGGTGGCAAGCAGTCCGATGTTTCTTTCCTGATGTTGTTCCATAATGGTTGGCCCATGCATTGGACTTGCCACCCTTATTGTCAAAGTTAGATTATTGGAGCTGGTTCCATGTCAAAGACATCTTGTAACAATACGTTTTAATGTGAAATCTTTGTCTGATGAATCTATTAGTGGGTGATATAAGGATATGTTTGTAGATGGTATGAAGTGAAAACCTATGTTTTGGTAGTCATTCTAAGGGCTGGGAAGGCATGCTGAGCGGTCGGTCAGATTAAGCTAGCTTCTGGTGTGATAGGTTGGAGAAAACAAATACATGCTGATTAACCGTATCGTTGAAAGTGACACATGCTTGCATGTGGCTGTAGCTATGCAATGTTCGATAGTTGGTGGTGTGTGTAATTATTGAAATTCTGCTAAGCAGAGAGGAAAATGTTCAGTGTGTGGGTGTGTGTGTGTGTGTGTGTGTTTGTGTATAAAAAGCCAAACCCACATATTCATAACTGAGACAAAGGTGTTCCAAGGTTTAATTGGCCCTCTATTTACTTGCGCCAGGCCTTATGGAGGCTGAAAATACAGTTAACAGAAAGTAAAACAAGATTAGTTTGGGTCTGTATATTGTTTGTTTTATTTGCTACCAGTTATTGTCATCATATGCCCATTTGAGCACCCTATTTTCCAGTGTTGTCAAATGTGCAGATATTACCACTATTTGCCAGGTGGTGAATCATTATGCTCAGATGATCTCAAAATACAGCAGGCGTTACCAAAATATGTATATGTATGTATGTATATTATTGCCATTATATTCCCAGATATTCACTGATAAATTTCACCACCATGTTGGTATCAAAGTTGCACCGATGCAGGCAGAACACAGCTTTTCAAGATGCTATTTGTCATTTCACCACTATGTGGCTTCTTGTCATTCAAACAACTGCCCTGTGAGTAGGAGAGAAGTGGGATGTTGATATCCTTTAAACTACATCAGCATTTAGGAGCTTGCCATTTACTTTATTGTCGATTGTCCGGAGGTTGAGGAACTGCCAGGTTTACCTACAATCAGCTGGGAACCAGAGTTCTATTCTAGTGACCCCCAATCTAATTTGTTGCACTTAACCCCTACAACAATGTGCTAAATGTAGAAGCATGTTCAAGATACATTGGCGTTCTGACACCACTCATTCCCATTGTGCTTGTAGGCTTGTGAATAAGTCACACATCTGGGACACCCTTAGCCAACTGGTGCCAGGGTTTCACAGTTTGATTCCCCTGAAAGCTTTGATACTTTCAAAATGTTGTATATTTTTCATTTCACTAATAATGTTATGGCAATTTGTTTGCATAGATATTTCTTCAACCAGATATAAACACGACATTGTGGATATAAAACAACACTGAGGTGGGCATTACGTTAGTCCATTGAACTGGCTGATGCCTACAACAAGTTACTTTAGCACCTGCTCTAAAGAATATGCAAATAAATACAGGGCATTATTATGAGCTTGGTTGTCATTTTGCAGTAAATCCGCTGAATTACTGTTGTTGAGCAGATCTGTGTTGGCGTTCATGATGGGTGATTGAGGCTGCTGGTGGATGAACCTCGGAGAGGCCTGCTGAAGGAGCAGTAAAATTGTAAACATTGTAAAATTGTTTATTTGTAAACGCTTATACACAAGTGAAGTGCTTCAAAGCGCTTCAAGGCGGGAAGGGAACAAGGGAATACAGTCATCATTCTTAGGTCTTGAAGATTCAGAATGATCAAACAATAGCTAGCATACTAGGCCAGTGGCATAATCTCTAGTGAAGTACGTGACAGAAGGGTGAGGGGGGAAATGTGGGGGAAAGGAACATACAGATCAATAAACTACAATACTGGCCTGGCGACATTACAAATTGATAGGTAGTTGGTCATCACAATGCGTCTATGCATGAGTATTTTAAGCATGACCAAGCAAGGGAGGGGAGATAGAGGGAGGACCGGACAGACAGACTTGCTAGGCCTCGTACATTTAGGTGGTGCAAGTGCGCAGAACAGAAAGTGTGAGGGAGGGGGAGGGGGACAAGTGCGCCCAGTCCAGCAGGGGCCTCGGTTATGTGCAGAGTTGTAGCCCCTCTCATGGAGCACTTTAAACAGAAATCCTTCATGCAACAGAGTTGCACAACTTTCAGTAGTGCTAAGCAGAGTGCAGAGGCCCGTAGGCAAGTGCAGGACTGGCGGGGGAGCCTGGGACCTGTAAGGCTCTCGAGGTGCACCAGGCGACCAGTCAGCTAACTGAGCAAGTTGGGGAAAAGAAAGAAGAAGGGAAAGAGACACAGAGAAAGGAGGTTAGCAGGGGAGAGGAGCGAGAAGGGGGAAGAGAAGAGGAACATCTTGAGGAGTTTCCGGGAACTTAAGGAAGTCCGTCTCCAGATGGAGAGTGGAAGGTAGGCTGTTCCAGAGGGAGGCATCTGCAGAAGATAAGGTTCTACCCCCAAATCCTTTTTTGGAGAAATGGCTCAGCCGCAGATAGTTGGAGGAGGCCAAGCGGAGGGCTCTAGAAGGAGTGTATTTGGGAAGAGAGCGTTGTAGATAGTAAAGGCCCCAGCACCAGAAAACCTTATAGACTATGCAAAGGGACTTGAGCTTGATCCTTGCAGCTATGGGGAGCCAGTGGAGTGATGTCAGTGCCGGAGAGATGCAGTCCCTGGGCTTGAGGCCAAGGATAAGTCTCACAGTTCTGTTCTGAATAAGTTGTAGAGGTCGGAGAGTAGAAGTAGGAAGATTGAGAAATAGACTGTTGCAGGAGTCCAGTCTAGAGAGAAACAGGAGAAAGTGAGTCTCTGGGGGAAGGTGAGAAAAGGTAGAATACTTCTGAGGAGGTGTATCTGGTAGTGAGACTTTTTGGACATGTCGCAGATGTGAGAAGAGAAGGAGAGGGTGGTGTCGAAGATTACCCCATATTTTTGCCTCACTGATGGGTGGAGGCGCCGAACGAAGGGAGGCAGGCCAGAGTGGGAGTGGGAAAGTGGGAACAGGGGTCCAAATGAGCACAATCTCTTTCTTGCTGGCATTAAGGCAGAGATCATTAGCAGCACACCAGGACTGAATTACGAACAGACCATCAGGAATGAGTGAGGAGGAGGAAGAGGCCGAGAGTAGCCTGAAAGAAAGCTGTGTATCATCTGCATAACACTGAAAGTTGGAGGTGAAGGCAGAGATCTTGTGGTCCAAAGGTGCCATGTAGTCATTGAAAAACCAGGTGGATAGATTAGATCACTGGGGGACACCACAAGTAGAGAGAGTGATATCGGAGAGAAAGGACCAAAGTTCCACCTGGGAAGGACAGTCAGAGAGAAAGGACGCAAGCCACGCCAGGGCCTGATCTGTGATGCCCACAGTATCACGCAGGCAGGAGATCAGGGTGTTGGGGTTTACTGTATCAAAAGCAGAAGAGAGGTCGAGGAGAATGAGGACAGAGGGAGAGTTAGAGTCAAGGTTTGAGAGCAGGTCTTCACAGGTGTTCAGAAGCGCAGTTTCCGTGCCTCTGGATGCTCTAAAGCCAGACTGATGGTCATGAGATAACCAACAGATTCAGTGTGGAGGGTAAGCGGAGAGATAGCCAACTTCTCAATGAGTTTGCCCAGGAAAGGAGTAATGGAGATCAAGCAATAGTTTGCTGGAATAGAAGGGTCAGCAGGTTTTGTTTTAGCAGAGGGTGCACAAGTGAATGCTTGAGAGAAGTGGGGAAAACTCCAGTGGCGAAGAAGAGGTTGCAAAGGTCTGCCAAGGCTGGAGCTAGACAGTCAATGTTGTCATTGATGTCTTTGGGCGTGCAAGGCTCCACCTGTTTGGAAGAGGCTTTCATAGATTGGACTTGTCTAGAAACCTCCTCAGGTGTGAAAGTGGAGAGGGAGGAGATAGGAGGGGGCATGGTGGAGGCCTCCGAGGGGGGCCCAGGACATGATGGTTCATAAGTGGGTGCGGAGGAGAGAGAGGACAGGATGTCCTGTGTTTTGGCGGTGAAGTGTGCAGCCAGGGAGCTGCAAAGGGCCTGGATGGGTGCAATAGAGGATGAGGCTGCATATGGGTTGGCCAGCTTCTTGCAGACTTTGAAAAGTTTGGCTGTGTACTTAGATGCTGCAGAGATGCAGGCCTGAATATGGACTCTTTTCTTGTGCCGGATGCAGAGTCTATATTGCCTATGCAGAAGGCGGCAGGTCAGCTTATCAGAGGGTGCACCTGAAGATCCCCATTTCTGTTCTGCTGCCCTGCACTTGCGTTTAAGGTCAGCCAGATCAGAGTCATACCAAGAGTTGCACTTTTTGGGTGGCCTTAGTCAGACCCTCATGACAGGGGCAAGGATGTCTAGAGCATTGGAGATGGAAAGGTGAAAGTTGGAGAGGGCTGTGTCAGGGTGGGGGTCTGCTGCAAGAGTAGGAGGAGGGGAGTATGTGGAGGCAAAGGCAGCCACTGACACTTTTTTCATGGGTTGATAGACCTTGTAGGTGGGAGGCAGTGCAGGGTGTGCAAGTGCTAAAGGAGAAGAAAGCTTCAGGTGAGAGAAGAGAGTGATAAGTCCATGAGAGTGAAGTAGTTCGAGGGATACAGAGAGGGATGTCTGTGGAGATGAGAGCATCCAGTGTGTGGCTAGCAGTGTCCATCGGACCAGAGGGTAGAATGGAGAGAGACAACGAGTCGCATAGGGTGCGGAAAGGTCCTGAAGAGTCAGGAGAGTCAAGATGGATGTTGAGATCTTCCAGCAGGAGTAGTTGGGAGACAGAGGAAAGGAGAGAGGATGCCAGGTGGGCCCATTCCGAGAGGAAGAGGAAGAGGATGGACTGACCCCGGTGGTCGATAGAAGGTGGCCAGAGTAAGAGAGGAGACAGGAGAGAGAGAGAGCCTGCAGACCAGGCATTCGAAAGAGGAATAGGCCTGAATGGGAATGGTAGAAACAGGGATCCACTCTGGGAAGATCAAGGCGAGTCCCCCTCTTGGCCTGTTGAGCTGGGCTCAGAGAGGAACTTGTAGTCTTCAGGTAGAAGTGTGTCAAAACTTGTGACAGAGCTGTCCTTAAACCAGGTCTCAGTGAGAGCAAGAACATCAAGGTCCAGGTGTTCAAGGAGGTGGCAGATGTCAGAGGAGTGCTTGACTGTGGAGTGACAGTTAAGTGTGACAATGTGGAGCAGATTGCCATTTTTGAAGGATATACGGGGGGTGCAGGGGACAGTAAGTGGCGTGTGTACCAAGGAGATAGAGGCAAGAGAAGGGAGCCGGGACACTAGTAGATGGCAAGGGAGGCAGTGAAGGAGGGGTTGCAGATGGCAAGGGAGCCAGTGAAGGAGGGGCCGCAGAGGGCAAGGGAGCCTCAGATGCATCAGCCGTGGGTGTGGGTGACAAGGCAAGGGCACCAGTGTGGGAGAGGCTGACAAGGATGTCAGTGCTGAGTGTGTGGACAAGGGATCCAGGATAATAGAAAACATCAAAGGAGTCATAGTAAGAGAGGTGGTGTGACCAAGTACAAGAAAGGAATCCATAGTGTACCTACCAGGCAAGGGAGCCAGGGAGGACGTAGGTGCAGTTGACAAGGGAGCCAGTGAGAAGGAAGGTGGAACGTTGATAAGCCGAGGGAGGAGCCTATCAAAAAGAAGGAAGTTGGGTTGAGGCCCTTCTACCAAAACGGTACCATTTCGATAGACATTTATGAAGACCCGGGAGGTCGAGGAGGAGACAAGAAGGAACTCCCGGCGGCTGCCACCATTGATATGTGAGGAAGAGTAAGGTGAGAGCAGAGCAACCATATGAAGAGTCCATAGGTCGGGGGAAGGACCAAGGATGTTGGTGAGAGTCTGTCTGGCGGAAGCACTAACATAGGTGTCAGCGATAGGAAGGTCTGGGCTGGTGCCAAGTGTGTCCTTCTTAAGTTTCTTTCTGCCAGACCTGGTGAGCGGTGAAGGGGAGGAGATAGAGAAACAGTTGGAGAAGATAGGAGATATAGAGAGTGCCATTATAAAGGGGCACGGGGCATGCTACACTTAACCAGGCTGAGCAGATGAGGCACACGAGGGGGAGTAGCTAACAGGAGGGCACAAGCGGACCAAGAAACACAATAGGAATGGGAAGAGACAGTGGGAGCTAAAGGTGGGGGGTACAGGGAGCAAGGGACAGAAACAGGACAGTGAGCAAGGGAGTAAGTAGGATTTTAACTAGCCGAACGAAGCAAATGCAGGAATGGGAGCACACCTAGATTCGATTTTTAGACTAACAGTTACAATCAATGCATGAAGAAAGCACACCTAATTTAGATTTCTAACTAACAGACACAATCAATGCATGAAGAAAACACACCTAATTTCGATTTTTGGTCTAACAGTCACAATCAATGCACGAAGAAAGCACACTTCATTTAGATTTTTAGTCTCTAACAGTCACAACCAATGTATGAAGAAGGCACACCTAATTTCGATTTTTAGTCTAACAGTCACAATCAATGCATGAAGAAAGCACACCTAAAAATGAATATTGAGACAAAGGTATTACAGCACAGCAGTATAGAAGTGTGGGCAGTGTGGTGGGAGCTCTGGGAAGGAAGGAATCTATTTGCGAGGTAGATCATCCGTATAAAGGTACATAGGTCAACAGAGATAGGGCAATGAGAAATGGCTGGAAGGCAGAGGGTAAGAGTCAAGGAGAGTTTAGGCAGGTCCCTGAGCAACAGACAGTACTCACGAGATGGCAGGAGGGATGCCACAGTCCAGGGGAGCGAGAATGCATTACCCAGCATAGTCCATGTCCTTGCCTGGAGCAACAAAGAGTGGAGCCACATGCCCTGCATGGCCTGGACAGGCACAGGCAGGGCCTTAGGAAGTGGGCCTTTGGCTGGGGGCCGGCTTTCACCTGCCGGCTTGCAATTATGATATGATATGATAGGTTATTTATAATACGCTTAATACCCAGAGGTTTCTAAGCGTGGACCCGGTCATCTAACCTGTGATGCTCTGTGTCATCTTGCTTCCAAGACGAGCATGTTGCCGCTGAGCTATCCTCCCGGTATAATTTTCTGGTTTAAGGCAAGCCACAGCCTCAGCTTTGAAAGTGCAGAATGGGTGCAGGGTTGCCCTAGCACCCTGCTTAGCAGAGGGGCAGTTGCATTATGGTGGGGGGCTCTGGCTCCATATCAGAGACATATCTCTGCATCTGCCTGGTGTGCCCCATGGGTTGCAGCTGCAGACCGGGATGTGGGGAGTCGCTCTCCACCTCTGTCCAGCCGGTGTGTTGGTGGCGCGTACCTGCTGAGTCCTGGTAGAGATGCAGGGCTGCACTGCCTCGGCTGGAGAACCCTTTATGTGAGTGGCCCCAGGGACAACACCCTCGGCTGATTAGCCCAGTTTAACTGGACTTCTACGAATCATCTGTTGGGAGACATTGCAGTCCTCTGTGTGTTTTTTTAACGTCGCCCACGTGTCTGAGGCAGCTGCTGTCGGTGTCCGTGAGACACCATTTTATGACCCCTGAGGTGAGGAAAGGTGGTGCTGAGTGACTTCTCACACCATGTGTGATGTTTATTATGCTGGCTCCCATGCGTGCGTGCTTAGTGTTGTTACACCTGCTGTTTTGAGCGTGGCTGCACCTGTCAACCATATGGCTGTGACCCTCTGGCTGCTGGGAGGCCTCTATACTTGTGCCAGACTGTCGCCCTCATTTCAAGTTTGGAGGTAGCCATGGCGCTATTAGCACCATGGCTGCCTCCAAAACCGGGTCTGGTGTGGTTAAATGGGGACTTACCGAGGCAGTCCGACCTGTGCGGACCCAGTAAGTCCCCATTCAACCAACCATTCCCCATTCCCATTGAGCCCCAATAGGGCTCAATGGGAATGGTGAAGGCGCTAATTACGGGCCCGTGAATAGCAGGCCCGTAATTAGCGCCCTGGTCCCTTAGCGGGACCCGTAAAGAACGTGTGGTCCGACCACACGTCCTGTGCGGTTCCCGCTAAGGGACCTCGGAATTGGGCGGTATGGGATTACCGGCACCGGTCTCCTTAATGGTGCCCGGTATCCCTTACCGCCCAATTCATAATGACCCACTATGTCTTCCAATATGGTTCATATATCCGGTACACCAGCCTAAGTGACCTCAGTGGTGCAATTTTTCCCCGATAGGCCGCCTCACTCACAGACAGCCCGGAAGAGGGATATATATATAAACTGTCTGTGGCCCCTGGTAGATGCGCTTTTCATCGCAAGCGTAGACAGGTGTTGGGAGAACCTGACTGGGGGTTTCACCAGTGTGGAGGTGGTGACAAGTATTTTGGATCTACTTGCTTTTAACCCACTGATACTGACACCTATACTGATTGGAGGAGTCATGCCCATTACTGAGTCCATTCCAGGATGACAAAAGGGGCTGGCAATAAGAAGGGTGGAAGTATGCATCAGTTGGCAAGGTCCACTCCTAGGCCGTCTGGCAGCACCACTGCCTTGGTGCATACACTGGATACCTCCCCGGCCTCTGCAACTGCTGCAGCATTGGATATGCATCAAATACTAGAGACGATGCAGCATGGCTTGACAATCAGTGAATGAAAAACTGGACGATATCAATACCAATGTCGCTACCCTGTGCACTCAACTGGAAAAGGAGACGTTGCGTTTTATGGCAGCATAGAGGTAGATTCTTTGCTTTGCAATTTATTGGATAATCTGCCGTTATCACAACATTTCATAGTAGAGTGTGCCCACAGAGCTCTTATTAAGAAGCCGACACCTGATTATTATCCTCAGTCCTTTGTTGCATGTATCATGAACTATCGCAACAGAGATCTAATACTGTGCTGGGCCAGAGAATGGAAGGATCTTTGACTGGACTCCTGTAGAGGTGGAGCCAAGTACCCAAACCCCACCCCCATGCTGTCTTTATGTTGGCAGCCAGAGTGTGAGACACGTGCAGTACCACTGAAAATACCTATACCGCAAAGAATCATGGAAGTAAGGTTCCCATTGAGAAAACCATAGGTGCACTCATGAATATATGATGGCTATTTGAACTAAATCCTTGAGGAAGTCGGAAAAATGAGTGAGAAAGGTGACTGGTGAAGTCATAAAGAGCAGAGCTGACGCACCCAGAAGACAAAGCTGAAGAAGTATAGACATTCCATAGAATCAAAGGAGGAGGTGTTAAAGATGAGTAACATTTCGGGCTTGAGATGAAGATGCTCATGCTACAGAAATAATGAAAAAGATACCAAGTAATTTTACAATTGTACAGAACAAGTAACGCAAGCAGACAAAGTATTCTTAAGGCTGGCTACATAGTGAATAGATTGCGGTGATGCGCCAATGTATATGCATAGGAATGTATGGACTATGGATGTTCCACAATGCACTTTTGCAGAGTCTGGACCCTGTGAACAGAAAGGCTTTTTCAGTGTGGCGCAGTTGGAAAATCAGCTAATGATGAAGGTGATTCCAGAAAGGCTTGGCTGGCCCAGCACCAGGAAGTCAAGGCCAATGTGAGCCTGAATGTTCATGCAGAAGTTACAAAACGTGTGAAAAGAAAAAACTCCTTTCTGAGGTGAGGTGCAAGAACATTGAAGATGTCAGAGGTTCTTCATTTAATAGAGTTTAATGCAGCAAAATGCTCTGAAACATGATCTTCAGTCACATGGTCGGATGACAATAGACACTGGGTTGAGCTACATCGAAACCAAGAGACAAAGTATGCCTGTACTCCCTTTCATTCTCAGGCACAGAGAACATTTCCAAGGCCAGTGTTTAAAGGCTAATTGACTGGCAGACGGCAAGAGTGATGATAGATGGCAGGCTAATTAGGTGGGAAGCTATGGTCAAGACCAGCCCACCAGCACCTGGGTCCCAGCCTGCGTGCTGCTAGCATGTGTGGAATATTACAGAGGGGTATGAGGGTGCCAACCATTTATCGAGGGTCATGTAATAGAGGGCCCTATAGTTTGTATAACCAATGGGGCATTGTGTATTTGATGACGTTCATACTGACTTGTATTAGAGTAGGGCTTAGTTATCCACCTGATATTAGAAACCCAATCACTCTCTCTGACAAGTATGGAACGCATACCTAGATGTTCCCTTTAAGCATATCACTCTCTCAAGTAGGTTTTTGTAGTTTTCCACATAGAATGACGTCAATGATGACGAGTTATTAGTATATAAGCTACATTTTTTATGAAATGCACTAAGTGAGAAGATCAAGCATGTTCGTTGATGTTTGTTGTACTCCCTGTTTTAGACAATTGATATTAAAACAGACTTACTTTGCCAACTTCCTAAGTCAGTCTGATTATTGATGTTTGAGTATATTCTGCATCCTCATCTATCTCAAAGTATTGCTAACCTGTTTTAAAGGGCCTAGTGTTGGGTACACAGGTTCACGTGGGAGCAGAGAGATGATGATTATTAAAGACCCATCGACATAGTAAGCTTTACGGTCCCAGAAATATCGGGCGTCCTCTGCCATTTAGCTGAAAAAACATGAAGCTCTCTGTGGATAGCGGCCACTAGTAAAAAAAAACTTGCAAGTACATGTGGGACAAGTCCCTCGTTTTCAACGGAATCCCCTCCCGACTTCTACAGTAAGCTGAGCGAACCGAAGGCTGAAGCAGCTGGTTGAGGAGGAGACTATCCTGAGGGTCAAGAGCTGAAAAGTGAATGGTTAGTAGATTGAGAGAGATGGCAAACAATGAATGAGCCCAGAGTGTAGAGAGTGATAACGGGAGAAGAGTAATGGAGGGTTGGTGGGGTATTTTGGTTTAAGGACAAAGAGCAACGTACTTTAAGTTGTGGACGAAGAGCGATCCACAAAGATAAGCGCAGAATCCTTTGTCAAGTGACGTTTTAAGAAGAAGTTATTTTAAAGTCCAAGGGAGAAAACTAGGCTACGAGCAGACCAAAGGTCACTAAAGAAGACAACTTACACTCCGAAAGGAGTCACTTAGGGTCAGAGTAGCCACAAAGAGCGTTGGCAGAGATTTATTTTGGGGCAGGCCAGTCTGTCTGTCTGTATATTGTATATGTTGTAAGGCAATTATGAAATATTGAAGAACGAAACGTAATAGATTGTGGTGAAAGGCTGAAATTTGATCATTTATTTATTTAATTGACTGGTGATGATCATTGAATAGGTAGATCGAAGTAAAGTGAAACATAGAGGTCTGGAGCTGCAACGATTGGTGCAAGCACATATTGTATTATTTTTCTGAAAGTATGTATCTCTGTAAAATAACAGTAAGTAGTGAAAGTCAAGTGTGACTAGTCATGATGGAGGATATTACTCTGATTATACATTTGTACAGACAGTTGCCAAAACACACACCCAAGCTTAAGCAATACCGGGCAGAATAGGATAATGGTACGGCAGAGATTTTTTTTCATGCCATGGCCACAAGGGGGATCACTTTCTAAAGCAGTTTTGCAACACATGATGACATATTTGCACGCAACATACATGGGGGAAAACAACTACAAAAGAGGTTAGCTAGCTTAGAGCTTTGGAAGATGTATCAGGAGGAAAGGGAAGACCCGCCTCCTGAAGACTGGATGCTTAACCAGTGTAAAGAGGGGGCTGTGTTGAGCCTTCTGCTCCCCCTACCACGCCTAAAGTAAAAGCGATTCTTCAAAAGATGAAGGAGTATATCCATTAAGAGAGCTTAAGGCAGCAACAGGGTATAGTAATCCGATATATAATTCACCTGTTCACAGCAGCAATGATAGTCCAGAAAAGACTCCAGAAAGAGATGTGATCTCTAAAGTCCCACAGTACAAGGAGAGAAGTTACAAACCAGGTATGTCTTTAGAAGTAGAAAGAGAAATAAAGAGATGGAAAGGAGAGAAAGACAAAGCTGATGAGGGAGCGCTCATACAGAACGAATGGATGGGCGGTCAGATATTGCTCAAACTTGATGGAAAGAGCATTGAGGAAGTAAGGAAAAGGGAAGATCGGGAAGAGCAAGATAAGAAAAACAGGGAACAAGAGAAACGATTGAAAGAAGATGAGGCCAAGAGAAAGAGTAGACAAAGGCGGGAACAGATGTATCAAGACGAACTGTTGAAAAAACAGGAGAGAGCAGAGGAGCAAAGAATGGATGATAATAGACAAAGAGCAATGAAAGAGCAAGATAGGCTAGAAAAAAGAAGAGAAGAAGAGGAAGAACAGAAATTAAGAGATAAAAGAATTCAAAGATGAAGAGATGAAGAAGTATGTAGGACAACCGAGTGAAGAGAAGCGAAAAGACAGGAGGAAGAAAGAGTTAGAGAGGAAGCTAAGAATCGAAGAAAATTTGACAAGGAAATGGAACGAAAGAGAAGACAAAAGGCACGAGACATTGATTGCATGGAAAAAGAGTTAATGGATCCTAATCCAGTAGTGGCATGGGAAGACATAGAGGAGTTCTTCCCGACACAAGGACCAATTCGGACCAATTCCAGGACCTTCTAGAGTAGATTTAGAAGATAATTTTGATGTAGGTGCTATTGGAGGCAGAAATGAAAAAGCTTATCAAGAGATGAGGACCAAAAGTGAATCAAGAAACACAGGGGAAGAGGATCGATTTGAAGGTTCTCAGCCATGAGGCAAAGAGGGGGTCTGTTCAACCTCGAGCATAGAGCCTGGTCTTTTGACAAGCTAACGTTAAACAGAGAAGAGAAATATGGAAGCCACACTAGTTGGGGACAAGATATGTCAAATGAAGAAAAGGAAACCTTCCGTAGGGAAGAGGGCGCTAGTGCATGTGGTCACGAGGGGTGCTCTCTGATAGATAAGGAAGTAAGATGGTCAGACCTGGACCTACCTAAACTGAGGCCACCAGAACCCTAGATGTGGCCAGATCGACCTAAAGTGCGATCCCATAGTGTGAAGGGGACTCGCCACCCTATCTGAGTAGATTGAGGTCATTATCAGGAAGAAGACAGTGTGGAACCATTGTCCCTGCTATGGACAAGCAGACGATGGGAGACAGGTGTGATTTTGGGATCTCGCAGTTCCCGTTGTTAGAAAATGGAGGGGTCAGACTGCAGTATATTCCATGGCCCAAAATGGATAAAAATAATTTAAGGTCTAAACTCCTGAGTTTGACGTGGGGTGCTGGAAAATGGATCTATGAGTTAGAGACTATGACAGAAGGAAATACGCTAGCTATAGAGGACATTAAGTGTCTTTTAGCAGCTATTCTTGGGGAGAGGGCTGATGACATTTGAGTGCAGGATACACAGGTGTCACTGGACAGAACACAGCGCATGATGGAGCACTGTTTAATAATTGCAGAGCGGCAGTCTTGAAAGTGCTTAGAGTACAATATCCTGATACGTCGGATATGGGATCTATAATGTAATGAGAAATGCAGGAAGGGGAGAATCCACTTATTTATATTCAGAATTTTCCAGAGCAGTGGAGCTTGGAAATGCGGGAACCATGGGGAAAACCTATACCTGTATTCTATCATATATTATGTCAGGGTTACCAGACAAAGAACAGAGACAGCTCAAGAAGTTGGTGGGTATGGAGGCAAAACCATGGCCAGAAATACAGCTGACCATTGTGCATCATTGCCGATTGTTGCAAGAGAAGAATCAACAAAGAGACGATGCCAGGAAGATTAAGGAGGCTAAGCTAGTGCAGAAGAAGCTATCAAAGTATGCTATAGAAGGGGTGATGTTAACTAGTGGAGAAGGACTAGGAATACAGCAGACAACCGGTATGCTGCAGGTGAATAACCAACGGCAGTTCGATCAAGAAGAGAATGAATTTATAGCACGAGGTAGAGGAAACTTCTGTGGAAGAGGAGGCTTTCAGAATAAGCAAGGACATTTCCAGAATAACCAAGGTGGGTTTCAAACTATGCAGAATGATAATCAAGGCATGCAGGGAGGGCAGATTAGAAGACTCCCTCCTGTATGTTGGACATGTGGAATGACAGGTCGCATTGCACGAACATGTGGGAGCCAAGGGTATGTACAGAATGGGCAGTTCTCAAAAGGGGGGACTGCTTATTCGTTTGCATATAGCTCACAAAGTAGGGAGGGGTTTGCCCAAGATCAGCCAGTGTATCAAGCACAAGCACCGCAAATACAACAGACTTTGAAAGCACCATTGAATCCACCACAAGGGCAGTCACAGCACGCACCCATGCAGATACAGCAGAATGCAAACGCAGGACAGTTATTGACTCCTAGAGTATGGGGTGTCACTGTCGATGGTGGGAATCCTTTCACAGGCACTGGAATACGTATGTACCCACAATAGCTCACTAGGTGACTTGATGTGTTCAGTACTGTCTGTGATGCCTAATCCTCAAGAGTAACCAAGGGTTGACGTTACGATAGGAGACAAATCCTTTTCTTTTTTAGTAGACACTGGAGTGTCTCGCTCATGTATATGTGTGGGAATATTTTTTATGTCGAGTAATACCATGAATGCTCAAGGGTTCTCAGGAGCTGCAAGTCGAGTTCCTTTTATTGAGAAATTGCCAGTCTCTATAGGAGAGTGTGATATGTCGGTCCCATTGTTGTATTCACGGCAGACACCAGTTAATATACTGGGCCGAGATTTAATGACGAAACTAAACATGACAAATTCTTTCACTGATGAAGGCATAGTGTGTTCTACACCAGGAATACATATTTTGAATGTAAATGAATTCATTATGGCATTTGCAGGGCAAATAGCCATACGACGGGTGCAATTAGAACCAGATGTTTTTCATTATGGGGTACACATTCTGTTAACATGGCTGCCTGGTTTAGTGGGTAAGACTATGATAATACTTGATGAATTTCTCTTTAGGCCAGAGATTCCCATGGATGAAGAGGGGGGATAGGTTTTTCCTTTAGAGTTACAAGCAGCTATAGTGGGAGGAGAAATGGCAATGCTCATAGGATTTGACGATGAAGGCAGATCATGGAGTACAGTGATCACCATTGGAGAAGGTTAGAGATTGACAGACGTAATTGATGAGGACATATTTAGAGATGACCCATCAGATGACGAGGTAGTGTTCGAGATGAGCATTACATGTTGGATTAGGGCAGAAAGACGCGAGGATCTACAAAAAATTATGATAGTACGGCATCGTCCCACATTTTTTGATGAAGACATGGCGAAAGTTCCAGTTTCTTTATGGACTACGGGTCCCTAGGATGTAGGCCTCTTAAAGGGGTTGGAGAAGTTAATATTAAATTGAAGCCAGGAGCAATTTTACCTTGGGCAAGGCAGTATTCAAAGTCTCGAGAGGCAGACAAGGGTATTTTTCAGACAATATCCGCCATGATGGAACAGGGCATTCTAGTGATGTCAGAGTCACCATGCAATACCGTAGTGTACCCTATCAAGAAATGTAAGGGGGAGTTGTGTCGTTTAATTCAAGACATGAGACCGATTAACCAGATTGTAGAGGCAGAGTTTTCTCTAGCTCCTAACCCGGCAACGATCCTATGCTGTATCGCCACAGAAGCACGATATTTCACAGTGATTGACTTGAAAAATGCATTTTTATCAATCCCGTTGCATAAAGATTCCCAGGATCTCACGTCATTTACCTTTAGACAGACTAAACTGAAAAGCACAAGTTTGGCCAAAGGGTATTGTGAGTCGTCATCTATCTTCAATAGAGTCCTGCAGATGGACTTAAGCAATTTTGATTTGCCGAGTGTTGTATTGCAATATGTAGATGATGTTCTGGTCTGCAGCACATCAGAAGAAGAGTGCAGACGTGACTCAGTTCAGCTAATGATTATTTTATCAGCGAAAGGATACAAGGTGGACAAGGATAAATTACAGTACTGTCAGACAGAAGTGTTGTATATAGGACAGTTAATTTTGCATGGCGGAAAGAAAGCTAAACCTGAAAGGGCTGAGGCAATTCTGAAAACCTCAAAACCACTCACAATAAAGCAAATGCTGCACTTTTTAAGATTGTGAAATTATGTCAGAGCATGGGTATTTGATTATAGTTCATACACGAGACCCTTGCTACAGGCTCTGCAAAAAGCACAGGTAAATCAGGAAAAGATGGCATGGACTGAGGAAATGGAGGAGGGGTTTGACGAGTTAAAAAAAGGCAATTTGTACAGCTCCAGTTTTAGGGATTCACAATTATTCTGAGGAATTCTTTTTATTTTCGCACACAAATGTAACAGTTATGACATCAGTACTCATGCAAAGAACTACTTTGGGGTACAAGCTTCTAGCATATTACAGTGGGATTCTGAACCCAGTAATGAGGAGTCACTTCCCTTGTGAGAAATCATTGGCAGCCGTTGCGTTCGCTATTGAGAAATCTGCCAGCATATTAATGGGTGTTGCATGACGTTATTTGTTGAGCATGCATTATTTAAAGTTTTGTAGAAACCCAAAGGTACACTGACATCTCAAAGAGCTTCTGCTTATGAGGTGGTTATATATCGAATCCAGTGGTTAAAATAGTCAGATGTAAGATGGTGAACCCTGTCACGTTGTAGCTGAACCGTTGGCAGAGGACGAGCAAGCACATGATTTCTCGAATTATGAGGAATTCTATGATGAGATTCTGACAGTGAAAGAAAATGCTTTGGCAGCTGGGGAGATTCTCTTTATTGGTGGTTCTTCAAGGATCGATCAACCTGATGGGCAAAGAGATTCAGGTGCCGCTGTGGTAGGTCAGAAGGCTAAAGGGGAATTCGAAGTAATGATAGGTGCACAACTACCATCTCACTTTTCAGCACAGGCTGCAGAATTAGTGGCGCTGATTGTCGCTCTTGAGAAACACACAGACCAGCAAGTGACAGTGTACAGTGAGTCCACCTATGTGACGTCAACAGTACATGCAGGACTAGCCCATTGGAAAAGGAGGGGCTACCTGCGAGCAGACGGCACTCCAGTGCAACATGCCGCCTTATTGGACAAACTTATTAAAGCACTACAACTCCCAGTAGCCATCGCAATAGTTAAATGCGCAGCACACACTAAGAGAGTAGACTTTATTTCACGTGGAAACCAAGCTGCAGATGAAGAGGCAAAAAGAATTGCATATTCAATCGACATAATGAGTTTTGATACGCCTGATGTATATGAAAGAATGGTGGTGATGATGACTGTAAATGAAAGCTTTAACAATTTATCGAAGACACAATTAATGGAAGTTCAAGGTGGGGCCCCACAGTAGGAGAAAGACCTGTGTTCTTTATCCCCTTCCGAGGCACTGTGGTGACAAGACAGCACTGGTAAACGGGTGATGCCTCTAGCCTTATTAAGGGTGGTGTTAGAACAGCTACACTACCCTATGCATGTCACTAGGGAAAGTCTTGCAGAAACCATTGCGGAGGATTGGTTCGTACCGAACCTGTTGGAACATGTTGCTTTTTATGTAGTAAATTGCATCGTATGTCAAAGGTTTACTGCTGGGCACATGCTGCAAACAGTTAGAGGAAATATTCCTTGACCGAATGGTCCATTTCAGCATTTACATATCGACTATGTTGATATGCTGCAAGCTTGTAATGTTTATACTTATATGATAGTGGTGGTGTGCCCCTTCGCCAGGTGGATTGAGGCCAGTCTATACACACACCCTGACGCCACTTGCGTTGCAAAGTTCTTAATTTGAGAAGTATTTCCTAGATGGAGAATATGTGAGGTGTTGAGATCAGACAATGGCCTCCATTTTGTGAATGAGATATTTGAGCAAATTATCTTGCTGCTCAGTATAAAACACAAGTTTTTGTCTGCTTATCACCCGCAAGCAAATGGAATATGTGAGAGACTCAACGGTCTACTCAAGGAAAAGATAGCCAAACTAAAGCTAATGTTGAAAAAGGGATGGCTGCATTGCCTACCCTTGCATTATACTCACTAAGGAATCAACTAGGCACTGACCATCACCTCAAACCCCACAAACTAGTCACAGGGAGGCGAATGAGAATGCCTCTAACTCCTCCATCGAGGACTAGAAGTGATGCCCAGACAACAGCAGAATTATTAGCAAATGAGCTACGTGCTTACTTAACATGTATGACCACAAGTATCTCTGTCATTTCAGATCAAGTCAAGCGGACGGGGTGTCAGTCTCAGAACACAGATGAAGACCATACAGCAACCAGAGCTGATGAACTACAGGTCCCAAGACTATTTCCAGGTGATCAAATTCTGATTATAAACTTCACGCGAAAGTAGCAAAAACCTATATTTAACGGCCCTTTCATAGTGGAAGATGTCATCAGCAGTTAAGGTCCTAGGGAGACGTGATTGGATGCACCTGGGAGACCTGAAAGTCTATGCTGGAGAGGCAACCGCACCACCAACCCATTCGGAAGCAAGCCATGGAGAAGAAGTTCAGCATATGCAGACTAGGTCGATGACGAGGGAGAAGGATGCAGAGACTGTCCAGTAGACAAATAAAGAGTACATTGGACAGTGGTTCACCGGAGACACTCTTTGAAGCTGCTAAGCAAGGAGTGAAAAAGCTATTGTTCTTGAGGAGTTTGCTAACATTGGACTGTGAAGCATTGAGATCCTGAAAAAGAAAAATGCCAGATCTTGACTTCATTTTCGACGACTGGAAGAAGGAGCAGTTTCCTGATTCCTTTCTTACTGAGTTTCTTTTTCGAGGCACCTATGGTGGTGTCTGATGGCAACACTTATTGGCTTGTTCTTGCTGTTTTTCTCTTCATTCTTCATGCATATCCTGCATTGGTTGGGAGAACTTGTTACATTCATATGTTCCTTCAAGATCCTAAAAATGGTCCAATTGTGAGGAGACTACTCCCAGCCATTATTGAGCAAATCCTCCAACTACCTGAGTATTGTACGGAAGGTACCGATTGTCCTATCTGACAAAGGCGCTCACAAACTGCTTGGAATGGTCTTTTATTTCTTGCTTGAAAAGCATCCTTATCTTGTTGGATGACAAATCAACACTTGTGTATTCCTGAGAGATCCCAGGAATTGACCTGCAATAAATTGGCTGCTGCATGAGATAATCGAGCAGATTCGCTTACTACCTGACACATTTCTTTGAGCATATCGATGGTGCTGTCGAGGAATGACATTCACAATCTACTGGCATTAATCTTTTACTATTTGCTTGAAGCACATCCTCATCTTGTCTGGCGCAAGGATAACACTTTTATATTCATTTGAAATCCTATCAATCGTCCTGAAATCAGCCAGCTGCTTGTGGAGCAGATTCAACAGTTGCCAGAACATTTCATGAGATTGCCTGATTAAAGTTATTTTTTCCTTCCTTAAAAGTAATCCCAGGCAAAATGGGAAATATTGATAGTCATAATAATGTAGCAAACAACGAGAGAGCACCACGACGTGCAAGAAGCTATTGCTATTGGAGATGGATGTATTGGTATATCATTTATAAATGTATCATGTTAATTGTTATTCTTCTATCTCTTACAATACGCACCGTTTATGTTGTCTGTCCAAAGAGAGCAGGAGTATGTCCCATATATCTTCCTATGCAGCAGGAAGAAACAGATATGGCAATTGTAAGGCAGCCAAGGCTTTATGTGATTGTTCCTACTGTAGTAGCTCATAAGGAAATATAGCACAATGGACCAAAGGATAGAGGATGACAATGTACTCTTACTCACTTTTGGACTGCAAAAAATATTATTTTATTACAAAAATTATAAAAACGATATATTTCATCTATATAGCTCACAATTTACTGCTCACATTCCATTATCCCATCACTCACTCATACTCATACTTCCCTCTTGGCAATCTATCTTGGTTTTACAACATGATAATGTAACACGGAGTTGGCAGCTGAGTTGAGTTGCTGCAGTCTGTGGCAGTCTACTCTCTCCTTCTCTACAGAGACCTGAGTCTCTCTTCAGTTGCTGTGTGTTCCTGTTTGTGGGAGGACCCATAAAACCCCATACTATCCACGGAGCGGCCGCAGAGTTGGCAGCTCAGTTGAGTTGCTGCAGTCTGTGGCAGTCCGTGGGCAGGACTGGCAGACCACCACTACATGGAGTCTGAAAACCCTTCGGGTGGTACGGAAGAAGGTGGGCGCTGGATGCGGAGTGCCAGCTTATCCTACAACAGACAAGAGTCAAATCGGAGCCCCACGGCCTGGTCGACCCCAGGTTCTCGTGGCTGCCCTCCATTGACATTGTCCAAAGAATCTCTGTTCAAAGAATTAAAGGGAGCAAGAAATGCTGTAATTACGCCAACATCAGCCACATCATCCGCTCGTGCGGATCGCTTACCCCCCCTTCTCCAGATCTCACCTGCCTTGGCTGATTTAGCAGACTCCAGCAAATCACACACTCCAGCTGTACTTGAAGCTTTACAGGGAGGAGCATCGGGAGTAGCAGCGGACACAGCACCGGACGTTCTAACACAGCCTGAGCACGCTCAGGCGGCACAAACTCCCGGCTCGCCCCCAGGGCAGCCTGCCGAAGGGCGGTCTCAGAGGGATTCGCCAGCCGGTCCGAGTTGTACCGCCGAGCTCGTTCCAGGAAAGGAGTTGGAGCCCTCACAACCACCTTCATTCAATCTCACCGTTGCGACAGCGCTGATGACGGGTGTTTGCGGCACGCTGTACGAGGCCTCTGAAGTCCCGCTCGGAGTCCCAGGCATAGATGCTGCCTCTGCGCTCGCGGTTCTGGGTGGCGCAGAGAGGGGACGAGGGTCTCCCCCCCTCGGCACGTCATCCAAGAAAAGGCTGGTGGAGGCTTTATTCCACACCTCAGAAGGCGGGACCCAGCCTCCGAGTGAAGGCGCGGCTAAGTGGCTCCCGGAAGGAGGCAGGCTGATAACGCCAGAGGGAAGAGCGTTGCGGGCCCCCCCTCAGGAACTAGTGATCAAGCAGACGACTCCATAGAAGAACTGGGAGAAGTAATAGAATCTTCTACCTCGTTGTCAGCGACCCCTCCCCCAAAAAAGAAAAACAAATCAAGAGCTGGACCAAAAGTGTCCCACCTACCAGCGTCAAAAACTTACAAAAGAAAAACACTCAGCAGACTTTACAAAAAAAAAAACATCTGCTTTGAAGGTACTGTCCAAAACAATTATATGTAATTCCTTGAAGGAATACTTTGTGAGCCAAGGTAAAAGAAAATACGATGTTCTAAAAGAACTCACCGACTCAAGTTACCATAGAACACCCCATAGGTCCAAAACAAAGTCTACCCGCCTTAGTAGCAACCAAGGACCAAAACAAAGTAAAGGGCCCTTTCAGTGACCCCGGGGCAAGTATCGAAAACCAGAGGTCTCTTCGTCCTATTCTTGCCCCAACAGCCGCAAACTTACAATCCCCAACTAATTCCTGTGGTGTCGTTCAGAATCAAGACCTGGCGCAAGTCAATTCCACTTGACCAACAGTCATCTCTTCGCTAACACCAACCCCTACAGAACCAGTGTTTCCGCACCTTCCCTCGCCCAACACAACACCATCGGAGAGAGTGCAGCGTCGCCAATCTTCGTCCGAGGACTTCCGTGCCCACCCGATTCAGGCAGACCGAGTGGCCAACGACACAAGCTCGCCACCAGGGCACCCTGCACATTGACCAGTTTTGCCACCAATTTCTAAGGACTCAAGTCCAACAAAAAGCGCACCACAGATCCCTCCACTTCCGACTCTGCCTCCAGTCACACCAAGAAGAAAAAGCAAATCTGGTGAGCCGCAACATGATGAAATACAGAAAGATATGCCTCCAAAACGACTAGACCTAGCGACCTTAATGTCTGCAATAACAATTGCCCTTGCCCCGTTCGGCAAACTGTACGAGGCAATAAGCGACTCACTTAAGGACCAAACAACTTTACTGGCAATGACTCGCACTAAATTGATTTCCCTGGAAGGATATTTCACAGCTAAAGAAAAACAGGACACTGAACTGTTCAATAAAATTCTGTTGGCCCCCTCGAGACCTGGGCCAACACCGGAGCCTCCACTCCAAAGAACCATTGTTATCAAGGACTCAACAGACCAAGGCTCCCAAACGGAAATCACCAATATAACCGAGCAACAGTTGGTACCTAAACCACTAGTGGCAGACTTAAAGTCCCTTCCTGGTAATTGTCCTGACCATCAAAGCAAACAAAAAAAGAACCAATCTCACTCTGGTCACCCTGACCTATCCAATTTATTCTCAATTGGATCTGGTATACGGGGGTCCTCCAAGCCCTTCTTACAATCAAAAGGGCCATCTACGAAGCTGTCAGAAAACTCGAAACCCGCGGACACCCAGTCTGGTGCACAGACGCCTGCAAAGCAGGTAGAGAAAGCAAAATCCTCTCTACAGGCCGACAAAGACTCAGATCCACCCGACCCAAAGGAAATAAAAGGACAGACTCAACAAGCAGGCCCCACGGTCAGGCCAAAAATGAAAGATCATAAGGAAAGTGAATCCTCAAGGCCTACGTCGAAGAGGTCTCCACCAGAGAAAAGTTTTACTCTGGCCCCTTCAAGAAAGTCACCGATCACAGCAGAATACTTCATGAGAGACGAAAACCTCATGAACCTAACCCTCCATACATCACCTACGAGTGCCGTCGACCTCCAAAATTGGCACTTTGGTAAGCAAACCATGTCTACAAAACGTAACAAGATTGTCTCTCCAGTCTCTAAAAAACGTAGGCGAATGAGTGGTCCTCGCACGGAAGTGACCCAATCAAACAACTCCAGATATCCGAGAGGTCCGCTAAAGCTGAGAAACCTCTCATCACCTCCAAAAAACCGTCAAAAAGAAACAAATTTAAGGCCCCGTGAGAACCCAAACCCAAGAACCAGAAGAAGCCCAGACAGTCCCCGAAGAGGATCCAGCCCGAAAAAGCAAAGCAGTCCCTACAGACAAAAATACACCTCACGACTCTACAGGCCTCAGCACAACCTGTCTCCTTCTATTATCTTTAAGCTAGAACAGATCCCGCAAAACTCTGAAGCGATAACCCTGAACAGGGGCACAGTCCTGAAAATCCTGAAGAACACCAAAGACTTTAAGCACCTGACGACTGCTGACTTAACGCTAGTCGAGCCATACCACAAAGGACATAAGGCAAAGGCCTTTTTTCACGTTAAAGAACACGCGGTGAGGCGGGGTTCTAGAGAAGACGAATCCGACCTACTCAAATGTGGATACACCATCACAGAGTGGACAAGTTCAACAGATAAAGAAATCGAACACTCGACGAATATGTACCTCAAGCCAAAACCATCCATAGCTGAAACCCAGAGGAGCCCGCATGAACACCCTAAACCAACGAGCCATCGGACGGCCACTTTCCATGACCTTGGTGCAGAGGCCAAACGTTCAAACAGGAAAGGCAACCAAAATCCCCTGAGTGGGGTGAGAGAAAGGAGAAACCCAAGCCCAGTACCACACAGGACACCTAAACCAACAATTAAAAACTCGAACGGCAAGTCAAATGAAGCGCTGAGTGAGAGGTCCCCTCTTCGACCCCCAAAGATCTCATCAACATTCGCTGAAAAAATAGCAATTAACACCAATAAGTCTGCTAAAGAGAGAAAAGACTCAACCATCACCTTCAGCAGCCTCTCAAAGCATGAAGATGCAAGAAAGCTCCGTCCTTAAAATGATGTCTTAGAACACAAGAGTATTTAGTCACCTAACAAGTCCAGGTGAAGTCAACCTAGCGGAATACGACATCATAACGCTACAAGAAACATGGCTCATCAACAAACCAGGAATTGACGGTTTCTCAGTAATGGTCTCACCAGCCAGCAAAGGTCGACTGGGTCGCCCGTCCTCCGGTCTCTTGGTAGCAGTCCGGCTCGGAGCTGGTCTGACAATTAAGAAATGCCTAGCTGCAACCCAAAACCATCTCGCGATGTTGGTGGAATGGGCGAGACCCTCTGTACCAATGACCAAAAAAAGGGAGATCAATTGGCTGGCCATAATTACAACGTACTGGAATCCGCAGTCTATCACAGATGAGAAATTCCTCAAAATCATCGAAACAGAGATTGATGGAATTTTGACAGCTCAGGATGAGCCTCAAATCATAATAAGTGGCGATTTAAACGCTAAGTGCCCGAAAAATGGCCAGAACACCAACCACTCACAACCAAAAATCCAGGCAGAGTCTCGAGGGCAGAAATGGCAATCTCTAATGAATACCAGAAATCTTCACAACATCAAGGACGCCCTTCCCCCATTATGTCACATTCCGACTTGGGAAAGAGGCGCTCAAAAGGGGACCATCGACTACATCTTTACATCGGAGGGTCTGCTTACTCGGATCACATCAATTGAAGTCCTACGGAACACCGCAATTGACCATATTATCCTGAAAATCAGTTGGCCCTCAGAGTTTAGCCCAAGGGAGTACTCGTCTGAGGCAACAGAACCCACAGCCCAAGGAAATCGTCTCAGACTCACGGCTGAAAGGATCAGAGAACTTACAAGAAACGATACTTGGCAGCAGTATAGGGAGTCAGGAGTCTTAATGCCTTTATCAGACTACCAGCCTCTCCTACTCCCTTACTATTGAAATATACAGAAAAAAGCAATGGTCACTGCACACCTGATTCACGAGTACAACAGGGAGTTGGTCATCAAAAGGCAAAAACTGAGGAAACTGAAGAGGCAAGCGATTAACTTAAAAACAAACAATGCTGAGAAAATCTTTTTGGAAGAACAAAAAAGATACAAGTCATGGCTAAGATTCCACAGATTTGCTCTATATCAACAAGACGCAGAAGAAATGTTAAGGAAACTGGCGGACAAAAACTCTGGAGCTTTCTGGCAACTGATAAGAAATAATGACAATCCCTCGACCCTACTACCAACTAACTGTGTCGCGGAGGATGTCTGGAAATCTCTACCACTTTCAAGCTCCCCAAGCAGAAATCAGTCATTACGGAAGAACCCTCCGAAGTTACCACCTGGGAAGACTTCTCTGATATCGACGACATCGTGATAGCCATAAAAAGGCTAAAACCCTCAAGAACACCCGGACCCGATGGAATTACCAACATCGATTTGAAAAACCATCCGATAGAATGGGCCTCCTTTATCAGCCAAGTTTTCAAAAACTGTAACCTGTCTAGAACAATTCCTGGCTCTTGGAGCACCTGCGTGGTCACCCCCATATACAAGAAAGGAGACAGGGTGGTCCCTGTAAACTACCGCTCAATTGCTCTGCTAGACACGATCAGAAAGATCTATGGTTCGTTCCTACAAAGGAGCTTACAAACATGGGCAAAATCTGCTCAATGCAACAACCCTTTCCAAGCGGGCTTCATGAAGAACTGTGGAACTACAGTGAACATCATGATCCTTAGTATTTTAAAGAACAAACTCATGGAAGGATCAGGAAAGGTTTTCCTCGCTTTTATCGACCTCACCCAGGCATTCGACCAAATTGACAGGGAGATGCTATGGTCAAAATTGGCCTCCTGGAACTGCCCGAACACAGTTCTGGACCCTGTCAAAGCCCTTCACACCGGAACCTCAATGAGAGTTAAACTGACCCAAAAAGGCCTTCTCTCCGATGAAATACCAACATTCTGAGGAGTTAAGCAAGGATGTCCCCTTGCACCTGCCCTGTTTATCTCCTTTCTAGGCGATTACAAAGAGAGTGCAAATCAAATAAGATCTTTTCCGCCAAAAATTGGCCAACAGCCTTGGCTCGACTTCTTTATGCTGATGACATTATCCTCCTCGACCAGACAGAAATCGGGCTCCAAAGACAACTGGATAACCTGGCCTCTTACATATCTGCAAACAATCTGGAGATAAATAAGGAGGAAACGAAAATCTTGATAATGGAAAAACCACCCGGAAAGAAGTCACAAGAATCGAGCTGGCACATTGAAAAAGCTTCCCTGGAGGTAATCAAAAACTTTAAATACCTGGGAGTGATGATTGACAGTTCCAAAACAGAAGTATCAATGCAAAAGCACCTGTGGGAAAAAACACGGAAGCTAACAACTCAGGCTCGGATCATCGACAGGAAATATGGTCGGTTCTCACTGCTACCGGTGCTAAAATTCTGTAAAGGGAAAGTGGTGCTGTGCCTGGTCTACGGAGGAGAAGCTTTGCCCGCGATCCCATCAACAATCTGGCAAAAACTAGAGGGGTACTTCTGGTGGAAAGTTCTCCAATTTCCAAATTCAACATTGATCGCAGCCATCAGAAGAGAATTGGGTCTACGCTCCCTGAAAGCAGTAAAAGAGGCAGGAGAAATGGCCCTTTTCAGGAAAGTGCTCATGTCTGAATCTCCACCGTTATACAACCTGATAAAACTGGAAATGAATAACGAAAGCTGCAAGATGTTGCATGCATGGGTGACCAAACCAAGAACAAGCCTGGCTAACTTTGCATTCACAGAAGAGATACTGACTCAAAATCCAACCAAAGTCAAAAAGAAAATGGACCAAGAAGACTGGATTGAAACCCAAACAATTGCAGAAAAAAAACAAATTACTGGTGCATCTCCCTCCTGAAGCAAAGAAATTGCACGCCACGACTGAAATCATCAAAAGATTTCCGGACAGAGCTCTTTGCACAACTTTCCTAAGGGCAAGGCTGAACTTATTGCCAACTAACAAAGTTTGGCCCATCAGGCGGCTTTCTACGACAAACCATTGTCGCCTGTGCAAAGTTTCATCAGAAAAGGAGTCAGTGAAACACCTTCTGCTAAACTGCTCTCAGACTATCAAATGGAGAAGAGCGTTCCTCGGCCCTCTCATTGAACCATTCTCTTTGTTTGAAGAAGTGTGGTGGTCCCGTCTGAGTGGCTCAAAATCTTCATGGTCCCTAGCAACGGCAAAAATCCTAAAAGCCGCCTTGGACGAATGCGCTAAACAAGAGACGGAGCAACTTACAGTGAGCTCGGCCGACTAGTCAGGTGCAACGTCTAAAAGCAATGGACTCAAAACAGATAAATCAATAAAGAGCAACTAAAGAAAAAAAGAAAGAAAGAAGAAAGAAAGGAAGAGAAAATCAGTTTGCAAAATCATAAAATTGAATAATGTAACACCTATCACTATCCACAATGGTTAATTCACACAGTGTTGTTCCCTTTCTTTACTACAGGTGAATATATCTGTATATCAAAATTCCCACAGATTTATAGGTCGAAACGTGTTTCGGTTGTCTGAGCAGGACATCACAAATTGTGCCCTTTTCTTGATGCAACCTTCGTCAGGACAAAAAGCGACACCAGGATGGAGGTGATAGCGAGGAAGAGCACATTTGGTGTGTGAAGCGGTGTTGTGCCGGGAATTTGTTTCGAGTGCGTTTAACTGAAAAAGATCTGCTAGAAAAGGGATTGGTCGGTGTCAACTACCAGTGGACCACCCATATATATAAAATAGCCGCAATTGAATTAATGAGAAAAAGGAACCTACACCATATTGTGAGAGAGAACCTCTAATTGTACACAGAATAGAGTGAAAGAAGAGATTCTGCAATAAATAAGGGTCTTTGGTCAATGTGAGAGCTAAGTCATAACAATTGGTCGACTTTGAAGGCCTGTTGGAGATTCGTCCATAACATTTGCATGAGCAAAATGTAGAGCTGGTGTGGCTCAACGCAGTGTATCTGAAGCAAGACACAATTGATACTTCGCTTTTTGTCCTGACGAAGGTTGCATCAACAAAAGGGTAGGATTTGTGATGTCCTGCTTAGACAACCGAAACACATGTCAACCCATACATCTGTGGGAATGTTGATACATAGATATATTCACCTGTAGTAAAGAAAGGGAACAACACTGTGTGAATTAACCATTGTGGATAGTGAAACCAAGATAGATTGCCAAGAGGCGGCTATGAGTATGAGTGAGTGATGGGATAATGGAATGTGAGCAGTACATTGTGGGATATAGAGATGAAATATGTCATTTCTATAATTTGTGTAGCAAAATTATATTTTTTTAAGTCAAAAAGTAAGTAAGAGTACATTGTCATCCTCTATTTACTGGTCAATTGTGTTATATTTTCTGTATTCTTGCCTGAAGGACCAGGGATTTAATTCAGGTACCCCTTATATTTTTGTAGCTCATAAGGAGACATCTAGCTCTGTGGCAGTTATCCCTAGAAATCTGTATGCAGGAAGGACTCTTATAGATATTCTCACTGAACGTCAGGTGCACATTTTGAGAGAGAAACAAAATAAGAGACCCAAGAGAGGTACACGGGAGGATAATCATGAATTAAATGATTACCTAGATAGTACAACGCACTTGGGGAACAGCATGTGGTATCAGCATATGAAAGAGGTGGCCAAACGAACTTCTGAGGAGTAATGCTATGTATGAGCCCTCCTGCCTTTCCAATGGGGAAGTCTGAGATAATCATAGAAATTGAAATAGATGTTCAGACAGCACATTGCCTATCCCACACAGCACTCTGCCAGGCAAGAGGTGAGTTCATGGGTCGAACAGCATCTTTGGTATTGGCAACTGAATGGTCAGCTCCAGATGAAGATGATGATGTTGAAGACTTGAAGACAAGGGCAAGGACATTCACCAGAAAACATGCAATAAGATATGACCAAACTGGAGAGAAAGGAGCTGGAATCAGATGGGAAGTAAACAGAAGGCTTGAAAGCCCAGGAAGAACTGCAGAAGAAATTTGAAGATGGAAGGAAAGGGGCCAGATGCAGATATGGGGATCAGTACTTTCTCCAGATGGATGGGAGGAAGGTGTGGTTATCTGTAGAGCCTGGGCAGTAATTGGTTACCGCAAACCAATCATTGACATTGTGGAAAACGGATGCAAACCTTTATGGCCAAGACTTGGAAAACTACTGACATCGGTCGAAGACATTGAAGGTCCTTTGCAGATAGTGCCTCTGGACAACGCAAAGCTGTGCTTCAGAAACAATGGCACAAGAAAACTTGGAGAAAACCAGAATTGTGGTTGAATCTTCAATGTACCGGGAATGAACATTGGAACAGCAGTGATAATGGATCACTACTGGGCCTGTGGATCCAGAGCTTACATGAAGCTGCCCAGAGATTGGGGAGGGTTGTGTTCTATAGTGAACGTCCATGTTCCAGCGTTGGTGATTACTAAAAGTGACCTCAACATTGTTGAATTTCCAAAAGCAGATGCACACCTGAGGAAGAAGAGATCTGCTGAGTTACTGAATCGAATGAAGAGAGAAAACTATTTTTTAGCCAAGTCAATAGAAACTTTTGATTCCATTCCATAAGAACACAGATTGTTCAGTCAGACTTCGTCGATATGCACGATAATCTTCATGCCCAGGATAAGGACTGCAGCAAATACCAAATGGTGGTGTCCAGTCAAAGGATCGAAAATAAAGGATCGAATGACCTTTTGCTCGAATGCAAAAGGATCGGAAAAAAAAGGGTTGCATTTTTTTAAAATTTATTTACATTTTTTTAGTTTGGGTTGGTAAAAAAATGTTTTAATAAAGAAAACAGGGGGCTGGAGGGGAACCCCCCCCCATAAAAAAAATTGACCCTTTTTTCGGTCCTTTGACTGTTGATATAAAGGCATTCGATCCTTTTGTTTTCGACCCTATAACTGGCAACCCCAAATGGTTGCAGATAACCAGATGGGAGCTTCTACCAACGATTAATACTACCATAAAGGGATTCAATGCTATCAAGGAAGAGGTGCGAGCCATACGACTGATGACTCTCCAGAACAGATGTGTCCTTGACATGATCACAGCTATGGATGGAGGTGTTTGTGCCAAAATTGGAGAATCATGTTGCACATTCATACCTTCTCATGATGACGAGAATGGCACCCTGACAGAGGCCATAAAGTTGCTGACGAAACTGCACATCCAGATGATAGACGAAGTGGAAGACGTTGCTGATGACAGTTTGTTTGGATCAATCTTGTCAGATAATGGATGGCAGACATTTTCAAGTTTCTTAAGAGCTCTAATAGTGATGGTTCTGCTTGGATTTTTGTGATCAGGATAATAATCGCACACTGAAAGAAGACTGCAAAGAAAGCTGTAGGAATGGAAATGATGATTGATGTCGAATCAGGATGGAAATCTAAAGAGCTGACAGATGAAAAAATCAGAGACTATATGAAGGCCAGCATCCATGCACCTGAAGGAACAAAGTTCCTTTACACGAAAAACCACAAGAAATATGTGGGGAAATGGATCTACTGCAGTTCTAACGGACAATGCATGCTTATATCCAGGAATAAAGGTGAGCATGTGAAATCAGCAGGATGCCTGAAAGGAGTCATAAAGATATGCGTCCCAAAGAAGCATTTCTTCAGATGAGGATGTCTGGATATGAAGGTTGATGAAAGAGTGGTCGATGAATCGCCCAGAGGGGGGAGTGTAGAGGTGGAGTCAAATACCCCCACTCAAAGCTCCACCCCCATGCTGCCTATATGTTTGGAGCCAGAGTGTGAGACACGTGCAGTACCAGTGAAAATACCTATACCGCAAAGAATCATGGAAGTAAGGTTCCCATTGAGAAAACCATATATGCACTCATGAATATATGATGCCATTTGAACGAAATCCCAGAGGAAGTGGGAAAAACAAGCACGAAAGGAGACTGGTGACATCATACAGAGCAGAGCTGATGCATTCAGAAGAAGAAGATGAAGAAGTATAGACATTCTAAAGAATCAAAGGAGAAGATGTTAAAGATGAGCAACATTTTGGGCTCGAGATGGACATGCTCATGCTACAGAAATAATGAAGAAGATACCAGGTCATTTTACAATTGTACAGGTGTAGTAACACAAGCAGACAAAGTATTCTTTGGCTCGTGCAGCACCAGGATGTCAAGGCCACTGTGAGCGTGGATGTGCATGCAGAAGTTACAAAACGTGTGAAAAGAACAAACTCCTTTCTGAGGTGAGGTGCAAGAACATTGAATACGTCAGAGGTTCTTGATTTAATAGAGTTTAATTCAGCAAAATGCTCTGAAACATGGTCTCCAGTCACATGGTCAGATAAAAATAGACACTAGGTTGAGCTACATCAAAACCAAGAGACAAAGTATGCCTGTACTCCCTTTTATTCTCAGGCACAGAGAAAATTTTCAAGTCCAATTTTCAAAGGGTAATTGACTGGCAGATGGCAAGAGTGATGGTAGATGGCAGGCTAATTAGGTGGGAAGCTATGGTCAAGACCAGCCCACCAGCACCTGGGTGACACCCTGCGGGCTGCTAGCGTGTGTGGAATATTCAGGCCTTTAAGTGGGGTAAGAAATCGAGGGGGGGCCCTCATTTGGGGGCGTGGCTTGTGGGAGGGGCGTGGCGTAAAAAGTACGCAAATCGTAGGGTATGCACACAAATATATATAAATGTTATATATTTGTGTGCGTACCTTACTATGGTTTGTGTACTATGCAAGCCATCTTTTCTAAACATAGAAATATGTAACATATTTCTAGGTTTATAAAAGATGGCTTGCAAAGTACACAAACCATAGTAAGGTACGCACACAAATATATAACATTTATATATATTTGTGTGCATACCCTACGGTTTGCCTAGTTTTCAGGCCATCTTTTTTAAACATTTCAGGTTTATAAAAGATGGCTTTGAAAGTACACAATTCAAGCCATCTTTTATAAAGCTTTGACTACGGAAAAAATTGTCCGTCGGCAAAGCTTTATAAAAGATGGCTTGAAATGTGTACTTTCAAAGCCATCTTTTATAAACCTCAAAATATGTCGAGGAATCCCCAGGTTCGCCGAGGGTTAAAGACGCCTCGGCGACCAGGGGAAACAAAGGCACAGTAACTGCCTCTGGTGACCTCCCGCGCGAGGGGTCACCAGATGCAGTTACTGTGACTGACGGAAGTGGCAGCCAGTCACAGCGTCGCTGTGGCTGGCTGCCACTTCTGTCAGCTTGCCTGACTTCATTGCAGGCGCATCATCCCGCCACGTCTGCGGCCGCGACGGGATAATGCATCCCGATCACGCCAATGTTGCGGTAGGACGGGGGCCCCGGCAGGGCCCTGGCTCAGTCCCACTTTTTGGAGACTGCCGGGGCCCAGCCCCGGCAGGCCCCGGCCACTTTAAGCACTGGGAATATTACAGAGAGGTACGAGGGTGCCAACCAATTATAGAGGGCCATTTAATATAGGGCCTTATAGTTTGTATAACCAATGGGACATTGTGTATTTGAAGACGTTCATATTGACTTTTATTAGAGGAGGGCTTAGTTGTCCATGTGATGTTAGACACCCAATCACTCTCTCTGACAAGTATGCAACGTATACCTAGATGTTCCCTTTAAGCATATCACTCTCTCAAGTAGGTTTTTGTTGGGTACACAGGTTCACTCCAATTCAATACATATCTACCTGTTTTTACGGTGGCTATTACACAGGAGCGAAGCACTTTTCTTGGGGTCAAAAATATGCTCTTTGAACAAAATATCCCTAATACAATGCTTTTTTTCCGGAAAGGCTCAAAATTCAGTTCAATAGTAAGGGCCTCATTACACGTTGTGCGCCAAAAACTGCAATTTAGCGGCATGGCGCTATTAACGTGTCCGCCCTCGCAAGAGGGCGCTAATGGCGTACCATTACGAGTACGCAGACACGAGCATAGCGCCATGCCGTTAATGACCCTACCGCCATGCCGCTAAAGTCCCCAAAAAGTCATTTACCGCCTTCCACGAAAGTGCAGATAGCGGGCCTCATTACACGGATGGCGGTATTAGCACATGGACCAAGGTGCTATTAGCACTTTGGTCCATGCCGGTAAAATACCGGCACCGCCTTGGTGGAAGGGGGAATTACCGCCCCATTCCAAGGTTGGTGGGGCGGTAATTCCCCCTTCCACCACTGCCCTTCCCCATTCCCATTTTTGCCCCATAGGACATAATGGGCATGGGGAAGGTGCTAATTACGGCACCGCAATTTTGCGGTGCCGTAATTAGCACCAAGGTCCCTTAGCGGGTTGGTTTTTAACGCCTGCAAAAAGCAGGCGTTAAAGCACCAACTCGCTAAGGGACCTCGTAGTAAGGCGGTAATGGTTAACGGTCACCGTTACCATTAACGGTGACCGTTAACCACTACCGCCATCCGTGTAATGAGGCCCAGCACCTCCGCCCTCGCGCCATTAGCGGTCACCGCTATTAGCGGTGACTGTTAAATTGCGGAACTGGAAATAGCGTCATCGCACAGGAACGGGAAAGAGCACGGCGGCCATCTTTAAAAACACAATCCATTGCCATCCTCTGCACCCTGGACCTGTTTTGAGTTGGGAGCTGTGCAAATTCATCTGGGACGCCTGCATCATGCCCAAGGCTTTGAAGAAAACCAGTGACAGGCAGCGCAAGGAAAAATATACCAATGAGGAATTGGTCATGTTAACACAGACCCTTGCAGAGCATGCAGAGGTAGTTTTTGCAAATGACATGCGCCGGCCAACCTTGCTGAAGAAAAAAGCCATCTGGGAGGAGGTAGCTCTCAAAGTCAGTGCTGTGGGCACCAGCACGCGCACCGTGCGCGAATGCAAGAAGAGGTGGGACGACCTCAGGCTGCGGGTGAGGGGCATCCTGGCTGAGAACCACCGCATTGCCAGTGCCAGTGGAGATGGCTCACCAATCCGGATGAAGGAATGGGAGGAGACATGCGCAAACATGATTGCCGTTGAATCCATTGAGGGAGTGGGCAGCATGGAGATCGGCGTGGCTACCACTTCAGATGGAGGTGAGTGTACACATGACAGGATGCGGTGTGAATGTACTGTTACCCCCATATGTGAGCACAGATTCCTCTCATGCATGGACACACATCCACACATGCATCCATCCCTCACCATGTCAGTGTCAGACCCAAACACACACACATGCACACATCACCAGAGACAAGTCCCAAACACAACCATGCATGGATGAGGCACTGAACTGGCACATCACCTGCATCCACAACCACTGAGTCGCAATGGCCACAACTGCATCAATCATGTAATCTTCATTAAGTAAATTGAATCGCAACCAATGATATCCCCCTTCTCGTCCCTGACAGGCTCACATACAGATGGGGAGGATGCCGCTGATGCATCAAAGGCACCAGCTACATGCAAGAGGCCAAGGGCAAAGGAGCCGGAGGATACCCCAACAACATCCAGGGGCAAGGGGAGAAGGGCACACCTGACGAGGAGGAAACATTGTCATAGTGCCACTGCCAGGGCAGTAGTAGCTGCACCACCAACTGCGGCCCCACCACCGGAGGTGAACCCACTGGCACCAATACCAGCCACCGAGGGCCCACCATCAGCTGCGGCTAGCTCCGCTGGTGAGGCAGCCGCCACTGCCCCCCTATCCGATCCGGAGGACACCCTAGGCCAGCACATGGAGATGCACACCCCAAGCCCCCCTGGAACCCCAGCGCCTGTGCCATTCCAGACCCCTGGGTCTGATGGGACTGTTGAGGACACCAACCCTGCAATCATGTCCCCCATGTGACCATCACCTGCTGCAGTGGATGCATCGGAGGGCACAGCATCCAGTGCACGGTCACCCAGCACTGCCCCCCAACTCACCACCATCCTGCAGCGCCAAAACGAGCTGACTGTGCTGGTCGGCCAGCATGTTGAGGAGGCTGCAAATCTCAGAGAGAACATTGTCGAGGCGGCGAGGCACTGCACTGAGCGGATGGATGCCAACACCGACAGGCTATGCAATGAGATAGCGAGGCTCAGGGAGGTCCTTGTCCGCATGGCTGACACTATGGACCGCCACTTTTCCCAACAAGGCCAGTCTGCCCCGTCCTCATCTTCCGGGTCGAGACAAACAAGCCCCCTCCGGCGCTCATCGCGCACCACCAGGCGCACGTCTGGCAACACTCAAGATCCTTTCAAGGACAATGGAAAATAGGGGGTTGATGGAGATTCCTCTGTATGCATTGTCCAGGGAATACATGGCAGACACATGAGGGACTGTTGTGGGGGGGGTGGGAAGGGTGTTATGGGTCTGTTGTGGGGGGTGGTGGGAAGGGTGTTATGGGTCTGTTGTGGGGGGTGGTGGGAAGGGTGTTATGGGTCTGTTGTGGGGGGTGGTGGGAAGGGTGTTATGGGTCTGTTGTGGGGAGTGGTGTGAAGGGTGTTATGGGTCTGTTGTGGGGGGTGGTGGGAAGGGTGTTATGGGTCTGTTGTGGGGGGTGGGAAGGGTGTTATGGGTCTGTTGTGGGGGGGTGGGAAGGGTGGTGGGATGTTTTGGGGCTTGCACTTCTACACCTTTATGTCACTCAATACACTGGTTTCTGATCAAAACACAGGCTTGGACATCTTCATTGTGTGTGTGTACTTTATTGGCGACAGGGTCGATTGCGTGCTTCAAAACATACACCCGTGCATTACCCCCATATCCATGTGACAGTACGGAAACATGTTCCTCAGAATATTTGGTTGATCAGATGCTGTCTCACAGCACGTCCCTCCTGGCCATCCCCTCTTGCAACACCTGCATCCCCTTCACCTCCGTCCTCATCACCATCATCATCCTCATCACGTGCTTCTATTTCAACATCAGGGGGCAGTGGCACATTCCGTCTGATACACATATTGTGCAGCATGACACATGCCATGGTGATCTTGCCCACCTTCTCATGTCCATACAGGAGAGCACCACCAGACCTGCTAATGCACCTAAAACGTGACTTCAAAAGTCCAAAAGCCTGCTCGATCACGATGCGGGTACGGGTATGTGCACAATTGTATTCCTCCTTGTGCCTGTTCTGTGGGTTCCGTACAGGTGTGAGGAGCCAGGTCTTCAGGGGATAGCCCACATCACCTGTATGGGGGAATGAATGGGGTCCTGTTACTGTCCACCTCAATATCGGCCTGTTCACATCACACAAATTGACATTGCATTGTGATTCAAGTACTGAATTGACAGCATACATGCAGATGGTCTGTGTGACAGCAACGTGCAAGGGGGAGGTCGACCCTGCAAGTAGAAATGCCACATTAATGCCTCCAACAGTAATTGACATGTCCTGGGTGAGGCCAGGTCTTAGGTGGCCCTGGCCCATCCAAATTTGGTACCACACTGCTAGTGTACTGACATCCTGACACCGATGTTGCCATGCTGTGAAGCATCACTTCAGTGGTGCCATAGGTGTGTGGTTCAGTGCTATGTCTAGGGGTGATCCCTTTGCATACATTCAAGGGCGCGTTGCTGGATTGATGTTGTGCTGCACTGATTCTGTATTACTGTCTTGACGCCATGTTGCTGATTTGTGTAATATGTGGCGTGGCATGATGTGCAATGTGGATGGATGTGTTATATTTTGCAACCTGCATTGTTCTCAATGTTATGCACCTTCGAATTGCATGTGGGTTCTTCTCAAGTACATCGTGGCCTTCCCTGAAGGACATTGGCGTACATCTGTATGTCCATTTTCCCTACGGACGCCAGTCAACACCCAGTTGGAGTATGTATCTCTCCCCCCCCCATTCACACCCAGTTGGAGTATGTATCTCCCCCCCCATTCACACCCAGTTGGAGTATGTATCTCCCCCCCATTCACACCCAGATGGAGTATGTATCTCTCCCCCCCCATTCACACCCAGTTGGAGTATGTATCTCTCCCCCCCCCATTCACACCCAGTTGGAGTATGTATCTCTCCCCCCCCATTCACACCCAGTTGGAGTATGTATCTCTCCCCCCCCCATTCACACCCAGTTGGAGTATGTATCTCTCCCCCCCCCATTCACACCCAGTTGGAGTATGTATCTCTCCCCCCCCCATTCACACCCAGTTGGAGTATGTATCTCTACCCCCCATTCACACCCAGTTGGAGTATGTATCTCTCCCCCCCCCATTCACACCCAGTTGGAGTATGTATCTCTCCCACCCCCAATCACGCTGCCATGTGCTTGCCCTGCTACTCACCAAGTAGCCACGAACGTTGTCCGGTGTGTCGCTCCATGTAGCATTGGATAGTTGAGTTCCACAGAACCATGGAATCATGTGTTGATCCTGGGAATCTGGCACAGCAATGTGTGATTATCTTGATGGCGTCACATACCATTTGGACATTGATAGAGTGGAATTGCTTCCTGTTTCGGTACACTACTTCATTGTGATGTGGGACCACCAATTCCACATGGGTACAGTCGATGGCCCCGATGCAACTTGGAATGCCTGCCAGTGAATAGAAGCCAACTTTTGTGTTTGCAATCTCCTGGGCAGTCTGTGGCATGGATATGTGTTCAGGTGCATGCTTCAGGAGTGCATCGAGTACCTGGTTCAGCGTGCGTGAGAATACTGGTTGTGAGATGCCATGCATCTGTCCCACTGTATGCTGATAGGTGCCTGTGGCCAGGAAGTGGAGCACACTCACCACCTTCAGTAGCGGGGGGATGGCAGTTCTGATGTCTATGAGGCTCACAATGTCGTCGTGGATCATGTCCACGATGCTGGTGATGGTAGCCCTGTCCAGACGGTACAGGGTGTGTATCTGCTCAGGGGTCAGGTTGAATGGACTGGCTCTGATCCTGGGTATTGGTGGGTGCCTCTGTGGTATGATTAGGTGCCGTTGTGGTGCTTGCTGTGCCTGTCTTGCCCTCCTCCTCCTCCTCCTCCTCCTGCGTCTCCTTTGTGCTGCCTGTTGTTGTAGCAGCTGTGCTGCAATGAGGTCCTCCAGGCCATGTAATGCTGCCAGTATTGGAACCATCTTGGTGTGGGAAGGGGTGTGGTGTGCTCCTTTTTAGCTGCCACAGTCTCCATTGCCTCCACCTGTGCTGATTTGGTCCACCTGTGGCAGGTGGGAACACTGCTCATTTCCCTTAACGGGTGGTCCGCGATGCCGGTATTAGCACCATGGCGGTAAGGGGTTTGGGGGGATTTACCATGCCACTATTAGCATGTGCACTGGCCTTGTGATGCTGTGCTAATAGCGGCATGGCGTAATTAACAGGATGGAGGGTCGCGTGCACGCGGCCTGCCCGCTATTGTGCCGGGTCGTGATCCACATGGGGATTTAACATTACCGGTAATACATTACCGGTAACGTTAAATCCCTACCGCCATCCGTGTAATGAGGCCCTAAGTCTTCCTTTTTCACGCTGCCAAAAGAACCAGTTTCCTTTATGGAATCGAGGATCCCTTTTGAGGGCCCTCATGCTGGGAGTGCCTCTGGTTCAAGATTTATGTGTATTATTGCTCTATACTGATCAATTCTTGAGTTCATTGCAATATGCAGAAAGGTGGGCCTGGGTTTGTATCCACATCCTGTAACTAACCTTTATAAATTGGTGGCGTGGACTCCCACACTGCACGGCAAAAGTTGCCCCATGTGCAAGTTCAAATGTTTTGGTGTTTTGTTGAGTTAAGGAAGGGGGTATACACTGCGGTTTTTTGCGGGGACAGTGAGGACGGGTTAGGTGGGGTGGTGATAGAAGTTTGGGGGCTGTTAAAAAGGCACTTGGTGAAAGCAGACGCTAGGCAAGAATGGAGAGTAATCGCATTTGGTTGTCAGTATTGTTTTCCTCTGTATCCATGGCACCATCCCATAAGATGAAGCAACCCAAGCCCCTTCTTAGACGGTTCGTGGATTGGGGAACCCGATTAAAGCTAAAACAATTGCATCATATGTCAACAGGAAGTGAGCTCAAATTCTCTTTCTACAAGAAAAGCATGCACTTGGGAGTCAGGTATTATGCTGGACAGAACATGCAGGACCCGCTAAGTCTTCAAACAACAACCATTATTTTAAGATACTTGAAACAGCCCCAACCCCTCCATCAAGCCCCATCAGCTTGCTTTCAAAAACCCACATTCCTTTTTCCCAGCATGGTTGCAATTCCATGCTAGAATGGTGCTGCATCACAAAGGAACTATTTACACTGCCCACAACTATGTACATATTCTGATAAACATATGGAGATTACAACCTGAATTGATATACAACATGTGTGGTGAATGAACACGGCCTGTTGTCAGTACATAGGTTGCATGCATACATAGCACTCCTTCCCTTTCAGGGCATTGAACTTTATGCACAATATTTCCTACCTTTAGCAATTACCACCCTCTCTTTACTCCATTTCTCACTATTACTGAACAGTACCGGGTTCCCAAAAACCTTCACTACCTTCAATGAATTTGAATATTTGGTACCTCCTTTGTCCACTCTCCTACCCTTTTTTACTTTGACATTCATCCCCTCTCTCAAGTTACATTCTTTCCTCCAGTTCTTTTCATCATACCTCTCTTTCGACCACCTTTGAGCATTAACAATTTTGAGTTGCAAATCCCCTACTCGTACTTGCCCCCGAACACCTACTAACTTCTTCCTCCATCCCGGATGCAACCGTGAATTTGGTACTCTTTTTCTTAATGCTTCAAACGGGAGAACTCCTGTCACTTGGTGTGGAGCAATCCTATATTGCATTACCGCTCCATCATTGCACATTCCCAATCTCTACCAGATGCTATGGCGATCTTAAGTGCATCCATCAATGTCCTGTTGAACCTCTCGACAGTGGCATTACCCTTGGGATTGTACATGGCAGTTGTAGAATGACCTATGCCATTGTCTTCTAAAAATTCTTCCATCTCTTTCCCTACAAACTGGGGACCATTGTCAGACACTATCTTTCTGGTAAATTCCTCTCTCCAGAACAGTGATTCCAAAAATGGTATTATCCTGCGAGAACTAACATCTCTTGCAATACACACCTCTGGCAACTTAGACAACAAATCTTCCAAGACAACCAAATACGCATTCTGTGTTCCCCTGACAAATACGGGGCCCAAAATATACATGGTCACCACGTCCCAGACTGAACTGGGCGGCTCAACTATATTCATGGGAGGTACTCTAGTGTTCAACACCTTATCACTATCTTCACAGACTACGCACTGCTTCAAGTAGACCTCGAGATCTTGGTCCATACCTGGCCACCAGAAATCTTGGCACACTTGCCCCTTTGTCTTACTGACACCAAAATGTCACTCATGTGCACTCCCCAACACTCTACTTCTCATACCCTCGGCACCACCATCTGTTCTGCTCGAAACAGCAACCCTTTCTCCATGCTCAATTCCTGCCATACCTTCCTGTATCCCTTCAGATCTTCATCTATTGCCTCTTTCGGCCATCCTTCTTTTTCACATTCCTATCTCCAAACACCATCCTTGGCAACTTACAGTTAGCAAAAATGTCACCTTCCTCCTCAGATCTCCCACTGCTGTCCTCCTCTATGGGGTTGTGAAACAACATGTCCGCTATCACATTTAGCTCTCCTTTCACATGACTCACCTCCATGTCCAACCCCTGCGTAGAGGAAATCGACCTTACAATCCTCCTCGAAATTCCATCCAACCCCTTTCTGTTAAAGATGCCCACCAATGGCTTGTGGTCCATCAACACCACAAATTTCCTTGCCAACACAAATTGGCAGAATGTTTCAATTCCCCACACACATGCTAATGCTTCCCTCTTGACAACTGAATATCGCTTTTCACCTTCCTTCAACACACGTGACACAAAAGCCACTGTGTGTAATGCATTTCCTTTCCTCTGCATAAGTACACACCCTAAGCCACTCTCGCTCACATCACTGTACAACTGTACCTCCCAATAATCCTCAAATCCCTTCAAAAGGGGTGCACTTACTAAACAGTCTCTGATGTCTTCAAATTCTCCATTGCACCTCTCAGACCAGTCGAATCTCATACCTTTCTTAACAAGCATCCTCATGGTTTTCGTTCTTTCGGCTCAATTTTTGTACAAACTTCCCATACTCAACCAACCCCAGATATGAAGCAAGCTCCTTCTTATCTTTTGGAGCATTCATTTTCCTTATCTCTTTCAGGGTTACATATTTTGGCTTCACACCCTCTGCAGACAGTTCATGCACCAAATATTGTACCTTCTCCAAACCGAATTTACACTTATCCAAAGATATGGTCAGTCCTGCTTCTGCTATTCCACATAACACTCGGTTCAGTCACTCATCATGTTCCTTCACATCCTTGCCCCACACCAATATGTCATCCTTATAACAGCATGTGCCTTCAAGGCCCTTAAGAAGCTTGTTCATGACCCTCTGAAACACACTAGATGCAGCCACCAATCCAAACGGCATCCCCTTACATCTATATAAGCCAAATGGAGATATAAAAGCTATCATGTCCATGGAGCTCAGGTGAAGTTTGACCTGATGATACGCTGCCTTTAAGTCGAGGGTTGGAAATATTGCTGCCCCACCAATTTTCACCAACAAGTCATAAACCTTGGGGAGCTGGAATCTATCTGGCATCAAGCTACCATTTAGACCCCTGAGATTAATGCACAGTCTCAGAGTGCCATTTGGCTTTCGCACAGCTACTGTTGGACTGATCCATTCAGCCGCATCTGGCTCCTCTATTATCCCCTCATCCAGCATGTGCTTGAGTTCTTTTTCCACATATGCCTGTAGAACCAGCAGTATGGTGCGTGCCCTTGAACTCACAGGCACTTCCCCCAGTTTCATCCTAATCAAATGAACAAATCCCTTCAGACATCCCATCTTTTCAGTGAAGACACTGGGAAACAACTTCAGCATCTCAATTTCTCTTAAATGGACATCCTCCACATTCCCCGAAGCCTTCTCCGTACCCAGTACTTGAGAAGGATGATCAGGGTCAAGCCTAAAACCAAAGTCAGCTTGTGCATGCCAGTACAGTAAATTGCCACCCTTCAAAGTCACTTTCACCATTCCCTGGACAGTGCTGCCATGATACCTGAAATGGGCCCAGATCTCACCCACAGTATTGATAGGAACGTCATCATAGGCATGTGCACACACACTCGCTTACAACAAATCACAAGAATTACATTTCTCTGTCCAGGTTTCCATGTTCACTAGGGTATAATCTGCCCACTATCAATTAATAGCTTCACTGGAATGGCATTCACTGTTATTTCTGCATGTGGTTTTGACCATTTGTGTAAAGCGTCCACTGCATTTATGAAACATACTTCCTCCCCATCACTCCCCTCATCTTGCCAATGTATCATGCTGTCCTGCACCATTTTGACACTTCAAGGTTTATTCCAGTGCTTGCAACAGTGAGACATGGTCTTTCCTGCAACAGTCTCTATATATGACGTGATGCCCAAAGCACTGTTTATTGCTAGCAGGATGATCTGGACTCCTACATCTTTAGCACTTTTTAACAAGCGACTTTACTTCTGTCTTTTGTTTGAAGTCCAGTTTCTTTTTTCCCAAGGCTTTTCCTTCTTCCTTGTGTACCTGTAGCTTGCAAGCTTTTGCCTGGTCGACAGCATTGGCCCTTCCCAGAACAGTATTATCAGAATCTGAGGCCGAAACCTTGATGCACTTCTCTGTTTGTTCCACCATTTTAGATATTTCAATCGCTCTTTCCAGAGAAAAATCCACTCCACTGGCTCCCTCTCTCCACATGGCTTTCCTGATCTTCTGATCTTCTGATCCGCACACCTTATCATCTGATCCCTGATATTGTCATCCCTACAGTGACTATAGTCACACTTGATAGCCAATTCACGAAGAATGTTAACAAATTCTACAATTGATTCACTAGATTCTTGATCTCTGGGAGAGAAGTGATATCCGGCCAAGAATGTATTTTCTTTCACTTTGAAATGTCTGTCCAACTTCAATAGACTTTGTTCGAAGGAGAATAGACTTTCTACTTCTTGAGCTTGCAAATCTGGCAATTTCTTGAAAACTGCTTGTCCTTCTTGGCCCAGACAAGGATACAAAAGGAAGTCCTTTCGATCCGATGCAAAGTTGCTTCCATAAATCCTGTACAGGTAACACATGAAGCCCTCTTTCCAGTCGCTGCGGTCCCACCTGGATGCACTAAAAACAACGCTGGCCCAAAAATATTCATTTTCTCTTGTTTCCACCAATGGATAGTGCCCCAAAAGTTACCCTTTTGAAGTAACTGGCCTTTCATTTTTTATTGTGCTCTTCCAAATACTGGTAGTCAATACATCAATGCATGTAGCCATTTCACAGTGTTCAGGCGTCAGGTTGCGTGCATTTGTTTCCTTTTTTCAGCCTATATATGCAGTATATCATTCTTTGCCTGACCTAAAAATGGCCACTCGCAGCACGCCAACCAACTTGTCTTGAGCTTTCCTGTCCTGAAGATGGCCGGCACGAAATCCCGCAGGATTACGCTCATCAACGGGATTCGGGCCTGTCGTGGATTTGTCTGTCCCAGACATGCCAACATTCCAACTCACCTGGGCGGGAGATTTCATCAGAGAAAACAGGAGTCACACATTTTTTGGCATAGGGATACATTGGGGCTAGAAATATTTTAGGCGAGAGAAAGTGAAAAATAGTAATATTTTTTCACGAAAACTCAGGAGTCTCCCGCCTAAATCGGGAGGGTTGGCATGTATGCTGTCCTCAAGATGTCTGACGCAAAGTCTCACAGGACTACTCTCACCTCCTCTTATACTGCAGGGGGAGACTGCAGTGTCTATGCTCCCCACGCCGGGTCCCAAACTGGATAAGTGACCTGAGTGGCATCACAGTAGTTGCCGCTGCCTCCAGATCACCATCTGTAGTGCCTGGGGCAATCTTCAAATCGCAGATGAATGCCCGCACACAGAGTTAGGTTGGGGCTGCTGATGGGCACTTCTCTTGTAATCCTTGTCGCCAGTATTACGCTGGGTAGACCAGGCGAGTCTTTAAACAACATCCTTTATTTTAAGACACATGAAACAGCCCCAGCCTCTCCATCAAGCCCCATCAGTTCACTTTCAAAAACCCACATTCCTTTTCCCAGCATGGTTCCAATTCCATGCTGGAATAGTGCTGCATCACAACAGAACTACACTGCCCACCACTATGTACATATTCTGATTAACATATGGCGATTACAACCTGCATTAATAAACAGCAGTTGTGGCGTATGTAAATGACCTGTTGTCAGTACATAGGTTACATGCATACATAACAGCAGGCCTTCTCCTTTTCACCAAAATGGGGCCCTCAACGTTAGTGCACAGCCTACTCTTCACATGCTAGGGGAGTAGTGACTCTTGTTCATCACTTCCTTCAATTTGTACATTTGGAAAGCAGGGTAGTTGAAGGGGGATGATATGTACTGGTGCATGGTATATTACAGCAACAGGAAGTATTAATCTATATGGCCCTAATATAGATGACCCTGTTTTCTATGATGGGACATTTCGACTATGTACTAAGTATCCTATGGCAGAAATACGTTGCAGTGGCGATCTCAACACCATACTAGATACTACACTTGACCAGACTGGCACCGCTGTGAGGACACTCACTAGAGCTGCACAAAGCATTCATTCACATATAACTACGTTGAATTTGCTAGATGCTTGGCCCATACTGCATAGCACGACCAGAGAATATTCGGTTTATTCGTCTGTTCATGATATGCATTCCTGCATGGATACTTGGCTAGTTTCTAGCTCTCTACTGAACAGCGTGAAACACTGATATTCTAGCATGCACCTTATCTTACCCTGATCCTATACTGTTATCAGTGAGGTTGGTGTCAGGGGTTGGACCTGGCCCGATATGGCGATTTAAACCTGCTGCACTGTTAGATGCAGCTTTCTGACTGAACCTGCACAAACAAATATCCACTTATTTTGGTGGGTGTTAGGCGGAATCCTATGCAGTACCCTTAGGGAGCACTACAGAAGATGAGGGCTACAGGTATATGCAATAAATCCCCTTTGGTATCACTCTGTACCACAAAGATTTAGTTGGTAGCTGTGGCTGAGCAGTCAGACTTATCTCAAGATTGAGATGAGCAGTATTCAGGGTTTACACAATAGGACTACAGTACTATGGAACACGGAAACACTGACCAAAGCTTTGTATCAAAAAGAATATATATTTATTTTACACACTCTTAAGTTCAACACACAAATCACTATCATTAAAGCAAGTTAAAACAGTCAAGAAAAGTATACACAACTCCCTATTTAAATTGTAGACAAGTTTGAGCAAGAGTGAAAACTGAGCAAAACGGCACAGTGTGAACCAAGCAGAAACGGCTAACAATTTCTTAAAAGGGAGGGAAAGGACAAGTTATACAGGTTTAAACTCTAAAACACACCAGCAACACTTCCCAAGTGGATTGTGAACAAGTTAGGCAAGGCAGTACTTTTAGCATAAGAAATACTTAGGTGAAAACCGAGCAAAATGGCACTTCACAATATTAAAAAGGGAAGAAAAGGGTGGTTATAAGAGTTTAGGTGCACCAACACATTTCTTGATGAAAAACAATCTAGAGAAGGCAATTGTAACAGGTTAAGCCAAAGTCAATAGGCCTGTGCCAGAGTCAGTGGGACAGGCAAAGTGCCCAGGATCAAACGGTTCAAGTAGCTGCCGTCAAGTCTTTGTTTAACGATTTGAAAAGGCGGTTGCAGAAGGTAATAAGATAATATTAGATGATAGGGGCAGCCAACCCAGAAGGTAAGTAAAGGATTTAAAGCACCTTTAACAGTACCCAGCGAAAGGGGAGGCCTGACGGAACAATATAACTTGAAAGTGGAAAAGGCTCCTGCGGCGGCGGTAGTTCCTGGAAGTTCCTGCAGTTCGGGAGATCCAGCAGATGAAGAGAGGATCTCATTGTGGAGAAAGGTTCGAGTTACTGCACTGCCCAGGGATGAAGGCAGCCGTGGTGCTGCCAAAACAAAATAAAAGGTATGCTCCTTTAAATCGCGGACGTGGTGGATGGGTGCCTGGCTATCCGGTCTCCTAGTGCAGGGCACTGGCGATTCGACCAAGGCAGGTACTGGAAGGTGATTGGTGAACTGGTTGGCCCCACCAGCTCAAGGGAAGAAGACTGTTGCAGGTGAAGATCTTCTCGAGTCGTTGGAGAAAAGTGGTGAGGATCTGCAGCAGGGCTTCACTGGTGTTTCAGTCATTGCAGATGTCTTCAGCTTCTCTCCTCTTCGGGTTTCTTAGTTCCAGTGGCGACGTTTTTGTCCACCAGTCCTCAAAGCCCTGCTTTTATGCAGAAAACCCCCCATTCATACAGCCTAGCTGTCACTCACATAGTGGGGTGGTTATCCTGGTGGGATAACCCCCCAGCCTATCAGGGCAGAGTGCGACTTGGGTTGCCTAGGTAACCCTGTCCAGGGTGCCTATTCCCCCTCTCATACATCCTGTCTACCCCAGACTCAGTGGCGCCGAGAGGAGGGCTTCTGTGCAGAAGCCCGCCAAAAGGATGAACAAAGGATCGCCGACCCGGGTTAGGATTTCAGAGAAAGACACGAGAAAGAAATAATATCAAAGATCTGGCTATAAAAACCTACTGGAGTAAAGTTAATAATAAAATAAACCGGCGGTTTGTTAGAGGCTGTCAGTAAAAGTGGTAGCCTCGAACAATGGGAAAATCCCATAGGAAAATATTTGCGGTTGAATATTTACGGTAGTAACCACTGCCACCAGCCAGAAACTTTGGAGAGAGGGACTGGACAGTACCCCCTCGAAAATGAACACTAGGGAAAAACTATTAACCCTTTCCAGTACTTCCATAGTAAGATGGGTTGTACTGGTTTTGTTCATAATTATTGACTAGTAAAGTCAATGGGGACTTTACATGCCCTGGGAGACAGTAGTCAGTCCCAGGGTATGGAGTCTATGTTTGGGGGTCAATATGACACCCCTGTGTTACTGCACTGAGAGTGCTGTGTAACACACATGTAAAAAGAGGATACCTATGAGGGTGAGAAAAACCCCATAGACCATAAGCACAAAAATAGCCTAAACCACACATCAGCAATATGTCTAAGAGTGGGAAAAAGAGTCTCACTCTTAGCAGGAGAAAGAAATAAACCCTTCAAATCCAGCAAAGCTGCTGGGGGACTCTATAGGTAAGGGAAATTAGCCTTAGAAGAGAATTCTCCCTAACAGTGGGTTCAGTGCCCTCAGTAGCAACTCTCTGGCAGGCATTTAAAGCTTATATACGCTGGGTGGCCAGGTCAACTGAATTTGGGGTCATCAGGAGCATCAGGGGTGAATTGGATTCCAGGGAGGCCAAACTTTCAGCACTCCAGCAGCAGTACATGTTAAGCCCCTCACCTGAATGAGATGCCTTTAGAGAGGTAGCGCACAGGGAAGTAAGATATATGGATAGGCCGGTGCTTGCGAGGAGATATGGCGAGGTGGACAGGCCTGGTCAGACACTTGCATGCCTAGTGAAGACGGAGTCAGGAAACACTCACATACCATTTATTAGACGTCAGGATGGTACGTTTTCGCTGGATGAAGCGATCCGACTCAGAGTCATCGAGGGCTGCGTGTCATCGGCACTACAGAAACAACTTCTGAAGAAACCCATCACCATTGAACAAGCGAGTGAAATGGCGCGCATACTTGAGAGTGGAAAAGCAAGCCACACATATGACTGCCAACACCACCACAAAACATGACAAGAGTGACATCATAGCAGCAATGCAGGCTGGCAATTTCAAGGACTACGACAGAAGCGTCACGTCGACCCCGCATATGCAAAGACAATGAAACAGATGTGGAATGGCATTCCCGCATGCAGGATCCTGCCCAGCGCTCTCCCAAAAATGTGGTAACTGTGGCACGGAAGGCCATTTTCAGTCTGTGTGCAGGGAAGGAAAACCGTTTCCCACTCTGCGCATGGGTACAGGCCTGCAGGCCAGACCAGCCCAAAGAATATTCCCCAGCCAATCTTACCAGTCACGACCCTACCAGCAAGGGCCAAGGAGCTACCTAAGGGTGGTGGAGGAAGTATATCCGGACGAAGATAACCAAGAGTATGCGACACAAGGACAAACTGTGCATTTGAGGGATGAGTATGATGGATCACCGCCAGCACGTCATGAACCTTCACTAGAAACCCAGGGAGAGTTTGACTATGATAGCGCATATGACCTACATGCCCAAGATGAGTTTGTCAATCTTATCATAGATGAAAATGAAGCCCAGGAGACACCCAGGATACTGATAGACATTTGCAATCAACAATTCTGCTTTCTGATTGACTCAGGAGCAACAGTGAACATTATGGGATAAACAGAGTTTCAACTACTTCACAACAAAGTCCATCAACCTCGAAGATATATCAATGGGGAGCGGATGCCCCGCTGCACTGTATAGGGTCTTTCAAAAGGAGACTCACTTTTGCCGACAAGGCTACCAACACAGTCATCCATGTCATAAGAAGCCCCACCAAAGGCTGGTGTTTACTGAGCCACAGGACGGCATCTTACTTAGGGCTAATCAATATACCCGTCCGAGATGGAGATGTCATCGGGTCATCATAGGCACAAGTCAGGAAGCAAGAACAGATACATAACATGGTCTCTCATGACAACCCAGCCATCACGGAAGATGACATTATCAAAGAATTCCCACAACTGTGCCATGTACTAGGCAGATTAAAGGGCCCACCGATCAAGCTACACATAGACCTGGCAATTCAACCAGTCCCACAACACCCGCGCAGGGTAGGGTTTCACCTACAGGAGGCAGTGTCAAAAGAGCTAGACCAACTACTACGCAACGACATCATCGAGCCGGCCACGGGCCCAACACCATGGGTTTCTCCCCTCGTAGTGGTCCCAAAGGAGGGCGGTCGCCTGACACTATGTGTCGACATGGGAGTGGCCGACACAGCCATACAGCGGGAGCATCACCCCGAACCAAAAATCGAGGACATGATTGTCCAGCTAAACAAATCTGTCCTTTTCTCAAAATTAGATTTGAATCAGGGGTATCATCAAATAGTGCTTCACCCAGATTCACGGCCCATCACCACATTCACATCACACGATGGACTGTTCCGCTACAAGCGGCTAAACTTTGGGATCTCGTCGGCGGCTGAAGTATTTCATGAAACAATCCGGCAGATCATACGTCCCATCAAAGGGACTCTCAATTACAGTGACGACATTCTGGTTTTTGGAAAGTCACGCAAAGAGCATGATGTAGCACTCCGAGAAGCATGTCAGGCAGTACAGGAGGCCGGACTAATGCTCAATATTGAGAAATGTCGATTCAGCAAAGCCAAACTCAAGTGCTTTGGCCACATTTTCTCAGCAGATGGGATGACCCCTGACCCCGATAAAGTATCGACCATCTTTCAGCTGGACAGACCTACCCAAATTGCTGACGTCAGATCATTCCTGGGAATGGCCGGGTACTGCGCTCGATACATTCCACATTTTGTGTCCATTACTGAGCCGCTCAGGCACCTACTGCAAAAGGAAGTCGCATTCGAATGGTCTGAGGATTGCCAAGCAGCTTTTGACACCATAAAACAGTCCCTGACAGAGGCTAGGAAGTTGGCGTACTTTGACCCCGAATGGCACACTGAGATAGTGGTGGATGCCAGCCCAGTAGGACTGGGTGCCATTCTAGCGCAAACCAGCGGACAAGACACCCACCCGAGGCACATAGTTGCCTATGCTAGCAGGGCCCTAGCCCCACCGGAGTCGGCCTATTCCCAGACAGAGAAAGAGAGCCTGGCAGCCGCCTGGGCGTGTGAACACTTCCATAATTTCATAATTGGGAAGAAATTCACCTTAATTACGGATCATCAAGCCTTATTATCCCTTTTTGGCAATCCGCGTACAAAAATGCCACCTAGGATTGAGAGGTGGGTAATATGCCTGCAGGAGTATGACTTTGACATCATTCACCGACCGGGGGGTGAGAACAACCCAGCGGACTACCTCTCCAGACATCCGGTTGGCAGCCCCACACGACGACAGGGTGACACGGAATACGTCAGCTACGTCACCGCCAATGCGTTACCGCCCGCTATATCCATCGAAACAATTGCTTTGGCGTCGGCCGCAGACCCATCCATGGCCCTAGCAATCAGTCTGACAGAAAACAACAAATGGAAGGACTTTCACAGAGCAGTCCAAAGACACCCAGGTGCATGCCGTGACGAGATCGAGAGACTGGCAAGAGTGCACACGGAATTAGCGGTCCAGGACATTCTGGTACGAGGCTGCAAAATTGTCATACCCACCATGTTGCGCTCTGAGGTCATCAAAACAGCACATGAGGGACACCGTGGAGCGGAAAACACGAAAAGACAGTTAAGATGCAATGTCTGGTTCACCTTCATGGACGATATGGTCGACCGGTGGTGGGTCAAGAACTGCGCGGCATGCCAGTGCACAGCAAAACCTGAGCCGCCAGTACCGCTCAGAATAACCACAATTCCAGACCATCCATGGGAGAGAGTAGCCATCTATTTCTATGGACCACGGGAGGAAGGAGATTACCCACTATTATTCATCGATGAACACTCCATGTTCCCCATAGTGAAACGGGTCAAATCGATAGCCTTTTCCCATGTTGCTGCGACATTTGATGAAGTCTTCAGCGAGTGGGGGATACCAGACACACTAAAATCAGATAATAGAGTTCCTTTCAGTGGTCATGAGTTCGGGGTGTTCGCAAAACACATGGGATTCCGTCACCAAAGAGTGACACCGAGATGGACGCAAGTGAACGGAATGGCAGAAAGATTTATGGCGTCCATTAAAAAGACCTTGCATAGAGCACGCCTAGAAGGGACTGACCCCCATCAAGCGCTATGCAGAATGTTAAGGGACTACAGGAACACGCCCCACGAAGCCACCAACAGAACCCCAGCAGAGCTCATGATGAAGTACCAGGTCAGGACCAGACTCGTCAACAATCCAACAAGCCGGCCTGAAGCAGACCAGGAAGTCATCAAATGAGATGGAGCAACCAAAGAGAAAACTCGGGAGCAGACTGACAGAAGGAGGAGGGCACAGTCAAAAGAATTCCAAACAGGAGATGAGGTGTGGGTACAAAGAGCCATAACAAAAAAGACAGACTCGCAGTTATGGTAACAGCGGCGAATGGAGAACATTAAGTGACTCGCAACAGTTCAAGGTTCAAGCAAGTCACAGGACCTGCTGAAGAGGAGCCACCCCTTGAGGATCCTGACCCAGAATACACAGACATTCATGATGAAGCATGGGTCCCCCTCGAACCACAGGTTCAAAGTCAGGTCAACCCTGTGGAAGACACTGTCGGCGGCCCCCACCAAGAGCTGCGAAGAAGACCCCAGAGGAGCATCAGGAGGCCTCCCTCCTGTGTTGACAGAGTCGCCAGTTGGCCAAGTTTAAGTTACTTCTAAGGACATTTGTCTGGGGGTGTTGTTACGAGCGGCTGCCCCTTTAAGGCAGCCCACACACTGGGTAGACGTCACAGGGGAAGTGACGTGATGAGAGGAGGAGGGTGCCAGGAAAAGACACTTCCAGTTTGTAATTGAATAAAGAAGGTTCTTATGCCACCCGCTGGTGTCCATGTACTTTTCAGGGCTATCCAGCCCCTAACAGTTACTATACTTGTTCCACAATATCCCATTGTGGCCAGGTTGTGCGTTCTTCTTGGATCTTACATGGCCAAGGTTGTATGAAATGGGCACATCTTGCTTGAATCTTAAAGCGCATGACTGTTTATTGGAGTCCACAGGGAAAATTGAGAAAACTAAGCAAATATTTTTGAATTTGGGATTACTGCTTACTAAGAGGGCAATTTTGCTGAGATGGACCTGGAGTGAACCACCCAATCTTGATAGTTGGTTGCAGGTTGGGCAAATTATACTGAGGAACTGTATCTGTCCCTGTTGCCATCAGTGTGCCGGCCTAATGATCTATGGCAGGACTTCTGCAATTACTTAATGAGCATGACAGAGTCTTACAATATTGTCATCATATTTATATACTTTGCATTTTATGTAATAATATGAGGTATTATAGCATTGTTATACATGGAAGCCTTTTCGTTTGACTATAATTGCCTACTGCTGTCGAATCACAGAATTTTTAAAACATGCACTTAAAAAAAAAAGAATAATTTTGGGCACAGGTCCTGAGAATTGAAGACACATTGGGGGTCATTACGAGTATGGCGGTAGCCATGGAGCAATTAGCTCCATGGCTGCCTCCCATTTTATTTTCAAATTTCTTTATTGGCATTTATTATAGGTACAACAGCAGTGTGGCAGTGGGTGCCAACTGCGGCATGGAGTGAACTTATCTATGTAAAGCCAGTCATTTAATTGAACAATAAACAACATCAACATAAAACAATTAACAATAACAGTGATTTCCAGGTGGTTGGAAAATAGTTAATTTTAAGAGGGTCAACACGGGAGGGGGAGTTCAAGAAGAGGGGGGACCAGGTATGTTCAAGCGGTGGTCTATTCAGGTGTCTTGTGATGGATAGGTCGGTTAGCATGGGGGTGAATTATTCAAGGGGGTTTGTCGTCATTGGAGGGGTGGAACAGAGCCCATGTGAGGGCCTTCCAAGAGTCCAGTGCCTGGCTTGCGTCTTCGGGGGACCTGGCAATGCCTTCCTCCCAGGCCGAAGTCTCTGCCCCGACCCAGCGTTACAGTTCGCTGTGCCATGCATGGAATCATGGGCCACCCGGTCGCTTCCATGCCATGGCGATGGCCCTTTTAGTCAGGATGCATGCCAAGTCCATGAGCTTTACGGTGTGCTTAATTTTGGCTAGTCTGGGGTAAGTCCCCAGGAGGCACTCTCCGGGGGTCCACTCGTACCTGGTCATGCCAGCCCTCCTGCAGGTTTGCTCCACTTCAGCCCAGAGTTGTCGGGCCTTGACGCATTCCCAGAACATGTGCATTAGGTCCGCTTTGTCTCTGTTGCACCATGGACAGTTATGCTGGGGTTGCTCGTAGATCTTCGCTATTCTGTGCGGTGTTAGGTACGAGCGATACAGCACGTTGAGTTGGATCAGTCTGAATCTGGAGTTCCTGGAAACCTCCTTGGGGAACGCCAGTGCTCTCTCCCATTCTCCATCAGTCATTTCTCGCCCCAGGTCTCTGTCCCATTTAAGTTTTAGATCAGGGCTGCGGGGATTAGGCCTGTCGTTTAAGTGACTGTATATTTGAGACACTGGTCTCCATCCCTCTCCCAAACTGTACAGGAGTGTTACAAAGGGGTTGGACTAAGGCTCCTCAGGCCAAGTAACCCATTTGGTGTGCGCTAGTTTCCCAATCTTTAGATACCAGAGGAATTGGCCACTGGGTATGTCATCTTCGGATTGCAAGGAGGAGAAGTCTCGGAAGGAGCCTTCATTATATAAGTCCCCCCATGTGTACACTCCCTGCCTTTCCCAGTATCTGCTGGTTGCTAGGTCGACACTGTTCTGGCACAAATCGGAAAGGAGCGGAATGTCCAGAGTATATGCGTGCTTCAGGTGGAAAAGCGATTTTCTTCTGTGCCATATTTGCTTTCCTAGGGTGGCTAAAAAGGGGGTCTCGCTTTTGAGATGTAGGGGAGCCCAAATGAGTTCCTTTAGCTGGATTGGAGCAATTGGGTGCTGCAGTAGTGCCGTTTCCGGGGTGACGTCATCAGCCAACCATTTGGCTACAAAGCTGAGCTGAGCTGCCAGATAATACTTCTCCAGGTCAGGGAGTTGAATGCCGCCCTGTCTGTACGGGAGGGTTAATGTGGATAGTGCCAATTTGTGTCTGCCTTTTCCCCATAAGAAGTCCTTAAGTATCATCTCTAATAGTCAGAAAAAGGGAACTTTGATGTAATAGAACACATTTTGGAATCCGTAGAGAAATCTGGGGAGAACAATCATTTTGATGATGGTCGCCCTTCCCATCATGGACAGCGGGAGCCGGGACCAGAACCCTATTGACTTGCGTAGAGGGGGCAACGCTGCCGCTGTGTTGTTTTCATGCATGAGTTCAGGCGTGTGGTATATGTTTACTCCAAGGTAGCGGAATGTGGTGAGGTGCCAACTCACCTCCAATGAAGGTAGGTCATCTATGTGTTTGCTTTTGAGGCCTCCCAGCGGGAAGAGGCAGGATTTACTTCTGCTGAATTGTATGCCCGATACTTTGGCAAAGTTTCCGAGGACCTCCAGCATGGTCGGGACGTTCAGGTGCGGGTCTCTTACATAGGGGAGGACCTCATCCGCGTACAGGGATATTATATGATCTATCCCGTCCAGCTGTATACCAGCATCAAAAAATTGTTTTCTGAAATAGATGGCAATAGGTTCAAGCCCAAGTATGTAGAGCATGGGAGAGAGTGGGCAACCCTGCCTAGTGCCCCTTTGTATGTCCCACGCTGCAGCGATAAGCCGTCCGGATTTTACTTGTGCCTTTGGTTTAGTATAGAGGACTTTGACCCATCTAATGAATTTCTCTCCAAAGCTGAATTCCCGGAGCACCGCCAACAGCCACTCCCAGAAGATAGAATCAAACGCCTTGATGGCATCCAAGGAAAGCAGAGCATAGGATCCCCCGTTTAAGTTGGCCTGAGACATGACATGTTGGAGCCTGCAGAGGTTGGCGGTGGTGTTACGGCTTGGCACAAAGCCATTTTGGTCATGATGCACCACTCCTCCTATTACCCTGGAAAGTCACTTGGCTAGGACCGTTGTCAGAATCTTGATGTCGTAATTGAGCATTGCAAGTGGGCGGTAGGAGTCACAATCTTCAGCGGGTTTGTTGGGTTTAAGCATTGAAATCACCAAAGTCTCACGCATATTCTCGGGTAGGATCCCCGTTTCGTAAGCCTCCTGAAAAACCTCATGCAGCAGCGGGGTTAACTCAGGTTCATAAGTCTTGTAAAATTCAGTGGGTAGCCCATCGCTGCCCGGGGCTTTGCACGTGGCCAGGGACTTGATCGCTTCAGTTATATCATCCTTGGTGATGTCTGCATCTAGGGCTTCTTTGTGTGCGAGTGGTGGTTTAGGCAGTCCTATTTCTTCCAGGGTGTCTGAGATCTCGCCTGGGGGCACCTGGGCGTCGTGGGAGTACAGCTGGGCGTAGAATTGTTTAAAAGTGTCATTGATGCCCTGTTGGGTCTGGCATAGCATGCCATCTGCACCTTTCAAGGCTGTGGTTGGGTACCTGGGATGTTCTTTCCTGCACAACCAGACTAGTAGTCTACCGGGTTTGTCCTCCTGGGTGTGTGCCCTGTTGGTCCTGGTGGTGTAGTCAAACTTGGCTAGCCTGTCCCAAGCCTTTTTGCATTCAGTTCTAATTTGCTGGAGCTTGTCCTCTTCATGCTGGGGATCTCGGGTGCCGGATTCCAGCTGTTCTATTTTGTTTTCCCATTGCTCTAGTTCAGTTCTTAGGTGCTTCCTGATTCCCCCTGCCTTTGCTATGATTTCACCTCGTATAACTACTTTCAGGTCATCCCATAATGTGCTTACGTGGCCAACGCTATTCATGTTTTCCTTTATGTAGTTCTCCAGGGACTCCCTGGGGTCGTTTCTGAATGCTGGGTCTTTTAGTGCTTCCGTAGGCATCCTCCATGTGGGTATTGGAGATCTGGGCCCTGCAGTGCTCCATTGTATTGTTAAGGGGGAGTGATCAGAGATGGTCTGGCCCAAGTATTGCGCCGTGTCGATCTGGGGGAGGCTTTCTCTATCAGTGAAAATGCAGTCGATCCTAGTGTGGAGGTTATGTGGAGACGAGTAGAAGGAGAAGCCCCGATCTCTTGGGTGTTGCTCCCGCCAGATGTCCACTAAGTCTAGGCGGTTCAGCATGGCATTTAGCACCATGGTGGATGCCGACAGACCTCTGGGGAGAGGGTTGGACCTATCAAGATCCGGGTTGCTGACACAGTTGAAGTCTCCCCCTAGATAAAGAATGCATTCCTATACTGTGTGACCTTGGCATACATCAGGTCTAAATGCGCTGGTATGTTGTTGTTGGGGAGGTATGAGTTCACAATGCATATTTCAGTTTGCTCAATATGGCCCCACAATATCATATACCTTCCTTCTGGATCTGATTCAGCCCTGTTGAGTTGGAAGGGGATTTGGGGGCTAATCCATGTGAACACCCCTCTGGCATATCTGGAGTATGTGGCTCCAAACCCCTGCCCTCGCCAGTGTGTTTGAAGCGTTGCAATGGACTCCTTTGTTAGGTGAGTTTCCAGTAGAAGGGCCAGTCCTATCTTCTTCCTGTGGAGGTAGGGTTTAATCCTATTGCGACGTAGGTAGGTACCCAGACCTCTCATGTTCCAGGTTACAACCTTGATGCGTGTGGCCATGTTAGTACAGGGAAAAGTTCAAGTGTCAGCTTCCTGCTGACCCAGTTCACCCACTTGTTGGTCTTGTATTTTGGATGCCTCCCCTCTTGGTTGATCAGTATTGATACATCCTCCATTCCCTCCCGTGTCCTCTGTAATTGAATTGCTTTTGAACTTGGAGACTTGTTAACTTTTTCAACTTCCACTCGAAGAGGTGGATTAACAACATACAACAACTGTGAACTGCCCCCAGCAGCTGCTTTGGGAGGGCAACGCTCGGGGGCTTCCGCGTCTCGTCGCCTATCCAGGTCGTGAGATGCGGATGTAGTGCTGGCAACAGGTCGGCACAGGTAACGGTGGGGTGGGTTGTAACAGTGCCCATGTGTGATCATCTGAGCTCCCGTCTGTTGGAGCGCTTTCTGTCTTTTTAACGGACACCTGTTAGGTGCAATGTTCTGGTCTCATAACCTGATGCAGTGTCATTCGTAGGTTTCGTGATTACTGCTTAGTCCTTTGGCCCCTGCGATGCGTTCATCGCCTTCGGCTAGGTTGTTGTGCTCCAGCCACATGTTGGATGCAGCCGGGGTTTCCATGAAAACCGCTTTCCCTTTGTAGAGTATCTTGAGACGTGAGGGGTATAGGAGCATGTATTTGAGATTGAGTTTGCGTAATCTAGCTTTAATTGGTGTGCAGGAATTCCTGGCTCGCTGCACATTGGGGGTATAATCAGGATTCATGACGATCTTAGAGTCATTCCGTTTGATCTCACCACCCTCTCTCTCGAGAATTTAAGTATCGTCTCTCTGTCACGGAAATTTAGAATCTTTGCAATCATTGGACGTGAGTGCGATCCTGGCGGGGGTCTTTTTTGTAGAGATCTAACGGATCTCTCGACTGAGAATCCCTGTGTAAGCTTGCTGGGCCCAATCTCCTAAAGTATCCTGGACTCTACGTATTCTGTTGGGTTGGTTCCCTCCATTTCTTCCGGAATTCCTAGAATACGTATATTATTGCGACAAGCCTTCCCCTCTGCCTCCTCCGATCTCGCCTCTAGTCGTGCAAACTGCCTCTCTAGCTCATTTACCTTGGTTTTGAAGTCCGTGGCAGTATCTGTGGTGTCCTGCAAATTCACCTCCACTTTGCTCACCCTTTCTGTAAGATTACGGGCATCTTGGCGCATGAGCTGCATGTCAGCCTTGAATTCGCCTATTTTGGTCTCAAAAAATGTCTGAATCGCCGCAATAGACTGCAGTACCTGAGTGTTTTTAGGGTCGTCCTCGGGTTGGGGTGGTTCCGTTTGCGTGGTGTTTTCATGTTGGAGTTGCTGTTTGGGTCTTGTCCGCAAAAAGGAGTCCATAATTGTCGCCGTTTTATTCCTGTGTCGTGAGGCGGACATCTTGCGCTGTGTTGCGTGGGTTATTCCAGCAGGTTCTGGCTCAGCCCGATGTTTTGCAAGGTGGCCCTCGGCATGTCGTGATGAGCCCCTTCTCCCACGTTTTAGCGTTAGTCCTCCGCCCTGGTGTCAGGCCTTGTGTTACCTGGATGCCAGTGACTTGCGGCCTCCAGTACCCAGTGCTTCCAAGCTCACCTCGGGCACCGCACTTCGCTGGGACTTCCCGCCACCCCACCACGCGGTAGGGTAACAGGTTCCCTCCCTGCTCCCTGACACCTGGGCCAGCTATTGTTCCTTGGGACCCTTGCGGCCTAGTAGATGAGGCCCATCAAGTGGGGAGCTATTCCTGAGGATGCAAACAGTGCTGCAGTCCAAAGCTCTTTCAGTGCTCACACTGCGCACCTTCAGGCCTTCTCGGGTTTCGCCTGCAAGTGTATCCGGGCTCCAACGCTTGAGTAAAGCCGTGTTTATGCTCTGGCAGGGAATCCTGTTATTCCGCGTATCTCGTGTTACCCAGGCCTTGTTATGGTCCCGATCTTCATCCGCTCAGGGATCTAGCAGATTGCGCAGGTGCTGCAGGGGGAGGATGGTGTGTCGTTCCTCACCCCGGTGGTCTCTACGTGCTGCTGGTGTTCTCCTCTCTCAATGCAGCAGCTATGGGGGGGCTGTAGCAGGTCCGTAGCACGGTGGCACCGCCGCGCCTCTATCTGCTATGTGGTCAACTCGGCTGGGCCACGACGGGCTTAATGCGAGGCGGCACCTCCGTGTAGCTATTTCAGAGGGCTGCTGTGCCCTCCTCGGTCTCCCGGTGTCAGCGGTCCTCGGATCTGGACCGTGGCAGTCTCCGCGGACTTCCACCATCCGACCTGCTTCAGACCTTCAGCGTCTGAGTTAGCTCCTCCCCCGCAGCAATCCCCGGCTCCGCTTAGGCCGCCATTACAGTGGGACCCCCGGGGCGCATTCGCAAACCTCGTTTCGGGGTATGCAGGCTCCGATTTTCTTCGGGTCTTCGCCCGAAAGGCACAGCAGCGCTTGTTCTAGCTGGTGCAGTGGTTTCTTGCCAGAATTATTGCCTTTAGTAGCAATTACAAGGATCAATGTAAGAATCAGGACGGGAGCTCAGCTCTGCTGCTTCCTCACTCCATGAGCTCCGGCCACGCCCCTGATGGCTGCCTCCCTTCCCGTGACCGTGTACGGTGTTGTGCAATGGGGACTAACCGATCTAGTCCGACCCTGGCGGGACCGGTAAGTCCCCATTGCACATACCATTCCCCATTCCCATTTGAGCCCCAATAGGGCTCAATGGGAATGGGGAGGGCGCAAATAACGGGCTCGCGAATGGCGAGCCCGTTATTTGCGCCCTGGTCCCTTAGTAGGACCCGTAAGGGACGTGTGGTCCAACCACACGTCCCTTGCGGTTCCCGTTAGGGGACCTCAGAATCGGGTGGTAGGGGATTACTGGCACCGGTCTCCTTACTGGTGCCCGGTATCCCCTACCGCCCGACTCGTAATGAGGCCCATGGTGACCTATTGCATGCCCCTTCCTCAAGGATGGCCCTTCTCAGGGAATCTTCAACACCAAACCTTAAGCTCCTTGATCTACTCTCTCCCATGTATTCACGCCACAACACTGAGTGCTATACAGTGCTATGCAGGCAACCCATTAAGGGTACTTTGCATTGCTCCATGACCAATGTTCCAGGCTGATTTTCAATGAACTGTGCAGCCAAAATTATATTTGCACCTGGTAAAAAAAACAATGCATGCCTTTTTACCGAGACTATCTCTCAGTGTATGCTTTTCATTACAGACTCATTTGTAGAGTAAACTCTATCCCCTTGCACCACTCAACCCAAAGTAGCTCTGATTTGAGAATGGCCTACATGATTATGGCAGTTGTTTTTGTTTAAGTGCAGAGGCGATGTGGCCTAGCAGTCTGGGTTGGTCTGTTACCTTTGGTTTGAGTTCCAATATTCATTTGCATATTGCTGGTCCCTTTCTGCAAAGTCTCAAACAGGCTATAAAATGGTGGTGTAAAAGGTCACCCAGAGCATTGCCAATGTTTCAAATGTATTAAAAACCTTCCACCCATTGCATTTTTGGACACAGTATTGCTGACAGCAAAACAATAAAGGTGATGGCTGGAAGTTTTAGAATTAATCTTAACCTCTGGCATTGCTCTGGCAACCCTCCAGACCATCGTTCTTCACCTGGCAAGCCATTACAAAAGGGAAATCAGGATTGGTCCCAACCCAAAAGGGGCAGTCCAGCCTGAACTGCTAGGCCACACCCCTTCTGCATGAGACCACAAGCATCCCCAAAGATGTTTTGGCTTTGTTGGGCCTCATAAGTGAGGAGTAGCTTGGGTCTCTTGGCCCAGCAGGCACAGGACCCAAGTCTGGGCATACCCATCCCACTTGGGGTGACTACAGCAAAACAGGCTAAACAGTGGTGGTGTGAAAGATTACCCAGAGCAATGCCAAAGTTTCAAATTAATCAAAAACCTTCCACCCATCACATCACAAAACAAAACTACCTTAGTATCACCAATAAGCTCGGCCATGCTCATGGGTTAAATATCCCTTGATGTGCAACCACAACATTCGGATCTGATTTAGGTCTGTTGACGCAGGTGGAGTTTGGTCCCAATGAAATCCCTGGCGCTCAGTGAGCCTTGCAGCGGGGGAATATTTTGGACTACTGTCCTGTACTTTTCAAAGTTTGTAATTGTCTTGGGGATAAAGACTTTGCATATGTCAGAACAGTGCCCCACAGACAATGTGCATCTTGAAGAAGGCTGTGTCCATTATCCATTCAAATATGACTATGAGGCTTGGGCCTTTCTTGAAGATGCCTCCCAGATATGAACTTTCACCACCTGCTTTAGTTGTGCCTTCTCTCTCTTCAGAATAACCATTGTCACAGATGGCTTCAAGAACGCACCAACACTTGAAGACTGTTCAAGGGTTTTTGTTTTGAAGATTTTCAAAGGGGCTCACTAATGTCCACCCCTCTCTCTCTCTCATCTAGAGAGGGGCGTTCCCTCCCTAATCAAGGCATCTCTCAACCTAAGGATGGCCACTGGAGACTGGTAACCTTCTACTATCTAAAAACTGCCTACCTAAAGGTGATGGTCTAAAGGCAAATATCTTATCTATCTAAAGCACCATCTGGGAGCAATCCTGGTGGTCCCTGCTCTAAGATCCTCAGGGTGTGTTATGTAAGGGCTTACACTTTCCAGACACTCAGGCACCACTTGGTATTATCCTTCTTCGCACTACAGTTCCTCTCCCTGTGTCTTTCTTTCAATCTCCCTTTCTCCTCCTATGCTCCTCTCTCCTACTAAACCTGCTGTTTCTCCCTTCTCTGTCCCTCTGGTGTTCCTGATTCTACTATCTACCTCCACTCTGAAATCCCACTCCTCACTACTCCCTACTACTAATCTCCCTCTCACATTACTACTCTCACATTACTACTCTCACTCCAGTCACACCTCACATAGTTACCCTTGTATTGCTTCCCCAGTCACCTTTCATTGACTCTTTGTTATCTTTCTATGAATCTCACTCACTCACTCACTCACTCACTCACTCACTCTCTCACTCACTCACTCACCTTTCAGGCACATTTAAACCTAAGTACCATTCTCTCGCACCAACCAATACCTCCCCTTGCACACTCTTTCAGCAGGTCTCCCCCACACTCTTCTGCTTCGTACTTCCCCTGCTCGGCCCCTATGTCCTGCTCCACCCTTGACATCACCCAAACAACCCACACCTTCCTGATTTCTGTCATCCCTTTTATCTTCCCACTTGCCCCTCCATTGACTCTCTCACTCTACTAGTTCCCGTTGCCAATGGCTGACTGTTCTCTTCCCCAGGGAGGTGTTACAATCATGAAAACATTCAAAAGGGTTCTTAAGCCCTGCCCCTTCATGCACACGGGTCTGTCGTTCTCTGTATGTGGTGTCCCATCAATTTTCAATGTCCCAGTTCATGTGAGTGTTTCCCGGCTGGTGAGGATTCTGCTCCACGACCCCCACACAGTTGAGTGTAATGTCCCTGGTTGGATAAACATCCTGGATGTTCCGTGCCCTAACTGTGGCGGGTTGCAGTCTCTTAGTAGGTAGATCCAGAAAGAGTGCTCTGTGCTTAATCGCGCTGTTGATTTTGCTGTAGCAGATCCTGTAGGGGCTTGCTTCGTTCAGGCTGCTGCTCTAGCTGTTCCATGGTTGAAGTTGCTGTGCAGGCATGAGCTGATTGATCATGGGAATCCCTCATGTGAACCAGGACATGGGGAATGGACATGGACTAGGGCCCTCCTTGTGACAAAAAGACTTCTGTTCTGCATGAATACAAGGATGAGTAGTGGCTAAACCCCTACTCAGCTCCTGCATTTCTATAAACCAGTAAATCCATTCATAAAGGTAAAACCGGCTTAGCCAAGAGATATACCTCTTTTTTCCTTTTGTGGTAAAGTGGGCTGAGGGAAGGCTCTACTCTCAGATGGGGTGTGAATGTGATCCTCTAGAAACCCAAATAGAAAATTACAACAGTCCAATCAAGGTAATATAAAAACAAATGCACTTTAATTAAACAAACCAATGTGCAAATGACTCTTAAAATCACTATATAAAAATCCATCCCTATGGAAAGAACACAGAGGGCCTCATTAGGGCCCTGGCTGCCGCGGAATGAATGGTGTCATTAAGGGACCAGCACCATTAATTCCGTGCCACCTCATTACGAGGTCTGCTGCGGTCCCGCTCAGGATGCCTGGCCAGACCAGGCGTCCTTAGCGGGACCCGATAGCAGACTAGGATGCTAACAACGGGCCCGTCATTAACGGGCCCGTTGTTAGCATCCTACCCATTCCCATTTGAGCCCTATAGGGCTCAAATGGGAATGGGGATTAATTTTTACCAGAGCCCAGAAAAGGGCAATTAACGGGTCCGCCAAGGTCGACATGACCTGGTTATTGCCCTTTTCTGGGCTCCGGTAAAAAATCATTACCAGCGGTAGCCTTGCCCTTAATAAGGGCACGGCTACCACCAGGGTCGTAATGAGGCCCAGAATATGTAAAAGCTAGAAAGATGCAGCACTCTGGGTAATGAAACAGGGGTGAAAGACAATCAACAACCACAGTGAATTTGAAAGGATAAGTCTTTCAGTGGAAACATTTGCAAAAGTGACTTAGCGAGTCTCTAGGGCTCCACAAGGTGGGCCAGGGCGAAGGATCACTTTTGAGTACCGTATTCCAATGTCTGGTGGTCGATGGCATTGAGGCAGCATTCAAGTGGTTGTGCCTTTGGGTCAAAACTGTGCCAAAGGCATCAAGTCACGTTGGCCCAGGCAGTGAGCCGAGTTGAGAAGAGCGGGTGCTCCGTGTGGTTCCGAGCAGTACAGTATGAAGGGATCACCAGTTCGATGATGAAGCATGTTTCGAAATGATGAATACTGCTTGTTCGGTTAGATATATTACTCGCTGATCCAATGGTTCGAGTCCAGTTCAGATGGTTTGATGCTTTGGCCGGGGCATTGGTGCTTGAGCTGGTCAGGTGACGAGACTCTGTTGGAATGCTATAGCGTCGAGCCGATTCAGTGATGCGAGCAAGGCTGCTTAGAGTCAAGCGTTTGCCAAAGTTAGAACTGTTGGTTCCCATTGTCTTGATATCTTTGAAGTGTGCTTGGATGCTGCTTTAAGTAGTTTGAAGGTGAAAAAAGGGTGTCTTAGCTGTAGGGCCTCTAGAACAGCAGTGGTCCGTTTAGGTTCTGTTCTTCCAATCCAGTGCGGTTTGCAAGCAAACTGGCAGGTCCTGGTCCTCTTTATTTTACTTTACTGAACATTTATAACACGCAAACCTGGGACCCAAAGGCTTATGGGCGCACAAAAAGAACAGACAAACACAACACATAGGGCAGAGACAGGGGAGAACTTGTCCAGTATTTGCAGCAATATGAGGATGTCAGAAACGGCAATCTAGCTGAATAACAGCATTTTAAACTTTTTCTTAAACATTTCTGTTGATGTGATTTCCCTTAGGTCAGGCGGCAGAGAGTTCCATGCTCTAGGGGCTGCTTTTATGAAAGCACCATTTGACGCTTTACTAGTCATGCTGAGAGGTATCTTCAGCTGGTTTGTGTTATTAGATCTAAGAGAGGATTATTTCTATCCATGAGAAGGTCTTTCAGATAAGCTGGCATTGGTCCTACACAGCATTTACGGGTAACTAAAGGCAGCCGTAACTGAACTCTTGCCACTACCAGAAGCCAATGCAGACTCCGTCTGGCCTCGGATACATTGTCTCTCCACTTAAGTCCTTTAACCACCCTAACAGCACTATTCTGGATCACCTGTAGGCGATTACACTGCACTTTCGGAATACCTATCAGTAGGCTACTACAATAATCAATCTTTGTGCCTACAATGGCCCTTGCAATCGTCTCTGAATTTTTTGGGGAGATAATAGGCCGAAGATGACTAGCAGTTTTGTGTAGTAGGTAGATGAAGCGACCACACTGCTGACCTGCGTCTCCATATTAAGATTCCGGTCCAGTACTAAGCTTAATGTTTTAACTTTCTTTTTAACAGCAATTTTACAGTCTGCAATAGAGAAACATTCATAACTTGGACCTAGCTTCGTAATTTTATTCTGTGTACCCACCACCATGAGTTCTGTCTTTTCCTTGTTTAACGCCGGGCCATGCTGCAGCATCCAGGTTTGGATAAGGTTGTATGTCTTATTAATGTTACCTTTGTCTTCTGCGTAGGATCCTGTTAGTGGAATGACACTTTGCTTGTTATACGCATAATTAGCAAAAGCAATGTCATTCAGCTTTAATAAATGAAAGAATGGCACCATGGCAATGTTATAAAGGGCAGGAGACATAAAAGCTCCCTGAGGGATGCCATAGACCAGGCTCACTGGCTCTGCCTCCGACTCCCCACTAAAGACTCTACACTGTCTATCACTCAAGGATGATGCGATCCACCGAACTGCGTTATCTGAAAATGTTGCCACTTCCTTCAACCTAGTGATCAGAATGGAATGATCAAGTAGGTCGAAGGCCGTGGATAGATCTAGCAACATAAGGAGGGAGGCTTGGCCTTTGTACATTGAGTCCGGAAGCTTAGACTTTAATTCCAGGAGCGCTGTTTCAGTCCCATGGCATTGGCTAAAGCCTGATTGATATTTGTTTAGAATCTGGTTGCCATTCAGAGGTAAAGCGTCACTCCCAATGTGCCCTGGAAGTGAGTAGGGATCAGAGCTTGCATCTGCCTTGGAATTCTTTTTCATCAACTAAGTGGCTGAGGGCTTTGAAAATGGCAACTCTCCAAAAAGAGAATTAATTATTCCTCAAGTCTTGAAGTCCAAAAATCAATCAAAGAAGTAGTGGGAGACCCGCTTTTTTACAGACAAAATGTGATTGGACAAAAGCAAGGTTTCTTTAGAAGGTACAGTCCCTGTTCATGTGATACGTGAGCTTTGTTTGCTTGCACCATACCCAAAGTCCTTTGTGTCAAGGAAGTGAAGGAGAGAGAGGTACAGAGAGAAAAAAGATGGTGGACCCCTCCCCTTTTGTCTACACTAACCCCACCCACTACTCAGACACATGGCATCAAAGGCCCTTTTGGTGTGCAGCATCTTGATGTGAGGTTAGTCCTTTGTTTAGGGCATGCCCTTTGATTTCCCTTTTCCCACGACAGCTCCTGCTGAGGGATCTGTATAAACAAAACATTCCAGTGTATTCACAATTATATAATGTATTATTTTTAATGAATTAATAATCCATATAAGAAAACGTCTTAATGGGAAACAACCGATAAAACGTGATTCATTATTACAAAATCAGGGGGATAGATCAGATGTGTGAAAGAAAAAGGTGAGTGTTCTGCCAAAACAATTAAATCCTACCTGTCCTGAAACTGAAATACATTTTTTTTTACAATAGAACAACATTTAAAAACATATGGAAATGTTATTTGTGTTGATTAATCAACATAACATTGCATTTACCAAACATGTGTACCCATGTCTCAGCCCTTTATAATTAATCTTAGGGTCTTCATCAGGACAAAGCATCCATCCTGAGTTTGTATTCAACCATTTACATCTAAGTGCTGCCCTGTTGTATGCGTCTGTTAAGTTACATAAGTTGAGGTGCATGTTTCTTATCAACGCAAATTAAAGTGCAAGTGCCAAATGATTCTCATGCCGAATTGCATAAGATTTTAATATCAAACTTCATTTAATCACTTTGTGTAAAAAGTACAAGTGGTTCTTATGCCGAATTAAAAGGGACTTAATGGCAGGCTTCAATCAATTACTCACATTTCTGATTCTTTTCCATTGTAAATACGGACTTCATCAAATCTACAATAAGCATATGTATATCTCTTATTCTTGCAATTATCTATGACTATTTGTTATTCCCAACTCCTTAACTTATTGGGTGATTGAAACCACTCACTTCAAGTGTGTACCTTCGTTCTCAATTCAGTTGAGGATCGTGTGACTATTGCTTGTTTTCTCCATGTACCTATGGAGTGTAATTTACAGTGTTACCAACTATATTTCATTACTATCTTTTGTGCAAAATTCTCTATTTTTGAGCTTTTTTTGGTCTAATCACGTTCTTATTTTGAATTACTACAGCAATGTGTTGGATGTATCTCCAATTGATTTATCTGTGGCATGGCACAACTATACCTACACAACGTAAGTCATTTCAGAAACACTTAAGAGGGCTATAAATACACAAGATCAAACCTTGTTGACTAACAATCTTATCCAAGAAGCTAAAAACGTTTTGAAGAAAATAAATGTTGAAATGGAACATTTAAAAATCTTGAGTATGAATAAGAAAGTGGAACAAATTCAGAGAGATTGTAGTACTTTCACTGAACAAAATGTATATCCCTATTTACAACCTGGTTATTACACAGAACAAAAAAGCAAGAGAAATTGTAAATTAGGGTCTAAATATGTTTAATTCTCAGACACTTCAAACATCTAGTGGTTCTAGTGAATAAGAGTTAGTAGACAGTGGTCCCTCTAAAAGTGATGGGACAAATGTAACAGGGAGCGAACCTTTAAATACTTTTCCCACCAGGAGAGGGTCCAGAGGAAGACAACAGAACTATTGATCACAAGGTCCCTCGAGACCCTGGGACATGCAAACCAGACAGTGCAATTAGAGGTGAATAGAGATAATTTGTATTTATATATATATATATATATATATATATATATATATATATATATATATATATATATATATATATATATAAAACTAAACAAGGTAGACAGAACTCAGCTTTAAATAAAGACTTAGCACCTGAGTTTAATGTGTCTTCCCACTCTATCACAAAGTGAAATTGATTGCCTTAGTAAAGACTTAGTTTTGTCCCTAAAAATCAAGCAGATAGTTTTCAAATCTGAATTGAAGTCACTAAATTCTTAAGGTCAATTCAATCAAACGCATATTTTGCCAATAAACCTCGGGGAAAAAGTACAAAACAGCATCGGTCTACATGTAAAATCCTATTTTACACCTCCATCGACTGTGCTTGACCCGGAAATTCTCACGTTTGAAAAAGTGATTATGAGCGAGGTTTCTAATTTAGAAATCAAAAATATTCATTTCAAAACAAATTTAACAAAAGATCAAATTAAAAGTATTACATGTGCTTAAGAACAAAATTAAAATGGCAATCGAGCTAGCAGATAAAGACGGGGCATTATACAAATGGATACCTCCAAGTATGAAGCTGTTCCAACCTCCTCCATCACTGCCTTAATGTATTCTTTTTGTTATGAAAGCCTTTAATACAGGTCTCATTAGTGACAAAGAAAGAGATTTTCTATTGAAACAGAACCCAGTTTTCCCCGCCCTCTATGTTCTCCCTAAGATTTATAAGAACATAAACAACCCCCCCAACCTTAGGGAGACCCATAATTTCTAGTCTCAATTAAATTTAACCGCTGTCGAGATTTGAAGACCTGTTTGTTAAACCACTTGTACAAGAGACAAGTAGCTTTGTACAAGACACTATAAATATGATATAATTGATTGAAAGTATTTCCTTATATACCCGCATTAAGTTCTAGTCACTGTGGAGGTATTGTATACAAACATTCCTCAAATTGAATCAATAAATGTCTTGAAAGAAGCACTAGAGAACCGTAAAAGACTGCATCGAGAGGCAACTGAGTTTTTAATTGACCTAGCTTTATTGGTTCTAACAAATCATTTCTTTCAGTTTAAATATCAATACTTCTGTCAAATAAAAGGTACAAGCATAGGCTCCACATTTATCCCTAATGTGACAAATGTATGCATGGCTGATTATGAGGATGAATTGATCAACAGCAAGAACAATCTCTTCAAAACTGTATCACAAAACGGTATCATTATCTTGATGATATATTTGCAATTTGGCAAGGAGATACCAAGGATTTAAAGTATAATGTCCTACCTTTTTTCGCAACCTACAGGCAACTTATGGTGCCAATAGATGTAGTCTTTGCCTTTCTGCATGCACTGAGCCCCTCCCCCTTTGTATGTCAGATTAGTAGCACAACCAACAGGATGCGTTCAGTGGAGGATAGATGACAGTTTCCTCCCTGCCACCTCTCTTGCAACGACCTCTTGTGAGCGTGTCAGTTTCCCCTTGCTTAGCAGGATAAGATAAGATCTAGGTGACAGAATTAAACTGTTGCTGCCCCTGTGCTTCTCCTTTCCAAAACCTCCCAGTCTTCCCTTTGTCTCCTAGTGTTTCATGTGCCTTTGTTCTGCAGTGGTCTCTCCCCTCTTGCCCAGGCCTCTCAGTAAATCAGGGACCTGTAGCTCTTGGCCTATAAAGACCTTGGCCCTCATTACGACCCTGGCGGAAAGCGACTGACCGGAGCGCCACAGCGTAAATAGCGTTTCCGCCATTGCACGAAGGAGCAAAGTGCGGGCCATTCCGACCCATCGGGCACGAGCACCACGGCATGGCGGAAGTGCAAAGTCCGCGATGGCGGAAATGACCCCAAAACGGCCCACACCGCCGCCGTACGGCGCCCCAGGTGCAATACCGCCACCCCTCTTAGCGGTCACCGCAGTGTGCGCCTACCGGAAAGTACGGTGGCCGGAAATATACGGAAACGGAAGTTAAAACATGGGCCCGGAACGGGAAACATCCCGGCGTACACCTATAAATACACTAAAACCACACAACCACTAAAATCACTACCCTGAAACACACCCCAACCCGTCAACCACCCTAGCGAAACCAAGAAAAATGGGAAAAGTAGCGAAGAAAGCGTGCGACCGCAAGCGGCAGGTCCACTTCTCCCGTGAGGAACTCACCGTGCTAACAGAGACCCTCCAGGAGAATGCTGCCGTCGTCTTCTCCACGCAAATGACCAGAACGGCACTTGCAAACAAGAAGGCCATATGGGCCCTGGTGGCACAGCGGGTAAGTGCGGTGGGGACCGCACCCCGCACCCCACAGCAATGCCGCAAGCGATGGGACGACCTGCGGATACGCGTCCGCAGCATACTCTCTGCCAACCGCAACATTGCCACAGCCACCGGGGGAGGTCCTGAATCACCCATCAAGTTGACCCCCTGGGAAGAAATCTGTGCCTCCACCATCGGAATGGAGAGCATAGAGGGAGTCGGAGGGATGGAGAAAGGAGTGCAGACATCCGAAGATACAGGTAGGTGGGCCAGGAAAAACTATGCCAAATCCACACAGTCCATCCATGTGAAGTACCATGCGTCCACATAGTGCAACAGAAACACATGTCCAGGAGAACGTCCACACACATCGGCCTGATAGCGCACGTTAAAACCCACAATAAATACATAAATAATTAAAAACCCCTAATACACGCACTACACGTGCAGCAGGCACACCCTAACTGCAGGCTGCCAAACAACTGCACCCTCACTCCACACACAAATCAAAGCACCTCCAAGGGCCCGGCCCAAATCACCCTCAGGTACCACCCCAATGCATGTGACACAATGCAATTCCAATTCCCACAGACCCACCAATAACCCTCGCCCTCCTCTACTCCACCACAGGGTCCGATCCAAACGACGAGCTACAGGACACCCCTACCAGCACACCTGCAAAGAGGGCCAAGACCAACGGCCAGAGACCCTCCACCTCAGCTGCACGCATCAAGACACGGCAGCAGCACAAATCAGGTGGCAGCACAGAGGAGGGAACATCAACAGGCACCCCAGCAGCCAGCATGCCCACAACACCACCACCACAGGTCCTCCCAATGGATGCCACAGAAGGCACTGCCTCCGGTGGCAGCAGCACCATAGGTGACACCCCATTGATGGCAGCATGCTCCGACACAGAAAACGGGGATGCCGAAGTCAGATCCATCCATGACCTGTCCCAATCCCCCTGTCTGTCCCATCCCGTACAACATGAGGATACCACGCAGGGGCACCCACAAGACGACGACTGGCCATCCCCCACAAGCCCTGTGGCAATGCAACATGAGGACAACAGCCCCTCCGTGACACCCCCGCAAATGGCCTTGGCCCAGCAGAGGCAACAGTCCCTCGACCAGTTGATCGAACAACAGCAGCAACTGGCCACGCTCCTCAAGGACCATGCTGATGAATGTGGGGGCACTAAGGCAGACATAGAAACATCAACTGAGACACTTAGGGCACAAATCGAGAGTAGCACCGAGAGCCTGAGAGTCCAAATGGAGAGAAGCACCGAGAGCCTCAGGGGGGAACTGCATGCGACGGCCAAGGACGTATGTGCCGAACTTGCCGCAGTGCGCCGTGTGCTCACTGAGCTCTCGCAAACCCTTAGGGACATGCATGGACGTGAGCAGGCAGACACATCATCCGTTGCAAGCTCCGTCCAGGGCAGCCCCCAACGTAGATCTGGAAGGAACCTGCGCTCCACAGGCAGGGGTGCCCCTGATACCCGCAGAGGGGGCCTGCAATAGCGACAGCCCACTGACAATGAGCATCTTTGGACACTGGTGTTCGGGGGGGAGGTAGGGGGGTGGAGGGGGTGTGTTGGGCTCACTTGGGTGGCGGGTCGATAGGGTGTTCAACATGACATCACATATGCCATAAAAAGTGCACGATCAACCAATGAGATGTGTGGACATTGATCTTTGTGTACTAGGCCAACATAGGCGTACAGTCCATATTGTGCATGTCCCAGACACACGCAGTGCCACGAGTCCCGTGTCCATGTATCAGCCACCAGGCGTGAGTGCTAGAAGCATACATCAATGAGATGCTGACGAATGTCACGGGCCTCCGGTGCCTCGCAGACTCCATGAGGTGCTGCCACATCCCCACCCTCATCATGACCATCATCAGGTGCTTGCAGTTCTGCGTCAGGGGGCATGGGCACATTTCTACGTACGCACATGTTGTGGAGCATGACACATGCCATCACCATCTTTGCAACCTTCTCATGGCGGTACAGGAGTGCCCCGCCAGACCTGCTGAGGCAGCGGAAACGGCCCTTCAGTAGGCCGAATGCCTGTTCTATGACTACACGGGTACGTGAGTGGGCATGGTTGTAGTCCTCCTCATGCTGGTCCCGTGGGTTCCGGACTGGTGTGAGGAGCCATCTCTTCAGTGGATATCCAGCATCACCTGTATGTGGACGAGAAACGTATGATGTGGAATGCCATTGATACGTACGCACACCCCCCCCCCCTTTCCTGCCAGGTCATTGCCGCATCACATACCCCACATAATCATGCATGTAATGAGACTCACCGAGTAGCCAGGATCTGTTCCCTGCGTGTCGCTCCATGTAGCGTGGTATTGTAGAGTTCCTCAAGACCATAGAATCATGGGTTGATCCAGGGAATTGGGCACAACAATGTGTAATGATCCTGTTGGAGTCACACACCATTTGTACATTCAGGGAATGAAATTGTTTTCGGTTGCGGTACTGGGCCTCCATGGCATGTGGGACGACCAATTCCACATGGGTGCAGTCGATGGCACCAATGCAACCCGGTATGCCGCCAAGTGCATGGAATCCCACTTTCGTGTTTGTAATTTCCTGCTCCGAGCGTGGTAGGCAGATGTAGTCGTCTGCGTGCTGCAGGAGGGCATCGAGCACTTGCAATAGTGTCCGTGAGAACAGTGGCTGAGAAATGCCATGCAACTGTCCGACTGTGTGCTGGTAGGTGCCTGTGGCCAGGAAGTGGAGTACAGACACCACCTTCAGTAGGGGTGGGATGGCGGTTGGGCTATCTATCATGCTGACAAGGTCAGCCTGTGTCATGTCCACAATGGCGGCTATGGTGTCCCGGTCCAAACGGTAGAGGGTGTGGATCTGCTCATCAGTGAGGTTGAACGGATGTGCTCGGAGGCGTGGGATTGCGGGCTGCCTGCGTGGTGGTAGTGGCTGTGCTGGTGGGCCTTGCTGGCCCTGCCTTGCCCTCCTCCTCCTCCTGCGTCTCCTCCGTGCGGCCGGTTGTAGTTGGTGTTCGTCTTCCTCTTGGAGTTGGAGCACTTGCAGCGCTATCAGGTCCCCCAGGGCCAACATCGCGAGTCCTGCCGGTAGCATTTCGGTGTGGTTGTGGGAGGAGACTGGCTGTGCAATTCATGTGTTTTCAGGCTGTATGGCCTCCACCTGTGGTGATTCATTCCACCTGTGCAAACTGCTCTCCCCTTTGGCCGAGCACGTCACGCGCACAACGCTGCAAATCGGGGAATGGTATCTTGCTATTGCTATCATGTATTTGTACCCGATGGGCGTGTTGGATTGGTTGTTATGTTCATTCGGCTATGGTCCCATTGTTTCCCATTCCATCTGTGCAGTCGCGAACAGACTTGTGAAGGGTCAGTGGAACGTAGTACTCGAGTAACGGTGGGCCCTCATGCATCACTGTACCGAGTTGCAACGACGGGCGGGGCGTCCCATTCGTGGGTGAAGGCAGTTGCCATTTTCACACACAGCCGCACTCGATGGAATAATTAGGGATTTCAAACGGCCACAGATGCCTTTTCGACGTGATGTTGCAAATGAGGAATTCGAAGGGCGGCGCTTTCGGTTATCAGCTGGCGGCGAGGAGATGCCCACAGGTCTGACTGCAAATATAACGTTCTATTGTTCAATGTCCTTGAGACAGGGCCCATGGCGAGGGAGCAATGATTGATATGAATAGTTTGGGATGCGCATTAGCTACGTGGGTGATGAGGCCGGCCGTTCCAAAATACATGTTACTTCACAACACTGGAAATACGGGCTGGGGCACTGTGGATTTTGCAGGCTGCATGACGCACAGACTCAATGGATGTTTCTAATGTCATGTGAGTAATTATTCAGGCGTTTTGATCCCGGGATGAGGGAATGATGAATGGATGCATGGGCAGGTGATTTGATACAGAGTTTGCCATGTACAGGGCTTCTTGGGATCTATCCGCCTCCCCTACGCTATGTGATGCAGGCCTGCCATAGTGGGACCATCGTCTATCTGGCCTTGTTGAGCCCTCCCTGTCTCGAGGCGCCCTCAGACACTTGTGTCCATGCACGTTGACATTCCCATCTGATGGATTCTGTTTTGACAGACGCATGCACAGGTACACTCGTTAGTGATGGTGTTTGCACCTCGATATAGATGGTTATGAGTCGCAAGTGGTTTTGGGGTGGTGATGATCCTTTTGAGTGGGCTAGCATGCATATGGCTGTGGATTTCGTGTGATCATTGAAGTGAGTTGTTCGAATGTAGTTCTGATGGCCATTCTGTTCTTTTTCTTTTCTTCTGGTTGACAGGTATCTCCTCCCCTTTTGCCACTGCCATCTGTATGCCACTCCTGCAGATGGATTTTACTCCCGACACCTGCTGCTTCGTGTTAATCGGTGGAGCAGCATTACGATCTTATGGGACGATCGCCAATGGCCCACATGCCCTTACGCAGTACTGGTGTCTCGGAGCAACATTTCGGCCTTTCAGCTGGACTAGTGCCTCCCCATTGGGACAGCCCTGCGGTTCTGTGCGCTTCCATGTTGCCTTTTCGTACGTGAATGTGGCTCTGTGTACCATGGGGGTACAGGGCGACACACAAGTAGTGGCTGGTCATTTCTTGCGGATGCAGCCCACAATGGTGATTAGTGTTTTGGAGTTCATGGCCTGATGGCTGTATGGGCTTGGTGTCTTTGATGTGCATAAATTGCTATTCTGATTTGGCCCGTGTAGCGTTTTTCTTTGCAAGTGATGTGGCATATGCCTATTTGGGGGGCGATGTATTGTGAGGAGATCTGCATTGGGTTCCAGCTTCGGGGTTTAGTTGCGTGGTACTGTACTGGGCGCGTTTGCCTACTGAGCCCGTGAGGTCAGGGATGGGGGCTGCCTATATGACAGTGTGAATGTTGTCATGCTCAGGGGCGGGGGATTGGGTTTTGTGTAACAGATGCCGGTCAGCCAGGTGGACTGGTGGAATGATGTGATTTTCGGAATGTTGCTGGGCACAGGTGCCTGTGTTTGCGTGCGTTTCTTGGTGGGGGACTGTGGTCATGTCCATTGGGATGGCTTCTGTATTCGTGCCATCTGTGACCTGCAGCTCCCATTGGCCCCTCTTGTGTTGCTTTTGTTCGTTGGCATGCATGGGTGCTTTGTACATTTCAATGGTTGCATTGTGACTTCATTGCACCTACAGGGAGTTGTACTTTGTGGGCAGGGAGCGGTGTACAGGCACTCAGTGGGGCCGTTTACGGTTGATTCGCGATGCCGTACTTCTCGCCATGGCGGAATGGTACATTCCGCCATGCCTGATGGCGTTAGGTACATGTCCGCTAGGGTCGGAATTGGCGTACCGTTGCACCATGGTGGTGTTTGCGGTTTGGCATGGCGCGCGCGCGCGTGCTTGGTGCAGTTAGCGTTGGCGTTCACTACGGTGTCGCTAATGGCTTCGTACTTTGCGGTGACGGGTCATAGTCGCACCGAGCGCTATTCGATGGCGGTATTGCATTTCCGCCATCGTTTTTCGATTTCCGCCAGGGTCGTAATGAGGGCCCTTGTGTCCAAGTTGGTGTGAAAGGGGAATGAAGTTACTTCACTCTTCTGGGTGGTTTGTGCTAGACGGTGGTTAGCTGCACCCTGTCAGTAAGTGTAATACTGCTGTAACGGTATCAGGTAATAGTGTCCCCATACATAATGTCCCCATACATAATGTCACTGGGAAAAGCCATTGGCGACATTATAAATGGTGACATTATGTGTGGGGATAAAAAAAATATTCAGGAGTTTCGGGGGTGTCCCCCGCATGTTCAATGTAATAATGTCTCTGCCAAAAACAGCGACAGGAGACATTTTTACGGGGACATTATTACATGGACCCGCTGTAACCTGTCCTTGTTTAAATGTTCCTTGTTTAATGTGTCCTTGTTTGTAATGTTCCTTGTTTAATGTGTCCATGTTTTTGATGTTCCTTGTTTCTTCCCCTGTGTCTCCTAGGTCTAGGAGCAGACCAGGAGCGTGGCAAAGAGCAAGGCGCAGAGTGCCAAACTGAACAGTCAGGTAGGCAATGTTAGAGCGGGTGGTTAGGGTCTGAAAGGGTTCTTGGAAACTCACATTGCCTTTCCCTTTCTTGTATTGCTGATAGACAGAGCACGACGATGCCTCAATGAAGCGGGAGTGCATAGAGTGAGCAAAAGCAACTTGGTCAGGCAAGTCTTGTCCTGTTCCTTCTTCATCTGCTTTCTTCCTTCTCCCTCGATCCAGTCATCTTCTTCCCTGTCTAGTGGTTGTTCTCTTCTTTCTTCTTGCTTCCTTCTTCCTTATTCTTGGGTTGTTCTGGGCAGGATAGATGGATCAGCCCAGGTGACAAAGACCTTCCAGGCAGGCTTACTGGAACATCTGGCATGGGGTGCTGGGCATGGCAGCCTCTTATAGGCCCATTTGAAATCACGCAAGATTTGCAAAGCACGCAAGATGTGCCCTGAAGTCTTGTATATCCTGGTGGATGGTACATCTCTACATGCCTGACTACATGCCCCAGGCAGGCATTGCAGCAGAACGGTGGCCATCTTGGGGCAATGGAACCACGCATGCACGCGGCACACAGTGCACTGCTTTTGCTCCAAATATTATCCTGATCAGTTGCACCTGGCAAAAGCTTCAAGGACATAAAGGAAGCCCATGCGGGGCCATACCCCTCCAAAGATCCTGTTAGGTCCCGCTCCACTACAGATAATTTGGGAGAACAGAAGAGGCATCTTACGTCTATGACTTGGAACTTAGGGGAGGTCGGGCCCAACCCATTTTCTGTGCTTGACTGGTGCTCATAGCATAGCGTGCTACAGAGAATCAGTGCACAGCGTGCTACAGAGAATCAGAGAACAGCGTGCTATGGGGAAAAAGAGTATAACACCCCCAGGGAGAGGAGTAGGAATGACTATGACCCATTGCTGACATATGTCCTTATTTCACATACGCATCAGCATCAAAGGCGCAAGGTTCGCTGTAGGACCGCACATGGACCACTACAGTGCTAAAGTTAAGTAGCTCTTACTTGTATGAAAACTAACCTTGCAGCTTTGCATGAATGTAATGCCCGCTAAAAACATGTACTCAGTGCATGACACTAATGCATTTAGGCAGGGTATTTGGAACTGTTGTTGTGTACTAGTGTGAGACTGTATCTGGGGGCTTCGCTGTGGTGTATGTGGTTGTGCAGGCACAAAAGAATCACGTATGTTCCACAAAGGTATTGTGTATGTTCAACATGCTGTGTCGCATCAACAGCAGTCTTAAGGATCAATACGGAGCCGAGGAGCATTTTACCCTCCTACACTCTACCTAGCCACAACATCTCCCTAACCCTCGTCCCGGTTACCTATAAACTTCCAAACCCACCCAAAACATCCCACTTTCCCCATGGGGGTTGCAGAACCCCACATATACACAAGCGCAGTCACCAAAACCTCTGAGGGGAGGCAACAGTTCATGCTACCCCTGTGCAAGACGGTTTCTGCAGATTGCAAACCCTGTCACACAATCTCTTTTAGTCAACCTTCCTTTGTTCCAAATGCACCCATCCTCCAACTCCACTGCATTGTCAAATTCTCTTGTCACTCTGTGTGGCCCCCAGAACCTCGGCTCACATTTCGGCATTGTTCCAGGCCTCAGCACAAACACTCTGCTCCCCATATCCCACTCACCACTCCTCACATGATTCTGCCCATGATAACTTTCCTTCATGCACAAACCGCCTTTTCTCTTAACTCCCTATCACTCCACTCAACAAAATCTGATCTGTCCAACCAAGGTGGGTTTGTCACTGTGCATGGCTTTCTTCTTCTCAAAACCTCAAACGGAATTAGACCAGTGGTAGCATGTGGAGCTAACCTGTAAGCATAAATTCTCTTCCTCACCAGATCCCCTGAATTCTGGCCAGCATCGGTAGCCATTCTTATCCCCTGCATAAGTGCATGATTAAACTGCTTAACCGCACCATTTGTCTCAGAGGGATACAATGAGTTACAATGATGTGTCACTTGAACGCCTCTGAGAAATCACTCCATAATACACAGAGTCAATTGAACTTCATTGTCTCACTTCCTGGGAAGCCTTCCCTCTGAAACATATTATCCAAAATCTCAATTACCTCCACAATGTGTGCCTCAACCTATTTGTAAAACAAATGTCTCAGTACAATAACATACTTCTTCACTCCTCTTGCCCCAATCATCGTACCTAAGATGTCCAATGCCACAAATTCCCCAGGTGAACTAGGCAACTCAATGCGACTCAATGGCTGAACAAGGTTTCTCAGCATCTTATCTGCATCCCGACACACAGCACATTCCTTCACCAGCCCCTCAGTCTCAGATCCAGCCCAGGCCACCAATAATCTTCCCTAAACATCCCTTTTGTCTTCGTCATTCCCAAATCCCACTCTAAGCCACCTCCAAAATTCTTTTCCTCATTCCCAGCAGTGGAACCAACCGCCCAGCTTTACAAAAGTGTTCTTGCGCTACACTCAACTCCTTGACTTTGAGTAGCACACCAGTCTGTCGGTTGATTACCAATCTCTCCAACACGTCCTAAAAAATGCACAATGTGCTGAATATCAGCATCCTGCTCCACAGCCTCTGCCCACACTCTGTGATAGTCCCCTCACAGACGAAGAATACTTGATCCTCAAAAATTTCATTATTCTGCAAATTATTACTTGATTGATTACTTGATTGATTGTAAATATCAATAAAGACGTTGCAACATGCCTACATGCTCACAAGTCATCTACCTAATAAAATACTCCTTCTCAATAAGCAATTACTTAATTTCAGCCCCTCTCAGCACTTGTGAGGTGAAGGCTATGACCCCCTTGACAACATTTTGGTTCTGTAGCAGATTTGCACCCAGACCAGAATCACTTGCCTGGGTCATCACAAATAGCTCACATGCAGTGCCAAAACCTCACAACGTCGGTGCTCTCGCAATGGTACTCTTGATAACCTCAAATTCCTGTTGGCAGGTTTAATTCATTCAAATGGACACCCCTTCTTACACAGTTCCCTGATGGTTTTGCACCTGCCTAATACATTTGGAGCCATATTCTACCAGACCAAGAAATGACAAAACACTTGCCCTTTGCCAGTTACACCTTCACTATAGCTGAAACCAATTCCTCTTTAGACACCATTCCCCTCTCACTCCACTTATGTCCAAAACAATCAATCTATGGCAAGCAGAAGCAACACTTTTCCTTCGTAATGGTTAGATCAGCAAGGGACATTACCCTCAACACCAACGCCAGAAGCCGATCATGTTCTGCTACATCCTTTACTTTAATACGAAAAAGACCTCCTGACATGAACTAACTCAAACCTGTAATTTCTGGTTGAATAGTCAAAACACATCTCCACATTACTCTTTATGATGCGGCACTTCACACAAAGTAATTCATTTATGGAAAACATTTATTTCAGTGAACATGTTCCATCTTATTTTACAGAAACAAAAAAGAAAAAACAAAGCAAAGCAACACTAACTCATAAACATGGAGGAACCAATGTGGCCTCTTCTGATAAAATCAACAATTAATCTGAAATTTGAGAACGAAATATAAACTGGCTGACCACAAAATATAATGCAGCTACAAGTTTAAGTGTCAGTGCTTCAAAATAAAGTGAAGTGAAGACAGAAATGCATAGAAACAGTGGTGTTCACAATAATAGTGTGTAACTGTGACACAACGACAAATAAATAAAAACCACAAATAAAACTAATAAAATATTGCAGTGTTTAACCAACTCATGCACCTTTCTGAACAGTAAATTTGAGTTTCAATCTTATGTTAATACATCGTTCAACAACAAATTGCTTTTCTTGCACTTGATATCAGAGTGACTGGGGTGCATGCGCTGGTAAACTAATGCTTACGTCCCCATTTAATGTCAATGCATTTAATGTCAATCCACACAGCCTAACTATATGGGTACTGGATATATCTAACTCCTTCCTAATCAAGGGAGCTACTAGATGGTCCTTTGGGCATTTTGGCAGAAAGATGTTATGTGTACTGCCTTCTTCGGGGCAGGACTTCATGGGACACAGTGCAAAAAGACATGAAGACTTTTAAGTGAAGGTAACTATAACTGAATATATAAGAAAACAGTTACTCAATCAGTGTGTGTGCTTCAATTAATAACTGACCTTATCATAGTGCTCCAAGTAAAGGCACCATTGTAACTCCCGTCTTCAGTCGATGGGCAAACTCATGGGAATCAAGTGCTTCCCCCAAAAAAACAGCACGTTTATCATATCCAACCTACAGCACACCACCACAAAAAAAGGGAATGGAAATCAATACATCAGTCCTTGTTACCAATTTGGCAGTAACACTCTGGTACTACCGGCGAGTTGCTGCCGAATTTGTAACACCGTTCCGCCCCCTGATATCCGAGTGCACAAGTTCCGGCATTCCGGGATGTCAGGCTGCGAAACGTGCAAGTCTCCATTCCCGTGGAATCCGATTGGACTTCACAGAATGGGGACACGAAAGCACCGGTATTGTTTCTAATGCTGCCGGTGCTTCCGTGAAAACCATGCCTGCAGGGGCCGGTGCCCCTGGCAGGTCAGACCTGCTGGGAGCAACAGCCCCTGCAGGCATACATATAGTCTGGCGGTCCGGAAAGGGTGCAGGTACGCTGTTACCGGCACCCTTATTTCTGGACCACCAGACTTGTAATGAGGCCCATCATCTTGGAAATACACCAAAACCCTTGCCATCTTTCAATAATGCATACACCACCCTCTGAAAGGATGAAGAAGCTGACACTAGACCAAAAGACATTCTTATAAATCTAAATATCCCCTCATGCGTGACACAGCTGATATAATCTTTTGAGTCCAGATGTAATTTAACCTGGTGATATGCTGAGGCCAAGTCAAGCGTGCTGCATTCCTTAGCTCCCGCAGCTAAACTTACCAATTCACCAATGTTTGGAAGAGGAAACTTATCCATAACCACAGCCTTGTTAAGACCACGGAGGTCCACACATATTCGTACCTGCCTATTGCTCTTTAGGACCACTGCCACTGGCAGAATTCACTCTGAGGCCTCCACAACCTCAATAGCACCATCCTTCATTAATTTATTGATATCATTTTTTTACCTCTTCCCTCGAAGAAATAGGAATATTCCTCACTCGTGCAACAATGGGCACTGCCTCTTTTGTATGTTAGTCTTATGATGATGCCCCTTGAGACGTTGCAAATTCTCCCTGAAAATATCACGGCTCAGTTTCTCAGGGCTATCCTCCTGACTCACCACCACCACCACCACATGACCTAGCACACTGGGATCAATCTTAATCCCCATCTCACTTTGCTCATGCCATCCTAAAAGATATCCTCCCCTTTCATAGACATACACATTAGCTCCAATTTGTCTTCCCTTACACTCCAGGCAAGCTCTGAACACTCCAAAAATGTCAATGTGGACACTACCATAGGTATTTTTCTTTACTCTCAGTGGATCCAATTGCATGCCCTGACATTTCTCTTTCCACACATTTTTATCAATTATGGTATGTGTTTATTTTTTTTAAACATTTTTTATTTATTAGGCATATAGTTAATTGCAAACTTTTGCCAATCACATCACAATCATCCCCAGTATTCCATAACTTAGAATTCTTTACATTTTAAAAGAATTACAATTTCCAAAACGTTTACCAAGGCGCAAATCAACCCAACATGTTCCCCACAATACAGGGCCTGTGACCATGCATCAGCATTGAGTCTGAATTTCTTGGACAGACGATTGTAAAAATACAAAGTTCTGTGTGGTCTCAACTCTGGGCAGAACAGGGTTACAGTCTGCATTTGATATTGTCTGCTCCCAGTCCATATCTACATAAAGTGGTCTTAGTACGTAGTATGTTTAGCCAAAATCTAAGGAACAAGTCTCAGTATCTTGGACTCTTGAACTTTTTTAGATATGATGGTGTCAGATTAAAACAGGCTGCAAGAGCGTATGTACCTTACAGTTGTCTCTTTTCATTTCTGTGCCTCTCCAGTCATCAGTCCACACTATTCTTTTTACATACGTTGGATTATGACATAAAATCTCAACCGTTAAGCCCAGATTTGACAGCAGTTGCACTACATCTTCCCAACCACATGTTCAATGCCCAGTCAGGGGCAACACTTTAATTTGGCAACAGAATACTAAATTCGATAGGGAAATCAGATGTTTGTAGTTTGCTAAAGAGGAGTAACGATTTCCTCTTATATCTAGTGATAACAAGCTGATCTCGTGCCTAATCACTGCCATGGGAACAGCCTATGGAAAAAGCAGAATGTGTCTCCAGAACCTTCCTTCAAGGCGGTCCCATATTTCCTAAGACAATCCAAGACAGAATTCGGCAGCTTAAGTTATTGCTGGGATCACTTTCTGATTAAAAAAGTGTACAATCGGGAGGAGTGAAAACTTCCCATATTTCCGTCTGATTATCAGACCCTGGGCGGTTAATTGTTTTATTTTGATCTCCAGATGATCTTTCCTGTGGCTTTCACTTGAGCTTGCGCTTATAATGGCGCCTAGATATTTAATAGATGCATCCGGCCTGAGACGATGATTGTTTAGGAGCCGACGCATGTTCTTCGTTTTTCTGATGTTTCTGTTGTCTAAGATTAGTATTTCAGATATACTAGCATTCAGCCACTTTGTTCCACATATCGTTGGGGATATCCAATTTCTTCTGCAGGCCTCTTGGGGTTCTATCTAATAGGACCAGGTCATCGGCATAAAGGAGCCACCCAGTCATGTGACCATTTAACTTTGGAGAGCAGGATGGTGGAGGATCCATTACTTTTCGCAGATCAGAAATGAAGACATTAAATAATGAAGCAGTTAGAGGACACTTGGTTAAGTCTGATCTGCAAAGATTTTCCGATATATAGATCTTTGATAGCTGCTAATAGATTTAAAGGACATTTCGAGTCACACAATTTCTCCCACAAACGATCTCTAACAATGCTATCGAATGCATATTCCATGTCGATGCATGCTAAGTCGATTTTACAGTCGCCTATGAGCATCTTCATTTTCATAAGCCTCATTAGGAGTAGATTCAGGTTGCACCCCACGCCTTTGACAAAGCCGGTTTGCTGACGATCAAGTGTGCCAGTCTCGCTGACCCACTTGTTCATCCGCCTTAGGAGCACTGTGGCGAAGATCTTGCATAGAACATCAAGTAGGGCGATTGGGCGGGAATTTTTGTGGTTTGACCGAATGCCCTTCTTGAAAATTGGTACTACCACACAATGCTTCCAGGAGATTGGAACCTGGCCCCTCTGGGCAATCCTTTTAAATTAGGTCTGGCAGAATAGAGCCCATGCTTCGGGAGCAGCCTTCAAGATTTAGGTAGTTAGACCATCAGGTCTGGGAATTAGTGACCTGCGTGCTTTCATGATTATGGATAGGATTTCTTCTTTGTCAAAACTGATATTCCATGAAATGCCATCAGTAGCTAAAGGGTCATCTCTTTGTTGGGTGGTGTTCGTGTATAGATTCCCAAAATAGGTCACACACAGTTTTTCCGGTATGGGGTTCAATTGGAAGGGACAGGTGGTTGGTTTCCCTCCTTTCAGGAGTTGCCACAGGTTCCTGAATGATGGTATAGTCCGCCCATGTGTCCACTAGGATGGATATCTCAGCCCTGCTGACTTTCACAACGGCATGCGGCTTCTTTCCTTTCTTGGGTTTAGAACCAACTTGGCTGACCGACCAGCTAACTTAACTCCTTCAGCACATGATTATTTTTTTTAATGTTTTTATTTTTATTTGGTCTAGTTGCAAGCAACTTTTCAAATATATAAACATATATCTTTAAAACACATATTCACATATGACAATATTTAAAAATTTGATTAATATATATTCTCGAATGAACATAGATATAATGATAATAGCCGTTTACAAAATACCATTACAATTACAATTACAACCCCCATCAAATCAGATCATTACCCTTTCTCACATAGATTAGTAACTCCAAACATAGCATATACCAGTCGACCACTAAATGTAGTTTCCAGCTTTTTGCTCCACACCCCTTCAGGAGTCCTCGTTCCTCGGTAGTACCATATTTAAAAACTGGACAATGGCTAATTGCACCCTCTCGCTCGGGTTAGAGAACAACATTTGCCATATTTTAGCATCCGTCAGCTCAGAGTAGGTAACAAACACATTATTAAAACATCTTATCCGTATATTCCTCAACACTTCACATTCAACCAGCAAATGTTGCAGTGTTTCCCTTTTCCCTAATAACAAACAATATCTGCAATAGTTGCACTCCATTGATATCAATTTTCGTCTACACTGGACATCCTGGGTGTTCCAAAGATTTAATCTAAACCTCAAAAAATCAGCCCGGACCTTCTGTGACGGGCATTTCACCAAATAAGGTGCTATCGAGCCATAGCGCTTCATTCCAAATAGCCAGATGTTAAAATCTTTATATTTAGTACATTTTGTTAGGTTTCTCGCACAGGCTGCTTGAAAGAATTTGACTTTAGCGCGGTCAGGGTTTGCAATCAACACATCAATAGAGACATCAGCTTCTGCAAGATAATCAAACACATTCTCGTGCCACGCCTACGGGAACCTATTATTAGATTTGAACAAATTATGGGCTACTATTTCTAAGATCGATCTACTGTTTACCCCAGTCAGGCATTTGCGTCAAAAGGCACATTGACACCAAACCGCCTGTGCATGCCTAGACAGTAAGCCCAATTCATACCGAATCATAGCAATTGGTGCTGCATTTGGCAAATTCAATATCTGTCTCCAATACTTAGCTTCTAGCAAGTCCCACTCATGTTCATTATCAAGTATTCTTCCCTCTATTCCATATAGCATAATTGGTAATGCCTTCATTTTATAGAAGGTCACCACATGCTTTATGGAGAACTTCCCAAATCTAGTGATTAAAATTCTGGACTGTGAGGTTGAGTGCTGTAATTTATTCCTGAGAACTGCCACTTCATCAGATATATTTTGCTTAGAGGAGGAGATGACAGTCCCCAGATATTTATAGTTCGATACTCTTAATAATTCGCTATCTTGAAGCCTCCAGGACTGGGGCGGGGCTCGACTCTTCCGTTCCCCAGATGGTACGCAACTTAAGACTTGGGAATTAGAGACATTAATCACCAAATTACTAGCCTTGGCATAGTCATCTAACCTGGACAGCATACGTTGCAGACCCTTTGGTGTTTTAGAGAGCAACACCAAATCGTCCGCATAAAGTAAGTACGGGATTGCTGGAGACCAATTCTCGGGGCATCACTATTACAATTAACAAATTCCCCTCCCAGGTCTAAAATGAAGAAATTAAATAAGAACGCTGCCAAAGGGCAGCCCTGTTTTAGTCCACGGGTCTCTATTTCAGGCGACAGTCTCCCTTTAAGTGAGATCCGCACCCTCATTGATGTTTTCGAATGAAACATGATGATTAATGATAGAAGGGAATGAGGACACTTATACTCAGCCAGCTTTTGAAATAGACGCGCTCTATCAACTGAGTCAAAAGCGGCTCTAAAATCGATAAAGCCCATATACAGCGGTTGCCTATGTTCCGCCTGATGGGCTATGATCATTCTCAGTGTTATTATATTTGGAATTGTTCCTAGACCTTTAATAAATCCTGATTCTAATGGGTCACTTAGATTTTTTTCCTTAACCCAATCCAGCAATTTGCCCAATAATAGCCGGCAAAACAATTTCCCAGAGACATCAAGGAGAGAGATAGGCCTATAGCTACATGGATCTTGTCTATCTCCGTTTTTATAAATGGGAATTGTAATTGCCTGGGTCCATGAACTAGGAAGAACCTGGGTTTTGTTTATTAGCTGGAAGATTTTAAATAATATAAACACCCATAACTCAGGATGTTTCTTAAGGTCAAAATTCGACATGCCATCCGGCCCTCTCGCCTTTGAGTTAATCAGCGCTGTAATATCTGATATCTCAAACTTCAAGAAAAAGTGCAAAGGTGGAATAGCTAGCACAGGGATATTTTCCTGATCCGGGAGGGCATACAATTTAGTGAAATGAGCAACCCATACATGTGTCTGGACCGTAGTCTCTTGTAGGGCGACTTGCGGGGCCACCACAGCATTGTTTATAGCCGACCACATCTTTGCAATGTTTTTGCTTGCTAAAATCTGAAGCATATTTAACCCATCTGATTGGAGCAATGTCGCTCTGTGGCCTTTCACCCAATTCCTGTAGGACGTTCTTATCTTAGTGATTATAGATTGTCTCAAATGACTTGGTTCTTTTTGGGTAGCACGCAGTTGGGCGCGTTCTTCCGCCTTTCTTACTTTCACCACCTTATCGAATGAGTGGAGATGTGGTGTTGGCTGTTTCCTTCTACCAATTTGACCACTAAACACCAAGAATAGGTCGGCTTGGACATTCTCAACATCCTCACTCGAAAGCCCATACTCAGGGATACCCAGTCTCAGCAAACGTTCTAGGTTTGAGACATCTTTCTCCGACCATCAAAGTCAGTTACCACCAGCATTTACTACACAAACACCATCAATTGGATTAGTCTCTGATCGAGAACTGAATGTACCATCGGTCCATTGCGCTTTAAGAATATTATGATCACTTGCCTCGGTTTTAAGCACAACAAAGTTGACTACTGCCGGCCATAGAGCCTCAGCACATGATTATTGTCCATCATCACGTTCATCCTCATAAGGAAACTCGACAATTTCTCATACAGTCCCCTGTAGTAAAAATGCAAGTTCAGGGCAGTAAAAAGGCATGAACTTATCAGCTGTGAGATTGTCTTGGGAGGATAGCTCAGGGACAACGTGCTCGCCTTGGAAGCAAGACGACACAGAGCACCATAGGTTCGATTCCCAGGTTGGTGCTTAAAAACCTCTGGGTATTAAGCACGTTATAAATAACCTATCATATCATATCATATCATTGGCCCACTAAAAGGGGAGGAGGCTTCGTGGATAGCCACACAGTTCTTTGTAATACGCTGAAGAATGCCTTAAATAATTTTATTTTAATTGCAAACTACACGTTCTCAGGATCCTGCAGTAAGAAATAAACAGCCTTTGATGCTTTCGAGGTCAGGAAGCAAAGCTCATGGGTGCCGGGTAAATGCAGTTAATGCACCACCGTTTTATAATTGGGCATATTAGTTTATGAAATGGGTCTACTGGTGGTTTCAAAATGTCCCTTGACGGTTTCAAATTGCCCTTTGCACATGTGAACATGGGAAGGGGTTCAAAGAGTTTCAACAAGATGCAACATTAAAATGGTAATTTGTCAATGGTTCAAGACTCCTCCAGTGTCATGATCGGTTGCATTCTCATGAGAAATGGATGGAGATGACAGGTGGCAGATGAATAAAGATCCGCTGGCCATCTCAAATGTCTCAATGTTTTGGCACTATGATGTGCGAATTGTGGGTTGGGCTGTGACATCACAGAGGTTGTCGAGGGTGGTGTGGCAAGGTTTGCAGAACCCAATCATCTCAGGATAATGTATGTCCCACCATAGAAGAATGACATAGCTCTACCAATTATCCTCACATGGGGGACTAACTTAATAATGCAATATGGTTTTATGCTAATTAGTTAGTGTGATAATAAAAGTTCTTGTTTTGACAGCGCCTTTCATGCAGTTGTGCTCTGCATTCTGTGCGAATTTTGCTTTCCCTGCTGCGTCTGGGCCCAGAATAAATTGGGTTACTTCTTGCTCGGTGTACACTCTTTTTTTGGATTACTTTTGTAATTTATATTGGTGAGTTCTGAGTCAACATGCTGTGCATTTTGGTGGTCCGTACCGGGAATGCAGCTTTCCTGACCAGACATGGTAATTCCAGCCGTGCTCCGGGAGGAGTTCTCCAGGACAGCGTTTGCAGACCAGTCCTAAGAGATCAACACCGAGGAGGTTGTGCAGACACTGAGTTTGCGAAGGTCTGCCTGGTTGAAACGCTCCCTGCGCTCGGAAGGGGGTACTGGCCTTTAAAGGAAGACTCAGAGGTCGAGAAGACTCGAGAATCTCCACAGAAGGATACGTAAGTGTACCCATGCATGAACGCATAGGGGAGAGGGATTATTTGTATGGTGAATAGGATGTACGCTCAAGAGGTAGAGGACAATTGGCCGTAGTAGTCATAGATTTTAGGTCCACTTACCCGATAGGCAGTGAGTGGACGGTGGCACATCTGTGTTATTTTATTTATTTATTTATTTAAAATGTGGATAAACTGCATCACATGCTCAGGTGCCTCACAGCGCACAGAGGGCAGAGCAGGGGGTTGTGTAGTAAGTGGCGGACCTTGTTAGACGAGAGTTGCGTGTAGTGCAGGCAATTGGTATAGTTGCATAATTTATTATTTACCAGTTAAGGAGTAATGCAATTGTAAAGAGAAGGGAAAAGGCATATACATTGGTGTCTTGTTTAAGCAGTGGTAGTTTCTTGTAATAAAGTGACATTATTTTAATTTCTGTTTATTGTGGCTGTGGAGCTAGCGGAAGAGCCAGAGCTGAACTATTATGTAAATATTGGAGTAGCTGTGTAGCACGTGCAGGAGGCATGGTTGAACGGAGGGAGGAGCAACCAAACCCTTTGCACATTAAAATAAGGCATAATTGTTAAGGTGGCAGACTTAGGAGAGGGCCATTTGTGTATTTTCTGAAACTAACAGGACAGGCCTGTGGAGAAGGCCATTGTGTGTAAGTGTTGTGAAAGAGCGGGGCCTGCGGAGAAGGCCATTGTGAACAAAATAGGTTGAATGAGTAAGGCAGTAAGTATAAGAGTGAGTGACTGTGAGTGAGGAAGGGATACTTGTTTTTTGGGGTATAAGGGGCCAAGAAAATAAGGGGAGAAGAAAGAGTACTCTAAAAATTGGAAAAAAGGGCATAATAATGTCATCCTATTACATGGATTCCCCCCTTGATCATATGTGCAAAGAATTGCCCCAACATCACGATAGAATATTAAAATATCACTTTCAGTGGATGAACGGCTCAGTGGTAAAGCGTTATCAGGAATGGCCCGGTGAGGGCGACAGGACATGGAAGAGGACAAACCAGACACGACAGAAGGTGATAACACTGCATCAGACTGGGAAGTCAGCAGTGACAAAGACAGTAGGGATGAGGATTTGACTCTTGTGATTTAACAAGTGTGAGTAGAGGAAGGAAGAACAGAGAAGGGGAACACAAAGAAAGAGGGGAGCAAACAGGGAACTGGTTAAATAGGCTTTGAAACAGAAAAGCAAGTATGGCAGTAGCAAAAAGACCACAACAGGGGTTAAGAACGGAGCACAAACCCAGTTGTCCCTTCTACAGAAGGCAAAAGGGGAAGTACATGACATACCTTGGCAGACGATGGACAGGGATAATTTGGTCTACAGTTTACCTTCATTAATGACAAGGGCCAGCAAGTGGATATATGTATTCGAGAAGGTGACAGCAGGGATGCCATTGGCGCTAGGGGACATTAGGGGGGTAATTCATAGAATTCAGCGCACAAGTGGTGCACACGGCTGGCGCACAGTGTGTGCGTGCGAATCCCTGCGCCAGCCGCGTGCGCTAAAATCCATTTCCGCGCACAGCGTATTCATGGATTCCAGCTACCAAAACCAGCCGTGGCGCACAGTGGCACAGCGACCCTGCAGCAGCGCCAGTTACGCCCCCAAGAACGCCTCTCGCGCAGGGAAAAGCCATCAAAATCCCCAATCCAGTGCAAAGGGCTGCACTAACCCTGTACCAGCACGGCAAGCAGGCTACGTGTATCACTGGGGTGCGCGGGAAGTACCTCACGTCATTTCAGCTGGGTACGTGCATTTCAGGGGTGCGCGGGAAGTTCCACACGCGATTTCAGCAGGGTACATGTATTTCAGGGGTGCGCAGGAAGTTCCACACGCGATTTCAGCAGGGTACGTGTATTTCAGGGGTGCGCAGGAAGTTCCACACGCGAATCCATCAGGGTATGTGTATTTCAGGGGTGCGCGGGAAGTTCCACACGCGATTGGCCCCGTGCGAGCAGGGTACGTGTATTTCAGGGGTGCGCGGGAAGTTCCACACGCGATTTCAGCAGGGTACGTGTATTTCAGGGGTGCGCGGGAAGTTCCACACGCGATTGGCCCCGTGCGAGCAGGGTACGTGTATTTCAGGGGTGCGCGGGAAGTTCCACACGTAATTTCAGCAGGGTACGTGTATTTCATGGGTGCGCGGGAAGTTCCACACGCGATTGGCCCTGTGCGAGCAGGGTACGTGTATTTCAGGGGTGCGCGGGAAGTTCCACACGCGATTCCATCAGGGTACGTGTATTTCAGGGGTGCGCGGGAAGTTCCACACGCGATTTCAGCAGGGTACGTGTATTTCAGGGGTGCGCGGGAAGTTCCACACGAGATTTCAGCAGGGTACGTGTATTTCAGGGGTGCGCAGGAAGTTCCACACGTGATTGGCCCCGTGCGAGCAGGGTACGTGTATTTCAGGGGTGCGCGGGAAGTTCCACACGCGATTCCATCAGGGTACGTGTATTTCAGGGGTGCGTGGGAAGTTCCACACGCGATTCCATCAGGGTACGTGTATTTCAGGGGTGCGCGGGAAGTTCCACACGCGATTTCAGCAGGGTACGTGTATTTCAGGGGTGCGTGGGAAGTTCCACACGTGAATTCAGCAGGGTACGTGTATATCAGGGGTGCGCGGGAAGTTCCACACGCGAATGTCCAGGCTACGTGTATTTCGGGGTGCGCGGAAAGTATCACACGCGATTCCATCAGGGTACGTGTATTACAGCGGTGCCCGGGGAGCACCACACGTGAATTGCATGTGTGGGTCCTCCCAGGTGTTCCCTCTACACCCTCCACGGCCCCTGCAGGTGGCTCACACCACAGGGGCCTACCCTGCACATGTCCTGCAGGCACCCCATCCACCATGGCCATGCACCCCAGCCAACCACAAATGTCAACTTGCACTACTGCCCACCAACGCATGTCCCCCTGCACCCCCAGCCACCAGGGGCACCCTCCACCAGGCCCCCACCCATGTCTCCCACCACCCCCACCCCCCAGCAGTGCAGGGGCAGCCTCCACCAGGCCCCCACCCATGTCCAACTCATGTCCCCACCACCCCCACCCACCAGCAGTGCAGGGGCAGCCTCCACCAGGCCCCCACCCATGTCTCCCACCACCCCCACCCCCCAGCAGTGCAGGGGCAGCCTTCACCAGGCCCCCACCCATGTCTCCCACCACCCCCACCCCCAGCAGTGCAGGGGCAGCCTCCACCAGGCCCCCACCCATGTCCAACTCATGTCCCCACCACCCCCACCCCCCAGCACTGTGGGGCACCTGCCAGCAGGCCCCCACCCATGTCCAACTCATGTTCCCCACCCCCCCACCCCCCAGCAGTGCAGGGGCAGCCTCCACCAGGCCCCCACCCATGTCTCCCACCACCCCCACCTCCCAGCAGTGCAGGGGCAGCCTCCACCAGGCCCCCACCCATGTCCAACTCATGTCCCCACCACCCCCACCCCCCAGCACTGTGGGGCACCTGCCAGCAGGCCCCCACCCATGTCCAACTCATGTTCCCCACCCCCCCACCCCCCAGCAGTGCAGGGGCAGCCTCCACCAGGCCCCCACCCATGTCTCCCACCACCCCCACCTCCCAGCAGTGCAGGGGCAGCCTCCACCAGGCCCCCACCCATGTCCAACTCATGTCCCCACCACCCCCACCCCCCAGCACTGTGGGGCACCTGCCAGCAGGCCCCCACCCATGTCCAACTCATGTTCCCCACCACCCCCACCCCCCAGCAGTGCAGGTATAGCCTCCACCAGGCCCCCACCCATGTCTCCCACCACCCCCACCAGTGCAGGGGCACCCTCCACCAGGCCCCCACCCATGTCCAACTCATGTTCCCCACCACCCCCACCCCCCGGCACTGTGGGGCACCTGCCAGCAGGACCCCACTCATGTCCAACTCATGTTCCCCAGCCAACATGTCATCACAATCTAAATCCCTGGTCCCTATGGTCAGCCTCCAAATGCAAAACACCCACCCGAGTATTGCATCCACCCACTTAGAAATGGCAATAACATGATAGAACACCAATTGCAAGTTTGGAAACGAACACATGTCCCTCACATACACCCAATGGGTGTCAGTGAATCTCAAAACCCATATCATGATATGCATGAAACCAATGAGATGATACTACACATTGAAGTTTGATCAAAAATATGTATTAAAGGAAACATGAATTGAACCAAAAATAAACTAACAGAAATGGGAATGTAAAAAAAGTAAAAAGAAGCATGTCCGTGAAAAAATGCAAAACCAAAAATCAGAATCCAAAGGAATGGTGTCCAAAGTCACAGTCCACAAAAGAAAATCCAATGGGAAATTATAATTGAAAGCCATTGCTCCATGGGTAAATTGTAAAAAGAAAAGAAAATCCAACTGTGAACTATGTACAGGTGAACAAGCCAGGGTCCATGATCCCAACAAAAGAAATGAAACCTATCTAACAACACTACCTAATAAAAAATAACTATATACAAAAATGTGGCCCATTGTCCAAAAGGTCCAAAGAAAATGCAAAAACAAAGGAAACCTAACACTAACTACATAACTATTTACATGGGCAGCGGGCTAGTCCAACGGCTCACTGGATGTTGTCATGGGCCAGGGCATCATCAAACTCCTGTTCAATGGCTTGGAGGCGGGCATGTTCCCTGGCCCCGAGGTCTCGCAGGGATAAAGCAGTGTCCAGCTCCAACTGCCTGCGAAGACCCTCGAGGCACTCAGCCCGCCTCAGCGCCCTCCGCATGGAGTTCTCCGCCCTGACCATTGTGAGCCTTTCCTCCTCTGCCCACTGCCGCTCCGCACCTATCTGCTGGCCCAACTGCTCCCACACGGAAGCCACTCCCATTCCAGGGTTCTCCTGCCCTCCGGCCGATGCCTGCACCCCTGATGTTGATGGCCCCGAGCCATGATGCCTCCCACGTCGAGCCTGCCGCTGCCTCTGACGCAACTGCCTGTGCCAGCACGACAGCATCCACGCTGATGGAATCCACCGACGCCGTCGTGCACGTGCCCTGCCCGATGATGCCGTCACATCCTCCATCTGCTGGGGTCCAGTTGCTGGTGTGTCCACCCCTGCTGGACCTCCGACTCCCGACTGTGGCAGGGATGGGATCCCCACCGAGGCGGCTGCATTGGTCGGGGCAGGTCCACAGGGGGCCCTGGTGGCATCTGGGCGGGAAGCCGGCATGGAGAACGACTGGTGCATAGTCTCCACAGAGGAGGTGAGGGTCGCCAGATTGGCCGACACATGTAGGAAACCCCCGACCATGGCCGATCCCAACTGGGCCACGTCGGCACGGTGCTCTCTGTGATGACGTGCATGCTCCTCCCGGGAAGCACGCACCTCATCACGAATTGCACCTGTGCGCAACGCGACACCAATCAGGACCTTCTCCATACGGCCAGGGGTCCCCTTGTCCGCAGGTGGAGGGGAGTCAGATGACATGGACATCCCCCCTACCTGCGGACGGGCCTGGGATGGGGGATCCCTGCTGGTGCATGGTGGTGCAGTCACAGTGTCAGGGAAAGTGACATGCACAGGCCCCTCCATGGCGACCTGTGCTGCCTCCTGCCCCTGCCCCTGGACTGCAACACTTGCGCCAGCAGGGATGCCCCCACCAGGCCCCATGTGCGCCTCAGTAGCGGCCTCCTCCTCCTCTGTGGAAACCACCAACCTGGATGGCTCCACCCCGTCTTCCGCCGTTGCAAGCCCCTGTGGGGGCTCACCCACCCCTTCCGCTGCAGCCGTGGGGGCATCCCCGCCGCTTTGCTCCACAGAGCCGTCTCCGCCCTCTTCTTCACGTGGCGCTGTGTAGAGGGAGACATAGAACACAAGCATCAGGGTACTGTACAATGGTCCCCTAGACAGGAAGCAATAGCAGATGAGTGGCACTGTCAAATATCACTTCCATCATGTCCCTCCACAACACATGGCTCAGTGCAGGTAAAACACATGCGGTAGCAGGCATGGCGCATGCTATGGACATTAGCATACATGTCCAAGGGATTCTTGAAACATACAATGTTGTTTTGGAACTCACATGCATCATGGGCCATGCCTATCACATGCACACACTTCACCCTAGTTTCATCCATCTGGCCTCGTACACCACAGACACAGTGGATACAAGGATGACTAGGCTGCATCAGTGAACCTGAACATTGCGACAGACATGTGTCATGCATCCCTGGCATTCACAAGTCACAGACACACAGGTCAGACACACAGACATGGACAGCATACATGTACATGGCATCAACACCCAACCCTCACCCCCACCCATGTCCAGGAACAGAGACTGGCATGCTTTCATGTGGCCATTCCGCATAGGGCAACCCATGTTGCATTTGAACACATGCACCAACCGTGTGGTTCACACATTACTGGTCTCACATGCATGACGTCCCTGCACACACACATGCATACATGGCCTATGTCACACATACAGGCAAGTATCAGACAACCAGCACACTGCGACATGCCCTGTCTCACACAGCAATGCTTGGCCACTTACCGCTCAACTCCAGACGGGTCTGCCTCTCAAGGATCTGGGCGTGGAGCGCTGGGCCTACGCGTTCCAGGACCCTCATCTGGATGGGACTCATGCGGCCCCCGCCCCCCTCCACGAGGCGCCGGGCCTTCAAGAGGGTCCTGGACCTGCAGTCATCCCAGCGCTTCTTGACATGTTGGTAGTCGCGGACTGCCACCCCCTCCGCGTTGATGGCAGTCACGATGTCCATCCAGATCCGAGTCCGTCCTTCCTTGTTGGCGCGCTTACTTCCGAAGAGGGCATCATACTGCCCCAGGACTTGCTCCACCAGGACACCAACTTCGGTGGCAGTGAAGCTGGTGCCCCTCTGCCTCTCTGGCCGGGGGTTGCCAGTGGTGCCAGATGTTTCAGTGCCCGACATGGCAACCCCAGAGGCAGGAGTGGGTGGGCAACTGGGTCCTGGGGCTGGGCTGTGGAGCGATGGTATCCCAGTCGGGAGTCTTTTGTTCCAGCAGGGGTGGACACAGCAAATGGACCCCTGCAGATGGCTGATGTGCAGGCACCAAATGGCAGGGCACGGTGGCAGCAGGCAGGCAGGCAGGCAGGCAGCAGCAGATGGCTCGTGGGAGGCTGCTCGGGGATCTGGGGGGCAGTAATTCGGCCTTTTGGGCAGGAGCGTGGTCTTCCGTGTGCTTACGCATGGCCAGCTTGATACGGAGTGATTTGGCACGTGAAAATCTTGCACGTCTGTGTGTAAATCGAGGAAAGGCCCTTAGCGCGTAAGCGCGTCAGCACGCATACGCGATTTCATTGGACCAAAGGTCCTTAGTGCGTAAGCGCGTCTGTGACGTTTCGCGCACGGGCGTTTCCCTGGCAGGGCTTGTAGATCCCACGTGCCTTTACATTGCTCTGTACGTGCTTTTCGTGGGTTCCGGTGCGTGTGTTTTCCAGCCGTTGGGGTTCACACGCTATTACTTCACAGCGGGTGTTGGCTACGCGTTCTTCTACGCGCAAGGCAGACAGTGAGTGGTAGCCCGCTCCCCCAGGCCCGATCGCGTGAAAAACTTCACGCGAACCCCCGTGATACACGTAGCCCGCTCCCCCAGGCCCGATCGCATGAAAAAATTCACGCGAACCCCCATGATACACGTAGCCCGCTCCCCCTGGCCCGATCGTGTGAAAAACTTCACGCGAACCCCTGTGATACACGTAGCCCGCTCCCCCAGGCCCGATCGCGTGGAAACCCCAGGCACAATAGCAGTATGGGACATTCATCATTGCTGTATATTGGCGCTTTTGTGATGCGCAGGGACGCTACCGCCTGCCTTCGTGTGGCGGACGTGTTTAGGCCTGTGCGTGTCTTTGGCCGTGCACGGCTTTGCCCTATTCGATTCCATGAATATGTGTGGTTCGCGTGCGTGTGGGCGTTCCGTCTGCTTCCCAGCAGTACATCCCAGTTACACCCTTATTTTCGCGCGTTGTTCCCCATTCCGCACGTTACGCCCCGTGTTCCGCCCCCTTTTTGGTGTGTGCGCCGAGGTTGTGCGCTTTCACTGTGCGCGTCGCGCACGCCGTTCGGGATGTTTCAGTGACGTGTGCGCCATGCACAGGTTTGGCGCACATCCCGAGGAAAACACGCGCAGGGACTTCCATGAATCGCACGTGTGCGCGTGCGCCTGTTTTTTCGCGCTTGCGCCTGCTTGCGCATAGATTTTCGGCGCACGTTTGTTCCATGAATCGGCCCCTAAGAGTCTATTGGCAGTATTGGTAGAGGAACGAAGTGACAAGGTTTAATTAACTACTAACATACCTCATGGAGCACCTTTTAACAATTACCAAGCTCTGGAAAAGCTCTGAGAGAGCTGTATCCATATATATCAGATATGGGATCAATATTAGCACATAAAATGAAGCCAGATCAGGACCCTGCGGAATACATCTGATCAATATAAGAAATGGGGACGCAAGAGAATAAACAATAAACAATCGCGGGACGATAAAATACCTTTATTCTATCACATTCTAGTGAGGGAGCTCCACAGATATGCAGGCTTCCCCAGAAAAGGGATAGAAGCAAAGGGATGGCCCGAGATACATGCGACTATTGTACATTTTTCTGAAAGAAAACAGGAAAAAGTCCAGGGGGCAGTAGATAATGAAGTGAAAGCAGAAAATAAACTTGTGCAGAAAAAACTGGTCAAAATAAGCATGGAAGGGGTAGTGCTCATGGGACCAGTTAATGTTCCACCCGCCCAACAGGTGGGGGGACGACTTCCAGTAACAACGGAAGTGCAGCAAGAGGGATATACACAAGCAGAATATAACCAGCAATGGGGAATACAACTGATGCAACAGCAGCCCGGATTTATAAATGCACAGCAGTCTGGATTTTCACATGCAGGGAGAGCAACCCCTAGGATTGATCTCTATACAACTCCCACCAGTTGATCCTCCAAGCTACCAGGAGGACCTTACCTTTGGCACTGGTTTGGAATCACGATCACCTTGGTCCCTGAACCATAGGACTTGACACCTGGTTCACTAGCCGTGGCCACAAATACACCAGACTCTGGTGGGGGACGCATTTGGTTGCTTTTCCCTACCACATACAATCAGGACGTGTTGGGGTTTTGTTTTTCTTTTTTCTTCCTTTGTCCCGTTTTTTATTGGATAGACTGTTTATTCAGTTATATATTTTGTGGATGGTTTTTGTTTGAAAATGTTCATTCCTTGCCAACACTTGAGAGTATGTCTTACACTATCTGATGTAATTTATTATGCACACTAATGGTCACTGATTCTTTTGAAAGTGTCATTTCTGTAAAGACTCCTTTTTGGAGATCATTTTTACTTGTTAGACAATAACTGCAAAATTAATAAATAGCCACTAAGCTATTACAGCAGTTTTCTTTATGTATTGTTTTTTGCTCCAAGGCAGTAACACTGGATGCTTCGGGGTAGCCTGAGATATCAAACTAATCATATATCCAGAGCATATGGGTTCTACATTCATTGTTATACAGGCGAATTAGCCTTAAGCCTTCTGTTTGTAAAGAACCACACGGGAAGTAATAGTGTGTGTAAAAATATTTTTGTCGGGATGAGGTCAGTTCCTTGTTCGTATAATAGCATTTTCGATGCCCTTTACCTGACCTTCCCAATACATAGGGCCTTCCCTCCTGTTTACTTGGGAGAGCAGCCCCGTACATGGGACAATATCAGACAGGAAGGGGATCTTGTGCAAGGGGAAGCAGATTTGGATATAGAGGTATGCCCCTCCTAGTTTGGAGGACAGTGTTTTGGCTGTGGAAATGTTGGTCACTATGCCTGAACATCCTTACTTATTCAACATACAGGACAGCAAGGAGAAGTGCACCCACAGCAGCAATATACACAGACATACACACAACCTCAACAGATGCAAATGATGCCACAGCAACAGATGCAAATTCAACCTATACAGACGCAGGTCGTGCCAACACGGGGACAAGAATCAGCCCAAGGGGGAATGATAGCTGGATCGCAGGGTAACATAAGCCTATTTCAGGCAGCAGTGCAGACACACGCACCAGAGAAGGTGACAATATTGGGACAAAATTAGGTGCTCGATTACACAGGGATTGCAGTGGTGGGTGAAAATCCATTCATATATACAGTTTCCCAATAGGGGTGCCCAGGGGAAGTACGAGTGTGTCCTGTCCTAGCAGTATCTGAAGACCCTGAAGAGGACCCTGAGGGAGCAGTTCAAATAGGCCATAGGGACTTTTTTTTAATAGATACTGGAGCTACTAGATCCTGTATAAAAGAAAGGTGGTTCTAATGCCCAACAAGAAATTGGACATGCAAGGCTTTTCGGGGACCATCCAAGCAGTTCCTCTAACAAAAGATTTACCACTGACAAAAGGCACGCAACATATTATAGCACCATTATTGTATTCAAAAGACACACCTATTGACATATTAGGAAGAGATTTGCTAAGTAAATTGAGTGCCACTATTTCCTTTTCAGAGAAAGGGATGGTGTGCACCACACCTGGGATGTACCCAGCCAGGGTAGCAGTGTTGATACAAGAATACTATGCACACAGCACATTGAGTGGGATAGCACACACACAGAGATGTTCTTGTTTGGAGTGCAGCTATTGCTAGGATAGCTCTCAGGGATACAAAGAAAGGTCTTTTGACTGTCAAATGATTTTGTATTCAGACCACAGTGCCCCTCAACCATCAAACCATGTGCACACACATTGCTATACCTAGAGGAAGTAGTAGTGAGAACAGATATGGTTATACTGGTTGCAACAGATGACGAAAACATGGAGTGGTGATCAATACTGTGTATCGATCCCACACTAACACTGACTGGAGTAACAGACACAGAGTTGTTCGCTACAAAAGATAAAGCGGAGGAGGAGATAGTGTTCCAGTTGAGCATTACCTGTCCTGTACAGATAAAAGAAAGAGAAGGCCACCAGAAGACACAATTGGTGAAACAAGAGTCCGAAATACATGTAGGAGGATTTGGAAAATGTTACAAAGCATTTATGGACCAAAGAACCCCATGAGATGGGTATAATGAAAAGGGCCGGAGCAATGCACAGTAAGATAAAGGAAGGAGCACTGCTGCCACGAGTGAAGCAATACCCCCTCTCACGAGAAGCAGATGAGGGCATATATGAGACACTACATGCCTTATGGCAGCAAGTTATCATACAGAAATCTACATCACCATGCAATACAGCAATATATCCAATTAAAAAATCAAAGGGTGCTGCTTGGAGATTCATACAAAATCTCTGCTCTCTTAAAGTCATTTAAGCAGAATGTCCACTAGTTCCAAACACTGCAACAATTTTCTGCAGCTTCCCAGCAGAGGCACGCTACTTCACAGTAGTGGATTTGAACAATGCTTTCTCCATTGCTCTGCATCTGGAATCCAGGTATCTCACTGCATTTATGTATGTCCAGACCAGTTTTGAACACACGAGATGCCCCAAGGGCACTATAAATGGATTTGAGCAATCTGCGAGTAGCAACTACAATTATACAATACATGGATGATCTTTTAGTGTGTAGTACAACAGGAGATGAGTGCAGCATGGATTCAGTGACACTAATAATGTTGTTGGCTGACAAGGGGTACAAAGTGGACAAAATTAACACCAGAAAGGGTTGAAGCAATACATAAAACACCCCGGCCTAAGACAGTGAAAGAAATGCAACAGTTCCTGGGTCTGTGCAATTACTGCAGAGCATGGTTTTTAGATTACTCCACATACACCAAGACACTTCTCCAGAGACTTAAGGAAGCTCAGAAAAACAAAAAGCAATATAAAATGGACAGCTGAGGTTAATGAAAATGTTGACAAGTTTAGAAAATGAGCTGGTACATGTACCAGCATTGGGCACACCCAATTATAAAGAGAAGTTTCATTTGTTTCCTCATTCAGACGGTAAAGTAATGACAGCCATACTGACATAAAAGAAAGGACAGGGACATAAGCCACTTGTATATTACACTGGATCACTAGACCCAGTAATGCAGGGATATTTTACTTGTGAGCAGGCACTTGCTGCCACTGCATTCACAATTGAAATAGTGTCAATGATAATAATGGGATGCCCAGTAATATTGTATGTGGAACATGCATTGTTTGCAGTACTGGAAAGGTCCAGATCAACGTTGACAACTCCGAGAGCATCCATTTATGAAATTATACTAACAAACCCTGTAATAGAAGTGGTAAAATGCAGGACGGTAAACCCAGCAGAATTCATTGCAGAACCAATAGAGCGGGGAGATTATGCACACAATTGTGTGGCGTGCATGGACAGGAGTGAAGGGAACCCCCTGGTAAAAGAAGAAGTAATTGAGGGGAGCATGATTTATATCATGATTTATATTGATGGATCTTCAAATATCGACCCATATTCAGGACAAAAGCATTCTGGTTCAGCAGTAGTAGGACACAAGCATAGAATCCATAAGGAAGGGGAATTCACAGTTTTCTCCCAAACACAACTGCTAGCAAAATACTCCGCGCAAGCGGCAGAATTGGTTGCATTAATTGAGGCACTAAACATGTCATAAGGACATGCAGTAAATATCTTTTCGGATTCTGCGTACGTAACATCTACAATACATTCAGGAATAGCGAGATGGGAAAGGAGAGCGTTTAAGAGAAGTGATGGAACTCAGGTACAACATTCAGCACTCTTGAGTAAATTATTGGAAATGCTACCACTCCCAGTCGAATTAACAATAATAAAGTGCAAGGCCCATACGGGGGGCAAGATTTTATTTCATTAGGTAACAAAAGAGCAGACAGAGCAGCAAAACAAACAGCATATTGGCCAGAAGGGACACATGTACAGTTCCCTGGCTAGAAGAAGAAAATAACACTTCTAGCATTGATGAAAGCAACTAACAGACAAAATGCACTGTCAGAGGGCTTCAATGCAACACTGATAGTGCAGATAATAGAATTACATGGGGAAGCACTAAATGATGAAAAAGAACTGTGGAAAAAAGATGGAGCTCTCTGTCTCCAACAGATTTGATAATGAACAAGGTGGTAATACCAAGAAAATTGTTGAATGTGGCCCTGGAACAGCTTCACTACCCTGCCCATGTATCAAAAGAGCATGAAGCTACAAGGATAAATGAGGATTGGTTTGTGCCAAATTCACATGAATACGTGTCTGAATTTGTAAACAACTGTTTAATTTGTCAACTATAAGGAACATTACTGCGACCAGAAGGACCCTTCCGGCACTTGCATATAGATTATGTTGATATGCAAGACAGATGTACCTATTATAGATACATGCTTAGTGTGGTATGTCTGTTTTCACGCTGGCTTAAGGCTGGTCTCTGTGCCCATACTGACGCCCGTTCAGCTGCAACATTTTTGGTGAGGGAGATATGTCCAAGGTGGGGGATCCCAGACGAAATTCGCTCTGACAATAGTTAGCATTTTGCAAACTATTTGATTGGGGAAAGTACTGCCCTTCTGGGAATACGGCACAAGCTATGTACCATTTACTGCCCACTAGCCAATGGTGTGGCTGAGAGAATGGATGGCTTATTAAAAGAGCGCTTGGCTAAGCTAACACTGGCGCTTCGTAAGTTATTGTTTGACTGCTTACCTCTTGCTATCTTTGCTTTGTGAAATTCGCTGGATGAGACCATCACCTCACTCCTCATGAAATTGGTACTTGCCAGAGAATGCATGCGCCTATATCACTGGCACAAACCATTTCTGATGCTGACTCTTCTCCTAATATCTTGGGGGAGGAGTTCCATATGTACCTCACAGAACTTACAAGACTGCTTGCCTATATATCTCATCAGACAAATCCAAGAATACAGACAGAGCAGGTAAGTAAAATAAACAGTGGCAAGCAGGTAAGGGAATTTCCATGAGCAGCACTCCTCTTGCCTGGAGAGAAGGTTTTTATAAAAAATCACACCAGGAAGTCGAAAGAAGAATATTTTGCTGGTCTGCATACAGTGATATACTCCACACCAACAGCAGTCAAGGTTGAAGGTCGCTGAGGATGATTCATCACACTGACGTATGCAGGGACAAGAGCACCAGCCCCCCTGGAGAAGATGGGCAGAGCGGAACATGATGGGGAGTATACATCAGCTTTCATTAACTTTATTCTCAACAATAATGTTTTATAGAAGACCAACAAGGGAAGGAGGAGAGGGTGTTTTACAGGAGAATGTTGTTGGAAACAGATGGCAAAAAATGTCTTCTCTATGGAGTAAAATAATATTAACATGCATTAGTATAGGATTAACATTATTATTATGTTTTTTCCTTAAAGAAAGAAGTAGTATACATTCAAACATTAGGGTGAATAGAGCCAAAAGAAATGTGTTAAATGAAGAGGAGTTCCATCATGACACTAAAAGGGGGTGAGAGAGAACATCTGGTAATGTCTGGTACGATGAAATATTACGTGTGGGAATAAAAATGGTGAACAGCACATGTTACATTTGCTCACTCATACCACACGCACCCAAGCTTTTCCTACCTCAGGCTGAATCATATGAGGAAGCAGGATGCCTAATGCACCTACCCCTCTGCAAAACTACCAGTCTATTTCAAGGAACAAGTGTTTCTGTCCAGTGGGAGGATGAGGTGTACACAGATAACCATATGCAACTTGACAGGATGGCTAAAAAAAGAGAAACCAAAAAGATGATAGCAGAATATATAACTGACGGCTCTTAAAAGGGAGCAACTGATTAGTGAACACAAACGACTGCAGTGTGTACATAAAGAGGGGCACAGCATTTCCTTGTGTCACACAAGAACATTAATTAGAATAAAAGGAGCAGCGTGCTATGGTGGCCTGTGGGAGGGGGATAATGCAATGTCGTGCTTAAGGTTTGGTGGGATTCAAACAAAATGTAGTGTCAAAAATAAACAATAGCTGCAAGGCGGTTTGGGGAAAATATGTAACATGCATTGACCTCGATAGGTGAAACTCATCAACCAGTTTACATAAAGAGCTTTACACGATTCCCTCTGTGTTTCAGGTCCAGTGGGTCCATTCACTTGGGAACTAACACCGGCGGTGCAAGGGGTGATGAGGAGTGCGGCGCTGACGCAGGGGACAGCTGTCAAAATGGACATGTGGGAGGCATGTGGACTGAAGGCCTATGCCCAGCTTCCTCCTGATTGGAGTGGATTTATGCGATTGTCACACTGCAGTGCCCTGCCCTTGTGGTGCCCTGAAGCAACAGCAACATGGGGCTTTCACTAAAGGAGCAGTCAATCGTGCTGAAGGAAAAAGTGGTGCAGCAAGGCAAGGAGCAAAGAATTGCTGATCAGAAAAAGGGGAGCAAATAACTATTGGTGCGTGAAAAGTGCAGAAAATCTGGCTGCAATTCCTGTTGAGTTACGACTGTTCTCCAAGGCAACCATTTTTTTCATGTCCTTACTGATTCTAGGTCTGCAGGCTGTAGCTAATGCTAAGTGGCTGCAACTCATCAGGCATGATTGAGGCAACTTCCCAATTCAACAGCAAATGGCCTAAACGCGGTAAAGAGTTGAGGGCACACTAAGTTGGGTGGCACTTCAGAATAGGTACGTGGACCTTCTCACTGCCATAGAGGGAGGAGTTTGCACCAAGATAGGGAGTAGCTGTTGCACTGTAGTGCCCGATAGAGAAGCATCAAATGGAACACTGAGCAACTGTCAATGAAATACAGACACTCCATGAGAAGATGACAAGCTAATTGAGTGCAATTGAACAATTGGTTGGACATTCTTTTTGCCTAGGCGTTGTGAGAAACCAGAGGGTGTCTCACCCACTAGTCCCCGGGGATCTCTCTCTCAGGTGGCCAGGGCATAGCCATCGCCTTTGGATCCAGACCCTGGTGGTGGACCAGTGCGGGAGGATCACCTGGGTGAGGGATCTTCGGGGAGTGGGGATCAGGCTGCCAATGGTGAGATGCGGTATTCCCCCCTTTTTTGTTCAGTTACCCCATCCTATTTTTTAGGATTCTCTGAGATCCCAACTTCCCCCCTTTTTTACACAAACACTGGGTCTCGGAAGAGGGTGACTGAGAGCAACAAACCTAACTCTCATACATCGTGCTGGACATGTCCTGTTAATGGGTCAGGTGAAGTCAGGCACTTGACTTCAAGTGCGTACACCTGATGTAAATTAGCTCTCCTCACACGGATAAAAGGCAACACCTGCAGACACACTCTGACTAAGGCGGAACACGAGTATGAGCAGAACTTCCAGGACAAAGGCAAACCTAATGGAGAAGAGCAACGGACCAAGGGACGAAAATTGCGGTTGGAAAGCCCCACGGGTTCCCTACTGGAGTTCATTGCCTCTGACATGCCACGAAAGACACGTGGAGAAGGCTAAATCCCACCAGTGAAGACTGCATTGTGTTTTAAGGACATTAGCAACCCTCTTTGGTGAACAGCAGAGTTGGGGCGGGGCGATGCCAGTCCTGTGGTAATAACATTGACTCCTGAATTGAAATCGCAAAACCCAGAAAAAAGACGCACACAGCCGGTGAGTTGGCAAGCAACCTGAAAGACCAGTGTGTGGTTAAGTTTGAAATAGAAACAATATATCGCAAGTGAAAGTTGCACGCGTGTGGATGAGACGTGAAGAAAGGCAGACCTCTGAGTGAACTTTGATGTAAAAGGCAGCTGTAAAATTAGCCATACTAAGTAATGGAGTGGTCCGGTGAAAGGAAGTAACCCACTCGAAAGTCTTGTGAAAGGTACTTTGTTTAGAGAGAAAGCGAATGAACAGCAAAAATGAAATAAAGAAGATTAATACCTAGAGAAAGGAAAAGTGAGAGTTAAACCGTGAACTTTGAGTCGAAGTGGTCCTGCGGTGGTATGTAAAAGAAGCCACGCACATTCGAAAGTCTTTGACATCCAAAAGTGGTCCAAGCCCAGCTGAGGGAGACCTGAAGTATAATAAGCTTGGGGAACGGATCCCTCTTGAAAGTTTTATGTTGAACTTTATCATGAGAGGTCTGAGCCTGACAGAGGGGGACCTACAAGAACTGTATGGTGATAGGTCTGAGCCCAACAGAGAGGGACCTATGTGAAGTGTGTGGTGAAGGATCTGAGCCTGACAGAGGGGAATCTTTGTGGACGTCTTTTGGTTGAAACACTATTTTGGAAGTCAGAGAAAGAGACTGTAATGTGGAAGGCAAGGCGGGCCTCGATTCACGGTTTTGATCTGTGTATTGTGTTGGAAACCGAGCCAGAGTGTGTCATCCTGCCTACAGGGACCTCCTTACTCCATGAGGCCTAACAAGAGGAGGAGAGCTGGTTCACCCACATTATCATTTGAACACTGATTTTTCCTTTTGCATACATTTCTCCTTTTTACACTTTTTTGTACAAAAGATAGGGCAGGGATTAAGTTTTGTTAGCATAGGGCATTTTGATTTGACAGGACTCCACTAGGACTGCGTTATTTATTAATTGATGGTCAAGACTACTCCCATCTTAATTATAGGGCAAAGTAGGAGTTTTTCTAGCCACGCCCATTTCAATAAAGGTTTTACAAATGGTACCCATTGTGTCACTGTCATACTTGCAATACCATGCCTTCCCAACATATGGTGTCAGGAGCGGGATATGACTTAATTGAGACAAATTGAGGGACCCTAAAATTCCAGAAACCTAGTCACAGAGCCTCAGACCCCTCTACTGCCACAAAATAATCCATAGGCTTTGATATCTGTAGTAGCAGAGAAGCCACTATCCCTCCAGGGGAAAAAGGGATGAGTCACACAGACTTAGTCCTCATATTACCTGCGGGTTGTTATATATATGATTGGTCCCACAATCTGGCCTGGCCTGGATGTTTGGCCTAGATGTCCTAGCAGGCGTCATAGATCCAGATTTTCGGGGAGACATAAAGGTTCTCCTACAGAACCATAGTGAAACTCCATTTGAAATACATCATGGGTACACAATTGCACAGGGAATCCTTGAAAAAGCTCTCTTTCCCTGTTTTAAGGAATAAAGTGAACCAGAGTAAACTGAGAGAGGTAGCTTAGGCATTGGGGAGGCAGACGAAACACCTATCACTGAGGCAAAGAGGGAAGAAGAATCTACCATCCTTCCCGATCTAGCTCCGCTCAGCAAAATTATCCAGCTCTCACAAAGGCTTTCTCACAAGTGATTCCTGAGGGAGAAGGACAAGAAAAGGGGAGCCCCTTTTTTTCCTGAGACAGGGATTACTATATAGAAGGGAAACCTCCAGAGAAGACCTAAGTAGAACTCAGTTAGTAATACCCAAAACCCATCGCAAAATTGTGCTAGAGATTGCACATTCTCATTTGACAGGAGGACATTTAGAGCAGTCTAAAACCCAAGCTCACATCAGTGGGAAATTCTACTGGCCATGTATCCATGCTGACATAAAGAACTTCATCAAGACAAGTGACATATGCCCGAAAACCAGTGCACATACTCCCTTTCATGCTCCTGTAAACCCCTTACCGATAATAGAAGTCAATTTTTTCCCGAATTGGGATGGATATAATTGGACCGTTGGACACCTCTAGACTAGGTAATAAATATGTTCTCGTAATCGTTATTTACGCTACCCGATACCCAGAGACCTTCCCGATGCGGAAAAAAACACAACCCAGCAAATTTTAAAACACCTACTACCATTCTTTTCTAGGGTTCATTTCACCAAGGAAATTCTAACGGATCAAGGATCCAATTGCATGGGTAAATAAATGTATGGGTGAAGTAAAGGAATTACTACATATTACCACCTTAACAACCTCAGTTTACCGCCGCCAAATGGATGAATTGGTAGAGAGATTTAACAAGACTGTTAAAATTATTTTGAGAAAATTGGCAGACGAGGATGGGAAGGACTGGGATCGCATAATCCCATGGCCCCTATTTGCAGTACGAAAGACCCCTCAGGCATCCACCGGATTCTCTTCTTTTGAATAACTTTACGGTAGAGAACCCCAAGAGATGTCTTAGACATGTTCTGGGAGACCCGGGAAGAGAGAGAAGAGGAGCCTATTCCCCTTCCACAGACAGCTACCCAATTGCAAGAGCACATGAAACTCGTCCAGAATCTAGTCCACACTCACATGGAGAAAGCTCAAGCACAACAGAAGTCCACCTATGACAAGAAGGTGAATTTAAGATCTTTCTCAGTAGGACAGGAGGTATATGTTCTCTTACCTACCTCTCAAAATAAACTTGTCTGAAAGTGGCATGGGCCATATGAGGTGCTAGAGCAAACAGGGACCTGTACCTGTAAAATAGCCCAACCTGATAGAAAGCGAAAGACCCACCTTTACCACGTAAATCTCCTAAAGGAGTGGAGGAAAATCCTTCTGCTGCCACCTCCTCGTTATTGTCTTGTTTGGTAGCCGAGGAGATAGAGAACTCTGTGTTTATTCCCCAAGAATCATCTAGACAGAAACAAGAAGATTTGAACGACCTTATCATGGCATTCCCTGATATATTCTGTCAGTAACCAGGGAGAGTACATGGTACTTATCATTATATCAGACCTCCAAAGGAAAAGGTGGTCCATTTGAAACCATAGAAGTACGAAAACAAATAGTGTTTGAGTAAGTGAAAGAAATGCTGAAGGCAAACATTATCGAGCCCTCTTCAAGTCCCTGGTCCTCCACTATTGTGTTGGTAATTAAACCTGATCATTCTCAGAGGTTTTGCGTAGACTTCAGACAGGTTAATGCCATCTCTGCCTTCAATGCCTATCTTATGCCATGCATCCATGAGTTAATAGATACACGTGGAAATGCCACATTTCTATCAACCCTAGATTTAACCAGGGTTTATTGGCAGGTCCCAGTACATGGACCTGATAAGGAAAAGACAGCTTTCTCAACACCCCTGGAATTATTCCATTTCAAAGTCCTCCATTTTGGCCTGCATGGGGCCCCAGCCACTTTCCAACAACTTATGGACAGGATATTACAGCCCTACTCCGATTTCTGTGGGGCCTATATTGATGACATAGTCATTTATAGTAAAACTTGGGAAGACCATCTTTTCCATCTTTCTACAATTATGAGAACCCTCAGAGAGGCTGGCTTAACTGCCAATCCATCCATCCAAATGTAAGATGGCTCAGTCGGCCGTGAAATACCTTGGCTTCTTTGTAGGGAATGTCAGTGTCCAACCCCAAAAAGTGAAAGCCGTCCTAGATGCCTCACACCCAAGACCAAGAGAGACCTCAGAGCATTCGTAGGATTGATTGGTTATTACCATAGGTTTATCCCAGAATGTTCAGATAGAACAGTCAAATTAACAGGCAAAATAAGGAATGGACTGAGGAGGACGATAACCTAAAACAGACCTTCTGTCAAAACCCAATCCTAAATGTAGTTCACTTTTCGATAGAATTTGTGCTATAAACTGATGACTCTCACACAGGGTTAGGAGCAATTTTATTACACATGTCTGATGACCGAGAACACCCTATCCTATTCACTAGTTGTAAACTATTCACACGTGAGAAGAACTACTCTGTGTTGGAATTAGAGGCCCTTGCCATCAAATGTGCAATTGTCCATCTAAGACACTACCTTCTGAAAGATCAAACTTGTCACCGCCCGCTCACCTTTGGTATGGATGAACCAATGAAAGGACTCTAACCCTCGAGTCATGTGATGGTTCTTAGACCTGCAACCCTACTGTTTCACTGTGGAACTCCGAAAATGTGAATAACAGGGGAACATCGATTTCCTTTCCCGGTTTCCCTGTGAACAGATGCAGCGACATTGCACAGGGGAAGGGTATGTGAAAAACTAGAGGGTGTCTCACCCTCTAGTCGCCAGGGATCTCTCTCAGGTGACCAGGGCACAGCCATCGCCTTTGTATCCAAAACCTGGGGGTGGACCAGTGCAGGAGGATCACCTGGGTGAGGGGTCTTCCTGGAGTGGGGGTGAAGCTGCCGATGGTGAGGAGCAGTATTCCCCCCTTTTTTGTTCTGTTACCCTATCCTATTTTTTAGGATACACCGAGATCTGAACTCCCCCCTTTTTTACACAAACACTGGGCTGAAGAAGAGGGTGACTGAGAGCAACAAACCTAACTCTCATAGATTGGTCTGGACATGTCCCGTTAATCGGGTCAGGAAAAGTCAGGCACTTGACTTCAAGTGCGTACACCTGATACCAATTAGCTCTCCTCACATGGATAAAAGGCAACACCTGAAGATACTTTCTGAGCAAGGGGCAACATGAGTATGAGCAGAACTTCCAGGATAAAGGCAAATCTACTGGAGCACAGTGACGGACCAAGGGATGAGAGCTGCAGGTGGAACTCCCCAAGGGTTCCCCACTGGAGGTTGTTGCCTCCAACAGGCCACGAAAGACACGTGGAGAAGGCCAGATGCCACCAGTGAAGACTGCATTGTTTTTCAAGGGCACCCAGGTGAACGGCAGAGTTGGGGAGGCAAGGCCAAGCCTGTGGCACTAACCTTGACTGACTCCTAAATTTAAATCGCAAAACCCAGAAAAAAGACGGACACAGCCGATGACATGGCACACGACCTGAGAGATTGGTGTGTGTTAAAGTTTGAAATAGAAACAATATATTGCAAGGGAAGGCTGCACACGCATACCTGTGAGTGAACTTTGTTGTAAAAGACAGCTGTGAAATCAGCGATACTAAGTAACGGAGTGGCCCAGTTGTTGGGAAGGAACCAGGATCCTCCCAAACCCCCAAGCGCTGTAGAGTTAGGCAAGACCTGTTTAAGGCACTATAATGGCCTAGGCGGGAGGAGGGGCACTGCGAGGACTCTTTTATGCAAGCATAATCAAATACACATAGACATAGGCAAGCACTGAAGAAGGTAGTTATTGTCTAATAAAAGGCGCAATTAACTATTAGTTGGATAGATTTGTAATGTCAGATCCCAGGTATTTAAAAGCTTAGCTAGTGCTGTAGATAAGTCAAACTTCCCCTCCTTCCCAGAAGGAATGTGGACTGTGGGATTCAAAATAGATCACAGGCTTAGTGTGCAGTGTTCTTCACTATGGCCAGTGCAAACTGACTCACCAGGTGTCCACTTTCCTTCAAGGGTCAATGCGGGTTAAAAATAGGACTCACATGTTTTGTGCAGCAAAATGCAGAATGGGATAAATTATAAGTATAAAGTGTGGAGGAAGCTACAGGACCCAGATAACATGAGCAGGATGAGTGAAATAAGGATAGAATTAATGAAATGTTTGTACATAAATAACACTGCTTAGTTTTATTTGGGCTGGGCCTCAAGGTTTGTAAAGGTCTGCAGGGCTGCAGTGTGTTTTTGCATAGTTAGCAGCAATGTAGGAAAGCATTGGCTACAGTGTATTTCTGCATAGCTAGCAAAATGTAGAATACAATGCCCTGACAAAACTGCTGACAATGAAGAAAGAAGGCTTTGGAGCATCCCTATTAAGGAAGAAGGACAGATTTGGCTGAAGTCATGATCCAGCTCCAGTGACATCACCATGGCAAGACATACCTATATAAATCCCTGCTTGAGACCACTTTGGCAGGAAGGAATAGGAAGAGGGACAAGAGAAGACTGTTGAGGCAGCAGAGTCCTTTGCTACCATCCTCATTTGTAAAGATTAAACTTGTTATCCTTACAAGATCGCCTATTGACCTTATTTCCCTAGAGGGGTGTATTGATTCTGGTGTGAGCGTAATTAGGGATACCCTTACAAGTGTTGACCCCGATGTGATCCCAGTTCTCACTGTAGTTTACGGAGGCTCCAGGCCACTTCTCCAGGAAAGAGCCTCACCCACCTACAGCGACCAGTCCCCCAAATCAAAAAACACGTGTTTCCTGAGCGGTTTTTGAAGGAGCCATTTTGACAGAAATCCTTTCTGCTCTCTGAAGCGGGGCATGGCTCCAGAGAGAAGGACAGGCCGGTATTGGACCACGTAACAGAGAAACCCGGTTGAACACGCACATGTAAGTAGACTCTTGTAAGAGATAAGAAGAAGGGTACATGTGTGTATGACAGTATGTGAGGTGTGAATGGATGGAGTGCAAGCTCAATGACAGAGTGGTTAGGACTTTTGGTGATTTGTTAAGGTATAGATTGGATAGGAGGTGGGTTATGTATTGAAATGGTTGCGTATTTCTGTTTTTCAAATTTTTATAATAGAATAAGCGAGCCTCAGCGTGTAAATACTGGGAAGAAAGGGAGCCTCAGTGTATAAAGACTGGGAGTTAAGGGATCCTCAGGCATAATAGGTTGAGAAGGTAGTGCCACACAGAATTATTTTATGATGATAAAAGCAATGGGATCCACAGCAGTAAAAAAAAGCTGAGACCGTTGTACCATGAGGACATAAGGAAAAAATAAGTAGTGGCTCGGCATAAGGAATGGGCCTGGATTTTAGTCAATTATTTTAGAATATTTTCTCTTGCTGTCTTTTGTTTTAAAAAAGAAGGAAGGTGGATGAGTCGCAGTGCGTTTGTGTGAAAACGTGGGGAAAAGGGGTGGGGGAAAACAGTGGGTTGATCTGTATTTTTGTGTAACAAATAGCAGCATGCACAGCATAGCAGTATAATGTAAGTGAAGCATCAGGGATACGTGCAATATTATGGGGGAAGAAACCCCAATAAGACACATGCATAGGGCCCTGCCACAGTACTGTCACAGGATAGAAAAATATCATAGACAATGGGTGTTGGAAACAAAGGAAGGGCGGACATCCTGCTCCTGGCCAGAGCAGGGCTCCCATACCAGAAACATGCTAGAGAAATTTCCATCTTTTTAGCAGCAAAATATAAAGGAAAGAAGTTACAAAAAAGAAAAGAGATTTTTGATCTCTGGCTGTTATTCGAGCATATGGAAGATCAGGAAGATACAAAAAGAGATCCAATGTAAAGGGATATACCCCGCCCCGTAATGCCTAAACCTGCAGTAGGGTATACAAATCCAGTCTATAAGCGTCAAGTGGTAGAGAAATTGTCGACAACAGTATCATCAGCATCAGTAACTGGGGGGGTGGGTGACACAAGAGTTTCTGCACCTCCACCTCCATGTAACCCATCCACAAGCGCTGACATGCCCGTAGCATCAGTGTATTCAGGGGGTTCACAAGCAGATATGAACAATGAGTTAAGAGCGTTGTGGGAGAGGTTGGTCAGAATAAAAGAACCTGGAGAAGTACCAACAGAAATAAGGGTGCCAGGGGATTCGAAGTTAGGAGATTTTTTGGTTAGATTCAACCCTGGGGCAATAAGAAATGTTTGTGTCAAAAAGATGCTCGGAAGAGAGTATGGCCGGTTCTGGGACAAGAAGTCAAACCAGCTAGGGAAAATGAATGGAAAGATCAAAGTGGCAGAAATAATGAAGAGGCAGGTGAAGAAATCAATTGAGGAGAGGAGGCAGCGAGAAACCCATCCTCGCCACAAGAGGCAGTGGGAAAGGATAGACCGAGAAATCGACCAGATTTAATGGTGGTAGTACAAGATCAGAAAAATATGAAAAAAGGGGTTGAAAACAAAATAGACATGCATTTGCCTCTTATACATAAAGGAGTAGGGATAACGCTGTATGTGCCATGGCCTCAAATGGACAAAAATAATTTGATTAAAGATGTCCCCCAGCTTACAGCCAGAGCCAGTAAATGGATATATGAATTTGAGAAACCAACAGCAGCGATATCCTTAGTACTAGGAGACCTTAAGAGTTTACTGGTCGCCATAGTTGGAGACCAGGCTGGGGACATATGGGTAAGGGCTGGGTACCCTGGGATAATTCTTGCAAATAACGAACATGATGGAGCAACTTTTAATGAAGTAAGGGCAAGGGTATGGGATGCCCTACGAAATATGTAGCCAGATACCCTTGACTTACATTCTTTAATGCAGTGCACAATGGGTGATGATGAGGACCCAGTTAGATTTATTCTTAAATTACAGGAAATGTGGAGAGTTGAGTCAGGAGGGAAATGGGGCCTTTTAGTACCATTTTCTATTATCGTAAAGAGGGGATTAACAAAAGAGGTCCAGAAGGCACTAGATACAATTGTGGGAGTTGAAGGCAAAGGGTGGGCGGAGATACAAAGTATAATAGTCCACCATTGTAAGAGAATCAAGGACCCGGACAGGCAGACTGCCAAGGAGTGGCAAACGAACGAGGCAAAATTAGTGGAAAAGAAACTAAATAAGGTTGTCGTCCAAGCACCGGTGACACCACCGGCTCAGGGGGAAAGGACAGGAGATATAATATGATATGATATGATAGTTTATTTATAAAGCGCCTATGCACAATGTGTTTCAAAGCGCTCAAAGCCAAGGGAGGGAACAAGGGAAAATACAATGACATTTTTACAGGCCATGAACAGTAAGGATGTGAAATTAACTATCGTACTTGGACTGACGACATTTCAGATAGTGCAAGAGCTAAGACATAGATAAGGAAGGGAGGGGGAGAGTGGGAAGGAAATGGAAACAGACAGGCGACTACCGTACTAGGCCTGACAACATTTCTGGTAGAGCTGGAGAAAAACAAAAGCTGAGGGAGAGGGGTGCAAAAAGGGAGGGGAGGAACTGAAGAAACGACTATCGTACTAGGCCTGATGACATTTCAGATAGTGCTGGAGGAGGGGGGAGGAAAAAAAACAAGTAAAGCGAGGGGGAGGAGACAGATGAGGTTGCTATCATACTAGGTCCAGGGACAATTCTGATAGAGTAAGTGCATAGAAGAAAGTAAGGGGAGGAGGGGAGGAGATAGGAAAGGGAGAAAGGGAGAGGAGGAGAGAACAGAGAGTAAGCAGTCAAAAAGAGTGGAGAAGCAAGAGCGGAGAGCGAATACAATTGCAGAAGTCAGTAGTAACACATAATGTTGCAAGCCCGGATACAAGATAAAGATGGGAACAGCATGATTCAGGGCCACCATGAGTACAATATGCAAAGAAAGTCCAGCATGAGAGTTGAGAAAGGATTACGCACCATGAATCAATGAAGTCCATAAAAATCAAATCCAGCATTAGCCACAAGACAGTGATGATGAAACCAGAATGTATCAGGACAGACTCCTGTAGAAGTAGGCTGGAGGGTGATGGGGGGGCAGGGTAGAAGAATCAAGCAAAACAGGCAACACCTGTGTACGAGAAGGGTGGGGGGCCCAAGGGAACATCACGGGGGGACCAGAGGGTGTAAAAACATTTTGGTGCATGCTTACCTGCCGTCTGAGCAGGGGGGTCGGGCCCTGGGTCCTCCTGGTCCAAACAGGAATTGCCCTTTTCTTTGTCTGCCCTTCGCTTCGGACTCCCGGGCAAGAGACGCCCTTGATCTAAGAGTTAAGAGCAGGAAGGAATAGGCAGGGCTAAGAAGGTAGGCAGGGCTTAGGACAGGTGACCTAGATTCACTTGCACCTGCTCCCCATCTGCAAGGGAAAAGAGGCTGGAGGGCTCCTCAAGTAGGGAAAAGAGCGTCAACCAGGATGGTACCAGGTGGGCGGGGCTTGCTAAGTGGTGAAAAGAGCATCAACCTCAAAGGCACCAGGTGGGCAGGGCTTAGGCCAGGTGACCTACACCCACTTGCACCTGCTCCCCATTTGCAGAACAAAAGAGGCTGGAGGGCTCCTTTGGTAGGCAAAAGAGCGGCAACCAGGAGGCACCAGGTGGGCGGGGCTTGCAAAGTGGGGAAAAGAGTGGCAACCTGGAAGGTACTGGGTGGGCGGGGCTTAGGCCAGGTGACCTAGATCCACTTGCACCTGCTCCCCAGATACTCAACAGACTGTGAATGCCACTATTGTCGCATTGTGGGCTGAAGAAGGACAGGGTCATTTGAGTGGGGGGGCAGTACCCCAACCTTCAGTGGCAGTATGGAGGAGCACCAAGGGGAAGAGGTGGATTTTGAGGAGTAAGGGCAGGAGGCTTTGGGGGATAGGGCCCCGGGGAGGAGGATTTGGAAAATCAAAGTGCTGGTATTGCTGGAGGTGGGGGCATTTCGCAAGGGAATGCAGGAACAGGCCCGGGATGGGATTTAATTATGGACCGTCACCTCCAGGGCAGGAATTCCAAGGGCCTCAAGGAATGGGACACCTGTGATTTGGGCAAGGGGGTAAAAATCAGTTCCCTTATGGGGATGACATTCAAGGGCAATGAGGGCAACAACCAAAGCAGGGTGAGGGAACATAGTTTAACAGGATAGCAGGGGGAACGGGACCCCGTTTCAAGGAGTTACGATGGCGGGGGATTTCCTTTTTCATTCCCCGGGACAAATGCATATTCTGATTAGGACAGCCCACAAAGAGCACTCGCATGTCCAGTCCTGTTGACAACCGCACACCCTGAAGAGGAGCTCTTGGTGGAGGCGGAAATAGTAAACAAGCAATTTATATTTATGGTAGATTCAGGTGCAACTAAATCATGCATTATGGAGGGGAACTTTCCATTATCAGGTAAAACTCTTGACACACAGGGATTCTCTGGGGCTATTTCTATGGTTCCATACACTGAGGAGCTGGATTTAAAAGTGTGAGGAAAGGTAGTACGAGCCCCCTTGTCATATGAAGAGAGTTCCCCTGTTAACTTGTTGGGTCAGGATCTGCTCAGTAAACTAAATGTAACCATATCATTCCCAGATCAAGGGATAGTGTGTTCCACTCCAGGGATGTGTGTAGCTCGAGCAATGGTAATAATCAATGCAATGGCAAGGGAGTCAGTAGTCCATAGAGTTCCTGTGGTCCCGGACATATTTGTCTATGGCATCAAGTTACTAGCAAAAGCAGTGCCTCAAATTGCGACAAAATGTTGGCGAGTGCCCACAGATTTTATTTTCCGACGCACGGTATGTATAGACCCAACAGTACAATTGAAGGAAATGACTGATGAGGAGTTATTTGAGGACAGTGAGACAAAATGGGGAGATCATTTTGGAAATCTGCATCACCTGTGATATCATAGTGCAGTATAGGGAGGTACAGTGCCCCCTGATGGCAGTGGTGACCCCGTCTTTATTTTTTTAGAAGGACATGTGATATGTGCCAGCACAATTATGGACCCTTAATTCACATGATGTTGGGTTGCTGAGAGATGTGACCCCAGTACAGATTACGTTGAAGTCAGGAGCAGTACTCCTGAGGGGGCGGCATTACTCGTCGTCAAGGGAATTGTAGGAAGGGATAAAAGGCACTATTTAGGCTCTATTAGAGCATGGGATCATCGTGCCAACCACATCCCCATGTAATACCGACATATACCCAGTCAAGAAAGCAACAGGGGGTAATTGGAGGATGATCCAGGATCGATTTCCTCTTAATGACATGGTGCAGAAGGAGTTTCTGGTAGTTTTGAATCCTGCGATGATCCTATGTAGCATTCCCAAGACAGCGACCTACTTCACAGTGGTGGATCTGAAGAATCCGTTCTTCTCAATTCCACTCCACCCTGATTCATGGTATCTCACTGCGTTTACGTATGGTCAACAGCGCTTTTAGTACTCCAAATTGACACCATGCACACCTGAATGTTCCCAATTGATTAATAAAGAATATGTTGGGATCAGTAGTGTATAATTTAATGAATTTCAGGTGCAGGGGAGAAAAAAACAACCTTGGCATCTAGGTTGTGTCTGTACAATGCAAAGAAAAGTTCCCAATGTGAGATCTTACGTCCCCTGCACACTCTCTTGTGGCCTAAAAATATAGGCAAGAAATTGAGAGTCTGTAGCCACAGGTATCCCAAGAAATCCAAAGAGGGTTTCTTGAACACCCTATGCTACTATTGTTTAACCCTTTAAATGCCAGCGACGAGCCGGCTCGTCGGTGAAAACCGCTCCAGGTTGCCACCGACGAGCCGGCTCGTCGGTGGCACTCAAGGAGTTAATGAGGGGGGAAATGTTGGTGGGTTTGGGCGGTGAATACCGCGATTTTAAAAAAAAGCCATTGGCACTGGGGGGGAACCTCAATGGCACTTAAGAGGTTAAAGATAGGTAAAGTCACTTAATTTGAGCTTAGCAACAGTTGCTTGGTCAGTTAAATTCATACATATTTAATGAACAGATACATTCAATAGTCCATGGATTCATCCAATTTTAATGTGAGGGATTGCCCGACGCATTTTGAGTTAAGACACTCTTCATCAGGGGCTTCATATAAGGACTCTACAAAGTGAATTCAAACAACGACAATATCAGAATCAGAAGTTGGTCGTACTTCATTGTGGTTTAAACAATCAATATAAATTTCCATCAGCAAAGACTAGATACATTTGATCAAAAATGGTTTTGCGATAAAGCTATTTAACATTATTCTCTATAACAACTACTTTAGATTTAATGAAAAATACTATCTACAGATTGCTGGTACCTCGATGGGGTCTTCAGTTGCTCCTAGTTACTCAAACATTTTATGTATCATTTTGAATTCACACATATCCTTGACAAAGAACCGTGGCATAATAAAATCAGATGTTGGAAATACTGCATCGATGATATTTTCGGTGTATGAAAGGGAACAAAACAAGAACTAATGGGTTATAATGAAAACATCTCCTTTACAATTGAGATAGGAAGACCGTCCATACATTTCTTGGATGTGAATGTGACCCTAGCCGGAACAAGCATCAAGACAGAAATCTACAGGAAGCCTATCGATGTCAACAGTACATTGCACTTCCGGACCTTCCACCCGAAACATCTCAAGGACAATTTACCTTTCAGCCAACTATTAAGGTTGAAGAGAATCACTTTAGATACAGAAAACTTGCAACAAGAATTTGACAATATGAGATCCAGATTCACAAAACGTGGGTTCCCAGAGGAAACCTTCAACAAAGCCATCTGTAGAACAATACCGCTACAGCGTGATACCTTACTCAAAGGTAATCAGAACAAGCACTGTCCCAAGTTGATACATTCTTTAAAGTATTCAAGTCAAAGCTTCCAAATTAAAAAGACCATCCACAAAAATTGGGACCTCATTAACGAAGATCCCAAACTTAACAAATTAACCCCAATCCCCCAATGTTAGCCTACAAAAGGGGTCAAAACTTTTGAGACCTATTAATACGGGCGGAAAGACCTAAAAAAACAACTCAGACGACCATTGTGAAAACAAAATGGGGGACCTTTGCATGTTTGAACTGCCAGCATTGTACCAGCATCATAAAAGGGCACTATATCCGACATCCCAATACAGGAAAGAAAATTCCTCTGAAGGACTATGCCACATGCAACACCAAAAACATCATTTATGCACTAATGTGCCCATGTGGGAAGTACTACGTGGGCAAAATCAAAAGAAGAGCGAAGGAACGATGGACGGAGCATAAGTCCGATATAAGGACAGCCAACAAGAAATCACCAGTTTACAGGCATTTTAATGAGAACCGCCACACCATTGCCCAAATGAGATGGGTCATACTTGAGGTCCTACACACCTTAACAAGAGGAGGGGACTTAGCGAAAAGGCTATCACAGCGGGAACTATATTGAATTCAAAAATTGGATGCAATGACACCACACAGTATCAATGAAGACTACTACCTAGGCCCCTTTCTTTGAGAAAATCCACATTGATACAGTTTATCCCCTCAGGCGATTAGCATACTAGCTCAGGGACAGCTAGCACTTGACAATGTCACACCTTTCTACATCAGGACCTACTGCTCCCTAGATTTTTTTAGGAGGCGTCACTACCAGAGCCCTTCCATTTAGGGTACACAAATTCAATAACTCACCAACAGTAAAACTCTCACATGGGAATGTGCACTCTCTTGGAGACAAAGGTGTATTATAAATGTACAACTAACCCAGTGTAAGAGAGCACCAGTCAGTGTCACATCTTACCACATCATGATTAACTACTCCCAAGAAGTTTTTAGGAGGCATTATTACCACATCTCCCTTTTAGGGTACACAAAAACTCAATCCTAACACTTACCAACAGTTTAACCCTGAGGTTAGAATGTGCACTCCATGTGAGACAGTGGTGTGATATAAATGTATAATGCAAATTCATATGACCTAAACTCATAGGCTCATTATAATTGCAATGACACCATAACCATTGACATTTACCAAAAGAATCTGAACTCACTTAGAGATAGACACTATTGTTCCATTTGTTGCTTTTCAATGGAGAGTTGACATATGATCAAAAGAATGTGAACTCACTCAGAGACAGACATTATTGTTCCATTGTTTAAATGTTGCCTTCTAATGGAGAGGATCACACATACATTGGTATAATTACAATCCCGATTAAAGAAAAAAAACATTAGTGTACGAACCTACATTTACATATTTGCAGTCAAGAGATTGTGATATTTATTATTAAAACGTGGTCCACTAGTAACCCAGATTCTAGCCATGTGGCACACCATAGTGAGACGATCCAACACTACTGGTAAATTCACCCATTTTTCAGATCTAACTGGCAGCCACCTTCTAGTAAATACCTTCTAATGTCTTCTATTATCTGCAACATTACTTATACTCCCTTATTTTTAGACGTTCTCTATTGCCCACGCATTATGTGGATTCATGAGTCATGGCTTACACTTTATCTGGGCTTTATGAGCCATCTTACCTGTTAGGGTTCCCGTAACAGAACCTGTTCTCCATACAGCATTTGTTCCTTTATACATACTTATGACTAAAATTTCCCCAACTAGCTCCATGGCTGCCTCCAATACCATGCCCGTGTCTGGTCTCGTTCAATGGGGACTTACCGGTGTAGTCCGACCCTGGCGGGAGCGGTAAATCCCCGTTGAACAGACCATTCCCCATAGGGCTCAATGGGAATGGGGAGGGCGCTAATAACGGGCTCGTGACTTGCAAGCCCGTTATTAGCGCCCTGGTCCCCTAGCGGGACCCGTAAGGGACGTGTGGTCAGACCACACGTTCCTTACGGTCCCCGCCAAGGGACTTTGGAATAGGGCGGTATGGGATTACCCGTACCGGTCTCCTTACCAGTGCCCGGTATCCCTTACCGCCCACCTTGTAATGACCCCCATAGTTCATGCCGTGTTTATTTTTAACATCTTACTTCTAATATCTGTGTTGGGGCGATAATACTTCTTTGTAAATTATTAACTTTTGGGACAGTAACTTGCGTTTGCTGATAAAGTTGCATTTCACCAAAAAGAAGAAAAAAAAGGGCCATTGTTGACATATGACGTCACACACGCTTAGGTGTGGTGAGGTCACTGTACCACGTTGCTAGCTTCATATTCACACACCACGGTAGCTGCCCGCATTGAAGACCTGCTACTTGGTGAGAGAACGCGAGCCTGCGAGTCCACATCCGCAAACGCAGAACCTTGAACACACTGATTCATGGAACCAACGTGCGCCGAAAATCTCCGCGCAAGCATGCGCAAGCAGGCGCAAGCGGAAAAAACAGGCGCACGCGCACGTGTGCGATTCATGGAAGTCCCTGCGCGTGTTCACCGCGGGATGTGCGCCAAACCCGTGCATGGCGCACAAGTCACTGCAACATCGCGAAAGGCGTGCGCGACGCGCACAGTGAAAGCGCACAACCTCAGCGCACACACCAGAAAGTGGGCGGGACATGGGGCGTAACGCGCGGAATGGGGAACTACACTCGAAAATAAGGGCGTAACTGGGGATGCACTGCAGGGAAGCAGACGGAACGCCCACACGCACTCGAACCACACGTATTCATGGAATCGAATAGGGCAAAGCCACGCACAGCCAAAGCCACGCACAAGCTGAAACACGGCCGCCACACGAAGGCAGGCGGCAGAGTCCCAGCGCATCAAAAAAGTGGCGCGCGGGAAGTGAAATACGCGATTGAGCGGGGTACGTGTATTTCGGGCAGGAAGTTACACACGCGATTGGCCAGGGTACGTGGATTACAGGGGTGCGCGAGAAATTCTACACGCGATTGGCCTGGGTACGTGGATTTCAGGGGTGCGCGAGAAATCCTACACGCGATTGGCCTGGGTACGTGTATTTCAGGGGTGCGCGAGAAATCCTACACGCGATTGGCCTGGGTACGTGGATTTCAGGGGTGCGCGAGAAATCCTACACGCGATTGGCCTGGGTACGTGGATTTCAGGGGTGCGCGAGAAATCCTACACGCGATTGGCCTGGGTACGTGTATTTCAGGGGTGCGCGAGAAATCCTACACGCGATTGGCCTGGGTACGTGGATTTCAGGGGTGCGCGAGAAATCCTACACGCGATTGGCCTGGGTACGTGGATTTCAGGGGTGCGCGAGAAATCCTACACGCGATTGGCCTGGGTACGTGTATTTCAGGGGTGCGCGAGAAATCCTACACGCGATTGGCCTGGGTATGTGGATTTCAGGGGTGCGCGAGAAATTCTACACGCGATTGAGCCTGTGCGAGTGGGGCAGTGTATTACGTGGGTGTGCGGGAAGTCGAAGAGGTGAATTGCCAGTGTGGGTCCTCCCAGGTCTCCCCTCTACCCCCTCCACGACCTCTGCAGGCAGCCCACACCACAGGGGACTACCCTGCACCCCTGATCATGTCCCGCAGGCAGCCCTTCCACCATGGGCATGCCCCCCAGCCAGGCCACATGTCCCCTTGCACCCCCAGCACCGTGGGGCACCTGCCAGCAGGCCCCCACTCATGTCCCCTTGCACCCCCACCCCCCAGCCACCAGGGGCAGCCTCCAGCAGGCCCCCACTCATGTCCCCCTGCAGCCCCACTCCCCAGCATCCAGGGTCACCCTCCACCAGGCCCCCACTCATGTGTCCCACCACCCCCACCCCCCAGCAGTGCAGGGGCAGCCTCCACCAGGCCCCCACTCATGTCTCCCACCACCCAGCCACCAGGGGCAGCCTCCAGCAGGCCCCCACTCATGTCCCCCTGCAGCCCCACCCCCCAGCACTGTGGGGAACCTGCCAGCAGGCCCCCACTCATGTCTCCCACCACCCCCACCCCCCAGCCACCAGGGGCAGCCTCCAGCAGGCCCCCACTCATGTCCCCCTGCACCCCCACCCCCCAGCATCCAGGGTCACCCTCCACCAGGCCCCCACTCATGTCTCCCACCACCCCCACCCCCCAGCCACCAGTGGCAGCCTCCAGCAGGCCCCCACTCATGTCCCCCTGCACCCCCACCCCCCAGCCACCAGGGGCAGCCTCCAGCAGGCCCCCACTCATGTCTCCCACCACCCCCACCCCCCAGCATCCAGTGTCACCCTCCACCAGGCCCCCACTCATGTCTCCCACCACCCAGCCACCAGGGGCAGCCTCCAGCAGGCCCCCACTCATGTCCCCCTGCAGCCCCACCCCCCAGCACTGTGGGGAACCTGCCAGCAGGCCCCCACTCTTGTCTCCCACCACCCCCACCCCCCAGCCACCAGGGGCAGCCTCCAGCAGGCCCCCACTCATGTCCCCCTGCACCCCCACCCCCCAGCATCCAGGGTCACCCTCCACCAGGCCCCCACTCATGTCTCCCACCACCCCCACCCCCCAGCCACCAGGGGCAGCCTCCAGCAGGCCCCCACTCATGTCCCCCTGCACCCCCACCCCCCAGCATCCAGGGTCACCCTCCACCAGGCCCCCACTCATGTCTCCCACCACCCCCACCCCCCAGCATCCAGGGTCACCCTCCACCAGGCCCCCACTCATGTCTCCCACCACCCCCACCCCCCAGCATCCAGGGTCACCCTCCACCAGGCCCCCACTCATGTCCCCCTGCACCCCCCCCCAGCATCCAGGGTCACCCTCCACCAGGCCCCCACTCATGTCTCCCACCACCCCCACCCCCCGCATCCAGGGTCACCCTCCACCAGGCCCCCACTCATGTCTCCCACCACCCCCACCCCCCAGCCACCAGGGGCAGCCTCCACCAGGCCCCCACTCATGTCCCCCTGCACCTCCACCCCCCAGCATCCAGGGTCACCCTCCACCAGGCCCCCACTCATGTCTCCCACCACCCCCCAGCATCCAGGGTCACCCTCCACCAGGCCCCCACTCATGTCTCCCACCACCCCCACCCCCCAGCCACCAGGGGCAGCCTCCAGCAGGCCCCCACTCATGTCCCCCTGCACCCCCACCCCCCAGCATCCAGGGTCACCCTCCACCAGGCCCCCACTCATGTCTCCCACCACCCCCACCCCCCAGCCACCAGGGGCAGCCTCCAGCAGGCCCCCACTCATGTCTCCCACCACCCCCACCCCCCAGCCACCAGGGGCAGCCTCCACCAGGCCACCACTCATGTCTCCCACCACCCCCACCCCCCAGCCACCAGGGGCAGCCTCCAGCAGGCCCCCACTCATGTCTCCCACCACCCCCACCCCCCAGCCACCAGGGGCAGCCTCCACCAGGCCCCCACTCATGTCTCCCACCACCCCCACCCCCCAGCCACCAGGGGCAGCCTCCAGCAGGCCCCCACTCATGTCTCCCACCACCCCCACCCCCCAGCCACCAGGGGCAGCCTCCAGCAGGCCCCCACTCATGTCCCCCTGCACCCCCACCCCCCAGCATCCAGGGTCACCCTCCACCAGGCCCCCACTCATGTCTCCCACCACCCCCACCCCCCAGCATCCAGGGTCACCCTCCACCAGGCCCCCACTCATGTCTCCCACCACCCCCACCCCCCAGCATCCAGGGTCACCCTCCACCAGGCCCCCACTCATGTCTCCCACCACCCCCACCCCCACCCCCCAGGGGCAGCCTCCAGCAGGCCCCCACTCATGTCCCCCTGCACCCCCACCCCCCAGCATCCAGGGTCACCCTCCACCAGGCCCCCACTCATGTCTCCCACCACCCCCACCCCCCAGCATCCAGGGTCACCCTCCACCAGGCCCCCACTCATGTCTCCCACCACTCCCACCCCCCAGCATCCAGGGTCACCCTCCACCAGGCCCCCACTCATGTCTCCCACCACCCCCACCCCCCAGCCACCAGGGGCAGCCTCCAGCAGGCCCCCATTCATGTCCCCCTGCACCCCCACCCCCCAGCATCCAGGGTCACCCTCCACCAGGCCCCCACTCATGTCTCCCACCACCCCAACCCCCCAGCATCCAGGGTCACCCTCCACCAGGCCCCCACTCATGTCTCCCACCACCCCCACCCCCCAGCATCCAGGGTCACCCTCCACCAGGCCCCCACTCATGTCTCCCACCACCCCCACCCCCCAGCCACCAGGGGCAGCCTCCAGCAGGCCCCCACTCATGTCCCCCTGCACCCCCCCCCCAGCATCCAGGGTCACCCTCCACCAGGCCCCCACTCATGTCTCCCACCACCCCCACCCCCCAGCATCCAGGGTCACCCTCCACCAGGCCCCCACTCATGTCTCCCACCACCCCCAACCCCCAGCCACCAGGGGCAGCCTCCAGCAGGCCCCCACTCATGTCTCCCACCCCCCCACCCCCCAGCCACCAGGGGCAGCCTCCAGCAGGCAGTCAGGCAGCAGCAGATGGCAGGTGGGAGCGTGCTCGGGACTCTGGGGGGCAGTAGTTCGGCCTTCTGGGCAGGAGCGTGGTCTCCCGTGTGCTTACGCGTGGCCAGCTTGATATGGAGTGATTTGGCACGTGAAAATTCTGCACGTCAGCGTGTAATTCGAGGAAAGGCCCTTAGCGCGTAAGCGCGTCTGCACGCATACGCATTTTCATTGGACCAAAGGCCCTCAGCGCGTGAGCGCGTCTGTGACGTGACGTGCGAGGGTGTATCCCTCATTGCACGTGATGACAGAACACACGTGGATTCCAACCAATCGCGTGTGGAACTACCCGCGCACCCGGAAACACACGTACCCAGGCCAATCACGTGTACGCTCGCTCCCCTCCGATCACACGCGATGACACCCGAATACGGGAAACCGACGAGTCCACCCACACGGAGGCGTCCCGCGCCCGCGCACTGCATAAAAGTGCGCCCAAACAACAAACGCGTATATACAGCGACGATGAATGCCCCATTTGTTGCTGCACTGATCGTGGGACACCGCAGGAGGAGGAGAATAGCCAGGGCACGCATTTTTACACCACGGACCAGCCTTTTTGGGATGCCCGACGACCACGTCTATGGCAGGTATAGGTTTCCACCTCATATCATCCTAGACCTCGTCAGGGAGTGGGAAGATGACCTCACATCACCCACACTCTGTTCCCAAGCATTGAGCCCCTTGGAGAAGGTGCTCAATGTCCTGCATTTCTTGGCCACTGGGTCATTTCAGCGGACAACTGCCATAGTGGGGGGGGTCTCACAGGCCACGCAGTCACGCTGCCTACACCAGGTCTTGAACATCATCACTGCGCGCCCCTCCGTCCGCAGGCACATATACATGGCCAGAACACCAGCAGAAAGGCAGGCCGTGCTCCAGGACTTTTACAGGGTGGCACACTTCCCTAAAGTGCTTGGTGCCATAGATTGCACCCATGTGGCCCTACGTCCACCTAGGGCAACGGAGCACATCTATCGGAACCGTAAGCACTGGCATTCCATCAACGTGCAGGTTGTATGCGATGCTAAAGGAATCATCACCTCCGTCTATGCAAACTACCCTGGCTCCAGTCATGACAGCTTCATATACCGAATGTCCGCCCTGAGCCGGGCCCTGGAAGCTGGGCAGCATGGCGACACATGGCTCCTAGGTGAGTACAAATGCCTGTGCACATGCATGCATGTCACACACTGCCAAATACCAAAACCCTAATAATCACAACTATCATCACCTCCACAGGGGACAGTGCCTACCCTCTGAGCAACCACATGATGACGCCAATCCGGAACCCCACCACCCCACCCCAGGTAAGGTACAACGAAGCCCACATTGCAACCAGGGGCATAGTGGAGCGCACATTCGGAGTGCTAAAGTCATGCTTCCGCTCCCTTGACCGCTCTGGTGGCCAGCTACTATATGCACCCCCAGTAGTGTGCAGGATCATTGTGGCAGCATGTGTCCTGCACAATGTTGCAACACGGCAGGGTGTACCAGTGGACATGGTGGTGCCCCCACATCCCCAACCACATGCACAGGCGCTGCCCGTGGATGGGGACAGGGCGCGTGGCGAGGCAGCCCGGACCCAGCTTGTGGCCACATACTTCACCTAAACTCCCACCCCTGCGGAGTGCACACAGGGCTGGCACATACCAGGTGACAATCGATGATGACAAAGAGACAGGCAACTGTCACAACCTAAACACCCTGAGAATGTTGCCACAGAAGTGCTACATTGTGTGCATCCCTAGCTACTCAAACAGAACCAATCCTGTGTGACCAAAAAAGAAACCAATGCAAGGTGCGTATCACCCCCCCCCCCCCAACAGGCCATGACAATCCCTGGAATGTCCCACACACCCTCCCAACCCACATCACCTTGACCATCAGAACACCCACCTCTGGGGCATGCAGCCTTCTCCCCGCAAGGCCACTTTCCAACAGGATCCCCCTACCCCTTGCTCACCATGTCACAGCTTGCGTGTAAATAGGGCCCAGCCCCCTCAGAGGCCACATTTACTGTTACGAATACAAAATTGCAGAGAACTACAAGGAGGCAAACCCTCAAAAAATGCAAAAATCTTGTAGGCGTCAAAAAAAACATGATGACTCTCCAATAGACGACTCGAAGTAGCAGGAAATGTCCAAGCACATGCACAAGCACAATGATCGAACAACCAAGGTAGCACTGTTCAGCAATGTTCAAACAGGAAGGGCACCATATACCATCCTCAACATACAATGATGATGCAACAACTGATGGCCAGTGTCACAGCTCTGCTGTCCACGCGCAGGAGTGGCACAAAACAAGCACCCCCTACGTGGTCTGTGTGCATGCAAGGTCAAACCTACACAGGCCACAGAGAACCTTGCGTGGAAGCAGGCACTGGGATACGTAGCATGGACAGGCATTGTCAACCAGGAGAACCGGAAAGAGGGGCAGGAGAGCGGATGTGGATTAGCAAAAGAAAGTATTCAAATTACAAGTATCCACAAAAACACATACCCAATTATACTAAACATGTACATCATGCACACTTCACCAGAAATGTCACATGCAAGCCAAAGAGACACTTATCCCTGGGGTGAGTGCTGGCCTCCTGCCTGCGCACTCTCTGGTCCGGTAACAGGAGCAGTCCAATGCTGAAAAGAGAGCGTGAGTTACTAATCTGAATGTGTCATCACAACACCCCCCCCATCCATGGGCCAAAGCAAGTGACTCCTCCACAAGCAACCATCCCTGTCTGCTGCTGTGCACCCATACGTTAGCCTGTCCCACCGATGGTGCACACACTGTCAATGCAGTAAGGCAGGCGCATGTGGCCGTGCGGGAAACGGAAGACCAATGGGACAAGATTCGCACATGATACAATGGTCCCTGGCTGAGCTGCTAGACGTGCATATCAAGGTGCAACTGCAGTACAAGTTGTGCACTGGCAGCCGCAGATCACAATTGCCAGTGCACCTGGCAATTAGCACATGCTAACAACATGCCCTGGCCACAAATCTGTGCCTCACTGGGTGTCCCTGTGCGTCGTATCAGGACATGGCTAGGAATGCCACTACACCAATAAGTATGCCTCAATGGACCGGGGATCACTCCTGGAAATGTCTCATGGCCCCAGCATGTGCCACTGACAACATGTAAAGCCACTAGCCATTTGGCCCTCAACGTATGCCAGCTGTACTGTGTGCATATCCAGCGATGCCTGGCAAAGCACCACAGCACTGGTGCAACTCAGCATGCATGTGCAAGTGTCCTGGTGGAAGGTTGGCTGCGGTGTGGGCCCTTGTGCTGCTCACCTTGGCTGGAGAACCTGGAAACACGTCTGCTACTGTTGGACGTTTCCGCACAAGCCCTGTGCCCCTGCTTGCGCACACATCCACACATCTGCACCACCAAATTTGACCAGTCCTCTGCATCAGTCGTCCCCGTGTCTGCTGGCAAAGGCAGTCTGGACCCTCAATCACCTGCAGGAAGTGCATGGAAGAAAAAATCAAGACATGAAAGTCCCCTGTGTGTGTGTCTACATGCTGTCTGTCACTGGGCCAGGTCACAGAGCTACATCCAAACACCTCCCACCATCATCCACAGGCCAAGGGTGCAGACTACTGTGTACAGCATGAAGTGCATCAAGCACACTTACATGAAAGAACAAGACATACATCACAATCCACATCAATTAATGCATAAATCAATCACACAATCACCCAAAATAATTACAGACATCGGGTGGATGAAACGCAAACAATCCCCACTAGGGGTGTGAACACAAGTATCACAGCAGTAGACAGGCCACAGTTATGAGGCAAGTCCAATGCCCTTGTGTAAAATGTTGTTACACCGAACCATCCTAGCGAGCCCATGGATAAGGGAAGCAGGAGTGGCCTATGTGAGTCAGGACCCAAGCTGCAAACACATACACAAGACAAGCTCGAAGGGCCCTGCTGGAACAGACAGTGGATGCTTTCAAAAACCACAAAGCACCACACCGTCACATGAATGCACAATAGACAAACAATCTTAAACTATGTTAACTAATTAAACTAAAAACTAAATTAAACTAGATAAAATGATTAAACTAAAAAAAATATTAAACTAAATTAACTAATTAAACTAAAAACAATACTAAACTATATTAACAAATTAAACTAACTAACCTAAAACGAAAAATCCAAAATGGCCACATACGACCCGGGGGGGTGGGAAGGCACCCAGGAGGGGGGAGGTACAGGGTGCATCTCAACACCCACATGCAATGATGTTGAGAAAAAAAAAATTCCTCCATGGGCTCAACGCCGGCACACCACGACCTGTGTGGAAGATAAGTCATCGTCCGAGTCTGCCTCTTCCTCTAAAGGAGGACGTGGGCCAGGAGCCTGACCACGCCTAGGCGCAGCTTGCCCCTCGTCGGCAGCAAGTCTGCCGGACGGGTGAGCCTGATTCTGTGCAGCAATTACACGCAGGTCTGCATGCAGTACCTCCCGTGATACACGTGCTTCCTCTTGCAAGGCAACACGTGTAGCACGGAGTTCTTCCTGCGTGGTCTGGCTGGACAACTGATGCACCTCCCGGCAAGCACGTAGCTCAGCCGAGATGGTACGCTCAAGCTGCTCAAACCTCTCCTCTGCCCGCACCCTCTGGGACATCAAGAGGACACCCAGAGTGGATCTGAGGGAGGCATACTCCTCCTTCAGGGCCTTCATGTGTGCCTCTGCGTGAGCATCAATAGCTTGACGCAGAGACAACATTCCAGCCTGGCGTGCCCTGTCAGAGGCCTCCATGCCCAGCCTGAGCGAGCGGGCCGTGGACCGTGCCGCCTGCTGCTGGAGTAGCACCTGCCTAGCAGGGGGGAGCACGGAATGGGCCACACGTTCCATGCTTGCAGCGATGGTATCAAGTGCTGCCCCCTGACGTTCGGAATTGGCAGACATGTCTTGCTCCCACTCAGTTAACCTCGGTGGCACGCGGCCACCGCGTTGCCGGGCCTGACACCTGCGGGACCCAAGGACCGGGCGTCCTTGTGGGGTTGGCACCGCCCGGGGCTGCACGACTACATGCCCCCGTCTACGTGATGCCCCAGGCACATCAGAGACTGTTGTGGAGGGTGACCCTGCGTCCCGACCCACCACAGGCGGAGGTCCCACCCCTGACTGGCCCCTCAATGCAGGTGTCGCGGACAGAGGAGTGTCCACATCAGAATCACTCACCGCAGATGTATGGACCTGATGCACATCCAACTCAACATGGCTGTCAGAGTGGTCATCTGAGCTGGAATCATAGCCAGTCAAACCCAAGATGGACTGAAGCACATGTGGGTTTTCGTGGACTACCACCCCACGTCCCCCACTTGTGCCGGGTCGTGCATGTGATACCAACCCTGTGCCAGGCATGACAACACCATCCTCTGGCTCCATTGCGTCATCATCTGAAAGGTGGAGAGAAATGAATACATCAGGACACATGTCAGGAGTACATTACACACATCACACAGACAGCCAACACATGATGCAGACATGTCACACACAAAACATTACCGGGCATGCATGCATGCATGGTCAATGTGACATTGCGTCAGTGTGTAGGCATGTAGGACACTGTAACATGGCTCAGAAGTGTGTTCCTGCAGTGCCGAACATGCATATGTCATTCACTATCTACATGAACAAGTACTCCATGATGTGTATCATATACATGGAAGTCAGTGGAAGGGCACGTTAAGGCATCACGTGACATGTGCATGCAATGGGTTGCATGGCTAGAAGCAAAGGGCCACCACCCCCCATTCAATTAGCTGGGATGGCTTGCGTGGTAGCAAAAGTCAGAACTGAGACATATGCCTTTGCAGACAGTGTTGACTGGCATCTATGGCATCATCTGAGTCAACTGTCAACACAGCAGATGATGATGGGACAGTAAGCAGGACCCATGAGGAACCCTCAGTAGTGCACCCGAGTGTGCAAAAGCCACTGCAGCAGATGGACAGATTCAGTGGCCCTGAAAGTGGGGGAGGACTGTGCCCCACAGAGACTGTGACACCCTAAAGATGTGTGGGATGCAGGACAGGGCCAGAGTGTGCATGGGATGGCCAAACAAATTCCATGAAATGTAGCACATACAAGACACGTACCACAATCATCATCCAGGGAAGGTCACATAGATATGATCTGATAATGCATAACTAACGCGCCCATTCAGAAGTGTTCCAAGGGGCGATGAGGCAGGTAGGGGTGAGCAAAGGGAAGACGGCCAACGATCCTACCAGGCCTGTTGACATTCACATTGCGCAAGTGCATGGGTAGGGTGAAGGGATGTGTGTAAGAGGAAAGTGAGGGCTAGAAGTGCAGTCCAGGGTAGAGGGAAATATGATGAATGTGCCAGATGCTGGCAAGTGCAAGGTCAGTGCAGACAAGTGCTGGCAAGGGGGCTGTAGGGATACAGAGACAGTCCCGTAGTGCAGGGGTCGACTGGGAGTCTATGCAAGTTGAGGTTGCCCGGGCCAAGGTCCTAAATAGTTGAATTGGCACACTTGTAGATTCAGTGCAGTGCCAGGCAACAATCAGAAGAGGAGAGGGGGAGGGAAAGCAGAAGCAAAGAGGAAGGTTTTGAGGTGCATCTGGAACGCGAGATGGATCTACTCAAGTTTCAGGGAGGCATGGAGGCGACTCCAGGGGGATGCCCCTGCCGCGGAGAGCGAACCTCCCCCAACTCGGTGCCAGAAGAAGTGGATGAGCCTGAGGTAGTTGGAGGCAGATGAGCAAACAGCATGAGAAGGAAGATATATCGGAAGAGACAGTTGAAGGTATTCAGGCCCCAGGCCCCAGAAGCCCTTGTGAACAATGCAGAGGGTTCGGAACTCAATCCTCGCAGCCACTGGGAGCCAGTGTTGAGCATTCAGTGTTGGAGAGATACCGGTCCCTGGACTTGAGGCCAAGGACAAGTCTTGCAGACCTGTCCTGGACAAGTTGCAGAGGGCGGAGTGTAGAGGCAGGCAGTATGAGAAACAGGCAGTCACAGTACTCCATCTTTGCAATAACCAGGGCTTGGGAGACAGTGAGCTTCTGTGTGAAGGAGTTGAAAGGAAGAACACCTCTGAGGAGGTGCAGCTTGTAGTGTGAGTACTCATAGAAGTCAGATATGTGAGGAGACAAGGAGGGCGTAGAGTCGAAGCTGACCACAAGGTTTGTTGCCTTGCAGGCAGGAGCAGGAAGAGGGCCAAGATTGGGCGACCAGAGAGATGCAGTGGAGGAGGGAGGGGGTGTGCCGATGAGTAGAATCTCCGTCTCACTGGCATTGAGGCAGAGGTCACTGTCAGCACACCATTCCTGGATTGCAGACAAACAGTCAGAGATGAGGGAAGGAGAGGAGGAGTCCGAGGTTAGAGGGAATATGAGCAGGAGTAACATCCGCATAGCACGGAAAGTGGCATGCATGTAGAGCACATGGAGCATGAATGGGCACCCATGTCCCTGTGGAGCATCTGCCAACTGCCCAGTCCAAGTGTGACACCCTGCATGAAGGGCAGAGGACACTTGCACGTGAGTCATGCAATGACATAGTTCCAGTGCTGAGTGGAAAACACCCTGGGCTACATGCAGGAGGGCCAGCAAGCAGGAACATGGACTGGAGGGCCGTCTGGGTGACTAGCAAGTGGCTCTGGGGCAAGTGTGGTGATGAGGACAGTCCCCTTCTGCTCTACATGTAAGCCACCCTGCACATCAAGCATGCATCTTTGATGCGTTGCAGGACAAACACATGAGAACCATGTACACATACCATGTAGTGCCAGTCAAGCACAACACATTACACAGGCAAACCATACACGGGCTGCACATACACGCAACAACACTCACTGGACTGTGCATCAAAGTCCTGCATCTCTCCCACACCTTCGACCAATCCAGCTGGAATGAACTCCACAACGAGTGTCTCCTGCGGAGTGAGGACCACCTCCTCAGGTGCTGGCCCACCGCCAGTCACCTGGGTCATGCTGTAATTAGAGGCACGCTTGGCCTTAGCGCTGCGTTTGAGGTCATCCCAACGCTTCTTGCACTCGGCACCTGTGCGCACCTCATGGCCGATTGCACTCAAATCATCCGCAACATGGTTCCAGTGGGTATTCCGCTGGGCAGGTGTACTTTGTGAATCGGGCCCCACTATCATGTCCGGATGTTCCCTCACGTAGCCCACAATGAAGTCCAGTTCCTCCTTTGAGAAAGGCTTCTTCCTTGACGTGAAGGAGGCCGTGGCTGTGTCTGGGGTCTCAGCCTGTGCTGCAGATGCAACCTTCCTCCTCTTGGATGATGGCGCAGACCCTGGCTGGCGATAGCCGCCCTGATCACCATGGCCAGTGGGACCGGTGGATTGGACCAAGGGAGTGGCAGGTTGTAGGACGACCGAAGGGCTGACATGCGTCTGTGGCTGCGGGGTGCCCTGGAATGGGCCCTGCGCAGCTACATCTGCCGTGCCAGGGTCATTGACCGCAACTGTCCCGAGTGGTAGAGTCACAACCGGGGTGCTGTTGGCTGCACCTGCCCCTGCAGTTGTCAACACCCGGCTGGACGGGGCAGCAGATGACATTGCTGCCCCAGGGACACATGTCTTGGTCAGGCCAGCCCTGCGTGCACCTCCGGTCTTACTCCTGACCTGCTGGAAATCGTCAAGGGATCCTTCGAGTGCCAACGCAGACTGCGCTGGCAGACCCTGAGCCTGGGTGGTGGTGTTCACAGCTGCACCTGCAGCCACCACTACCCTTTGGGCCCTGGCAGTCGATGGAATGGACTGCCGGGTCACATGGGCGCCAGTGCCAGGTGCAAGAACTGCATCACCTGCAGGCGCAGGGGGTGGTGGCATGGCTGCACCAACACGTGGCACATCATTGTGCTCAAGTGGCGCACCCCTGCCTCTGGCCCCTCTGCGTTCGCCCTGGACACCCTGGAGTCCCCCTACTCCCTCGTCACCCCGGCCACGTCCCTGGCCACGTCCGCCACGAGGAGTACGCCCAGCTGAGGCGCCCCTCACCTTTCTTGGCCTCCCAGCCATGGCACAGATGGAGTTGTGCCGGCACAGATGGTGTAGTGCCAATTGGAGGTGTAGACCACAATTGTCCTGGGCAATTGGGGTGAAGGGGGTGGGATGCAAGTTGTTAACAGCACCCCTGCACCTGCAAGGCTGTGTGTGACCCCGGTGATGTAGTGACGGGTCACGCAACGCTCAGGCACCCCAAAACTGCAGTCAAACCGTGCACGCAACCCCTGCAGCCTACGTGCGTGGAATTAACCTCCCGCAGTACGCGGTGGCACCCAGGAACACGAAAAACGCGTACGCGTGGGACACGCAGGCTACTATGACCTCGAAAACGGGTGCGATACACAGGGGCACCCACAGTGGGAAAATAGCGTGCGCAACTCACCGTCTGACTAGCGCGATGCAGAAAAACACGCGTAGCCAATACCCCCGCCAAAAGAAGAGATACGTCCTAGAGATACGTCCTAGATGTGAAGTTGAGATGGTGGTGAAGCAACACGGAGCAGCAACACACACGTCGGTCTCCACGAAAGGCACGTACACCGAAATGGCAGACACGCTCACCTTTAACCCGTGCAGGGGGAAACGGCCGCGCGCGTCACGTCACTTACGTGACATGCATTCACACGGCTACGTGCGATATTCACACGTGCTGGATCACGATGCGCACCCACAGGGAAACGCCCGCGCGCGTCACGTCACTTACATGACATGCATTCACACGGCTACGTGCGATATTCACACGTGCTGGATCACGATACGCGCCCACAGGGAAACGCCCGCGCGCGTCACGTCACAGACGCGCTTATGCGCTAAGGGCCTTTGGTCCAATGAAATCGCGTACGCGTGCTGACGTGCTTACGCGCTAAGGCCCTTTCCTCGAATTACACGCTGACGTGCAGATTTTTCATGTGGAAATTCACTCCGTATCAAGCTGGCCACGCGTAAGCACACGGAAGACCACGCTCCTGCCCAGAAGGCCGAATTACTGCCCCCCATAGCCCCGAGCAGCCTCCCACGAGCCATCTGCTGCTGCTGCCTGCCTGCCTGCTTGCCTGCCTGCTGCCACATTGCCCTGCCATTTGGTGCCTGCACATCAGCGATCTGCAGGGGTCCAGTTGCTGTTTCCCCCCTGCTGGAACAGTAGACTCCCGACTGGGATACCATCGCTCCACAGCCCAGCCCCAGGACCAAGTAGCCCACCCACGCCTGCCTCGGGGGTCGCCATGTCGGGGCAAGCTCCATCTGAGACCAGTGGCGACCCCCAGCCACAGAGGCAGAGGGCCACCAGCTTCAGTGAGGAGGAAGTTGGTGTCCTGGTGGAGCATGTCCTGGGGCATTATGATGCCCTCTTCGGAAGACCACGCGCCGACAAGGAAGGATGGGAGAGGATCTGGGACGATGTAGTGGTTGCCATCAACGCGGAGGGGGTGGCAACCCGCGACATCAAGCACACCAAGAAGCGCTGGGAGGACTTGAGGTCCAGGACCCTCAATAAGGCCCGGCGCCTCGCGGAGGGGGGCCGGGCACGCCTGACTGACATCCAGATGAGGGTCCTGGAACGCGTAGACCCAGCGCTCCACGCCCAGATCCTTCAGAGGCAGACCCGTCTGGAGTCGAGCGGTAAGTGGCCAGGCATTGCTGTGTGAGACAGGGCATGTTGCAGTGTGCTGGTTGTCTGATCCATGCCTGTATGTGTGACATAGGCCATGTACGTATGTGTGTGTGCAGGGACATCATGGTCAGGCATGTGAGTACAGTGATGTGTGAACCACATGGTTGGTGCATGTGTACAATTGCAACATGGGGGGCTCTGCGCGGAATGGACACATGGAAGCATGGCAGTCTCTGTTCCTGGACATGGGTGGGGGTGAGGGATGGGTGCTGGTCCCATGTACACGTATGGTGTCCATGTGTGTGTGTCTGACCTGCGTGTCTGCGACTTGTAAATGCCATGGATGCATGTCTGTGACAATGTTCAGATTCACTGATGCAGCCTAGTCATCCTTGTATCCACTGCGTCTGTGGTGTGCGAGGCCGGATGGATGGAACTACGGTGAGGTGTGTGCATGTGATGGCAAGGCCCATGATGCATGTGAGTTCTAAACCAACATTGTATGACTCATGAGTCCCTTGGTCATGTATACCAATGTCCATGGCATGCGCCATGCCTGTTACTGCATGTGTTTTGCCGGCACTGACCCATGTGTTGTGGAGGGACATGATGGAAGTGATGCATGACAGTGCCACTCATCTGCTATTGCTTCCTGTCTAGGGGACCATTGTACAGTACCCTGATGCTTGTGTTCTATGTCTCCCTCTACACAGTGGCAAGTGAAGAAGAGGGTGGAGAAGGCGCTGTGGAGCAGAGCGGCGGGGATGCCGCCATGGCTGCAGCGGAAGGGGTGGGTGAGCCCCCACAGGGGCTTGCAACGGCGGAAGACGGCGTGGAGACATCCAGGTTGGTGGTTTCCACAGAGGGGGAGGAGGCTGCTACTGAGCCACACATGGGGCCTGGTGGGGGCATCCCCGCTGGTGCAAGTGGTGCAGTCCAGGGCCAGGGGCAGGAGGCAGCACAGGTCGCCGTGGAGGGGCCTGTCATGTCACTGTCCCTGACACTGTGACTGCACCACCATGCACCAGCAGGGATGCCCCATCCCGAGCCCCTCCGCAGGTAGGGGAGTTGTCCATGTCATCTGACACTCCTCTACCTGCGGACGTGGGGACCCCTGGCCATGTGGAGAGGATCCTGATTGGTGTCGCGTTGCGCACGGCTGGCATTCGTGATGAGGTGCATGCTTCCCGGGAGGAGCATGCACATCATCACGAAGAGCACCGTGCGTACGTGAACCATTTGGGAGCCGCCATGGTCGGGAGTTTCCTACATGTGTGTGGCCTTCTGGCGACCCTCTCCTCCTCTGTGGAGGCTATGCGCCAGTCGTGCTCCATGCCGTCTTCCGGCCCAGATGCCACCAGGGCCCCCTGTGGACCTGCCCCGACCAACGCAGCCAGCTCGGTGGGGACCCCATCCCTGCCACAGTCGGGAGTCGAAGGTCCAGCAGGGGTGGACACACCAGCAACTGTCCCCCTGCAGATGGAGGATGTGCCGGCATCATCTGGCAGGGCACGTGCACGACGGCATCGGTGGATACCATCAGCCTGGATGCCGTCGTGCTGGCTCGACGTGGGAGGCATCATGGCTCGGGGCCATCAAGATCAGAGGGGCAGGCATCGGCTGGAGGGCAGGAGAACCCTGGGATGGCAGTGTCTTCCGTGTGGGAGCAGTTGGTCCAGCGGATAGGTGCGGAGCGGCAGCGGGCGGAAGAGGAGCGGCTCTCCATTGTCAGGGCGGAGTTCTCCATGCGTCGGCCGTTGAGGCGGGCTGAGTGCCTCGAGGAAGCTCGCAGGGAGTTTGAGGTGAACACGGGGTTGTCCCTGCGAGACCTCGGGGCCAGGACAGAGTCCCGCCTCCGGGACATCGACATGGAGTTCGATGATGCCCTGGCCGGCAACATCACGGAGTGAGCCGCAGGACTTGCCCGCTGCCATTGTATATAGTTCTTTAGTTAGTTAGTGATAGGTTTCCTTTATTTTTTAGTTTTTCTTTGGACCGCTCGGACAATGGCCACTTTTCTGTATATATTTTTTGTGTTAGGTAGTAGTAGGTTTCATTTATGGTGTTGGGCTCATGGACCCTGGGATATCCTTTTTGCATCGTTTTTTTTTGGACAAATTTTTTGGATTTATATGTGTGTTCTCCATGTGTCAATGGTTTTTCCTTTTTTTTTCACCCATTTTTTTCCTTTGGACTACATTAGTTTTTTATTTCCTTTGTTTTTTGATTTTTTCTATTATTTCTCGGACATGGACCATTTGTTTTGTCATCCCCATTGTTGTGTGTTTCATTTCTTTAGTTCTATTTCATCTTTAATACATTTTTATATTACTTTCATTTGTGGTATTTTCTCATTGGTTTCATGCATTTCATGATATGGGTTTTGACATTCACTTGCACCCATTGTGTATGTGTGTGTGACGGACATGTGTTCATTTACATACTTGCCATTGGGGTTGTATCATGTAATTGCATCTACTATGTGGGTGGATGCAATCCTTGGCTGGCTGTTTGTGCTGGGGGTGCTGCCCATTACTGCCATGATTGAGTTTCATCAGGACCTGGGGGCAGGGGGACATGAGTGGGGGCCTGCTGGCAGGTGCCCCACAGTGCTGGGGGGTGGGGGTGCTGGGAGACATGGGTTGGACATGGGTGGGGGCCTGCTGGCAGGTGCCCCACAGTGCTGGGGGTGGGGGTGCTGGGAGACATGGGTTGGACATGGGTGGGGGCCTGCTGGCAGGTGCCCCACAGTGCTGGGGGGTGGGGGTGCTGGGAGACATGTGTGGGGGCCTGGTGGAGGGTGACCCTGGTGGCTAGGGGGTGGGGGTGCAGGGGGACATGAGTGGGGGCCTGGTGGAGGGTGACCCTGGTGGCTGGGGGGTGGGGGTGGTGGGAGACATGGGTGGGGGCCTGGTGGAGGCTGCCCCTGGTGGCTGGGGGGTGGGGGTGCTGGGAGACATGGGTTGGACATGGGTGGGGGCCTGCTGGCAGGTGCCCCACAGTGCTGGGGGGTGGGGGTGCTGGGAGACATGTGTGGGGGCCTGGTGGAGGGTGACCCTGGTGGCTGGGGGGTGGGGGTGCAGGGGGACATGAGTGGGGGCCTGGTGGAGGGTGACCCTGGTGGCTGGGGGGTGGGGGTGGTGGGAGACATGGGTGGGGGCCTGGTGGAGGGTGACCCTGGTGGCTGGGGGGTGGGGGTGGTGGGAGACATGGGTGGGGGCCTGGTGGAGGGTGACCCTGGTGGCTGGGGGGTGGGGGTGGTGGGAGACATGGGTGGGGGCCTGGTGGAGGGTGACCCTGGTGGCTGGGGGGTGGGGGTGGTGGGAGACATGAGTGTGGGCCTGGTGGAGGGTGACCCTGGTGGCTGGGGGGTGGGGGTGCAGGGGGACATGAGTGGGGGCCTGCTGGAGGCTGCCCCTGGGGGGTGGGGGTGATGGGAGACATGGGTGGGGGCCTGCTGGCAGGTGCCCCACAGTGCTGGGGGGTGGGGGTGCTGGGAGACATGGGTTGGACATGGATGGGGGCCTGCTGGCAGGTGCCCCACAGTGCTGGGGGGTGGGGGTGCTGGGAGACATGTGTGGGGGCCTGGTGGAGGGTGACCCTGGTGGCTGGGGGGTGGGGGTGCTGGGAGACATGTGTGGGGGCCTGGTGGAGGGTGACCCTGGTGGCTGGGGGGTGGGGATGCAGGGGGACATGAGTGGGGGCCTGGTGGCGGGTGACCCTGATGGCTGGGGGGTGGGGGTGGTGGGAGACATGGGTGGGGGCCTGGTGGAGGCTGCCCCTGGTGGCTGGGGGATGGGGGTGCTGGGAGACATGGGTTGGACATGGGTGGGGGCCTGCTGGCAGGTGCCCCACAGTGCTGGGGGGTGGGGGTGCTGGGAGACATGTGTGGGGGCCTGGTGGAGGCTGCCCCTGGTGGCTGGGGGGTGGGGGTGCTGGGAGACATGTGTGGGGGCCTGGTGGAGGGTGACCCTGGTGGCTGGGGGGTGGGGGTGCAGGGGGACATGAGTGGGGGCCTGGTGGAGGGTGACCCTGGTGGCTGGGGGGTGGGGGTGGTGGGAGACATGGGTGGGGGCCTGGTGGAGGCTGCCCCTGGTGGCTGGGGGGTGGGGGTGCTGGGGGACATGAGTGGGGGCCTGGTGGAGGGTGACCCTGGTGGCTGGGGGGTGGGGGTGCTGGGAGACATGGGTTGGACATGGGTGGGGGCCTGCTGGCAGGTGCCCCACAGTGCTGGGGGGTGGGGGTGCTGGGAGACATGGGTTGGACATGGGTGGGGGCCTGCTGGCAGGTGCCCCACAGTGCTGGGGGGTGGGGGTGCTGGGAGACATGTGTGGGGGCCTGGTGGAGGCTGCCCCTGGTGGCTGGGGGGTGGGGGTGCTGGGAGACATGTGTGGGGGCCTGGTGGAGGGTGACCCTGGTGGCTGGGGGGTGGGGGTGCAGGGGGACATGAGTGGGGGCCTGGTGGAGCGTGACCCTAGTGGCTGGGGGGTGGGGGTGCAGGGGGACATGAGTGGGGGCCTGGTGGAGGGTGACCCTGGTGGCTGGGGGGTGGGGGTGGTGGGAGACATGGGTGGGGGCCTGGTGGAGGCTGCCCCTGGTGGCTGGGGGGTGGGGGTGCTGGGAGACATGGGTTGGACATGGGTGGGGGCCTGCTGGCAGGTGCCCCACAGTGCTGGGGGGTGGGGGTGCTGGGAGACATGTGTGGGGGCCTGGTGGAGGCTGCCCCTGGTGGCTGGGGGGTGGGGGTGCTGGGAGACATGTTTGGGGGCCTGGTGGAGGGTGACCGTGGTGGCTGGGGGGTGGGGGTGCAGGGGGACATGAGTGGGGGCCTGGTGGAGGGTGACCCTGGTGGCTGGGGGGTGGGGGTGGTGGGAGACATGGGTGGGGGCCTGGTGGAGGCTGCCCCTGGTGGCTGGGGGGTGGGGGTGCTGGGAGACATGGGTTGGACATGGGTGGGGGCCTGCTGGCAGGTGCCCCACAGTGCTGGGGGGTGGGGGTGCTGGGAGACATGTGTGGGGGCCTGGTGGAGGGTGACCCTGGTGGCTGGGGGGTGGGGGTGCAGGGGGACATGAGTGGGGGCCTGGTGGAGGGTGACCCTGGTGGCTGGGGGGTGGGGGTGGTGGGAGACATGGGTGGGGGCCTGGTGGAGGGTGACCCTGGTGGCTGGGGGGTGGGGGTGGTGGGAGACATGGGTGGGGGCCTGGTGGAGGGTGACCCTGGTGGCTGGGGGGTGGGGGTGGTGGGAGACATGAGTGTGGGCCTGGTGGAGGGTGACCCTGGTGGCTGGGGGGTGGGGGTGCAGGGGGACATGAGTGGGGGCCTGCTGGAGGCTGCCCCTGGGGGGTGGGGGGTGGGGGTGATGGGAGACATGGGTGGGGGCCTGCTGGCAGGTGCCCCACAGTGCTGGGGGTGGGGGTGCTGGGAGACATGGGTTGGACATGGGTGGGGGCCTGCTGGCAGGTGCCCCACAGTGCTGGGGGGTGGGGGTGCTGGGAGACATGTGTGGGGGCCTGGTGGAGGGTGACCCTGGTGGCTGGGGGGTGGGGGTGCAGGGGGACATGAGTGGGGGCCTGGTGGAGGGTGACCCTGGTGGCTGGGGGGTGGGGGTGGTGGGAGACATGGGTGGGGGCCTGGTGGAGGGTGACCCTGGTGGCTGGGGGGTGGGGGTGGTGGGAGACATGGGTGGGGGCCTGGTGGAGGGTGACCCTGGTGGCTGGGGGGTGGGGGTGGTGGGAGACATGGGTGGGGGCCTGGTGGAGGGTGACCCTGGTGGCTGGGGGGTGGGGGTGGTGGGAGACATGAGTGTGGGCCTGGTGGAGGGTGACCCTGGTGGCTGGGGGGTGGGGGTGCAGGGGGACATGAGTGGGGGCCTGCTGGAGGCTGCCCCTGGGGGGTGGGGGGTGGGGGTGATGGGAGACATGGGTGGGGGCCTGCTGGCAGGTGCCCCACAGTGCTGGGGGGTGGGGGTGCTGGGAGACATGGGTTGGACATGCGTGGGGGCCTGCTGGCAGGTGCCCCACAGTGCTGGGGGGTGGGGGTGCTGGGAGACATGTGTGGGGGCCTGGTGGAGGGTGACCCTGGTGGCTGGGGGGTGGGGGTGCTGGGAGACATGTGTGGGGGCCTGGTGGAGGGTGACCCTGGTGGCTGGGGGGTGGGGGTGCAGGGGGACATGAGTGGGGGCCTGGTGGAGGGTGACCCTGGTGGCTGGGGGGTGGGGGTGCAGGGAGACATGGGTTGGACATGGGTGGGGGCCTGCTGGCAGGTGCCCCACAGTGCTGGGGGGTAGGGGTGCTGGGAGACATGGGTTGGACATGGGTGGGGGCCTGCTGGCAGGTGCCCCACAGTGCTGGGGGGTGGGGGTGCTGGGAGACATGTGTGGGGGCCTGGTGGAGGCTGCCCCTGGTGGCTGGGGGGTGGGGGTGCTGGGAGACATGTGTGGGGGCCTGGTGGAGGGTGACCCTGGTGGCTGGGGGGTGGGGGTGCAGGGGGACATGAGTGGGGGCCTGGTGGAGGGTGACCCTGGATGCTGGGGGGTGGGGGTGCAGGGGGACATGAGTGGGGGCCTGCTGGAGGCTGCCCCTGGGGGGTGGGGGGTGGGGGTGATGGGAGACATGAGTGGGGGCAGAGCGTGGAGCGTGTATTCCAGGGGTGTGCGGGTGTCATCACACGCGAATGGCCTGGGTACGTGAATTCCAGGGGTGCGCAAGAAATTCCACACGCGATTGGGCTGGGTGGGGGTGCAAGGGGACATGTGGCTTGGCTGGGGGGCATGCCCATGGTGGATGGGCTGCCTGCGGGACATGACCAGGGGTGCAGGGTAGTCCCCTGTGGTGTGGGCTGCCTGCAGGAGTCGTGGAGGGGGTAGGGGGGAGACCTGGGGGCACCCACACTGGCAATTCACCTCTTCAACTTACCGCACACCCACGTAATACACTGCCCCACTCGCACAGGCCCATTCGCGTGTGGATTTTCTCGCGCACCCCTGAAATCCACGTACCCAGGCCAATCGCGTGTAGAATTTCTCGCGCACCCCTGTAATTCACGTACCCAGCACAATCGCGTGTAGAATTTCTCGCGCACCCCTGGAATCCCCGTACCCAGCCCAATCGCGTGTAGAATTTCTCGCGCACCCCTGAAATCCACGTACCCAGCCCAATCGCGTGTAGAATTTCTCGCGCACCCCTGTGATTCACGTACCCAGGCACATCGCGTGTAGGATTTCTCGCGCACCCCTGGAATCCACGTACCCAGCCCAATCACGTGTAGGATTTCTCGCGCACGCCTGAAATCCACGTACCCAGGCCAATCGCGTGTAGAATTTCTCGCGCACCCCTGAAATCCACGTACCCAGGCCAATCGCGTGTAGAATTTCTCGCGCACCCCTGTAATTCACGTACCCAGCCCAATCGCGTGTGGAATTTCTCGCGCACCCCTGTAATTCACGTACCCAGCCCAATCGCGTGTGGAATTTCTCGCGCACCCCTGTAATTCACGTACCCAGCCCAATCGCGTGTGGAATTTCTCGCGCACCCCTGTAATTCACGTACCCAGCCCAAACGCGTGTGGAATTTCTCGCGCACCCCTGGAATTCACGTACCCAGCCCAATCGCGTGTGGAATTTCTCGCGCACCCCTGGAATTCACGTACCCAGGCCATTCGCGCGTGATGACACCCGCACACCCCTGGAATACACGCTCCACGCTCTGCGTTTGTTGCTGCCCTTTGCGCTGGATTGGGGATTTTGATGGCTTTTCCCTGCGCGAGGGGCGTTCTTGGGGGCGTTACTGGCGCTGCTGCAGGGTCGCTGCGCCACTCTGCGCCACGGCTGATTGTGGTTGTTGGAATCCATGAATACGCTGTGCGCCTGAATGTGTTTTGGCGCACGCGGCTGGCGCAGACTACCGCACGCGCACACTGTGCGCCAGCCGCGTGCGCCACTTGTGCGCCGGATTCTATGAATTACCCAGTGTAAGTACTAACAAGATGCGTCCGCTGCAGTTTCACTGCACAGCATCTTTACTGTTGGACGGCACGTCTCGTACATATTTATTTAGATCTGAGACCGGCTACCGAATCCCTTTAGCTGCACCTGACGTGACAGTGCTGTAATTTTTCTTCCAAGAAGTTGAAATCTACTTGACTACTGCTGGCATAGCTATAAATTTATCACGCACGTTTCCTTTCTAGTTTTTTTACTTCTTATAGGGTGCACTTCCGTTCCAGAGCATGCTGACTTTCTGCAATAGGCGGCTAATGTAGCCTACACCTATTATTCAAATACTATCTGCTGTCAACCAAGACCCGTTTGGGACTAGATGCCCATTATTTTATTTAAGTAGGCTACGTGAGTGGCACACAATTAGTTGTATTAATGATATTGCCACTTGTGCCGCAATTTTACATCCTTACTTTTTAGAATAAATGCTGCAACATACTTAGATCCTTTTTACCGTTACCACATGGTTAATAACCCCATTAGCAATGATAATTAAAATTCGCATAACGGTCCTTTACATAGACAATTACTACAATTGGTACATTTCTTTCGTTTTTAGAAGACTTCTTTGGCAAGGAGCCGTTCCCGACCCACGCACACCGTGCTAGGATTGTGTTATCTTATTTGCCTACTGCCTCTGATCATCAGACAGGTAAATGCCTTCTCCTCTAATACTAGAGAGTACACTCACCAGTCCACCCCGCCATTTCTAGCTGGGTGCTGCTTGATAACTTGCACAATACCTCGTCTTACTTTTACATAATAATAAAGGCCCTTTTGCAAAAATACTGTCACCGTTTCTCGCGAGACAATAACGTAGCCCACACCTGGGTAAGACCTAGAGGTTCATCTAAGCCCCTCCAATAACACTTTTTTTATACGCAATGTTGTATCATTACACACCAGAGATTATTTAGGTAGTCCACGTTGCCTTTACTATAGGCAAATGAGACCATCTTTGTAATTAACTGTGTAGACCTGCGGTATTCAAACTGTGGGTCGAGGCCCTGCAGTGGTCCGCGGATTCATCCCTGGGTGTCCCTGAGAGGTCAGCATGAAATGTAAAAAATAAATAAAAAAGATTTTTTTTTTTTTTTTTTTTTTTTTTTAGATTGGAAGAATTGGCCAGGGGCGTCTCACATGGTCAGGCTGAAGCATTAAACTGTCTCAGGCAACAATGAAAAAGTGGGCCGCAGTTGTAAATCGATATTCGTTCCTTTAGTCACAGACTGTTTCAATAGTACACAAGGGGGTGCTTTGTGTTAAAATGTAAGTAAATTGTGATATTTAAAGAATATTTATTCAGCAGCAATGGTCACAATTACTAACTGCATAGTGAAGTAACTCATCAAACTGGCCCACATTGGCCAAAATGGTGGCCCATTTTGACTGGCACACTCTAGCATTTTACATTTTTGGTACAGGCATTGCCCTATGGGCCAGTCCGAGCCTGGCGTCTCCTCCATAATGGCGAGGGGGAGCCCACCCAGTGGCCCCCCTCACACATTATGGAGGAGCTAAGGCACCAGCCCACTGAAACAGTGAGCACTCCCTCAGCTGCTTTTCTCAGCTGAGGGAGTGCTGCTGGGCTGGCTGAACTATCAAAGGGAAACACTGTTTCCCTTTGACTGTTCAGTTCCCCAGCCGCACATGCTCACTGAGCCATGCAAGGCTGGTGCGTTTTGTTCACCAACATTGCATAGCTTATTGGAAATGCTGGCTGGGGCACTGCATGTCTATGTGCGAGGGGGAGCGCCTGAGCCTCCTCGCACATACGGACAGAGCAGCCTGGAGCATGGTGTTTCAGCACCCACACGCAAGTCAATGCAGAAGGTATGTTTATGTTAATTTTTTTTACTTAAACATGTGTATGGATGCGTGTATGCTTGTGTTATGAGTGAGTGTATGGTGATGGATGCTCGTGTGAATGATAGTGTGATTGCTGTATAAATGGGCAGAGCCTTGCACACACACTAATCATGTTGATTGTGTTAGGCCCAGTGGGTCCCAGGGGACAGGGATGGCATCTATTTACTGGACATCTATCATAGATGTCCAGTAAAAAATGTCATGTCTACTCCCTGGGCCCCCCACCACCAATTGCAAACGGTTTGGCTATTTACCCATTTATTTTAAAAGTATGCTCTACAATGCAACATTTTAACCCATTATTTAAAAAAAAATCACGTGGAACCTCCCCCCGCCGAACTCCCCTTGATTGGTTCGGGCTCCCTCACTGTGCTCGGTCGCTATAGCATTTTTGTGGGAAATAGTTATGCCCCCTCCACTTAAAAAAACACCATCCGCCACTGGCCCTCGGACTATGTCGGGAATGGGATGGGGGAGCACGGGGACTGTGGTGGGAGCACGATGGGCGGGAACCATGGGATAGTGGTGGGAGCAGAGTGGAGAGAGCCCAGGGTGTGTGATGGGGTGGGGAGAGACCATGGACTGGGTAGGAGTGGGATGAGGGAGCCCAGCGACTGTGATGGGAGCAGGTTACAGCGCGCAATACATACTGTCCATTTGGCATTTCTGGGGGGTCCCGGCCTGCCCAAATTTTGCTCAGGGGGGTCCTGGCCAAAAATGTTTGAAGACCACTGGTGTAGACAGTGCTTTGAACCATGTGACTTGTAAATAAGTATGTTCGTCGAATTGTAAACATGAGATCATGATATTTTTGATACCCATTCACATAGGGGTTTGCAATACAGTATATTTTGGGTTAAGTCACTACAATTTGAGATGAAGACTGAATTTAGACATAGAAGATGATTGCTTTAGATTATGTGGCTTGCGGTTCTGAATGACCTAAATTCTTTCGAGACCCAGGCAATTGAGTGGATTACAATGAAGTTGAAGTCGATGACTTACAATGTATCTAGTCTATCCTGATGGAAATGTATATTGATTGTTTAAACCAGAATGAAGTACGACCAACTTATGATATTGTCGTTGTTTGAATACTCTTTGTAGAGTCCTTACATGAAGTCCCTGATGAAGAGTGTCTTAACTCGAAACGCGTTGGCCAATCCCTCACATTAAAATTGGATGAATTCATGGACTATTGAATGTCTCTGTTCATTAAATATGTATGAATTTAACTGACCAAGCAACTGTTGCTAAGCTCAACTTAACTCACTTTACCTATCTTTAACCAATAGTAGAATAGGGTGTTCAAGAAACCCTCTTTGGATTTCTTGGGATACATGTGGCTACAGACTCTCAATTTCTTGCCCTGAGGAGAGAAGGGCTGAGATATCCCAGCTGTTTGACTGTTTGGCGAGTTGGGGAGCCAGGAAACATCAATCATGTCGGACTCCATTCCAACTGCCCTGAGAACAAGGGCGCAAATACGACACGAGGAGAAGGCGCTGCTTGAAACCACTCCGCGTACACCGGTAAAAAAAAAAAGTCGATTTTTTTCATGTTCATCAAACTCTGACTCTGTTGCTGACGAGCTGCTTTATGTTCGCCAAGAATCACCTGACGCCGGAGATTTCACTTGCACGTCTGAAAACTGCATACCTCACTCAGACGTGGTGTCGGCTGATTTAAAACTTTGTGAAGTGGCGCGACCCCTATCACATGTGAACCCGTTGATTGAGAATGCGATCTGTGTTGAGGTCCCCTCTGTAGCTTCACAGGCGGGCCGGTTATCTGTGGGCAACAGCGTATGTGAAGGCGACATGTGCATTGCTGTTCAGGACGCGTGTATAACTTTTGAAAAACCGGTCGGCTTACCCGCTGCTGGGTTGTCCGATTCTCCGCTTCTGGATGAGGCGGGGGTGCAGGGCCCCGGAGCCGGCGATGTTGGCAGGCGAGCTGTCGTTGCTCCCGCGGAGGTTCATCTGGGGGTGGGGCCTCTGGGAGGCGCGCCCCCGACGGGTTGGGAGGTGTGCGCGTTGCTGTATGCAAGAACCGGGCTGATAGCTGGAGTGACGGAGCCCCTCTGTTGTCTGCAGTGACTCCTGGTGTGCTGCAGCAAGGTAGTAGCCCCGTCCAGCCTACTCCACTAAGTGCCAGTTCCCCCGTTCATCTGTCCCGCATGGCTCTCTGTCGCTCTTTCTCAACTGATGAGATTGCTCACTCGACACAGTCTGTGATGAGCTGGGGTTAGGACCGTGTCCAACGCCAATATGATCACCACTCCGACAGACCTGTGTGTATGACACAAGTTGACCCAAGTGCTCCGTTCACTGAAAACAGGAAAAATTCCTTAAGTGTCGTGACAAAGGTTCTGGAAAATTCTGTAGTAATGAATAAAGAATGCCCTGCAAACACTAAGAAAGGTCCTACCTCTCCTACGTTGAAACCTGATAAACACACCACAAAAAGGCAAATATCACACCTAAGTGGCGCAAATGAAGACATATGGTCTAAGGTGTGCTACAAACGCTTCAAAATCAACAATCAAACTCCAAGGAACTGTGATCCACACGAGGGACTCGAGCACGTGTTGACCTCTCAGAAAAGGTTGAACACGCAACAACACCACCCTAATAGGTCTCTCTCGTCTTTTACCCATACCTCACAGCGCTCTGCCACCAATGAATGTTTGTCGGAAGACTCACAAGACTCGTCGCTGATGGAACGTCCATTTCCGAAAATACGCCATACTAGAGAAAAGTCGGAAATGGCCAATCTACTTCAGCCACCAGTGTTCAGTGCTGAAAATAGAGCCACTATGCCTCAGACTGAGCTACAAACTCTAATAATTTCATCTATGACGATGTCTATGGCCCCCTATATGAAACTATATGAAGCCTTGCATGAAGCCACTAAGGACCTGACAACTGTCGTGGCTCTAATGCATTCGAAACTAATCCGGATTGAACAAGTCTGTGATCAGTCTTACAATGACCAACAAGAAGGTTTGAAAAGACTAGACGGATCATGTACGTTGTTAAAAGAGCAAAGGAAAAACGATGCAATTGACAAAAAACTCTTGGCTGAAGTAGCGAGAGAGGCGCTAGCTTTGTTCAAATACGATGGTCTAACATCAAACCGGCAAAAGCAGCAAATCACTCAACCAACTGTGAGCAAGACACCGACTCGATGTAATAAGTCCTTAAAGGAACGCTGTTTAGAGGATGTAAACCAAAACACTCAAGAGCCTTCAGACGTGATTGTAATCCAGGAAGATGCGCACCCTGGCCCGTCGGTCTCGACGGATTCTACACTGGGAAAGCTGGCAACTTCGCCAACCATAAGTGAGGTGTTTCCCCCAAGTCGGATACACATAACGGATAATATGCCCACGCAAGACGCAGAACCCCTGCCTATAATGATGGCAATATCTGAAGATATTACTTCTGACATTTCATTCAACACTGCATTTGAACAGGCGAGGGGAAATTTGAACCAAGCTCTACGTGACTCCCAGGTGGCATCTTCCTCTCAGGGAGATCTGGGCGCTGAAGCTTCTACATCTATTCCCTCTGCAATATCTGCAGTGACTTCAATACCTACTTATTCGGTCTTCAACAAGGCGTCACAACCTAAGGTGTTGACCTCAAAGCCCTTAGCTATTCCACCTGCAAAACAGGTGAAGAAACCGAAGAATCAAAAAGGTCTTAGAAACAAGGCACTGCATGGTGCACAGATATTTCTACGTAACATAAACGTGGTCCAGAACGTGGCATGCAACATCAACAAGTGTCTAAAGGCAGCCTCTTCAATCAGTGGGAAATCGCTAAATAAACCCTTAGATACAGAAGTCCCTGTAACACCTGACGCAGTGGCTGCGTCAGGCTCGAACCACGAGTTATCAAGTGAGCTGTTGAACCTATCAACATACGACGATGCAACACACGATATCCAGGATGTAGAGGCCACCTCTTCCCATGAGAACCAAGAGGGCGACGTCGTCCACACCTCGATAGACGTAGAGAACACCAAACAAATTAACATTGACGCTCCTGCACATGGCCCTGGAAATGAACTTCCTGTTATCCAAACTGTTCCAAGTATCATCAATTTAAGCTCTTGTTCCGTGACTGGCACGCAAACGACTCCTAATGCATGGTCCTCTGCAAGAAGAACCTGTCAACTAATTAATGAAAAGGAAGTCCAGCAGGGGCAGCTGAAATCACCGAACAGTCCAGTGTTTATGACCCTACATGAAAAAACGATGCGGGTCTCTACGGAATAGGGGTCGTTGGCCCCTGGAAATATTCGGAGTAATCCGTATGTCCCCGCTAATCTGGCGGTAGCAAGGCTACATAATGATACCGTAAAAATCTCAGATACGGATAGGATTCTCCATGGTGAGTGTCAAGTTCGCAATTCAAAGGCTTCCCTGAATGACGTTCGATTGTTTCAGCCCAGAACGTCGGGAGGAGCCAGATTGAAGTGCCCTATCTACAAACTGGTCATTGAAAGGCTAGATTCCTCCGATAAACTAATACTGAACCGAGGCAACATAATCAGGCTTCTACACCTTGTACCTGCCCTACGGGCCATAAGCTCAAATGATCTGATGATCGTGGAGTTTTTCAACGAAAAAAGGAACGATAAGGTGGTGCTTCACGTTTCGTCACCTATTGTTGCTTCAACAATACTGGACGCCAATATCGCCCTGTTTTCTCTTGGCTTTGAAGTCTATAAATACTCTGAATCGGCTCATAAAACATCCAATGGAACTGAGGTCCCATACACCCACAAAGCCACAAGTAAGGACGCGTGGGTGAGTATGCCGGAACCCACGGATCAGAGTGTCATCAACGTTCAAGTACCCCCTTGTTCATCAACTCAGAAGGCACCCTTGGACGGAACCAAACAGAACAAACTGGGTAATTCTTGCCACGACCAGATACTGGAGGTCTCTGAGAGGGAGCTACAAAAAGAGAATATACGAATCACTATACTCTGTAACGCCAAACAAGGTGGATCGAGTGTTTCCAGTAACAAATCCTTCAGCCCTAGTGGCGGTCAGCAAGAGTGGCAATGGTTGTCTGCAGCCTTGTGCAGCAAAAATCCCCAATAATGCCGGAATGAGGCCCCTGAAGCTCGGTGTAGATTGGCTTCATGGAACACCCGTGGCTTTTCACACCTGTTCAATTCAAACTGGCTGCAGCAATCGACATCGCTTGTCTCCAGGAAACATGGTTACGAGAAACCCCAGTAATGGACGACTTTGAGGTGGCCTTAAACCCTGCTCTAAAATCTTTAAAAGGACGTCCGATGTCGGGCTTGGCCACCATGGTTAGGAAAACCTCAGGCTGGAGAATTGTGAGTTCGACCAATTACTCCCCTTTCATCCAAGCAACGCTAATGTCAAAACTAAAACACAAAGGGTCACCCATGGAACAGTTGTGTGTTGTAAACCTGTACTGGCACCACACGAATGCTGGAAAACAGATATTCATCGATCAAATTATGGAAATAGTCGATGAACTGCTGGAAACAAATGGCTGGCCGAACATTCTCATCTGTGGTGATTTAAACATCGACCTTTTTAAACCATCAGGCCCGGAAAAAACTTCTTTGGCCAAGTCGTGGTCAGAGGAATTGACCCTTAGAAACGTACAACTTCTAAATGGTAACACTCGTGACGATATGCCGCCAGTCCCCACGTGGCATCGTGATGGACAAAGGTCTACAATTGATTACATATTTGTATCAGAAGCCCTACACACTCGGATAACCTCGCTGAAAATTATTGAAAAGACGGAAAGCGATCACAACATGCTAATAACTACATTTACAACTACGACAAAACAGAAACCTGAGCTATGGCCCCATCAACTCCAGGTGGTTTCCAATAGAGTAAGACTGAGCCTCGAAACACAGGATGTGGAACATCTGGTAAATCTCTACTGCAAGACCTGGCCAAACGTCGACTATGATCATCTTCTGATACACTATAAGCCCAAGCAAGCGGGCTTTAAAAATATGGCCTTAGTACGCCAACACTGCTTTGACCTGGAATTGCTGACACAAAAGCGTTTTATGCGTCAAGACATCCGAAGGCTGAAGTGTTCAAAGGGCACAACTTACTTACGTGACGTAAAGGCGGTTAAGCAGAGATACAAAAACTGGCTAAAAGCTCACAAGCATGTAATGGCCCAAAACGATGCAGAACAGATGTTGATGGTATTAAAAAATAAGAACTCTAGAGACTTTTGGAGGCTTATGAACAATCAGCACGCCCCCCAAAAAGCCATTCAAGTTTGCATGGTGTCTGAATCTGATTGGATAATTCACTTTCAAGGTTTATACAAAGCACCTGTTTCAACCAACAGCCCTGTTAAACTAACACCTAAATCGTGGGCCTTGTCTTTTTCAAAAGATGAAATAGTGACCATCATTAAAAAGGCGAAAAATTCACGGGCACCTGGTCCAGATGGCCTGACAAATTTCACTATAAAACAACATCCAGAGCAATGGGCAGAGTTCTGTGTAACGTTGTTTAATCGAGTAAATTTAAGTGGCCAGACGCCAAAATCCTGGAAGACCGCGATAGTGGTACCTATCTTCAAAAAAGGCGACAGAGCAAACCCAAAGAGCTATCGTCCAATTGCTCTATTAGACGTCCTGGGTAATATCTACGCCACGATGCTCCAACAAAAACTTGTAGCCTGGTCACAAACTTCAAACCACGTGGATAAGCGCCAATCAGGTTTCGTGAAGCAGGTGGGATGCTCGCTGAATTTACTCCTGCTAAACATTATTAAAATGGAAGCGATAAAGTCTAACACTAAGGTCTATCTAGCTTTTATAGACTTTTCATACGCTTTTGACACCATCAACAGAGCGATCCTGTGGGAAAAACTGAAGCGTTGGGGATGCCCGTCAGATTTAAGAGCGGCAATCAGAGAACTGCACACAAACACCTCTATCCGTGTTAGGCTGGATCAATTAGGGCAACTATCCAAAGCAATAAACACCTTTAAAGGAGTCAAACAGGGGTGTCCGTTAGCTGCAGTACTATCCGGCCTTTTTATATCGGACATAGGCGAAGCAATTGGAGTAACAAAATCATTTCCACCGAAAGTGGCCAAATCACACGTAAATTGGCTACTATATGCTGATGATTTGATCATCCTGGACCGGACGCCTATTGGGCTGCAAAGAAAGCTAAATGCAGTTCGACAATACGTTATTTCTAATCAACTACTGATCAACACGAAAAAATGTGAAATACTGGTCCTGCAAAACCTAAAAGGCGGCTGGGTGGCGCGGAAACGCACCCCAAACTGGACGCTAGACCACAAACCTTTGCAAATATCTGCCAGTGTTAAATACCTGGGAATGATCATAAGTTCATCAATAACGGATGGACCGTGGCAGGCTGACATAAGAAGAAAATGCAAACAACTAGCAAACCAGGCACTAATTATCCACAAAAGATATGGTAAATTCTCGTTAAAACCTGTGCTGGCCTTCTACCATCAGAAGGTAATCCCCTTACTGACATACGGGGCTGAAAATGCTTTCGGCTGTTCTTATGAAATTTGGGACTCTTTAGAGAACTGCTTTTGGTCCAAAGTATTAACACTCCCGAAAGGCGTGAAGACTGCCTGTATAAGATATGAACTGTCGATAATATCAATTCATGCCAGGATCTGCTGGAGTCTACTAAACTTGTATCGTAAAACATGTTCTAGAGCACAAATTCCTCAATTTGACATCTTCTATGTTGGTTCAGTTGGTAACTCCAATGTCATCACAATGTGGTCAAACAGGTGCGAAGAATTACTACAGAATTTCGACATCAAGATCGAGTTGCTCCACGAAAATCCGGATGCGGCAAAGCTTAAAATCTGGCGCATCGACTGGGAGCTTACATGCACAAAGAGAGCGATGGCCAAATCGATGTGTGATGTGCCACTGGAAGCACGTGCCTTTAATACCCAGCAGCGTTACATTACTCTGTTTCCAGATCCACAAGCAAGAAAGCTGTTTTTACTGTTCAGGCTAAATCTGTTCAAAACTACTGAACGTCTTCGCTTATGGAAGAACAATGAGCACCCTAAAACCCGAATGTCGACTTTGTCTGTTAGCCAAAGAGTCACTCAAACATTTAGTGCTATTTTGCCCTAAGCTGAAAGCTGAAAGATCAATCCATCTGGGCCCATGGAGTGTAATCCATCCATCCTTTTGTGCTGATGACTGGTGGAACCAGATGTACCAAGGAACCGACTTGAAACTGATACTTCCATTAACACGTTTTTTGGAGCAAATTGAAAAATGTCTGATGATGGCACCAGTAGGGGAAACAAATTAGTAAAACCTGTCACGGTATAACCTGTATAATAACTTTGTGAATGGAACTCGCACAAAAGTCTACTACTGATGATTGTTTGTTTGTATGTCTAAGTGTTGCTTTGTGTTTGTACATATGTCGTCACTTTTAAAGGTTTGAAAAAACCAATAAAATAAAAAATAAAAAAAATTCTTGCCTACATTTTTAGGCCGCAAGCAACAGTGCTTCAAGCACACGAGATTGCCTCAAGGGTACTATGAAAGTCACAGTATTTTCAATAGAGTGATGCATGCCGACCTGGGAAATATTCAGCTGCCTAGCACGATCATCCAGAATGTGGATGATCTGCTGGTATGTAGTGAAAATGAACAGCAGTGCAGGAGGGATTCTATTGCATTATTGCAATTGTTGGTTCACAAAGGGTACAAGGCAGATAAAAAGAAGCTACAATACTGCCAACAGGAGGCACTATATTTGGGGCAACTTCTCTCTAGAAACGGGAAAAATATACTACCAGATAGGGCGGCAGCAGTACGTACCACCCCTAGGCCCAGTACTGTCAAGAAAATGCAGCAGTTTTTGGGCTTATGTAATTATTGTAGTGCATGGCACCCAGCACCCACATCGAAAGCACACCAGCTAAGGCACAGACCTGTCTGTGCCTGTCCGTGACGGGCCGCTGTGCTGGCCACATGAATCTTACACCTGAGTACCACACTAGTATCCTCACACCGTGTAACTTTTTACCACCCCCTCTATCGCTCACGCACCGCCCTGGCAATTACGAGTGTCTCTTCACTCCGGAGCTGTACTAGCATGGAAATTGACTTCCCTTGAACTACCTGCAAGAACTAATTGTGTACAAACTCCAATGCCTCGGCACATATACACTGCCGATTGACATCAACTTGTGCAGTTCATTGCCCATAGCGATCCGACGTGCCCTAATATGTCTCTTCTAACTGCAACACGTACGTGCTCCTGTACATATTGGAACGCGTGCATGAGTCAGACACAGTCGCCTCGACTTAATCCTATCTGCCTATACCCACATTCCATGCACCCACTGACTGTTTTATTGGTATCGGCCCAATGTACATTATAGAGCACATATCTTATTGATTATGCACTGTTTCATCTGCACTTTATGATTGTATGCCTCTTCTGCATTTTGTGATTGTGCCTTACCTGCATTTTTGTGCCTATTGTTAGTATATCTTGGTGACTGTATTTCTCTATCTACTGTATGCTTCCAACTACTCCCTGTGCATCATTGAGCAGGTACTGTTTTGATTACGAGCCTCATCTATACAGCTTGACCATTCCATTCATACAGAACCAATTTAACCCCCCTGGCCATATACCGCATTGGATCCATGCTCATCCAGTAATGTGTTCACTGCTGTACTTTCTCTGTTCCATAACCCACTGTGTAATGCAAAATGACTTTACTTAGGCTCTCACATGCCTCCACTGTTGTATTCATTAACCTATTGCTTAAATTGGAACTAGCCTACTGCAAGGTTTATAGGCCTAGTTGCATCATACTGGTAGCCCACTGCTGTATTTACTAGATTATTATCTAAACCCGAAATAGCCTACCTCAAGGTCTATAGGTCCAGCTGCATCCGATTGAAAGCCTACTGTTGTACTTACTAGACTATTACCTAAACTTCAACTAGCCACTGCAAGGTTATAGGCCCAGTTGCATCTTATTGGTAGCCCATTGATGCACATTGCAAACAGCTTTACCGGGTGCAAACCTGTTCCTACTGTTGTACCCACTAACCTATTGATTGTACCTGAACTAGTCCATTACTATGCTCATCAGCCTAGTTACATCCTGTCTAGTCTATTGCTCGACACATTAGTTCTCTGTCTGCACCCTACCGAGCCCACTGCTGTACTCACCTAGCGTTGCGACCCTAGCCTATAGTTGTACGCAGATTACTGTTTATAGCTGAGACAGGCTACCATTGTGCTTACTGGTCTGATTGTACCGTAAACACGGCCAAGAGCAATATGTACAACACCATCTGGCTACACCTACTCCTACTGTCTACAATATTGGCACTAGGACAACGGACCAGTGTGGCAGGATACACAGACACTACTCCACTCCTCTCAACTAGAGGAAGTTCCAATATACGTACTATGGGGACCATATCCGTACCTACCCACCCCAAATGAACCTTGACGCTCAACATAGCATACCTACCAGATACCCAACAGGGACACTGATAGACACCAAATCGTGTCTACATTACCCTGGCAGTCCAAACCAACGCCCACCGACTTACCTTAACCTAAACCCTGACTTAAGCAAAACTAATCTTCCATCCCTCACTCACCTAAGAAACATTAGGCTCCGCTCAAGACTAACTAGACTCCACGAGCCCCTGATCAGAACTACTATCAACTCATACCTCTCAAGAGAATGCCTATTGAATAAACTAAATACTAAGGCAACAACTAATAATTTCATTACCCCAATCCTGCTTAAGTCCGACGGTCATCCCCACAAAAAAGAACATTTGAGTGAACCCCCTACCATGCTACCTGCCACAAAAGCAAGCCAGTGTCAACCTTTGAACCTTGGGCCTAGCAACAACTCCCCAGACATCAAAGGTACACCAATCAATTCTAGATCTCTTGTAGTACATGCCATTGATATAGCAGATTAATCTGCGCCGACGACTATGACTTTCTAGCTTTAACAGAATCATGGCTTCATGCAGCTGCTGGCCCAGCTCTCATGCTTGCAGTCCCTGACAACAATACTATACTCGGAGCAGATAGGATTGATTCCAGAGGAGAAGGAATAGCTATTATTGCTAAATCTAACTTAGCAATAAGACTAGCCCCGGCTATAAACATCAAATCATACAAATTACTCACTGTGAAACTTCCCATATCCAACTCCCAAACGCTCACTATCCACCTGATCTATGGACCTTCGGGCCCTATCGGCACTTTTGAGGAGGACATCTCCATAATATTATCGGACAACACAAAAGTTACATCTAAAATCCTATTACTGGGAGATCTTAACCTGGGTCTCAATTACCCTAATGACCTGCAAGCTACAGCAATCTCTAACATTCTCACCAAACTTGGCTTCACACAAAAGGTAACTCTGCCCACATATAAAAAATCTGCATTCGCTTCCTAGGGCATTCATCCCACATATATGGTGAATTCAGGTATATATACCTTCTATCGTTCTATGAAACACCTGACGGAAATCCATTTCCCTATAACATTTCTATGCCTTTAAGAGGCGATCCAAGAATACCTAATAGGTATTTGACTTGAAGTTTCACACTTGCAAGATTGTAGGTGTGTTTACCCTTGCTGTTTAGGGAATTATCCCGACCATGTCTTGCCTTGAGGACAATCTTTTGGTCGAAACATGTGTCGGCTGTCAACACAATAAAAATCTCCATTCAAAATCTGGATGGCTGTTTTGTTAACACTGAATGATATTGTGACTTCAATATCATAATTTATTGTTCTTTGCGCAGTAGTACTACACACCTTCCAATTTCGTGTTCATAACTGTTGGAGGAATTTGGGGGAACCTCCTGTGTAGTATATGCAGCATGGGACTACTTTTATTATAAGAGAGTTGAGCGCACCCCACTCTTGTCACTTCCCCTAACATCCCTTTAGTCACATATAATAAAGGAAGAACATTAGATTGGGTGGCAGAACTTAATTGTAATGCCTCAATTACTTCCATAACCCCCCAACATTGGACAGACCATTACCTCATATCCTTCACTCTTGCAGCCAAAAATCTGACACCTAAATACAACCAAGTAGCTCCCTCCACCCTTACGAGGAACAAAAAGAACATCTCAGCAGATAAACTTATACCTCTTATATTACCCATCTTTAATGCCCTACCTGACACTAGTGACCCTGCTACTCTAGTAGATGAATACAATAATACTATGACAAAAGCACTAGACATGATTGCCCCTTTAAAAATTAGGAAAAGTAAACCGAGAGCTCACTTAAACTCCTGGTTTTCTCCACATTTCAAAACTCTGAGAGCTGAAAAAAGAAAATGTGAAGTCACCTGGAGACACCTACCCAACGAGGAAAAAAAAATAACCTCATCAACATCTCAGCCTTATACAAGAAAGAAATAATACAGACCAAACAGGAAACGTACAATAACAGGATTCTCCAAGCTAACTCTATTACTAAGGAACTTTTTGTAATCTTAAAAGAGTTGGAAGCCCCCATTCCCCCCACAGACAACTGCTTGAAAGACAAACTTTGGTCTTCCAACATTCAGAACGCCCTCACAAATAAAATGTCCCTCCTTCAGAATAAGATTGCGGGAAAAAGAGCTTCCATTCCTATCTCAGACACTCCTGACAACACCCATACGCATACCAGTAAACCACCCCAACGCTTTCGTTTTTCAAGAGTTTCTATCCTGGAGATGGAAAAAATGATCCTTTCACTAAAACCTTCAAACTGTCAGGGAGACAAATGCCCAGCCCAAATTATCAGATTATAAAGATGCGGCAAGAGACCTTTCACCATTCATAACTAAACTAATCAATGCCTCCTTTAGATCAGGCAACATCCCCCGCAACTTAAAAGAATCGTGGGTCCTTCAACTACTCAAAAAACAAACACTAGACCCGACTATACCCACCAACTACAGGCCCATCACAACTGTACCTTTCTTACTAAAAATTCTTGACCTTGTGGCCTACTTGCAGATACAGGAGTATTTAGAGTCGAATCAGCTCCTGGGAATTAGACAATCCGGCTTCAGGCCCCAACACGGCACTGAAACGGTACTGATAGATCTTAAAACCCAGATTGACAAACTTAAGGACAAGGGGAAAACAGCCCTGCTACTTTCGGCCACCTTCGATCTGATGGACCATAAAGTACTTTGTAATCACCTTGACTCAGTGGCTCATTTCGCTCAGGATGCCATGATATGGATTCAATCATTCTTGAGCACCAGGACTATGAGAGTCTTCTCGACATCTGCAGCAGCAGATCCCATCCCTATTACATGTGGTGTGCCGCAGGGCTCCTGCGTCTCACCCACAATGTATAATATATTTACCAAGCCACTATTTGATGATCTAGACCATCTGGGTGTCATCTACACTAATTATGCAGATGATACCCAGATCCTCATACCACTTACTGGAGATTATGACAAGGATGTGGCTTTGGTAAATAAAATATACCTCATCATCCAAGCATGGATGGCCTACCATGGCCTATGCTTAAATGATGATAAAACGGAGCTCTTCATTCGAGGGGCAGCTCTCAACATCAACAAACTGAACCCAATATATGCCTCATTCAACATAGATGGTAACCTTATCAAAGTTGCCAAAGAGGTAAAAACAATTGGTTTTTACCTTGACTCCACCCTTACACCTGTTAAACAAGTAAATGCCATGGCCTCTGCCTCGGCTTACTCTTGTAAGCTGATCAGAGCCGGCAAACCATTTCTATCCAGACAGTTGCACCATACTTGCCACAGCACTTATTCTCTCCAAGTTGTATTACTGTAACTCACTATATCTGGGCGCCAGTAAACACACCATCAATAAGATCCAAATCCTACAAAACAACACCCTGAGAACGGCACAGGGCATTGCTAGAAGGAAACATATCTCCGAGGCAAGGAGGCAGAACAAATGGTTGTCTATCAAAGATAAAATCCTGCTCAAAACTGCATCGCTAATTTACAAATGCTTGACCAAGGCTGCCCCCGTTAACTCGTGGAGAGAATCAACGGAAGAAGCACCAGCCGTCCCACTAGGTCTGCCAACTCAGACTGTTTAGTAGTACCTAGGTTCAAACAGACAAAAACTGGTGGGATCAGTTTCCCCGTCAAATCAGCACAGTTATGGAACTCCCCCCCTCCACCTTGAGGGTGCACCAAACATTTCTTAAATTCAGATTTAGATGGCTCGGGGAAAATGACCACTAGCCCTAATTGCGGTAATCATCTGCAAACGTTTAAACATATTTCACATTAACATTGTAAATCATCTGCAAATGTTCTTAATTTACTGTATATTAATATTGTAAAAATCTTGTAATTATGGATAGTTATGATTTTATTGTATATAATATATGATTACAGATCCCTATTAGCACCTTGTCAGGGATCTGCTGTACATTTACGTGTAACCTATGTAACATAAGTAACCATGTAAACTGAAAATATGCTCACATTTTTATGTAATCTGCACCCTGATACCTCTGGGTTTGGTGTGCATTACAAATGAGTAAACAAACAAGCATGGATCTTAGACTACGCAGCCTACACAAGGCCGCTGTTACAAAGTCTCAGAAAAGTACAGAAAACAAAAAACAGCAAATTGTAATGGACTGAAGAAATTAAAAGATAATTTGAGGACTTGAAAGAAGCTATTTGCACGGCCCCTGTTTTAGCAACTCCGGATTATACACAGGAGATATTTATTTTCCCACCCTGATGGACTGGTCATAACTGCAGTATTGACTCAAAAGAGCACAATGGGCCACAGGCCATTGGCTTATTATTGTGGGATGCTCGACTCAGTCATGCGGGGATAGTTTGTGTGCGAACAAGCATTCGCAGCGGCTGCATTTGCAATAGATACAGTTTCACGATTGTCATGGGGTGCTCTGTTACCTTGTTTGTGAAACATTCACTATTTGCCATTTTTGAAAGGTCTAAATCGACCTTGACGACTCAGAGATCCTCTGCATATGAGATTATAATGTCCAAACTTCATATTCATATAGTAAGGTGTAAGAGGGTAAATCCTGCCAAATTTTTTGACAGAAGCATCCACTGATGACGTGAAAACGCATGACTGTGCTACATACGAGGGTGTAGAGGAGGGTAAATCTAAAGCTAGATACATTGCATTAACAGAAGGAGATATACCATATGTTGATGGGTCATCAATAATTGACCAGGAGACGGGACGGAGGTACACAGTGGCAGCAGTGGTGCGCAGTAAAGGGGGGGAGCATGAAGTTCTGATCATGAAGAGATTGCCTATGCACTATTCAGCTCAGGCAGCTGAACTTATCACTCTCATGGAGGCATTGAGAGCCTCTCAAGGGCTTTGTGTCACCATCTACTCAGACTCAGCATATGTCATGACAACAGTACATGCGGGTCTGCCTTGGTAGAAGAGGAGAGGGTTTCAGAGGGCAGATGGTTCTCAAGTGGAGCGTGCAAGGCTGTTGGAAGAACTGATTAAAGCCTCATCATGGCCCTCCGCTGTGGCAGTCGTCAAATGGGCTGCCCATACTAATGCCACGGATGAAATCTCTAAGGACAGCGTGGCTGCGGACCAGGTGGCCACATTGGCAGCCTATCTCCCAGATACAATTTTAACAGAGTATATAGTGACCACCCCTGTAGAAAGCAAGACCACAGTTCTGTACACAACATTGCTCATTTCACAGATCATGGAGTTGCAAGGGAAAGTGCCTGAGGAGGAAAAGGGGCTATGGTTGCGGAGAGGATGCAAACAGTCTCCCACTGATTTATTGTGTAGGCAGGAGAGTTCTGGTAAGGTGGTGATGCCCCAAAAATTACTCTCTGTCACATTTGAGCAACTACATTTCCCCTCCCACAGCTTCAAACAACATATTGTGGCAGATATCCAGAAGGACTGGTTTGTGTCAAACATTCAGGAGAGCATTTAGAAAAAAGCAATACACTGTCTGACATGCTAAAGTTTTAGCACAGGGATGACATTAAAAACATGAAGGGGTGCATTACCTCGCCCTACGGGCCGTTCCGTGAATTGCATATAGATTATGCAGATATGGGGGAAAGGTCCAATGGGTACCTTATTGTGGTGGTTTTCCCCTTTTCAAGGTAAGTGGAAGCAGGACCATGTGCACACCCAGATGTGAAGCGTGCAGCATGGTTCCTGGTCAGAGAGGTGCTTCCACGATGGGGCATGTGCCAAAGTATTGAGATCGGATAATGGCACACATTTCTTTAATGCGCTATTTCAGCATATCACAGCGCTATCGGGCATAAAAACATTGAATGTGCTCAATTTACCACCCTCAGGCTAATTGTGTGGTGGAGAGGATCAATAGGCTTTTGAAAAGTAAAATTTTGTCCACGTTGAAGAAAAACTAGGTACACTGTTTGCCCTTGGCACTTCAGTTTACGCACAGAACCTAGTAAGGACCACCATTTGACACCACACAAAATAGTCACAGACAGGCGCATGCAAACCCTGATATCCACTGTGAGGAAAGCATCAGATGCACATCAATCAGCAACAGTACTAGGAGAAGAATTTAGGGATTATTTAATGGCACTAACACGTGCTATCAAATATATCTCCCAACAGATTGCGCCACCCAGGAGTGAAGGACAGGACACACTGGAAGGGAAGGAGACAGCAACTACATACATATCTGCCACAACTGCACCATTAGAGCTGATCTACGTAAATATGTTTGTTCATCGATGGAACAGTCCCAGGTTTCAAGGGCCATATGAGGTGGTGTTATGTACACCTCTCGACGTCCGGAGTTACGATATTGGATGCATCTCTCGGATGTCTAAGAGCACCTGAGACAAAGTACATTGAAAAGCACCATTGTCAGATCAAGGACATAACTGATGAAGAAGACGTTTAGTAAGGGATCCATTCCAGGGTGCAGAGGCACACCTCTGATTTTCCTTTTATTCTTTTCTTTTTTAATTTTTTATAGTTCTTTTATTTTTTATCTCTTTCCATTTTTTGTAGGTCTAGAAACCGGTTGGCCCTGGTGGGAAAAGGGTTGGTCTCTCTCTCTCTCTCTCTCTCTCTCTCTCTCTCTCTTTCTTCTCTCTCTCTCCCCCTTTTTCCTCCTCTCTCTCTCTCCCTTTTTCTTCCTCTCTCTCTCTCTCTCTCTCCCTCTCTCTCTCTCCCTCTCTCTCTCCCTCTCTCTCTCTCTCTCTCTTCCCCTTTCTCTCTTTCTTGGTAACCTTTTTTCTCCTCTCCAGGGATAAGCAAGGATGTCTGACCAATGGGTTCAAACCTCACTGTTATGTAGGGATAATGATAAACTGAATGCACTTTGCTCTAAGAAATCTGCATTATACTTTCTTGGTAGACCGAAGGTTATATTGTTTTGTGTGACACTGGTCGTGGTTGTTGGAGTGTATGAAGGTATGTCTGTTATATGGGGTGGCCATATACAGGGTGGGGATGGACAGTTACATATAAAGGAAAATAATGTTAGTAGATTTATGAACAATAGTATGAATTGTCTATGATAAATAAGAATCAAACAAGGTCCCACTTTTTGCTGGCCACCCCCACAGATTTTCTTAGATGAATAAAACGGGAAATACAAATGATGTATGATTCATATAAGGGGTTGGGCTTTGACGCCATTGCTGACATTTAGCATTCATAGTCGTCTAATAGCTGGAACTCTGATATTCGTATTGTGGGAAGGAATGTGATTAATGAAAGTTGTTCCGTGTGTGCACTCATCGTGCATGCGTCAGGGGCTCCTAAAGTTTTAGTTCCACAACCAGTCCCAATTATAGAGGCACAATGCCTGGTACTATTTACACCATGTAAGATAAAGGACACATTCGATGCACAGAGCGTGCCGTTGAGGAGCATCGATCTAGACACAGCGCTATGCAATGGCAGTACGAAATACAGCAAGTGTCTACAAGCACCATATTTTTCCTTGGGAGGTCACTCACATGTCAACAACAAATGGCAGGGTACCACAGTCACGTGCCCGGCAGATGGACTGATCGAATACAGCAAAGTAATAATAGCCCAAGTAGAGACTGTGGGCCTGATTCATGGAAGTGTTTTATAATGGCGCAGAGGGATACCTGACGAATATCGACTGTTTAGCTCAGCAGAGACTTTCTTTTCATCTTTTTTGGGTCCTGGGGTACAAGCAGCTGCTAACACCAAGTGGGTTCAGATCATTTGATGGGAGCTAGTCCAGCTCGTCAATGATACAGAGAATGGGTTCAACGCCATCAAAGTAGAGCTCCGTTGAGACTCATGACGATGGAGAACTGATATATGCTGGATCTGTTAACAGCCATTGAAGCAGAAGTGTGTTAAAGGTTGGGAAGCAGCTGCTGCACTTTTGAACCCCCAGGGGATGCAGAGAATGGGTCACTATCCCACATAATTGAGGTGGTGCACAATCTAGGTGTTCAAATGAAGAAAGAAGGTGGAGTTCAGAACACGGATTGGCTATCACTTGCCTTTGATTGGCTCCCGTCATGGCTGGGGGCAGTAGTAAAAATACTGGTGCCTGTTATTGTGTTCTTCTTGGTTCTCTTCTGCACGTGCCAATTGGATCTCCGATATTGTGTCAATGTAGTACCTAGTAGTGCAAAGATGATGGTATCAATTGGGGGTTCTAATGCATCATGCCATACAATAAACAGTGAAACTCAAACAGATACTTTTGGGGTTGTAGATATGTCGGTTGGGGATGAGTTTGTAACTGTACAAGTAACAAAAGGGGGGAATGTTGGGAAGGAGCCAAGGTCCTTCCAAACCCCCAAGCGCTTTAGAGTTAGGCAAGACCTGTTTAAGGCACTATAATGGACTGGGGGGGTGAAGGGCACTGGGAAGGCTCTCTTATGCAAACATAATCAAAAACACATATGCAAGCACTGAAGAAGGTAGTTATTGTCTATAATAAGGCACAATTAACTATTAGTTGGAAAGATTCGTCATGTCAGATCCCAGGCATTTTAAAAGCTTAGGTAGTTCTGTAGATGAGTCAAAGTCCCCCTCCTTCCCAGAAGGAATGTGGCCTGTGGAATTCAAAATAGACAACAGGCTTAGTGTGCAGTGTTCTTCACTATGGCCAGCGTGAACTGATTCACTAGGTGTCCACTGTCCATCAAGGGTCCATGCAGGTTAAAAATAGGACTCACATGTTTTGTGCGGCAAAATGCAGAATGGGATAAATTATAAGTATAAAGTGTGGAGGAAACTAGAGGACCCAGATAACATGAGCAGGATGAGTGAAATATGGATAGAATGAATGGAAATGTTTATACATAAATAACAATGTTTAGTTTTCTTAGGGCTAGGCCTTAAGGTTTGTAAAAGTCTGCAGAGCTGCGTTGTGTTTTTGCATAGTTAGCAAAATGGAGGAAAGCATGAGCTACAGTGTTTTTGGATAGCTAGCAAAATGTAGAACAGAATGCCCTGACAAAACTGCTGACAATTAAGAAAGAAGGCTTTGGAGCATCCCTATTATGGAAGAAGGACACATTTGGCTGAAGTCCAGATCCAGTGACATCAACATGGCAAGCCAGATCTATATAAACCCCTTCTTAAGACCACTTTGGCAGGAAGGAAAGGGTAGAAGGACAAGAAAATACTGTTCAGACAGCAGAGTCCTTTGCTACCATCCTCATTTGTAAAGATTAAACTTGTTATCCTTACAAGATCGCCCTTTGACCTTATTTCCCTAGAGGGGTGTATTGATTTGGGTGTGAGTGTAATTAAGGACACCCTTACACAGTGAAAGGAAGTAACCCACTCAACAGTCTCTGTGAAAGGTACTTTTTTTAAAGCGAGAAAGTGAATGAACAGCAAAAGTGAAATAAAAAAGATTCATTCCTAGAGAAAGGAAGAGTGAGAGTTAAAGCATGGACTTTGAGTCAAAGTGGTCCTGCGTTGGTATGTAAAAGAAGCCACGCACATTTTAAAGTCTTCAACATCCGAAAGTGGTCAGAGCACGGCTGAGGGAGACCTGAAGTATAACAAGCCTGGGGAAGGGAGCCCCTTGAAGGTTTAGTGTTGAACATTATCGTGAGAGGTCTGAGTCCGACAGAGGGGTACCTACGAGAACTGTGTGGTGAAGGATCTGAGCCTGACAGAGGAGGATCTTTGTGAACGTCTTGGTTGAAACACTATTTTGAAAGTCTGAGATAGAGACTGTAACGTGGAGGCCTGGCGGGTTATAATCCACAGTTTTGATCTGTGTATTGTTTTGGAAACCGAGCCAGAGTGTGTCATCCTGCCTACAGGGACTGCTTTACTCTGTGAGGCCTAACGTGAGGAGGAGAGCTGGTTCAGCCACATTATCATTTGAACACTGATTTTTCCTCTTGCATACATTTCTCCTTTTTACACTTTTTGTACAAGATATAGGGTAGGCATTAGGTTTTGTTAGCATAGGCCATTTTGATTTGACAGGACTCCACTAGGACAGCGTTATTTATTGTTTGATGGTCGAGACTACTCCCATCTTAGTCATAGGGCAAAGTAGGAGTTTTTCCAGCACCACCCATGTCAGTAAAGATTTTACAAATTGTACCCATTGTGTCAGTGTCATACTTGTGATACCATGCCTTCCCTACAGTACTCACTTTGCTCTCTGCAGTATTTAAAGTGACTGTCCCTGTGCCGGTCATCATGCTCCTCACCTTCTGCATTGGCAAAACTATTTTGAGACTCTATACTGACAAAAGGAGAGGAACATTTATGTTGCCCCTGAATGTTGACAGTGTAAATGATAAAAATAAGCCCAATAACAAACTAACAAAGGGTGAAGAAATTGATGATGAAGTTAACTGGGTTACAATACAACCCAGAGGTTTATAGTGATTCCATCAGAAAAAAAGCAACGACAAACCGAAGCATCTAATAAAAAGCATTGAATGCCAAAGCATCGACAGGCTATCTTTTACATGTCAAAGTGCCTTTCCATCTCAACCAGTCCATCGAAAATATAAATGGACTGGTTTCAATGGAAATGCACTTTTACATGTAAAAGCTAGCATTTAAATTCTTTTTATTTTGTAACTTTAAGACGTTACATGGATCTGCCCAGTGATGAAATTTCGGCACTGGCCAGGTACTTGTAATGTTTTAATTTTCTTTTGTATATTCAGCGTTCACTCCCCAAACCCCTCCAATCCCCATGCCCACCCCCCAAACCTAAACCTAATGTAACCCTTAATCTAACCCTAGCCCCAACCCTAACCCTAGCCCCAGCGCTAACCCCGATGTGACCCTTAATCTAACCCTAGCCACAACCCTAACCCTATCCCTAGCCACAACCCTAACCCTAACCCTAACCCTAGCCCCAACCCTAACCCTAATGTAACACTTAATCTAACCCTAGCCCCAACCCTAAATTCAACTCTAACTCTAACCCTAGCCCCAACCCTAACCCTAGTGTAACCCTTAGTCTAACCCTAGCCCCCAACCCTAACACTAAAGTAACCCTTTATCTAACCCTAGCCCCAACCCTAACCCTAGCCCCAACCCTAACCCTAATTTAACCCTTAATCCAAACCTAGCCCTAACCCTAGCCCCAACCCTAAACCTAATGTAACCCTTAATCTAACCCTAGTCCCAACCCTAACCCTAATGTAACCCTTAATCTAACCCTAGCCCCAACCCTAACCCCCAACCCTAACCCTAATGTAACCCTTAATCTAACCCACCCTAGCCCCAACCCTTACCCTAACACTAATCTAACCCTAGCCCCAACCCTAACCCCACTAATTTTGATGGATCCATCGAATTATATACAATGAAATGGCTATTCGATGGAATGGAATTTCGTTGCACATAATTCAATGGTTTGGTATTAGATGCTTTGGTGTTCGATGGATTGACCAGATACCAGCCCAGAGATAAAGAACTATGATGCCTATTGGATTTCATTCAATAAGGATGGGCCGGGGTGTGTGCTGATAGAGGGATCATTGGAAGACTGGGAAGAAGATGAGGTGATATGAGTAAACTAAAAAGAGTATGGATCCCTAAAAAGAGAGCAGCGGAATGGGGATTGTGAGGGGGAAAGAGTTAGTTATTGATGGATCAATAAAAGGGGGGAATAATGTGGTAAAAATGCAAGTTCAGCGCAGTAAAAAGACGCAAATTTATCAGTTGCGGGATTAGCCCACTAAAAGGGGAGGGGGCTTCATGGATAGCCACACAGTTCTATGCACTAGGCTGGAGAATGCAGTAAATAATTACGTTTGAAGCAAATAACTTATAGGCTATAAAGGTTGAGTTACGGGTAAGTAAAAAGGGCTTAACATTGGACAGAGGCATTGTAAAAAGGCCTTAGAGCTTGGTTTTCACTTGAAACAAATTCAAATTTTACTAATTTGCTTGGTAGCCACAGAGGCGACAGAACATTGCAAACTACACGTTCCCAGGATCAAACGGTAAGAAATGAACAGCCTTTGATAATTTCGAGGTCAGGAAACGAAGCACATGGGTGCCGGGGAAAGGCAGTGAATGCACAATCATTTTATAATTCGGCATCTTACTTTATGAAACTGGTTTACTTGCGGTTTTAAAATGTCCCTTGGTGGTTTCAAATTGCCCCTTTGCACATTTTAGACTGGGAAGGGGTTTGAAGAGTTCCTAAAATGCAACATTAAAACGGTATCTTGTCAATAATTCAAGGCTCCTCCAGTGTCATGATCAGTTTCATTCTCATGAGAAGCAGATCGAGATGACCGGTGGCAGATGAATTAAGGTCCGCTGTCATCTCAAATGTCTCAATGTTTTGGCATTATGATGTGGGAATTGTGGGTTGGGCTGTGACGTCACAGAGGTTGTTGAGGCTGGTGTGACAAGGTTTGCAGGACCGAATCATCACAGGATAATGTATGTTCCACTATAGGGGAATGATGTAGCCATACCAATTAGCCCCACATGAGGGACTAACTTAGTGTTGCAATATGGTTTAATGCTAATTAGTTTGGGTGATTATAAAAGTTCTTGTTTTAGGGGCATATCTTTTACAGCACCTTTCATGCAGTTCTGTTTTGCATTCTGTGTGAATTTTGCTTTCCCAGCTGCGTCTGGGCCGAGAATATATGGCGTTACTTTTTGCTCGGTGTACATTCCTTTTTTGGATTACTTTTGTAATTTCTGTTCAGTTCTGAGGCAATCCCTTGTACTGGCCCATGAGAAAAATCTTCGTAATACTGGGCAGAGAGGGCCTCATTATAGCCTTGCTGGTATCCTGGTGGTAAACCCACCAGGATACCAGAAAAGGTAATTACCGTTTCTGGCACCCAGTCTGGGGGCATTGCCACTGGATTACGAGTGCCGGAGGGACGGAATTGATCCGCATTCATGGAGTCCCATAGGACTCCATAAGGGGATTTGCCATCATTACTGGTGCCGTTAATGAGGGCATATTCTGCCTGTAGGGCGCCTGGATTACCTCCAGCTGGAGGTAACCCAGGTGCCCCACCGACACACCCGTAGTCGGGCAGTCCAGTTAAGTGCCAGTATCTACAAATACCAGGGCTTTTTTACCAGACCGCAGACTTGCAATGAGCCCCACTGTCCCTTCTTGCCACATTTATGACATTCAGACTTCAGTCAAGGACATTTCTCTGAATTTGCCAATAGAAAAGGTGCTATCACATCTAAAACATCTTTGAATTGTGGCTTTTTTTTCTGCAAATCCTGGCTTCTTTGGAGGTTCAATTGTTTGTAGAGCTGACATTTTCTTCATCACAGCCTTCTTTTGATCTTTGCGGTCCAATACCACACACACCCTTTCCGAATTAGAACCTCCTTTCTTTTGTAATTCTTTAACACATGTCATCATATGTTCCATCTTCTTAGAAAGGTCAAGGATTCATCCAAGATCGGAGCTCCTTTTGCCCATAGTTCCTCTCGTATTTTATTCTCTCTCACCTTGAGCGTAAACTTATCCCGTAGCCGCTCATTGTATGTTGCCCCAAAGTTGCATTTATTAGCCAGTTCACGTAAACCAGTAATAAAGACTTCAATAGTCTCCCCCTCGGCCTGTTCATGTGTGCCAAAATAGTACCATTCCAAAATGATGCTGGACTTCTTCTGAAAGTGAATGTCTAGCATGCGCAAAATTACTTCATATTGATTTAAATGTTCCCCACCACTTTGACCCTTGTCATCCCCACCAGGGGAAGCCACTGCGGGTTCTGGCAGGCTTTTTAAAATCCTGGGTCCTTCGAAACCAAGACTGTGCATCAGGAGTGCACAACTCTGATCAACACTAAACGATGGTCCATGTATTGCTAGCATGTAAACTTGGCAGTCCCCTTCCCATGTTTCTCATCGTACCACGGGCTCTCCACGATTTGCTGGAAACTGGAGAGGTAAACGCACCAATGTTACAAAATGTTTTTTATTTACTTGCTGAAAAGCTCTCTTCCAAGAAATTTTTAATTTTGTCATTTTAATTTATTCCAAGAGGCGCCTGACCTTCTAATGGTCACCTAATATGAATTTGCACTGCTGTCCCAGGAAAGCCACCTAACTTTAAAATGGCTTCAACTATGCCTGCTCCAAGGATGGCCGCCCAATTGCCAGAGATAGAAATGTCCCAGTGCGCGTTTGACTCTTATATGGGCACCATGGGGAAGCATGCACACGATTGGTCGACTCAACGGTCCTCCCATCACTCCTCACCATGATAAAGTAAGACGCTGATCACTGCTGCATTCCACTGATGCTGCTTCCACCAGCTCTGCTAATTCCTCTGATGCTGGCACTTTGTCCCCCAGAACAGCTGAACAGATGGCTCCTCTGGAACGAACCAGAGTCATTTTGGAGCTTCACAAAACCTCACACACTTGACATCAGCCTCTCACTGCCCTCTGAGCTCCTTTTGAGAGCAGCCGCTGCCGACACCACACAACAGCAGAGGTTGTTGTCCCAGAGCCACTGACAGATGGCATGATGATGCTCTGGGGGCCCCAAACAGAAGTTTGTCATGCCTATTGAAATGAGAACGCTCCAGGGGTAAATCATATCCTGATTTATTGGCATATAATTCAAGTGAAGTACAATTCAAAACATGCCCCCAGCATCCTTCACCATTTCTTCTTTAACTACCCGCACTGTGAAACCTCTTAAGCTTCTTAACGCTCAACAATTCCACCTGAGAACTCAAGCGCACTGCCTTACCCATGAAGTGATACAAAATAGAACTATATCTATATATATATAAAATGCTTAGGTATGTTTCTGTAACTCAGCTGGTGCAGTTTATCAGTGTTAGCTTGCCCTCTGCTGTCCAAATGGCAAAGTGCACCCACTTCAAGAACAGCTACCATTTCAACAAACATAATGAGCACGGTTCTATGCTGTCACCTTCACCTTCCATTATCGCAAACATTTGAATAATTTCAAGTTACTTCTTTCCACTCCCACTTCCCTTCACAGAGGGCACAGCTGTTTCAGTGTCAATGAACAGTTAATTACTGGCTTAACATTTCAGTCTCTAAAAAGCAAAACACTCTTGGATGAATGCCTTGTCATGAGCTAAAACTGAAAGTAGGTGCAGTAATTATGCTACTACGCAATCTCATGCCATTGCAGGGACTCTTACACGGAATAAGGTTGAGAATTGCGCATCTGCAAAGACACATCCTAAAGGCTAGTGTGATCAATGGAACTTAGATACTGTTCTTATACCGTGCATACCTCTCATTACATCTGATATGTTTTGCCTTTAAGCATCTACAAAGACAAATCATCAAATCATAGAGGCCTGTGTGATCAATGGAACTTAGATACTGTTCTTATACCACGCATACCTCTCATTCCACCTGATACATTTTGCTTTTTCAAAGACCATTAATAAGTCAAAGGGACCTACGCCCCCTTCCTGGAAGCGATCAGTGGTAATTCCGATATTAAAGAAGGGGGACAGAACGGACCCTATTTTTAAAAAAATATGTTTTATTGTTGCATGTATGGTTTACATAAAACCTTACACAATAGTATAAACCAGAAAAATAAAAAAGGCTAAATTCATACATAATGAAGAATAAAAACATTAAAAAGAAACTAAAACTAATAAGAATAGAAAAATGTACAAACAAATCTATCACATTACACTCTATTCATATTGCAAAATCATACATTACTAGTTCCATTCTTGCTATCCAATTCACTTGATACAAAATGTAAAAAGTTATTCAATGTCAAAATTAGTGATACATTGGTACCCTACATAAAACGACACCAAAGCAGATTCCCAAACAGCTCAGTCGAACCACATCCTTGCTCTTTAAAGCATAAGAACCGCATATTTCCAAAGTAAGGACACACAATAACCAAGTGTTTTAAAGTGTCAAGAGTATCTTTCCTACCACAAAATCTGCAATCAAAATGTTTGCATTGGTATATAGATTATGCTTTCCAATATTTGATCCTCTCAACAGTATGAAACTGATTGAGTCTGAAATGCATATAGGTGGAACGTATCTTCTCACATGGGAAACACTGAACATAAAGAGGTAGACATGCTCTTCTAGAGTGTGTAAACTTTGAATATTCAACATACATTGCGTTAGAAGATATGCCATCCAACATCTCGACCCAATCTTCCCTAAAGAGGTGGGTCTTAACCACCCCTGGACATTCTATAAGATCCAGCACTGATGACCCCCTAGTGTTTATCACACCACACATCCTCGTTTGAAAGAGTTTCAGGGAAATGACCGACTCAGCCTCCATCGCTAAATGCAATGCCTCATATAACGAGTTAACAGGAGGAACAAGGATTTTCCTAAAGGTGGATAATTGCCTCCATATGTACCTGGCCTTCAATTAAATGAGGTACAGCTTGTGTCTTATGACAGAATTGGGAACTGCCAAAGACAGACCCAGAACCTCCTTCCAAAACTTGACTTGGATGCAGTTGAGTAGAGTACCCAACTCATACAATGACATATTGAGGCCACATAGAATTACTGGCTCAAACGTGGCAAGATAGCATCGCCATAAAGGGAGCAAAGAGAATTTACACATTCTATTACGTAGAAATATGAATTGAGAGACCATTTTATATACCTTCCCACAAAGACTAGTTTTCCAAGATTCCATGGAAATCTTGTTTGTAAGCTTATAACCCAAATAGGTCACCGCTAAAACTTGCTCTACTTTTCCCTCCCCCATGACCCAAATTCCAATTTTGGTTGTGCTGCACCTAAAGAACACCAAAACATTAGATTTAGAGGCATTGGGTAGCGGTTATTATCCATAGCATATTCTTAGAATAAATTTAACTTACATCTCAATCCGCTAGGGGTTCTGTCAAACAAAATAAAATCATTGGCGAAGGCCATCCAGTTTAGCTTGATGTTGCCGAGCCTTGCTGGAGCAATGGACGGTCCACGCCAGATAGATTCTACATTGCTCACATACATGTTGAAGAGAATAAGAGCTAAGGTGCATCCCCGTCTCACCCCCACAAAAGTTCTTATAGCCCGAGACAGGGAGCCTTCCTTAGTCAAGCGAATAAGAATAGAGGTGTTAGCGTGTAAAAGGACTAGAGATTAAACCAGCTTTCTAGCTATGTTCATTTCTAGCAGTTTCTGCCAAAGTCTGGATCTAATTACTCCATTGAAAGCGCTGGGGATGTCAAGGGATGCCATAAAAACATCCCCATTCTGTTTATGATGCACTTGGTGTCTCAAATGGGCCAGAATCGTTGCATTAAGTGGAGTCCCCAACTCAGACCTAAAACTAACTTGAAATAGACTCAAACGACTGTTGTCAGGGTAATTCATAGAATTTCGCAGAAAAGTGTCGCAAGCGGCTGGCGCAGAGTGTCCGCGTGCGATTGACTGCGCCAGGCACGTGCGATAAAACCGATTTCCGCGCACAGCGTATTCATGGATTTCATGCTCCCAAACCAGCCGTGGCGCAGAGTATCGCAGCGACCCTGCTGCAGCGCCAGTAACGCCCCCAAGAACGCCCTCGCGCAAGGAAAAGCCAGCAAAATCGCTAAATCATCGCAAAGGGCTGCGCTAACTCTGGACCAGTTTACAGGGCAGCCAAACAAGGAACGCAAAGCGGGTAACGTGCATATCAGGGGTACACGTGAAGTCATACACGCGATTAGCCAGGGTACGTGTATTACAGGGGTACGCGGGAAGTTTAACACGCGATTGGCCAGGGTACGTGTATTACAGGGGTACGCGGGAAGTTTAACACGCGATTAGCCAGGGTAAGTGTATTACAGGGGTACGCGGGAAGTTTAACATGCAATTAGCCAGGGTACGTGTATTACAGGGGTACGCTGGAAGTTTAACACGCGATTGGCCAGGGTACGTGTATTACAGGGGTACGCGGGAAGTTTAACACGCGATTGGCCAGGGTACGTGTATTACAGGGGTACGCGGGAAGTTATACACGCGATTAGCCAGGGTACGTGTATTACAGGGGTACGCGGGAAGTTTAACACGCGATTGGCCAGGGTACGTGTATTACAGGGGTACACGTGAAGTCATACACGCGATTAGCCAGGGTACGTGTATTACAGGGGTACGCGGGAAGTTTAACACGCGATTAGCCAGGGTAAGTGTATTACAGGGGTACGCGGGAAGTTTAACACGCAATTAGCCAGGGTACGTGTATTACAGGGGTACGCGGGAAGTTTAACACGCGATTGGCCAGGGTACGTGTATTACAGGGGTACGCGGGAAGTTTAACACGCGATTGGCCAGGGTACGTGTATTACAGGGGTACGCGGGAAGTTATACACGCGATTAGCCAGGGTACGTGTATTACAGGGGTACGCGGGAAGTTTAACACGCGATTGGCCAGGGTACGTGTATTACAGGGGTACACGTGAAGTCATACACGCGATTAGCCAGGGTACGTGTATTACATGGGTACGCGGGAAGTTTAACACGCGATTGGCCAGGGTACGTGTATTACAGGGGTACGCGGGAAGTTTAACACGCGATTAGCCAGGGTAAGTGTATTACAGGGGTACGCGGGAAGTTCAACACGCAATTAGCCAGGGTACGTGTATTACAGGGGTACGCGGGAAGTTTAACACGCGATTGGCCAGGGTACGTGTATTACAGGGGTACGCGGGAAGTTTAACACGCGATTGGCCAGGGTACGTGTATTACAGGGGTACGCGGGAAGTTATACACGCGATTAGCCAGGGTACGTGTATTACAGGGGTACGCGGGAACTTTAACACGCGATTAGCCAGGGTAAGTGTATTACAGGGGTACACGTGAAGTCATACACGCGATTAGCCAGGGTACGTGTATTACATGGGTACGCGGGAAGTTTAACACGCGATTGGCCAGGGTACGTGTATTACAGGGGTACGCGGGAAGTTTAACACGCGATTAGCCAGGGTAAGTGTATTACAGGGGTACGCGGGAAGTTCAACACGCAATTAGCCAGGGTACGTGTATTACAGGGGTACGCGGGAAGTTTAACACGCGATTGGCCAGGGTACGTGTATTACAGGGGTACGCGGGAAGTTATACACGCGATTAGCCAGGGTACGTGTATTACAGGGGTACGCGGGAAGTTTAACACGCGATTGGCCAGGGTACGTGTATTACAGGGGTACGCGGGAAGTTATACACGCGATTAGCCAGGGTACGTGTATTACAGGGGTACGCGGGAAGTTTAACACGCGATTAGGCTGGGTGGGTCCTCACAGGTGTTCCCTGTACACCCTCCACGGCCCCTGCAGGCAGCCTACAAAACAGGGGACTACCCTGCACACCTGCTCATGTCCCCCTGCACCCCCACCCCCCCAGCAGTGCAGGGGCAGCCTCCACCAGGCCCCCACTCATGTCTCCCACCACCCCCACCCTCCCGCCACCAGGGGCAGCCTCCACCAGGCCCCCACCCATGTCTCCCACCACCCCCCGCCACCAGGGGCACTCTCCACCAAGCCCCCACCCATGTCTCCCACCACCCCCACCAGTGCAGGGGCACCCTCCACCAGGCCCCCACCCATGTCTCCCAACACCCCCACCCACCAGCACTGTGGGGCACGTGGCCAGCAGGCAGTCAGGCAGCAGCAGATGGCAGGTGGGAGCGTGCTCAGGGCTCTGGGGGGGCAGTAATTTCGCCTCCTGGCCAGGAGCGTAGTCTCTCGTGTGTGAACGCGTGGACAGCCTGATAGGTAGTGAAATCCCACACGTCAGCAAAGGCCCTTAGCGCGTAAACCCGTCAACAGCATATGCGCGCCTATAGTCACCTGCACGTGCAGGAAATTGTTGCGTGACACGTCCCAGTGTCAAAGCGTGTGATTGGTGAAAATGGATGTACACGTAGAAGTGACAAAGCGTGTGATTGGTGAAAATGGATCTACACGCAGGAGTGACAAAGCGTGTGATTGGTGAACGTACACGCCGCGTAAGTGACGCTGTACGTGTGGGCCTGTATATAAGGTACATGTAGAACACCATTTCCTTGTACGTGCTTTTCGTGGAGAGCGAGTGGGTGAAATCTGTACTTCTTGTCGTTTCACACGCGATTTACTTCACGGCGTTTCCAGTTCGTATTCCCTGTTACCTCTGACAGCTTTTTCTCTTTTTTCTCTTTTACTGGTTTACCTGGGCCTGTTCCCTCAAACAGTGTCCCCTTCTACTGTTGTCCTGTCTTCTCAGACAGCGTACACATCTTCTTTTGGCGGGGGTTTAGCCAGCCAAACGCGCTCATTCTTCACGCTCTTTTACCTGGCAGACGGTGAGTCACGCACGTATCCAACTTCTGTGCTTGCCCCGTGTGTTGCCTACCCCTTCAGAGGTCATTCTAGGCTGCGTGTGACACGCATACGTTCATTCTTGTGTTACTGGGTGCCACAGCGTAGTGCAGGTTTTTCTTTCTGCACACGTGGTCTAGGAGGGGTTGCGTGCACGTCATCTCCCTTTTTTGGGCCTCCTGTGCGTTGCGTGACCCGTCATCTTTCCCCAGGGGTTACAATCAGCCGTGCTAGAGCACTAGGGTACAATTACCATCTGGTACCCAACCCCTTTGACCCCCAATTGCCCAGGACAATTGTCTACAGCCACTCCCATACGCACATTAATATCAGTGCCATGGCTGGGAGGCGAGGATTCCGTAAGGGTGGCAAAGGTGGAAGAGCCACAAGTGGTGGCCGTGGTGGATCCGGTAGGGGACGTGGTCGTAACTTGCAGGGTGAGCCTGTCCCCCCATGTGTGGAGGACCAGTCAAGGGCACCCATCATCCCCCCCCCCTCCCCCCCCTCCCCCCCTCCCGTTGAGGCTGAAGTGGCTGACACCATCCATGCTCAGCCCTTGTTGGACCAGCCCATTGTGGCACCAGACCTGGCTGACTCCATGGCTGACTTCCAGGTCAGCAGGGCTACGACACGTGCGCTGGTGCACGTTGATGCCATCATGCCACGTGGATCTGGGGCAGCAAGGTCATCTGCTGCACCAAGGAGGCAGGGCGGAGTGGCTGCAGGGGCAGCTGCGGCTCCATCCACCCCAGCCCTCACACACCCAGCCAGGACAGTGTCGGTCCTAGTCCATGCTGCTGACATTCCCCCTGACACCATCACACTCGAGCCAATGCCTGCACCAACTCCCATGCTGAGTGTGCAATCCCACACTCCTGATACAGAGTCCACCAGGGCTCCTGCCCCTAGTGTCCAGAGCGGCGCAGGACACTCAGGATCACCACCACCTTCCAAGCGGAAGAGGAAGAGTGCTCGTCCGGCACAGGCTGATGCCCCAGACACGGCTACACAGTCCGGCCCGTCCAGGAAGCCCAGCTTCACGGATGACGAACTGAATGCACTTGTCGAGTATGTGTCCGGACATGACAACGAGATGGTCATTGTTGCAGGATCCAAGACCACACCTGCACAACGCCAGGCACACTGGCAGACCGTTGCGGACATCGTAAGTGCCCTTGGAATCGTGAGGCGCACAGCCAATGATTGCTATAAGCGCTGGAATGACCTAAAGCGCAGGGCAAAGAGTAAGCTGGCCTCAAGTCATGCCGCAACTCTAGTGACTGGAGGTGGGTCTCCAGTAGTAGACATGGAACTCACTCCACATGAGTCAGTCGCTGGGACCTACGTCACGGAGGAACAGATCCAAGGCGTGGGAGATCTGGCTGATTACGAGGCATTGTCCGGTGAGTGCACATGCATGTGTGTGTCATACATGTGCATGGTGTGTGTGTGAGGGCTTCTGTTTGGGTGGCAGGAGAGAGTGTGTGCGCCTCAGTCGTATGGGTCAGCCATGTGCTTCATGCAATACTTCCTGCGCAGCTGCATTTGGCCATAGCAGTATCCCTTCTGCCAACAGTAGACATCTAGCACAACTGCACGCCAGTTGCCCTTGAAGTGTCACCTTGACACAACAGATTTGCTTATTTTTCACTGTTCATTCAGTCAGTTTGTTTGCATTCCACCACTTTCACTAGGCATGTCGCTGTCCACTAGTCACATGTCTGACATGGGTATGGTAAAGGGGAGTGACTTTGTTACCTGGATATCATTTGTACACACATGTCCCTGTGCAATTTGACCATTACAGACTGGCAGCTCCAGGTGAAAAATCTGACCTGTTAGAATCAGAAAAGCTATTACATGCGGGAACTGGACTGAATGAATAGGTGCTGCCCTCCTCTCCATCTTCACTCAATAGCAATGGTACATGCCATCTGTGTGATGGCATGTGTGTTTCACCTGCCAATCACAGGCCAATGTGTGATGCCACTGCCAGGCAGCATGCAGAAAAATTGTTCATCTTCCATCTTGGTGTCATCAGTGTGTGCCGTTTGCCTGCACTTCATACGCAGTGTGGGTGCATGCATGGGAGGGTTTTAGTCATGTGGGACATGTCAATCAAGTACTGGTTCTCTTGCTTCTCAGCCCTCAATGTGTGACATGGTGCTAATGCCTGTTTCCATTACTTTGTTTTCATGTCTTTGCAGGGGAAGACGCACCTGATACTGCTGGGGTTGTGGAGATGGTGCAGACCCAGGAGGTGTCCCAGGGCCGACCAACCACCAGTGAGGGACGTGGTGTGGTGGTGGGGGAGAACCCACAAGTGCTGCAGGTCGTGCTCTCAAGGGGTGTCTCTGGCTGCACCTCCACCGAGCTGTACTCAGGTGTTGATTCGGATGAGACCTACGTGCCGTCGCTGGTGAGTGTTCCAGGGAGGGATTCTGTTCTGTCTCACCCACCTGCACCAGGGTCAGTACCCTCCATGGGGATGTCAGTGTTGGCAGCTACGCCTTCGGTGGTTACGGATGCAGGGTCACACTCCGCGACATCTGATCCTGTTCCTGGGCCAGCAGATCAGAGGGGGAATGCAGTCCTGCAGCCTCAGGCAGTGCCGGCACAGCAAGGCGCAGTTCGCCTTGCCCCAGACAGGTGTGGTGCCCGCCGACGTGGTGGCCGTACGCCACCTGGCAATACCGCATGGGAGCAATCCATTTACGGTATGGCTACCCAACAGGCTGCATCATCCGAGATGATGGCTCAGGCCATGGATAGGGTGGCCACTTCCATTGTCCCCCCAGAAAGGCTGATGGAGCGACTAGAGCAGGCAACTGACTCCATCTGCCAGTCACACAGGGAGGACATGTTGGGGTCCAACAGGGACAGGCGGGCGGCACTGGCGACTCTGCAGGAGGCCATCTCCATTGAGTCCCAGGGCCACAGGGAAGCCCTGAGGCAGGAGCTCCTACACCTCAGGACGACTCTTGTTGAGCTTGAGGCTTCAACACACCAAAGGACAGAACAGCAGCTGGAGCGTCTCACCCGTACGCTCTCAGCTGAGATGCAGGCAACGAGGGCGGAGGTCCGGGCATCCCGTGAGTTGTTGCATGGGGACCTCCGCACACTCATCCTCCAGAACCAGACCTACCACACCCGCATGCTTGCAGCCATGGAGGAGCAGACTAGGGCCTTGCGTGGGCTGCCTCCCATAGTGCAACCACCTCCGGATGCAGCTGCACAGGGTGATAATAGCGACAGCAGTGACACTCCCACAATAGGGTAGCCGTGTGGGCCATGAGCCCATGGAGGTGTTTTATTTTCCCAGGATCCACGCAGGTGGGTTCTGGTGTGCATCCTGTCCTCGGACCTCCTGGGTGGCCTCCCCAACCCCCCCGGGCCCATCAATGGCCATTTTTGATTGTTTCTTATTTTTATTTTTATTTTGATTTCTTTTATTCCCAATTTTTTTGGGAGGATCTGTTGGCTCCGATCTGTTGGCTCCGATCTGTTGGCTCTGATCTGTTGGCTCCGATCTGTTGGCTCCGATCTGTTGGCTCCGATCTGTTGGCTTCCGTGGTTCCTGTGGGCATACGCTGCATTGTGGCTGGGCACATGCAGGCTTGTAATGTATTTGGTTCAGATGCTTGGGTTTGAGTCACACACACCCCTCCTGCTTCCCGTTTCCATGGGCTTGCAAAGGGTGTGCCCAAGTGACAGTGAATTACACAGTGACGTTGGACTCCCATGAGCTGTGTGGCCAGTCTGTAGTCAATACTGTGTATACATTCCTAGTGCATATTGCTGTTGTGTTGTACACTGCATGTTGCATTGATGTGTAACTCTTCTTCTGTGTCTACCTCCCAATTTGCAGGTCCCTTCCTCAAGTCCACACAAGGACCTCTAGTCTGGCGATGGGGACCATGTTGGCAGCAGTGCACCTACAACTCTACATGGCGCCAACACTGCACAGTTGGTAGTGGTGGGAGTGCAGGCATTTCCAGGTGGTGAGACTACTAATATGTTACATTTTTGATGTCATGTTAATGGTACTACGTGCTCAAGTATGTTGTTGGTCCGGCATTGCTGTGAGCATTTCAGGTGTTGCAGGTTTCTAATAGTGCCACTGTACATAGTGAGAGTGATGTCATGTTGTGGGGATTACTTTGTTTACCTGCAATTAGCATGACATGGCACGGTGTGTCGTGTGGCAGTGCTGGGGTTGGGTTGGCTGACATGGCACTGTCCTCTTGTTGCATTTTGCAAGTGGGTATTCATTTTAGCTGCTTCAATGTGTAACTTCACAAAACTGCATTGGTGGTGTCTGTGTGGGTAGGGATGCACACATTGTGACACTTCCAGGTGAACAATCTCAGGCTGACATGGAATTCCCGGTTCATTCTCCACACATTCAGGATCAGTGTCAGGTTGAGTCATCATTGATTGTCAGATGGAATGTGCCAGGGCAGTGTGCACTCCACAGGGGTGTGATTTCTATGTGAAGTAATTAGCCACTAGCTGTGTACGGGCTGCCTCCCCCCGTGCCCTTTCCCCTCCCATGCGCAGCGGCTGTGCATGTGGTTGGGGATGTGGGGCCACCACCATGTCCACGGCCAGGCCCCGGCGTGTTGCAACGTTGTGCAGGACACATGCTGCCACTATGATCCTGCACACTACTGGGGGAGCGTATAACAGCTGCCCGCCAGAACGGTCAAGGGAGCGAAAGCGTGACTTCAGCACTCCGAATGTGCGCTCCACTATGCCCCTGGTTGTAATGTGGGCTGTGTTAAATCTTACCTGGGGTGGCGTGGTGGGGTTCCGAATTGGCGTCATCATGTGGGGGCTGAGAGGGTAGGCACTGTCCCCTGTGGAGGTGGGGATTGGTATCATTGGTGAGGTTGTGACCTTGCTCAGTATCCAACATGCATGCATGTGCAGTGGCATACATACTCACCAAGCAGCCATGTATCGCCATGCCGCCCAGCTTCTAGGTCCCGGCTTAGGGTGGACATTCGGTAAATGAAGCTGTCGTGGGTGGAGCCGGGATAGTTGGCATATACTGAGGTGATGATTCCCTTGGCATTACATGCTACCTGCACGTTGATGGAATGCCAGTGCTTGCGGTTCCTATAGATGTGCTCAGATGCCCTGGGGGGACGTAGAGCCACATGGGTGCAGTCGATGGCACCTAGCACTTTGGGGAATCGTGCCACTGCGTAAAAATCCAGGGCGGCAGCATGCCTTTCTGCAGGTGTTCTGGGCAGGTATATGTGCCTGCGGACTGATGGGCGTGCAGTCATGATGTTCAAGACCTGGTGTAGGCAGCGTGACTGGGTGGCCTGTGACACCCCACCCACTATGGCACTTGTCCGCTGAAATGATCCAGTGGCTAAGAAGTGCAGTACATTGAGGACCTTCTCCAGGGGGCTGAGTGCTTGGGAGCACAGGGTGGGTGATGTGAGGTCATCCTCCCACTCAGTCACCAGGTCCAGTATGATGTGTGGTGGAAACCTGTACCTCCCATACACCTGGTCATCAGGCATCCCGAAAAGGCTGGTTCTGGGTGTGAATATTCTGGCCCTGACTATCCTCCTCCTCCTCCTTTGGTAGCCCACTGCCACTGCTGCTAGGAACGGTATGTTCATCCTGGCGTCTGAGCTTGTTATTGTTAAAGTCCGCAATTTATGCTTAGCGCGTGTTCTAGGCGAGCGTGTGACCCGCGCAGCCCTGGAATCCTGTTCCCAGTCCAATAGCGTGTGGAAATTCACACGCACCACGGGATACAGCGTGTGACCCGCGCAGCCCTGGAATCCTGTTCCCAGTCCAATAGCGTGTGGAAATTCACACGCACCACGGGATACAGCGTGTGACCCGCGCAGCCCTGGAATCCTGTTCCCAGTCCAATAGCGTGTGGAAATTCACACGCACCACGGGATACAGCGTGTGACCCGCGCAGCCCTGGAATCCTGTTCCCAGTCCAATAGCGTGTGGAAATTCACACGCACCACGGGATACAGGTTCGCTGACGTACTTGCGTGTGTAAGTGGCCGCGCACCCATTAAATACACGTACATAGGCCAATCGCGTGTACGCGCACTTTTGTCCTATTACACGCGATGACACTCTGACGTGCAGTATCTCCACGTGTGCCCCGTCATCACGTCCTGAGTGGGGAACACCCGTGCGGGTCACGTCACAGACGCGCTTACGCGCTGAGGGACTCTGGTCCAATAGAATCGCGTATGCGTGCTGACGCGCTTACGCGCTAAGGGCCTTTCCTCGGATTTCACGCTGACGTGCAGGATTTTCACGTGCCAAATCACTCCGTATCAAGCTGGCCACGCGAAAACACACGGAAGCCCACGCTCCTGCCCAGAAGGCCGAGTTACTGCCCCCCAGTGCCCCGAGCAGCCTCCCACGTGCCATCTGCTGCTGCCTGCCTGCCTGCCTGCTGCCACCGTGCCCTGCCATTTGGTGCCTGCACATCAGCCATCTGCAGGGGTCCAGTTGCTGTGTCCACCCCTGCTGGAACTGAAGACTCCCGACTGGTATTACATCGCTCCACAGCCCATCCCCAGGACCCAGTTGCCCACCCACACCTGCCTCTGGGGTTGCCATGTCGGGCACTTCCACATCTGGCACCAGTGGCAACCCCAGGCCAGAGGGGCAGAGGGGCACCAGCTTCACTGTCACCGAAGTTGGTGTCCTGGTGGAGCATGTCCTGGGGCAGTATGATGCCCTCTTTGGATCGTCCCGCGCCAGCAAGGAAGGACGGCAGAGGATCTGGGCCGACTGTGTGGTTGCCATCAACGCGGAGGGGGTGGCAACCCGCGACGTCCTGAAGATCAAGAAGCGCTGGGAGGACTTGAGGTCCAGGACCCTTGTGAAGGCCCGGCGCCTCGTGGAGGGGGGCCGGGGCCGCATGAGTACCATCCAGATGAGGGTCCTGGAACGCGTACGCCCAGCGCTCCACGCCCAGATCCTTGAGAGGGAGGCCCGTCTGGAGTTGAGCGGTAAGTGTCCATGCATTACTGTGTGAGACAGGGCATGTTGCGGTGTGCTGGTTCTATGATACTTGCCTGTATGTGTGCCATAGCCCATGTATGCATGTATGTGTGCAGGGACATCATGGTAATGCATGTGCGACCAGTGATGTGTGATGCACATGGTTGTTGCATGTGTTGATATGCCGCATGGGGAGCCCTAATCAGATTATGAACATGAGAGCATGCCAGTCTCTGTACCTGAACATGGGTGGGGGTGAGGGATGGGTGCTGATGCCAGGTACATATATGGTAGCCATGTCTGTGTGCCTGACCTGCGTGTCTGTGACTTGTGCATGCCATGGATGCATGACACATGTGTGTGACAATGCAGAGATTCAGTAAAGCAGCAAAATTACCCTTGTATCCGCTGTGTTTGGTGTGTTTGGGGCCAGATGGATGTGACTGAGGTGATGTGTGTGCATGTGATGGGCATGAGGCATGATGCATGTGAGTTACATATCATTGAATGTTTCAAGAGTCCATTGGACATGCATGGAAATGTCCATGGCATGCACCATGCCTGTTACTGTGTGTGTTTTGCCTGGACTGGCCCATGTGTTGTGGAGGGACATGATGGAAGTGTACTTTGACAGTGGTGCTCATCTGCTATTGCTTCCTGTCTAGGGGACCATTGTACAGTGCCCTGATGCTTGTGTTCTTTGTCTCCCTCTACGCAGCGGCTAGTGAAGAAGAGGGCGGAGACGGCGCTGTGGAGCAAGGCGGCGGGGATGCCCCCACGGCTGCAGCGGAAGGGGTGGGTGAGCCCCCACAGGGGCCTGCTACGGTGGGAGACGGTGAGGAGCCATCCAGGTTGGTGGTTTGCACAGAGGAGGAGGAGGCCGCCACTGGGGCACACATGGGGCCTGGTGGGGGCATCCCTGCTGGTGCAAGTGGTGCAGTCCAGGGCCAGGGGCAGGAGGCAGCACAGGTCACCGTGGAGGGGCCTGTGCATGTCGCTGTCCCTGACCCTGTGAGTGCACCACCATGCACCAGCAGGGATGCCCCGTCCCAGGCCTGTCCGCAGGTAGAGGGGATGTCCATGTCACCTGACTCCCCTCCACCTGCGGACGTGGGAACCCCTGGCCGTGCGGAGAAGGTCCTGATTGGGGTCGCGTTGCGCACGGCTGCGATTCGTGATGCCGTGCGTGCTTCCCGGGAGGAGCACGCACGTCATCACGAAGTGCACCGTGCCGACGTGGCCCAATTGGGATCGGCCATGTTCGGGGGTTTCCTGCATGTGTTGGCCAATGTGGCGGCCCTCTCCTCCTCTGTGCAGGCTATCCACCAGTCGTTCTCCTTGCCGTCTTCCAGCCCAGATGCCACCAGGGCCCCCTGTGGACCTGCCCCGACCAATGCAGCCAGCTCGGTGGGGATCCCATCCCTGCCACAGTCGGGAGTCAGAGATCCAGCAGGGGTGGACACCAGAGCAACTGGACCCCAGCAGATGGAGGATGTGACGGCATCATCGGGCAGGGCACGTGCACGACGGCGTCGGTGGTTTCCATCAGCCTGGATGCCGTCGTGCTGGCACAGGCAGTTGCGTCGGAGGCAGCAGCAGGCTCAACGTGGGAGGCATCATGGCTCGGGGCCATCAACATCAGGGGTGCAGGCATCGGCCGGAGGGCAGGAGAACCCTGGAATGGGAGTGGCTTCCGTGTGGGAGAGGTTGTGCCAGCTGATAGGTGCGGAGCGGCAGCGGGCAGAGGAGGAACGGCTCACGATGGTCAGGGCGGAGGACTCCATGCGGAGGGCGCTGAGGCGGGCTGAGTGCCTCGAGGGTCTTCGCAGGGAGTTTGAGCTTGACACTGCGTTATCCCTGCGGGACCTCGGGGCCAGGGAACATGCCCGCCTCCAAGCCATTGACCAGGAGTTCGAGGATGCCCTGGCCCATGACGACAACCAGTGAGCCGTCCGAATAGCCCGCTGCCTTTGTATATAGTTGTATAGTTAGGGTTAGGTTTCCTTTGTTTTTTTGAATTTTTTTTGGGTTGCGATTGGACAATGCACCACTTTTTTGTATATAGTTCCCTTTTTAGTTAGTAGTCAGTTAGGTTTAATTTGGTAGGGCTCATGGACCCAGGATTATCTTCTTGATTGGCTTATTTTAATTTTTCATAATTTTTTCTTGGACATTCATCTTGTTTTGTTTTATTTGCTTTGTGTTTTTTCTTATTTGCTGTTCAATACATATTATTTTTTTAATCTTCAATGTGTCGTATCATCTCATTGCTTTCAGGCATGTCATGTTGGGTGTTTTGTCATTCACTTGCAGCCATTGTGTGTGACAGACATGTGTTAAATTGCATTATTTACATTGGGGGTGTAACATGTAATTGGCTTTGATATGTGGGTGGGTGTGATAGTTGGTTGGGCCTTTTGGCAGGGGAGGATGGGCATTACGGACATGATTGGGGAATGTTGGGACCCAGGTGCAGGGGGGCATGGATTGGACATGGGTGGGGGCCTGCTGGCAGGTGCCCCACAGTGCTGGGGGGTGGGGGTGGTGGGAGACATGAGTGGGGCCCTGGTGGAGGGTGACCCTGGTGGCTGGGGTTTGGGGGTGGTGGGAGACATGAGTTGGACATGGGTGGGGGCCTGCTGGCAGGTGCCCCACAGTGCTGGGGGGTGGGGGTGGTGAGAGACATGAGTTGGACATGGGTGGGGGCCTGCTGGCAGGTGCCCCACAGTGCTGGGGGGTGGGGGTGGTGGGAGACATGAGTGGGGCCCTGGTGGAGGGTGACCCTGGTGGCTGGGGTTTGGGGGTGGTGGGAGACATGAGTTGGACATGGGTGGGGGCCTGCTGGCAGGTGCCCCACAGTGCTGGGGGGTGGGGGTGGTGGGAGACATGAGTGGGGCCCTGGTGGAGGGTGACCCTGGTGGCTGGGGTTTGGGGGTGGTGGGAGACATGAGTTGGACATGGGTGGGGGCCTGCTGGCAGGTGCCCCACAGTGCTGGGGGGTGGGGGTGGTGGGAGACATGAGTGGGGCCCTGGTGGAGGGTGACCCTGGTGGCTGGGGTTTGGGGGTGGTGGGAGACATGAGTTGGACATGGGTGGGGGCCTGCTGGCAGGTGCCCCACAGTGCTGGGGGGTGGGGGTGGTGGGAGACATGAGTGGGGCCCTGGTGGAGGGTGACCCTGGTGGCTGGGGTTTGGGGGTGGTGGGAGACATGAGTTGGACATGGGTGGGGGCCTGCTGGCAGGTGCCCCACAGTGCTGGGGGGTGGGGGTGGTGAGAGACATGAGTTGGACATGGGTGGGGGCCTGCTGGCAGGTGCCCCACAGTGCTGGGGGGTGGGGGTGGTGGGAGACATGAGTGGGGCCCTGGTGGAGGGTGACCCTGGTGGCTGGGGTTTGGGGGTGGTGGGAGACATGAGTTGGACATGGGTGGGGGCCTGCTGGCAGGTGCCCCACAGTGCTGGGGGGTGGGGGTGCAAGGGGACATGTGTTGGTGTTCATTAGTTCAAGGAGACATGTGCCTTTGCTGGGGGGCATGCCCATGTTGGGTGGCCTGCCTGCGGGACATGACCAGGGATGCAGGGTAGTCCCCTGTGGTGTGGGCTGCCTGCAGGGGCCGTGGAGGGTGTACAGGGTACACCTGGGAGGAGCCACACTGTCAAATCACATGTGGAACTTCCCGCGCACCCCTGAAATACACGCGCCCAGGCTATTCGCGTGTGGAACTTCCCGCGCACCCCTCAAATTCACGCGCCCAGGCTATTCGCGTGTGGAACTTCCCGCGCACCCCTGAAATACACGCGCCCAGGCTATTCGCGTGTGGAACTTCCCGCGCACCCCTGAAATACACGCGCCCAGGCTATTCGCGTGTGGAACTTCCCGCGCACCCCTGAAATACACGCGCCCAGGCTATTCGCGTGTGGAACTTCCCGCGAACCCCTGAAATACACGCGCCCAGGCTATTCGCGTGTGGAACTTCCCGCGAACCCCTGAAATACACGCGCCCAGGCTATTCGCGTGTGGAACTTCCCGCGCACCCCTCAAATTCACGCGCCCAGGCTATTCGCGTGTGGAACTTCCCGCGCACCCCTGAAATACACGCGCCCAGGCTATTCGCGTGTGGAACTTCCCGCGCACCCCTGAAATACACGCGCCCAGGCTATTCGCGTGTGGAACTTCCCGTGCACCCCTGAAATACACGCGCCCAGGCTATTCGCGTGTGGAACTTCCCGCGAACCCCTGAAATACACGCGCCCAGGCTATTCGCGTGTGGAACTTCCCGCGAACCCCTGAAATACACGCGCCCAGGCTGTTCGCGTGTGGAACTTCCCGCGCACCCCTCAAATTCACGCGCCCAGGCTGTTCGCGTGTGGAACTTCCCGCGCACCCCTGAAATACACGCGCCCAGGCTATTCGCGTGTGGAACTTCCCGCGAACCCCTGTAATACACGTAGCCCGCTCCCCCAGGCCCGATCGCGTGAGGAACTTCACGCGAACCCCTGTAATACACGTAGCCCGCTCCCCCAGGCCCGATCGCGTGAGGAACTTCCCGCGAACCCCTGTAATACACGTAGCCCGCTCCCCCAGGCCCGATCGCGTGAGGAACTTCACGCGAACCCCTGTTATACACGTAGCCCGCTCCCCCAGGCCCGATCGCGTGAGGAACTTCACGCGATCCCCTGTAATACACGAAGCCCGCTCCCCCAGGCCCGATCGCGTGTGGAACTTCACGCGAACCCCTGTAATACACGTAGCCCGCTCCCCCAGGCCCGATCGCGTGAATAACTTCACGCGAACCCCTGTGATGCACGTACCCTGCAAATCGCGTGTGACACTTCCCGCGCACCCCGGTATACATGCACACGTATTTTTTGTCAGCGGGTGTCCGTGTTTGTGGGTACCCCTTTGCACGTCATTTTTCCTGGAGGGCCACAGTATGGGACATTCATCATGGCAGTATATAGGTGCTATTTGTTGGCGCACCTTTTGGCGCACATTTCTTACAGCCGCAGAGACGCTACCGCCTCCTTTCTTGTGGCGGTCGTGTTTGTGCCTGTGCGCTGGTTTGAGCGTGCGCTTTTTTCCCCTATTCTATTCCATGAATACGTGTTGTAGGCGAGCGTGTGGGCGTTCCGCGCACTTGTGCCCTGTACTTCCCCCGTGACGCCCACGTTTTGGCAAGTTGTTCCCCATTCCGAGTGTTACGCCCGTGTTCCGCCTACTTTTATTGCGTGCGCCGCGCTATGTGCGATTTTCGCTGTGGCCTGTGCGATTTTCGCTGTGACCTGGCGCACGCTGTTAGATGGCCTGTGCGCTAACGTGCGCCGCGCACTTTTTATCGCACATCCGCTGGTTTTCTCGCGCACGGCCTTCCATGAATCGACGTGCGCTGCTTTTCGTGCGATTTTCGCACGTTCACTGCGATTTTCGCTATTCCACTGCGATTCGCACGTTTATGCCCACTTGCGCCGCGCTAATTATTCCATGAATCGGCCTGTGTGCTTTTTAACCACAGAGCAAAGGTCTCTTAATAGAAGGATAGCAAACACTTTGCTAATCACATCAATCAAGGCGATAGGCCTGTAGTTATTTGGATTTAATACATCCCCTTTCTTTAGAATGGGTAGTATCATAGATTCAGTCCACAAATCTGGGATGGAATGTGACATAAAAATCTGATCAAACATTGGTTTCAGGATGGCCGCCCAAGTCTGCGGACATTCATTCAGGACAAAGGGGGGGGATACTATTGGGACCTGGGGCACTGGAAGGTTTAAGTTTACTTAAGGCCCACAAAATATCCTCCATGGCCCACAGGCATGTACCCTCTTCCATGGGGCTCAAAATATCACAATCACTGACACTAAACTTATCTGGTAAAGAATATTACCGCTCAAGGAACTCAACCTAATCGGGCAATCCATATCCTTCTCAACAGTACCCAGGGTCCGATTTATAATTTACCAAAATGTAGTCTCACGGCCCTTACAAAGTGATTCCAGAGTGGATTGATTTCTCTGAAGGTTAAAGTCGATCTTAAGAGATTTTACAAGATTTTGTGGGTTTGGCAGATTTTAGCTTTATAGGCTAAGTAGACAGAAACTTCAATAGATAGCCTTCTTAGCGCAACCAATTGCCTGTGTTTGCTGATTTTGTACTTAAAGATCCTGTCATCAACCAAATAAGTTTTAGTAGAAATCGGTAGGCATTCACAAGTGACTTTGTTGATACAGGCCAAGGTTAGATTGGCTGTCTGCCACACCTGGTTCCTCACAGAACAATATCAAAGAGGACACAGATGAAGTCAGCATTTGGTTCAGCTTGACCACAAACTTTTGATTTCACTTGAGAACACTACCCCTCTTATTTACTGAAAGTCCTAATACATCAGATCTAATGGACAAGGTAGGAATAGAAAGAGCCAGGGTAAAGGAAAGAAGTAATTGGTCACCCATGCCGTTGTTAATATGGTTCAAATAAGAAAATGATGTAGAAATAATAGATCCTAGATGATAAAAGGCCTTGTTTCCATGTGTAAGAAGGTTGTGAGGAAAAGGGGCAACAATCCAAAAGAGACATATCCCTTTCAGAGAGAAAAATATCCCACCCCATGCCTTTTAGAGCATTTTAATGTAAATAAGTAGGTGTGACCTTTGCTTCATTCCAGTGAGCACCCTCCTCACAAAAAGAGTTAAAATCTCCTCCAACAATAATCCCCCCCCCCCCAACCCATCATAAACCATGCTCCAAATGTCTCAGACAAACAGCTCTGGATATTCTCCATTTTTATGCTATGTATATGCTATGTACCTTTATCCCCACGTAATCCCTATCACTTGTTTACCCTTTCCATCCTATACCTTTGTATATGTATGCTGCTATGTAAGCCCCCTGTCCTGCTCTCGTGACTGGTCGCAGGCGCTTTACTGATAACCATCATATCACACTACTACGCTTACTCTCTCCTATACACCATCACTCAACTAGAACACAGCTATACTATGACACATTCAGTATAGCTGTCTTCATACTTACTTGACCCCACAAACTCCTCATCACCCTAATAAAACACAGCTAGCTGAGCACATACCGCTAGTGTAGGCGTCTCATCAGACCTAACGCAGCCAGAACTCAGTCTGGGTGTCCACCCTCCAGAATGAATCACATCCTACTGATTTCCTCAGCACCATATCTACTGCTAAGAAGCAGCTATCATGCAAAAACCAAACCAGCTGCACACATATCCAGTGCGCCCACGCACTATATGACTCTCTCTCTCTATCTCTCTCTCTCTCTCTCTCTCTCTACTGACTTGAACTGCGGTTCCCGAGGGCGTTCAACCTACCAGCGCTTTGAGGTCATACCAATGATACATAAGGTGCTATACAAATGCCAAGTAACATAACATACCATAACATAACATTTCAACACACAGGGTTCCAGTATAGGTTGACTAGTAAGATCAGAAGTTGTCCTATACCTAGGTGTAGCTTAACTGCCAGTACCCATTCATTCTTGAGGACCAGTTCCCATTTAATCTCCAGATTGCAGTCAATGGCAATAGCAAGCCCCCCCTCTAGGTCGAACCGCAATGCCTCTAATGGCCAGGCTAGTCATGAAAGGCCCTGAGTGAGAAATGAGTTTGTAGCATCGTCGCTTGTAACAATATAATGCGCGGTAAAACCCCAGCCTCATAGTTAGCCATATATTTAGTCAGATTCATACCACTACACGAGTTCCAAGAGAACACCTCTATCTTGCTATTGTCATGCTTGCCCCGACCCCTGCCTAATGCTGTCCAATGGTTTCAGGGCCGGTTGTAACCATGACCAATCCTGGCCATTTCCAAAGAGATTAGATATCAATGACAGCACATCCCCATTATCCCAAGGAGCCTGATCTGCAGTGGCGCCCCCATAAATGTTTCATAGGGTGGCCTGATGAGGCCACAGGAAATCTTGGGGTGGCACACAGGGTGCCACACAGAGGTGGATCTAGCCTCAACATTTTGGTGGGGCTGGATGGCAGTTTTGAAAACTGTTAGTAAGACGGGACATTAAATCTATTGCGCTAGTGATTCCCCCCAAACCTGCCCGTCCTACAGCCCTCTCGCCAAACCCAGGAGTCTGAGTAGATATCACGCCTTCCTTTGGCCCATTAGATCCATCTTTCACCCCAACTCACCAGAGGCGTAGCTATTATTCTGTAACAAGTGGGGCCTGGAGTTAATGTAGTAGGGCCAAATTAGGAAGAGTCTGCGGAAGGAAGGGCACTTGTTCTGCCCCCAGCCAAATGCATAGGAGTGACAGAGAGTAGTGAGGGAGGGCAAACCAATCAAGGGGGGGTTGTCCCCTTGAGAAAAGGTTTTAAATAATGGGTTAAAAAAGCGCATTTTACAGTACACTTTCTGTGATAAATTAGGTAACAAGCCACACAGTTTGCAATCAGTTTTGTAGGGCAAGACATACAAAGTACGTTAGATGCCAAGCCACCAACAATGCATAGGAGCATTTTCATTTTGTCCGCTATATGCCAGTACTTTGCAAGTGTAAAAAAGCATTTTCATATTGATTGTGGTCACACATGTCCATTCTGGTGCACTCATACATGCCACTATTCCCACATAGGAAAACACTCATGTTTGCTTTGTCCATAATGCCAGTAACCATACTATGACAAAGTGTGCTTATGCTAGCTCTCCCAATACATGTCAGTATCTCCATGTAAGAACATGCTCCTGTTGGCTTTGCCTTAATGCCACAGTAAGAAAATATATCCTTGCTGGCTACACAAATCCCCCACTCCCCATATAAGAACACTCATGTTGTATTTGCTCCCTAACGGCAGTAAACATCTCATGCCACAGTAAAAAAAACAGCTTTGCAGGCAGCACCAATGCCCCTACCCCAATGTAAGAACACTTATGTTGCCGCTGGCCTTAACACTAGTAAGAAACTTCAATGCCACAGAAAGAAGAAATGCGCTTGCTGGCTAGCCAGTAAGATAGCTCAGCGAGCTAAGCGCATGCTCTTGCAATCTGAGTGTGATTTGCAGGTTCAAATCGCAGCAAGGCCAACTCAGCCTTTCATACATACTTCAAAGACCTCCCTGATCTCTACCCTCCTCTACGGACCTTGTACTATTATGTTGCTTGTGCACCTTGTTACCCCTCTCTTACTATGTACTGTACTGTTTCCCTGCTCACCAAGTTGTTTCACTGCCGTGATACTTACGGGTTTGGGCAATGTCAATAAATGCAATAATAAATAGAGCTCATTAAATGAGTGCAAACTTCTGCTGGGTGATATATTTGTGTAAATATGTTCTCTGTACATCGCTTTGAAGTACTATATAAATAGCATATCATCACACAAATCCCCCCATATAAGTGGAATTATGTTGCACGCATCATGTTATATTCCCCATTTAAGAATATGTATGTTGCCTTTGACATTAAACATCAGTAAAATAAAGACCCAATTCAAAATAAGGAAACGTGCGCTCCCCATGTAAGAACACTCATCATGTTGCCTTTTACCTCAATGCGAGTACAACATTCTATTCTACAGTAAGACCCAGCCAGGTCAGCCCCACTGTAGTATTCTCCCCCCTCTCACGCCCATTCCAACCCCACCATCACATAAAAACACTCACGTTGCCATGCTCTTGTCAAAAAATGTCAATGCTCCAATGCCCCATCTCAGCTACACAGAGATATGTAGACATTGAGACACATGCACCCACACAGCTGATCTGTCATTCACACGAGCACCCAGAACATTTAGACCGTGCGCTCATTAACACGCACAGTCACACCATCCACACTGCATTCATTCACAGGTGTGCACTTGCAGACAAGGCCTGACATACAAACATACAACCATCTACAAACTCCATTACACGCATGCACACATACATCCATCCATGCATGCATACATACATACATGCATACATACAATCCCCACATGCACACAAATATACTTTTTCTTTTGTTAATGGTAATTATTGAAAGCATGGGCCATGTAAAAGCTGAGCCAGCAGTTAAGCCTTTAGCTGCAACATGTGGGTGGAGGGAGTCCTACTGATGGGCTGGCAGGCTTTTGTCCTCAGCCTCTACCTTTCACTTCAATGCCTGTTTTCTCACCTCGGAAAACAGTGTATTTGTTTAAATAAACACACCGCTCTCCGAGGGGAGAAATGTGTCAGGTTCTTGCCGGCTGGGCCCGGGCTGGGCATAACAGCACTGATGATTGCTGTGTCAAAGGGACGGGGGGCATTAGCCCTCCCAAGCCCAGGGGCACTGGGGGGCCCAAATAATCCATACCATAGTGATATTAACTGGCCATTTATAGTAGCAGGTGCAAACGATATGAGTGCCTGGGCATCTAATAGCAGTGCCTTGCAATGCCTAATACGTCTACACAAGCAAAAACTGTTGACTTTGCCAATACTTGTTTTTAACAGGACTTCAGCACTGGACACGCATAGTGTTTATAAATTGGGTGCTAGACCTGGTTAAGGCATTTCTATTACATAGGTAGCACGTTTACAGCACAAATGAAGTCATTAACACTCAGAATACAGCACGTGAATGGCCTGCCAGTGTTTTTTTCAAAGCAAAGTTTGATGGCAAAGCATGAACAAAGAGAGCTCAAAGAATTTCCATGAGGAGGTGCTTTGGCAGGGGTTGGGGACAGGGGGAGGGTACTTGGTTGGAGGGACCATAGGGATTAGAATAGCCTAGGGCAGGCAATGGGTGGGTAAATAACCAAACAACACATTAAAGCTTTGTTTCCCTCCTCATATGCCATCTCCCCCATCTGTACTCCTAATGCAATAGTTTCAGCTTTTAGGTGGCTCTGCCACATAATAGCCCAAACTAAAAAGGGGCATTTAAAACAAGAGCCTTATAAGGCATACTCCAACTCATTGTAGGGTTAGGGTGTGCCTTAGAGTGGTCTAATCTGCCTCTTTTTAGCCATGTAAAAATCAGATTTGGCAAAGAGGTCAACGGACAACACAGGATAGTGGGCCAGTCAGAGAGATAAAGGCAAGTCTAGGAAATATGGCAGTAGTGGTACTGTATGGCATGCTCGGATGTGAGGAAATGCAATACGTTAGAAACGTGGCACGGATGTGGGGTAGTGCAACATAGGAGCAAAAGAAAACATGCTAGTTAGACGACAGAGTGCATCATCTTTTTTTAGTTTTGTCAGAATAGGCTGGGGATACAGACCTATCAGGGAAAAGGGTCTTTCCACATCAAAATAGGATATTGTTCTCTGAGAACACTAAGAATAGAGTCAGAATGGGATCTATTATCTATTGAGTGTCACGATTTCTAACCTAATAGGGATACTGGACACCCTTAGAGGCTTCTAGTCCAGTACACATTTTCTAACTTATAGCCCACCTGTCCTCGAAAATGATTAGCTCTAGTCAAAGGTAGGGTTTGGGTTTAACACCAACAGGTTCAAGGGGCATTACATTAGAACTCATAAAGGTTAGTTCCCTATGATAAATGTGGCAACCCCTGTAGAGACACATTTTGCTGACCATCCTAGCAATGACAACACTGATCTTTCCCAGGATTCCCAGATTCCTGGGTGGTCTTGCAGCACCACCCACCCTGGTGCCGCACACATACCATCCTCAGCTGGCTCTGAAGTGTTTGCCAGGAAACAATAGATCCCTCAGTCAGTGACGCAGCCCAGGTCTCCTTTTCAGAGCCTGTAACACAGCCTTGAAGCACGAGCCAAAGCAGAAATGTGTGCGCTCAGGCTGTGTTGCCGGGTGCACTGAGCATGCGCAAATCGATCAATGGGGTGCAGGGCCACCATGTCTCTCTGATCTGACTACAGTCCATACACGGCCGCGGCAAAAAAGAAAGATTGTTTTTCACACTGAACTGGGCATGTTATTGTTCATACACAGTTCAGTGCGGAAATGTTTTGTTTTTTTTTCTTTTTCGTTGGGGTGGCCGATGGGGGGGACAGCATTTTTATAAGGGTGGCCACGGCCACCCCTGTGCCACCCCTTGGTGGCGCCCCTGCTGATCTGTAGATGCCCTCAAAACCTCTTTGGATATAGGAACAATTATTTTATAAGCCAGGAAGGTCTTAGCCTCCATACAGCTTTTCAATCCCACCAAGTCATACTCCAGATTTTCCCTCTGTCCCCATACCATTTCGGCAGCTATTACCGAATGGAAATAGCTCACCATCCGGTGATTATCCATGATTGTCAAGGAAATGGCATCATTATCCTCTAATGTAATAGATCTCAAAAGAGGGATCTTTTCAAAAATGGAGAGAACATTAGATCTGTTCAGCCTAGAATGTTTTCCAGACGGATTTTTGATGGCCCATCCTACAATTTATGAAGCAGATTGGAAAGACGTCTCCACCCGTATAGGTAGGGGGAAATGAGTGGGGGCCATACATATGTCCTTGCCCACAGGCAGACCAGTAGACTGCACATTCCTCCCCAGCAAAGCCTGTGGTTTAAAGGGTCCCTTGTCTATCATTTGTAGACCCATATCCTGGCCACCCAAGTGGACACCAAGTGGAGCTGTTTGGCTGTCCCCCCTGCACCTCACCTCCTTTGATCGGCGTCTTTCCTGCAGCTTTTCTGTGGTTCCCTTTGTAGTCGGCAAGAGGAAGGTGGAAGGTGGATGAGGCGAAACTTCAAAGAGGCATATTGAATTTGCAGCCTTTTTGGCTCTGCCTCCTTGCCCCAACGCGCTACAATTGCAGTGTGCTCGCACACCTGTGAGCGCGCACCCAAGTGGACACCAAGTGGAGCTGTTTGGCTGTTAAGGTGAGCGGCGGGTGCGCGAAGCACGCTCTTTGTGGCGCTCAGCTGGAGGCTTTGAAGTAAGGCTCGCCTTTGGGCCGATTTATTACTATCGAGGCGGCCAATATTGAACAGTATAAGGTACGATCAATAGGAGCCTCCCACTTTGTGTCATCCCTTTGAGCCATATGGTCAGATTCGACCTTGAACGAGCACTAGTTTGAGTAGCCCGCTCCCTGGGAGCCCATATATGTAGTCCTTTGTACTGTTAAATATCCGCACTGCCCCAGGTTATTGCAGTGCTGGCAGAAGACTGTACGATAGACTGACAGGCTGCAAGGTCGTGAGGCTCTTTGGTCGCCGTATGGTACTTATAATTGTAGTGCCGTGACTGCTGAAGAGTATACACACTGTGTACCTGAAAGTAAACAATATATGTGAGCTACCTCTGTTCTTGGCTTATAGGGAACTTCAGTAAGCATTGTGTGGAGTGCCCGCATATGACACCTTTTGACACGTACTGGTAGGGGAGGGTACGTGCGATGCATTCAAATTGTACCAATCTTAGTGCCACTACGCACTGGATTTTATTTGTGTTGATTCTCTGGTAGTTGAGTTGTAGTTTGGTAATCTGAGGGGGTATCAGGGGGATTTTGTTTTGAAGTAAAGTCAGTTGCTGTTATGTCGGGACGACGCAACAGTATTGGATATGTTTACTCTCGGGGCTTCTCTGCAGGTCCATCCACTAGGAGTTCCACAGCACAGGGGACAAGACTAAATGATGATATATTACCTGTAAAAAATACATTAAGGATGGCAATGAATATGCCTCTACCGCCCTCCCCTCCTGAACCGAGTGACTCTCTTCTATTGGATGCCGAGGCAATTGCACACTCCTCAATGCTTTCTATGGGAGGTAACGCACAGGCGTTGCAGGAGGAAGTGTCCAGCACCCGTATGTTTGGAGTTCTCCCCAGGAGGGACGTCGCTGTTATTCCAGAGACTTCCTTCCTGGATACACCGACAGACTTCTTCTCAGCAGAAGCGGAGCTGCAGGATCTGTCTCAGCATCTTCAAGACACACCAAATTCCCTAAATGCCCAACAATTGAGTCAGACATCTGAAATGGGGGGGGCTCCTTTTCTCAATATTACAAGAACTAAAAATTAATTCTACTGGGTTTATGGAATTATGAATACTGATGGAGAGACAGATCTCTCAAGCTAAAATTGGTATTGAAGCATTAGATCTCCTGCCCACAAAAATTGTGACTAGAATGCTGGCCCTGGGTTTGCCCCTAACCAAGGAAGTAGATAGAAAATCAGAACCAAAAGCTCTTACTCCTCCCTCACTGATTACTCACTTACAAAATGCAACTGTTTTTGAGCACTTAGCTCTAAACAAAAACTTGGTAGGGAAAAAGGGGGCTATGGATCACAAAAATAAAAATAACCAAACAAAATAAGAAAAACAGGAAGATTGGGAATTCATCTTTCTTTAATCAAAGGAACAAAATGCCAAAAAACAATTGGAGGAATTTTATAAGATAGGAAAAGGCGCAATCCTCTGATTCTGAGGTAGAAATAATTGAGCTATCTGATGTGATCAGTAATTCTGTGGGGGGGGGGTCTATAGCCTCCCCACTAACTCCTTATCTGATGAAATGACTCATAAAACGTCTCCTTCCAAAATTAATCTGGATAAAAATAAAAAACAACTAGAAAGGGGCAAATTTGCCCCGCTTGTGGATCAGAGAGAAAGTTATGACCTTTTCTTGAAGTCAAATATGTCTAATCAAGGGCCAGCTTCTATCACACTGAACCCCTTAGCAAATGAGTTCCAATCAAATGTTAATCCATTGGTGGCACCTGAACCGAATTTAAGCCAACATTCGGTGGGTGGTCTCTCAAAGAAAGCTGACCCCTTAGCGGGCAAATTAATGGAGAGTGATCCAGCAACTGGGGCGCAAGATAAGATCACATTGAGTAAAAACGATGTGGCTCTACTAATTTCCACAGCAGTTGAAGAGGCATTGAAGGGTAGAATCTCAACAGAGATTCATGTTTCTTATCCGTCTACTAGGGCTGCTGATCCTGTAGCCCCTAAAAAACAGGAGCTGCTGGGAATTTCAACAGACCCTAGTATTCTGAATTCCATCTCCTTGCCTTCAGAAGCCGTGGATAAAACCCACCGAGTTAATACGTTGCCATCTATCAATCTTACAGTCCCCTCTCGGAGAGCCTCTGGGCGGGAAGCAGTGATAAGGCCCCCCAAAAACTACATGGACACGAAATTTAAACATATCTAATGGAGAAAACCGTGCTTCCTAAATTCTCCAAGTATCTTAATGTATCCTCTATTTGATTGTGGCTTGCAACCAGCCATGAATAGGAATAGGCCTTTGCAACTTTTCAATGATATTCCTGCTCTGGCAAACTTGACCTCGGCTGATATTAAGAGGGTGGACTTTATACATCCCCAGTGTTTTGATCATGTGAGAATAGTTTTCCATCCCAAGCTGGTATTCAAAGATTTTCTAGTGGTATTAGATCAGTTTAATAAGAGGGGATTCAATATACTTATTTTTGGGGATGGTATGCAACAGCAAGAAGGATTTAACCTAAATGACTTCCCTCGATTGGGATACTTGGGGGAACAGCACAAAACAAAAGAGTCAGAGAGTCTCCAGGAACAGGATTCAAGCTGGAGTTGGCTTGCCCTGAGCCTTCGTGACTCAATATCCCAGCTTTAAAACCTAAAACAACATATATAGATCTGGAAAATATATTTGCTATCCTCTCCTGGACCTCATGAGGGAATTCTCATCTGTTTGCCTCTTCTGAACTATGCTCTATAATGAGAACTAACAGCATTTTATTTATACAAGAAACATGGATGACTACCCCCGCTCAGTTGGATGGATTTGAGTGTCACCATCTTTTGGCTTCTAGTGGTCGGATAGGCCGGCCAAAAGGGGGCCTTACTCTTAGCAATAAAGCTTGGTATTGGTATCAGTCTGATGGAGATCTTTACTATTGCCCCCATGTTTTGGGGGCGCTGGTAAAGGTGGAGAGTATTGCCTATGTGCTAATTTGGAATATATATTGGTCGCCAGGTTCTAACCTACATGAGGTGATTACAAAAAATGGAAGAGATTATGGAGCAATGTTGTTGTAAATATTCAGGACTTCAGATTCTCCTGATGGGGGATCTGAATACGAATACGATTCTTTCAGCAGAGAGTGCAGGACCATCTTTTGTAGCTGAATGTTATGGGAGAGAACGCTGGAACAACTGATCTCCAGTCTATGGGCCTGCTACATAAAAAGTGTGATCTAATGTGCTGGAATACGCTGTTTAAAATTTGGGGTTTGAATTCAGTACATGAAATGTTGAGACCAGTGGAACCTTATATAACCTTATATAACTTGGTCATTAGGAGCAGGTCTTCAGCCATTGATTATATTTATGTGTCTGAGTATATTTCTAATCTGGCAGAATGTTTTACTCTTCGCCCTACTATGATGAGTGATCATAAAAAGCTTGAACTGAATTTGCGCATTCCTAGAGTAAAGGTAGCGGCTAAGCAGATGCTCTGTGATCTGGCCTTGAATTTGGCCAATAACAGGATCATTTGTCACTCCGGTACCGTACAATCCTGCTACAATTTATTTTGTAAGGATCATGATGATTCCACAGATGAAGAAAAGAAAAACAGGTTCACCCATGATCATTTTGGCCCTTATGTAAAAACTCTTATTGAAAACTCTGTAAAGAAATGAGGAAAACAGCATGCTAACAAAAGACATACACATAAATATGACTCTCTAGAGCGAGCAAATAATATCCTCTTGCGTCGCTCACTAAGGCAACTCCAATTGTTAAAAATGTCTGATACTTCCAGAAGAGAAGGGGGCAAATATTTGAAACAGTCATACAAAAATTGGATTGGAAGCTATAAATGCATGATGCTGCAAGCAGATAACGAGGAAACCCTGTGTCCTTTAAAAAATAACTCAGCTTGACAATTTTGGCATCTTATAAACAGAATCTCTAAATCTGACATAAAACGGAACCTCAACCCTACTGATGAACAGATATGGACGCGATACTATACGAATCTGTACGCAAGTAGAGAGCTAATAGAGCAATCATTTTACTGTCAGGTAACCACCCAATGGAACGGCAACTTCGCGATTGATAAGATCAGAGAGAGGATAGATAAGGCCAGCCCCTCAAGAGCAGCGGGACCTAATGGTCTATCGAATGCTCTTTTTAAGGGGAATCCGGACAAATGGTCAAAGGCATTATTTCTTCTTTTTGAAGATATAAATCGGACAAAGATCATTCCATGTTCTTCGAACATGAGCTATATCATTCCAATCTATAAGAAGGGGGACAGATCCTTGCCTTCAAATTACCGGCCAATAACCCTTTTAGATTCGGACTCAAAAATATATGCAAGCCTTCCTCTTCAACAGATTGAACAGTGGGCAACTACAGAAAAGATTTATTCGCCATCTCTATTTGGTTTCAGGAAAGGTATTGGTACCTTGGCTGGGGGGCTTATGATCTCCCTCCTACAAGAAATGGGATGGCATAAAGGGGCTACCCCGGTTTATCTGGTTAGCATGGATCTGTCCCTTGCCTTTGACTTGGTGAGCAGAGTTATACTTTGGAAGTTGTATCTCTTGGGCCTGCCTCGAGATCTTCTGGATATTTTGATTCACTTGCATGAAGGCTCGACGATACAAATTCGATTTAACAACAAAGGCCTTCTTTCTATGCCAATCAAGATGTCCAACGGACTCAGAAAAGGCTGTATTTTTGCTCCAACCTTGTATAATCTGTACACATCTCATATAGGGCCAGTGTTATAGAAGGCTTCCTTTATACAACCGAAGTTGGAAGGCAAACAAATGTGCTGGTGTTCCTATGCGGATGATTTTTTATTGTTTGACAGGACTCTGGTGGGACTCCAGCATTTGTTAACAGCCTTCGCAATCTATATGACAAGTAATGGTTTAGCTGTAAATCCACAAAAATTGCATATATTATGTTTTAGTGGAAAGAGAAGACCCCCACTAAAAAGCTGGTTTTTGGACAGGTTTAAATTGGGAATCAAAAACTCTATGATTTATTTGGGTTTTTTGTGAGCGCAAATGCAAATGGCGCTCAAGTACTAAATCACTTTTTGACCAAAGTTGAAGTCTGCATTACCCAAATGTGTATAGTGGACCACAAATTCGGAGGATTTTCTTACACTCCTTATCTAAGATTTTATAAACAAAAAACTATCCCGAAAATTTTATATGGCAGTGAAATTCCATTCATAATGGGTAAGCTGGACGTGAACCGACTAGAGGCGAATATTCTCAGAAAAAACATTTTTTCCCCATCGTCCCAATAGTAGCTATTCACTACGAATTTGGCTTACAATCATTCAAGAGTATTGTCGAATGGAAATGCTTACTGTTATTTCGTAATCTTATAGTCCAAACTGAAAATAACTTGTATAATGAATTGGCCGACATGCTGAAACAAGGTGTACCCAAATCGACTTTCTTGACTAAATTAATGGAACTGTGTAAAACCCTGTTGAGTGGTGCTGGAGTATCAATCCTAAAAAAGTGAAACAGCTTTTGCAAAATGTTGACTGGGTGAAGACAGCTCAGAAATTGTCTCAACATAGGCTGTACGCACATATGGTGTCATATTATAAATACATGGGCACTATGAAACCTTATCTATACGTTTTAACTAATAGAGGGTGGAGACATCTTTATATGAGATACAGATTCAATGTTTTGATCACTGGAGAAATAATTGCTGTAAGAGCTAAACCTTTGTGTCCCATAATACTGTGCAGACAATGTAAAGAATATGATGTAAAAGAAACATTGAGACACCTGTTGCTTGAGTGCCCGGCCTTGACCACGAAGAGAGTGTCTTACTTCTCCCACTTTGTCTCCGACGTGTCTAACATGGACTTAGATCAAGTGTGGAAATGTATGTCATTTGACAAGAAAGTTCCGTTGCAATTAGCGGTTGTTAGATTCCTGAAGACCGATTACGACCTCGGCGGTAACGCTAACGCTATTAGCGTGGGGGCTATTAGCGCGACCGCCATAGCCCCTGGCGCTAATAGCGCGGGATCACCAGTTCGGTGGACTTGGAAGTCCCCATTCCCCATTGAGCCCATTCTGGAATGCCCCATTCCCCATTGGGCTCAATGGGGAAAATTCGCGCTCTTACCGCTAGCGGATTTCCCGCCGGCGGTAATAGCGCGAATTTTTGGCAGATTTCCCCCCAGCCAAGAGATGGGGCGAAATCCGCCAAAGCCCTGATTCGGCGGACCCTTAAATCCGGCATTAATAGCGCTACCGCCGGATTTAAGGGTTACCGCCGAGGTCGTGATCAGCCCCATTCCCCATTGGGCTCAATGGGGAAAATTTGCGCTCTTACCGCCAGCGGATTTCCCGCCGGCGGTAATAGCGCGAATTTTCGGCGGATTTCCCCCCAGCCAAGAGCTGGGGGGAAAACCGCCGAAGCCCTGATTCGGCCGACCCTTAAATCCGGCAGTAATAGCGCTACCGCCGGATTTAAGGGTTACCGCCGAGGTTGTGATCAGGCCCAGAGTGTGGTCTTTCTTAATTTTCTCTGCTTTATCCCTGATGTGTCTAACGTGGATTCAGATCAAGTGTGGAAATGCATGTTATTTGACAAGAAAGTTCTGTTGCAATTAGCGGTTGTTAGATTTCTGATGACAGAGTGTGGTCTTTCTTAAATTCTTTTTAATTAGGTATTATTAGGATAATTGAAATGTTTCTAATTTTATGAATTGCTGCAATTGGGCTGACTCTATTATGATTCTTAGTCTTTGTTTTACTGTCTATAGTAGATTTGCCAAACTTATAGTCTGTTTTTAGATTGAATGTTTTTATCGAAATAATGTTTAAATTTTAGATGTGAAATTGTTTACTATTCTGTTTTTTGTACAATTTTGTAAAGGTTTCTTTAAAACCATATACAAATAAATCAATAAAAATATCCTGGGCAATGAGATCAACCTCTTGTTCCACCCACATTATCCGACAGGTTCACCGTATTATGAGAGCCTAGGGAAACTCAAGCATGCGTGGTACTAGTGATCTTCCCAAAAGCAGTGATCTTGGTCTGCTTAGTCTGGGCACGCTAAGGCAAATCTACCTCAGGCTCTACTCCTGGGAGTCCAAGAGGTGCATTGGGAGAAACATCAATCACTTCCTCGTCACCCACAAGCAATACAGATAAATTGCAATTTATATTGGTAAGCTCCTTCACACAGCCTGCCCCATGAGCCTGTTTCTCAACTTCACCAGTAACAGTATTGTGTTCATTCCCTGATATATGTCGGATAGATTTAAGATTTTAGTTCCACCCCTTAAGTTTAGGTAGAGGCATATTTTTAGTTTTCTTCAGATGATTTTGTTTGTTTTTACGATTTTTGCCCTTGGGTGGAGATCTCCTATCCAAGTCCGTAGGCTTATTGATGTTAATTATATTTAAGGGTGTGTCACCCATTAGAGTCTTATTACTTGTGTGTTTCTGAGCGAGCATCCAAACATGCTGCAGCCTCCACTAGGGCCGATGAACTGTCAGGGGAAACTAAGGCCTGCACATCCTCTAAGTTATCTACAGTCACATGCCCCATAGATGATGGTCGGATATCTCTGACCCCCAACCTCCCGGGACATACTCAAGTCCTTTATAGTATTTTGCTGAATATTCTCTAATATGGAGAGTTTTTCAAGAATGAGAGACACCCTGGCATCAAGGCTAGTGTTTCTTTCCATATGCTCATCAGGTATAGCCCCAACGTGCCCTGTGGGCACTTTCGTCGGAGCCAATCCCATAACAAATCACTCCAGAAATGTTATGCGAGTCATCATTTCATTGAAAGCTATTGGTTGGCCCCAGAAAGCATTGTGTATGATGCAAAGGGTTTTGAACTTGATTTATCCGTGCAGCTGCAGGGAGCCAGTGGAGAGATTTCAGAGCTGGAGAGATACCATCCCTGGGTTTGAGGCCAAGGACAAGTCTTGCAGTCCTAGTCTGGGTAAATTGTAAAGGTCGAAGAGTTGAGACAGGCAGATTTAGAAAGAGGCTGTTTCAATAGTCCAGCCAAGAGAGGATTTGGGCTCTAGAGACAGTGAGCTTTTAGGGGAAAGTGAGAAAAGCCAGAATACCTCTGAGGAGGTGCAGCTGATAGTGTGACTTCTTAGAGACGTCAGAGATGTGAGGGGAGAAGGGGAGGGTGGAGTCGAAGATGACACCAAGATTCTTAGCCTCACAGGAAGGAGCAGGAAGAGAGCCCATGGTGGGCGGCCAGAGAGAGGAAAGGAGGGAGCAGGTGTCCAGATGAGGAGGATATCAGACCTTCTGGCATTGAGGCAGAGATGATGGGTGGCACACCATTCCTGAATTGCGGCCAGTCAGTCTGGTATGAGAGAAGGAGCTAAGGTGGCTGAGGGTAGCCTGAAGGCAGCTGGTTGTCATCCGCATTACACTGAAAGTTAGAGCAGAATGTAATGATGCGGTGGGCAAGAGGTGCCAGATAGTGGTTGAAAAGCATGGGAGAAAGGTTAGACCCCTGGGGAACAGTTAGCACCTGGCATCTCCACGCCACATCTCTCCTCAAACTACCAGAAACAGTAACCAGTATATCAAATGGGTTCCCATGACTTTGGAGCATGTGGGTGGCTACCTCAGGGAAAGTGAACATATTGCTCTGCCAAGGAAAGAGCAATCGGGTTGCCATTGAAGTGCCAGTGTTGTTTATGTGCTACAAGGGGGTTTCTCCTGGCCGACAACGACGGGTGATGTGAGGGTGAAGAGGAGATCAGCTACATAACTCCCTCAGGTCTATCATGCACTAGCCTGGGTAGGCCCTACCCCCCCTTGATCACCACACTAGATACCCCAGAGTTAATCCGGGGTCTTCTTCCCTAGACACAATCTATCTGGTTAATAACATTTAAATTATATTTCAATCATAGTATTACTCACAATAATGTTTCACTTTAATATTGTACTGCTGGAGTGACTACATGCAGGGTTATGAGTGTATATAAAGGCAATCAAAGTTTTGGTGTGCTTTAGTTATGTTATCTGTCCATGTCGTATGTCAAGGGATTAAATAATGACAATATTTCTTCAGTAAGGGCAGCATTTGCCACTGTAACCTGTGCAGGCTGTGCCAAGTGTGGCTAGTTTTGGTCACTTTGCACACTTGTGTCAGAGGTGCCCAGAAAGGCCAACGTTGCTCTGCAAATACCAACTCAGTAGTGCAAGGGGGACCATCTTCCCCTGAAACATTTTTCCCTTCATGGGTAAAGACCAAAAAAAGCAATGTATCATTTAAGTCCCTTCTCAAAGGTCCAAAAATGAATGGGGCTTCTTTTAAGGTTTGTGGTACACCGTGCCACTCACAACCTCTCGGAAAGGTCTCTGTTTCTCCACTGCTGGCCGGATATGACCATATCCACCTCTTCATATAACTCATGTTGAAATCGCTGTGTCTGCACCATCAGCTGTAGGTATACCCATAGTTTACGGTCAACTTTAAGAGAAAGTCAACTAGGTTTGATTGTCCCCGTTTCCACAGGTGATGTCAAGAGGGCTTATCATCTGCATATCTTAAAGGATAGTTCCGGGACTTTTTTTTTTATTGTCCCTACGGTTCGGCCATGTGTTTTTAAGCATAAATCGGTAGATCGTAGAAAACTTTCCTATGGACCTTACCCGACTTTTCGTCCATTAACGCACTCAAAATCAGCCGCCATTTTCTGATAATCCTATCATTTCCCCCCATCGCCCTGGCTCACCTGCTTTTGCGGCACTAAATCAAATCCCCCGCCCCTGAGCCTGACATCAGCAGACGCGTACCGCCCATTTCCCAACACCAAAGCACGTTTCGTGTCAACAATCGCTGCGCCTCAGCTAATGACGTGTCGCCATGGAAATGGCAGGACGCCTCTTTCCTCAATAAGTATAAACACACCGTTTCACAACACACAGCAGCAGATTTTCGATTCCATTTTTCTCTCTGTGTTACTTTGAGTATTCTGTGACTCGTTTCTGTGCTCTGGTCAGCTACCTTCGCCGCTTCTAGGCCTTGTGAACACCTGTACCATCTCTGTAAATTATATTACTTTCTTTACCACACAATGGCTACAATAATGCCGTGTATATATACGAGCCCGAGTACACCGAGGAAGAACTACTGGAAAGGCAAGCACGCGGAAACGATGGGGATTCGGACGGCAGTTGGGAGGACCAGTCAACGGATGAAGAGCCTGGACCATGTCGCATGGACGGCGTCTCCACCTGGTGCACGTGCAATCGGTGCGAGCTAATGCCAACTGAGGAGGAGAACTGCTGCTGCCGTGAAAATTCCGGGTGCTTGGCCTACATTTCGGAAGGCGAGCCAAGTCCGCAATGCATCACCGAGCTGCCAGAGTTCAGGGAAGCCTGCCTCTCACGGACCGTGTTGAGGATGATGATGGTGCTTATGCACGAACTTCGCGGCACTGTTCGTCCGCGTAATCCGAGTAACGAGTAAGTATACTCTGGTTGTGATGTCAGTGATGCCACTACTATTTCATGGTCGTCTCCCACATATAAAATTACATCTACATATCATTCGAATGCATGTAAATTGGTTCCATATTGTGCATTTTCTAGATAGAATTTTTTTCAAAGCAGAATGACATTTTTTACCTGAATCGACAGTGATAAGAAAGTTTTGTCATTTTAATACAGTTTGCATCTTTCATTTTCACAGGTGGTACAGGCTGGTGGCCTATCGTTGCTTCACTTGGTGGCTTCACGGGAGGCTCGGACACCGCGTTCGGAGAGTAATACCTGCCTGTGCGGTACTTGCCATTAGACAACATTTCCCCAGTGACAGTGGACAATATTGCGGATTTTCCCTGGATGTGCTGCAACCGGAACTTTACAATGTGTAATGTTTATTATTTATGTTCAATTGAAATTAAGATCTAAAATAAAACCCAACATATATTTTAACAATGGTTGTTTTGATTTTTTAAATGAATCTAGTGTGTCTCCATTGAATTACTCTTCCTGTGCCTTGTCTTGTCACACCACATGTCTCCGGCCAGCATCCTCCCTCACGCTGGCCGCCCACCTTCAATCCACATAACCGTTGAACCCATATGCAGCAGACATACATATGTTATTTTGCGGGTTGGCATCAAGCCTCCCGGCCTTACCTCCTCCCCCAAAAATACTTACCACACCACTTTGTTCAAGCGTTGGCAATAAAAGGCCGTTGGATGTTATTGATACAAAACACGGTTATAGGTAAATAATCAATATGGTTGATCATAATAAATCATCCTTTTGGGCACCGGGTACAGAGATGACCCACTCTGGCCCGTGCCGCCTTGCCACCACAGGCCAGCCTGCTGCTGACTAACTGCCTAGGCATCCAGGGTCTCCAGGGTGAACTGCACCCATATATTCTCCTGGGAGGGTGAGGTATTTATAAACTCACCCCCCTGCCTTCCATGTACTATATCCTGCAGCCTGCCTCTTACATGCAGTTAGATGGCCTCTCCTTGGTGAGGCCCTGCGTCAAACGAGTCTTGTCTGCACGACCACCGCCCCAATCCACCCCCCGCCCTATCAAAGGCAGTTCGCACCGGGGTACTTGTGCTGGCAAGTGGAGCTGTCAGGGAGCGATAAAGGCCAAGAGGTGCCAAATAGCATGTACACTTCAAAGTGGTTTATAGAGCATGGGTTGTTGTTCCCATGTCTACCTCCAGACCCCGTGTCTCCTGCCAAGCATCCCTCCTCACGCTGAACACCCCCCTGCAATCCACATAAGTGTGTCTCCATTCACAAGTCTTCCTGTGTCTTGTCTGCACGACCACCGCCCCAATCCACCCCCGTCCTATCAAAGGCAGTTTGCACCGGGGTACTTGTGCTGGTAAGTGGAGCTGTCAGGGAGCGATAAAGGCCAAGAGGTGCCAAATAGCATGTACACTTCAAAGTGGTCTATAGAGCATGGGTTGTTGTTCCCATGTCTACCTCCAGACCCCGTGTCTCCTGCCAAGCATCCCCCCTCACGCTGAACACCCCCCTGCAATCCACATAAGTGTGTCTCCATTCACGAGTCTTCCTGTGTCTTGTCTGCATGACCACCGCCCCAATCCACCCCCCGCCCTATCAAAGGCAGTTCGCACCGGGGTACTTGTGCTGGCAAGTGGAGCTGTCAGGGAGCGATAAAGGCCAAGAGGTGCCAAATAGCATGTACACTTCAAAGTGGTCTATAGAGCATGGGTTGTTGTTCCCATGTCTACCTCCAGACCCCGTGTCTCCTGCCAAGCATCCCCCCTCACGCTGGACGCCCCCCTGCAAACCGCATAATGCCACGACATATACACGTCATTCATTCACAAACACACCCCTGTTTCAAATTCTTTATAACCCACTTCATATTTCTAATGAGAACTTCTTTGCGCTTTGCTAGTCAACCCGTGAAGGTGCTGGTTATCTGCTCTTCGTCTCTGTGAACTTCCGTGACCACTTCGAGGAAACTCGTCAGTTTGCAACCTGTGAACTGCTCCCTGTTCTACGACAAGAAACTACTCTGACCCCTGCATCTAACTGTTTGTTCGTCAAGGTAAGGCCATGTACCATAATCATTTTGCGTCCAATTTCTTTTCGTTCAAGACAGTACATGCAAGGAGCTAGTCACATGTTCTGAGTTTAGTGAAATTATTTTTCTATTTTTTTAAAGTTATTCAAATACTTATCCGCATGTGAATAACGTGTACAGTTCCAAGAACCAAAACGAACCTTGCATTGAACCTTTTATGTGTCATTTTATTTTTTAACACATTGGTATTCATAGAGAATTGTTGATCTTTACTTTTCAGAACTTTCTACAATGCCTGCCTGTTCCATTGGCGGTTGCCCTTCGAAGACTCATAGTAAATCTGAAGGTACTATAATGCATGTTTTCCCTAAGACAATAGATCAGATAAGAGAATGGGTCCGATATTGCAGATATCCACCGTCTGAGCTTGAAAGTAGAGTCCTAGAAGTCTTTGCGGACAAGAGGGGTGATCGATACCGCATCTGCAGCAGGCACTTTACCTCTGACATGTACTCCACATCATTGCTAATAAAGAAGAACACACCGCGAGCAAAGCGGAAATTGCTCTCAACCGCTATTCCCACTCTATTCGTCCACATCCCTCCACTGGTGAGTCAAGTTTACGTATTTATCTCTCGGCCTTGCGGTAGTGTGTAGCATTAGCTAACAATAATTTCCCCATTTATGTATCCACTCAATATGAAGGCGGAAGATTCTCCATCCGTGTCGTTATTGCAGTCATCAGCCACTTCAAGCGCCTATCGGGTAATCTTACTTAGCTATTCTGCCACTGACTTGTTTTAGGCATGTAAATCAATAGTTTTAATTTATCGTGTGATTATTTTACCTAATGGTACACCCTTGTACTCATCCTCTAGTCTTTGTTTTCAGTTATAATTATTGTTATCCAAAATAATGCAAGTACTGTCTTTCAGGGAGATGCTGAGGAGTCCAACGCATTGACGACAACCGTTGATGTCACTCAGATGCTCGAGGTACGTTTCCGGACAGTTCCATCGATGGAGATCATCAGATCTTGCATTCTTGTAGCGTGATTGTTACTCACAATGTTTCTTTCGTTTTTAGCCATTGATATGTCCTTCTGTCGTCGCCCTCCTATGTGTCTTCTTTTTTCAATATTGTGTTCATTACTAATGAAAGTCCTATGTTTCAGGGAGTCGATGGAACATTAGTCCAAGAAGAAGGGGGAGCATGCAGTTACGGGTCGGCGCAACAGCTTGCAGAAGTGTGCACCGCAGTTACATCGTCCCTTGATGATCTTATGCATTTCGAGGTATGGATACTGACAGTTCGATCAAGCGAAATCATAGGACGTGATTGCATCCGCTAAACTTCCTTCTTTATTAACACAAGTACTATGTTTCAGGGAGATGACGGAGCTTCTTCTACAAGAACATCACCCCTAGTAGTTGATGCAGATCTCTGGGTGGTGACACTTCCAACGATCGAGCAAATCGAATCATATTTAAATATCCATTATTTATTTTAGACAACTGATCATTTGTGCAGGTCTATTTAGATGAGCCGTTGACGCCTGCACAAAGTGTATGTTCTTTTTAACAAAATAGAAAACCATACTAATGCAATTACTGTGTTTCAGGGAGTTACTGAAGCATCATCTTCAATAATATCATCAATGGAAGTCTATGAGGAGCCCGAGGTATGGATCTTGACAGTTCCATCTAACTAGATCAACAATGCGTGAATAATTGTCGTTTGAATGTTCTACACAAAGCGTTCATTCGTGTTTTGCTATTGAGATGTACGTGGGTATTGGTCCCCAAGTACATTTTGTGTTTTCAATATTATTATACATACTAATGCAAGTTCTATGTTTCAGGGAGTCGATGGAGCGTCAGTGCGTGATGGATGTGCTTATCATGAAAATATAGTTGTTGCAGCGCAAGAGGAAGTGGAGACATGCACACACGAGTCGGAGCAACAGCGTCCCGATGTTGAAGTTCGAGGCAAGAAAGTTTCAAAGAAAAGAAAGCAAAAGAAGGTTAGTGTCCTGGTCACTATATTATGTTGTTTTTCACTGTTAATAGTTCAATACTGTAAGTTGTGTTTAAACTGAACATCCTTTTTCCAATCTGTCCTCTAGTTGCGAGTGGGTGTACGAACTAGATCTACACAGACAGTGAAGCGAACGAGAGATGTTGCTTGTCAAACCTTTTGGCAGGGACTTGAGACTGTAGATGCATCGTGCCAATGGGAAGAATATGAAGTGATTGACAACGGAGCTATACCACATCCAGCCATTGATAGTGAATGTCCTCCTGGTAGTTCGGATGCAGTCGGAGATCAATTCACAGAATCCACACCCGCAAAAACTAAGACCGCGAGAAAGTTGAAGAAATTGGTTTATTCACCCATCGCCGGAGAAGGAACAGATGTTGCAATGGAAGAGAATGAAGTGGACCACAATGAAACACCATCAATATCACTGAACATAGCGGAAGACGATATCAGAGATTCTACCTTTCATGTGAGTGACATGTCCTCAACGTTACAGGCCGAACCAGCTGGGATGCAGAGTGACATTATAAGGAAAGAGGCCAAATTCATTGTATTCGATAGTTGTTTGATTGATATTATTATTCGGATGAAATGTGGGCATTCGGTTGGTGGGGAAGTATGTGGGGAGCCATTGATTAATGTGACTCGTGCAATTCGAGGCACTAACCTTAAAATACATGCCACCTGTACAAAATATCATCCTTTCTCATGGTCTGCACAATCCATGCTGGGGCAACTGCCAGCAGGCAATCTACTTTGTGCAGCGGCTGCACTTTTTAGTGGTTCAAGTTTTAAAAAGTTAGAGTCTTTCTTTCAGTTTGTGGGAATCCATTTCATTGCGAAAACTCAGTTCTACAAATACCAAACCGATTATCTATTTCCAGCCATTAGCGAAGCTTGGAGAATGGAAAAAATGTCTATTGATAGTACATTCGCGGGCAAACGGTTCAGGCTAGCCGGTGATGGACAGTGCGACAGCCCAGGATTTTCAGCCAAGTACTGCACCTACCACTTTCAGGACATGGAAAGTAAGAAAGTTGTGAGTTTGGTGGTCGTGCAGGTGTCACAAAGTACATCCTCAGTGGCCATGGAGAAAGTTGGCTTTGTAGCATCATTGCAAGAACTACAATCGCGGGGAATGGTGATCAACCTGATAGCCACGGACAGACACGTTTCAATTGCCAAGACAATGAGAGAAGTACTCATTGTATAAATCACCAATTTGACGTTTGGCATCTTGCAAAAACAATCAATAAAAAAATGTCGGCTGCAGGTAAAAAAAAGATATGCAAGGTATTTCACAGTGGTCCAAGTCAATCAGCAACCATCTTTGGTGGAGCTCAAAAACATGTGGAGGGTCGTTGGAAATTCTACTGGAAAAATGGCGGTCAGTAATGCTACACTGTAGCAACGTTCACCGCTGGACCACAAACCAACATTTCCACAATTGTGAACATGGCCATTTGTCCACAGAGGAGGCACGGAAGAAGAAGTGGTTGATTCCTTCATCACCCACTCACAAAGCCATTGAAAAGATTGTATTTGATAAAACTATAACAAGAGATTTGAGGGGACTCACGGAATTCTGCCACACAGGAGATTTGGAGATGTTCCACAATATGTGCCTAAGGTACAGGCCAAAACGATTGCATTTTGGCATGGAGGGCATGATAAATCGGACTCTTCTAGCGGTCTTGGCACATAACCATAATGTTGGCCGTCAACAAAGTAGGACGATCGGAACTTTAGGGACGCTTCGCTACAATAAGGCCTTCACTAAAAGAAGTAAACAATGGGTGATCAAACCAGTGTTTCAGGATATGCAATATGAGTTTATTGAGAGACTTATTGTTGATGTCCTAGATAGGCACATACATGGAGTTGTGAACGAACCTGTGCAGGGGACAACTGCATTGCCACCCAACATTGCCTCTGTTCCATGTCCACCTAAAGAAGAGCTCATTGAGAAATACACATCACGGTTTAAATGATTGTAATTTGATTGTCTGTTCTCTCGAGTCTCCTCATGTTGCAGGCCCATTGAATATGTGTAGCTATGTATTGTGTAAATAAAAGTGATTGCTCGGTGTACATGCAATGTGTCTATCCAACCTTGTTCATTTGCGCATTAAATTAAACCAAACAGTAATATAAATCATTTTTCAAAAATATAGAATGTCTCTGTATTTATGGTTCTCTGGGGCTGCAAATGCACGCAGACAAAATGCAAAGATGGAGTGTAAATTTCAAGTCCTGTGAGATGGCCTTACGCTGAATGTAGCTAACTAGGAATGTGTGCTCGTTCAAAGTGAAGGTCAGCTGCTTTGATTTTTTGCTCGGGTGCCGGAATGGCCCATGACTCAGTATAAGGTTCTATTGTTATTTGACCTTGACAGGCCGGGACCATCCCGAAAGACTTCTTTTTGGGGGTGTGGGGCAATAACGTAAGAAACGATAATGAATATAATTTCAGAAACGAAAGCCATTTAATGTTCGTTCATTAGAAGAAATAACGTCGGCATAGAAGGAGTGGTATTTCGGGGCTGCCCTACGCACAGACACAATGGAAAATGCAAATATAATGTAAGTAACTCTTTAGATGAGTTTATACCGCAATTTAATTACTATACAGTAGCTTTAAAGACGGGTTAAGTTGTACTTGTTCGTTCTATGTGGCATATTGTTTTGTACCGCGCACTATCTTGAGGAGAACCATCTCCTTTTACGGAAGCACCTCAAAACCTTCCTCTTTGCTTCTGCTTTCTCTCTCCCTCTCCCCTGCTACAACTGGTCCACTGTCTGCGACCTCGGTCCTGGGCCCTTCCACTCTCCACCTGCACTGCCTCCCTGTCAACCCCTGCACTGGGGGACTGTCTCAGTATCCTACAGCCCCCCCTTGACGTATAATACCCAGTTGCACTGTCCTAGCTATGAAATAATTTCCCGACCTAATATATAAAATGAATAATTTTAATAAAGATCTGATGGTGAGACTACTTTCATTTTTTATGTTTTTAAAACAGGTACATCCTTCATTATTGTATGTCACGAGTACCAAACACCGGCGGATGGCTTTTTTAACCGCCAGTTGCTTCTCCGCGTGAACAACGTTACCACCCTGACCATTTTATGGGACGATCGCCAAGTACAAGTATGCCCTTACGCGGTACTAACGGCTAGATGCAACATACAGACCGTTGTGGTGGCCTAGTGCCTCGTTGTTGGAACAGCCATGCGATTATCAGTGCGACCGAAGAGCTTATTTTATCGTAAACCAAAACCCTGTGTACTGCACACGAACATCGCTTGCCTCAAGACGAACTATTTTGGATCGAGAGCAAAGAAAAATGCAAATCGCAGAATATTCTCTAAACATTTGATGTCCAATAAATCTACTTTGCCAAATGGACAATCTTGCCGTTTGCTTTTAAACCACAGTTTCATATTCCGAATTGTGGCGCTGTATTGTGAGATGATCTAAGACCCTGTGTACAGCAAAGGAACATCGCGTGCCTCAAAACGAACTTTTTGGAACGTGAGCAAATAAAAATGCAAATCGCTGAATATTCTCTAAACATTTGATGTCAAATAAATGTACTTTACCAAATTTACAATCTTGCGCTTTGATTTAAAAGTACAGTTTCATATTCCGAATTGTGGCGCGCTGTGTTGTGAGCTAATCTGTGTTGGTTTCCGGGTTCTGTGTGTAGTCACGTAGAAGACGCCTGGGCGCGTTTGCCTACGCAGCACAGTCACGTCACGGATAGAGGCGGGGAATATGAATGTTTTGATAAAGTCTGTTTCAGGGGCGGGGGATTTGATTTAGTGCCGCAAAAGCAGGTGAGCCAGGGCGATGGGGGGAAATGATAGGATTATCAGAAAATGGCGGCTGATTTCGAGTGCGTTAATGGACGAAAAGTCGGGTAAGGTCCATAGGAAAGTTTTCTACGATCTACCGATTTATGCTTAAAAACACATGGCCGAACCGTAGGGAAAAAAAAAAAAAGTCCCGGAACTATCCTTTAAGGGGCTATCTTCAAATTTATTTGGGCAGGGAAGTTACCTTGAGTATCCCATAAACTTCTTATGAAGGATCATCTTTCTAGGCTGATAGAGAGCCTCCTGCGTTAATTGTTAGCTGATTGCTTTGCAAATTATTCATATGCCAGCCGGTGCAAAGCAACCACACAGTAAAAGATGAGCTTCCATAGAACAGGCAGTGTCCAAAGTCCCACTGTCAGCTCCCCTTTTTACCAAGAAGGTCACATGACCTGCAAGGGTTACTTTTATCATCTACTAGGTGCCCTCTAAACTATTGGGAAGAGGCTGCAAACTCCTGGAAATGAAGCTGGGCATAAGCCCACTTATGCCTATCACACGTAACACTGAATTTACTCTGGGTCTCCTGGATTCTGCATTCAGTAAATGGGAAGATAACGGTCCCTTTAGAGTAGGTCAATTATAAAGCGGCAAATCCCGATACACAGCGATTGAATGCAAAGGGAAATTAAATCTCCTCAAAACAAAAAGGTTCCATTATGTCCAATTGTGCCATTGGCTAACAAGCAGCGAGCTACCACAGGTGGGCACTCAATCCCCTAAAGGGATTGAGACTTTATAACGAAAGGGGACTCTGCTAAGATAGTTTAAAATGTTATCGATCCTTAGAACTAACAGATCCGAAAATCGTTATATGAGCGTGTGGAATAAGAAATTACCATCTCGTTAAAATCCTGGTCACATATGGGAAAGGGGCAAAAGAAGCTCCAAATGCATCATGATTAAAGAATGTGCCTATAACATTTGTTTCCGTTGGCACATTACCCCAAATAAATTGCATAAAATCTTCCCCCAAGTCTCTGAACTCTTCTGGAGAGGGTATATTGGAAGGAAATTCTGGCACAGATTAAGAATATTGTAGGCACTACTATTCCACAGCACCCATTAATCATAATACCGGGAGACTCTGACACAGATAGAAGCTATTCAATGTCTGGCAATAATCCAACTTTAACTACCCATTTACTCTCAGCAGCACAAATAAATTTGGCACAGTATTAGAAAAGCCCAGAGGGTCCAGACAGCGCCACATGATGGGTGAGACTCTGGGGAATTTTCACCTCAGAAAAGTTCTTAACTGCATTAAATCTAAGTTCATGCAAATATGGGGCCCTTTTATCCAATACGTTCAAGATCGAGAGCAGATATTTTGGAGACCTCATTTGTTGAAACACTTACCAATGATATAACTGTGGACAATAACGAATAATGTTTTTATGCCTGAAGATCATCACACAATAAACCTAAACCTTAGATAATGAATGTAGCTATATAACCAATTGTCAGACCTATCACTCTGCAGTTTTATAGATAACAACTCTAATGTACTAGAAGGAATATGTTAAAGTTTGTATTCATTTGAAATGTTCTTTCAATTGAAAAAACATGAAAATTAAGCATGACAAAAATAATAGCTTTCTGCATTTCAGTAAGCATTAAATCATTATGCCTACTAGAAAAAAAATATAGCTAGGCTCTCTGAAAGCTAGAAGTACTCAGACTTGTCACTTCAAGCTCAAATAACCCATAGTGCAATGCAGTGACAGTTGGGATTCTAGTCGACATTCATTACTACTTTTCAGCCTTTTTCAAAGAATATGGGCTTCGTTATAAATATGCCGATCTGGAAACACTGTTGCCGGTAGGCTTACCGGCACCAGTGTTTCCAGATCGGCATAGTACGACTCTGTGGACGGATGCCGTCCCGCCCACTAGGGTAAGACCTGGCGGGCGGACCGGCACCCGCCCACAGAGTTTCACGGAAGCACTTACACCGTTTTTAACCGTGCTTCTGTGGTCCTCATTCCTATGGGACTCAAATGGGAATGCAGACTTACAATTACCGGCGCTTGACTTCCCGGAATGCAGAGGTTGTAATACCCCGGTGTTACCAGGAAGTCAGCCGCCGGTAAATATTGCAAGTCCGGTGGCAACCAGTCAGTTTTACCGGCACGGTTACCGCCAGACTTGTAATGAGGCCCTATGTCTCACTATTTATGCAAACTAACACATTCCCTCAATGGTACTATATATTTTAGAGCTAAAGAGTCATTTGGGTGGAGCTAGAAGTCTTTTTGTCACTATTTTACATTATAGATTTTGTGCCACTTCCTTTTCTCACGCATCTACCCAGGACGTTTTGATAAAAGTGTGTCATGCTGTTAGAAAAGGCCAAAGTGGCAAGATGCACAGAGCGCCGATGTCACATACCGGTATTCCTCGGTGTTGTGGAAGATCCCAACTTGGCCACAGTGTCATCGCTGAGCTATCTGAAGTCGATGATAACTGCTACAGGAATATGGCACAGGATCACAGCCAAGAAGTGACTATGCGCTAGTGCTTTGACACTATCTCCCTGCACCATGGACTAACACTCTGGGGTTTTAAATGGGCAGGAACAGAGTGAAGGTAGCATTGAAACCCGGAGAGGACAAGAACAAACAAGGCAAAAGGGAAGGGAGACATAGGCAAGGCCAGGAAGAGAACAAGGCCAAGTGGGGGAGAAATCAAGAAAGAGCAAGGCCAACAAGGACAGAACAAGGAAGAAGCAAAAAGGAACAGAGGAAAAGCTACAGGAGACTGAGAGATCCAAGAAAGTGAGAAGGAGAAAATGCCTTAGAGAAAGCACAACAAGTGTTGAGACACGCTCTGGTTCGAGTTCATACCACTAAGAAAGTTTAGTTTACTTTATTTTCTTATATAGCGCGCCTAACCCAAGGGTATCTGGGCGCTTAAGGAACAAGACGGAAGAGAGGTGATGCCTGCAATGCCGTGGCAACGATGAGATGCTGCTTAGCAATACATGCAAACCATGCACTCTGTTTTAGAGTGGTGAAGAAAGACTGGATGCACATCACAGCTGTTCTATGCATTACATATTTGTATGTGGGTGTAGAAGATTGGATTTTAATGGAATCTGCCTGGCCCACGCAACTGCATAAAGCAATCAGATTACAGCGGGATCCATGTGAATGCCATCTGCCATGACTATAAGGACAGGCAGCAGTAAGAATTTGTGACATGCGTGCATAAATTATTAACAAAACCCCTGAGCAATTGGATTTTGGTGCATGTTTTACAATGATACATGTCAGCAAAGGAAGTTGCACATATTGTAAACCATAAAAACACAGAAGTGCAAGCATATGCAGTCTCAAAGTGATACAGGAAGCATCATCAGTGCAATCCCCGAGCTCCAGGGTATCCACAAACTCAATGGAGAATGACATCTTGATTTACCCATACATCAATTGTCTTGAGGAGTTGACACAGTCTGATCCCCAGCATGCCCTGGACACATCCACCCTAGCTGACACTGTGTTGAGCACTCTTCCTTCTTTTGGTACCATAAAACCCATTGTAGTTCCACAAGTACATCCCCCAGTTTCCGTGGCTTTGGCAAACTGTCAATGGCAAATTATATTGCACATTGTTGTTTGTTAGGGACCAGTAGGTATTGGTTTTCTAGGGGAAGGATTGAGCAAGGTAATTAGTGGGTAGAAAATATAGGCATGTGTTAGGATTCGGTGATATCCCGTTTATTTTCTGTCAATAGAAATCACATACTCCAAATACTGATGACCCTAGTTTTTGTCACAGGAATTGAGAGTGGCAGTAGAGGGTATATATTTCAACGTACATACCTGGACCTGATACATGGCTTGAACAGATGTCATCATAATTGTGAAGATTTTAATGAATGTAAGCAGATGATGCATGTTATTTATGAATTCTGCAGTATGCATTGTATTAATTTTTAGACAGGTAATGGTCAGTGTGAATATCATATCCTCATTTACACAGTATTTCTTTGGATTCCAAAGCAGCATTTCCCTTTTCATATCCACATATGTAACTGTTCTTCAGCAGCACATAGGTTTCTACAGGTCTGGGTTGCCTCTATATATATATCTATATCTATATATATCTATATCTATATATATCTATATCTATATATATATATATATATATATATATATATATATATATATATAGTGTGTGTGTGTGTGTGTGTGTGCGTGCGTGCGCGTGCGTGCGCGCGGTCATTAATTAGTTATGCTATGAGTGTGTCCTCTCAAATAGTTTTAAGAGTGTCTCCATATAAATTATATTGGTAACTTTTTGTTTTTACGGTTGTTTTTTACATCTCCTGCAACTTGTGGCTTTATGGGGACTGTCAGATCAACTGGCTCCAGCGCATTCTGTTCAGCACACACACTGTATTGACTGAATATCTCAGCAGCAACCTTCACTAACATTGACATGGAGTGGGTAGGGGGTAAATGGGCTGAAATAATGGACAATTTGATGTCTTGTAGTAGCAAAGCCTGATATCCTCATGCTAAATGTCGGTAGAAATGACATTGGCCATTCCAATGGCGTGGACCTTGTATGGAATATGAGGCCTAATGTGAAGTGTTTGCTTTCTCAGTTTCTATGGTGTCATTTAGTTTTGTTTTATTGTGAATCGCTGCCCGTAAAGAATGAATCCACGGAAGAGCAGTACATCATAAGACTGATAAAGCTCACCATAATTTGAACTAATCTATGTATAATTTTCAAAACGTAAGATAGTATTTAAACTGTATACATTAGGACATGGGGCAAAAACAGTATTCAGAAGAAGAGTTAGTTCATAATATACTTTTTTATTCCAGATGTTAGTCCTCTCCACATATACCACTTTGGTGATTTTAAAGAAACAGTAACTCATACATCTCTTCCAATGAGAAGACTATTATTAACATAATGTATTAATAAGGCAAGTATATTGCCATTCATAAAAAATCACTGTGTGACCAAGGTGACTGTGACCAAATCTAAATCCAAATCAATCAAATCACATCAATACAATAGTTGTTGTAGTCAAATAAAACAGGGTACTTATATTCAAAATTAATATGGACAAACATAATCACTTATTGTAGTTAGACGAGTTTCCTCCTATTGTATGACATTAAATAATTTGCAAAAAAAGATCAATTTGTTACATGGCCAAAACGTTTTGACATAATGTGCAATCTTATGGGCATAGCACAGCTTTGTCCACAGCACATTGATTGAAAAAGGTAATCCTCAAGTATGGCTGTATCACATATTTTATACAGTAGTTGATATTGTCCCAAAGAGATCATAACATTCCAAATATTAGTTTCCAAACAAGAAAAACATCTCAACCCGGTGAGATGAAACTTTACATTGGTGAAACGCCTTAAAGGGCAAAGGCTAATTTGGTGAAAGTCAGTAGTTAGAGGGGTTCCTAAATGAGGCTACCCTTCACAGAAATAAACAATTTGCTGCTGTGAGAATCAAAATGGTACCAGTGTCATCAGTGAACAGCATAATGTATGTGTGCTTTCATGCGTGATCAGAGAATGTCACACATCTGCCACTTCAACATGAATATCTGCAGTCATGAAACTTGTGCCTTTCTGTGAAGAGAGGGTTAATTCTAACTGACCACAGCAAGTCAATATTTTACTACATCATATCAGATGTTTTGTCTGTTGTGTTGCACTGAATACCTTTTTATTGTTAGTATATTGTAGGTTGAACAATAGGTTGTTCATTCCATGTTTGGTACCTTGTACCACAGAAAATACTTCCAATGCATCTTCTTTGGGACATTTCCTTATGTCTTTTTTAATGGTAAGTGGTGGTTGATTTTTCGGGTGAAGGTGCGCTGTGTGTTTTGGGGGCTGCAGATGCTTGTACACCTTCAGAATGATATCTATTACTCTCCTTTGTCCCTCCAACCTTCGTCCACATGCATTCAATGTTGGGGGGCTGGTTGTAGATGGTTTTGAGTGTTGGGTGGTATAAACTGGATTTTCTTTGTCCTATGGACATCCTACACCTAAACCCCATATTTGGTGTACTGTTTGAGGATGTGTGTGTGTGGTTAGGGGTATAAACTTCATTTCGTTTGGACTTCACCATCTACTGCACATCTACATATATATATCAATATGTTATACTTTGTTGCACTTAAAAAGTAAATATCTTACATTTGAAACCCTCATTTTTTTTAGTGGTGTATACTACTACAGCCTAAGGCCCAAGTGTGTGCCACAAATCTCGAAAATGAAAGGGATGTTGAGCTATTGAGAGCTAAATAGTGCATTGTTTAGCATCCATGAAACCCCCCCATGCTAAAAAAATTATGTTTCGCAATCCTTTTACGCATGAAAGGATTGATGAATCACTGCCAAAATTGTCAGGAGTTTTTAGATTTGGCCCAAGCCATTGCATTACCAATATGGAGAACTTTCATAGGCGGAAACAAACATTTCAGAGGAAATCATTTATGCAACTTCCTTTGCACAGTGCAAAGTAATGTTTACTATGCTGTCACTATTGCGGGTCGGGTGTGTGTGTGTCTGTATTCTTTGTATCTTTGTATGTGTCACAAGGGCATTAAAGAGACTTAGAATAATGGTTTGAATGAGGAAGCAGTGAATAATGATGTGTATCCTCTAATAACGGCTCACTGATAACGTTAGAGCTAATTTTTTGTTTTCTGATTTGAACCTGGCAGCAAAGCCGAGCAATCCTGTTGTTCCATTGACAGTAGCATAGTAACAAAGAAAGATCCATAAGGAAAATATGGAGATAGCATAACAATATTTTCTGTCTATGCCAAGCAGTGAAATCTATCCTTTAATCCCTTTATCCACTTAACGTTAATATGGAAATGTTTCCTTTCTCTAGAGTGATTTGCAAGACACCCAACAGTCCGTATGTAAACCATTTTCATGACACAGATTGTCTGTGTGTCTGCTAATTGCTGCCGTGATGACTAAATGGACTACAGGCGATTATTGGGTGGAAATGTGTGTCGCTCACCTCTTCACCTTTCTTGGAAAACCCCAACTCACGGTAAAATCTGCTTAAAAGCTCTTAAATCTGGACCATGAGCACGCTGAAAATCTTAGGTGACCAATGTCACAGCAGCACTGGCAAGCGTTCCTTGTCTGCTCCTTGATGCTGGTTGCTTACAGCATGAACTGCAAATCTATCGTGCGTGGATCTATTAAGTCTGTCCATTATACTAAAACTGCGCAAAGGACCATTATGTAAAGCCTTCACCGCAATAAAAACAGAAATAAAAATTATGAAATTAAACGCTGTCAAACAGAACATTTTTTTTTTGTTGCAGTTATTAATATTATTTCATAATATTACATACTCGGTATTGCCACAGTATAGTAAACAAATGTGATTTTGTTCACAAACTAAATTGTATGCATTGCAATAACCCCAGAAAAATCAGGTACTGATGAGACCCATTGGACTTCAAAGCCCTAACCTTCATTTTACACACATCGCTGCAGCAGGGGATTTAACTATATTTGAAATCCCCAAAAGTAAGATGCCACCCAGAAATGAGACCACTTCAAGATCATCCATAAACATAGAAATGAATACAACCGGGCTTGCTGTATGTCAAGATACCAACTTCCACACAAAGACACATCAACATCTCTCACCAGAAAATAAAGAAACTAGCTGGCCCAACAGGCCGCGCTAAATCAATCATTAAATCTTTTGCAATGGTGGGTTGGCAAAAGCGCCTAGTAGACTTCTTGAAAAATAAATTGCATTTATTGTGCTATAGTGCAGATTGTTCTGGACTATCATATCCAGTTGTTGTTAAAGAGCTATAGGAAGCGTTATGTATACATTTGGTGACTTACCTGAGGGATAGTGAGAAATTCAAAATAGTGATTTTGCTAAATTGACTGCCAAGTAAATCCTCCTGATGAGCCACTCTGTAGTGTCGAAACACATGTAGAGGTCTGGAGCCATCAATAAATGCTGTTTGAATTAAAAGAAGTCCACTAGACACTTTTTTCAAACCAACATTGCAACGCCTTTGGCTATTTATGTTCAGTATTGGGCAGATACAATACTTGTGGGATTATGACAAGTGACAAGACATTCATAAAATTGAAGATACGTTTGTCACCCTAGAGGATACCGTATGTCTGCAACTATTTTTCTATATTCTCCATCAAATCATACTAATCCAATGTTCAATCATCGGTGGTGGGATGACACCAAGGATGCCACGTCATACGCAGCAGATGTTTAAGTAAGTGAATAGAAATCATTCAAACATGCACACAAAGAGCTATCTGAGACATGCAAGGGAGTTATGCCTTGTGGTACTCACATTACAGCCTCTAAATAGATAAGACAGCCAGTAGTTGTCACTGTAAACAAAGGTCATCAAGACACAAGGGTCACAAAGAATGCAGTCAGGGTTTGAATGTGGTCCCCACTCTCTAGTTCTATCCACAGCAACAGAAGCTTCCATAATCAATTGCATGTTTTCTTCCTTGTCTCTACCATACACTGTGCAGATGAACAATGGATCCCCATTCAATAGCAGTGACTTTACATTGCTTCTCGCAGCCTTGGAAATGATCTTCAGAAATATAATGTAATTATCACCAAAAGTGAATTGTATGGTGAGGGGATTTATGGCTGTGCTCAAGACACGGAGAGCTGGATCCAGGAGAGGGGAAATAACTCATCCCAGTCTCCTCACATTAAAAACCTACATTGTCAAGGAAATGTAGGTACAATATTCCCCGTGGCTGTGACTTGCTGTGAGAGGGGAGCAATCAAGATACAAATCTGAGTTCCATGGTCTGTCAAAGGGGAATTCTCTTGGCCAAGTTTCAAGTACTTTAATACATGACAGGGAAAGGCTAGAAGGGAGTTGCAATGGAATTCTTCCTACAATAGCAACTGGAAATTGACTTGGAAAAGTTGGCAATCGTTTATGAGCAAGGTGTGGGAAAAGAATGAGTGAGTACCCCAGATTTGGATGATTAAAGATGGGCCAGGAAGTTATTGTACAAAAGCTGGAATGAGTTTTAAAACATGAAAAGCTCAGACACATTAGATGGCAGCCTCTATCAGGGGGTTTATCAAGGATACAGCATCCCTTTGAATGACAAACTACTACATTTTACATTTATTAAAGCAGTAGCTGACAGTCTTACCAGACAAGGAAAGTTCCATTGGAAGTGGCCATGCAACTAAGGGTTGGTCGAAAAGGCGAAGCCATCAGTTTATATTTCATACAGCTTTAGGAATCCCCAAATGCACACATGAAGGAACAACAAGTAAGAGAAAACAGAGGATGCATTTATTCACCCAGGGAGAATGTGGACAACATGATTATAAGGTGGTCAAACTTCTGAAAGAAGAGCAAGGAATAGAGATCTAAGTGCACTTGGTAAAATGGTTAATTGGAGGAATGTTCCCCTTTCATGAGAGAACGTGTACATTGACTGGTATACATGAGGTCTTCTTCCAGGACAGCCATACACCAATTACATCAGAAGTGATGAATTGTAGGGACAGGGACAAAAAGTTCAGAATGGCCAGAGTCAAGTGCTTTATTAAAAGTGATACCTTGACAGGTATATTCCCAGACATAACGGGGTGGATTTGCTACGGGAGCATTAATCATGTGTTGATGTTGCCAGAAAGCCACTTAGTAATAGGAGCAGATAATTTGATAATTTAAGTTGTATGTTGAAGAAGTGGAGTTGCTAGAGATGCTGTGTGTTTGAGGGGGTGTTTGTAAGGAAAGCATAAGAGAGGATACTTGGTCATGCTGGAATGTGCATGAATGGTCAGAAGCAGGGGAGCCAATTTAGGAATTTCACACGGAGTGCGGCTGCCCAGATTTCTGGGCAATGGCATTGGAAGGGTAGTAACATTGTTAGGGGTTTGTTTTCCCAGGGGGTGCCCAGGTCCAGGAGCAACCACGTTCCTGTCGCCTTCGGTCAGAAGGTTGTTCACGTATGCTCCAGAAGAAGGGGTGTGTAAAGGGGGCATTGGCCAAGACCAATCGTACAAGAGAAGAAAAAAGCAGTTTAAACAGTCAAATATGGAGAATATTGAAGGCAGCAACTGATGGAAATCTCACATAAAGAAACCCCAGAAAAGGAGATATTTCTTCCGCAGCAGGAGTCTGAAGGTAGGAGGCCAAAAGCAGATGCTGCAGGATACACTTCCTGAACATTTCTGCCATTGTGTGCGTTCGATGGGTTTATGCGGGCGGGATATACTTTGCATTCAACACAGTTTATTTATTTATTTGGATTTATAAAGCGCCCACAGCCCAGGGGGATCGTGGCGCTGTTACAAGGAAGTTTGCTTGCAGATACAATTGTTTATACAGAGACAATACATTTCTGGGTCTAGAGCAGTCATGTCTATACAGGGTACAGTTGGTTATACATAAACGTACATCTTTAGGTCTAGCGAGGTCATGTCTATACAGGGTATAGTCATATCTATACAGGGATAGGTTTGCATAGCGGTTTAGTAGGCATAGTATTCATGAGATGGATTAGTATTCAGAGTACAGGATAGTATACAGTATTGATAACTAAGACATTCTCTAAGTCCGTGAGCCATAGTGGCATATGTTCATTAGAGTGTTATTGGAAAAGTTGTGTTTTGAGGGCCTTACGGAAGGTGGTGATGGAGGGTTCTTTTCAGAGGGCTGGGGGTAGAGAATTCCAGCTCTTGGGTGCGAGCACCGTGAAGCTGAATCCGCCAGCTTTTAGTCTTTTGAAGGTCGGGACGGAGAGTCGGTTGCAGTGTTGGGTGCGTTTGGGTCTGGTGGAGCTGTCTCTGTGGATGGTTTCTGAGAGGTATGGTGGTGCTGTTAGCACGAAGCAGGCGTGGGTGATGGAGAGTGCTTTGAAGAGTATACTCTCTCTAACAAGGAGCCAGTGAGCGTTTTGTCTTGCTTGGGATATGTGTTCTCTTTTAGGGATGCTGAGGGCTGCCCTCAGAGCGTTGTTTTGTGTGGTTTGAAGTTTTTTTTAGGTTTTTGGTGGAGGTGCCTAGAAATTGGATGTTGCAGTAGTCAAGCTTAGCTCCTACTTTGGCTCTTGCGATGGCAAGGCGGTTTTTGGGGGAGAGGTAGGGCTTGACAGCATTTATGACGTTGGTCACTCGGGCTGCAGAGGATGCAATAGCATTGACTTGGCGGGACATGGAGAGTGAGGCATGTAGGTACACTCCTAGGGTTTTAGCGCGGCTGAGGGGGTGATGTTTGTGTTGTCTGTGTTGAAGGAGGCGTATTTGCTGTCAAGTTTGCTGAGGACTTGTTTGGGGTCTACTAGGAGTATTTCTGTCTTGTCTCCGTTGAGACAGAGTCCGTTTACTGCCATCCATGCCTGGATAATGGCGTAGATCTTGTTGAGGGTGGCTGCGTCCTGATCGTAAGAGCCAGTGAGGGGGAAGAGGACCTGAGTGTCATCAGCGTAGTTGGTGTAGGCTATGTTGTGATCATCGAGGTTGTTGAAGAGGGGGAGAGTGAAAATGTTATAGAGGGTGGGAGAGATGCACGATCTCTGTGGGACTCCGCAGTGGATGGGAGAGGGGGATGCGCTGTCTTCATCAGGGAAGACTCTCATGAGCCTGTCTTCGAGGAACGATGTGACCCAGGTGGTGGCTTGTTGGGAGAATTGTGCTGCGTTTTTGAGGTGTTTGCATGGTATCTTATGGTCTACGAGGTGGAATGCGGCATAGGGCTGTCTCGGTTCCATGGAGAGGCTAGAAACCAGATTGTCTTTTACCTAGGATGTTGTTGGTTTCCAGGTGTTGTTGGATCTGTAAGTAAGCTGCTTTGTCTTATATTTTTAGCAGGAAAGGTATGGTTGTTATGGGTCTGTAGTTGTTGGGTTCATCAGGGTCAAGCGTGGGTTTTTTCAGAAGTGGCGTACCCAAGATTCCTTAAGGGAGGGTGGTACGACTCCCGAGGAAAGGGACGCGTTGATGAAGGCTGTTAGGAATGGGGCTAGGGGTTCAGCGCATTCTTTGATCAGTGATGCTGGGCATTTGTCGCCCTTGCAAGAGGAGGGTTTAATGTGTTTCATGAGCGCTATGACTTCTGATTCGGTCATATCATGGAAGGAGAATGGTGGGTAGTTGTTAGTGTGATTGTTGTTTTGATCGTTGGCTTTGGGGGGAGAGTTGGTTGTGGGGATGGCTTTGCGGTGGGTTTTTATCTTTTCTTGTAGAGTCTTAAGTTTGCTTAACATGGCCGTTTGGATGGAGTTGCACCAGGCTTGGTCTTTGACTGTTTCTTGGGTATTAGTTGGCGGGGATGTCAGTTCTTTGTAGATGGCGAATAGTTCCTTGGCTGATTTGGCAGTGGTAATTTCTTTTTTGTACTGGGAGGCAAAGGTTTTGTAGGCTTCCAGTGAGGAGGGAGAGGGGTGAGATTTCCACAGGGAGAGGGCTTCTCTTTTTTTGGCTCTGAGGTTGAGTAGCTCTTGAGAGAACCAAGAGTTGGCATGTTTTTTGTTTTTGGCTTTTTTAGGCAGGAGGGGGGAGATGGAGTCTATGGCTGAGGTAATGGTTTTTTGTAGAGGTCTGCTAATTCTACTGGTTTAGAGGAGAAGGGTGGTCTAAAGGCTGTGGCTGCTTCTAGGATGGGAATGAGTCTTTGTTTGGTAAGTTGTCTGGAGGACCTAGCCATGGCTGGCGGGCAGGATTTAGTGGGTTGAGGCTTGATTCCTGTGTGGATGTAGAAATGTATTAGGTGGTGGTGGTCAGTCCACGGGCATGGAGTGTTGGAGCTGATGTCGACTGAGCAGTTGTGGTCAGCTATCCAGTCAAGGGTGCGACCTTTGTTGTGTGTGGGATTAGTTACTCTCTGCGTAAAACCTATGTCAAGAATTGTTCAGGGTTTTGCTTTGCTTATCTTTGGGGTCGTTTAGTCCTAGGTTGAGGTCGCCTAGGATTATGGCTCTGGTGTTGGTTTTCAGGTTGTCTCCAACTAGATGGAGAAGGTTGGCTTGGAAGTCTAGAGGTGGGCCGGGGGGGCGGTAGATAATGTGAAGGGTGATGGTGTCATTTGGTGAGAGGGCTAGCTTGACTGTGAGTGAGTCGGTGTGGTCATCGATAGTGGTGTTGATTAATCTGACAGCGATAGTGTCTCTTGTGATGCAGGCTACTCCTCTGCTTTTGCTGGAGGTTCTGTCTTTGTGGAACAGTTGGTGTGCTTTAGACAAGTGGGTATTCTCCTAAATGTATTTTTCTCCTTTAAGGTGAATCAGGAGCTAAGGGATAAATATGGAGAAGTTTACCAATGTTAAATGTTAAATGTTCAAGGTATTTATATCGTGCACCGTCACCAACGGAGTTGGTGCCCAGGCGCTCAGGCAGATCTGAAAAACAAGAAGGCAGACAGGTTAGGTTAGTCAGGTGAAGAGGGAGTAGGAGAGTGAGAGAGTAGTGGTGTGCTGTTGGGGGCTTCAGTTCGGTTTCCACAGTGTGCTGAGCTCTGGTTTGAGTATCTGACCGGGCGAGACCTTGTGTACTGTTGGTGCTGTTTATGTGTTGTTTGTTTGTTGTTGTCGCGCTGAGGTGAAGTGCGTGTGTTATGCTGGGCGAGAGATCGTTGTGTGGATTTTTGGGTGAGTTAGGTATGCAGAGATTTGAAAGTTGAGTTAGTGGGTTGTATGTCCTGGTTCTAGCAGATCTTGTTCAGTTTAACTAGCATTGCTATGGGTAGACTTAGTTGCTGCTTTCCTTTCTTGACCATCTAACCGTTGTGTGAAGTTATTTAAGAAGGTAATGTTATTTATTATTCATTAGCATGACCATAGGCGGTCAATGGGTGGGTAGAAATGTAACAAAAACCACACGATGGTTCTCTCTCCGCACATCGCATCTTCCTCCTATGTGTGCTCCTGTGCCAATAGCTTTGTCTTATAGATTATGTTGAGGTGCAGCCTAAAAGCCAAACATAAAAACAGGTGAAGGACAAATGGCCATGGATAACAGCAACACAACATCAACATTTGGAAATTCTTTCTTATTGAAAGTATTTCTCTCTTTAGACCTCTTTAGGAGTTTGGCAGAAGCAGAAAAGCAGCAGGATTTCGATATGCCCCCTGGTTTACCGCTTGAGTATGAGTTTGTGAACAAGCCCAAAGGCTATAAAAGGGCCTGTATGGGTATGTCGGTTTTCCATCCTCAATATATAATGGTGATGGTGCCTGCGGTTTTACTGCATGCTGCAAGGCCACCATTTACTATAAATTCCTATGAGGGTTCATAATGGGGAATATCTCAACCTCACTAGCAAGTGAACAATTCACCGTTTACCATCTGTGGTAACAGTATTTCCGTTTGGTGGTGTTAGTAATACTAATAGTTCCAAACCCGTAAAGAGGCCCTTGGTGGGTGTTTCATACTTAATCCTGAACTGTCGTTTTTATGAAATGGATTTCGCAGAAGTTTTTAGTTCCTTTCTAAGGCCATGGGATGTCCTTTTAAGATAGAAGTATAGTCTTTACATGGAGAACATTTTCGGTCACTAGATTGCAATTGATACTACAGGGAGCACAATTAAAGGTACTGATGGATCTTTTTTTCCACAATAACATAGATTTTCTGACATTTTGGATTGGGCTTTCAGTATAACGCATGTCTCAAAGCTTCAATTTTGTTATGAAGGGCAAGACATGCAACCATAACACAAGCAGCAACAGCACTCAAGAGGGAAGGCCAAGATAAATAAAACAGGACATGGGTTCCTTCCATCTTGGGTCAGGAAATAAAAGGACTGGGAGTGTGGCTAGCAAGAGCAGGTATTAAAATATAGGCTACTGTATTATTACACTTGAAGAACCTATATTTATTTATTTATTTTATTTGCATTTTTTTAAAGCGCTCACACAGCCCGCGGGCTTCGAGGCGCCGTTACAGATTTTTTTGTTGTTGTTGTTGCATTATTGGTTTTTTAGTTACGTATTTATAACGCACTTTAATACCCAGAGGTTTCTAAGGGCAGACCCGGGGATGATCGTCATCATGCTTGGAGAGGCAAGCAAGCAGGTGGAATTGGGAGGAATGTATGTTCTGGTCTGTCCTTGCAGGGCTTCCCACTCTGCATGACATCGGAGAAGGAGTGAGACAGGAAGAGGGTGGAGGATAGTGGAAGGGTTTGAGGTGGAGGTGGAGATGTTAGGCAGGAGAGAAATGGGCCTGGGTGATTAAGGATATTGCGTACCAAGGATGCTGAATTCCTCTTTTGAACTACAACAGGAGTGAACCTGAAGGCATAGAAGATACCAGCAATAATAAATGGCAAGAGATTGAAGTTTACTGAAAGCACCTGCGTCTTATGAACCTTGTGATAAACTGACAGGTAACTTGACTTTTTCAGAAACAGTGGTAGAATACATCACAGGTGTGGAAGGGTGATACTTAAATGGTGGTTCTGATAACTGACTTGTTTCTAATCGTCAATTTTAACTGTAATTTTAGGAAATAAGAATGTATAAAATATGCTTGTTTAGAACTACGAATTTTGAGCTCAATAATGTATTTTTCTTTTCTTTTTATATTTTCATTTGATGTCATAAGAACAAATAATGAATGTATATGTTAAGTATTAATATCTATTTATTATGTGTTTAAGGCTTGTTTAATAGGCAAAGTTGACACAATAAAGAATAATAACAAAATTTAAAAAATGGTGGTTCTGCTTTTGGGGCAAAATCGCAGACTCATCAGACAATCCCTGTAAGAGTTGTGATTATACCTGAAATGGCAGAAATTGCTCAATTCTGTATATTTTGGCAAGGGAATTGTACCACCTTCCACAGGTCCAATGCAGATAGGATGTGTCATAATGGTGCCATTGGAGAGGATGAGACAACAGCATATAGTTGAGGGTAGTCAATGTTACTAGGTACGAAAGCGAACAGCACTGTGGAGAAACAGGATACACCTCTGCACTGACTTTCATTGTTATCATTGAACGGCACAGTGGATAAACAGGATAATCCCCTGCACTCACTTTCATTTTTATCATTGAACGGCACTGTGGATAAACCGGATAATCCTCTGCACTCACTTTCATTGTTATCATTGAATGGCACAGTGGATAAACAGGATAATCCTATGCAGCCACTTTCATTGTTATCATTGAACGACACAGTGGATAAACAGGATAATCCTCTGCACTCACTTTCATTATTATCATTGAATGGCACAGTGGATAAACAGGATAATCCTCTGAAGACGGCACCATGGATAAACAGGTTAATCCCCTGCACTCACTTTCATTGCTATCATTGAACGGCACTGTGGATAAACAGGATACTCCTCTGCACTCACTTTCTTTGTTATCATTGAACGGCACAGTGAATATACAGTATAATCCTCTGCACTCACTTTATCACTGAACAGCACAGTGGATAAATGAACGGCACAGTGGATAAACACGATTATGCTCTGCACTCACTTTCATTGTTATCATTGAACGGCACCGTGGATAAACAGGACAATCCTCTGCACTCACTTTCATTGTTATCATTGAACAGCACCGTGGATGAACAAGATACTCCTCTGCACTCACTTTCATTGTTATAATTGAACGGCACAGTGGATAAACAGTATACTTCCTTGCACTCACTTTCATTTTTATCAATGAACGACACAGTGGATAAACAGGATAATCCTATGCACTCACTTTCATTGTTATCATTGAACGGCACTGTGGATAAACACGATACTCCTCTGCACTCACTTTCTTTGTTATCATTGAACGGCACAGTGGATATACAGTATAATCCTCTGCACTCACTTTATCATTGAACAGCACAGTGGATAAATGAACAGCACAGTGGATAAACACGATTATGCTCTGCACTCATTTTCATTGTTATCATTGAACGGCACCGTGGATAAACAGGACAATCCTCTGCACGCACTTTCATTGTTATCATTGAACGGCACCATGGATGAACAAGATACTCCTCTGCACTCACTTTCATTGTTATAATTGAACGGCACAGTGGATAAACAGTATACTCCTTTGCACTCACTTTCATTTTTATCAATGAACGGCACAGTGGATAAACAGGATAATCCTTTGCACTCACTTTCATTGTTATCATTGAACGGCACCGTGGATAAACAGGATAATCCTCTGCACTCACTTTCATTGTTATCATTGAACGGCACAGTGGATAAACAGGATAATCCTCTGCACTCACTTTCATTGTTATCATTGAACGGCACCGTGGATAAACAGGATACTCCTCTGCACTCACTTGCATTTTTATCATTGAACTGCACAGTGGATAAACAGGATACTTCTCTGCACTCACTTTATAATTGAATGGTGCAGTGTATAAATGAACAGCACAGTGGATAAACATGATAATCCTACGCGCTCACTTTCATTGTTATCATTCAACGGCACAGTGGATAAACAGGATAATTCTCTACACTCACTTTCTTTATTATCATTGAACGGCACAGTGGGTTGAAATTTTCTGCTAGGAGTTTGGAGGCTTCTGCTTTTGGGCAGGGGTCATTGTTGTTTTAAGGAGGCAACGCACTCTTGACGATGCAAAGTCTGTTTAGGAGAGAATTGTGACATCCATCAGGGGCGTTGCTAGGGGGGGGCTAAGGGGGCTAAAGCCCCTGATCTTTTGGTTGTAGCCCCGGATAGAATCTCAGGAGCTACAGCCAAAAGGCTAGCTAGCCCCCAGTCCCAACAGTTTCGACATCAGCGTAGCCCCGGGTCTTTTCCAGACCTAGCAACTCCCCTGACATCCATTACTGTCTTGCACAATATCTAAAGGAAAGTATGTTTTACAATTGTAACACTAACAACCCCTTTGCCTGTTAACGATGATTTTGTTTGTGTATCTGCTCAATTGTTATGCAGAAAGAGAGCATCAGAGTCACGACTTCTTCCCTTTATCTCATTTGCCAAAATTCGAGAGACACACTTTCCCGGTAATCGCGCTATTTTGCAAAATTAGGTAAACGCTCTTTGTTGTTTACAATTGCAGTACAGAACGAGTAGTCTATGCTTCAAAGCAAATTAGCCTAATTGTTTGATGCATGGGAAGAATGGGCCACGATCCAGAGAAACATTCTGAATATATATATACATGTTCTACAAATGAGAAAAGCAGCCGTTGTTATAACTTAATCATTGTAATAATGCCTTTGGACATTGAAAGAGGGAAGTAGAAAAGTGCCCAAGCAGTGGCTTTGGTTTCCTCTATCACAGGCATCATTTAGACCTGCATTGCTGCTTTTAAAAATCAGTCATCTACTTTCAAGTTCTTTTGATCTTTTGTTTTACTCTGAAACAGCGTGGGGCTTAGGGAGAGGGTACATTGTCGGTGGACTTGCTGCAAGCAGCAGGGTTATCAGCTTTTGAAACCATTGCACTATTGTAGAGGTTATTCATATTGCTCAGATGGACGGTATCTGGCCAAAGGGAAACCAGAGTGCTGGGGTGCAGGGATACTTGTAAGCTGCTTTGAGGGATGCTTGAAACAGGAAGACTGGGTATAATATAGCAAGGATCACAGAACAGCAATCCATAGGCTGAAGGCGCTTTATTTTATGATCTAGGAGAGTCAAACTTCAGTGCTAATATAGAAATATGGCATCTAGTGCAATTCGACATATCATTAATCCAGCGTGTAGCCATACTTGGGCCTTGAAACACTAGTGTATAGGCACATTATAAATGCCATGTCATATCATACTTAAGTGCACAATACGAAATACAGGTGTCAATACACAACAAAAGTGCATGTATGTAAGGGTGTATTTAAGCAAATTAACTATATGCCACTGTTGCTCCTGGCCATATACTAGTTCCTGGAGTATGAAACAACAATTTGCTGGCAAAGCACTTTATAGAAACCTGTTTATCTGAGTCATCAAAGCATTTGAAAACATTGACATCCGGACCCTTTTGGCATTGGAGATATTTTAGCCTACAAGGACTCCCAAGGTAATTAAATGGACTTCTGACCTCACACTACCTTACATTCGTCAATCAGTGTTGCCCCCCCACAGACAACCTTGATTTCTGATGCATTAACTGTGACTACCAGGATCCACAAACCCACCCCTTCCTTAAAGTGGCACCTGGCTCCCATCCCTTGAGGGTGTTCCACTGATCCTTCAGAGCTCCCTCCATTGCTGGCTTCCATTTCGTCTTAATGACTATTTTGCACACAGTGCCCCCGCTTGAAGGTCCCACCTAAGCAATACACATAATCATTCACTGCACTAGACCTGCTTTATATCATTGGTGCCCCAGCAATAACTGTTATTCTCAGTCCTGCCTTGTTCAACTCTGCAGTGCATCATTGTAATTCCACGAGCGTCCCCCATTCCCTTAGTAATCTGCTTCATCATCCCCTTCAAACACCTCTAGCTCCTATCTCCTGACCCTCTCCTCTACACCCATAACCACTATCCACATGAATCCCCTGGTATGATCCCAGACTACAAAATCCTCCTAAGTGTACATCTTCAATGCTATTATATCAATACTCAAAGTGTTCTTCCTGTACTCATGTTCTCTTCACCCCTCCTCCGTGTCATCCCTAAAGCCCAGATGCCCCATTCCATCCCCAATGTACTTCTCACTCTCCCCATTCAAATGTTAACTCAATTGTGCAGTGCCCATACATATCAATAGCCTCTCCACCGTGCCTCATTTGAATGCTCTCACACAATCACACAATACCCATCCCTGGTGTCATTCAATGCACCCCTCAGTCCAGTAATTCAAGATTCCCTCTCAGCCCATCCTTAGTAACCTAATGTGTTTATCTGCCTTTGTGCACCCCTCTTTCTCTCTGCCCATTGCCCTTTGTGTACGGGTGGCACTTAAGCCTACCCAAAATCCCTGAAGAGCCACAACATTGAGACAGGTCACGCAGTGAGTCATCAACCCTGTTTCTGCCAAAACTCCATGTTACCAAATTTAGCATGAGCGAGACACTGGGACTTACTTTAAAACTATTTGAAGCAACTACGTAGATAACCACTCTGTTTGCATATACGGCCTCCAAACACGTTCTAAAACTAAGCTACAGCTAGCACTAATATTGCTAACTAAACAGATCCGTGGAAGAACAAAACATTTACAATACATGGGTCAATTAAAGGAATAGTGCGCTCAAAAATATTATTGTCCCGAGGGTTCGGGCATGTGTTTTTAAGCATACGTTGATCGATCGTACAAACATTTCCTATGCACCTTACCGTAGTTTTCCTCCCTTTTACACATGCGAAATCAGGCAGCAGGGTGTGGCCATCTTGTGCTAATCTTATCCGTTGCCGCATCGCCCTAAGGTGAACTGCCCTGGCGGCACTAAATCATATCCCCCTCCACTGAGGCTGACATCACTAGACGCGTAAGGCCCATTTCACAACGCCAATGCCCGTCTCGTGTCAACATTCTCTGCGCTTCAGCTAATGACGTATCTCCATGGAAATCGCAGGACGCCTCTTTCTGCAATAAGTATTAACAGACCGCTTTTGAACAGAGAACATCAGATTTGCTTTTCCAATCGTTTCACTGTCTTTTTTGTGTATCCTTTGTCTCGTTTATGCTCTGTTCAGCTATCTTCGTTGCTCGTAGCCTGTGCGAACAGATACTAGTATTATCATTACTATCTATTTTAATTTTGTCGCATAATGGCAACAATACAGCCCTACCAGTACGAGCCAGAGTATTCCGAGGTGGAATTACTCAAAAGAGAAAGATGCAGAATGATGGGGCTTCGGACGATAGTTGGGAGGATGAATCACCAGACCAAGAGCCTGAGCTTAGTCGCATGGACGACATCTCCACCTGGTGTACCTGCAATCGGTGCGAGGTAATGCCAACCGAGGAGGAGAACTGCTGCTGCCGAGAAAACTCTGGATGCTTGTCCTACATATCGGAAGACGAGACACGGCTGCAATGCGTTACCGAGCTGCATGACTTCAGGGCAGCCTGCCTCACAGGGTCCGTGTTGAGGATTATGATGGTGCTTATGCACGAACTTTGCGCAACAGTTCTTCCCTCGCAATCCAAGTAACGAATAAGTGTACTCTAGATGTGATGTCATTTAGGCTACTAAAATTTCATTTTTGTTTCAAGTTTGTCTCCTTGTGAATGTACACTATTATAATATAAATAAACGTCTGAGCCAATAAGTAGTTGGTATAGATTACAAAAAGAACCCACTTCTTTTATTAATATATATACTTTCTTTTTTAGGTTTACTGGTAAAGGATATGCCTCTTTCTGTCTCTCCAGTTTTTCTGGAACGTGATACCATTCGAGGATACTTTCAGGTAAGGGTTGTTATTGTTCTTTAATGTCTTTTCCCTTTTCCTTGTACTCTTCTCCTTTTCTATCCCTTGACTTTTAACAGTCTCTATATGTATTTCTCCTTTCCCCTGATCCTTTCTCTGGGCTTCTTCTTTATTTCTGGTCTTGGTCTTTCAGTCCGTTCTCCTCTTCCATCTATTCTTTGTTTTCTTAACCAAATCTGTATGACTGCTGTATTGTGTACCAGTTTGGTCCTTTCCCCTAATAACCTTCTTTCAATTTCTGCAGATGTGCACTCTTAACCTCTAGACACCTTCCTTTATTACAAACAAGAACATTTGAATAACTCCTCTTTAAGCTGCATCCCATGTATTGAGGCTATTCTTCTGACTCTGTGCCAGCCTCCAGTTCCTTTTTTAAAAAAAATAATTTTGATACCCTTCTTCCAGTAACAGTCACCTCTGCAATGCCTTGAGCTTGTATGTTAATTTGTAGCGCAACGGCGCTTTCACGGTAAACTTCAAACAGCGACAATGGTCGTTTTCCCCCTATTAAACTTCCTTATCTAGAAACACAACGGCATCAGTTTCTTTAAAGTTCATGTGGCGACAACGATCGTCGAGACATGCTCCATCCTTCAGTCACAACGGCGCTGTTTCTCTCTCACAGATCAAGCGGCAACACGTACCTTTCAATTAAAAGCCTCACTTGGTCTTCCGACGTCAGCGTTTCCCTTCGTCCAGTCACAATAACGATCGCTTTACTTAAACAACACTTCACTTCGCTTCAGGGCTTGTATTGAAGGCACTCAATGTTTCCTTGCAGCGGCAAAGGCTGCCTCGTATTTATACTGCTCTTCTTCCATGAGCGCAATGGTGCAATTAATCATTGGCTTGTCAAAGCGATAACGATTGTCCCCGCTTTCCTTATGATCCGAAACTTCTTCACCGGGCACCTCGGCGTAAACATCTTCACCGGGCACCTTGGCGTAAACACGCTGGCAGCTGAGATCTGTGAAACTCCTTCAGAGAACACTTCTAGTACACGCAGCTGTAATGGTCCAACTTCAACTCCTCTTCCCCGTCCCTTATCTCCTAGGTTACCAAAAGCACAGCATTCATTAGAGGAAAGGCCATACATGCAGGACTTCCTGTATGGATAACCTAGGTTTTCATTAACAGGCCTTCAACACTGTACATGCAAGAATTCACATCGTCACACTCCTATATTGTCGTAACTTTGATCTATCACTGCCAAATGAATGAATGTAATTCATAGTGGTTATCTTATGTTTCTTTCACGTACAACCCTGAAACAATATTTCTCTGTGTCCCAAATGTAATGGAATGCATAGTTCACTTTTGTAATGTGTCTACACTTTAAAGCCCAAGTTGATTGATCCGTGAAGTAACATTTGTACTGGCAACAATGACATAGGATACAAGATTGCATTTTCAACTAAGGTTTGATACACTTATTTTGTTAATTTAAATACAGTTTGTATCTTTCTCTTCCACAGGTGGTACAGGCTGGTGGCCTGTTGTGCGTTTACATGGTGGCTTCATGGGAGGCTCGGACACCGCGTTCGATGAGTAATACCCACCTGTGTCGTTGGTGCCACTAAAGACACATTCCCCAGTCAAAGCGGTCAGTAAAGGGAATATTAAAAGCGAAACAGGAGATGGAGAACCTCTACTTCGCTGACAAAGAGGAAGTAACAACAATAATAAACGTAAAGTGTGTCAGCGGAAAAAAAACAAATTATGGAGGAACCCGTCTATAGAACTAGGAGGGGGGCACCCAAATTCAGAACCACAGATCAAACCATACCAAAAGCAAAGAAATTTAGAAACCATGAATGTTTTATTTGTATTTCATTATATGTTTAAAATATACATATTAAATCATGTTTCGAGCTCATTATCTGAATAATACCATTTAATTAGAAAATTGAAAAACACAGTACTTTTCTAAAAACACAACTGGTAACTCAGTCAATGCTAACTTAATGTAGCCAAGCAGTCTGAACGTCATGTCGGTTGAAGGGGATCATCCAGCTGGCGGTCAGAGGCTACGGTCACATTTAACAATATAAGAACCGCTGCAGCTTACTAGACAAGGTAATGTTGGTTACTTCTAAAGTTAAGACCAACAGAAAAAAGAAGGGGTGCCGTACGTCAACTACTATACTGTCATGACCTATTGAATACACTGGGTCCGACATGTAAACAGACAGTAGTTTCGATGGTACAAGGCATCTAAGCTGATTCACAATTGATGCCCATCTTCTTCAGGACGGTGCACTCCCATCAGATGTATGCCACAGGATTTTATAATGTGGAAAACTGCATGTGTAAGGCGATAATGCGTTCAGCTGTAAAGATTTGTGCAGGCTGAATCCATAATTTTGCCATTATCTCAACCTTGAACGCTGGTCACCTTTTCCCGAATGTGAATCCTGAGAAATAAATGTAGGCCAGCAAAACCAGTTCTCTATGAAGTAGAACTGAATAAGGATAAACAAGGCGAAAAAGACATTGATCTTGACATTGTGTTGCAGGCGACAGATGGCATCAAGGCGTCTGCAAAATATTGTCCTATCAGGATGGAATGTTGTTCGGCGTGGCGTAATGAGCACACCAAAAACTAACTGAACAATGTTAGCGTCTTGAAATTGCATACATCCATGCCCCCGGGATTTCAATGAACAACAACTTTTTGCAGACGCCTTGATGCCATCTGTCGCCTGCAACACAATGTCAAGATCAATGTCTTTTTCGCCTTGTTTTCGGGAAAAGGTGACCAGCGTTCAAGGTTGAGATAATGGCAAAATTATGGTTTCAGCCTGCACAAATCTTTACAGCTGAACGCATTATCGCCTTACACATGCAGTTTTCCACATTATAAAATCCTGTGGCATACATCTGATGGGAGTGCACCGTCCTGAAGAAGATGGGCATCAATTGTGAATCAGCTTAGATGCCTTGTACCATCGAAACTACTGTCTGTTTACATGTCGGACCCAGTGTATTCAATAGGTCATGGCAGTATAGTAGTTGACGTACGGCACCCCTTCTTTTTTCTGTTGGTCTTAACTTTAGAAGTAACCAACATTACCTTGTCTAGTAAGCTGCAGCGGTTCTTATATTGTTAAATGTGGCCGTAGCCTCTGACCGCCAGCTGGATGATCCCCTTCAACCGACATGACGTTCAGACTGCTTGGCTACATTAAGTTAGCATTGACTGAGTTACCAGTCGTGTTTTTAGAAAAGTACTGTGTTTTTCAATTTTCTAATTAAATGGTATTATTCAGATAATGAGCTCGAAACATGATTTAATATGTATATTTTAAACATATAATGAAATACAAATAAAACATTCATGGTTTCTAAATTTCTTTGCTTTTGGTATGGTTTGATCTGTGGTTCTGAATTTGGGTGCCCCCCTCCTAGTTCTATAGACGGGTTCCTCCATAATTTGTTTTTTTTCCGCTGACACACTTTACGTTTATTATTAGTAAAGGGAATATTCCCACACTGTGCTGGAACTCGAAGTATATAATGTGTAGTACCTTAAATTTTTCAGTCAATCAAGGACAGCTCACTTGTCCTGTCAGGGCTGACTCGGTGGGAACGGACGAGGTGCCTAACACTATGTACACTTCAAAGGTGTCTTATGCGCAGGGGCCATTGTACACATGGCCTAGTCAGACCCAGGGTCTCCGGGCAGGCTCCCCTGAAGCAGGCCGCACCCCTGCATTCCCCATAAGTGTGTCTCCATTCAGCAGTGTTCTGGCCCTTTTCTACATGTCTCATGCCCCTCCATCCCCCCTCCAGTATCAATGGCTGTTACCACCTGTGGCCGTGCCCTCCCAAGGGGGCTGGCAGGGTGGGAACAGCTGAGGTGCCAAACACCATGTACACTTCAAAGGTATCTTCCGCGCTGGGGCCATTGTACACATAGCTTAGCAAGACCCAGTGTCTCCAGGCAGGCTTCCCTGAAGCAGGCCGCGCCCCTGCAATCCACATAAGTGTGTCTCCAATCAGCAGTGAAACGGCCCTTTCCTGCATGCCTCTTGGCCGTCCCCCCCTACTCTATCAATGGCAGTTCACACCCGTGTTCGTGCACTCTCAAGGGGGCTCTCACGGTGGGAACGGCCAAGGTGCCAAACACCATGTACATTTCCAAGGTATCTTCTGCACAGCGGACATTGTACACATGGCCTAGCCAGGCCCAGTGCCTCCAAGCAGGCTCCCCTTGAAGGAGGCCACGCCCCTGCTATCCACACAAGACCACGCAATATACACGTCACTCATTCACATACACACCCACTTTTCTAATTCTTTATAAACCCCTTGATATTTATCATGAGAACATCTGTGAGCACTGCAAGTCAACTTGTGATCGTGCTGAGAACATCTGTGACCACTGATAATCAACTCGTCATCGTGCTACCTGTGAACATCTTTGAGCAGTGGAAGTCAACTCGTGATCGCGCTACCTGTTCTCCTGCTACTAATTGCCCTGCTTCCTGAATCTAACTGTTTGTTGGTCAAGGTACGGGCAGGTCACCTAATCATCTCTTCCTGATCTCTAAATTACGATCTATTTCGAACAAATGTACCCAGTAGTGTAATGTTCATTCATTTCATGCCATTACCATTGACTTCTGTTTAATTTGTTCTGTTCTCGATATATTGCAATTGTCATCAGTGTCAATTGGGATGGAATTGCATCCTTCGCGGAACATGTCTATAAACATGTTTCCTTTTGATGCATGAAAGTACATTCAATGGACAAATAACATGTTACGATTTGCATCACATCAATCAATTGTGTATGAAAGTTATCCTAGTGTTGACTATGCTACACAGGTATTGCCTCTGTGACCAAAAGAAACAATGCATAGAAACATGTATGATATAATTCCATCTTTCTCACGCATTCATGCAACATAATTTTTTTAACGATGTGGACTTTTTTTCGATTTTTCAACAATGCAGGCTTGTATGGTTTACGGTTGCTGCTCTAAGACCCATAAGAAACCTAAGGGCACAATAATGCATATATTCCTGAGGAATATAGATCTAATAAGAGAATGGGTCAGATATTGCGGATTTGCGCCAGATGAGCTTGAAAGTCGAGCCCAGGAAGTCTTGGGGGACTTGAGGGGAGATCCATTCTGCATTTTCAGCCTAAACTTTACCACGAATATGTACGACGAATCGCAGTACACAAAGAAGCATCGACTCAGAACGTCTCGTAAATTGCTTACAAATGCAATTCCAACTCTATTAATGCACACGCTGCCTCAGGTGAGTCACGGTTCATGAATTAGCTGTAGACCTTGGGGTACTGAACACGTAACTACTTGGACGGATTGTTGTTTTTGGTTTAAATGTTTCTTACAAAACTTTGCAGATTGTATTGCTTTATAACTGCACCCCATTTTGCTATACATCTGTCCCTGGTTTTTGGAGCATCTTAGAAAACTATTTATGGCACAGAAAACAATGCTATAGTGCCCTTGGAAATAAGCATAATGTTTTCGTAATTGGTTGATTAACATGTCAATTTTTTTAAGTTACCATATTGACTGAAGCACAGACAATCGGTAGTGACGACATCACTGACACGTCAGTATATCAATGGTGAGCCATACAAACTTGATGAAGTTCTTCCCACATTTCTAATTCAAATCTATTTTTCCCTTTACAACTCTGTGACAATGCACTGAAATTGAAGAAGCAAGATTCTGCATCTATTTCTTTCCCGGAGTCAAAAACAACTTTGAGCGCCTATCAGGTAGTTTTATTTCGCTATTCGTTCTAGAAATGTATTATGCATGGAATTTTAGATAATATGAAATAGTTTACGCATACTGTTGTTTGTTTACATTATGTTTAATTTATAGGTTTTCATTCAGATGTACCATTCTTTGTATCCCATTGTGTCTGTTCAATTTCACTTTTTTCATCCATACTAAAACAAGTACTGTGTTACAGGGTGATGCTGGTACTTCAACTACAATTACATCATCCTTTGGATCTGGTCCAGAGAATGAGGTATGCGTACTAACAGTCCCCTTGAATGAAAGAAAGTAGATACTACATCTGATACTATTAGACAGTGACATTATTATAAATGAGCATCTTTTCAAAATTTTACCATTTCAGTTCTAACGTTACAATTTCTACCCTAATGCCGAATACAATGCAAAATGCTTGAGTCCAACATTACAATCAGTGGGTTTTGCATGGTGATCTCTGATCGAGTACACTAGCCACCAATCAGGTGAAATTCGAAATGTATATTTTGACTAAATGACGTACACAGTTTTTTTTTTCAAATACGATTTACTTTTTTTTAATTAATATTCTATTCAAGGGATGTATACAAGATCGGGAAATAGAAGAGGAGGCACGTGGATCCGAGGTGGCGGACCAGCTTGCTGTTGCAGTCGTTCCAGTGAAGAACACGGTTTCACAGAAAATCAAGAAAGCGAGGATAACTAACAATTTCAATTACATAAAGTGTTTTGGGCTGGTGTCTTCATAACATGCTTTTTTTTAAAATGTAAATTGCTTTATACTGTATATTGGATTTACATTGAACATGTTTTTACAACCCATCTTCTAGAGGCCCAGAAGAAAACAAAGTATGAAGACACAGACAACAAATGAAACCAGAGATGCTGCTTGCCAAACAGATTTCACCATGGAGCAACTATTATTTGAGGCGCTGCGTAGTCCAGGCAATAAGCAGACTCGAGATGCTTATGCCCAATGGCCAGAAAATTAATTGGATGTGACCAGCGCTGCAAGAAAAGTGTTTTTGGACCATTGCTACAATGTGAGATCTAGACAAGATGAAGAAGAAAACACTGAATATAAAGAATATGCTTTTGAAGTACTCAGTGACCACTTCACACAATCTATACCCACAAAAAAAGGCCACCCAACAAACAATCGACATTGATGGTTTCTCCAATTCGTGTTCAAATAACACAAGCTGAAATAACAGAGACTGAAGCCTCAACGCAATTGACCGAGGAACTAGCCAAAGATCTCGTTTCAGTGTGTCCTGTTTGGCCGATATGTCCACCACAGTTGAGTCACAAACCACATTCATGTAGGACGATAGTCTAATAAAGGGGCCCAAATACATTGTATTCGACAGCTGCATGGTAGAGATTATACTGATGCTGAAATGTGTGCATCCAGTGAGGGGGGAAGTATGTGGGTAGCAACTGAAATATGTGACTCATGTATCACAAGGCACTAACCTGAAAATACAAGCCACCTGTGATCTGCTCCATGCTAAATTTTCATGGTCCACTCAACCGATGCTGGGCAAAGTGCCAGCTGGAAATCAACTGTGTGCAGCAGCTTTACTTTTCAGTGGCTCTACTTTAGGTAAGTTGTCCAGTTTCTGTCAATTTGTGGGACTCCAGTTCCTTTCGAAAACACAGTACTACAAATATCAACGAGAATATTTATTCCCTGCTATTAGTGAAGATTGTAAAATTTAACAAATGTCAATTGAGAGGACATTCTCTGACAAATGGTTCAGGCTAGCTGGCGATGGACAGTGTGACAGCCCCGGATTTTCAGCAAAGTACTGCACATACCACTCTCAGGACATGGTAACTAAATAAATTGTGAGTTTGGTGGTCGTGCAGGTATCCGAATGTGAATCGTCAGTGGCCATGGAAAAACATGGTTTTATCAAATCCCTGGAAGATCTCCAATCGAGGGGAATGCACATAGACCTCATAGCCACCGACAGACATGTTTCAATAGCCAAGACCATGAGAGGGCAGTTTCCAAATATTCGCCATCAATTTGATGTATGGCACGTTGCCAAATCAATCAATAAAAAAATCACAGCTGCTGGAAAAAAAGGTTCTGAAAATATTTTACAGTGGTCCCAGTCTTTCAGCAACCATCTTTGGTGGAGCTCCAAAACTTGTGGTGGGTCTGTGGAAATTCTACTTGAAAACTGGTGCTCACTAATGCACCACTGTTCCAACGTTCACTCTTGGACAGAAAACCTACATTTTCACCAATGTGCACATGGACCTTTATCGGAGGAGCAGGAACGCAAGAAGAAGTGGTTGGTTCCATCTTCACCTCCACACAAAGCTCTTTAGAAGATTGTGTTTGATATAACTCTGTCAAGAGATCTGAAGGGACTGACAGAATTCTGTCACACGGGATATTTGGAGGTGTTCCACAATATGTGCCTAAAGTACAGGCCCAAGAGAACACATTTTGGCATAGACGGGATGCAATATAGGACATTACTAGCGGTCTTAGCGTATAACAAGAATGTAGGGAGAGAACAATCGAGGACTGCAGGAAACTTTGGGATGCTTCGTTACACAATGGCCTTTACGAAAAGAAGCAAAAAATGGGTGGTCAAGCCAATATACCAGGAAATGGAATTCGAATTTGTGAAAGATCTCATTTTGACTGTGTTGGACATACATACTCATGGAATCGCTCATGATTTTGTTCCGAGGACACATACATTGTCACAAAACATTGCAAACGTGCCCTGTCCACAGAAAGCAGACCTCAGGGAACAGATCACTTCCCGGTACAAATGATTAGCAGCTATTTATTTGTTCAATAATGTTCATATAAAGTGTCCAAATAAAGCGTCCACATTTTCTTTTGAAATGTATCCTCTTTGTCAATTTTTTTAGCAAGAAGTGCCTTTTGGAGGATGCCATAGAGTGTAACGCTGTGCTTTCACAATTTGTGCTTTCATCGAGCTCTTGTGGGTCCTTCACTGATCGGGGGGGGTCAGATGGCTATCAGCATGAAAGCAACTTTGGGGTTCTGTAGTTGCCTTACCCAACACTTGTCCAAATAGCTGAATAAATATGCGTCCCACAAAAGGAATGAGACCTAAGCTAGATAAGACACTTGGCACTCAAGAACTTCTGACTGTAAGCAACACAGCGCATGAAAAGGGGTTGTTGGTGAGAAATAGGTGCATTCTGACCTACATTTTTATGGGGGCATGTGTTAGGGGTCATTTCTATCGGATGCCTTATTACAGGGGCCGATCTTTGATTTGCCGCCCTCAGAGTCTCACGATTTCAAATGCAGTGGGGGTAGGTGTCAGCATTACCAGAATATATGACCAATCCTGATTGGGTATATGGGAGATGAAGTTGAGGTGGTGCAGGGTTAGGGTTGGCGACCAGATGCTTTCAAAGGGAAAAGGGGTCTTGGGTTCAGGGGACCGCGGCCTGGCAGCAGGGGGCTGCAGCAGGGCGTGCTCTGACATTCTCGTACGAGCACATTTTCTCAGGGCTAGAGACTCGCTACTTGCGAAAAATCTTTACGTGATTTGCCGTGTGAACAGGAGACGGGCAGAGATGACAGGTGGTGTGGGCTGGCTGCGCGAGTCGCTGGCTGAGTGCAAAGTTCTCCAGAGGGACATTATAAATAAGGCATTTGGAAGTAAACTAACTGTAACTGTTTTCATAAAAAAAGTAAATCACTAGAAATTTCGCACGGCAAACAATTCATTTGTTTTTCAAAAATATTTCAAATGCCACTGTGGTCTGAGGGCTATTCGCTCCCATTTGGAGTGAAGGTCAGCGCCTTCGAATTTTGCTTGTGAGCTGAGCACACCCACGCATCGTACAAAGTATAAGGTTCGATTGTTTTTCGTACTTGGAAGAAAGGGAGGATTCCGAATGGAATGAATGAAGGGAGGTGTGTAATACTGTCAAATAAGATAAGGTTCACCATTCCAAAACTGGACAAAGGAACATGTAATTTCATTGTATGAAAATTCGTTGATCTGAACGGACACTCTTCGCATTTTCTGACCGTTATTGTTGGCTTACATTGTAATGGGTTGTTGTTTGTGGCATATTGCAACGACATGCAAAAACAACCTGTGTGTACTTGTCTTTGTCCCGGGCACATGGGAAGTCCAGCATCGAAATGCATGTAGTCCACATCCGGGTTCCCCCAGGTTCCACCAACGCCAAATTCTACGCTAATATTTTGTTAAAATGCCTACGTGTTCTTCAAATTCTAGCGTCAGCTTCCGCATCCCATGGCGAGCTAAACATACTCCATAGCAGTAATCTCTCAAGCAAATTGTAGACTACTTTCCACAATGTTTTCTCTGTGTTTCCATTTGTTTTCACGTTTGCGTTCATCATTAGTTTTCACACGGTGCAGAATGAATGGGTAAATTGATAAATTAGAATGAAGAACGGCTACTGAGACACATTTCTGTTATGTTTTCCACACAGCTACATCCTGCCTTTCTGCGAATGTCATCGATTCCAGATACCAATTGATGCCTTCTTTAGCCGGCAACTGCAGATGTACTTAAATGGCTGGATAACTATGACGCTGTTTTGGGACGATTGCCCCGGGCCAATATGCCCTTTCGCGGTACCAGCGATAAGGATCAACCTGACATCGTTTACAGTGGCCTAGCACCAAGCTGATGCAATAGCCTTGCGATTTACGTGCGTCCAATGCACTTCTTATACCCAAAAGGAACACCGTGTGACTCACGATAAACATTTGTGGATCGAGAACAAAGAAAGAAATTACCAATGCGGTTGAATATGGCAATCACCGGATGTTCTCGGAGCGTTTATTGTGAAATAAAAGTACATTGTAAATTGCAGAGTATTGCCATTTCCTTTAAAAATATAGTTTTCTATTCAAAATTGGGACATGCTGTGTTTTGAGAGGATGTGTGTTGATATTCTGGGTTCTGCGTCAACTGACGAACACGAAGGTGATGACTGTAAGGGGATATGATTTAGTGCCGCCAGGGCAGTTCACCTTAGGGCAATGCGGCAATGGATAAGATTAGCACAAGATGGCTGCGCCCTGCTGCCTGATTTTGCATGTGTAAAAGTGAGGAAAACTACAGTAAGGTGCATAGGAAATGTTTCTACGGTCAACGTATGCTTAAAAACACATGCCCGATCCCTTGGGACAATAATATTTTTGAGCGCACTATTCCTTTAAAGAAACTTGTGTAAAAGTTTTTTCTTTGTTGCTGTGGTGTCAGTATGTAAAGATTGTAATGCATAATACCTGCCAGCTTGTCTTTAATAGAATCTAAACCCTGTCTCACGTTAGTGAGGGGGATTAACGATTATTGATGAGAGAGTGGGCCCACAAGAAAATGGCTGGGTGAACATGTGGAGGAAATAATCAAGAGGATTGGTTTTCGTCGAGCAGCTGGACCAAACAAACTATCTAACTTTTTGTTTAAAGGAAACTCAGCAGTTTGGGCATTGATACTGATGATGGCTAGGTATGGTTTTGTCACTTCAAATGTTGTATCCCACGTCAAAATGTGATAATCTGTGTCTCCTCCCCTCGTAGGGAGAACTAGCTAGGGGTGTGGGTGCGTTCCTGCTTTCTCGCCTTTGTGTCTGTGCATACATTTCTCGCAGTTCTCATACCTTCGCATTTAAGATAACACTCTCTGCTCGAAGATCTTCATTCTGTCACTGTTCGAGATTGATGGTTCTCTGCCGCATGTCAGGATTTTCTGAAAATAAATGAAGTCTTCTAACTCGTCCTTTTGTCCTCTGGTATGTCCTTGCCAGTGGCGAGCTATCACATTTCACTCCAGCATAGACCGGGCTTCACTCAGAACAACTGGGCCCTTAAGCTTCGTACAGTACCTTGTCAACCTGCGTGTTCTTTGCACCTCCTGGCTGCTCTGTGCCTGCAAAACCACGCAGCATTCCTGAAACACGAACCACGGTGAGTGACGTGTCATTTTTTTCTGGCATTCCTTTCGCAACGTTGACAAGATAGCCACGAACATAATATAGGGCAAACATTCATGGCACTCACCTTCCACCCCCAGCTTTCTTGTGCTGTACATGTGACACTGATTTGCGAGCGCTCTTTCCCTCACGTGCGCACTCGCAAGCCTTCTGGCTGTTTTTGACATACTCTCGGTGCACCTGCGTTACAAAAACCTCTCTTGACAAGCCAGTTTTCAAATACTTATTTCTTGCATGCGTTTGGAAGGCAGCGCAGGCCGAATTTGCACACATTGCATTCCTTGAAGATCCAATTGCACCGAGTCAATGCATTCAACGTCTTTGCAACCGGATACGGGACTTCACCGGTATATAATGTATGCTAGATGCACTGAAAGCAGAGCATTCCGTCTACGTGGCCTACCCTGTGCCCTCACTTGAGTCAGCACACTGGGGGTGGGCAGAATGCCTCCGGGGAGAGACAGGGTCGCCGATTTCCAATTCAGTTAGTCAAGACTTCAAAATGTGTCAACATGTTACCCTAAGCTGGACGGTCTTCTGTTTCGACCTGCCAGCAGAGTTGTCCACAATCCTGGCCTTTGTTCAGAATGGAAAAAAAGCTTGCCATGATTCCTCTCCCTTGACGTGGGTATCCCAAGTGTACACACTGGGCCGCTCATTTTGATGGCAGTGGGGGCGCCCTTTGATGGTCGTTAAACATGGCCTGGAAACTAATTTACAGGTAAGGGCCAAGCGCTCTGCCTAAAAATTGGGATCCTGCCATTTTCTGCATGTAGCTTGGGGACGGAGAATATAGTCCTTTCAGCCCCTTTTCGCGGGTCCGGCACAAAATATGCCAGCGTCTACACCCGCAGCTACAATTCACAGCAGAAATCCATAGGTATGGCCGTATAATTTTAGGACAAGGGTGTTTGCCTCCCCAACTTTGACGCCAAACCAATGTATCCCCCTTATTTTATGATGCAGGGATGACGGCCCGCCGCCCGGACCAGTGCCCAGGCTCCCAGTCCTTACATGTTCGGGCTCGGCACCGCAGACCTCATCCTGGCTGCCCTGGCTAAAGTCAGAAGGCAGGGTGCTGAACTGGGTGGTGGTGGGGCCCACTGTAGCTGACTGCTACTGTGCAGCTACCTGCCTGGCAATCACAGGGCAGTCACTCTCTGGCTGCGCAGCAGCACTTGTGCAACAAAAACCAGGAAGCTCTCCTGCAATGATTTCTGGTTTCTGTCTGCATGGAGCACATGCAAGACAGAACTGGGGAGAGCAGTCCAAGAAAGATGTAGCATTTCGTCTAGCCATCTCTTACTGTGTCACTGTCTGTCATGACATTTTGCACTGGGCATCATCAATCAGCAACTCTTCGAGACAAGGGGGTGCCGTTCTGTTATGTTGATTTATACCACGCACCGCTGTCATTTGCATGGTCTCCAGGTGCTCACGTGTCTCTCTAAGAAAAGTGGGTAGGGTTGGTTAATGAGGGAAATAGGGATAGGATAGAGGTTGTGCTCATCTGCTTATGCATGCAGAACCGGGAGAAACTGGTGTCTGTGCATGTGAGCTTTCTGTGTGTGCTTTGTTATGTGCTCTGGGCTTGTTCTGTCCAAAGGGTGGCATCTAGTGTCTGAATTGTTTGTTTGCAGATATTGGGTGTGTGGCATGATTACAGGGGGGGAGTGGTTTGTGTGTTTTGGTGGCTTGTTTGACAAACCCTCTGGGCATGTTTAGTATGTGAGAGTTGGGGGGGAATAAGAAGGGGGTTGGTTAACTTGTTTTTGGTGATCTCTGGGTGTTGAGTGGTGTTGTTGTCGGTTTTTTCATTTTGTATTGCCCCAACTTTTCTTTGGTCCAGGAAGATGGTTAGGAGGGGTGCGTGTCTATAATTAGCTCAGTGGTTGAATTGCCAGGTTTTTAGCCATTTTCTGAATGTTAGGTGTTCTTCTGTGGTTCTTATTTCCTTTGGTATCAAGTTTCATAGTTTGGCTATCAGGTAGGAGAAGGCAGATCCTCTGAATTTCCTTTTCTCAATGTCTTGTTTCTATTTGGAGGTCATTGCTCTATCTTAAGTCTCTTGCTGGTTAATAACTAGTGATTTCAGCTTGGAGGAATTCAGCTCCTTGTCTGTATAGTGATTTCTGGGCAATTCAGTGGGCTTTGAAGTTAATGTGTTTCTTTTTTGGCAGCCAGCGTAGACTTCTCAGGGCCGGTGTGATGTGGTCTCTTCTATTTAGTCTCAAGAGTAGTCTTGATGTGGTATTTTGCATGCATTCTGGTTTTTTGTGAGTTGTTCAAGCATTCCAAGATATAGACTATTTGCATAATCTATCTATTCTTGATAATACAAATAGATGATTGTGAGGGTTCTATGTGAGAAAATGAGGTAATAGAGGATCCCTCTTATTAATTGCAGGAGGAAGAAATGATTTGTTGCTATTGCGTTGACTTGTGGTTTCAAAGAGATGTTGTTGTCCATGGGAATTCTCAGATTTTGAATGTCTCTGGTTGGGTTCCCAGGTCAATGTCTCGCTGGCCAGGCCACGGTTTAACTGTCAATGTCTCGTGGCCAGGACAGGTGTGCCTCTATTGGATTGTCTTCCGGTACAGAGATCATAAGTTCTGTTTTGGTTGGATTTAGCTTGAGGCTGCTCTTTGTCATTTATGTCTGTGAGGCATTTGTTGAGGGTGTTGTCACGGTTTCGGTCAGAAGTCATCTTGAAGATGAGTTATCTGTCGTTTCCGTAGTTGTAGGCTGTCATCCATGGGTTTGAATGAGTTTTATTAGTGGGGTGTGATATAGATGTTGAAGAGAAGCAGGGAGAAGCTTGATCCTTGTGGCACACCGCAGGTAATATTTTTAGTGTTTGATGGAATTGGCGGTAGTTGTGTTCTTTCTGTTCGGTTGGTGAGGAAAGATTTCAGTCATTGTAGTGTGGAGCTTTTAATGTCGCATTCCTCCAGTCTCTTCGTTAGTGTTGTGTGTCTGATTGTTTCAAAGATGGCTGATATGTCCTGTATTATGAGAGCCGATTGGGTGCTGTTGTCCAAGTTTATTTTTAGGTCATCCCGTGTGGAGAGGAGTTCTGATTCAGTTCCTCTCATGGGATAGAAGTTGAGTCAAGTATTCTGTTGCTTTGTCCATGATTGAGTAGTTCTTTGTAGATGTGATTCTCGAGGATTTACGCTGGATATGGTAGATTTGATTTAGGTCTGTAGTTAGTAGGGTATTCTGTATTTCCCTTCTCATCATTTAGGAGGAGTTTGAGGCACACTGATTTAAAGGATGTTGATACTATTCCTATGTTTCTGGATAAGTTCATAAGTAGTTGGAAGTATGAGGCTTGTGTTTTGTAGATGAGAGGTTTTTTGTAGCTACCCTGTGGGCATGGGTCACTGGGGGATCCTTTGATGATGGTGTCGTGTGTTAGTTTTTCAAAACTCTCCTCACTTATGGGTTCAAATCGGCCGAGTGTTGTAATGCTTTGATGGAGTACTGGTTTATGGGAATGTGTTTGTGTGGTTCTTTGGCCTGCATTGATAGTTTGTTGTATTGCGTCTATTTGTGCTCTTAGGTTGATACTGATATTGTCACATGGGTATTGCAATGGTACAATGCAGTTGTTGGAAGATGTTTGGTGTTTTATTTCTTTGATTTTCAACATTTCTTTTTGTGGGTGTGTTGCTGATTTGATTCTTGCTTTTTTGACTTTCAGGACTGCTGATTTGTCTGTAAAATGGTTTGCTTTTTTGAGTTCTACTGTGAACCATCTTTCTGCGATTTTCTTTGGAGTGGGGTTGAAGAGTTTTAGGGGTGCTAATTGATCTATCGCATCTGAGATCCAAGTGTGAATCTTCTCTTCCACTGAATCTGTTGGCATTCTATTTAGATGGGAAGTGTCGTGTTTGGTAGATTCCAATATATCTGTTAGGTTTTACAGGTCAAATCTTTTCCATTTTCTTTTGTTTGTCACTGCGAGTTTTTTGTTTGTGGGCATCATGCAGCTCAGAATTTTGACGGTGATTGGGATCATTTGATGGTCACTCCACATGACTGGTACCAGGGGGACAGCGGTCGAGAGTCCATATCTGCCAAAGATTGAGTCTAAAGTGTGTCCAGGTCTATGAGTGGGACCATTTACTGTTTATTTGAAGTGAAGGGTTTCCAGTATGGCAACAAGGGAGTTTGTAGTGGTATCATTTTCTCTTTCTAACCAAATTTTGAAGTCCCCCAGAACAATTATGTTGTCATGGTTTGTAGAGACGTTGGCTATGGCATCAGTGAGTTGAGGTTTTACATGGGAGGTCTGTCGATCAGAAGGAACCGTATGTTGGACTGGTCATTGAGCTTGAGAGGAGGGGTGTTGAGCAGATGTGATTTGTTTCCACTAGGGCAGTTCCTCCTCTGCTTCCATTTTCTCTGTTAGAGTGTATTAGTTTGTAGTCATCAGGTATGGCTTCATGGACAACTACTTTGTAGTTGTCAGATAGCCATGTTTCAGTGAGAAAGACTGTGGGCCTAATCACGAGTTGGGCTGGAGCCCTTAAAAGCGGCAGTAACGGTATTACCGCTGCATTTAAGGGCTGGCCCTATCACAAGTTGCCCGCTAAATGGGCTTCTTTACCATCAGCTTTTTTCTGGAGGAGAAAATCCCATTTAGCACCCTATTTTCTGTGGTATTACCGCCGGCTGTATTAGCGTGCAGTGTTAGCAGCAAAAATTCCCCATTGACTCAATGGGGACTGGGAATTTACCATTAAAGGTCAACCCATGATCCAGCGGTAATACCACCGAACCGGCGGGTGCTAACGCTATTACAGTGTGGTGGTATTACAGCCACGATACCGCCCAACTCGTGATGAGGCACTGTGTCCTTTCTGCCTTCGCTTAAGAGGTTGTGCTTTGCCTTGGATTGTACATTGAGTATGCTGCAGTGTAGTGTGTGCGAGTTGGCTTGTGCTTTGATAAGTGTCCTTTCTCGCATTTTGTTTGGGCAGTGACCATCAATTCTTCAGCTCTCTCTTGGGTGACCCTCTTTTTTGCTGTGTGCGCATGTGAATCCTCTGTCCCTTCATTGAGCATTTCCATTAAGTTGTCCGATGGGTTTCTCATCTCTAATTCGTTGTAGTGGATGTTTGATTGTCCATGTGGTCCTTTTCCAATCTTTGGGTATGTAAGTGGTGTGTATGGTTAGGCAATCTAGTTTAGCTCTGGTTCTTATAGCTGTCTTTCTGAAGCTGTTTTCCATATTGCCAGGTTATGTGCTTTGTGGTGGGAGGTTTGATAGTCTGGTGTGATCCACTCAAGTATTCCTTGGTTCCTTTGTTGTGGGTTGTTTGTTTTCTGGTGTAGTAGTATTGTAGGTGGAGAGGTGGCGGGTAATGAATGATGTCTTTGTTCTTGTCTTTGTCCGTATCTTTGATTTTGAGGTTTTGCAAACTCTTCTAGGTAGTTGCTGTTGTTCGACGGGGGTGAGGTTTAATTCGCCTTTCTTGTTCTGTTTAACATTCTTGTTTCCTTGCCCTCCTTGTATCAGGGCATGTGTGCGGTTGCAGTGTTTCATGACTGTTGTGGGTTAGTGTTCTACTGCTGATCTGATTGTGCGTTAAGCTGTTTTGATAGTGGGCTCCCAGTTGTGAGGCGCTTTCTTGTTGAAAGTGCCTGTTGGTTTTGATCATGGCAGGTAAGCAATAGAGTTAGGTGATTGTTGACTGGATAGATGGATGTTGGGCTACACGCAGTGGCAGGTGCCTCACTGTTGTTATAGCTTTGTGTTGGCTTGCTTTGTCACAGAGGTCTCTGATTTGTCTTTTGTCATTTGTTCCAGGGGGTGAGTTTTCAGGGGTTCTTGTTATAGATGTCAGGTGGTTAGGTTTGCAGCGCACAAGATTGGGGTTGCAGGTGTGGGGCTTCTGCGTGTGGCCTGTTATTCTAAGGTCGATAAACCTTATGCTGGGGAATTTCTCGCAGATCCTTGGTGCTGACGTACTGAAATAGCCATTATTCTGAGGTGCTCCGAGAGGTGGAAGCCTCCCTCTGGAGCTTGTCTCGTTGTTGGAATATTTTCTTAGTTTGGAGTATTAGTAATCCGGTGTGGTTGAGGGTTTGGTAGAGAGAAATTCAGGTGGTTGGAGTTCAATGTGGCAAAATTGAGAGTGGTTAGGTTCAATGAAGTATCCGGCTAGATTACACAAATCAGGGGTATCCATGAGGTAAAAATTCCATGAGTTGGCATTCACAAGGACTTAGATTCGAGGTTGGAGTAGCAGATGTCAGGGTTCAGAAAGTGGTAAGGATTAGATTGGGAGATTCAATCCAGGTGGCAAATTTGAGAATGGTAGAGTTCAGATTGTTGAAATTCAGAGCGGCAAAGCACAGTCCAGTTTTCAGAGTGTAGGAGCTTGAGGTAGCAAGCGTTCAGAATGGGCAAAATATAGGGGGGAGTCGGGAACAAATCAGCACAGTTTGTAGTGGCTAATTTCCAAATAGCATAAGTCAAGACTGGCAGGAAGTCGCTAGGATAAGGTAGTAAGGAGTTTAGAGATTCAAGCACAGAAGGAATCGAGTAGTGGTTAGGATTTAGGAGCAGCACAATCAAATTAGTATAGTTTTGGAATGGCTGAGCGCTGGGAGTTCCGAAAAGCAAAATGTTAGGGCAGCAGGAACAAGTCAGTGCCGCTGTTAGAGTGACTGAGTGTATGGGGCAGTACAAACCAAGCCAGTACAGTTTTCAATGGGTAATTCAAATGTTGCTAAATTCAAGAAGTAGAGAGTTAAAGGCAGCACAGTAGTTTTTATTTTTTTATTTATTAGTTGAAGTATTACGGTAGTAAAATTAATTGCTGGAAACATCACAGTAGCAAATCGAGGTGCTGGATACCTCACAATAACAAAATTCCCAAGTCGCAAAACATTTCAAAAAGTAGTAAAAACCACACAGTAATCAAGTTCAAGGAAGGGTGAAGATCTCACAGTGGCATGGTTCAAAGTGGTGAAACTTCACAGTAGCAAATGTTCAAGGTGGTGAATCGACATCATAGTGAAGTTCGAAGTGGTTATGCTTCACAGTGGCAAAATTAAACGAAGCAAAATTCAGGACGGCTGAGCTCCAGGTGGTGAATCCTCACGCTAGCAGAATTAAAATGTGGTGAGAACTCACAGTAACAAGACCCAAATGCATTGAAACTCAAAGCGACAAAACTCAAATGTGGCAAAACTCCACAACAGTAAAACTCGAATTTGACAAAACCATACTGTAGCAAGATTCTAATGAGGTGAAACCTCACAGGAACAAAATTCCAAATTTGGTGAAACCTCACAGCTGTGGGACTGAAATGTGGTGAACCCCCACCAGCAGCAAAATTTAGATGTGGAGATGTGGCAAAACCTCACAGCAGCAAAACCTAAACATGGCGAAACCTCACACAAGCAAATTTCAAAGTGGTGAAACCCCAAAGCAGCAAAATTCAAATGTGATGCAACCCCACAGTAGCAGGATTCAATGTGGACAAGATTCCAAAATGCGGGGCTCGAAATGGTGCAAATCTCACTGTAGTAAAATTCAAACACAGAGACATCTCACAGCTGCCATATTCAATTGTTGTGAAACCTCACAGCGGCTGGATTCAAATGTGGTGAGACCTCACAGCAACAAAACTCCAATATGGTGGAATCCCCCAGTAGCAAAACTCAGATGTGGTGAAACCACACATCAGCAAAATACAAATGTGGAGAAACCCCACAGCTGCAAAATTCGGGTGGGGTGAAATCCCCACAGCAGCAAACCTCAGATATGGTGAAACCGCAGCAGCAGCAACATTCAAATGTGATGAGACCCCACAGGGGTAGGATTCAAAGTGCAATGAAAATCAAAATATTGCAAAACTCAGAGTATCAAAATTCAAATGTGGAGATAATTCACAGTTGCAAAATGCATATGCGGTAAAGCATCACAGTGACAGTGCTCAAATGTGGTGAAAACCTAACAGTGGCAAGACCCAAATGTGGTGAAGCCTCACAGTAGCAACATTTAAATGCGGTGAAACCTCACAGTGGCAAAATGCAAATGTCCTGAAACCGCACAGTAGCAAATCATATTTGGCGAAAACTCAGAGTAGCAAATCTCCAATGTAGAGAACGCCCAAAGTAGCAAAATCCAAATGTGGTGAAACCTCACAGTAGAAAAATTAAAGTGTGGCAAAAGCTTCACAGTGGCAAAGTGCAAATCTCCTGAAACCCCACAGTGGCAAAAGTCAAACGTGATGAAATCTCACAGTAGCAAAATACAAATGTAGCGAGAGCTCACAGGAGCAAAATTCAAATGCGGGGAACCGCACAGTAGCAAAATTCAAGTGTGCTGAAAACTTCACAGTGGCAACATGCAAATGTCCTGAGAGCCCCCAGTAACAAAAGTCAAATGTGGTTAAGCCTCACAGTAGCAAAGTTCAAATATGGTGAGACCTCACAGTAGCAAAATTCAAATGTGGTGAAATTCTACAGTAGCAAAGTTCAAATGTAGTAAAACCTCACAATAGCAAAATTCAAATGTGGTAAAACATCACAGTAGCAGAGTTCAAGTGTGGTGAAAACTTCACAGCGGCATAGTGTAAATGTGCTGAAACCCCAGAGCAGCAAAAATCTAATGTGGTGAAGCCCAACAGTGGCAAAGTTAAAATGTGGTAAAACCTCAGGTTAGAAAAGTTAAAATGTGGTGAAACCTCAAGGTAGCAGAGCTCAAATGTGGTAAAAACTCACAATAGCAAAGTTCAAAATGTGGTGAAACCTCAGGGTAGCAGAGCTCAAATGTTGTGCAGTAGTAAAATACAAATGTGTTGAACCCTTACAGTAGCAAAAGTCAAATGTGGTGAAAACGCACAGCAACCAAATTCAACTGTGATGAGCCCCACAACAGCAGGACCCAAAGTGGACAAGACTAAAAACAAGACAGCAAAGCTCAAAAGGTGCAAATTTCACAGCAGCAAAACTCAGGTGTGGTGAGACCTCAAAGCAGCAACGATCAAAGTGGCAATGTTGAAAAACTGCAAAAGTTCCAGATCGCAAAACTTAACAATGGCAGGATTCAAACCACAGATTTCCACGCAGTGAAACAGATAATGGATTCAAAACATTGGTAGTATGTTGCATCATCCCTTACCTTTTGACTGTGGCCTTCTGTATTGGTGGTGGGGGGGATGTAGTGCAGGGCTAGCATGGCACCAGGTGAAGAGGCAAACAGGAAAATTGCCCTTATCCACTGCCCTTCGCTGGCTGCTCAAGGATGTTCTTGTGGTCCGAAAGATAACCTGGCTTTCTGGGTCATGTGATGTCATGATGCCTACCCCCGGAGCACCAGGCCAGGCCCAGCACCCCCGGGAGCAGGCATCATGCCCCCGTGTAAAAGCCCAGCGGCCCCTTATAGGGGCTCTTTGGACTCTGTCCTGGCGCCTTTGGCGCCAGGCTCATGTTGGACATCAGTCCTGGCGCCATAGGCGCCAGGCTCATAAAGGAAAGTGTTTGGTGCACTTACCTGATGCAGACTATGCTGCATACTCACCTGATGCAGACCATGCTGCATGAAGACCCAAGCCAAATGAGGCTTAGGAGGGACTATTTTACTGAAGGGACTATTTTGTTACTTGGGTGGGGCTGTGGAAGAATACTTACCTAGGACTTCTTCCAAGGCTATTTAAGCCTCGCCCGGACAGCCACACGTGCTTCGCGTTATTCTGCATCCCAGCAGCTGAACGCTCACCGTGTCTGCTCCTGCACCTGGACTCCAGCCACGCCCGCCTCGAACCTGGAACACCTGTAAGGAAAGAAGAGAAGAGAAAGGTGAAAACCAAGAACTTATTCAAACTTCTTACCTGCATCCGGAATCTTCACGCCAGCATTCTTGAAGAAAGACTTCCATTTAAAAGCATTGCGTTGCTCGCTGCAGCGCCGCGCTTCACTCACCTGTCCTCGAGACATCTCCCGGCTCCATCGCGGCTGTCAGCACCGGTCGCCACATCTCTGCACCTTGGGGAGAGAAGAAGAGACAAAAGGTGAGCAGAGGGAACACAGGAGGAAAGCCGAATTTTCAGCCATAATACTTACCGGCTTTTCTTGGTGAGCCATTCCACATTTCGGGTCGGCGCCGCTTCGTTGGCAGGTACCGCACCCCGGCCCCTATGGGGAAAGGACAAAAGACATTACTGGGGAATTATAAAGACATTTAGAGAGGTCGCCCTCATCACTAACTCACCTGATTTTACCAACGGCAATTTAACCCCTCAACGCATCGCCTTCGTTCTGCACCTGAAATAAAGGACAGATCACAGGTTAGGAAGACAACATAAAAAGAGGCTCACACTTGAACTTTTGAATCTTCATACTTACGGCGTATCGCTCAGAAAAGTCAAGTGGATTTTGCCAGTGCCATTCTGAAAACCAGTGAAGTAACTGGACTAACGCGCGCCTCTGCACCAGAAGCAGGATGGAGAGTTCATCCTTCCAAACCATAAGGTGAGCTTAAACCGGGGGTTTTGGAGGAAGTCAGAGAAGAACGAAGGGGGAAAGGGGGGAGCAAGCACACTATTCTGCAGACAGTTAATCCCCTTTCTCATCTGCAGAAGGATATTCCTACGGGCCAGACAAGCAAGATTTGGGGGTCCTGTTCAATCGGTGGTCTGAGTTCTGCGCATCACGCTTGAAGAGGCCACAGCAACCCAGACTAGACCAGCGCCTCCGTGGGAGCCAGGTGAGCGTTACATGTGATATGTGAATCCACCAATCCCGGCCTAGTTGGAGAGGATGCGAGCTGCCAGGGGAGGGGAGGTCAGATGGGGAGAAGAGTGCCGGAATATGCTTTAAAATGGAGCAGAAGCCCTATAGACAAAGAAGGCAGGCCCCAGCTACAATGAGGCACTTACCATACAGCATGATGCCCCCGAAGTTCGCTCCATAAATGTACTGAGTTGGAGGGAAATTATCGGGCAGTAATTCTTCCAAAACCTCAGCACGGCAGCATGCTTGTGGATCACTACATTAAGCAATGTTATGCTGATGAAAAATAATCCTATTCAGATCATGATCAAAGTGTTCACCGGCTGGCTGCACTCTGCATGGTTCTTCTATTTAGATTTCTTCTTTGTAAGTACGAGTTTAAAGCGTAGCTTTTTTTCTGTTTTCTTGTGCTGCACTGTTCTCCGGAGACAGTGGGCGTTCCCATTATCCACGTTATACAGAAAAAGTGTGCAGCAGCTTTTATTCCACACTTGGGTTAATTCTGTTAGAAAGTGCCTTCTAAATCACGTTTCTTACATGATCTATGCTTGTGACCTGAGCTTTGAGTCACATGCAGAGACTAAGCAGCCAAGCACAACTCTCACCTCCTGCTATCTGCAAGCATGTCTTGTTTAGCTGAATGTAAGTAGACATTCAGCTATACTGGACTTGTTTGTCGTGTATAGCTGAATTTCTACTTCCATTCAGCTAAACAATGGGCCTCATTAGGACCCTGGCGGAGAGGGTATTACGCCAGCGTAGTGCATGGCGTACCTCTCCGCCATACTACGAGTTCCCGTAGCGCCATGGAGGTTTTCTCCGCCTGGTTTTACCAGCCGGAGAAAACCATGGCGCTACGGGACCTCGTTGTTAATTACGCCACCGTATTTTACGGTGGCGTAATTAACTCCTTCCCCACTCCCATTATACCCTATGGGGCAAAAATGGGAATGGGGAAGGGCAGAATGGGGATTGGGGATTTACCGCTCCGCCGAGGTCGGAATGGGGCGGTAAATCCGCCAACCCCCATGGCGCTATCGGCGGCTTTCCGCCATGCTTCGCGGTGCATTTAGCACCGCGAAGTCCGCCTGGGTCGTAATGAGGCCCAATGCCATGTTTGCTGTGTCTTTTGAACTGAACTCTAAAGCTCTGCATTGTTATAACTTTCATAAGACTGGGGTGTGGATCGGCAAGGGTCTCATGTGCTCTAGTGCTTAAGTGTTATCCCTCACAGCCACACTACGCCCTTCCTCCGCCCCACCCCTTTCCTTCAGATGTTAAGTCCCCCCCAACCCTTTCAGCAAAGTTACTCCACTGCTCAAAGGGATTCATCATTTAAATGCCGGGCACCAACCAGGTACATGGCTGCTTGCATTGCCACTAATTTTGTGTTAGGAAGGAAAAAGGGCAAAGGAACCTAAAGCCCCACGGATTCCTGTGCCTTTTTTACACCCCTAACACAAAACAATCACAACTGCACAACTGCAAAAAGAAGGCTACAGACATGTAGGGTGGGGTAAGCATGGTAGATGTCCACTCTGTGCAGTTGGAACTCTACTCAGAAGAACCCTGTTGAGTCAACTGTAAAACTCACCATAATGTGACCAACAAAAATGCAAGTAAAAAATGTGTTCGGAAAAATAGGACATAACTAAATAAAAATATGGTGGAAAAGGATGCAAAAATAAGAGGAAAATAATAAGGAATAAAAAGATGGCATGATATAGTATGCTTGGCCCTATTAACTGGGGCCCTGGGCCGTTACCACCCGTTCCAGCCTATGGAATGGGTGCTTATAGCTTACCTAATTATCCCATAAGAGGACCCTGCTAACCCAATTCTTCAACAAACATATTTGCTGAGTTTCCTTCTCCATTTCGACTGTTCACCCATCATCCTTCAATATCCGAAAGTGTCAAGAAATGCTTTGAAACTGTAAGGAGCAACAATCATTTATCTGGTTTCGGGCGCAGTGCGTAGCTTACTTGAACAAGCATCAGCACTTATCAAAAACAAGTATTGATTGCAAAGCCAATAGATTTAGTGTTTGCACTTTTTAATTACATTTTACAATTATTGGTAAGAATACAGTGAATGAGAATACTTTGACTTTACCTACCCAGGATTTCTAAACATGTCTGCAAGTCAGTGTTTGCAGAAAAATAATATTAGCAAAACACATAGGGCCTCATCACGAGTTGGGCTGTAGACCTTAAATGCAGCGGTAACGGTATAAGCACAGCATTTAAGGGCTGGCCATATCACACGTTGGGCACTAAATGTGTTGTTTTACCGCCAGCTTTTTTCTGAAGGTAAAAATCCCATTTAGTGCCCTGTTTTAGAGCGCATAAAACTGCCCTATTGGATCCAGTGGACCCAATGGGGAATGGGGATTTACCATGAGCGCCCAACACGTGATCCAGCGGTAATACTGCCGGACCGGTGGGGGCTAATGCTATTAAAGTTGGGCGGTATTACATCTGGGATACTGCCCAACTCGTGATGAGGCCCTACTTGTCTTCCCGGCAGCGTCTGGAAGTCTTTTTCCCATGTGTATTTCTAATGCTACCTTTCGTCAAACACTAACTTACATACATGTTTGATACTTTTAAGGTAAGCATGGCGAATTTAAGAGTGAGCTATGGTGGCAGGGCTCTGAGTGGCCTAAGGTAGAAGGGATAAATGGTGAGCTAAGGTGGGAGGCAGTAGAGAGGGCTGATCATGGTACACACGGATGAGCTAGGGTGAGAGGGTGTAGGCAGTGGTAAGCTAGCCTGGCTGGGTTGATGGAGATAAGCTGGAGTGAGATAAGGTGGGAGGGTGTAGGATGGGAAGGTGTGGGCTAGGAAAGGAGTAATAAAGTGGGGTAGGATGAGGTGGATGGTGGGTGGGGGCCGAGTGTGGTGATGTGCAGGTGGGTATGGTAAAGAGGGGTGTGGTATAGAGTGGTATGTATAGAGGAGTGAGGTGTCCTGAGTGGGCAGCGAGGAGTTAGGAATGGTGGGAGGTTTAGTGTGTTGGGAACAGAGATGGGGAGGAATGGTGAGTAGGAGGAGAGAGGGGTGAAGAAGGTTGGGGATAGAGAGGTGAGGAAGGGTGGATGGGGTAGAGTGAGATGAAGGGTAGGTGGGGGTAGAGAGGGATGAGGAATGGTGGGTTGAGGAAGGGTGTATGGGGCACATAAAGGTGTGGAGAGGTGGATGGGAGGTAGAGAGGTGTGAGGAAGGGTGGTCAGGCAGAGAGGTGTGAGGAAGGGTGGTCGGGGTAGAGAAGGGTGAGGAGGATGGAAGGTGGGTAGGGAGGGGTTAAGAAGTGTGGGTGAGGGATGGAGTTCAGTGAAGTAAAGTTTGGGTGGGGGCACAGTATTTATGTTGGGGGACAGAGTGGAAGTGTTGGTTAGAGTGGGTGGGTTAGAGAAGGAGTGAGGGATAGACTGGTCTGGTGTGGTGTTGAAGTGGTGTTGTGAGATTACATGGGGTAGTGGTATAGTAGTGTGATAGAGTGTGGTGGGGTGGAGTGGTATGGTGAGGTGGAGTGATGTGGTGGGGTGGAGTGGTGGTGGCCATTGTTGATGAGGAGTAGTGGCATGGTGAGGAGTGGTAGTGCAATGTATTATGAAGTGTTGGTGTGGAGTGATTGTGTGGAGTGGTGGTGTGGTGTAGTGGCATGGAGAGGAGTGGTGTCTGGGATGGTGGTATGGTGATCGGTATTGTTGGGTGGTGGTGTGTAGTGCTGGCGGTTATTTGTGAGTGGTGATTTAGAGAGGAGTTATAGAATGGTAGTATAGTGGAGTTGTGGTATGGAATGGAATCATGTGTTGGAGTGCTGGTTGAGGGTGGTGAGTGGGGGTGTGGTCACTGCAGGTGTGAAGGCATTGAGATATGGAGGCATAAGGATGGTGCAGCCGTGTGGTGGAGTGGGGGTGTGTAAGTGTGCGGTAGAGTGGTGGCGTTGAGTGGTGGTGCGGTGGAGTGGTCTGGTGGCATGGAGAGGACGGGTGGCATTAAGTGTTGTAGTGGTGTGATAATGTGAAATGGTGTATTCTAATGGTGTTGGAGAGTGGGGTAGTCGACTGGTGGTGTAGAATTGTGGAATGTTGCAAAGTTGGGATGTGGTTGTGGAATGATAGTATGTGCTGGTGGTGTAGTGGTTGGTATTGTGGGGTGGTGGGGTATAGTTATGGTGGTTATGGTGTGCGTAGTGATGTAGAGTGGCGTTATAGAATGGTGTTGCAGTGGAGTTGTGGTATGGAATGGAATCTGGTGGTGGATTGGTGGTTGAGGGTGGTGATTAGGGGTGTGGTCATGGCAGGTGTGAGGGCATAGTGATATGGTGGCATAGGGGTGTGGTAGTGTGGTGGAGTGGTGTGTAGAAGGGTGGTGTAGACTGGTGGTGAGAAGTGGTGGTCTAGAGTCATGTTGTGAAATGATGGGATGTTGCATATGGTGGTGGGCTGGTGTAGATAGTGGTGGTGAGGAGTGGTGTGTGGCAGTGTAGCATGGTGGTGGAATAGTGGAATAGTGGTGCAGAGTGTTGGTGTAGTGTGGTTGTGTGGAGTGGAAGTGTGGTTGTTGGGGTGTAGGGTGTAGAGGTATAGTTGTGGGGAGGAGGGATGGTGTTGAGTGGAGCTTTGGTATGGAGGTGTGGAGTGGTGTGGTGGAGTAAAGGTGTATGGTGTGGTAGAGTGGTGGAGTGGGAGTTTTGTAATGGGTTTAGTGATGTATGTGAAGTGGGGTGATAGGGTGGAGTGAAGTCGTTGGGTGGAATAATGGTGGTGGGGAGTGGTGGTGAAGAGTGGAGTGGTGGTGTGGATTGGATTAGTGGGGTGGAGTGGTGGTGTAAAGTGTGGTGTGCAGTGATAGTGTCAAGAGGAGTAGTGGTGGTGAAGAGTGGTGACATGGATTGATGGTGTGCTGTTTGGGGGTAGAGGTTGCTGGGGTGTAGTAGTGGTGTGGATTGGTGGTGTGCTATGATCTGGTGGCATGAAGTTGTGTAATGGTGTGGTTGTATGGAATGGTGTGGTGGGAAGTGTAGAGTTATGGTGTAGAGTGATGTTGTAGAGTAATGGTGTATCATGGTGGTTTGATGGTGCGGTGGCATGGAGTCGTGTGTTAAGTGTGAAAGTGATGGTCTGAAGTGGGGTAGTTGTGGTGGTGGTGTCGAGTGGTGGTGTGGAATGGTGTGCTAGTGTGGTATGGAATGGTGTGGGGTGGTTGTTTCAGGGTGGTGATGTGCAGTAGTAGTTTTGAGTGGTGGTGTTAGATGGTAGGGTGGTGCAGAGTGATGTTGTGGATTAGTGGTGCAGAGTGGTGGTGTAGGGTGGTGATGTAAGTGGTGGTGCAGAGTGGTAATGTGAGTGTTGGTGTAAAGTGGAGTCGTGTGTTAAGTGAGAGAGTGGTGGTCTGAAGTGGGGTTGTTGTGGTGGAGTGTTGGAGTGGAGTGGTGGTGAGGAACGGGTTTGTGGTGAAGTTGTGTAGAGTCCTGGATTAGAATGGTGATGGCAAATGTTGGTATGGGATACTGAGTGGTGTGGCAGTGTGGTGGATGGCATATAGAAATGTAGGAGTGTTGGGTTGTGAGGGAGTAGAGTGGTGGTGTGGTGTGATTTGGTGTCTACAGTAGTGAGGTAGTGATGTGAGGTGGTTGTTTGTAGTGGTTGGTGGTGGTGTATAGTGGTAGGGTGATGGTGTAGAGTGACATTGTGGAGTGATGGTGTTTGGTGGTGGGCTGACATTGAGTGGTGCTGTGGATTGTTATGGTGTACGGAGTGGTTAGGTGGTGATGTAAAGTAGCATAGTGGAGTGGGTAGTGGAGGCTTAGGGGTCTAGAGGGGTGTGTGATGCTGATGTGGTAATGTGGAGTTATGTGTACATGCAAAATGGTATACAGGTGAGTGTGGAGGTGGTTGGTTGTCCGTAGCTTGGAAATGAGGGGTGAGACAGTGTAGAGGTGTTATGGTGTGGAGTGTTTGTGTGGAGTGGTGGGAGCGGTGTGCAAGGGTACAGTGGTGTGGGGGTGGTGTAGGGTGGAATGATGTGAGATAGCTGAGAGGGGGACAGCTGAAAAAGAACATGCAGAGCGGGCCATGGGCCTTTGCCAGCACCAGACCATTCTGTAGCATGCCTACAGTGAAGGGCCACTCTGTAGCATGCCTATAAAAAGGCACTAGGGCTTGAGGTGCTGTCAGGACTCAGTGTTGATTTCCGACAGGTGTCAGCAGGCTGAGCATACTGTAGAGTGGTGGTGCAGAGTGGTGGTGTAGAGTGGTGATGCACAGTGGTGATGTGAGTGGTGGTGTAAAGCGGTGTGTTGTGGTGGTGTGGAGAAGTGAGGTAGGGGGAACTGGCATTGTAGAGTGGTGGTATAAAGTGGTGATGAGGAAACATTTTGTGGAGAGGTAGTGTAGAGTAGTGATGTAAAATGTTGCCATGGAGTAGTGTGTGGTGTGGTGTGGGAGTGTGGTGGTTGCAGTATAGAAATGTAGGAGTGTGGGGGGTGGGATGGAGTGGAGTGGCATTGTGGTGTCATGTGGCATCTGGAGTGGTGTGGAGTAGTGAGGTCGTGGTGTGAGGTGGTTGTTTGGAGTGGTGGGGTGGTGGTATAGAGCAGTGGTGTGGAATGACGATGTTTGGCGGTGGGCTGACATTGCGTGGTGCTGTGGATTGGTATGGTGTTTGGAGTGATGTGAAGTGGTGTGGTAGATTCGGGAGTGGAGGCTTAGCGAAGTAGAGGAGGTGATTTTGCCGTGGATGTGCGGAGTTATGTGGACATGTGAAAAGTATAATGGTGAGTGTGGAAGCGGGGGTGGGGTGGTTCGTGGTTTGGAAATGTAGGGATGTGACATTGTAGAGGTGTTATGGTGTGGAGTGTTTGTATAGAGTGGTTTGAGGTGATGCAGATGTGGTGTGGAGTGCCGTGCAGGGGTGTGGGGTTCGGTGATGATGCGCATGGTCAGATGTTGTGAGATAGCTGATAGGGAGACAACCGAAAAAAATGCAAAGCAGGCCATGCACCTCTGTCATCACCGGACCGTTCTGTAGCATACCTACAGTGAAGGGGCGGCTCTGTAGTATGCCCATAACAAGGGAGCAGGGCTTGAGATGTTGTCAGGACTCGGGTGTTGATGCTCCACAGGTTTCAGCAGGGTGAGCATTTCTCTGGGCCTTTCCTCCTGTGAGCAACTTGGGGGGGATATGCTGTTTCTGTAATGTTTGACCAGCAGCGTGCAAGGGAGAATGGGTGGGGTGGGGAGTGTAGAGTGTGATTTTGGCATGAGCACTCTTGCAAAGGATGTGCACTACACTTATGTTCAGAGCATGGGGGAGAGGGTTTGAGGGGATGAACTCACAGGGAAGCGAGGCTGAGCTCGCAGAAAAGGAGACAACGACACTGTATCCGGAATAGAGCAGCCGGAGACGCCACTGGGCTGATCGGAACGAAGGGAGGATCACAGCGCACCAGAGCAGAATGAAAGCATGTGATTCATAAGGCAACTTCGGATTGGCCCAATTAATGTACATCCCTATGCATTCATTTAAAAGGAGGACGATCACTTCAATTAAAAAAGGTTGCTTTTTACATCAGCATTGCCATTTGTCATGCCAACCAGGGGCCAGATTATAGAAACGTTGCACCCGTGCAAGTGCAAGTTTGCACGGTATTAGCACTAGGGCCCTATTTTCAAAAACACTGGGACACATTAAAAACCACTGCACCTCGACAAGTTCAGTTTGGCATATTATAAGCACTAGGGCAAAAATTGTCCTAGTGCAAAAAGATGCATTTTCACCACATTTTTGCACCACGGCAAAGTTTGCCCTAATGCTAAATTTTCCCATGATGCAAAAATGTATCAAAATGGATCTTTTTAGCACTAGGGCAATTTCATCCCTAGTGCTTTTAATATGCCAAACTGCACTTGTCGAGGTGCAATGGTTTGCCAATGTGTCCCAGTGTTTTTAAAAATAGGGCAAATAGTGCTAATACCGTGCAAACTTTGCACTTGCAGCGGTGCAAACTTTCTGTAATCTGGCCCCAGATGTTCTGGTTTCCAACAATCCTTCTTTCTCAATATCGTGTAACAAAGGTTTTGCCGCATAGGTTGGCACTTTGTGGCACCAAAATGCATAAAAACCAAAAAGGTAGGGATCCGTTACCCTACAAGGTAAATAGGGATGTGGTTATTCTCCTTCCTGCTTCACCATGGCACATACAAAATTACAACTTTCTTTTAAGAGTCTCTCGGAAAATCTCCATGTGATGACACTCGACTAAGACTTGAATAATCAACATGCTTAAAACTAGAGACTTTAATCCCAAATTGTAAAGATAAAAGCAGGATTAACCAATTAATGGTAGAACCTCTGGTACGTGGAGACCCAGGCCGGCCCCAGTTTTAAACAGTGTATCTATTCTCATTTGATTCACAATCACAGCACTACTTGCGGCGCCTCATTTGAAATGAGCCTTGAAGAAGGTTGTGCACAGTTCCGTTTTTGCATGTCCTTTTTGAGGCACTGCACAAGAATTTCTTCCAAACACAAGCTCTGGGACTTGCCAGGATCCCCTAAAGTCTGCAATGATGCCAGAGACCACATTTACTAATGCCCGTTTTTGATGAGGCAGTGAAGTCTTGCAAAACTGACATGAAGGGCGATTCGGCCCACACATGGGGGGTGGGGGGTCTTGTACACATAGAGGAAATCAAGTCTGAAGATAATGCAGTGTTAGAGCCTGTTCCAGCAGGCTCTACTGGGGGACAAGTAACTGCCAACAAAGGTAGAAGTCTCAAACCCAGATTACAAACCATGCTTCATCAGACTGACACACCCCACCTCGGGGATACCAGGCATGAGGCCCCTTTCAGCATCCTGAATAACAAAACATGCACCAACATGCCGCCGGGCCTCTGCCACACCAGACAACAGCCCTGCACCTCTAGCTACTCCTACATGCCTGGCTGTTTTGACTAAGAAAATGAGTCTCTTACCCACCATTCACAAAAGAAAACCTAATAAGTGTATTTGCCAACAAAAAGTAGTCCAAAAGTCTCAGAAAGCAAAAAAGCTAAACCAATGCTACATTTGGCAGCCATGTTGAATGTATCTTTATGAGTTGTAAAAACAAAAATCACAAACTGGGACAGTATTGTAAAAGAGGGTTTTCAGAATTAGCTGTTCAGTTTCATGTGTTGCACTGCTGCTGACAAAATAACTACATTGAAGCATAGAATGCAGGCTTACATGGTTAGGACCTGCATTCCAAGCAATATTATTTTCTGAGAATGAGAAATAGGTTTTAGTGGAGTTGAAGTCATTTCGACCACTTGAGTTCACACACCTTATTTCCAAATAGTAATTCGGGAGATCTGAAGTGCATTTTACATAGACGTCCAACTAAATGCCACCAAGCATGTGAGTATCAGCATTTTCTCAGAAATACATTTCAAGAATATCACTTTATTTACATCTCTGCCCTCTGCATATTGCAGCAATAAGTCCATGTCCATGAATATTTTGGATGATATCAAAAGGTAAACTATCATTGGATGCTAGGTTATGAAGTCATCTCTGACTGTTAATTGTGTGCTACGTCAGAGCATTACTAAAAATAGAAAATAAATCTGAAATGTTCATTAAAAAAGGATTGACAGTTCCCTTCTCAAGCTAGCCCACTTACACCAACATCAAAAATACATCCTTCTGGTTCTTGGCTCCCAAGATGCTATGATGAAACTAGCCACTGCTACTGAAAGCTCTCTGAGCTAGTGGGATCCCTATACATCCCCCATGCCAACAGGAACAGGGAACCCATCAAGTCCCACCGGAGGAGGCTTGCTGTTTGACCTCTTTAGAAGATTGAGTGATTTAGGAATTGAAAGTGGGTGGACATTAAACACATTCAGATACAGAGGAGACGACGGCTGATTTGGCCAAATGGGCACTAGTACGATCACTGATGACCACTGGTATGCCGGTGAGGCTACAATGTGGGAACGAGGCGGGAAAGCATACAGAAAGTACTGGCTTCAATAATGGAGAAAAGCATCTATCCCAAAGTGCTAAGATGTGGTCTCCAACTGTGGCACACATTCATCTTCCTGTTGTATATCCAGTGCTTAATTTGTCAGAAAATAAGTGCCAGGGCCTAAATATTTTCTAGCACACCTGGGACACATCAGCTGGGCAACTCCCGGCCCACTGCTTCCAAAACCCATGATTGTTCCCTTACAGTGCCTGCATATTAAGGGTTAACGCTGCAACTCCCAACACAGGCAAACCCACTTTCCCACTAAGTATAATGTATTGACAAATGCAGGAAAAATGATTAGTGAACTGTTAAACATGTCTGTCAAACAAGGTGGCAATTTCCCCCAGGCTGGCTGGGCTGGTGCCAGAGCTTCAAAATGTAAAAAATAAAAATTGAAAAAAAATGAAATCCTTCAGAGTATAGCTCTGAGACCTGCTTGGGTTCTGTTAAGGATAGAATGAAACATTTGTCTTGATTTCATCAGTATTGCAGATGTGCCCCGGTGGTCCCTGTTAGGCAGAATTATATGCAGTACCCTTTGGGAACACTACACACAATTACGACTACAGGTGTAAGCACAATCTCACCTTTGGTACAAGCCAGTACTACACAGTTATGTAGTAGCAGTAGCTGAGCAGGCAGACTTATCTCAAGAGGGATGTGAGCAGTACAAGATGTTACACAAAGGACTTGCAATCACAGTAGTTCAAGCATACACTTACTCAAGGTTTCTTGGTAAAAGAATATACATTTATTTACACATTTAGTTAGAAAACATTCCACTAGTAAGAAGCAGCTCAATATCACACTATAATACACTACAGTACACAACCAATAAGTTTCTGAACAAGTTAGGCTCCCCTGAAGTGGGAGCAAGATGGCACTTCAGTAACTTTCAAAAGGGGTAGAAAGACACAGGTTATAAGAATCAAAACACAATTACATCCAGAGGCAGGGCAAATAGTTTCAGTTTACTACAAGAAGCTATTTAATTCACTAGGCCTGGGCAAAAGCCAATGGTTCAGTGTCTTGGATAGGCCAAATACCACTGATTTTACCATTGCCACCCATCTCTGAATGACCCCTGCTAAATTATTCATTTTTGTCTTGTCTAGAACATTTGTATCTGACCAATTACAGACACACATACAAATCAACAACATTTTCCCATATTATAGGGTGGCAATAGCCGCCCTATAGTTAAGGTGAGTCTGACTGCCATAGGAACCCCTCAAAATTCTATTGTTAATAACTTTTGATTGGAGTAATGGATTAGACCGAAATTTCAAAAGGCATTAGGGACTTTGGGGGCCCTTTCGGACTGCAACGTTTTGTAAAGATACGTTTAAAAAATAAGAAAGTTATTAAGAAGACAAAAACAAAAATGTTCCAAAGTTGTGACCTACTTCCCATTCATTCCCATTCATTTTCCCATAGACAAACAAGGTAAATTTTTGCCCAAACAGCTGGATGGATTTCGGCCAGGTCCAAAACAACGTGGGTACGAAGCGTTGACTTGCTATCCATGAGTGGTTTGGGGTTATTGCATGCAGTATTTATTTAAATATTTGACAAAGAAGGGGGTGCACTCTACTAAAACATTGATAGTTATATCTCCCATGGTGCATTACAGGATCATGGTTGCAGGATCATGCTTTTCAGAAATGAAAAAGCTGCCATATTGTTTTTCTCTTGCTGCGATAGATAACCCCGGCTATAGCCAAAGATATGGGAACATGAAATGCAGGAAAAAAGCTATTTGCAGGTCGAAAAACATGCAAATGCCATCAGGCTAGAGGTGGGGGGGTGACTAGAGGTCACCAAATGAAATATGGGAGTTGGATGGGGTCTAGGGACTGAGTTTGCAACACAAAGGCTTCTGTAGTGTTGGCTATAGACTCTAATAGCCGACATCTCAAAGCAAACTGTGTCCAAGAAACAGGGTGTGTTGTGGGGGGACACGGAGAGGGAAGGGGAGGTGAAGAGGCCATTTTTGGGAGTGGGGAGCGGGCACAGATGAGGGGAGGGGGGCACTTGGTGAGGGCCTGGGAGGCAGGAAAGCATTTTTCCACGCTTTATTCCGATATTCGCAGCTATGTTCGAGGCTGTGAAGGACTATGGATAGCCATGGGTAAGAGTAGTTCTGTGCCCACAGCTATATATTTTGGAATGTCTGTGTTTTATTTCTTTTTTAAAGATATTTGTATAGGTATATTACATTGGGGTGAAAAATCATTGGTCATGGCCAAAGTCCATGGTCAGTGACACGGTAGGTATTTTGGAATCTTGTCTATTTTGGCTGTGTGTTTTCAGGCTTTCTTACATTTGAGACTGTGGAGAAAAAAAGAAGAAATTGTTTTAAAAAAAATCAATGCAAAAACGAGCCACGCTACTCTAGTTTCAGATGGCCCATACACTGTATTTTAGCCTGTGATTCTCACCTACGCTATTATATCTTGTCTGATTGTACCCATTAAATGTATACTCTGCACGGAGAAGTGGAAAAAGAATTGGTTTGCAGTGGTGCCAGACTCTTTCCCCACTGCCTATTGAAAGGAAGAGCCAGCTCTTGGGATCTGTTATGCAAAACACAAAACCCCAATTCACACGTTGAGAGCTGCTTAGAGTAGAAGTGGAGCAAAAAGCAGTTTGCAGTGGTTTGTGGATGTTGAGGAGCGAAGGAAGGAAACCGCCACACCATTAAGAGTGCTAGCGTGTGTGTATGCTGATATGCCTGCATGCTCTAAGCGTTACCATCTGCGCAGTGGGGAAGGCATTTCTAGTAAAAGCCAAGTTGCGATTACCAAGACATACAAAAATATTACAAAAAAACTCAGAAGAAAGATGGGAGTTGCCGGGCTAATTGAAAGTGTCAGTAAAACACAAGATAAGACCAGTATAACATAGGGTAAAATGACAAAATACCTTAAACCGTCTAATAATTGTGTTGCGACAAGTGGTCCAGTACTGCGCCAAATGGAGGACTTACATATACAAAACACTGCAAAGTCATCTTGCTTACCCCCGATTGATAATAACTCATTATTAATGATGGTCCTTAGGCTCCAAGGGGAAGTGTCTGTTGCGTTGGAGACAGTGCTGGGTGATGAGTTGAACCTAGTGTCAGTGGCATCTGCAGATATTTTAACCTGCTTCCCGACTAACTTATTGTCAACACCAGACCTGGAGTGCATAGAAGCTGATACATATGCACCTACGAGATCTAGACATAATGAGCCCCTCACATCTACCAACTCCTCGGAGGAGGAGGACGGAAGGGAGCCGGAACACACTATCATAATAAAAATCCTATGCACACTTTGCTCAAACTTGGTGAGAGAACAGCAAATTATAACGGAAGGCTTGCTTAAGCTTGTGGGCGCAGTGTTAGCCCATGCCACGGATATGGGAAATCATAGAGGCTTGGTTCATTTTATGGCGAAACCGACACTCTCATCTTCATTTAAAAGTGTTGTGGATATACCGGCTCCACAAGAGGTGGAATTTATAGAGGAGAATATCGAAGAAGTTGTTGGTGAAGTGACCAAAAAGCAACTTTTGAAAAACACAACCAAAACCAGAATTAAGCAAAGACCCAAGAAAAAAATCTACAGGAAACTAGCCGTGCCAAAAAGGGAGAAATGACGACAATGGAAAAAAAGAAAAAACCTGTAACTATAACACAGGCATTAGCATCAACAACCCCGGAAAACGTGAGATGTGAGGAGATGGAAAATGGTTTTGAGCTTGTATCAACACGACAACAAACAATCTCTTTGCAAGATACGTGTTCTCGAAACCCCACTGGCTCATTAGATAAATGGATTAAGAATCAAAATGACATTGGGCCACCTGCTGAAGAATATATGACAGTTGACCAAATAAATATCACCACAAAAGAAGAGCTCAACAAGCAGGGCAGTAATTACAAGCAGGATCTTTTGTCATCGAGATCCTCCAATTGTAGTTAGGATTGGTTGCTGAAGATGATAAAACATAGCACGGATGAGTTCTTAGACCATATAGAAATAGAGAAATGCAAGATCAGGAAGATCAAAATTGTGGATATACAAGTGACATGTAAAAGCCCTTTCTTGAATCATCAAATGTATTAGAACTTATTCATTGCTTACCACAACTTAGAGATGTTTATACAAGTGATTTCCTGCGGGTAGAAATTCCCTCGACGAGTGCTGTCGCAAATTGGGCATGGATCCATTTGGCTTCACCCATTATCTATGAACTGATTATGCATTATTCGGTACAGTTCTTAGAGCTTGGGTATGAATTCAAGAAATTTGAGGAGGCCCTGGGAAAGAAATGGCAGATAAAATAAAAACAATTGATAAGGGATCTAGCCTTACAGAGATGGATATAGAAAAAATAGATAGACGGATGGCTGGTGGTATAAATGAGTTTAGCATTAATCCTAGTTTTGATGAATTTGAAAATCAATGGGGTGAAGATTTGGATGAAGTTGACTGTCCAAGATCATTAAATCTGCGATTGCTTTCTTGGAATACCAGGGGTTATAACTCTTTTTTGAAGGTTGGGGTGGGACTAAAGCAGCAGTTGAGTACTGATATCTTTGCTTTACAAGAAACATAGCTAATGGGAAAAATAGTTATAGATGGATACCATGTAATATATAGAACTGCCAGACAAAATGAAACAGGGAGACCTTTTGGGTGTTTGATTATATGACCAAGAAATGATTTAATGTTGAAAGAAGTGCTCAATATATCAAACCTCATTTTCTGTCTGGGACTGTTAAAATGAAGATAATGGAGGCAGATCTAAAGATGATTTTAATAAATAGCTATAATGCCCCAGACATTGTAGCCACGAAAGAAATCATAGAAATTATTGAGAATGTTAGAAATGATTGGTTGTAAGACAACAACAATGGTCAATACATTGTTATGGGGTACTTGAATTATCAAAGCCCCCCTTGTTAAGCCAAACTCTATATAAACAGATTTGACGTTGAGGCTATAATTCCAGATGATAATGCAAATCTTGATCATCTGGATTATTGGAATGGATTTATAGAAGCCCAAAAGTTGTACCAACTCTATAATTCAAAGAGTAAAATAGGTACCTCTCCATATACCTGGTGCAATGGTTCTGTCACCTCATGGTTGGATTACATTTTGGTACCTTGGACAATTTTCTCAAAGATCACAGAGTTTGAATCAGTCCCAATGGAGAGTAGTGATCATGTTATCAGTCAATTAACCCTGAAATATGAACGAAAAGTGGTAACTAGACTCCAAGGGAATATTAAAGCAATGGTTCGGTCAAAAAATGGTATTGTCCCTACGGGTCGGCCATGTGTTTTTAAGCCTAAGTCGCTCAATTTTAGAAAAATTTGCTATGGGCCTTACCCGAGTTTTCGTCCATTAAACGCACGCGAAAACAGGCATCAGGGAGCTGCCATTTTGTGATAATCCTATCACTTGCCCCATCGCCCTGGCTGACCTGCTTTTGCAGCACTAAATCATATCCCCGCCCCTGAGCCTGACATTATCAAAACATTCACATTCCCTGCCTCTCTCCATGACGTTACTGTGCTGCATAGGCAAACACGCCCAGTTGTCTTCTACGCGACTTCACACAGAACCCGGAAACTAACACAGATCAACTCACAACACAGCGCGCCACAATTCGGAATATGAAACTGTACTTTAAAATCAAACAGCAATACGGTACATTTGGTAAAGTACATTTATTTGACATTAAATGTTTAGAGAATATTCAGCAATTGGCATATTAAATCGGAATGGAATTTTTTTTCTTTTCTCTCGATCCGCAAATCCGCTAAAGTTTATCGTGAGTCACGCGCTGTTCCGTTATGGTACACAGGGTGTTGGTTTGTGTTAAAAGAATCACTTTGGACGCACGGTGAACCGCAAGGCTGTTCCATCAACTAGGCACTAGGCCACCATAAAGGTTGATATGTTGCTTATAGCCGCTAGTACTGCGTAAGGGCATATGGGCCCTTGGCGATCGTCCCATAAAATGGTCAACGTTGTGCAGTTGTTTACAAGAAGCTGCAGCTGGCGATTAAAAAATCCATCGGCCGGGGTCTGGAATAGGTGGCAGTAGCAGTACGGTAGGATGTACCTGTTTAGAAAACATAAAAATTGAAATTAGTCTCACCAGCCGATCTTTATTACTATTATTCATTTTATTTATTACGGCCAAGCTGAAACTATTTGCTTGTGAGGATAGTGCAATGGAGTATGTTCGGCTCTAAAAGCAATGCAAAAACTAACAAAATAAATCGAGGTAAACACACAATGTAATTATTTTTTAGCGGTGAACCACAGAGAAACGACTGTTTATCCACATGCGTGTGGAATGGGGACATGCATGCCCATATGCCCGGTAGAAAGACGATCCCACAAACGTTTTACTTGCCCTTCATTCATTCATTCGTTCATTCTTCATTCCGGTATAGAAGCGTCTAAAGAGTTACTTACATTATATTTGCCATTTCTATTGTGTCTCTGCGTAATGCAGTCCGTAAATCCCACTGTGTTCGTGCCAACAATTTTTCATATACTGAACTAATATGAAACTCGGTCTAGTTTCAGAATTTTCAGCCTTATCGTCTCTTACGTTATTGCACCCCTCCTTCAAATGAAGTCCTTTCGGCATGGTCCCTGTCTCTCAAGGTCAAAAAACAATAGAACCTTATACTGCCAGTGCGAGTCGCGGGCCTCTTCAGCCCGCGAGCAAAAAATCAAAGCCGCTGACCTTCACTCTGCATGAGCATACATTCTTACTTTGCAACATCCCGTGTAAAGCCATCTGTGAGAACTTGAATTTTCGACTCCATCTATGTACTAGGCCTCAATGTGCAAATGCGAACTTGCTTCTCTCCCATCTGCAACGCCTCGCTTGGCACGTTCTAAGGCCCCCAATTTTGTCCTCGTTGTCCTCCGCGAGCATTGCAGCCCTAGAGAACCATAACTATGGAGACATTGACTTTTTGTGGGAAAGGTCAGGGAAAGTATAAAGTACCCAACGAGTTGAGTTGAAAGTGAGATTTATTGTTTGTTTGTTTTATTATTTGCAATATGCAAGCCTCCCCTCGGTTAACAGTGCGCAGCATTTACATGAGATTGCGAAACTTAGTTACAGCAACAAAAATATATACATACACATATTCACAAGGTCAGCGATATGAGGTGAATAGAGAGAGAAGTCAAAGATGACACCCATGATGTTCGCCACCCAGGATGGTGAAGGAAGGGGTTAGGGTTAGCATACTTTGTATGCACACTGTAAAATAACATTATTTTCAAAAAGACAATCAGATTACAATCATTTAAACCAGGATTTGTACTTCTCAACGAGCTCTGCTTTGGGCGGACATGGCACAGTGGCAATGTTCGGTGGCAATGCATCAGTGCTGTGCACAGAAACGCTCAAAATTCCATATCTGTGCTTCTCTAGTACAGTAACAATAAGGACTTTAACAAAGTCGAACTCTATTTCCTCATATACTGGTTTCACCACCCATTTCTTACTTCTTTTTGCAAAGGCCGTAGTGTAGCGAGGCATCCCTACATTACCCGTAGTCCTAGATTGTTCACGGCACACATTCTCGTTATGGGCCAAGAACACTAGTAGAGTCCTATGTTTCATGCCCTGTATGCCGAAATGCAATTGCTTTGGCTGTACTTTAGGCACATATTGTGGAACACCTCCAAACCTCCTGTGTGACAGAATTCTGTCAGTCCCCTCAAATCTCCTGATAGAGTTTTATCGAAAACAATCTTCTCAATGGCTTTGTGTGTAAGTGAAGATGGAATCAACCACTTCTTCTTCCGTGCCTCCTCTGTGGACAAAGGGCCATGTTCACATTGGTGGAAATGTTGGTTTTCTGTCCAGCGGTGAACGTTGGTACAGTGGTGCATCAGTGGTTTGTACTCAATTGATAACATCAAATGATAACATCAAATGGTTAATACAAAAATTGAAAACTCTGAAAGCTCCTGGACTAGCCAGGATACCCAACATAGTAAAAAAGCAGACCGGATTTATGGTCACACGCTGTCCGAGGAAGAATGGGAAAGAGTGTTACTCTATCCCAAAGAGGTTTCCAGGAACTCCAGATTCAGACAAATACAATTGAATGTCCTATACAGGACTTACATGACCCCCCAGAGAGTGGCCAGTTTCAACAAGCAAGCGTCACCAACGTGTCCCTGGTGCAGCAGCGACGAAGCAGATCTGATGCACATGTTTTGGACTTGCACCAAGACCATGGCATTTTGGTCTAAGGTGAAACAGACCTGCACAGAAGCGGGGATGACCAGGTACGCATGGGCCCCCAAAGAATGCTTACTAGGTGGCCATCCCAGAGTGGCCAAGTACAAACACATAGTTAAGCTGATGGACATCTCCTGCATCCTGGCAAAGAGAACCATAGCGATGGCATGGAAGTCCCAGAGGGGCCCGAGACACGAACGATGGATCAAGGAAATGGAAAGATGGACAGATGCCGAAACCAGGGCCTGGCAAGATGGGGCCAACACAGGAGTGGAAGAAACGAATGACACTCTCGAATCATGGAAGGCCCTTCTGCGGGACATTCGCTTCACCGCTGACCACAAGCCACCATGACGTAATCGCTCTCACCAGTATGACCCGGAAAAGTAAAGCTCACATGCACAACCAATACGCCTGCCACAACTCCACGATAATCCATGAACTGCCGGACTTCTATACAGCCAACCCAGGTCGAACTTTTTGAGGTCACCACAACGCAAGCAGAAGACTGTCTCAGTTAACCGTTTATTAAGATATTCTTTGTTAATTGTTATTTGTTATACAAAAAAAGAAAAAATGGCATTGTCAACACATTTGCAATCTAACTCATGATCAACAACAATTGTACACGAATAAGAAAAATTGTCAATAAAATATGTTACAAAAAAAATAAATAAACTATGGGCCTCATTACACGGTAGTCGGTAACCATGGCGCTATTAGCGCCATGGTTGCCGCCAGTATTTTACCGTGTCCACCTTGGTGGATGGCGGAATTACCGCCCTACTCCAAGGTGAGCAGGGGCGGTAATTCCCCATTCACCAAGGCATTTCCCCATTCCCATTTTTGCCCCCATAGGGTATAATGGGAATGGGGAAGGAGCTAATTACGGTACTGCAAATTGTGGTACCGTAATTAGACCTGAGGTCCCTTTGCGGCACCCTACTTTAACGGCTAGTAAAACCAGCCGTTAAGGTCGGGTCCCCTAAAGGGAACTCATAGTAAGGCGGTAAGGGTTTACCGGTACCGGTGCCCTTACCGGTACTGGTAAATCCTTACCGCCTACCGTGTAATGAGGCCCTATATCTATTTGGTGACTTTAATGTGTTCAATAACATATTATTGTTAGCCTCATTTTACATAAATATAAATAATGGATTTACAAAATCCAGAATGTTGCATATTTTCTTCTGGTTCCTTTTCTCAAGCATCTTCTTTTTTAATTTCTTCTCCTGTTGGATAATTTTCCTTCTGTTTCCATGTAGTTTTCCATTGCACTGTTAAAGAAAAAAATACGACTTGTCACCTCAGATATTAGAATTAGAAATGGAGGAATTTCTTGCATTTACTTTCTGATTGGTTGGTTATTGTTTGTGTGGTAGGTAGATGCCAATAGGATGTCCAGTACCTCAGATGGAGTGATGTTTATAGGTGCCAATAAAAGTGTAGATTATATTGTATCATTATATTAAGAGTTTTCCTATATTAGTTATGGTTACGTTGCTAATCCCATAGGAAGAGCACTATTGGGCATCTTATAACTTTGCTCTCCCTGAGCGAATCCTCACCAAACCTTGCAAGAAAAGGATATGGCCCACTCTAAATTTGTATGCAAAGTTTGGTGAGGTTTGGTCCGGGGGGGCAAAGTTGAAGGGGGGGTCCCAAAATTTCTTTTTTTCCCATAGACTGAATGGAGAAAAAACGTTGCTCATGCCTCATGCCTACAATCCGTTGGACGGATTTCCACCAGATTTGTGGCAGGAGCGGCAGCTTGGTCCCAAAGGCATGCTTTTGTATATTTGGTGGAAATCCGTTCAGTAGTTCTTTTTAAAACGACCAAAAAGTAGGTCTAAAAAAATGTGTGATATCTGTGTCTGCTCCGCACACTTCCCTGTTCGCTCGCGGACAGGTCACCGATTGGCTAATCGTCGTGAGTCATGTCCGCGGACATGCAACGTGTTCTCTGATTGGATGGGATGAGGCGTGAGGTGTGTCACATTGTTTTGATGCGTCCACCATATTGTATCCGCGAACGTCCGCTGAACTGAGCAAAAATGCAATTTTGAAGTGTTGGTGTGTAGGAGTGCTTGGGGAGTGTGGGGGAGTAAGAGATGGGTGAAAGGCTGTATTTGTTTAAGTGGTAGGAGCCATTGATGTGTTTGCGGTGTCTGCGGTCACCGCGGCTGTCTGCGGACATACTAAATACTGGGTGCTCTACTAGCTATTTTCCTTTAGTATGATGTTGGTTTTGGGTTGTTAGTAGAGAATTGATTGTAGTTGATAACACCTATAAGCGGCCCACATACCACAATCAAAATGTTTGGTAGCATGGTGTGTTATGCTGTGGTGGTTGTGGCCAGGACACGAATTTGTAAATGTGACCTTGTATCTAATCAGAAGTACAAATTCAGTACACTAACAGCACTGGATTGCAAACCGTACTTGACTGTGAAATTATACCTGCAGCAGGGCCCATGCTTTGCCTTTCAGAGATAGGAGAGTGGATTCACACGAAAGTTCCCGAAACTAGCTTTCTTTGCATATAAGTGTGTGGCTGAGTTGCATTATCATCTTGGTGGAGTAAATTGGCCTCTGAAGACAATGTATTTGATTTATAAAGTAGTCAGTTTGGAGATGCTCTCAGCAGCACAAGGCATGCGAAATTCATCAAAAGCTCTTTCAATGCCGTCTTAATCAAACCGGCATATCGTTCTCCAGTGCCTTTATTAATCCAGATTGAAGGAGTGAGGCTAAGCACCCCCTCAGGAACTGAGGGAAGCCAGCGGAGCATCTTATCTCTTAATATACTGTATAGTCCAATAGAACATATATCCCCTATAAGCAGCCCACATACCACAGTTAAAATGGTTGGTAGCATGGGTGTGTTATGCTGCGGTGGTTGTGGCCAGGGCCTAGAGTCTTGGGTGCATGGCCGTGTGGGAGGTGTCATAGCCAGGGAATCAAAAGACAAGCCGAGTGTTATGATTTAAGGTGTTTATTTTGCATACCAGAAAGTAAAGGGAAAGGCTTAAAAGAGGTCATGATGTGAGTCAGAACACGGTCATTTCGCCTACCCTCTCTCCCTTAGCCCTCTGCAATATTGCAAGAAAAGTGACTCACCGTCTTTGGGGGTTTTAAGGGCCCCGCACCTCATTCTTGGGGAACTACATCCCATGGAATCCTTCACAATTGCACATGCGCGCAGAAAGACTCCATAACACATCGGACAGTGGTCTGCAGTCTAAATATAAATCTGCGGTATCACACAGTCTAAAGCCTTGCTGCCCTGCATCATTGGCCATGCAACCTCCTCACCCATACTCTCAAGTGCTGCGGAACGCCTCATCAGTACTCCCGGGCCACAGACATGGGCGCATTATCAGCCTTGCAGCCACCTAGCCACTGCAGTACTTACCCACACCCTACCCCACCTTCTACTTCTCTCCTCCCCGCCTCGCATACCATGGTCGCATATACTATCCGGCTGCTTGATCACATCCAGGAACAACAGACTACGATCCCGTTTCTGCAACAGCCTAACCAAATCATTTTCACTAGACACCTAAAAGAGGAACTTCTGCCTCAGGATGCCCTCATATCCTGCCACACCCAGGATTAATGACGGGACCCTCAGCCCACCGGAACTCATTCATTTTCCAAGGACAGCGCATTCACCTGCAGCTACCATCAGTATCAACGAAAGTGCACTGATGCCCTCCTACTCCTGGGCTAACTGTGCTTTTGACTGCAATGTCGCATTAACCACCACACTATTATGCGCTGCCTGTAGCTCCCAACCCGGCCACATGGCTCGTTCCAACTCTGGTACTCCCCCCGCAACCTTCACAACCAGCAGCAAGCATAGGGGCAACCCTAAGCCCACACAGGGGACAGGGCATCCTATCACCTCGTCACTATGTAACCCCCACTCTCTTGTTGACTCCAAGGATTTCTCTAACATATGTAAGCCACTCTTTGTGGGTGCTAGTGCCCAGTAATCCTTTTGTGAAGAATTCCACCTATGGAGACCCTGCCTGTACCGTTGCAACACTCCCTTTTGCCTCCACCAACTCACATGTCTGTATGCTCCCCATATCTCCCCTACAGGTAAAGGCTGCGGTTGAATCACACAACAGCTATCCCAACCCCCCTTCACCAAAATATCATCTACCAACCATCACAACTTGCCAGCCCCCTCCCAAAGAGGGCACGCTCACAAACCCTTCCACCTTGACCACAACCGCTCAGGCTCTCCTGACCTGCGCCCTCATCAATGCTCGCTCCGTACCTGCTCATGCATTGGATATAAATGATCGCATCACCAACCACAACCTTGACGCGTTAGCCATATATGAGACTTGGCTTCAGGAAGCATCTGGCACCTCTTTATCCATAGCCATCCACACTGGCTAAACTATCTCCCGGAATGATAGGCCTACCTCCAGATGAGGCGGCGTTGCCCTGATAGCAAGAGACTACCTCCCATTCAGACAGATCAACACCTCCATCGATGGCAACATAGACCCATTATCTCTCAAGCTCTCACCCTCACCCACATGCACCATCACCATCCACCTCAACTACCTCCCACCCGACCCTTCAGAGAATTTTGAGGACAACCTCCTCCATATACTGCAGGTTAACATTAAAGCCTCCTCCAAAATCAACCTATTAGGAGACCTAAATGTGGGCTTTCATCACCCCAACGACCCTCAGGGCACCTCGCTAACCAACAACCTTGAAACCCTAGGCTTCAGTCAGCGGATCACCAACCCCACCCACGCAGAAGGACGCATACTAGACTGGATTGCCGACTACAACTGTGAGATCTCTACCAACACCATCACCCCATGCCCCTGGTCTGACCACCACATTATTTACTTCTCCATCCCACAGCCCAAAAAACCCCAAACTGTGCCCAATCACTTACCACCAGCAGTCACGCGCAGCTTGCAGAAGCTCAACAAAGATAACATATTGCCTCTGTTGGACACCCCGGGCCTCAAGCCCCCATTCGCCACCGACCGTAAATCATTAGTGGACACATACACCTCAACCCGTTCAAAAGCAGTGAATACCATTGCCCCCTTAGCTCCTCATAAAACCAAAGCCGTCAGACACTCTAACTCTTGGTTTACCCCCAACCTCTAGAACTATGCACTAAGAAGTGCCAAGCCCATCTAACCTGGCTAAAGAATCCCACTGACACCCTGGAAGACAATTTCACCAAACTATCAATCTGCAATAATCACTTGCAAATCTAATTCCTTCAATGCCAGAATTGGCAATGCCAAATCAGACTCCAGAGAGATTTTTACCATCTTTTGGGAACTGGAATCTCCAGCCTCACCTCCTTATACCCTCACCAAAGATGAAACCTGTTGCTCGAACATCCAAACAGCATTATTGGACAAAATTGACACACTGAACAAGAACATTATTCTTCACCAAGCCAAATTCCACAAGGACCTCAAAGCCATAGGTGCCAGCATCCCAACCACCTCCCCCAACCCCTCCACCGCCAGTTCATCTTCAGAGACCTATCAGAAACAGAAGTTCTAAACTTAATAAAAAGTCTGAAACCATCTAAACGCAAAGGAGATATATGCCCAGCATCCCTCATCAAAGACGGTGCGGAAATACTAGCCCCCTTCATCACTGCCATCATAAACGCCTCCTTCACCAAAAGCCCCATTCCAGCTAGGCTCAAAGAAGCTTGGGCCCTCCCACTCCTAAAGAAAACATTGTTAAACCCAACTATTCCCTCCAACTACAGGCCAATCACTACTGTCCCCTTCTTATTAAAAGTGCTATATCGGGCTGCCTACCTGCAAATTCAGCAGTTCCTTGAGGCTATCCAAATCCTAGGAATGCGGAAATCCGGCTTCCGCCCCAGGTACTGCACTGAATCTGCCCTTCTCAACCTAAAAAATCAGCTAGATGAAATTAGGGATGAGGGAAATTCAGCTCTTCTCCTCCTCCTAGATCTATCTTCTGCATTTGACCTGGTCGACCACCAAACCCTTTGCCACCACCTCACCACCTCTGCCAACTTCTCCCAATCAGCCACTGCCTGGATTGCATCCTTCCTGGGAGGAAGAGTCATGAGGGTATTCTGAGAGATCGCCAACACCTCACCGCCCCATCCCATGCAGGGTACCACAAAGGTCTTGTATCTCCCCAACCCTTTACAACATCTTCTTCAGGCCCCTCTTCAACATTCTGGACTCACTCGGCATAGCCTACACCAACTATGCAGATGACACCCAAATCCTGATCCCACTTACAGGTAACTATGCAGAGGACTAACACCCTCAACGACATCTATTCCACAATACAGGCCTGGATGGCAGCCAATCACCTACGCCTAAACAGCGATAAAACTCAAATCTTAATTGTTGTCCCACTGAGTGCCCTAAAAAAATGTAACAACCGATACACTGCCTTCCAGATTGATAACTGCTCTATTCCTGTCTCAGCTACAGTGAAAACTCTAGGGGTTTACCTCAACGCCTCACTCACCATGTCCCAACAAGTGAGGGCCATTGCCTCTTCAGCAGCCTACGCCACCAAGGTCATAAATGTGACCAGACTCTTCCTTTCTAAAAATAGTTGCCTGTTACACGCGCAATCATTGGATCCAGGACTGATTATTGCAATGCTGTATTCGCAGGCACCTCCTCTGGCAACATCCACAAACTCCAAGTCATCCAAAATAACACCCTCACAGCAGCCATTAACATCCCTCAAAGAGAACATATATCTAAAGCAAGAAGAGAAGCACATTGTCTTCCCATCCAGCAGTGCATCATATTCAAAACCCTGTCCATCGCCCATAAATGCCTCTCCAACACAGCCCCCCGTACCTCTCTCAAAGAGTTGCCAAAGCTTACTCCTCAAGATCCACTAGGACTCCCTACACTGACCGCCTAATCTTACCCAAAGTAAAGAGATCCAAAGCTGGTGGTTCAAGTTTCCCCTACCTAGCAGCTAAACTATGGAACTCACAGCCCCCCCACCCCTGTCTGAGGGCAGAGAAATCCAACACTGTGTTCCGCAAAGCGCTAAAAACCCAGCTCTTCTCCTAAATCTGTAACACCCTAGCACCTGCTCTCTATGACCCTGATCTTGCTACACTACTGTACTGTATGACAATATGACAACTGTGACAACTTGTATCTGTGTTATCCTAATGTGTTGTTTGATGAATCCACTGTGAGATCATGTACCTGTAACAGCAGCTCAATGCTTCCTGGTTGTTAGCGTGCTATACAAATGAAATAAATAAATAAACTAAATAATGAGATGTCTTTCTGGTGAGGAGATTGCTCGCCTGCTTCTCTTCCAGGAAAACCTGGCACCACCGCCACTGTTGTTGTTGGTCATTGGAACGTGGATCAGGCTTAACACACTTTGGGCTATAATGCTTATTCCTGCTGTAGGTCCTTCCATGGATGCTCCTCCTCACCAAACTAATAGCCTCTACCACAACTTAGACCTCAGCCAACAACCTCTCCTCCTCCCCCTGACTCCTGTCCCCATTCCATGTTGTCTCTCCTCCTTTCTCAATGCTCTGGCATGCATGACAATCTTCCCCACCCCTCTCGTTCTCTCTATCATTATCTCTCTCTCTGTCTCTCTCTCTCTCTCTCGCTCTCTCTTTCTCTCTATTGGACTGGTTCTTCACTCGTATGGCCCCATTACAAGTTTGTTGGTATTTCGGCAGTATATCTGCCAAAATACCACCAGATGGAATTACCGTTTCTGCCACTTGCTTCGGCGGAATTACAGCCAGATCACAAGTGGTGGTAGACAGTGTCAGTAACGTTTTTTGCCATTTATTTATAGCAGACTTTCTACAGCTTGCAGAACTTTGGAAAGTCTTCTAGGCGCGTTAAATAGCATATTAAAGCAATAGACACTGTTTAACTGTTATCTTATAGACCATATGATTCTGCAAAAGAAGAGAATTCCTGGAGGGTAGTCGAAAGTACAGAAATGCCATTCCATCTTGAAACAAGGGACAGCCACAAACAAATTGGTTATGGTTCAAAGTGATCTGCCATATACTAATGGTAATATGGAAGAAGAGCAGAGGCATGATTCAGAGTAATTTGCAAATATCATATGTTTGCTATTTAATTAAAAGTTATGTAGGTCTATCACATTGATAAACAGATGAACAAATAAAATTAATAGAACTATGGATTGTTAAGATGGATTTCTAGAATATGCCCTGGTGGACAGATTGTAGGAGGCTACCCTAGTTATAGTGAACAGGGGAACTGTGAGAAGTTAGCCAAATTCAAATCAAAGTAGCAATGGAGAGCAGTCAAGGCTATTCTCAGGAGAGTGTGAGTGGGATCAGGGGTCCAAAATAAGTACATGCAGCGAAGCACACAATAATTACCTTTAGAGAGGAATGTACAAAATGCTATATTTATTCTACGCCTCAAACACACAATAAAAAATTAAACAAGCAGGTGATAATATCGCACAACACTCAATATTAAACATATATACAGTCACCGTGGGTTCCTAAAATGCATTCAGTGACTTAAATAAAAGAAGGTAAGTGATGCAGAAATATGGAACAAAGTCACAAGAAATAAGTCCTAGCTTCAGAAGTCCAATCCCTCTGAAGAGTGGGGCCTTGTGCCCAAATGTCACACTTCTTCTCCCCAGAATGTATTGGATGCAGCTAAAGTACTTGTGTTGGTGAGTGTTCAAGAGAAGAGATGCAACAAAGTAACTGGTTAGTAAAAATGTGTTCTTATCTTTCAGGTTTCATTGCTGAAGTGCGACGACCAAAAAGCAGTGGAATGGAAGGATACACAGAGACTTGTTCTCAATGTTATCCTAAGGAGGAAAGGGGGAGATAAATGCTTCACGTTTACTTACCCCCCTGACTCTAATTTTTCCAGAGGACTGGATGGGTCAACTGAGGGTCTCTGGAGGTTGGATTTCCTGCTGTTGATTCCAGTGAGGGGTGCCCATGAGCTGTGGGTGCAAGGATTCTTCCGGTCGGGTCCAGGAGCAGAGTGCAACTCTTTGGCAATGAATAAATGCATAAAGCACCAATGCAGACCTCTTTGGGACACTTCAGAGGATGGAGGAAGGTAAGTTTCAATGACAGCTACTGCACACAGACAACGGCAGGCATCCTTCCAGTTGCAGTTGAAGAAAACCTTCCAGAGAAGGATCCCTTGAAGCTTGGAGGCTGAAATTCGGCAGGAAGGTGACTTATACCAGCGACGGTCTGGCTACAAGTGCAGAACAGTGACGGTTCTAGTGAGGTAGCCCCCTGGAAAGCTAGTCAGTCCACCGGGTGGTCCAGGGACACTCCTGAAGGCTCATGATGGCGGGGTCCTCTAGAGCAGGTAGAGACTGGTTGTCCCACTATTCCAGGGGTTAAAGCACCACACAGGGCCTTCACAGCTCAAGTAGTCCAATAGGGCTTCTCTGGGCCAGACAATGGAAGGAATACAGGGCCTCTTCAGGGGTCTTCTTGGGATCTTCAGTTGGCTGTTCTTCTACGAGGGAATCTTGGCTCCAATGCTGATCTGCAGAAATGGCTACAAGAGTCTTCTTCTTATACAAAATCCAGCCTGGAAGCAAGTCCAAGCCCACCAATGGTAAGGATCTGCACCATTCAAACAGTCAGTAGTTGTCCAATCAGGGACAACTATTAGTTTTACCCTCTGGCTCCAGGAATGTGGACTGGGACCAGAGAGTCATCCTACTTTGTGAGCCATGCACACACAAAGGCATCACTAGCCCATGAAAGCAGCAGCTTTGACAGGCAAGTGCATGTCATCACATGGCTTTTCCTGACCTGGTAACAGAGGAAGAGGGACAAACAACAATATGGCCAAAGAACGAGTGAAAATCTTGTGGAGTGGCCATTTTAAGGCACCAGCCATGTTTAGTAGCCATACGCGGTAAACACAAATGTTCCCACTAGAAATATCACGGAATGGTAAAAATATAATTGCTGCCATCAACTTCTCTTTAGGCACATATAAAAGTAACCAAAAATCCCAATTGTAAAAAGCTAGTGTGATACAAAAGTATCCCCATTGCACTGCATTGTAAGATGCTGTGTGCAATGTTAAAAAGTTACAAATGTGTAAAAGTCAAAAGGGAAACATAGTTTCCCAGTACTGATACTTGGAAGGACTAATCAGTTTCCCCATAATAAATTAGCAAACAGCCAGGGGCGTGAAGCCAAAGGCTTCACTTATCTGTAAAAAGCAAGGACGGGTTTAAAAATAAAAGCAAAGGTTTGAGGGTTCATAGAACTAAGGCAGTGCTCGAAGTTGGCGGGAGCGATTGGGAGCGGTGTCCCTCTACTTTCTTTTATTAGGTTTTACTGCTCCTATACTTTTATTTTAGAAAGAATCCATTCCAGAATGGTTTCATTTTAAAATAAAAGTTTAGGAAGCAGTTGAAACTTACAATGAACTGAATATTCCCTTAAACAGGCGCATTTGCCTGGGGGTCTGTATGCGTGGGAGGGGGAGCGGTGATGGGGTTTGTGGGGAGTGAGTGCAGCCCAGCAGGGAACATAGTTCCACTACTTCTTTTCATACTCTTCCACCACTGAACTAAGGAGGGAACGTTACCAAAAGAGAAATCTTTCCTAATACGTACAACAAAAAGGGGTGGAGATTCAAGAAGAAAAGCAAACAACTTACAAGAGAAGCAGGCCAATGACACCATTCCAGTGCATCCCTTTCAGTGGCAGGTCTTACCTGAATGTTTTGGTTCTTCTGCCATAAAAAGAGGAACCGTCATCTCATTTCTGCAGACAGTCCCCTGGTTCTGGAGGGTCAAGGGGTTTCAAGAGAACTGAGTGAAATAGGCATCTAATTTATGAAGGGAACTTAATAGAGGAAATCCATGAACACATTAAATTCCAGGAAAGAAATCACAGAAAATAATAATGTACCGAGGCGTGCAAAGGTGAAATCTGGCAGCAGGGAATCCCAAAATTAGAAAATAAAGCACAACAACTAGTACAAAAACTGGTCTATGACTACTATAAATGAATCAAATGAGCACAAATAGATCATAAAACCTTTAAGAAAACATAGAGTGGGGCAAGACAAGCTGAGGGTAATCAAAAGGTAAAAGGCATAACATGTTTACAAACATTGTTACGCACTGAAGTCAGATAGTCTATTTTATACATGAACAATGACAAGGACATCCTCAATTAATCCAGATGAAATAATTAACATGTTGTATTATGCTCACACAAGCAAAACAAGGATGTGAATCTTATTTTAGAATGGAAAACAAGCTGTGAAACAACCACAGTCAATGTCCATAATGGGGCCATGTGACAAAGTCCCCTGCCTGACTCCAGGGACCCCCAGGAAGCTTACATGGGGAGTCCAGGGCCTCATTGAGTCGGTGGATGATAGTCCTGGGGAGGTATGGAGAAGATCCCCTGATCACAATCCCCTTGCAATATTATCTTAGTCATCGCACATGGCACAGGATAGATACATTGCCTCATCTCAGGACAGTCCTAGGGGTCCAGTCCCCACCCGCTCCACCGGCCCATTAAGGCAGAACAACCTTAGAGGTATAATCCCTTGCTTGAACCGCTGTAATAATCTTGAACCGATGCAATAATCTGCAAATTGATGAAAAGAGTCTCCCTTACCATTAAATGAGCCTAAGGTTTGCCCTAGACAGACCCACATCCCCTATACTGCACGGTAAGGATTTTCCTCTGGGAAACCCTTTCTGTGTAAACGACAATGGTAGCATATGCATTGCTACTGTTACCAGTTCACCATGCACATTAAAGAAATCATGCTTGAAGATGCACAGGACCGACAACAAACACTATGTTTCTGCAGATACAAAGTTTCAAGCCTGTGGTTTCCCAAACGTGGTGAAACTGACACAGAAAGTACCATTACAACTCTGGAATTTCACAGTAAAAGAATCTCACACTGGGGAAACAAAATATTACGCTCAGTACTCGCTCAATGGTACAAGGAAAGCGGGGAAGGTACAACACTTACCCATAGTGTGTCCAACCTGTAATTCACACACTAACACCACATCCATCATCCTAGTGTAGACAGCCTTTGGCAGGGTCAAAGAAGGAAATCTCAAATCCAAGATGGCAGACAGTCGATATATAGGGTTGGTACAACTCTTGAGATAAAAGCAGCTGCAGGTGAATTCATGGAAGACAGCCAGACCCATTGCTCACTTAATTTCCACTCACAAGTGGTGAGTCTCAGTAATCGGTCCTCACAGGGGGAGGAAAGATCACAGTATAAATGAAGCCAGCCCAAATTCCTGAGTGTAGGGTTTTTGGAGGGGGTTGTATCTGGCAGTTGGAATGTGTTTGGATTTTGATACAAAGACTATGGAGGAGTGGAGGCTGTTGGAGGTGAGAGGGGTGAAGGAGCCAATAAGAGGTGGTGAGCGTCTGGAGGAGGGGTTAACAAGAGAAGGAGGTGTAAACACATGCATGGAGGAGATGATAAGAGGCTATAGGAGGTGGTTACATCAGGAGGAGGTGGTGAAGTTTGGGAGGAGGTAGTTGTAATAGGAGGCAGCAGTAAGTGCCTGGAGGAGGTAGTAACATCAGAAGGAGTGGTGAAAACCTGAGAAAGTATTTATAAAATGAGGAAATGGTCAGAGTATAGAGGACGTGGTCATGTCAGGAGGAGATGGTGAAGAGTTGGAGGAGGCAGAACATCTAAAGGAGGTGGTGAAGAGCAGAAAGAGGTGGCAACATTGGAAGCAGGTAGTGAACCTAAGGAGGAGGTCATAATAGCTGGAGGAATTGCTGATGAAGATAGTATGAGCAGGAATGAATGAAGAGGCTAGGTTGGCCAAAGGGAGGTCAGGAATGAGTGAGGCAATAGATGACCAGGTAGGGAGAGCAGAGCAGCAGGAGAGAAAAGGGGGTAGAGTGGTGCAACCCTGAAGGTGGAGAGAATAGCTGGGGACTGGAGACTGATAGATGAGGGAAGCAATAGATGATCAGGTAGGGAGAGCAGAGCAGCAGGAAAGAAAAGGGGATAGAGTGGTGCAACCCTGAAGGTGGAGAGAATGGCTGGGGACTGGAGACTGAAATTGGGATGTCCTAGCCCCAACGCCAACCCTAGGAGAAACTTGAGTTGCACATATATAGAGGCAAAGCAGTACATCAACATGTGACTTCAAGAAGTAGGCTCACTTCTGGACATGTTGGGCAGACTTGGTGCTAGATATCCATGGGTTCTTCACCCAGAGAGGCTGGCATCTATATAGTCACTGTGAGGTGGCAACCACTGAGGAACTGAAGGACTTGGGTGAGAGACATTGCTTGGTTATCTCCAAGACTTTCATGCTTGCTATTTTGACTTTTGTGTGATTCTTTTACTCCCCATAAATAAAACTGTAAACCTCATCTTTTGAGTCCAGCCTTTGTATGTCCCACTCAGTATCTGTGAAAGGATAAAAAACCTAAAATACCCGAAAGCGCCACCACCATACAAAATCAAGATAAAACCCAAAGAGTCCCCACCAATGCAGACAAGTCCTTTGCACGTCTTAGACACTGCAAGCTACTGCTCACTTTGAAGTTCCCAGATACTATTATAATCCTGCCAGGAACCACTGCCCCCGCCACCAGCTAAAACTCCAAAGTATGGCTGTGGACTGCTGGTTACCATTATCTCTATTACCTGTATTGGATGCAACACCTCCAGCTATATATTGGACACAAGACAAAAGAAGCATCCCCAAGCTGTGGGGTGCTTAAAATGAAGGATCAATATCACATTTGCCCTTTACCTTGGACCTCATTCCTCATAAACAGATTTTACCAGCTTAAGAATATGCCCAAAAATACTACAGCCCTAAACAATTCATGTACGCTTTCACAAAGGAAATATATTTAGTTTAGTGTCCTATAGGGTATGCATATTGGCCTAAGCACATTCACATTTGCATCACACTACAAATCTATTGCTGCAATAATGATGGTCACGTTGCCATTTTGTTTTATTTGCCATCTTGGATGCAATGTTCAGTGCCCTGCTCATTCTGCGTTTTTCCCTCAGAACGCAGTAGAAGACTGCGGCATGAACTTTCTGTTATTTACGAGACTCGAATGCACATTTTGCTGAGCGTGTTGTTTGTCTTACACTGTAGAACCTTGAAGTCTTTGCAGAAGCGTAGCTAATCTACAAGTTAGGTGCCCTCCTGTCTCAACCATGTTACCTCCACTGAACCATTAATTGTAATAATGTATATCTGCAATGTGCTCCTTTAGAAGAACTCTATTCCCAAACTGGGGAGCAGTCTGACCTTGGGCTTTACGAGCAACATAGATAAGCTATGTCGAGAATGTTACCTTGTACCAGAGAACACAATATGCCCCCACGCACTGCTTTGCCCTGCTCCCAGACAATAAGGAAGACAGGGCAATGCAAGCATGTTGTCTTGGTAATAACATCTATGTGGAATGGTCATGAGCCCTATGGTCCCTATCACATGAGGGGGCTGGACAAGTGTATCGTATGTGATTCCGAATTGTATATATGTAGCTGTCTCTGGTCGCTCTGGGCTCTCTCTCCCGCCACAGTGTTTATACGCATGAATCGTGGGGTGCTGAGACCCAGTCATGACTGTAATAATGACTGTAATAAACCTTGTTCTTTGACCTCGTGACTGGCTATTACCATTTCCTGTAGTAAGCCTCATTTTTGGTCTTTCACATGCCCCGTCTCCTTTTTCAAGACAACAGGAGCTGTATCTGTCGACAAGTAAGAGTTAGAAAATCAAGTTTCAAGCCAAATTGTCCTGCCCCTTGATCCTCTTCTGTCCCTGTGTTTTGTAATTTGTATGACATGAGACATTGTAAAAATAAAAATAAGATTCGACAGCCTTCCTTGTTCAAATACAACATCTGAAAATTAAATTGATGCACAGGGTTAAAATGATTCAGTAAAGAAACATTTTATAAGGACAATATCCTATATGGACAGGGTTTGCTCTTGTTCCGAGTTGTAAAAATACTGGTAGAGCCTTACCGCTAAAATCTAGTCCCCTCCGATATGTACTAGATAGATATAAATCAGTCGTAGGGTGTGAGGGCATTGTATAATTGTTAATGACCTAACCACAATGAGAAAAAGTGGAAATTATCAGTACCACACCTGAAAAAGATGATCAAAGCAACCGCAATGGGAGGGAGTGGAGGTGTAACTGCGAAGAGATAATTGTTCTTCACTGCATTTCAACTATTAATGTGTTTGGTAATACGTATTGTTTTTGTTTGTGGTTAAAGCTAAACAGTGGTTGTAACTGCCATAGAAATGAGAAATCAGGAACATTTCTAGCTAGCAACTGGAATGCCTTCCAGCCTACATTAAAAACACCATTATCTCTTTTTTCTCTGAATGAAATTCTGCTTGGAGAATCAAGCAGTCTGAACTAGAAAGGGAACTAATGGATCTTGAGCAACTACACAATCAGGCTCCACTAATTTATACAGGAAATTGAATATTGTTAAAGTGCAAATTAACAACTCTTACTTTCAACCAAAACCGAACATACTGTTGAAAATGCTAAAAATAAAATATTATGAGAAGGGAAAAAAAAACAAGATGAACGTTGATCCCTCTAATTAACATCACAGCAGACTCATAGCTATGTCCACAAAATAGCCCATCCAGATGTGACCCAGCCATTCGGGATCCTGATACAAGGAAGGCATTTACAACATTACCAATCTCATGCACACGTCCAATAGCTCAACCCAGGCAACGAAGATGGCTCCTTAAATTAGATACAGTTTCACAAATTGAGTCCTGACTTGGCAGCAGAACAGGTGAAACCTATTCAGACGGAGGAGATTATCTGGGCTATCTCTGGACTCCAAATTAACAAATCCCTCAAGCGCGGCAGGTTCACCCACAAATTTAAGAAGAACCGTTTGGCCTCACGTTTACCTCATTTAGGCACACTTTCGTTTACTTTTTAGGAGAGAAACACCTTTCTGCGGGTGATGACATAAGCCTCTACAATGGTGATTCACAAAATGGGGAATGATTCCAAAAATTGTGCAAGTTGTAGGCTGATCGCACTTTTAAATGTGGACTCAACAATATGTAACAAAACCCTTCCACAGATAGGAAGTGCTGATGCCCACACTGATATTTAATGATCAATCCAGTTTTACATCAGGCAGATTACCAGTGGATAGCATTCAAAAGGTTGCTAGTCTAGTTAATGTTGCCCATTGGACAAAGCTACCTGCTGCCCTGTTTACCCTCAGCACCAAAAAGGCATTCAACGGAGTGGAAGGATCTTCTTAGAAGCTCCCTTGAAATACTTTAGATTGGCTCCACAGTATGGGAACAGAATTCTGGACAATTACACCAAACTGTTTGAAAATATCCCTCAATGACTTCCTCGCTGACAGAGTTCACCTGATTGAGGGAACGAGAAAGTGCTGGCCTTTGTCCAATCCGGGTTACTATGGTAATAGAATGGTTAGTGGCTAGAACAAAGCTAAACACTGCAATCGTGAGGATACACACTGGGGAGAAAGAGTGTAGGTGTTTGCAGATGACATCCTGGTGACAATGAATGACCTGCAAAACTCCTTCTCTCGGCTTCTGAGGGAACTGAAAGAGCATATTATCAAGCCACACAGTTGTACTCAATAATTGATTGGCATGGATTAATCTAGGGGTGGGTTAATCTAGTGGTGGGTGAACAAATGTGTGGCATGAAAAACTCCCTTAAAATGGCTATTTGGCACACAGGGACCCACTTACCTCTCTCTCTGTTTAACAGAATTCAGGGATGGAGAGCACTATGTGCGGACTGGGATAAACTCGCAGTTAAACTGACACTCATGCCTTTCCCGCCCAGAGCTATCCCCATCCTTCAGAACCCAGACTGTATTCAAGGGATTCACGGTAACAGTTGTAACCACTGGTCCAGAGGGGAATCTGGATGCATCTCTCACTTTGAGCGGGATGCTTTGCTTCCGTTTGGGCAGTGCTGCACACACTTTTGAGATACAGATAGAAAGAAAGAATGGGTTGCTTCCAGGCTAGATCCTTGCTGCTTAATGCAAATATAAATCAAGCAATGTCCATGTCTCTTACATCTTTCTAGAGGCTAGTCTTCTCGAGGCAGAACACTAAGGGGAACCTCTGCCACATATGCAAGGTGCTTCTAGATGTGAAACCTAGATCCCCTGAAAGTATATATTCATTCATGGTGCATAGACTTGGGAAAGACACTACGTGGTGGAGTGACAATGAGTGAGGACAGGGGAAGGGGTAGTGGCAGGGCCAGCCTGGGGACCAGACACCTGCTGGAAGTTGGTGGAGAAGGATTGGCTCTTTTTTACACACATGGTGGCTCAGTCCAATTCTTAAGACATTTTTGGTGATTGATACTAAGACTATTAAAGACATCCTCTAGTATGGTTATTATTGAGCTCTCAGTCACTCTTGAGCTGACCCAGTTGGAGTCTCGGATCGAAGATGTATACCCTCAACGTAGAGCCAATCTCTCCACTCAGTTACTATTGTTTGCTAGGATGTCTGTGACCATAACCAATAACATGGTGTCCTGACCTGGATCTTTTGCTACAACAGGTGTGGTCAATATTTGTGTATGAACTAATCACTCTCTCCATACGCAATAAGTAGAAGGGCTTTATACTAATTTGGCCACCCTCCCAAAAATATGTATGTCACATAACAAAGACTACATGCGTCCAACTATATGTAGGACACGGCTAGCGCGATAATGCTGAATAGTCTGGCGTATTATGGATGGCTATTGAGTGCGGGGGATATGTAATATGTGAGGAAATATGAGACTGTGGAGACATTTTTCAGAGTGGGGAAAATGCTGTCTGGAGCCCACCACGGTTCCCACCAGCCTTGTGGACCTCTTCTAAAGTCTCATGTGGCTTGCTCAATCTTTCGCTCTCTCCTCCAACTATCTCCAAACTCCTGTCGCCACTCTGGTCTGCAGTTCCTACTCCAAACACTCACATTGCCAAACTGAGCCTGTGTGCTTTATAGGTCTGTGCTCCCCCACAAGCTGGGCTCTTTGTGAGGGTGCATACCTGTTTCCTGGAAGTGGTGAGGGCTGGCATCGGCTGCTTCTAATTGGCCCAGCTGAGACTGCTCTCTTGCTAAGGAGCCAGAGCAAGTCTTTTTCCTGCCCACCATTTTGTAATTCTCTTCCCCTTTCCTTGAGCTGTAAAATGCTGTCTGAAATATTCCCCACTCCCTTGTCTCTTTAGCGTGTGAGGCCGAATGCTGGAAAACGTAAAGAAATGCGTGTGTGTCTTTAAAGTGTAGGTTTGTTTCACTCGTGAGTGAAAATGCACAATGAATTGGAAATATTGCATCACTTGAATCTGGGGGAAATGCTTTCCCCCCACTGAAATCGGAACTTTACCATAAAGAAAAGTTGGAGAGGCTACTTGTAGACGATGTTTGTTTGTTTGTTTATTTATAGGGCGCCAGAAAACCCTTGGGTAGCTGGGCGCACAGAATAACAAGAATGCTTAGAACTTGGTTACAGGTTGCATATTACAGGTTGTTGGTAACATAAATTGTATACAGTAATTACATTATGTACATTCTATACATGTAAGGGTGGAAAGGTAACAAATTATATACAGTAAATGCATTGTGTCATTTTACATGTAAGAGTGGAGGGGTACGTGTGTCATCAGATCACAATGCTCAAGGTCACCAATTTCAGAGGTCGTTACGTCGAAGCCAGGTGCGGGTATGGTGCCTGAAGCTGTTGTAGGGCTGGTCCCTTCTTAGTTCAACTGGTAGGGCATTCCAGTACTGGGCTGCTTGCACAGGGAAGCTATTACCTCCTGTTTTTTTTGTCTGAATCTAGGGGTTTGGAGGCAGGAAGAGTTGGCTGTTCTGGTTGGTCGTGCAGTGGTTTTTCTTATTGTTCTATCCCTAAGGCATGGGGGGGCTGCATTGTTCAGACATTTGAATGTTAGTGTGACAATTTTGAAGGTGATCCTATCGCTAATTTTTAGCCAGTTGTGTTTTCTCCACACATTCGAGATATGCTCTCTAGCTGGGAGGTTCAGGGCCGTTCTGAGCGTGTTGTTTTGTAGGGTTTGAAGTTTATTGATGATGTATTTATTTGTGCCTGCATAAATTGCATTGCAGTAATCCAGTTTTGAGAAGATTAGTGCATTGGCTAGGATATGCAGCTAGCTGGTGAGAGGAAGGGTCTGATTGCTTCAATAAGTTTACCGGTATAGGCTGTGAATGAGGCCAGGGAGTTCACTTGTTTCCTTAGGGACAAAGTGGAGTCCAAATAGAAACCGAGGGTTTTAACCTCTTTGGCAACAGGGATTATATTGCCATCGATATTGAAGGAGCTGTAGTTGGAATCGAGTTTTTTTAGGTTGTTGGGTGAGCCTAGAATGAGGATCTCTGTTTTTTTGTCATTCCGGCAGAAGCCATGGGTTGCCATCCATGCCTGAATGAGGGTGTACATTTTGTTTACTAAAGCTGTATCCGTAGTGAAATTGCCCGAAAGGGGATGAGGATCTAGGTGTCGTCTGCATAATTTGTGTAGGTGACACCCAGTCTGTCCAATTTGTCGAATAGAGGTTTAGTAAAGCTATTATACATTGTTGGCGAGACACAAGAGCCCTGTGGGACTCCACATGTTGCTGGATAGGGTCTGCAGAGTCTAAGGTGGAGAAGACTTGCATGCTTCTATTGTCGAGAAAGGATTGGATCCAGGCTATGGCTTCACTTGAGAAGTGGGCGGCTGACGCTAGGTGTTTGCAGAGTACTGCGTGGTCCACTAGGTCAAAAGCCGCCGACAGTTCAAGGAGGAGTAGCATAGCCATGTTTCCTTTATCATTGACATCGTCAATTTGGGCTTTGAGATCTATAAGGGCGGTCTCAGTGCTGTGTTGTGGTCTGAAGCCCGATTGACGAGTGCCAAGGAGTTTGTTGGTCTCCAGGTATTTTTGGATTTGGAGATAGGCCACTCTGTAAATTATCTTCAGGAGGAAAGGGACAGTAGAGATGGGCCTATAGTTGGTGGGGATGGAGGGGTCTAAGGTTTGTTTTTTAAGCAGGGGGAGAACCCAGGACTCTTTTAAGCTACTTGGGACGGTGCTAGATGAGAACGAGGCATTGATGAGTTTAGTGACAAAGGGGGCAAGGTCTCTAGCGGCATCCTTGATTATCTGGGCCAGGCAGTAATCGCCTTTGCAATTGGATGGTTTTAGTGAGGCAAGGATTTTTTCAGTTTCTTGAGTGGAAACTTTAGAGAATTTGAAGGGTGTTAGGCCAGGTATGAGCGTGGGCGTGGGCGTGCTGGGAATTTTGCTAAGAGGGAGAGAGGCTTTTTTTATAGCAATTTTTGATTGTAGTGTTTTTACTTTATTTGCGAGGGAATTTTGGATATTGGTACACCATTGCTTGTTTTTGGGTACGTTATCAGGTCGTGATATGGGGGATTCGAGTTCTGCAAGATTGCGAATAGTTCCTTTGTATTGGAGCATGCTTTTTAAATTCGGTCGTTATAGACTTCTTTTTTAGCTTGGATGATTGCTTTCTTATAATTCGTAGCGCACAGTTTGAGTTTAAGTTTATTTTCAGCTGTAGGGGAGTGTTGCCATACAGTTTCAAGCTTCCTTTTTTCCAGTCTCAGTTCTTTTAGATGGGGGGTGAACCAACTTTTACAGTATTTCAGTGGGGCGATGGTTTCCATGGCTATGGCCATGGTGTCATTGTATATTTTAACCATGGTGTCTAGGTCAGAATCAAATAGCAAGGCATTGATGGTTGGTACGATGGCTTCCCACGTAGGTATGCACATCTCAAAGAGAGCTTGACTGGGCCTGTGATGTGGGTTTCCTTACCACACAATACTGCAGTAATAGTAACAGTAGGTCTTTAATCTATCTGTTTTGCTAAGTGGAATGGGAACAAGGTCGTATGAATGGATGAATTTGCTCCTAGCTAGTGGAAGTTCAGACCCTCTAACAAGGGAACCTTTGGAAATCTTATTTGTTGGTCCCAATCTCCTAAAGGGACACTGTCATCACAGTATGCTGCATGCATTCTTTCCTGCCTCATCGCATTCTTTCCTGCCTCATGTCCTGGTTTCTACAAGGGACACTGTCATCGCAGTATGCTGCATGCATTCTTCCCTGCCTCATGTCCTGGTTTCTACAAGGGACACTGTCATCGAAGTATGCTGCATGCATTCTTCCCTGCCTCATGTCCTGGTTTCTACAAGGGACACTGTCATCACAGTATGCTGCATGCATTCTTCCCTGCCTCATGTCCTGGTACCTACAAGGGACACTGTCATCACTGTATGCTGCATGCATTCTTCCCTGCCTCATGTCCTGGTTTCTACAAGGGACACTGTCATCACAGTATGCTGCATGCATTCTTCCCTGCCTCATGTCCTGGTTTCTTCAAGGGAACTGTCATCACTGTATGCTAAGCACCGTGCTTTTGGTTTGAGGAGGGCCTGTTTTCCCTTATCTCACCTAGCCAGTTATAGAGGCTGTGCCCCTTAAAGTGTCTCTATCGCTAGTTGCTGCCATGTGAATGTCCTCTGCCCTGAGACACAGAGTATGTGAGGGTGATCGGGAAATACTTCCGATACCACCCACGGACCCATCATCTGCCAGCTTGGAGAGGCAAGAAAAGATTTGGAGTTATCGGTGCACACTAATCACTTAAAGTCAATTTACCATCTTTTGTTTTTAAGGTTCCTAGAATTTTAAGGTACGGGGGAGAAAAGATGGTCTTGGCGAGGCACCCAGAATGTCGCGGGGCAGGACACAGTCCATATTGATATGAGGTTTTTTCTACTCTCTCAGACATTCCAGATCTTTTTGCCTAGTGTATGTGGGTCTCTATACATTGAATTCAAGAAAAAGAAGTACAGGACTCGGCGCCATCAAGATAAATGTGTATTTGTTCTTAAAGCACAGTTATACATGAAGAATGGAGCCCTTGTGTGATAACATGTTTCGGCTCAGCTGAGCCTTTTTCAAATCCGGGCTACACTTCTCTGAAAGAACAATACTCTAAATAGAACAAGTTCCTTCCACTATAACATTATAAGGTTTAAAGCAAAAAAGGTCCGATTAAGGTTGTGTGCATCACTGTTTTGAATTACACGTAAAGATTGGGTAGTTAAGGCGTAAGACAAATTAAAACAGAGTGACTGGCTCCACTGACCGCAGAGTTTCCCAACGTTGCTCTACAGGTGACAAACTTCTAACCTCCTCCCACAAGCTAAAATTATGGGGCTCATTTTCCAAGTCCCAAGTGGAAATTGAGTCCCTGTGCCTGGCATTTACGTGTGCCAGGAAGCGTTTACAATAGATTCCTAAGGATTTCCCCTGCATTTTCGCTGGAGTATAAAAAACAGTCGGATGCGAGAGGAATCCGCAAAATTTACGCCAGCATGACATTCTGCCTCAATTGTATTGTGGAGAGGGTGGGGGAGGCGAAAACGGATATTCCGTTCCGTGTCCTCTTTGTAACGACGTACGTACATTGTGTATGCATGGATTTTACAGGGGAATTTTACCTTACTCCATGGCCAATATGAGCATCTTTAGTGTATTAGAAACAATGTACAAGTACGTTTACTTACGTCTTATTCTTATTTTCTGTCACGCTCGTTCTTCACGTGGCCTTTTTTTTGCCTGATTCACGATTTTCCAACATAACCACATTTTTGCATGTACAGTGTATTGCGCAATGCCTTCATTTCGCACGTTCACTCGCCTTTTACCCTCTGTTATTCCGCTGTAAACGCTGTCTCCCGCATCATTTTCTTGGCAGAACCTAAATGTTCTTTTTATTTCCACATCCCTCCACTGTACATCTGTTTTTGTTTGCCTTGCTCTCTCTGGGCTCCGGTGGCGATCGCAGCTTGCATCTGCCGCCTCCTCTTACACCTTGCAACAGGAACCCCTTTGGCAGAGGTGGGTTCAGAAGGAATCCAGCATTCAGTTCTTGCGTGAAGCCCAAGCGTGCACTGGAATTGAAAACATTGAGCAACAACGATACGAGTGTATCGCTCGCTATCTGTTGCACAACCTGGCGTTGGGCATGCATCCATCGCTGAAGTCATTGCATTCATCAGCTGGAGAAGTGGCTGGAACAAGCCCAAAAGACACAGGGACCTGCTCCTATGTGCTTTGCAAGCAACAGGAATGGCATTGTCTTGGATTCGACCTTTTGTCAGTTAGAAGGTAAACTTGCCGCAGCAAGACATTCTTTGTCACCTGCGCATTTTCCACCAGTACACTCATTGGTAGTAGTATAGCAGCTCTCACAATATGAAGTGCTAAGCAAAGAAATATTCTTTGCAAACGTTACTGCTATGTTCACATTGGCAGTGCCTTACATGTAACGGTCTCTTTGGCCAGAGTGACAAAACTTCATTTCACCTTAAGTGAAAGCATGTGTTAGATGGAAATGTGTGCTTGTCTGGTGGTTATTTTCACACCCCTAAACCCTCTCCCCTCCCTCCCCCCACACTCCTTCAGACTACTGATCGCTAACTGCACAATCCGGTGGGGAGAAGGGTGTTTTCTTGCGTAAAACGCTGTCTTGTGTATTCACAAAAGGTATGAGCATTCCGTGTGAGGCAAAGTCAGGCAACGCCAGATGCCTGCTAGAAACAGGCACAGGGGGTTGCACAGTGTATAAAAGGGTATTTGCTGATCCTTGTGTGCTTTTCATGTGCTTCCAATTGCCTCTAGCCTGCATGCGTTTCTATCCCTTCGATAGGCATGGGATATTTTTAATTTCAATTCAGCATGACGGGCATGGTTGCCAATGGCTCATAGTGTTTTTAGAACCTAAGTGGCTGCTGGAAACCTATCACACATTAGTGTTGAGATGCATGCCAGTGTATCATTTTTACTGGTTCATGCCCCAAGAAATGCACAGGACAGTCACATTAGAAATACAAAGCATCAGGCATATAATGATACACCCCCTTTGTGATTTTGTATGATGTCCAATTCTGTGTGAGCCGAGCACACCTTATTTATTTTCTGAGTGTAGAGTGTGAGATTCTGACACCATTCATACCACACCAAAGGCAAACACAAGTACATTAAAGCACAGGCACAAGTGGCAAAATTAAAGGAAATAACATAAAAGGAATGAAGCAATATACTGAACACTGAGATGTTATTTGGCAAAGTTGCGTTGATTAGTTTGTTATGTTCTGCTTTGGGGTCTTTCAGCTATAATCGTTGTGTTTTGTTTTGCGAAATAGCAGATGTTGAGTGAACTTTGAACAAGGTAGAACATTGATGCAGTGCTCCTCTGGGAGATCAATGCCTTGTTTAAGGATCCCATGTCTGGAATGTATGGAATGCAGGAGAACCTTTTGGGCAGCAAATGGTTCATAAGATGTATGGGACTTGTCTGCTGCACAGAATACAGACACATTCACTCCTTCATTCTGAACTCAAATAAAGAATGACCCTTTCCTGAGGCCAGCCTTTCTGGGTGAGACTCCCAACATAGAGAAACAGGATGCTCACAGGAAAATGGTCTCCCGTGAGTAAAATGCAAGAAAAGAGTAAAGAAATGTAACGTGGACCATACTGGAATCCGGTGATAAGCATCAGAGGTGACCCACAACGCAATCAAATGATGGGAGAGGCCTTATGCAACAGCCCAGAGATTGAGATCCAGAATAGGGAATGGACTCTGAAACGTAGGCCATTACGCTGAACTTACATGATTCCTCCTTCCTCTAACTATATTGAATAAATGTGTCCCTTTTGAATTGATTTAATGTCTGCCAGGTGTTTATCCTAACCCCGTTCAGAAGCTCAAGTTTATGTAATTCAGGCCCGGAGAACTAATATTTCAAGTTCATGTAATTCGGACCTGGAGAACTAATAGCCAGGAAGGCACATCCGGCTGAAGCCAGGGGACTGCCAAAATCCCCTCTTAGCCTCAGGAGTCACAAGGAAATGGTCTACTGACTTAGAGATATCAATTTGTGTTCACATTACAATTCTTGTGTACAACCCCCTTTTTGTGGATAGTAAAAGACGACTCCAAATAGACCCACCCTGTTTGTGTTGATGTCCATCTTTACCCATCCTTCTGAACCTCAGACTAAAACTGCTTAAATTACAAGTCTCGTCTGAGTGTTCTGTCGCCCCCCTCCTCCTGACACATCTTTCTAAATTATCAACATTTTGAAAGATGTGATAGTGCAACCTATGGACAAGGAGATAACATGACAAGCCCAGTATCACACAGATTGGTTAAGTAGAGGATTTAGGGCCAATATCCAGGACATTTGGTCCTAGACTGCCAGTATCCCTTTCTTGTGCAGAAAGCAGTCCACATTATACTTTGATATTCAACCAGTGAGCTGGGAAAGTGAAATAAATATATATCATTAAATCTTAAAATAAAATATTTGTGCAAAATGGAAGTACAAAGCAGTGTGTATTCTTTGTTCTGTGGTGTTAGTAGTCAGAGAATAACTGTGTTCTGAGCATCGGTCTGGTAACAGCAGCGTTCGATACTATAGATCACAACATCCTGTTGAGGTGCCTGGGAAATCTGTCATTGATACATAGGATAAAACCACGAGGTGTTTTGATTCCCTTTTGAATAATAGAGCCTCTACAATCAAGGTCAATGGATTTGTATCAGGTGCAGAAATCCTAACCTAGGGGGTCCCGCGAGGTTCATGTCTTTCTCCTTTGTTGTTTAACATATAGATGAAGCCTTTGCAGGCCCTGTAGATTAATCAACGGTTGTGTTTCCAAAATGATGCCGATGATACGCAGATCATTTTCAAATTGCAACTTCATCACGAGAAGAACCCAACGTATATTTAGTCAGTCTTTCAAGACATCTCTAAGCGAATGTCTGCTAATTGGCTAGGACCGAACAATCCACAAGAGAGATTCTGCTCAGGAAACCCCCCACCCTCCTCCCGGCCCCTCAGATCTGCTGCCTAAAGCACTTCCCAATTTTTTAGGCTTGTCTATATCTAACTGTTTAGTAGAAGTGGCGATGAAAGTAAAATCCATGGGAGTTTATCTTGACTCCTCTTTTTTGATGAAAACTGAAATCAGTAACCAACTTCAACCAAAGAGTCTCAAACGACTGTGCTCTTTGCTATCAACACCCGATTGTGCCACAATAGTCAGGGCTGTTATAGGCAGTTGTATGTAATCCATATTTGGTATTAGGTGAATTGTTGCAGCTATTGTGGCTTTTCCCCCTATTTAGAAAAGTCAGATATTAGTGATTTTGCATCTGCTGTTGTGTTTGAAAATTAGGCTTTTTCACTCTATTAGGAAAGTCAAATCTGTGTATTTTTGCATCTGCTGGTGTGTTTGGAAATGATGCTTTTCCATCTGTTTAGGAAAGTCAAATGTGTGTGTTTTTGCATCTGCTGTTGTGTTTGAAAATCAGGCTTTTCCCCTCTTATTAGAAAAGTCAACTCTGAGTGCTTTTTGCATCTGCTGTTGTGTTCATAATTAGGCTTCTCCCTCTAGCCCTCTACCTAGGATTTGTTTCCCTTTATCCAGGAAACTCACTTCTTCGTGTCTTGCTTTTCTTTGGTATGCTGAAATCTAGGCTTTTTCCCCTCTGTACTGGACACTTGATCCTAGATTGTTGCTCTTGCTGTCTGTTGTAGTTCGGTGTCTGCACTGCAGTTTCCTCCCTCCATGGTGCTTTCAATCTCCCCTTTCTTCACTAACTGCTATTCTGTCACCTATCCTATATCTCTTTCAAAGTCTGGAAGGAAGAAATTCAAGAAGGATCTCCTAGTCTACAATCCAAACCTGCCCATCGCTGACACCAATGTCAACGCTTCTTCCAGGCAGACTGTCATTGACATCCTCTTTGTCATTCCCTCCCCGGACCTTTGGATTCCCTATATGGTCTCATTTATTTGCTCAATTGTGTTTGGAAAATGAATCCAAATGTGGGCCAAAATTAATTTAAACATACTCACAAGTTCTTGACTAATCTGAATAAAATGGAACTCGCAGTAGTTAATTCTGCTTTAATAGGTCCTTGTGTGTCCCACGATATACTTCAAGAAATAATTATAAATCACTTTCTCTAATTTTTCCGTTTAGTTTCTGCACCTCCATGCGGACTCACGTGTCCACAATGAAATCAATACAGCCCCCTCAGGGGACCCTCTCGCACGCTTACCTGTTGCCGCGTGTCCTGTTCCAAGTAGTCCTAGTGTTTCTGTCTCGTCTCCTTGTTTACATTACTTCATGCCGGTTTGTGGGATAGCAAGTGGGATAGCAAGTCCCACAACTATGTCTATTGCGGTCGCCATGTTGATTCATTTAGCTAACGTGCTGGCCCTAATAATAATGCAGGTCCTGTTGTGTGCACTTTATATTGAAAAATAGTATCAATCGCATGTGCGCATATTTGAAACAAGGAAAATATCGAATTAACGCCCAGTTTTAAATCGAAAATAATGGACCAAAATTCACTCCGTCTTCAACACATTATTCATGTTAATCCTTGGGTATTTGAAATATTATTTCCTTTTAGTGTTTTGAGCACTACCTACACTAACACTGACACTAACTCATCTGCTAAACGGAAAAATTAGAGAAAGTGATTTATAATTATTTCTTGAAGTATATCGTGGGACACACAAGGACCTATTAAAGCAGAATTAACTTGTCTTGGCTTCCAATGGTTGACAAATGCTCCCTTATCCTAGTCCTGAGTTCTCTAATCGTGCTCCCTATGTAGATTTTCTTACAGTGGCAAATAATCGCGTAGACCACAAACTTGGTTTTACAATTAATGGTCATGGACCAGAGCTCTCAGCCCAGCTGCCTCTTTCTTGATAGGTGTCTTCCATCTCTCATCAACTTCTTCCCTTCTTCTGCTACTCCTCCTTCTGCCAACCATCTAGCCCCTCTGTCACCACCGACCGGTGTACCACATTTCTATACCCCTTCATGGAAGGACTTCAAAAGTGGCAACCTGCTCTACTTAGCTAGCCTCAACCCTCACTCTGCCGACAAACACTCCACTGACATCTGCCACTGCCAGTGAGACCTCAACCTCAATGTGCTCGTTCTCACTGACACGTGGCTCACAGCCATCTCTGGCACACAAGTTTTGACACTCTCCTCCTAGAGGGCTACAAGATCCTCTCCAAGTCCACACCTACCCGGCCTGGGGGCGGAGTGGCTCTGATTTTCCCTGAATGGGTCCTGGCTACTATCTCACCCATTCAGTCCAACTCCTCTTTTGAATGCCTCATCTGCAGGCTTAGTGTCTCTCCTTTCCTCTCGCTAACTCTGGCCACCATCTACAGGCCCCCTAACCCGGTGTCCCTCTTCCTCTCAGAGTGGGATGACCTCACCTCTTCTCTCCTGTCCGTCTCCTCCAAGCTTCTCCTCCTCAGAGATTTCAATATTCATCTTGACTCCCCTGATGCAGCCTCTGGACTCTTCCGCAACCTCTGTGACTCTCTTTCTCCATTCTTCCTTCTGGTCCGATGCACTCAGCCAGACCCACGTTGGATGCTCTTATCTTTGTTGATATCCCCATCTCCAACCTTCTCCCTACTCCTCTCTCATGGTCTGATCATGCTCTCATGTCCTTTCACCCGGACCTCCTGGGTCCCCCGGCTAAGCCCCCACCTGCACTGCCCGTCTCTTTCTCTGTCATTCAATCTGTGAAGCGAGTGTCAGTTGCTGCTTTTGCCACCACCTTCCTTCCCCCTCCAACCTCTCCCTCTGACTTTCACTCTGACACAGCCCTTACTAACCTTCAACTCTCCTCTCCAACACCCTCGACATCCTTGCCACTGTCATGAGGATCCGCATGAAGCCTGCCTTCAAGCGCAACATCTGGTATGACACTGACCTGGCCTCTCTGAAACGCCAGTGCAGTACTGCTGAGCGGAAGTGGCAGGCTTCAAGTACATCCTTTGACAAACTGGCCTGCCACCTGCTCCAAAGGCAATACACACTTTCCATCTGTTCGAAGAACAGGGCCTATTTCCAAGCCCGCATCTCTTTGGCCACTAACAACATGGCTGAACTTTTCAAAATCTGCAAGGAACTCGCTAATCCTACTGCAGTCTCCATTTCTCCTCTGCCTTCACTGGCCACCTGCACTGTACTGGCCTCCCACTTCATTACTAAAAGTCAGGACATCCTGTCCTCACTCTCCTCTGCACCACCCCCTTCTCCCTCATCCACTCTCAGGCTTCCATTGGCGCCCCTTCCCACTCCCTCCTACTCTCCTTTTTCTCTCCCATATCACCTGATGATGTTTCTAGACATGTCCACTCTATGAAAGTCTCATCGAAACAGGTTCTCCTGTGCTCCTCTAGAACTATCAAGGGCAACATTGAGTCTGTTGTTCCAGCCTTGGCTGATTTCTGCAATCACTCCTTTGCCACTGGATCCTTCCCATTACTCCTCAAGCACCCCCTTGTGCACCCTATCCTCAAAAAGCAATCTGCTGACCCCTCCTGTCTGGCTAACTACCGCCCTACCTCCATCACCCCCTTCCTGGGCAAGCTCTTGCAGAAGCTGGCCATCTCCCAGCTTATCCACCACATCGGATCTGTTGGTTGTCTCCACCACCACCAGTCTGGCTTCAGAGCTGCCAGAGACACAGAAACTGCTCTCCTGAACACTCATGAAGACTCTCCTTCCATGTTCATCCTTCTTCACCTTTCCTCTGCCTTCAATGCAGTCAATCATGCCACCCTTATAAGTCAACTATGTGATACCCTTGTCATCACAGACCTGCCTCTGGACTGGTTGACCTCCTTCCTCTCTGACTGACCTTCCCAGGTTCAACTGGGCCCTTTTCTCTCCTTACTGTCCACCTGTGGTGTCCCTCTTGCCTTGGCTTTTCAACATCTACCTTGCACCTCTAGCCCATTTAATCTCCTTCTTCTCTCCTAACTTCCAGTGTTATGTGGACAACACACAGCTCTTATTTAAGCCTCCTCCTCTTCCTCTCTCATTCCTGACTGTCTGTCTGATATTCAGGCATGGTACACTGCCAAACATCTCTGCATTAAGGCCAGTAAGACTGAGATCCTTCTCATTGGGACCTCTACTCCCTCCTTCCCTCCTACACTCTGGCACCTTCCATGGGCCCCCTCCCCTCATCCTCCTGTGAGGCAAAAAAACTTGGTGTCATCTTTGACTCCTTTCTCTCCCTCTCTCCTCACACCCCTGACCTTGCCAAGAAGGCCCACTTTCGGCTGCACCTCCTCAGAGGCATTCTGCCTTTCCTCACCTTTCCCCAGAAACCCAATGTCTCCAGAGCTCTGGTTCTCTCCAGGCTGGATTACTGCAACAGCCTCTTCCCCAATCTGCCTAACTCCTCCCTTTGTACTCTTCAACTAATCCAGAATAGAATTGCGAGACTTATCCTTAGCCTCAAGCCCAGTTACTGCATCTCTCCAGCCATAAAATCTCTCCACAGGCTCCCCTTTGCTACGATGAACAAGTTCAAGACCCTCTACATCATCCACAAGGCTTTATGTGGCCTGGGACCCCGCTACCTCCAACTCTCTCTCCCTAAATACCACCCTGCTAGAGCCCTTCGGTCTTTGAGCTTCAAGCCTCTGCAGAAAAGATGCTTTTCAAAGCAAAGAGCGGGAGTCGATCGCTCTCCTCCGCAGGTGCCTCCCTCTGGAATGGCCTTCCTGCCCCTCTCAGACTTGAGCCAGATCTCTTTAAGCTCCAGAAGCTTCTGAAGACCCTCCTTTTCTCTTCCCCCTTCCCTCTCTCCCTCCCCTGCTAATGTCCCCCCTCTGCCACTTGACTGGCTACCTGGTTCCTTCAGATTGTTACAGGGCACCAGGCCCCACTCATCCAGTCTACCCCTGCACATGGTCTCCCCTGACCCCCCAAACCTCCACTTGCCCTTCCGGGCACCCCCCTGCACTAACCTGGCTGGGCCTGCACCCCTTGAGTCCTTCAACCCACCTAGCTTGCACTTAGCACGTGGGAGTGGACCTCCCCTGCACTCTCTGCATTCTCCTGACTCTGTCCACCCGGCCTCCCCTGGCACTCCTTACCCACAGGCTCTTCCGCCCTAACCGACACTTCCCGCCCTCCCCTCTCCCCCACACTTGTTACTGCAATCGCACGATACGAATGTCACAAGGCCGAGTCGGAGCATTTTAGTTTTGTTACCCCCCCATCTTTGTCTTGTTGCACCATGAACCACATTGGGCCTCATTACGAGTTTGGAGGTAGCCATGCTGTTTTTAGCGGCATGGCTACCTCCAAACTCAGGTCCGGGTCCCGGAAAATGGGAATTAACGGGCCATTCTGACCTTTGCGGGCCCGGTAATTCCCATTCGCAGGAACCGGACCCGGTACGTCCCCATTCCCATTTGAGCCCCCATAGGGCCCGTTAATAACAGGACCATTGTTAGCATCCTGTTGTGCTAGCAGGTGCCGCTCTGCACGTCTGGTCAGACCAGACGTAGAGGGGTGCCCCGCGAGCAGAACTCATAATGTGGCGGTAGAGTGATGACGGCACCAGCAGCACTACCGGCGCCGTTATCACTCTACCGCCAGGGTCGTAATGAGGCCCATTGTGTACAGGCACATTATACATACCCAATAAATAAATATGCGCCAAAGTGAACTCCTGTAACAGTCTCTATCTGGGTATTAATAAGCAGCAGTTATCTCGGCTGGAAAATATGGCCGTCGGGATCATACACAGTATTGGGCACCGGGATCATATAACCCACTTGTACCAAAGGTTGCACTGGCTTCCTATTTAGGCCAGAATCAACTTTAACATCTTGACCATGATCCACAAAACTTTACATGGTCCAGCCCTGATATATCTCAAGAAAAGGTTTGCCTGATGCCATGAGTGCCTGGTGCCTGGCTCTCTACCCTTCCCTCTTAAGCTCTCACTTGCGCATCCTCTCCTCAAGAAATCCACTGCTGATCCATCATGTCCGGCAAACTACCGCCCAATTTCCATTACTCCCTTTTTCGGTAAGCTCCTGGAAAAGCTGGCCATCTCTCAGCTTAATCTTCATTCCGACTCTGTTGGCTCCCTCCATGAACACCAATCTGGCTTCAGGGCTTCCAGAAGCACGGAAACTGCTCTCCTGAACATTCTTGAAGACCTGCTCTCCAACCTCGATTCTAACATTTCCTCTGTCCCATCCTACTTGATCTCTCCTCTGCATTCAACACGGTCAAACATAACACCCTGCTCAATCATCTCTGTGACAACCTGGGTATCACGGGTCTGGCTCTGGCTTGGCTGACCTCTTTTCTCTCTGATCAACCCTCACATGTACAACTTGGGTCCTTCCTATCTTCTATCTCCCTCTCCACATGTGGTGTCCCCCGGGGTCTAACCTCTCGCCCTAGCTTTTCAACCAATACCTGGCAACTCTTGTCTACTGCATCTCCATCTTCTGCTCAACTTTCCAGGCCTATGCTGACAACACCCAACTAATTTTCAGGCTTCCTTCAGCCTCCTCCTCTCCTTCCCTCATCTCTGATTGTCTAATCGCCATTCAAAATTGGTGTGCCGTCAAATATCGATGTCTAAATGCCAACAAGACTGAGATCCTCCTTATTGCTACACCATCTCCATCCTTTCCTCTCACTCTCTACCGACCTCCCTTGGCCCTCCACCTACCCCCACCTGCGCGGCTAAGAACCTCTGGGTTATCTTTGACTCTACACTTTCCTTCTCTGCACACATCTCTGACGTCTCCAAAAAGTCAAACTTCTTATTGCACCTCCTTAGAGTTACTCTGCCTTTCCTCTCCTTACCTCAAAGGTTTGCTGTCTCCCAAGCTCTGGTTCTCTCCAGACTGGATTAGTGTAACAGCCTCTTTCTAAATCTACCTGCCTCCACCCTCCGCCCTTTACAACTAATCCAGAACATGACTGTGAGACTTGTCCTTGGCCTCAAGCCCTGCGATCGTATCTCTCAACCCCTGAAATCCCTTCATTGGCTCCCAGTGGATGCAAGGATTCAATTTAAAACCCTCTGCATTGTCCACAAGGCTTTCTGGGGCCTGGGTCCAAAATACCTTCAGCTATCTTTCCGTAAATACCTCCCCTTTCGAGCCCTTCGCTCCTCAACTTCTAACTCCCTCAGGGTTAGTCGTTTTGCAAAGAAAAGAGCTGTGGGTAGATCTCTGTCATCGGCTGGTGCCTCCCTTTGGGACAGCCTCCTGGCCACCTTGAAACTTGAGAAAAACCATCTCTGGTTCCGGAAGCATCTCTCTGCCTTTGCCACCCTTCTCCCCTGTTGATCTGTTTCTTCTCTTGGCTTCGTGCACTTGGCCACCCTCTGTCATTCGGGCCCAGGTGCCTGCTCACCCTGCCACCCTCCTGTACTGCCTCCTGGCCACCCTCTGCACTAGGGTTCTGTACCTGTACCCATACAGTCCCCCTCCCACTTTTCTTCTACACTTATAAGATATACCTTATCTGACTAACTTTCACCTGCCACTTTGTGGCTGCACTACCATGGTTTATTGCCCTTATTTATTTATTTGTTTATTTATTTTTATATTTATTTCTGTTTTCTCTCCTCTGATCCGCACTTTCCACTCCCCCTCTTCCATGCACTTGCGCTTTCTTAAATGTCACTGGGCCTAGTAAGATTGCTTTTTTTCTTTTTTGTTCTCCCTTGTTCCCCTGCCTTTTTGGCTGGTCGCGCTCTGAAACACTTGTGTACGAGCGCAATATAAATAAAATATAATTTTCAAATAAAATAAATATCATTTTCATTTCATGAGGACAAACAGTGTAGATCATCACTTTGCCTGTCAATTCAAGTCCCCGGGTATCAGAAAACTGGGAGGTTTTGGAGATCTGGGGCAATTGCAGGGAGCAAGTTAAGATTTGCTGGGCATGTTTTACAGGTTTGTAACTTTTTCATTGTGACCATAATGCTCCTTTAACTAAAGAATTTTTAGCGAGTGTGTCTGATTGTAACTAGTCTAGGTTGATATATAACTATATCAGAAAACCAAAACTTCTGTTTAAGATGTTTCTGTGAATTTTTAATTGTATTTAAATAATATATTTTAACCATCTCACCCTACCTGAAATGGCCCCAACACATGTCCTTTGCCAATGGCTGGAAGTTATGCCTGCCAGTGGTGTCTGCCGGGCACATGGCCTAGGCATAAATGCCGTAACTTCAACAATGATCTGAGCACACTCACCCTACCTGGCTACCCCAGCCATGGCCTTCCACCATGACACAGGCACAGTCATAGTACCTCTGTGGGCTGCTGGGCATTGACGAAGGCACAGTGGTGGCAGCTGTGGTGCATCCTCCAATGCCTATGCAGTGAGCACTGTAGCTCGGCGATGGCCTTTGGCTATGACCCAGGCACAGTGATCTACCAGTGTGGCCGACTGGGTAGTTGCCAGTTATTGTGCACAATGACCTTACCTTTTCACAGTGCCTCTACCTCTGCTGCCGGGTTAACACGGCCATCTCTCTAAATCTCCACCTTCAAATAAGCTAACAGGAGCAAACGCAAATATGAAGGGGCACAAAGGGGCTGATATGTGGTCTGCCACAGGCCTTAACACGTGGGTGAGGCAGAGAAGAGATTGAACACCAATAAAAAAAACATGAAACGAACTGGACAATTACACGGATAGACTCAAAAAGCGAACGAATGCCCAGCAAATGGAAAGTGATCAACTTGAAAGGTGCACATGTAGGCACAGAGTTTAGGTAACAGATCTACTAGCGAATTCTGAGCCAAAACTGTGATGCAAAAATGAACGATACACCATGTAGACATGTACGGTCATCATCAACCATCATAAGCAGGGCTCGCAGATTTCATCCAGGCCTAGGGTTCCCTTCGACCTCTTCCCTTTCACATTGCTCATTTTAGGAACAAAAAGAGAATTCTTTAAATTAGGTTAGAGGAAACTGAATTATAGCATTCGCATGATTTATGGACTCATGTTTTAGTTCACTCATAGAACACGTGTCTGTCATGAAATGAAATTAAAAAGCACTAAATACAAAGCTGTTCTCCACAACATTTTAAACAGATGTAAACAGGGCATGCGTGTTCGTTCCACCTCAGAAGCGGCTCGAAGATTTATGGAGCAACAAGTCGTAGACTGAGCTACTCCTTAGATGCTTAAATGTGAAGAATGTATGACCAAAGCGATCCAACTACTAGTTTTACAAAGCTAGCAATAACACTGGCTAGCGAGAAAGATATGTGCACCAAACGTGTTGCACATGCACTGTGGTAAAGAGCTCCCGGATATGCAGTTCAGAGGAGCTGGATATTCCCCATGTGCACACCCCGAGCTACAGAATCTTCCCTTGCACCCATCAGTGGAGCAAGCAACAACGTTAGAGGCTCTTTTCTGATTCTAAATTGGGTACTAGTTTGGCAATGTCAGTGTAATACTTGCAAAAATGAGGAGGCACGGTTAACAAACCTAGGACACCTTTTCCACTTATAGAGGTCCTTTCAGATAATGGTTACAGGCACTTGGTAGCTCAATGAGCAGCAAGGTTATTGCTGTTTCATGTTTGCCATGGTTACTGCAGGGTTGGGAATTCATTACACGGCTTCTGTGTGCGATACTTGGACAAGATCCCTGTGCAATCCACAATCATTCATCAAAGCGGTGTGTAAATCACTCGCTTATAGTGGAATGGTATGTTTAATATATACATGTTTTATTCTTCCCCTTTCTTCAGATACGGAGGTACTCTCTATCATGGAATTGAACATTCCAAGCTATCTTGCATTGGCGATAGACCTATATTCTATCACAGCCCCTTTTTCAATGCACACATTTGTGTAACTAAAATACACACAAAACCATATGGGGCCGATTCATGGAATTAATTGCACAGAAAATAGGTTACTTGCACCCAGTCTGTGCCCAATCTGCGTGCGCATCTCTGTCGATTCATGGAATCGAATGCGTGGCACTTTTCCTGGACTTGCGTGGATTTCGCGGTGGCCTGGTTCGCCTGTGCCAGCCGTCGAGCGCCTTGCGTGAAACTCCGAGAAGAGGGTGGCTGGCCTGTGCAGAGGGCTCGGAAGGGGTCAGAAGACCAGAAATGGGGACTAACTTGGAAAGAAGTGGGCAACGTCTCCGCTGGGAAATGCCACCACCCGAAGGCTAGCGTGATCCGCCACCAGAAGGCTAGCGTAAGTACAGTTGTGCAAGGGTTATCAGCACGCAGGTGGGATTGCATGTCGGTTTTCGAGATGTGTGTATTCATTCGGGGTTCCAATGTAACGTAGGGATGCACGTAAACTGTGTAGCGGGGTACAGGAATGTTTTACGTGGGTTCGCACGCACATTTCCCAGGTTATTGCCGAGTTATGTTTTTTTTATACGCATGTTGTCGGGGTGCGGATATAGTTACGGGGGACCCCGTGCAGGCTCCCCGAGTTGCAGGCATGTTTATGGGGGACCCCAAGCACTGTTTGAATGGTGCGTGTATTCGCGCACGGGGCAGCATGCGAAGGTAGATGATCTGGCAGTTTCCTGCTTTCCCTGTGGGCATGTCAGGGGCGTTCCAGCCGTGACTTGCAAATACTGTTACTTTGCACGAACAATTCCATGAATTCATTAGGAGTCAACCGGGGTATCAGCTGCTAGCCCTGGCAAAGCCTCTGCTACCTCTAGCTAAAGAGGCGCTACCATTGGCAGTTCGAAATGTGTGACTCTCAGAGGCATGCAGCTCAATGTAGACAGAAAACCGCATGCGATCAAAGGAGTTTAAAAAACAAACACATCCCTGGTGTGAAATGATAAATGCTATAGCATGCAGATTTGTTTAAGATCTGCGTGATTTGGAAAGAAATGGATATTCTGAAACTTCTTGAACATGCAGTGAACTGAATGCCCAGTACTGTTAATTTTCAATAGACCGACGTTTTTATTTTTAAGATGATGGTATAGGAATCTTTACTTACAAATAATTATTTAAAGCAATTCAATTAAAGTACATCCCCATGCAAGTACCAGGCTTTGTGCTTTAGGAAAAAAAGCTTTTAAGTTTTCTTACAAAGGAAGATCTATTTTATTCTTTGCATTCTAGCACTTGCAGATGTACATAAATACCATATAAAATAAAACGACATCCACTTAAATGCAAACGGAAAACAAAGCCCTGATAACCTATTCACACTTGAAATGAGATAACTTGCGATGTTTGGTACTTATACATATTGCATATCGATTAAGTAAATGTGTACATTCTAGAAAAGAAAAATATTTGTAAAGGCTATAATAAAAGCAATAAACCCTGAGCCACGGGGGCATTACCAAGTCAGGTAATGCCCTGGGGCCCATAGTTACAGGCCTGAGTAAAGCTTTGGGCATCGGAGAAAGTGGCTTCAGAGCGGCTACCTTCGGGTGACAGCAACGGGTTTGCTGCCTCCCTTAAGGGCCCTTTTGACTGCATAAGTCAGATGTGTTTTTAGGCATCACACAGAGAGGAGTAGAAGTCTCTTACCGTTGCACCGTACAGATGGCACGGTTGCTCTATGGGCGATGAACGGAATTACCATAGATGAGTTGACAATCTAGGTGCATGTGTGGCTAAATTACCTATGACAAACCTGGGTGCGATGTTTATGGGACCACATCGGCTTTGGGCGGCAAAGCATTCCGGAGACAGCAACCAGTTTGCTGCTTCCCTTAATGCTTTCTGCTCTCCTGCCCTCATTTTTGTAAATGTATACATTCTTTTCTTATACATAGAAGCCTATAACATGTCACTGATGTGTGTCCGTGTCTCCCACCATTGTAAATTAATATCAGCATGTTCATATGCGACATATATGATGGGAAAGGATGTGAAATGAACTTTCCTTTTCCGGAATGGCCAAACACTAGAAGAGGTAAACCTGCAGTGTCCCACAATGTAACAAATTGTTTCTTTGTGGCTTTGATGCCATGATAGGTGCATGGTTTACGGTGTAACTTGCAAGAAACAGAATTTTAACCAATCGTATGCAAACTTCCGGTTAATACCTGGCGAGTCACAATGCACTAGGACAGCATACGAACTAGAAACAACGGGGCGATGCGAGATTTGGGCAGGGCCGCCCAAGGCGAGGCAGAGTAAATGATGTTACAATCCGGCAGGCTAGGAGTGTGGCAGCTCCCGCCCCCACGCCTGCTCCTCTCCCCCACAAGCACAGAGACACGCAGTCTCTGTCACACAAAGCCGAGGAAGGGTGAGGTGTGAACAAGCGCCTCACCCTTCCTCCAAGCAACAAGGTGCTAAGCACCTGCAGAAAACCAACAGTCACGCAGGGCCCAGGTTGAAAGACCTGCCCCCTACTCAGGGGGCCAGACTTGTCGGCTATCCGGCCGGGGGCTGGCACACAGCCCCCACTACTATACACATCAAAGACCCAGGGCTTCCCTGGGTCTTATAAATAAGAGCAGAATGCTCTAAGAAAACACAATCTGTTTGTGGACCCTGAACGGGGACCCAAACTGACAGGAGGCTCGCTGTTCACTCAGCGTCTTCCCCTTTTTGATTCTTTAGCAGTCTTTAAAAGTTCACTGCATACGCAGCGTCTTTTCTCCCCTCTTTGAACATTGCTCTGTTCAGAAAACTTTGACTACAGGCAAGCGACGAGAACCTCGCTTAAACAAAAGAAGCCCCGGGGAGTACGCGTGCAGAAGCAAGATCCAAAGACCGTTACGAGCGAGCGTGAAAGAAAAAACGAATAAAGCTCCCAGACGCAGGCGGCCGTGCGGCCGTGTCATTTTCAGCTTTACAGACCCAAAAAGCATGGGTCCCAAGCGAAAAACACGGGAACCTCCAACACCGTCCCAGAAACCAAAATCACCACACTTGCTAGCAGCCATGGAGGCAGCGGAGCACTACGGCTGGGCCTGGGTCAGAGAAAATATGTACGGCTTACCAAAAGAAGGGCTCCCCATACCAACCAGTCAAGAGGACGAGACGACACCGTCAAAAAGAAGGAAGTCGACAGAAGGCATGGGAAAAGGTAACAAAAAAACTGTCTAAATGATACGAGAACATGAGTGAGATGCAGCAATTATTGCTAGAAATTAGGGGCAAACAAGCACTTCCCATCATACCACTAGTACCGGACATCACGGTTACCTCCCCCCCCACCAGCAACAGATACAGCAGCACCAGTCCCAGCAACAGTAATGCAGGTGCCAACAACACCAGAAGCGGCCGTCACAGTTTTACCTACGCCAACAACAGCAGCTCCTGACACAACGGGTGCTTTAAAAGCATGGTCAGTCCCTAATACCTATACCCCAGGACAGTCAGGAGCGAGCCACAACAACCAACCAGACACGGTAATAATTAGTAGTACCTAATTAGACCAAAAACTTAAATCTTTTCAAACAGAAATATTGAACAGATACAAAAGGTGTTTAGCATGGAACATTGACATTACAATCAATGAAGCCATATGGGCGAAAGAGTTAATCGAAATCTTTTTACTTATAGAAGCCCAACACAAAGGGAAAGATGCTTTTAGGGATCCCGAAAAGATAGAGGAAAAAGCCATAGCCAGAAACGCCCAGCTAGAACAGAATTGGGACAACTGGCTACAAGCTTTTGCCATCTTGGCAACTATTTATGAAGAAAAATTCCCCAATGATGGCAGAAAATTATGGGCATACGTGGATGAAATCAGAGAAGTAAAAATCACCCAAAAAGGCAAGAGCTGGCTAGCATATGATATTAGATTCAGGAGAAGCATGTCAGAGAGGCCAGCCACAGAATGGGATGAGGTCCAGAACGACTTATACATTTTGAACGCAGAGCCTCCTTCAGAAGAAGAGACCGCTCAGACAACCCCCAAAAATAGCAAAAATTCATAGGGCCCCAGATCCTCCGACAATGAAAACCACAAGAAAGGGGAGCAGCCCTTTCGGAAGAACCAGCCCTGGGCGGCTAAATCTAATACTCACAGGCAGAACAAAAACATTCTCAAAAAGCCAACATCCCATGTAAGAACTTTGGAAAAAAACATGTGCACATGGGGAAAAGAATGCTGGTACAAACACACGTGCACAAACTGCAACGGTGACCATGCAGCAAGCAACTGCACCAGACTACCAGCCAAAAATACAAAAGAATAGCATCAAATGCTCCCCACCAACCCTACATTTGGAACCGGGCTGCACCCCCATCAATCCAGACAATTTTAGAGAGGCTCTCATGAATTACCCAGACAGAGAAACCAGCGAAACAATCTGGCAGGGTTTCACCAAGGGTTTTGTCATCCCTTTCAAGGGCATCGGGTCTCAGAAAGTTCCAAAGAACCTGAAGTCAGCCAGGGACAACCCGCAAATGGTGGAAAGCAAAATTAAGAAAGAATTACTATTAGGCAGGATTGCGGGAACTTGGGACCACATTCCCCCTCAAAGAGTACATAATATCACCCCTAGGACTGGTCCCCAAAAAAGAACCTGGGAAAATGAGGCTAATTCATCACCTATCCTGTCCTAAGGGCCAATCGCTAAACGACAGCATTCCGCACATGGAATCTGCGGTATCATACACACACTTTCAAGAGGCGTAAGACTCATACAAGAATGTGGCACGAACACTGATGGCCAAACTGGACATTGAATCCGCCTTCAGATTACTGCCAGTTCACCCAGACCCCCAGCAATGGCTAGGTTTTACTTTTAAAAACAAATCCAATGTAGACAGATGCCTCCCCGTGGGATGTGCAGTATTGTGCGCCCTATTCGAACAATTCAGCTCCTTTTTTCAATGGGCCCTCCAAAAACAGAGACCAGGGACCAAAACAGTCCACTACCTCGATGATTTCATGGTAATGGGGCCAGCAGATGCCGAAGAATGCAGCAGAGCCCTGCCGAAGTTAGAAAGTATGACCGCACAGTGGGGCATCCCACTGGCGACGCAAAAAACGACCAAACCAGCCACCAACATAATTTTCCTGGGCATCGAAATAGACTCCGCAGGGGACCTAGGCAAAATTCTGAAAACAAAAATAGCAGAACTCTTGGAGAAAATACAAAGCCTGACAACAAGGGAAAAAGGCACAGTAAAGGAAATTCAGTCATAAGCTGGAAACCTCAACTTCGCAGCTAGAATTATCCCCAGCGGAGGGAAATCTACAGCGGTCTGGAACTAAAAATCAAATCTTACACCAAACCCCACCTGCACATCGACTAGGCACAGAAGTGAAACAAGATCTGGAAATTTGGGCAAATTTTCTTAAAGATTTTAACGGGACATCACTTTGGCGTACACCTTTGAACACATCGACAAAAAGGGTCCTTTTCACTGATGCAGCTGGGAGCAGGGGGTTTCAAGCCATACTAGACTCAGAATGGGTGGCAGGACACTGGCCCATAACATGGCAATCTGCAGGGTGGACAAAGAATATCACCCTCGTAGCAATATTTCCCATCTGGCTTACTTTACACATCTGGGGCAGGCAGCTAGCTAACACAGAACTCTTGGTCTGGTGCGACAACATGGCCGTGGTAGGCTCCATAAACAGAAGATCCACTAAATGCCCTTTAGTGCTGAAAGTCCTACGAGCCATTACAGTGGTCACACTACAAGAAAACATTGTGGTCAAAGCAAAACACATCGCTGGAGCAGACAATAATATTGCAGATGCTTTATCTCGCTTTCAGTGGCCAAATTCCGGGAGCTAGCGCCACACGCCCAGGAACAGAAGACGCCAATACCAGCAGAATGCTGGGCAATAATGGGAACTCAAAAATAACGGCATCAACGCCAGCGCCAAAGAGCAATGGCCGGGATGCTCAAAAAGAATCAGGCACCTCAAAAACGGGTGCCAACAAAATAACGGCATCAACACCGGTGCCAAAGCACAATGGCTGGGGTGCTCAACAAAAAACAGGCACCTCAAAAATGAGGACCAACGAAATAAAGGCATCAACGCCAGTGCCAAAGAGCAATGGCTGGGGTGCTCAAAAAGAAATAGGCACCTCAAAAATGAGTGCCAACAAAATACCGGCATCAACGCCAGCGCCAGAGAGCCCAGGCCGGGATGTTCAATATGATACAGGCACTTTTAAAACGGGTGCCAACAACTCGCTGCCCATAGAAAATACGAACCTTGGCCCAGGTTTCCTAATAGAGACGGCAGAAAAAGCACTCGCAACCACCTCTGGAGCTCAGTACAGTAAGTGTTTGCAAACAGTATTTAGAGCCACTGGTTTAAACCATGTCGAGTTAATAACGATTAAAGACATAGAAATATTCTTAAAATGGGCGCATGAGCGGGGCTTTATGAGAGACTGGGCAAAAAGACACCTAGTAGCAATCTCATATTTCTCAAAATTACGGGGCGACTCAGATCCCACCCAGAATGCCCTCATTTCCTACGCTATGAAAGGATATGCCAGAGTGGAAGAGCCCCAGGTAGACACGTGCCGCCCCCTTGATTTTTACAAACTGGTAAAATAGCAGACCAGTTGGAAGCCATATGCTGGCACCCTTATGAGACTGTATTATTCAAAACAGCATTTTTTCTGGCCTACTTTGGGGCTTTCCGGGTTGGAGAGCTCATTGCCTCCAGCACCAAGGCCACAAACGGTTTAGGCGTTATGGAGGTCAGAGTTAGACAAGACAGCATCAACATAGTCAAAAACTGGGGCCAAAAGAACCATCAACATTGGTTGTATTGATGATGTAACAAACTGCCCAATATGTATTACCAATCTTTATTACGCACAAAGACCCACGGTAGGGGGGAGGTTTTTTAATCCACAAGGACTCGTCGGCACTAAGCCGCTACCAATTCAAAGGGGTGCTGATGAAAGCAATCAGCAACGCAGGGTTGGACCCCAAGGGTTTTGGCACCCACTCGTTCAGAATAGGTGCGGCCACCTCAGCATGGCAGGGAGGCCTGGCACCACTACAGCTAAAAAACATAGGGGGATGGAAGTCAGATTGCTACAAAAGATACATCAGACCACAGCTAATATAGCCATCCCCCCTTTTACTCCTCTTTTTCTCCCCTCTTCCCCTGTAAAACCAGCAGGAGAAGGGAAGACCTCACTCAAATCAGCATGGATTGTCGGCCACTCATTTGTCTTCAGGACAGGCCGATGGGCGGAAGAAACCAAAGAAGCGCCGCCTTTTAGAAACACAATTGCCGCATGGTGGCAGCACAGAAGCTTTCGATGGGCCAACAGCCACGAAACATTAGCAGAGCTGGTCGCATACAGAGACCCGCCAGAATTTCTGATTTCTGATAATTCACTTGGGGGGCAATGATCTGGTTAACACAGGAAGGAGAAACCTATTCGAGGAAATCTGCTCCTCCCTAACAGGCATTTCCCACAACCGTAGGGAAACAGAAATTTACTTCTCGGCCATCCTCCCCAGAAAGAAATGGCGGGGGCCCATTGTTACAAATCCGCAGACATTGCCAGAAGAAAACTCAACAGGGGGTTAGAAAAATTCTGTACAGCCAGAGGGCTGGGCTTCATAAAACACCCGGCTATTACCCTGGGTGACCCGGATCTTTTTCACAAAGACGGCACTCATTTATCAAACCAGGGCATGGAATATTTCTTTCGAGAAATCACTGCAGCCCTGGCCTTCAGGGGCTGTTACTAGGAGATACTTTCAGGGAACACGGTCAGCCGGTAACCTGCCCATGTGTGGCGGCACGGGCCGGAGGGGGTAATCTCAGGACCCGGTGCCCAAAAGTATGATATTATTATGATATGTGATTATTGTTATCTGCATAACCATATCCTCTGGCCTTTTATTGCCAACACTTGACAAAATGTTGTGAGACAAATCATTTCGGGTGAGGGTCAGGGTCGGACTACAATGATGCATGCATATGGGTTCATCAGTTATGGGCAATGCCGCAGGGCCACCCAAGGCGAGGCAGAGTAAATGATGTTACCATCCGGCAGGCTAGGAGAGGGGCAGTTCCCGCCCCCACGCCTGCTCCTTTCCCCCACAAGCACAGAGACACGCAGTCTCTGTCACACAAAGCCGAGGAAGGGTGAGGTGTGAACAAGCGCCTCACCCTTCCTCCAAACAACAAGGTGCTAAGCACCTACAGAAAACCAACAGTCACACAGGGCCCAGGTTCAAAGACCTGCCCCTACTCAGGGGGCCAGACATGTCAGCTATCTGGCCGGGGGCTGGCGCACAGCCCCCACTACTATACACATCAAAGACCCAGGGCTTCCCTGGATCTTATAAATAAGAGCAGAATGCTCTAAGAAAACACAATCTGTTTGTGGACCCTGAATGGGGACCCAAACTGACAGGAGGTTTGCTGTTCACTCAGCGTCTTCCACACTTTTCTTATTTACCACAAAACCCTCCCACCCTACAAATAAGGGGGAAGAACAAAGGAAAAGAAGTACAGGGCACTGTACGGTGTCCACAACGAGTCGTGGGACATGAGAAGGCGGCACGGGCCGTAGGGGGTAACCTCAGGACCCGGTGCCCAAAAGTATGATATTATCATGATATGTGATTATTGTTATCTGCATAACCATATCTGTTTAATAAAATCCTATGGCCTTTTATTGCCAACACCTGACAAAATGTTGTGAGACAAATCATTTCGGGTGAGGGTCGGGTCGGCCTACAATGATGCATGCATATAGGTTCATCAGTTAATAAGCTAATTGTCTCGACCATTCCACACAGATGGGTAAGGCATTTGGTTTATACAGAGTGACGTGCCTATGTAACACTGCTTATTACATCCTTGCAGATTGATCTGCAGTTGATACAAAGCAGAATACAGATGTGGCCAAGGAATACAAACTCACCAATTGGGGAGACTGCCTCCTCTGAAAAAAAGAGCATACGTTTTGCTGGGAGGGCCATCAGTATCAACACTGGCAAAGCTGGGATCTCGCCCATTGACAGCTGGATATTCAAGAATTAGGTAGGGCTTGGGCGAGTAGGCCTCTGTGGTGACTGTCTGGGAATATTGTTCTTAATATTTTTTGCAATTGCAAAATGGGGGTCTCTCATGCACTCCTAAAATAATTTTATAGGTCTGTTTTGAAGATCAAAACCAGACGGGATCCATGTATTCAAGAGAGCAGACATGTAAGCATTGAGTGGACATTAGATGGGATTGGACAGTTATCAAAATTGATGGTTGGGATATTGCACATAGATGGAGAAAAGGAAAGGTTTGTGTGACTAGATCTCCACAGGAACTCTGTCATGGGGACATTATCCGTGAGACACATCGTGTTCTGGATGCGGGGCCATTACAACTCTTTTGATTTACAAGTTTTTAAGTTTTCCACGACCTGTAAAACTGGAGGAATTAGTAACGGTGTGGTGTGATCACTGTTACAGGGGGCAAAAGACATCAATGCAAGGGAAATCCTGCTTCTAATGTCTGCAATTAAATATTAATGAACAGAGTGTAGTATTGTTGCATGTTTTGCATACTTCCGTCGCTCATTTTTTCTCTTTGGGATGTTTCTCTCCCTTTTCCTTTGTCTGTGGTGGTAATGCAGTCAAAACTGTCAGCACACACATATGTGATCAGAAATTGATTTTATGTATGTCCTGAGGATGGCTGCGGTATGAAAACCACGCTGTATACACAGCTGAAACTCAAGTCGACATCTTACTAGTTTAAATTGTATTTGGACAAAAATTTAGACAGTTATACAACGCTTGTGGAAAATTATTGTATCAAAACCATAGAGTGATACATGCCGTGATTGTAAATTACTGGTGCATTTATGGTTACAAAACAGCTTTTTGCACTTGAGGTAAAATTGTGTGACCCATTTCTGAGTAAATTGTTCTTATTGCGGTTTTGCACAGTATAGAAGCAGTTGAATGGGAATGAATGAGGTTGGTGTGGATGAGTCAAAATGGTAGATCATGGTGTGTTGTGAGTGCTGATATGATTAACATATATTGTTATATCATTGATTTAGCCATGTATTTTTTAAATGAGATGACATTTTGCGCATATTCTTTTTGTATGTTCTTATGTATTCTATAAAATAAAATAAAGAAGAATTGTGATAATCAATTGAAGTTGATCTTTATGAAAAGAGATTGTTGTTTGCATAGTATAGTAAAACAATTGAATGCAATGAGAGTCTCTAATACCTTTGGGTATTTAGACGTTGTGAAACCTCACCCCTTCATCATTCCAAGATTGCTCATTGGAAAATCACTAAATTAGGTTCTAATGATATCTATTATTACTAAACTTACACAATATGCATCAGCCTCATTACGAGTTTGCTGATGAGGGAATAACGTGCATGTATTTCCATATACCGGCACGTTTCCGCACTGACAAACTATATGTTTGCCAGTGTGGGGCCTGATTTACCTCGATCCAAGAGCTCGAGGTAAGTCAGGCACCCCACCAGCAAAAAAACTGCTGGTAATCCCGGCAATCTCCCCAACGGTACTGCTATGGGACTCCATGGAATGTGGATTGACCACCCTTGCCGGCACTTGTAATCTGCTGGTAATTCCGTAGACCAAGTGCCGGGTTTGATAAATCCATTTGGTGGTATCCCGCCGGATTTACTGGCAGGATACCACCAAACTTGTAATGAGGCCTAAAAGGCCTGTGAGATATGTTAACCTTGTGGTACCATTCCTGGCTGAGGTACCCTGCATACACAAGCTTCCTCAAACCCCTAACATTTAGGCGCAGTATGTGGAGGTCAGGCGCATTTGAGATAAGTGAGCAAACTTAGAACATGAACCTGGGAATGTGGGGCTGTACCTGACATACAATGATTAAATAACTGATATTTTTTTACATCCGTGAGGCTACTTTCTCTGATGCCATTAATGTACAAAATCATGGGACAGCATTTCATGTGATGTAATTACGGTTGAAGGTCATGTGATATCGCTTCCTGTGGAGCCAGGAGGCATGCTAATCCCTTTTTATGTGATGCCAAGTGCTCATTCCCCTTGGCTGAGTCAGAGACCCAGGAGTGTCTGAGAGGCAGGTTGGAAGACCCTGACCTTAGACGACAAGGACGCTGTCAGTAAAAGGTCGTAAAGGCGAGCGATGTGAAAGGGTGGTATTTTTAACAAGATACAATCTTATTCCTTACCTGAAGCTCAACCTCTCCAAGACTGATTTTCTACTGCTGACCAACAACACTGAACACCCTGATATCCAGACCTGGCTCTCTGCTATGAACCTCGAGGGTTTCACACCCCTGATGGCCACCTGTGCCAAGTTCCTTGGGTTCAACATTGACAGACACCTCACGTTCAAACAGCACATAGCAAAGAAGACACAAACAGCTTGGCACCGACTTTCTCTCCTGCAGAAAATCAAGCCCTCCCAGAAAACAACTTCAGATCTGCTGTCCAAGCCTTGGTGCACTCCCACATGGATGGTGGCAATGCCCTTTTAGAAGGCCTTCTGCCGACTACCCTTGCACCCCTGAGATGTGTCCTGCATGCTAAAGCCAGACTCATTAAAGGGCTCTACAAATTCAACCACACCCCCCTAGCCCTCATCGAACTACACTGGCCCACTGCTGCAAGCCTGTGTCATATTCAAATCCTGATACATCATCTATAAGGCTGTCACTCTGAAATCCCCATGCTATCTCACTGAGGTCTGCAATCCACCAGAAGTGATGAAATGTGCAGACTTCAACTCTGATGGTGCAGGAAGGAAATAACCATGAGACAGGCCTTCTCTATCTATGCTCCAAGACTCTGGAACCACTTCCCAGTCAACATCAGACTTGCCCCATCACTTCTACAGTTCAGGTAAGAACTGAAGACCTTCCTCTTCAAGGAATGGCTCCTCCCTAACACCTAAGTCCACGGATCCTGCACTCCCCATCCTACCTGAGGCTCAGTGATCTGTTCCCCACTGTCTCATCCCCTGGTTGCTTGTAGACCCCTTGCTGCTAATTGCCCAGCTTCAGGCTCGCCTGTTAGCTCCTGCCCCCTTCTTCTCGGCTTCCTCACTGTGTTCTTCTCCCAATGATCTTAAAGCGCTCTGTTGCTTCCCAAACCTAGGTACACACTCAAAAAATACCCTAATAACCCTAATAATAATAGGGCGCCAGGGTGCCTATGTGCAGAACTATCAGTATGGACGTCTGGGACATTCCATATCAGATCTAGCCCCTCCCTTACCCCTTTCAACATTGATAATAGTTTGATTTGGAGGTTCAAATCCCCTATAAGCAAATTCACTTTATTAGGCTCATATTTCACTGTAATGCAAGAATATTATTTTACTATTGCAAGGCGTTCAAGTCTATTCTACCCTTGTGTGGTCTCAGATAGACATTACATATAGTGATCTGCAAACTATCCTCGCACTTGAGAGATAAATACAAAATATCAGGGTTATCTATTTGTATTGCAGAGATATATCTCATCCTTTAATTACACCAGATTGTTGGGCCTCCACTCGGGTGGCCTCTTGAACTTTTTATTGCTGAGATATTCAAAATATGGTTACTGGGAAAAATCATTACATCCATTTCCCATGCCTCCTGCAGACATACAACATCAACATTTTTAATACAGTCTCTGCATTCTGGGTTCTCCTGGTTCTTCCTTAGGCCTGCACTGTTCCAGGAGAGCATCTTTAAAAGCCCTATTAAATCCCAGCCAGAATTTTTATCAATCTGCAGGGGTCTTCATTATAAGGTTTCATTTGGTTTAGGTCTTGAAATGGTAGGTTGCAGAGGTTTTCTCATGTTTTGACCAATGCTCCAGTTAGGGCTCTTTATTTTTTCCTGAAGGGGGTGGGGGGTCACTGGCATATGGCTAGGTAATGTCTTATGCAATACAAATGTATGCCCTGCAGGTGGGAGAGTGAAATATTCTATGGTGAGTAGCCCTTCTGCAGGTTCTTCATCCTTTCAATAAATTAAAATTATTTCATAAGATTTGTAACATGGATCTTCTTCCAGGTTACAGAGATAATATAATTGTTTCTTATGGCGCAGTGTCCCTTCAGGTATAGTATCCAATGGATTGTCTTGTTGGATAAAGTATCTCTATTCTCCCGGGCTGCTTTTGGAAATGTCGGGATCTTTGTCATCTATAGTGGGCGATTACTAGGCCTAAGTGTGGTGTTGTTGTTAGTTTTCATAGTTTGGGTGTAGCTTAATCATTGATTTATCCTCCTATATAATCTCCGGTCTCCTGGGTATAATCTCCCAGCATCTGTTCTTGCTCATGTCCCCTATAATCATTGCGTCTATTTCAGGGGAAGAGGTCTATTAGGTACCTCTCAAGTCTTCTGCTTTTTTTGTTAATTGATTGCTAGAAACCAATTGAGTTCCAAAGTCCATATTACTCTGGGTAATCGACATTCCCACTCAGGATACTTCTGGCTGTTTACACTGTTCTTGTTCCTTTATGGCAAGAAAAGACTTAAAGAAAACATCTTTTCTATGTAGTAATTCAACTAAGTCTTTTAACTTTTCAAACTCTTTAGTATGTTGATTTGAATACTTTTGACAACTTAAACAGTTACAAACATCGTCATCATTTACAATGTTCCCTGTCTGATTTCCACATAGTGTCAGATCTTGACATTCTGTTTATGTCCAGACTTAGACTCGCTTAATCTCTTGCACTAGTTCACCAATTGAAGGTGAATGTGGGTCTACATAAACATTGATGGAAGAAAAACAATTTGTGGTTATGATTCCTTAAGCGAAATGTATCAGATCATCCTCTTCTTCAGACTAACTTTTACTGGTTTTACTTGCCGCAGTATTCTCTTTTTTAAGTCCTGATAGTTTTTTTTGACTTCGTGAATGTGAATTTTGACTGGTAATACATACATCTGGCCTCCTTCTTGATTACTTGCCCTAGGGACTGTATATGATGCCACGTGATCCATCCAAATCTCAAGTCTGCATCATCACATCTTGTATATTAGTTTTTGAGTCGTTTTTTATTTTTCTCTTTTGATGGCTAATAATACAATTGGTGGATGTAACATCCTTTCTTTTTCCCATGTCGCCTCCACGTGCGGGGCCATGAACTTTAATGTCATCCAACAAAATCGCAATCTCAGATATAAGTGCATTTGCTTCTGAGATGGATGCCCAAGTGTTGATTGACACTTTTCTGGGAATTGATAGGGATGTTTGATTGTAATACGCTTTTCTATTGCCCATTATTTTAGCGTTTCCCTTGCTTTTATCAGCTTTCATCAGTCTTCATTAACAATTGGTGGATTTAAAGGTACACTCCCTCTTATTGGACTTCTTCTAATACCTTTGTCATAGTAGTCTATAGGCTCGGGCAAGGTTGTGGCAAATGCAATAAAGGCTACTTTTGCATTCCCCCCAAACCCTCTTATCAGTGTACCACTGCACAGCAACACAGCCAATAAGCAGGAACCGTGCCACTTGAGTGCTGACTTTGGCGCAGCGCTGGTGCTCCTGGTAAGGCGCCTTAATGCCAGTTTGGGAAGGAGGGGCATGGCCTCCATGGTTCTTCCTCTGCCCTCTCCTGGCCTCCTGAACAGAAGCAGAAAAAGCGTTACTTGAGCACTCACTTTGACACTGTGCTTGCCTGCCTTAAACCAGTGCCTTGATAGCAGTTCAGGCAGGGGAGCATAATCTCCATGGACCTTCCTCTTCCTTCTCCCAGCCTCCCGGAAAGAAGCAGGAACAGCTCAACTTAAGTGATGCCTTTTGTACTGCACTGGCGTGCCTGATCTGGTGTCTTAACACTGGTTCAAGCAGTGGGTGTGGCCGCCACAGTTCTTCCTCTTACTTGTCCCGTCCTCCTGGACAGAAGCAGAAACAGCACTACTTGAGCGGTGACATTAGAGCGGTACTGGCATGCTTGATCAGGCGTCTTAACAATGGTTAGGCCATGGGGCATCGTCTCTGTGGTCTGTCTTCTTCCTCCTTCCAGACTTCTGAAGAGAAGCAAAAACAGCTTGCCCAATTGAAAATGTCTCTGCATGTCCGAAACCATGGGAAATGACGTTATGAGCCATGTGTCCAACCTCACAAAAGGCTACTTGTTCCTTCATGAGCATCTGTCAAGGTTCAGATCACGTAAACTGGACTGTTGTTCATCAGAGAACAGCTACTGAAATGTTTGGACTCTGATGAAGCTGTAGGTTTAAAACTGTTCGACTTGTCTGCTAACAACAATACAGTCGATCAATCTTTCCGCCTCAAAAGACAAAGATCCCTTGGACTAAACAGAGTCTCTTCTGGAAGGCTGCTTTGCCCATGTCAAATTAGGGGACTGTACTAAACAGGAGTGTAACACCAGGATCAGCTTTTCTCCTGGCTCTAAAGCACTATAACAAACCTGTGGCATTCTGCATTGATGCAAGCACTCCACAACTGACTTTAAGTTAACAATGCTTGCCTTAACACCAGTAAAACGGAGATAATAATCTTAGGGATTACTTTCCCGGTATTATTCCCATTAAAATGGCCTGACTCGATGGACATCCCCCCTAGCCCCAACAAAGAAGCAAAACATGTAGGATCTCCATTCAGCCATTTAAATCCTTCGCACAACAGGTTAAAGACTGCAAGAAAATCTTACTTGGAACCTCACATTCTATGAGAAATTAGGCCTTATCGGGGCCATGGCCAGTGGCGATCAAAATGGCCACAAGAGCTCTGCTGGCCCTGGACGTGATTGTCCCCGGCTCGTCCTGCTACGCGATGACTCAGTGATCCTCCTTGATCAGGAAGCACATTAACCCCCAGGGGGTACCTGGACCGTTCTTGCCGGTCTCCCGGCTGTCCAAGACGGGAGAAGCCGAGAGAAGCAGAGGGTTGCATGGCAAAATAGAGTGCATCCCCAACACTAGAACAGAGTGTCATCATCTGTGAGCGCCCAGCCAGGTGAGGATCCAAAAGTGGACGGTGTCGAGGGAGGACCTGTGGTGGCTGTGGTGCCTGTGTTGGTGAGGCACTGTTACGCTCACCTGGCTCCCACATGGGGCGTCGGTCAGACCCGGACGGCTGCGGACTCCACCAACGTGATGCATAGTGCAGAGATGACTGACTGGACTGGCCCTCCTAATCTTGTCTGCTTGACTCGTAGAAGTATTCTCCTGCAAGTGGAGAGATGTATTTAGCCACCCGTGGACTCAAGTGATGGCACCCCCCACAGTCCTCCCCACTAATCACCTCCGAAGTGCCCTCTCAGCAATCTCACCTTATACTCTTGAAAGATGAGCTCTCCATCCTGCATGGATTGCAGGGGCGCGTTGATGCCAGTTACTTCACTGGTTTGAAGGCGTGGGAGAGTTCCGGAGAGTATTGACTCTGAGGTTCCTGACGAGGACCAGTAAGTATCAAGTTCATAGAGTTCAATATGTCCGATGTTCACTCTTGTTTCCCCCCCCTTCCTTCCTTGTCTTGTGAGAAGGTGCTCTCGTGGTAGCTGATGGCGCTCAGGTAAGAGTCTGTATTACCCGACGCTGTCCGGTAAATGTTGCACGTGTTTAACGTGTTGTTTTCTTTCTCTTTGCTGGTGCGGCACATGAAGATGTCGAGAGTTATAGAATAATGCCTCCGGTGATAAATCAGGTAAGTCTATGGTGATAAGAGTTATATTTGTTGGTTTACCCGGCTCACCTTGTTGGTTTCTTTTGTCCCCCAGGTGCCAGAGTTCGGCGACGAAATGATGGAGGCAGTGCCGAATCGAAAGATGCTGCGAGGACTGGTGAGTATGACGTTGCGCTGCAGCTGGAGATGCGGCGCGTACTGAAATGATGTTCTTTCCAGGTCCGGAGGCGAGATGGATCCGGAATCAGGTGAGGAATTCGAAAATAGTTAGTTTTCTAACCTTGTCCTTTTCTTTCCTCTTTGTTTTAGGAGCTCCAGATTCAAGGCGGGCGTGGCAGAAGACTGGATGCTGACTGCAGGCACGGTGAACGTTACGCTGCTGGATGCAGAATAACGCGAAGTGTGTGCTGCTGTTCGGGCGTGGTTTAAATAGCCTCCAAAGTAGTTCCAGGTAAGAAGTTCCCCAGAACCACGCCGAGTAAAAAATAGCCCCTGTAATAAAATAGTCCCATCCAGGGCTCATGTTGGCTTGGACTCACTTGCAGCATGGTCTGCATCAGGTAAGTAAAGTCTATGAGCCTGGCGCCTATGGTGCCAGGACTGATTTCTATGATGAGCCTGGCGCCTAAGGCGCCAGGACTGAACCCAAACAGCCCCCAGGGTTTTAATAAGTATCTGGATGCCTGCTCCCGCAGCTGATGGGCTTGGTCCTGATGCCTGGGGGGAGGCATCATAACAGCACTGGGCCGTTGTGCTCACAAGAGGCAAGGAGCACCGGGCTCATGGTCCGGTACGGCACAGGAGGTGGTGCAGTGTCGCACACCGCAGGCAGTTTCTGCCCCTGATAGGGAACAGACTAACATAGGAGATGGCTGCAGCAGGGGGCCTGGGTTGCTAGCGGCATCTGTAGCAGTGTTGCTTCCGGCCTTCAGCGTGCCAGCAGTTGCTGCTCAGACCGACATCAGTAGTTGAGGCAGAGACATCAAACGTGGCGAGGGCCCACCCCCGAAGAGTATCGATGGGGTGGCAGACCCTGTTTGGAGTGGCCACAGTTGGGGTGGCATCCATGGAGCAGTAGCTGGGACTCCCGGGGCCCTGGATGGTGGGTGACTAGTCTGCTGGACAAAGGAGAATGAGTAGGGAGCTCTGGGGGCAGCAGGAAGCCTGCAGCATCCTCCCTCAACTACAGCTCAGGAGAGTTTATAGCACTGACGCCGGTAGAAATAGGATGCACTCGTTGGGGACAAGATTACCAGGATCACCTTGTGCTGTGAGGAGTGAAAGCGCTATAGGTTTAATGAATGTCTTTGCAGATCTGATTGGAGGGATCAGGTGACACGAGCCTCACACTGGGGATAAGGCCATACGGTACAGCACCCACACACTGGGAGCTGTGACACTGTGTGGATCCTGGAGCAATTCCGGGATCCTGCAGAAGGGGGCCAGTTCACCTTACAACCACCCGTAAGAGTGGGTGGGCTCAACTTCTTGGTCTGTTGAGCGGGGTCCCTCCTGCATGTTGCCTCGCAAAGCCCAAGGCAAGATTCGACCAGTGACATCCCTCTGGTCCTCAACGGTAGCCCGCAGTAATGAAGGAAGTGGTGCAGAGCCAGACAGAGAGAAGTTTCACGCCTACACAATCAAGGAGAAACTTCTTAGGGCCTCTAAGGCAACGGGAAAAATCAACTTTGGTGGTCAGAAGTTGCTAATCTTCCAAGACCGGGCAGCCTTGACACTGCAGAAAAGAATAGTGTTTTGCCCAGTTACAGGAAAGCTATGGCAGGAGAAGGTCCTGTACTGGTGGACATTTCCTTTTGGATTGCTGTTCTCTTGGGAGGGGAAACAATTGCGCTGCACTGCTCCGGAGGAGGCTGCCAATGTCCTGGGCATCTCCCTAGGTCCAAGCAAAGAGGACGATATTGATGGAGGACACAAAAGGGTTTGTGGGAGCGGGATAAAGGAGAAGAGGTGTGGTGCAGGGGCCACAGGAAGTGCCTGGCAGGAGGCGAGTAGGTGGTTCACCTATTGTATTTGGCAGTGTATTTAGCTGATTTGTAAAGGTGCGCGCAAGAGGATGGATGGCCGTGGATACCACGTTCAGCGTACAGTGATACAGACTTGTTCTTCGGTGAGGTGTTTCACTACATTGTTTAGGCATAACTTATTTTACACGTGTGTGTGAAAAATTCCATCTTGTTATGTTTGTTGATTATGGTTGAATTTCGTTCTGTTAAGGTAAGTGTTTTCTGCAGCAATTTCTGAGGCTCTGATCTTAGAGGCAACTCTTTAGTTATCACCCAAGTGTGGGGTTTGGGACGGTCGCTTTGCATTCCTAAATATTCTTTGAGAGCATGGAAGTATGACTTCCAATGTGAGGGAGGGGCCGTAACTCCCCCAGAAGCCTAATATCTTGCTCAGTAGGATGAAGTGTTAGCAGATATAGCATTCGTAAAAGAGACACATTTGAGAAGGGAGGATGTTCAGAGAATGGGCACTAGAGCATACCCGCATCAGTTCTACGCCACGTATCATTTGAAAAAAGGGAAGTGGCAATTTTGGTAGGTGGTAATCACCCCTTTCAGGCAGGCCAGGTGAAGATGGATAAGGAAGGTCGCTTCCTCTTTGTTTCAGGGTTGTTGGGGGGTGGTGGGGCACAGGTGACACCAGCATCAATATATGGCCTGAATGGTATGCAAAAGTATTTCCTCCGTGCAGTTCTGAGGGAACTTATAGCGTTTGCATCAGGTTATATAATACTGGGAGGAGAATTTCACATGCCTATGGACCCCAATTGGGACGAATCTAAGGTGCGTTATTGGAGAGCAGTGAGACCTTCAGGAGACCCCATTAAGCAGATATCAGACTCGATCCTGGTTGATACTTGGTGTTATACCCATCCCACAGTAAGAGGCTATACTTTTTTCTCACATACCAACCATATTTATTCAATAATAAATTACTTCTGGATGGGAGAGGACTTAATCTCTAGGGTGAATAGGGTCAATATCGGTATTATTGATTTCTCTGATCACGCTCCAGTGCTGATGAGCATTACTATTCACCCTAGAGAACCTAGGTATAAATGCTGGAAGCTCAATCACTTTATGTTGCGGGACCCCGTGGTTCATGAGGAGGTTGCAGCGGCGATAAAGGACTTCTTCCAGTCCAACCCGGTCGGTCAGATCCCAGAGAAACTGCAGTGGGATGCCTTTTATGCATATATCAGAGGCATTGTGATTTCAAAGGCAATGGTACTTAATAAAATCAAGAGAGAGCAGACCCAGTTACTTACTCAGGAGGTGAGGATTAGGGAGGCTAAGTATAGGGATTCTGGTTTGATTATGTTCTTCTGAACCCTACAGGCGGCAAGGAGTCAGATTAATATGCTGGAGATGAGATGGGCTGAGTTTAGAATTATTAGCTCAAAGCAAAGATACTTTGGGGAGGGCAATAAGGCAGGAAATATCCAGGCCTGGAAACCTAAACAAAGAATCAGCTTGGGGCGAATAATGGGTGTTAAGGCCTGCATTGATTGTGATTTGATGCAAGTTGGTAAGGGAATTTTAGGGGAGTTTGATAAGTTTTATAGGGCCCTATACACGTCTAACAAACCAGACCTCACCCAAATAAGGTAGTTCTTAGATGGATGTGAGCTGGAGTCTTCCAGCCCTTTAAGATGAGGTAGCAATACCCTTGAGATGAATGGTGATGCAGAAGTTACTCAAACATCAATTATCAAAATGACTCGGGTAGTTGGCAAAAGGATAACTGTTTGAATATCAATTATCTAAAACAGAGAGTACAACGGACATCAACGGACGTCTCAGCATAAGATCTCTCAATGCATCTTTAAAAAAAGCATTTTTTTATAACAAAAAATCATCATAGGTGATGTCAACCTACGTATTACTACCGTCCTTCTACGTGGCAAACCACAAAAACCTAGTAAAGAAAGTGATTGGTTCTTAAGGAACCTCTAAGTATATGATCCATACTCGTCTACAGCTGTGAAGAATAATGATAGGCTTCTTAACATCATGTGGGGCAACTAAGCCCTTCCCTTAAACAGGTCACTATGAACGCCACTAATTACACAACTTCCCATTGGCTACACAAACTATAAGACCCTTAATCACACGGCCCCCTACCATTGGTTGGCACTCTAATCTCTGTCAATACTTGTCCCCCTACGTTAGCAGCATGCAGACTGGGCTTCCAGGTGCTGGTGAGCTAGTCTCCAACCATAGCTTCCCACCAATTAGCATATTCATCTATCATCACCTCAGTGGTCTGCTGTCAATTAGGGCTCTGAACTTGTCTTTGGGAGTGTTCTTGGCTCTGGGGAATTCAGGGGAGTGAAGGCACGCTCTGCCCTCATACGTAGGTGTGACCATCATGTTCAACCAACTTCATCCTTCCACATCACTGAAGACAACAAAATCGAGCCCTAGTGTATTTAAAATACTATTTTCTAATAGAGCTCTGACGTCTTCCTTGTTTCTGTCCATGCTTTCTGAACAGGAACTTTGTTATTTCACATGATGTGTATCCAATATCTGCTCCTTCTAGCCCGATAAGACCATGGCTTCTTGGCTCATCCAATTTTGTCTTTCTGAGATTCACTTTGTAATTCACTTGTTTTCTAACTGCGAACAAAGGAAAAGAGGCCTTTCTTCTTTAGCCCAGTTCTGCTAGTGGAAACATCCATTCTTTACTCACTTATATATGTATGTATATATTGGCACATGCCACCATCTATTCCCTACTTAGCTAGCCTCAAGGATACTTCATCTGCGTGTGTTTCTTTGCATCTGTACACGTGTAAACTGACTTTACATCTTCATCAGTTCTGTAGCATAAGTTTCCTCATCTTGATCCAAAGATGTCAATTATCTTTGATACCTTCTTGATGCCTTATAGAATATCTGCATTCTCTAGTCTCTGCATCTCTTCCACGTGCGTCTGCTCGGCTCTGCCTGAAGTCACCATTCTTCTTTGCAATTCATAGGTCCTACTTCTTCCAGGATTTCATTCAAATGGCCATCATACTGTCTCATATGCAAGTGTGGTCTCCTTAATGGGATCCTTGCCTTCAGGATTCTCCTCGGTATCGGTATTTTCACTGGTACCGCACGTGTCTCACACTCTGGTTCCCAACATATAGGCAATATGGGCGAAGTGATTGAGGTGGGGGTACTTAGCTCCTTCTCTACAGATGTCACATGCCTCAGCTCACAGTGAAACAACAGTACCAGCTTGGTCAGGAAATCACTAAGAAGGAAATCTTGAAAGCAACATTATCGCTGAAGGTGGGGAAGGCCCCGGGTCTCGATGGTTACACTGCTTATTTCTTTGGGCAGTTCTCTGATGCTCTGCTAGGCCCTGTCCACAACCTATCTAATATAATGTTCTTGCAGGGCACCTTGATACGTGCCATGGGGTGGCCAAAATATAATTAATTGTGAATCAAGGTAGAGATTCCCCTCTTTGTTCCTCGCATGGGCTTCTATCAGTCCTGAATACGGACATTAAGATCTATGCTAAAATCTTGGCCTACAGGATACAGACTAGATAAATTCCTATCGACTTTAGTTGCGGGGATCAGACAGACTTTCTACTGAGGTATAAGGGTCCAGAAGATTATAAATCTCATTGATATTGCACATAGGATGTGCACCCCGTCCTTGCTATTGGGGTTAAATGCTAAAAAAGGTATTTGATTGTGTCGAATGGCCTTTTCTTAGGGGGGTCTTGCTCATGTTCAATATGGGGGAAGAGTTTGTTAGGGGGGTCTCCTCTCTATATTCGGGTCCAGTTCCTAGGGTAGCTGCTAATAGGGCGATATCGAAAGGATTCTCACTGTCTAGGGGCACTATGCAAGGTTGCCCCCTCTCGCCACTATTGTTTGCTCTCACGGTGTAGCCTTTGGTGGTGAGAGTTAGGGCCAAGGATGGAATAAAAGGTATTTCATACCTGGCAATCTTTCACAAGATAGTACTGTTTTCAGACGATGTGATCTTGACCCTAATGGAAGTCGATTCCTCAATGCCCTGGCTTGGGTATTCTGAATTTATTTTGTGGGTTCTCTGGGTTCAAGGTAAACCTTGACAAGAGCAAAGCACTGAACATTAACATTAGGGTAGAGACCCTAGACCTTACCCCACATTTTTCGGGCCTCTACCAAGCCAATTATCCAGTGCTTTCAGAAGCTATCAGAACGGACCTACGATCATGGGGGATGGAGACAATTTCTTGGTTCGGTAGGGTTGTCACAGTACAAATTAACATACCTCGTAGTTTTTTTTATTTATTTCATTCAGTTCACCCGGTGTCTATCACCACTCATACATTAAAAAGGGGTATATGTGGAAGAGTGGGAAGGCTAGAATAGCCAGGGATACCCTGTTCAGACCGATGGAGGGGGGTGGCATAGCATTGCCGAACATAAGGCCATATTATCAAGCGGCGCAACTGAGAATTATGCACAACTGGGTAACTCCATACATGACCAAATGCTGGTGTCACATAGAGGAGGATGTCTCAGGGAAGCCGCTCCGGTACAGCCCATGGTTGGTGAGAGGAGATAGACTGCTGAGTGTGTATGAGTTGCCAACTACGAGCTTAACCATGCACATGTGAGATGCAATGGTTATAAGGATGGGTCTCTCTTCCTTACCCTCCCTGATCACTACTATTCATTATAATTTCATCTTCCAACCAGCCTATGAGGGTGCATCCTTTGCTAACTGGTGGGTTGAGGGCTGCACATTTCTTGCGTACATGTTCTTCAATGGCCAAATCCGTTCCTTTGACTCCTGTAAGGGAACCTTCGGGGTTGGGGAGAAGGTTTCAGTAGTGGCAACTCCGGCTCTGGGCAATGCTACCACTCTGTAGGGAGGCGGCCACCAGAATGTTGACGGAGTTTGAGAAAATCATTCTGTCTACGAGCGACTCCACAAGGCTCATATTTTGCCAATATTCGTGCTTGGGCAATAAGGAGGCTGATAATATGCCGCAGTATATTCAAGTCTGACATAAACATTTAGGGGTTGAACTCCCGCTGGAGGGTTGGAGAAAAGCTTGAAGAGGATTGAAGGGATCCACAAGGAGTGTGCAATATGCTGAAAGAGGTCTTACATTTCTGGCTACGGGATACCTAACTCCTGACATAGTAAGGTATATAAGGGGAGGGAAGGAGGATGGGATCTGCTGGAGGGGGTCGGGGGCAGGGATGCCTATGCACATTTGGCGGTGTCGGTGTCGTACAAAGCTCACACGATTTTGGTCAGGAATGTTGACCACACTTAATAACATTGTTGTCTAATTACTACGATTGGACCCGCTAGGCGTCTTCAAAAGAGATAAGGGGTTTAGGTATTGTACAAACACATCTGTGCTGAGAACTATGCTCCTGGTAGCAAAAACCACAATAGCTGCCTCCTGGAAGTCACTGAGGCCTCCAATAGTGGACTACTGGTGGTCATGCATGTGGATGGTCGTGACAACTGAGAGGGTTGTCTACTTCCCTGAGGATGAAGTGCAGGCATTCTTTGCGAGGTGGAGTAGTTTTATTAGCGTACACCATGCCCCACTAAGCTGAGGATTATGGATCTTCTCGAATGCGTCTAGTATTCTGCATAGCCTTTGTATGCTGAGTGTCTGTGAATGAGAAATGTATATTTTGACGTTACGAAGAGGCTCGGAAATGCCATTGCTCCCATGTTGTTTTGTTTTTGTTTTTCGTCAGGTGCTTTGTCCGTACACTCTTGATAGGCGTACAATGTACCCAAAAAGCTTAGTACTAAGTACTGTTTGTCTTGTGTTATTATGAAATGCCAATAAAACGATTTCAATGCAAAAGAAAAAGAAAGAAATTACCCCTTCTTGATACACAACATTGACATCACCAGATCTCTTGTGCTATCAATCCTGGAGTACTGCGACAGCCACTGCCTAGAATTAAATAAGTAAACTGTACAGTAACTGCAAGCAATTCAGAACAGAGGAGTCATATTAACCCTGGGCATACAAACTCAGGACTTGATATCCTCCGGTCAAAAGCATTAAAATAGCTCACTATTGAAAGCAGGATCATAATGTATCCACAACTGCATCTAAATACCCATCTCTCTTCATTATTGGCTAAAAGAGGAAACAAACAGGAGGTCAATCTTTTGCTTCCGTAGTGCCCGAGTTATGGATCTTCAACTCAAAACACCTTCAGAAGAACAAAAACTAAGGCAGTTTAAAAAAATAGCCTGAAAAAATTGCTCTCTTCTAATGCCCCATCCTTACATCTGTTTATGTCGCCAGTCCCATTATGCACCTCCTCTTTAGTCTCCCTGCTAATCTACATTCCATCCTTCCTCCTCTTATCCAGTGACAGGCCTCCTGCACGGTTGGTTCCTCAAACCTTCTTGAGTCTTTCCCCTGGTGTATACGATGTCATTGCCAGGACAGGAATGGCCCAAGGTCATGATAATTCAGCATTTCAGCGGCACTTCTCCGAGTAGCGTTTGTATCTGTAATGCATGATTCTCCCATAACTGTTTTGAGAAAGAGTTATCAAGTGTATATCATGAATGTGCTTTCTCCATGGAGGGGTGAATGTATACTGCATCCCCACCTTCCCACACGCTCCAATGGTTGTGGCCACTCGCTTCCTCTCTGGACTATTTATTTGTACCCTCTCGCCTACCCTCCCAGTTTCCTGCTTCCATATCCCCCCAATTCTTTCAAGAACCTATGTTTGCAATAAGTTGCATTGTGGAACAGCAGTAAAATAAAACCAATTTTAGATCAATCAAATGTACCACTTTCAAATGTATGGCAACAAAACTACCCTATACCGATTGTATGGCATGGTGGAGCAACATCCACAATACATGAGCACAAGTTCACATCATCCATTCACTTCAGGACTCAGAAGGCTTTAGTTGTGGATCAATGTTCACTATGTGCCAGAAGGCAGCCACTTATCCTAAAGTCAGAAAGTCTGGAACTCAGGGACCTCATTTCACCAACATGCCAGGGGTAGCAGAAGTGACATCCTACGACCCTTGACCTCTGATAACATCACAGGAGTGATACACAAAAGGCCCAATGTTGCCACCAGGGAACCTTCCTGCACTCCTAAAAGGTTGCTATGCCCTGTTCAACGGTAAGTTCAGATAGTATTAAAGACGTTTCACAGGAAGTGATGCCATTTGACCCACCCTGAAGTGAAATCACGGGAAGCGATGGAACACGACCTTGCACCCCTTGACAAAACAGGAAGTGGCAACACATAGCAGTGTTCCTATGTACACTTTGAAAAATATGGTTACAATGTCACTGTAATGTGACATACATTTCATGCAAGAAAGGATCACCATATGTATCATTACTATCCGTGTGTATAGGCCCACATTACCAAATTAGTGTGAATGCAAGCAGACGTCCAAGGACAAATGATAAGTATGTGTTATTATATAGCACTTACACTTAAGCGCTTTATATAGAACAAATATATACAATATCACCCAACCTGTGTTGGTACTCATTTATCAACCTCAGAAAGATGAAAGGCTGAGTTGGCCTTGCTGGGATTCGAACCTGCAACATGCAGGGCACACACAAATCGCAGCAGCGAACGCTCAACCCACTGAGCTATCTTACCAGCTATAGCTATCGTACTGGCTAGTAAAATTAGCAATTACATGTCTAAATGTTCTCAAAGTCAGAAAGCAAATAACACTCTGTAATGGATACCACTAAACTGGTAACTGAGATTTAACAGCAGGCCAGTTCATCTGCAGGTCTGGTGCAAAGTGTTACACTTGTGGAACACCCTGTTTTTTTTTAAGAGGCCTGTACAAGAAAGCCAGCCTCTACAGAAACAAAGAGCCACATGGCACTGGCCACAGCTAAGGAGCTTCAATAAAAAAAAATGAAAGAAACATATTTTTTTCTAGGGGTAGCAAGGGACACCACAGGGGTAGCAAGGGAGAGCTCGGGGGTCGGAGGTGCGACCCCCGACGTCCCCCAAATGACGTCCCTGCTGGAACTAGAGATGTCATTGTGAATAACCAATCAGCACCATAAAGAGCCCCTCTGTCTTTGATTAGAGCTATTAGCATCAGAGCTTCAGGAAGCTGTCTCCACAAGGCAAGCTAACGAAATGGTCCAGCTTCTCACTCTAACAAAAAAAGTGGCTTGCTAGCCTGGGTGTTGTCACTCACTTCTCCAAAAATGAATATATTTGCCAAAACACATGGATGAACTGGACCCAAGACTTCCCTGATATCTCCTTATGTTGATATATACCAGCCAACCTGATTTTGAAATGAGCCCGTCTCACCTCTAAATCTTGAAGCCGGATGACTGGCCATGTCACATTGGTACAAGGGAGTCAAAAGACCAGCTGAGGATTCCCTTTTGTGAGCATCCAGTCGCCACATATATGCACAATTGGGATAGCAGGATTGGTGGAAATGTCTAGCCTCTATGAAGGTCTAGGAGGATCTATGTGAACTGGACACCACTGTCTTGGGGTTGGAGCATATTTTATTGCTGGTTCGAGATACACTAAGTTCAGGTTATTGGCTCACAGGTGATCTCCCCTCTCCAAGTGAAGGACACAATCATTAAGCGTTTTTGAGGATATAGTTTCATGACTGTGCATATTGAGGTTTCAGGCTCTGGGAAGCACAGAACATTGTATTGGGTCACATCCAGCTGCACCTGATTCCCTTTTTCCCTATCAGTTGGCACTGTAAGTGGTACCGTCAAAGAGACAGTGGCATTAGCAATCTTGGCTGCAATCATGAACCAATCGCATCAATATTTTATTTTAAACTTCAGAGTCTTTACAGCTCATCTTATTGAATTACGTATGTTCTCATTTTATACTTTTGCATAGAACAGTAAATGTCTCTTCTTGAGTGATGTGATGTGGCATATCGTAGGACTAAAGTGAAAGCTCAGCTTTACATTCTAAACAGCATCGGTTGGTGTCATGGACAGGCATGTCCAAACAACTGGTAAGTTATTTGGTCTGGAGTAGAAAATAAATATTTATGGAGTGGAATGGGAATAGGAAGGGGTGAGAGAAAGGAGAGGGTATGGGCTGGGGGGAAGGAGAGTATGGAGGAGCCTCTATTAAAAGAGAAAAAAAGAAACAATGCAACAGCATAATATTTGTACCAATGAAACAACATAGAAGGAAGCAGCTCAGAATAAGAAGACACCATCATAAGATGTTACTGCACGTTCTAGGAGTTAAATGCCATTATCCCAGACTCAAAACCTGGACTGCAGGGCAAATGAAAATCCAGCCATCTACCAAAATCTGAGCATAGAAACTGGCCAAAAGCAAATGCTGGGTGAAGTCACGTCTTTCCATTTTCATTCACATTCAGCCTGCGTAGCCTGCTTAGCCTTTGCTCACAAAATCTATATTTATGAAAGTGAAAATGTGTGGGTGGCTGGGTTTGTGGCATGGTATTGTTCCTCATAAAATTGCACACTGTTAGGACACTCCAGACAATACTGGCTACATGACATTTAGACACCCCAGCACTTTCCCTGGATTTCAGCACCTTGACACATGAGACGGTTGCCTGAAATCGGTGAAACATCATTGTGGTCATAGAAGTACTGGTCCCAAAATGAGGAACAAAACTCAAGGGACATTGAAACCACATTTCAAGGCCCTAGGATACACGATTTCCAAGCTATTTGCACTGTAATGCACCGCCACAAACTGCAGCACTCCAGGGTGAGGAGACAGTATACAGCATCACACCAACTCTTGCCTCCCTGTCTGCTCCGTGGCATGTAAGCCAGCCACATGCACCCATTCTCAGTGCAGTTTACTTTAGGGAGCAAAGCACATCAAGTGTAAGTGACTAGGAACAACTACCTACAGGATCATAGATTTTCAACAATTGATGAGAGTGTTATCATGTCTGTATACCAAACCCGCTCAGAGAAAGCATACTTTTGCTAGTCTTTATTTATAAAAGCGAAAATGTGTGGGTGACTGTGTTTGTGGCAAAGCGTTGTTCCTCATACAATTCCACAGCGTTTTACCAATCCGCACTCCATTTTGCATAGTTACCTGTTCGGACCCTCCAGACAATACTGGATACATGACATTTGGACACCCCACTCCTTTCCCCGGATTCCAGCAAAACTCTGAATTTGTTTGTGGGTTTGTGGCTTGGCGAAGAGTTGTTCCTTATACAATTCCACACTGTTTCACCAATCTGCACCAAATATTGCATAGTTACCTGTGAGGACCCTTCGCACATGACTGGCTACATAGCATTTGGACACCCCACCCGTTTCCCTGGATTTTTCAGCACCTTCAAACATGAGATGGTTGCCTGAAATTGGCGAAACATCAATGCGGTCATAGAAGGTCCGGTCCCGACACAAGGAACAAAACTCAAGGCCCCGATGGGGTTTCCGAGATATTTGTTTGTTTTGTTTGTTTGTTTGTTTATTTATTTATAAACACTGCAATGCACCACAACGAACTGCACCACGCCAGGGTGAGGCAAAAGGTGGGGAGAGAGCACAGAAGGTCTCAGTATGCAGCAGCAAACCAACTCTTGCCTCCCCCTAACGTCTACTAAGGGGTATGTCAGCCAGCCACACGTGCCCATTCTCAGTGCAGATTACTTCAGGGTGCAAAACACATAAAGTAATAAGCAAATCAGAACAGTGACCTACAGGAACATTGATTTTCAAAAATTGATGAGAGTGTTATTATAGCTGTCCACAGAACCCGTTCCGAGAATGGGTATTTTTGCAAGTACCATATAAAATGTCAAAAAAGTGTTTATACCAATTAAACACATTGGCTAAAAAATGACCTAAAATGTCCATGAGCAGTAAAGGCAACGCAAGCGTAGGACAGGCTGGAAATCAACCCAGGGGAAATGATTATTATCAATTGAACATATAAAGGAATGAGAACTCATAAAATAAACTAGCTTGTTTTAAAGGTAATGGGCGTGTCCCTGGCTAAAAATTCTTAGAGGAACCTACAGAATGGTGAGAGTTAGGAAAGGTGCTTAGCAGATGAACAGTGATTTGTCTGACTAAATGAAAAGCATTTGCTGTGCCAACATAAGTCCTCTTAGGGGGTTTTATTGTTTTGTAAATACTTCACCCAATTGATCTGATGTTTGCGTGATGTTTGATTTGCAAGAGAGCTTGTGTTGTCACCAAGTCTTTAGGGCTTATGTTTGGAATAAAAGGATTCGCCTTAGCAATATGAAGGGGAAAACAGGATGTTAAACCTGGAGCCCGTGCCATCTATCGCAACAAGATTGTATCCAATTTACAGACTATTTCTTCACATCACTGCCAATGTTGCTCTACCCTCTAAGTGGCCTTCTGTACTCGTGTCAAGCATAATTGCATTCCTTGTCATTGTTTCTCATGCTTTTTCTTTTCTTCAATTTTCTTCAATTTTATTCAATTTCTTTGAAGTGCCTTTTACTTTTTTCTTTATTTGGTGCATTGTATTAAACAAATTGAGCTGTATATTTTGCATATATGGAGATGTGGTAGTAGCAAAGTAAATGTATTAAGTGCAACGCAATACCAAACAGGCTAGTTAGTTTCAATGGTGACTGAAAGGTCCCAGGATGTGGCTAATGTGGATCTATACATCGCGGTCAGGGATGGATTTGCCGAGTGGGACACTCCGGAATTTCAGCCCGTGGAGTCCTCTGCATGATGAACAAAGGCTCAGGGTACACATGGTTCACTTTCTACGGCGTGCAGTCACTGCACAGAGGCAGGAAGCTGATCGGAGTTCAGCGGGGAGAGCAGGTAAGGAGAGCTTTAGGGTGGGGTGGGGTGGTATTAGGAGGCATGGGGTGGGCAGCATGAATTGGCCGGAGGCATAGGGATGGAGCCCCCACCCCATTTGGGGTGACAGAGGCATGTTGAGTGGGTGGGAACAGGCCTTTGGGGCAAGGAGAGGGGGGAGGGGTATTGAGTGAAACCCCCCATTACAGAATAGAGGAGAGGTGGAGATGAGGCACAATAGGTAGATTCAGTGGGGAGTATTCAGCGGGAAATGCCCTGGAGGAAGGATTCAGTGGGTGGAATTCGCTAGAAGGGGTTTGGCAGGATGTCGATTCACAGAGTGGGATTTGGTACTACAACAGAGATCTAGTCATGCTAGAATTTGTTTCCTAGATGTGAGGTACTGAGGGCCTCTTAGCGTTTTATGTGGTAAGTCCTTCTCTAGTAAGGAACAGTCACATATAGCTTCTGACATCAACTTCAACCCTTTTTTGTGTTTTCTATTGTAATGATTTTATTTAGTCTGGTCAGGATATATAAATTCCTTCCACTGATGTTGTGGAATTCAGCCAGACAAGGCTTGTGCTGAGAATGTTCTTCATATGTTGATACCCAGGAAATACTTTTAACCTGATGAAGTCCCTACTCCCATCCTAATTAGCTTATAGTCTCAAAAGAAGCATTTCATAAGAGATGGTAGTCTTGGGACCAGATGAACTCTTCTTTACTATACAGTGTCTGAGCTTCTCTTAGAACGTTATTTGTGTTGTCTGATAAGCTATTTGAGGAGATCTTCTCTCCCCAGCATTCATCTATTAGATGAGATGGTCTTGCCTGGATGCACTTCTCAGCTTCGTGTAACACAGAACTGACTTGTGGCATTGACTAATTACTAACAAATAGCCGTGCTCTACTTCAAGGCATGCTGTCAGAAAGGATTCTGACAAGTTGACAATTGTATTCCACACTAGCCATTGTGGTATGCCGACTTGCTGTGGTGTCCCTTTGGCTGCTCATACTCTGGCTCCGTCCCTTGCCATTGAGTCCATGTTAGCCTTAGCAATTCTGGGAATGCCAGCCCCAAAGAGTTTAGTGAAGGGCCTATTACAATTGGTCGCTTGCCCCGCCTTATATGCCACTTTTGCAAGGTTGTGAGTGAAGTCCCTTTAATTGAATCTTCATTGGACTCTCTCTGCTCCTGCAGATACTGGTAGATGCTTGCACACTCACAAGTGACAGGACTAGACACCATGATGTTGCTAATCTCACACAAAGCTTGAAAGAACTGTTCTTCAAAAAGCTAAGTAGTCAGAGCCAAATCACATTCGAGTCAAACAAAGACCTAAAGTGTGTTTCATTAAAGGCTTCCATAGACACGTTGGGGGGTGGGGGTCCTTTTCTTCACTGTGTTAATTGCACCGAGAGGACCGTTCATGCTAGCGGGTGAGGAAAGTCCCACCCAGGTGGGGCTTTCCTCCTGTTAGCAGTCCTCTCTGTGCAATTTCGATTGTGTGCACCACCCGGGTTTCTGTGCATTGCTCGCGCTTTGTAGCGCATTGAATCATAAATGCGAGAGCCATTTACATGGATGCCTGTAAAATGATGCTAAACGCTACAGATTCCATAAGAATCCATTGCATTTCTGACAGCATCAACGTCAGATGCGGGTGGAAATGCATTTGTACTTAACAGGTGGAGCGGATGGGGGCAGGGCAAACGTAAGTTTTATTCTCTGACCCCTCTGCATGCCAAATACTTGAACATAGCCAGATATGGTTCAAAACCATAAGTAAAGTTGGTTTATATACTTACCTTAAAACTCTGTGAGATTGGAAAATTATGCATTTTGTCATTTTCAAGAATTCTTTCATCGCCTATTGGATATCCCCAAAGAATAAATGGTGTGCTCTAAGAGAGTGGTTTTTAAATTAGAATTGTGCCAGTGCTGTTAATGTTGGGATGACAAAAATACAATATAATGAAAAAGGTCAAATATTGTGATGTAGCATAGCAAATCTGCTGAACCATTAAGGTGCAGATTTTGTAAGAAGTGGTAATTGCATGGAGAGGGCGACCCTACCTCTCTTTCTACCACAATAACTAATTCCATTGTTCTTGCTTCAGCCCTTCCTACATCCCTCTTGCCATATCTTTCCCGCTTTCCCTCTCTGCCCTCCCTATCACAGTCCAGTTCCCAATGTTCTATCAGTCTTTGCCTCTCACTCTAACCATCCACACCCACCCAGTCCCCCAATCTCCCTAGCACCAACAATTACCTCAAATCTAGCCTCCTTCCTCCTATGCTTACCCACTTTATTTTATTTATTTTACTTTGCATATTAGTTTATTACAAAACCTTTTACAAATTAAACAAGGAGAAAAGGAGAAGAAAATCTCTCCCAGTCCTACAATCCTAAATTACTAAAATCCTCATCTTTACCATCTTTGAAAGAAAAAAGTATAGTCCTTTCCAATCCTTGGATTTTGAAGTCCTAAAGTCCTAGTCTTGCCATCTGTAGCCTTTGAAGTACCCTTCCACTCACTCTGACATCACTCTTCTCAGTCAAGTGGGCCTTAATGGCTCAGAGTTTGTTAGTGGATCAGCCTTTTTTAGGTTTAGGCAATCTCCCAAAAAGTCAATCATGGCAATAGTGTGGCCTATCCTCTCACGTCCTCCCACCTCTTAAAGCCATTGTCCACCATTCCTCCGCAGATAAAGATTCTTTGTTTTTAATAACATTAGCTAAATGCTTTGTTCTCAGTTCTGATTGTCCCTTGCAGACAGTCACAAGGTGTTGCAATGTTTGTCGTGATCCCTCCACCCTACAGAATCTAGACATTGGCGCTACTATTCGGCGCTTTGACCTAGCTGCCAGAATCTCCATGGTTGGCAAGAGTTTAAATCTGATTCTCATCAGCTGGGCTCTGTATGCCTGGTCCGGAAATTTCTTTATATAGCTCTGAGGCTGGCTGTAACCTTAGCTTAGCAAACCTTAGCTGCTTGAACAGTTTGTTCTCGTTCTGTTCTTCCCCAGTCGTTATCCAATCTTGTCCCCAAAGTCTTTTCTTGGTTTTGGCTGGGTTGGACAGTAGTTCTTTCGCAGAGGTTTCAATTGTGATTAATAACTTTCTGTAAGTTTCCAGCCACAATGACTCTAGAGTGATATCACTTTTTGCTATTTTGGCTTGTATCAGTTGGAAGTAAACAGCCGGGTTCAGAGTATATGAGTTTCCTGTAGAAGCTCACAGATTTACAGTCCACTTCTGCCCTTAATGATATTAGACCAGTTCTCTTCTTAAAATTTGTATGGGTATTGATATTGGTAGCCGAAGAAATTGTTTCTAAAATGTCCCTTCGAGGAGCGGCCACAGATTGGCCGGGACAGTCACCAGTGTCTCCGGTCCATAGGTTGCTATTGGTACCACCTTGGCTTTGTAAGAATCAATTCCTGGTAGTGGAGATAAAGCACAGAATCTTCGCTTCAGAATTATCGCTCGGTTAGCCAGGAGTTCTACTTTCCTTGTCAGGGCTGCTATGGTGTCCTTCTCTGCTTGATTCCCAGAGATCAGCAGACCCAGATATTTGAAGGATTGCACACTTTCCAGTTTTGCCCCGCCGATGTAGCAGCTGAACTTTCTCTTTCCTTTGTTATGCGATTCAATTTACATCACCTTAGCTTTTCCTATGTTAATCAAGAGTTTGTTCAGCTTTGTATAGGCTTCCAAGCGGTTTAATTGCCTCTGCAGCCCAATTGGTGTTCTGTCCACCAAGAAAAGATCGTCGGCATAGAGAAGATGCGTCATCTCGTGGTCCCCTACTTTTGGGTGGAAGCAGCTACAGGCTTTCATGTATTCTGCTAGAGCCAAGATGCACAGATTGTAAATATAGGGTGCAAGCGGGCAGCCCTGTTTTACTCCACAGCCCGTTTTGATTTTATCTGTCAGTGTTCCTTCCATATTTAACTTTATTCTGACAGCTGTGTCTGTGTGTAGAGCTCTTATCTGGGCTAGCAAATCCGGCGGGCAGTTCCATTTTGTTAGCTTTGCCCACAGCAGTTCTCGGCTTATGCTATCAAAAGCTTTTGAGAAATCTACAAATTCCAAATAGCATTTGTTCTTGGATTTTAGAATTTTTTCTTTCAAAACTGCCAGCAAGAACAGCAGCTGAGAGGTCCCAAGGCCTTTGGTGAATCTGAATTGGAATGGATCTTGATGGCCCGACTTCTTTGCCCATATTTTTATTCTCAGAAGTAGCAAGGTTGCATATATGTTCCCTCAGACAATTATTATTATTATTATTATTATTATTATTATTATTATTATTATTATTATTATTATGGTATTTATTGACCGTGAACCTAGCTTTGGGAAGCAATGGAGTGCTTTTTAATCATAGGGGGAAGAACACAGCGAAGGAAACAGAGAAACAGGAAGCGAAGAGCTAACAACAGGGGAGCAGGATGGCAGACATTTTGGCAGCAAGGGATCTATAAGCAACCAGGGGAGGAAACAGTGTGGAGCTGATCCTTCCAGTCTCAGGTAGGGTGGGTCATTGAGGTGTTAGAGAGGAGCCATTCCTTGAAGAGAAGGGTCTTGAGCTCCTTCCTGAACTGTAAAAGCAAGGGGGCAAGCCTCATGTTTATGAGGAGGTGGTTCCAGAACCTTGGGGTTCAGACAGTGGTGGCCTGTCTTCTGGTTCTTTCATTGTTGCACCATCAGAGTTCAGGTCTGCACATTTCATTACTTCTGGTGGGTTGCAGGCCTCCGGAGATGCTGAGTTTCTCAGTGAGGTAGCTTGGAGATTTCAGAGTGGCAGCCTTATAGATGATGTAACAGGATTTGAAGATGATACAGGCATGCAGCGGGGACAAGTGCAGCCCGATGAGGGTTGGGATGATGTGATCGAATTTGCAGAGTCCTTTCATTAGTCTTACTTCAACATGGCATTGCCCCATTAATCCCCTTACCGCCTCACTTGTAATGAGGCCCACAGTGTCTTACCTTTATTGAAGGTGGACTGGACAGTATTATTGAAAAGATGATGAAGGCGGGGTCATGTAATGTATAAGGACAGAACTTTACCCCAGAACACTGTCTTTGGCAGAAGGTATGGGTACACTTCCTTCTGTATTCGAGTCTCAAGAATCCCAACCCAATGATTTGTATGAACAATCAGTGAACAATCATGCATAGCACTTGATTGATATAACAGAGAATCTAGCTGTGAAAACCTAGTGTTTTCCTAAATTGCCCTAATACTAAAGTAACTTACTGCTAGAGCACAGCGAAGTGTAGAATGTGGTGTACAGCCTCACACACATTCTGGAAAGTAAGCTGGCGCAAAGATGCCAGAATAACCTCTCTGGCCGTCTTTTGTAGTAATGAACCAGAATTGGTCTCCACACTTTGGGTTCACGTTCTCCATGGTGCCTGACTAGCACTTGGCAGGCTGCCATTTTGAGGGTAGGTCCCATGCCAGTGCCAGTCCCGCAAGGCTCTGTGCACCCAACACTGCAGAAAAGCTGGAATATGGTGGCAAGGACCCCCCCCGTGCATCCGGTAACGCAGGGAGGGCTGGGAACGTGTTGGCAGTATGGGGGGGGCAGAGGGGACCAGTTTATTTACATTCCTGTTTATTCATTGTTGAACGAACAAAGCATAGCACTGGTCTGAAAAGGGCAATTGCTTAAAGCTCCTATGAACAAGTGTATCCTCATACATGCAGTTTCTAGTACTTACCTCTAAGTACAGAAATTAGCGAATGGTTTGTGTGATGGGCTTGAAGTATGCTCCAGTGTACCCTTGAGGAATGAAGGGTCATTGTCTATCAGGTGTTACTATAGCCTGACAGATCCTAGTAAAGGGAGGGGTGTTGCTAGAAGACATAGGCAATTGCTCTGCTATTGTTCCTCTCATAAAGTTTTTCCATGTTTGGATGTTAGCCATAAAAGGTTTTACTGATGTTTCCTGAGTGACTGGAAAGGGAATTCTCCAGTGTGCAGACTAGGATACCCTTATTGGCTCAGTTACTTTCAGCTCTGTGACCTAGTAGAAGATCTGGTCCAATGTGTGACTTGAATCATGTTTGAAATAATAAACCTGGGCAGTAAGCCAGAGATCTTCCAAAGTTCTGTTGACATCACACACCAATAATTCAGGTGAGTATGAGAAATTGAGTAATATCCAGAGAAGGCTCAGCTATAGCTACTACTATCTCATTAGTGAAAGGTTTTTTTTTCTGGCCGGGAGCATCTTTATTTTTTGTTTAGTACCTAAAGGATGTTTCATAGCTAAGGTATCTGCTGATGGCACAGTGAGTTCAGGTAATACTGATAGGGCAAATTCTGATGTATGTACCATCAGGAATCAGTGTAGAAGCTGCTCATGGGACTGGGGTAATGTATTATTGTGGTTAGTCAATAACTCAGCAACTTTCAGAGCTTTGAACCAGTCAGGGTGCAAGGAATATGACGCAGAGAAGCCCTGTAAAACATAACAGATGGATGCTGTAGGTGAGTTGTATGTTTGACCATAATGTTTAACCTTGGGACCAGACTCCGCGCAGACGGCTGCAGACAGGCTTGCCATAAATGCTCCTTTAGCACGCCAACTACACACATCCACTGCTTGGCCACCCCATTGTGAATTTAAATATCATCCCCTGCTGGTTCATCAGGTTCATGGAAATACACATATGATTGGAAGTCCTGGTGTTCGGGCCTGTTTATGATGGACAATGCCCAAAGTTATGATATGATATGTCAATTATAACGCACCTGTACACAAGTGTTTCTAGGTGCGTTATAAAAAACACCCAGCCACTGAAGGGTGCCACTAGCCACACAGGGTATTTGGTAGGGAGAGGCTGTCAGGTGAGGAGGGTCTATCTTTTACAAGAAGGATGTCTGATGAGCGTGAAGGGATGTGCCAATGCCAATTAACTATAGGATGTTCTTAATTGCTGTTATGTTCTATAGTTTATGGTACCAGACGATTCTATGGTACAAGAGACAACCTATTTCTCTACTGGGCTGTTCTAATTATTTTATGTGAGTCCATTTTATTCAAATGATGGCTACAACTTGCAATTGATGGATAAGCAAACTCCCAGGGCATAGTGTCTAAAGAGGTTTCTGAACCAGTTTAAGCTCCTGGCAGATACTCACAGTTTCAAAGTCTTTAGAAGATTAGCAAAGCAAATGTAAATGATTAGCATACCTACCAAAACATCCTTAAACAAACACCTTTTGTTCACCCAGCTGAAGAAAGGTGAGAGCCATCTTTAACTAAATAATGACAGATGAAGCAATGCCCTATGAGGGTGTTCAGCTAAACTGCAAGCCACCACCACCTTTACCCAAAAACCAGGTTCCTGTAGGAGAACATGCATGGGCAGAGATGAAGAACCAGGCCTCCGCAAGGGGGCAGGTTGTGTACACGTCTACATTGGAGGTCATTACGACCTTGGTGGTAGGGCATTAACGGGGCTGGTAGAGCTGCCTGCCCGTTAACCCCCTACCGCTGCATTACGTGGTTTGCTCACTTGACCTGGTAAGGACGCCTGGATTTACCAGGCGTCCTTAGCGGGTCTGGCGAGCAGACCAGCATGCTAACAACGGGCCCGTCATTAACGGGCACGTTTTTAGCATGCTCCCCATTCCCATTGAGCCCTATGGAGGCTCAAATGGGAATGGGGATGGGTTCCTGGAATGGGGAAATACCGGGCCCTCCAAGGTCGGAATGGCCCGGTATTTCCCCATTCCAGGTACCCGGAATGGGGATAGCCATGCCGCAAATAGCAGTATGGCTACCTCCAAGGTCATAATGACCTCCATTGTATCGCCCCAGGTAAGATTTCAGATTTTGTAACTTTTGTGATTAGTAAGCGACAATAATGTGCCAACGGCATTGAACCTGAGCTACCCTGGCTCTGGTCTTCATAGAAGCACATGCAGGGAAGGAGAGTCGGAATATGACATAGCTCCGGAAACATAGCCCTGCAATTTAGTCTGTTGGATTTCATGGCATTTTCATGTTTGCTTCCATGTATCGGAAAATAAGTACGAGCAAGAGAGATCTCTGACTAAGCATTCAGTGTTTTGAGTTTTCCTGAAAGTAGGTCTTTATAATCCCTGCTCTCCCCCTGTGTCACATTCTTTTTAATCTTTCCCTTTGTTTGTTAATGTATCCTTTCCCATGCACATTACTATTCTGCACCCTTTACACGCAGTACATTGTAAGCAGGTTCTGTTCCAATCATATCACTCTATTTCTTTCCTTCACTGGTTTTTCTCTTCCCCTTTCCCTTTCATCCATTGAACTGTCACTCATACACTTTTATGCCATCTCCCCATTATCCCCATCATTTCAAGAGGTCAGTGGTACTAGTGTAGGGGGACACCAAGTTGTTCTGCCTTAGAAGGCCTATTGCCCTCTTTCCCCCTCCCTCTGACTAAACAATTCCCCTGTAGGACCGCCTACCACCTTACACTGCAAGCAAACAAACCCACAGATGGAACTGGTAGGCGTATTCATTGACACATCAAAAATAATCCAGCCGCGACAACCCTTATTAAAAAAATAAACCAGCCGCGACTAAATTCTCCTCTTTAGTCCTATCACACTCCCCTGCATCAGCGGTTTACCAGTTCCAAAGTGCAGTAGTCTATCAACTCTTGGGCTCTCAAGAGTCTCTGCCAAACAAATAGAAGTCATACGCGCTCAGGGTATGGGTCAGTGGTGGAAGTGAGCGGGAGCGGTTGGGAGCGGTGCTCCTCTACTTTTTAAAATTAGCATTTACAGCTCCTATGCTTTTATTTTAAAAAGAAACCGTTCCGGAACAGTTTCGTTTTTAAAATAAAAGTGTTAGAAGAAGTTGAAACGTGCACTTCAGTGCACTACCCTTAAACAGCTGGCACATGTGTCTGGGGGTTTGCATTGGGCGTAGGAGGGGGTGTGGTGAAGGAGTTTATGGGGAGTGGGTGCAGCACAGCAGGTAACATAGTTCCACTACTTCTTTTCGTACACTTCGACCACTGGTATGGGTCCTTCCAACCTGCACCCATCAACACCACAGGATTCGCATTTGCATCGCCTGCACTCTTTTCTTACAGAGCCATGTGCAATGAGGCCAACAAACATGGCAGAAGGGCATTATATAAGACCACTTTACATTACATCATCCAGGCATAACATTTTACCTACGTGTACTTGCTTTTCATTAAACATGGCACAGACCACAAAATATAAAGCTAAATAATTATTTAATTACTTCTGTTATGTCTAAATCAGACCACTTATTATCCATCCACACTTGCATAACAAACATGAAAATACACTACAAATTCAACTCGTCATCCGAGAAGCAGCCATGTAAACGTCATCAATGTTTGGTAAACAGAAAATGAATAGGCACCTTTTTGTGCAGCATCATTATTTTTCAACAATAGCAACATTCTATCTCTGTGTGCATGTTTTATCCATTCAATGATGACACTGAACAGAAGGCTAAATGGTAGAATGCCTAAAACCAAACATCACTAAAGTTGCTAGTGATCGGAGTGGTTATACAACCCAGTAAAGTAAACTGTGCCCATTATGGCACACGTCAATTTAATGTGCAAGCGAGTGAATGAAGAAGGTAACACCAGCCACTCAGCATCATTCCACAGCGTGCACTTACACAATCTGAATGACAGAATGAAAGGGCCAATGGCAGAGTCTAGCCATGTCCTGTGCACGGAGTACATGTGGAGATTGTGGGGTTCATGGGCAAAGTACTGGCAGCTATGTACAACTCCTCAAATAGCATCCTTCTCTCTTCATACGCCATACGCCATGTGTTTGGGTTCACAGAGGGAGGTAAACCACCTCCCATGAGCCTAAAATCAAAATGGGGCAATTCTGCGCTGCCTGGAATTTTTAGGGGTAGTTAAACTTGCAGTATAGAGTTATGCTCAATGATAAGTCTCAACTATAGCCAAAGACATTGGCTGGATTAAACGTTTTAATTCAAGTTGAACCGAGCAGTTTTTTTGTATAGAATTCGCAGAAAATGCAGACACGCCATGCTTTGTCATGCTGCTGCAAAAATGTTGCATATGGATGTGCAAGCGTTTGGAATTTGTTAGCCTCTGCAGGGGGGACCCAATATTGTTTCCCCCAGGACACTGTGTTCTCCTACTCAACCCACCTCGTATCCCCACCTCCACTGAACATCCAGGCAACAAAAGAGCAGAGGGATACCCATGTTTTACTTTAATAATTTCCCAGGCACTCTATGGGATTCATGGCATCATCTGGGGACCTGGCATTCAAGGAAGAACGTGTTATTTTTAACAAGCTCTGACATATTTCATCCTGTTTATGCTTATCGTGTGCAATTCGGGAATTGCACATTAAAAGCAGCTGTGCGGAAACTGGTCAGATATTGGCAACACTTTTACAGTTCTGTGAGATTTCTGATATTGTGTAACTTGAGCGCAGATGTGTGTGTGTGTGTTCTTAACTGATGACAAGGCAGGCATGTTTTCCAGAGCTAACAGAGGAAAAGGACGACGCCAGACCCCACCTACATCCCCTAGCAGAGCAGTCTATGAATCAAAGACATTAACCCATTTGCAAATGTGAAGTCCAGTTTTTAAAGCAATGCTTTCAACTGATCAGGCAACTTTGAAGAGCTTCCATTCGGTTACATTAAAAAATCGAGATACCTAGCCATAACACAATTTCCTCAAAATCACAAAACCCTTTAAGTGGGGATTAAGGGAGTTAAGCCGCGGCTTTTTGGTTACAGAGCCACTTGACCACATTTCGAGCTCTATATCCAAACTCATCCCACTCATTCTGCATCTCAATAACCCATTCATCAATCTCCCTGCAAAGAACATATACACTTAGAGCACACTCCATGGCACCAACAGCGGGCAGCACCTGATGTCCTGCATCCCAAGTATTAACTGCTGCCCGGTGCTGTGCCTTTTGGGGCACATGTATTCTAACTGATTCGAGGTCAGTGATGGCTGATGCATATTTTCAGTGTAGGGACATATATTTCCCCTGAATTAGCACAAAAGTAAGATTGTTGTGAGGTAGCCATAACTAATTTTGCAAGGATCCCCAGGGATTCGAGGAGGTTTCCCCAGATAATGTTGAAACGGAGTATGGGCCTAAAAGGCTTACAATTTACAATCGATTCTATAACACATTAAAAAATCCAATATATGCCTGATCACCAAAAGTACACCAGAGCATTTTCATTACGAATTTACCCACACTATATGCCAACACTGCTGCTGAAAAACCACTTTCGTGATTCTGTGGCCGCAATATATGGCAACCATGCCACTGTAAAACACTTGCATGATTCCACACCCACAATTTATACAAGTACACTACTGTAAAACACTTTCATAAGGCTAATTTTCCCTCACCTCCCACGCTAAACAATCACACAGATGCCTTTATTGCACTCACACACACACAAACACACACACACATTAACTTGTTCACTCTGTCACTCACACAAATGCACACACTCAAACTCTCTCACACATACATTGCATAATTTCTAAACATGCATGCATGCACACAAACACTTTTCTTGTAAAATGTACCTTTCTATGTGATGATTGTGTCTTTAACCTTCTCTCCCCTGGTCAGCTGAGACAACCCCCCACCCACCCACCCCCCAAACAAATCATTTTTCCTGCAAACAGACCTGCAGTGGCCACCCTTCAGAAAAGAAGTCGCTAGGTTCACCCAGTACACTGATAACAATAAACTGCAATGGAGTCCAGGGTGAAGGTAGCTTGCCTCCATCTACCCAATAGCATGGTCTGTCTCCTCAGTGCAGCCAGCGTCAAAATCTGCACACCATAGACTACCAAGCAGATGAAAAAAACAAAACGCAGAGGTCCGATGGAATGTGACAGAAGGCGAGGCTGGCACCGGAGCTCTGAAAGGCCAATCCCTGACAATCCTGATGCTTCAAAGGGCTAACTAAGTAGGAAGAATCTGGCAGGGGAAGGTCCATGAAGTGAATGCAGGGCGGATGGAGCCAGCATAGGGATAGATTCCATAATGTGGCAGAGACGCTAAAGACCAATACTCCCAGTGATGGCTGAGAGAGGCACTGCCAGCTGCCTGATAAACTCAAACCTGCAGGAGGACCAGGGAGGTAGATGACAAGAATCAGAAAGGGCCCAGGGAGGAAGGGATCCAATAGAAAGCAGAACAAGGCCGGCACAACAGAGCATATATATTTTCTATTTTTGTTTTTTTATTGTAACAATTAGTTATATGCAAAACTTTAATTACAAACACAAATTCTCTAACACCTTCTCAGTTGTCAATTTATTGGACGTCTTAACCGATTTTTTTAATTGATGTATGGTATTTGTTTCATTGTTTCTGCTTCCAAAATGTTTTCAAGAAAATCGACCAAAGCACATGTTATTGCAACATTATTTCCAGATATTAAAGTATACCACCGATCTTCAGTCCGTTCATGGGCCGAGTTAAGGTGTTCTAAAAAGAATGAGCGCTGGATGGATACATTACTGCATTCAGTGATTAGATGTTTTAAAGATTCGGATGCATTTTTACAAAACCTGCATATGTTGTCCGTTATATCTTTGTAATGTCTCAACCACATCATCTCTTTTGTTTTATAGGCATTGAGATGCAACCTCAGGAATTTGTTGCGATGTGCCCTTGACGGGAATCCTGCAAGATATTTTGGTAAATTGTCTAGGCTATTGCAAGTTACTATAATGAGCGAAGTTGGCATAGCATCCCACAATCGTTTTTATTTTATCCAATTCCACCGTCTTAACTTCTCTTTGGCGGCTTGAGGCATATTCATTACAGTATCCCAAGAAATGTCAGTGATTGATAACATCCTTTTGCTTTTCATTGCCCAATCGCACAGAATTCCGGCATATGGATTATCCTCTGATGATTTTAATATTTCATATGCAGGTGAGACATTGCTGATGTTCATTTTGCGTAGAACTGCGATTGTATTCCATTGGATGATCCCATAGAGAGGCTCTAGGCGTAATTCGTGTTTTATAGCTACAATGGAAACATTGGAGGGTAAACCCAGCACCCCTCTCCAAAAGTGGCCTTCTAATGTTGCCCAAATAGAGTTGTTGATGTTTAGGCCGGCCTCAGCTCTGTGTGTTAATGCAGGGATAACTTTCTGCAGATAAAAGGTCTTGATTGGGATCAGGGTGAATTTGCCATATTCAGAGTGCAATAGTTTGCCTTGCAAGGTGAAAGTAGACATACAGTGTTTCAAATCTGCCACCCAGTCCCATTCTCTGATAGATTTATTGATTTGCACACCCAAATATCGAATAGTTGACACAGACTCAATTAATTCACTGGCTACTGACCATTTGAATGATTTAATCGCTGACTTTTGTTTTATGCCGAATGCTAATATCTTGGATTTTCCTGCATTAATTTCAAGGTCGTTGGCGTGTAGGTAGTCGACTAAAGTGTTCAATAGTCGCTGTAGTCCAATCTCTGTTTGGTCAAACAACATTGTTTTACTCCTTGCGTTGTTGTTACATCGTTTGTCAAATGACCGATGTTATCAATACGCACTTTGATTGATGTTTCGTTATGGAGAGCCATGAGAGGTTGGAGTAAAGAAGGTGGACAGGACCATGATGACAGTTTATTCCAGAGTTTTGAACGATTGATTGTGTCAAAGGCCTGTCACATATCTATGAAGACCATAAATAGTTTCTTTTGGGACTTCATGGCTTCATGTTTCAGAAGGGTAACAATTAGAAGATTTAGTTCAGTGCCGACATCCTTTGTGAAACCAGTTTGACGACTATCCAAAAGATTGTTAGCAGATGCAAATGCTGCAATATTACGTTGTAAACAGGTTGCAAATATTGTGTCTATTATGTCCAATAGGGCAATAGGACAATAGGGAGATAGTTGGCAGGATTGTCCCCATTGCCTTTCTTGAAAATAGGAATTATTACTGCAGATTTCCATGAGCTCAAGATTTTCTTTGACCTAGATATAAGCTGAAAATCTCCTGAATGAATTCAGCCCATAGTTCCTTTTTGTCTTTTAGCATTATATTGGTCAGCCCTTTTCGGGACCTGCAGCACGAGAATATTTGTATTGTTTAATCAATGTGATGATAGTGTCTCGGGTTTCACAGACGTCCAACGATTCATTGCAGGGTGAGAATTCTGACTCAACACATGCCTTTGAGTCATTAAAGACACTTTTAAAGTGATTTTCCCAGGTGAGCATGGTAATTCTATTGACCAGTCTTGTCCCTTGGCTATTGTTCCTGTTTAGGATTTTCCAGATATCTCTGGAATTATGTTGTACAATCAGACCAAGCATTAATTCTGCACGTTCGTGATCTCTTATTATTTTAAAGGACTTTAGCCAATTTCGATATTTCATTTTGCATTTCTTGATGGCTGCTAATGTGTCAGCTTTTGAGATTTTTTTCCTTTTTATTTGTCTGATGTTCTTATTCATTTGTTTTTTCTCCTGGTTAACCTGTGCGCTGAAAACATATTTTTGTTGTTGTTGCTGAGACTTGCACATAGATTTTTTTGTGCAAAATTGCAGAAGAAGTAAGGGTGCATAATTTATCTTATCGGCGATTGTGGTCGCTCCTTCATTTAGCCGATTACTCAACATATGTATATGACGGTCGTTAATTTGTAGCCGGTTCGTGCCTTCATTTACTTTCATTGGCCAACTATATTGTTTCACACTCAATATCTGCTGCACTGTACACATTAGCTTATGGTCACTATTTTGAGTTTTATGAATTGACAAACTGTCTATTTTTTACCAAAATGAAGAGGAGATCCAAATATAGTCCAAGATTTTCTTACTTTCTGGTTGCCAAGTGAATCTTGCAGGCGTGTCTCCTTTGATGGCACCATTAATCATCTCACAATTTCTGGTTTGCATGGCCTGCATGCACTTTTCACCCCTTGTGGATGTTCTGCCAGTATTTGTTGACTTTGTTATCGCTTGTTATTGCTTGATCGAACCAAGAGAAATTAAAATCTCCACAGATTATTATTGTTAGATCTCTTTGAGATGTTAAACACGGGTCAATTATTGAAGTCACAGCTTTAATGAAACTGGCAGTCGAGATCATCGCAGGGTTCCAATATAGATTTATAACCAGAAAGTGAGTAGAATGTTCTTTAGGTGAAGATGTTAAATATAATAATGACCCTTGCATGAGGATGTTTGGGCTAAAGGTTTGTTTTACCTCCCACTCATAAGAGTTATTCACCATTGCGATCAGACCGGAGAAAGGTCTTCCTCGTATGTTTTTCCCGGCTTTGTTCAACAGGATGGTATAACCGTCTTTTACTTGAATCTCCCGCAAACATATTTCTTGGAGACAGATTATGAACTTGTTTGACAAAGAGAGAGGAAAACCATGGAACAGATGCTGAAATCCTCTGGTGTTCCAGGATAGTATCCTGCATGTTTCGTCTCCCAATTTCGGTATTAGTTATGCCTGGCTATCCTTGTGGTTGCCTACTCTCCTTGTAATTTGGTCTCTGTCCTTCTGACTGAAATTATTCAGAGACATAGGCAATTTCAGGGAAAAATGAAATTGTACCTCTTCACGCCGGCATTCATGTGGTGGGTTAGAGCTCTTAACTTGTGTGGGTTTATTCTGGCCTCTCTCATCTTGGATTTCAAAGCCATATGATAGAAGCTCATCCCTTGCAGCTAATAATGTTTTTCCAACTGCAGTTGATCTAATGTGTAAGAACACTTTATCAGCCGACTCTTCGTAAATGTATTCAACAATCACTATATCATCTGTGGTGATTGTACGTAAAGACGGAATGATGTGCAATCATTTCATCACATTTCTTCTGTTTAAGTTGACGTCGTTGTCCTCAGGGAACACGTTTTCCACCCTGATCTTCCATGCTTGTGATCTCAGATGATCTTGGTGCCTTTGTCAGTCTTTTAATTTCGAAGATTGGTGTTTGTTCATCTCTTTCTTGGTGAAGCCTGAGGACTTAATGTATTTTCTTTGGTCGAATTTGCCTTCTTTGTTGGAACTGACAGAATTTCAGTATCTTTCTTTACTGCAACTGGAATCTTACTCAAACATTCGTCATTTCCTGCATCGGGACGTGGTTTAATCACTTAGCTGCTTTTGAACTCGATTTCATACTTGGATCGTCTTCGGGGCTGTTAGAATCGTCAGAGCCAATGGAATAGGTTGAATATTCACATAACTCCACAGAGCCTTCATCAGCTTCTCTTTGTTGTGTATCAGAGTCTAGTCGGTCCTGCTAATTTGGATTTTGTTTGTGAGTTAAACACTCTTTTTCGCCTTTTTGCAAGTTCTAAAGTTCAGTTGAGTGAGGCACAACTGGTTTACCCGCTTGTTGGCCATGTTGTTTGCGCTCAAATAGGCCAAGCTTTTGGGGTGTTGACAGGTTTCTGGCAAATTGTTTCACATTTTTAGAAGACTTTTTTCGTGGATTTTTAACTGCTTTACCTGGACCGTCTGCATGGTTTTTTGGATTCGACTTTACTGTCGATGAAGCACATGAAGGCAAATTCTTTGCTGGTCCAGAAAAGATACCGAAAGTCAGCTTCTTTCCATTAGTCAATGGGTCTGTTAGAACTATTGTGTTGCTTCACTTCTCCGTTGCATGGGGTTGTTTGTATACAGACTGGTTCTTAGTACCATTACATGCGCAAGCTTTTCCAGCTGTTGTCAGAGTTGGAACTGGGAGGCCGGAATTTGGATCGGCATTACTAGCGGGGACTTTGTCATTTGTATTACTTGCACCCGTCGTTGGAGCATTTTTATGCCGACATTCAATTGTTGATGGGAGCACTGGCTCAGGCGCTAACTGTGAACGTTTTGATGGTGCGATTTTCTTTGTGCCAACGACTTCTCCACTGCGTTGACCTGAATTCCGATCACAATTCAAATGTTCATTATGTCTTAACCATTTCATACATTCTAGTGTTGCAGACATAAGAGTGGAATTGTCGGCCTGTGCTCTCGTCGCTAGATCGGCAAGATGATATTGCCATTGTGAAGAGATGTCTGCTTCTCTTTCTAGTCTTTGTGTGAGGGCAACATTTGTTTGTTCCATGTTTTCCAATTTTGCAATTAAATTACTGCCTTGATCTTTTAGAGAATCATTTAAGGTTTCATACAACTGTGGCTGCTAAAACATTGTTGTGAATTTGGATTCCCGCAGCCACAGAAAGATTTGTTTTATTAATTCAGTCTTGAGCCAGCTTTGAGGACGTTGTGTGAGACGGCATTTCTTGTAAATGTGCTTTAGGGGAGGACTGTGACAAGTTAAGTTGTGAAATGACCTCAATTTCGTTTGCTGACCTACTTGTTTGCTAAGGCACGTGATCGTCGGAATAGTTCTGTAATTTGTCTCTTGAAGACGATTTGCTCATCTTTGGAGTTCTGCACTGGTCCGAGGTCTACGGTTGAATCATAGGTAACGCCATAGAGTCCGAACTAGGTAGCATCTGAGGGTCGGCTGTTTTTGGTGGACAAGTACCTGTAGTCATGGACTTGTCAACAGACATGTTGACGAAGCTGTTTATTAGCTTTTCCTTGATTTCTTGGAAGTCAGCAGTTAGTCTCTCGGTGAGCCGTGCCTCGCGTCCAGCAAGATCAAGGTCTCGTGATTTGTTGGTTGGTATTGTGTTCAACGTCTTTACGAACTTTGAGGAATGCTGCTGCTGTAAGTCTTCACTCATTTGGTATTGAGCTTTACCTGCATGATTCGATAGGATGCTGCTGATGCCTAGATTTATTCCTGTTGGAAGGCTTTGTGTCGCTGCCATGACAAGTCTCCCTTTTAATACTTCTAGACTGTCGGTAGGTATCACGGGAGTAGCATGCAGCTGTTGAGTAATTTTTATCAGTGTCCTGGCGCCCGACCTTGTGTGAGGGTTAGGCAACATATCAGTCAGAGGACCTTTTTTTGTAGGCTATAAATGCTCTAGGCGACACAAGGCAGGTGATTGATTCAGATCGAATGGAGGATCATTCAATATAATTGGGGGCACAAATACAAATTTGGACGCATTAGCAGCATCTAGTGATACTTGGATTTTCAGCAGCTCAGTGTCAGTCACATAAAAGGGTGACTGAAAATATGATGTATTCACCTCAATCACATTTGCCTCCAGATCTGCTATATTTAATGTTTTGTGATTCCGGGCATGTGTTTTTCACACTTTTCACAATTCAGGCAATTCGCACAGGTATCAGGTGCTGTTGCACTTGTGCCTTGAACCGCATATTTTATTGCAACGTCGGTTGTCACAATGGTTTGCAGATCATGTAACAATAGTTCAGCAGGCCGCGTACAAGACCTTAATGATGGATTGACTTCCGGTCTACACGAAAGCCTTTTCATCTCTATAGTACTCTTTGCCAGGGACGCTAGCGCCGGCACACTAAGCGACACGGCTAACAATTGTTCAGGCAGAATGTTATGAGACTGGGGTGAGAAATTGGTTAATCCAGCGCTTACCTCTGGGCTCACTTCTACGGGTGCCATTGTAGCAACCAAATCAGGGTTGGGAGATGCAGCGTGAAATTAAGTGCCTTGTCACTCGAACTTCTGTGGCCCCATCATGCAGCTACTGTTGCTTCCACTCATCAGTCTGAGGTCCAACAGTTAAGGAAGATGAGCCATGGGACCGTGGTCTGAGATGGACTGGGGTAGACTGGGACTTTCTCGGGACTCCGCGCAGTGCTCCGCGCACGCGTACACCTTTTAAGGTGGAGTCAACTGAAGGCAGAGCTCAGTTAAGGAAACAGGAACAAGTTAATTGGCAAAACACACATCGCTGCAGCTCCTCTCTCACAGAAGACTGGGGTAGACTGGGACTCTCCTCGGGACTCCGCGCGGCACTGCACGCAAACTTACACCTTTTAAGGGGGAGTCAATCGTAGGAAGAGCACAGTTAAGGAAACAGGAACAAGTCAATTGGCAAAACACACATTGCTGCCGCTCCTCTCTCACAGAAGACTGGGGTAGACTGGGACTCTCCTCGGGACTCAGCACAGAGCATATTATGCTTACATGAAGGCAAACCAGAAAGGCTGATGAAGACAAGATAACATAGGATAACAGGAAAAATGTGTAAAACAGGCAGCAGAAATGTCCTAAAGTAACTAATGAATTAACTAAAAGTACTAATTAAAGTCAAGTTGAATGCAATAGCACCCACGTTCCAGCCGGTCCAAACAACTGGGAAAATAGTAAAATCCAAATGAGAAAGGAACTGGCAGGGAGGGATGTGAAAATCCAGGCACAGAAACATTCTTTTTTTTATTATTATTAGAGTATTTTTTTTAATGGGAACTGACTTTATAAGCAATGCAGCACTTTACAAGTCATACGGGGAAGTACACAGCAAGGGATCAATACAAGGGAGTGGGAAGGTGTCAATGGGAAAGGGGGAAGGGCAGGTAATTTAGCAGCAAGGAATCTACAAGCAACCAGGGGAGGAAACAGGGTGCAGTCGATCACCCAGTCTCAGCTTAGGTGGGGAGTGGATTGGGTTGAGGCCTAGATGTTAAGGAAAAGCAGTACCTTGAAGAGCAGGATCTTGAGCTCCTTCGTGAAATGTAGAAGCAAAGGGGAGAGTCTGGGCTGATGACGAAGAGGTTCCAGAGTTTGGAGGTGAGCAGAGTAGGTCTATGTTCTGGTTCTTTCCTTTTTGCACATTCAGAGTTCAAGTCTGCACATATCCTTGCTTGTGGTGGATCATAGACTTCAACAGACACTGAGCTTCTTATTAAGGTAGCATGGGTACTTGAGGGTGGCGGCCTTGTAGAAGATGCAATAGTAATTTAAGGTAATGCAGGCTTGCAGCGTGAACCAGTACAGTTCGATGAGGGTCGGAGTGAAGTGGTCGACTTATAACATGTATTATCACCAAGGTCCTCAAAAACACAAGGCATGAAACCTGGAAGACCATCTACAATAAAACCCTTGCATCACTGAAAGAAAAGGTAAAATCCATGTTTGGACTGGCCTATCAAGCATTTGGCCCGAGCATTGGATTTCAGGGCATGAGGGTGACTTGAAACTGCCAGCTCACCGATGAGAACATCTGGGGGACATAGGTTGGTCTCATTTACTAAATGCTGTCATGTATACAAGATATATTATTTCCTGGTTGGTTTGCTCGTTTTAGTAATCATGCTTTGACAATTAGTCAAACACACTTGCAAATCCAGGTTTGCAAACCTTGTGAAATAACAAAACCCAGAGCTCTAGAAAAAGAAAATCCATTCAACTCCCTTACACAATTTAGTGAACTCTCTGGATTTGCTCCATGTTTTGGTTTTATCAAAGTGAAAGTAGCTTGTCTTTAAGTAAACAGTACACATGGAGAAATCACGCTCTCTTCATGTTCTCTCTCAAATCCGACTGTTCATTTCATGCCTGTGTCAAATCACAACCTTGTCACAGTTTCTTTTGTTGTAGTACACCTAGGGAATTGCAAACTGCTGGGAAGAAAAAGTTACTATCTGAAAATTATTGTAATGTTAATTCCTGCATTTGTGGGCGAGCTTGGCTGGTAATGACCCACCAGTGCAGTCTATGGTAGACTAGAGCAAAGCATATGCCATGAGTTGCTACTAGTGTCCTTTAGTAAGGTTAAAAATATTCTCCTTTGATTCAAAATGGTGGCTGGATGAGAGCAGACGTAACGCCAATACCCCCCTCTGGGCCTTTAAATAAGCATTGAACGTATCCACCTGCCGGGCCACAAATATCCCCAGAGTGGCTATGGAGATGTTCCGGCAGAGCTGCAAAAGGTCAGAGCAAGGGAATAGCTGCAATCCTTGCCGCTTGGTGTCTCAGTTTTCATAGAAGCATGGATGTGGGCCCGCATACAGTAACGGCTGGCGTGGCTGGCAGGCCCACCTACTGTGCCCAGGGATGCTTTGACACATATGTAGCCATGAGGAGGATGCGGGTGAACTGGACGAGGCGGCACCGATGTACTATAGGAGAGTGGAGGATAGCGGGAACGCTGGCAGGGAAGCGGACCGCTTCTGTGGCTACTGGCTGTGGGGGGGGGGCTGCAGGAGACCTCAGCTGGTTCACAGCCTGCCCCCTACATGCACTGGGGAATCTCGCAACCAGAGCCGGCATATGGAGTGGAAGGCTGGGAAGCTGCAGGATTGCCCATCGAATCATCTTGGCCTGAGGAGACCCTCTGCAGTGCCCCAACTCCTTTGCTTGAGCAGGGGCACAGGCAGGCGAGGAGGCCTGGGATGTTGCAGCACCACGAACGGGCCTGTGTCCAGGGATAGGGCAATAGAAGACTCCCTATGGGTATCTTGGAGAGAAGGCGACTGAACAACTGCGCAACCAGGAAGGAGGAGAAGAAGGTCAATCCTTCAATGATGGACGTGGATAGAGTGCCTTCCACAGACGTTGAATCTATGACTGCTGTGGGGTCTGACACTTGTTGTAAAGGAGCCACTCAGGCTACGGGGAGAGACCTCGGGTGCGAAATGAGCATCCTGCAAGCACAAGAGGAGCCTTTGGGTGATATAGGGTGATATAGGTCTGGTTGGGTCCAGCTTATGCCGCGTCCGAAAATGAAGGCAGCCCAGGGGAGGTCACAGCTCCTCTGGAACACAGTCACCAAGCACTGAAGCCGATACCATGGCAGCAAGTAAGGAAGAACTCGTCCAGTGTCTGAAAGAATTTCAGGAGAAAATTATATCATCCTTCCAGGATCAGGTTGCAGCATTGAAGGAGGAGATTAATTATTTCACCAAGACGCTGAAAACAGACATTTGGAAGTTGGAAGAATGATTGTACACTACAGAAGAGGCCCTGCAGGATCTGTGTGGTGACACCAAAAAATCAGACGAAGCCCTGGTACACCTGACACTCTCTTACAAAACCTAGAGAACCAGTGTGAGGATCTGGAGAACAGATCATGAAGATTGAACATCAGGATCCAAGGCCTCCCTGCTAATATGGCAGGGACCTTAAAGCAACAGCTCAGCAATGCTTTGGAGGGCTGGTCAGAGACCTCCCAAGTGAAGAGATTTGCCTTGATAGAATCCACAGGGTGAGCCCAAAGAGATCCAAACCAGGGGGCAGACCCCGGCATGTGTTGGTGGCTTTGACATCCTACAGTCAGAAGGAGGGCATCTTAAGAGCGTCATGAATGGCGAAGAATCTAACGATGAATGGGAAGGAAATCTCCCTATATCAAGACCTTGTACAATCTACTGTACAAAAGAGGAGAGCGATGGGGCCAGTTACCCAATATTTGACGCAATAAAATGTCAGATGCAGATCGACATTCCCCTTTGGCTTACTGTTCACATGGGATGGCAGACAGTGGTGAATGACAACATTTGAGGAAGGGGAAAACATTGTACAACTCGCCGGCCACGGCACATGATCAAAGTCTCCAAGGAAATGTGCGGAGAAGAGCAGGCAAGGCTGGGAGTGGGAAATCGTTCCAAGGAAGGACAGAGAAAGTAAAGGGGCGGTATGACTGCGTGAACCACTGGCAGGATTGCCTGCCAAGAAAATCAGGTAATACGATACATTCATGACCTTGAAAGATGCCAATCAATGCGCACAGGAAGTTTTTGGGGACTTGCTAAGTGGTCAGGGAGGTGCGAGTTCTATGAGGTTGGTAGATATATAGCGGTATGCCAAGGTTCAATAGTAAGCCAGAGGTGAGTGTGGGTCTATCTTGGACTACGGGTGGGGGGAACTGGACTCCCACTGTGTACTGTAACTCAGGGGCTCAACAGGGTCACGTCTAAGGAGGGAATTTCCCTGGGGTCCCGAGCAGTTGGGGTTGGGTGGGTTTGTTTGTTCAGTTGTTGGGGAGGGGTAGGGAACTTTTCAGAGGAGGATGGAATGGTTTAGAAGTTGTGTTCATTGGCAATGTCACGGGGCAAAACAAGTGGGGTGTTAGTTGCATTTAAGGTCTCCCTAAATTTACAGGTTTTACACACACTGGGAGACAAGGAAGGCCAATAGCTATACATCAGAGCTAGAATTGAACAACAGCTATTCACGCTGGCCTCTGTGTATGCTCTCAACAACGCCAGGACAGTTTCCTAAGGGGCGTTCTCGCTTTGCTGTATAAGTTTGCGGAAGGGGATATCATATTGGCGGGTAATTTTAACCTGGCTTGGGTCCATCAAGAGAGCAGGAGCTTTGGAGGGCAATGGTATATGTCAGCCCTGTCTAAGGTGCTTTAAGACAAATGCGAGAGATTGAATCTCAGGGACGCTTGGAGGGTACGGAAGGGTGATGAGGAAGGATATACCTATTACTCGCATGTACACTGCACAATGTCTAGGATTGATTATGTGTGGGTTACTCCCAGGCTAAATGGAAAGGTTTTGAATCTGGAATTGGGATCAATCTTGCTTTTTCATTACGCCCCTTTGAAAATCGCTTTTAGTGGCCCTAGGTGCGGGTGGAAACTTTGGGGATGGAGGTTCCCCAATGATGTCTTAAACGATCCGGTTCTCACAAAAATGGCAGGTGACCAAATAGAACAATATTTTGGAGAAAATGACTGCGGATGCTAGTCAAGAGACTTTAAGGATGTGCTGATGGGGGAATTGATAGCAATAAAGGCAATGTGAGAAAAGTAGTGGGCATGGCTATAGAGGGATCTGGAAGACCAGTTAAGTGAGATTAGGCAGGCACTAGTCTTTAAACAGTCCAAGGCACTGCATATGGCATTCCAACACACTCTGGGTCAGCTGGACACTCTTCGCACACCTAGAGCAGAGACGTCCCTCCTATTGCGAAGCAAAGATATTATGTGGGTGAAAACAAGGCCAATCACTTGCTGGCTCAGCAACCTAAAGAAAAGTCAGCAGCCCAAAGAATCCTAAAGATAGCTTCTGAGACAGGGGACATGGTGACAGAGAGTGAGGCGATAGTAGAATCCTTTGCTGTTTTTCATGAAAGGCTATCCTCATCAGATTTCCCTGATGAAAATGCACAATAGACCTATTTGGACTCAGTTCAGCTTCCTCAGCTGACAAACTCGGGGAGGGAGGAACTGGAGGGGGACATCCGAGTCGAAGAGGTGTAGGAGGCCATCAAGTCTCACTCCCTCAAAAAGCGCCAGGACCGGATGGCTATCCAGCCTTGTTCTATAAATAATTCAGATCTAAGCTTGCGCCTCAGGTAACGTGCTTGTTTAACACTTTCAGGACCACGGAGGTGGTCACCAAGTTAATGGAAGATGCGAACATGGTCATTTTTCCAAAACCGGGTAAAGATCCAACAAGCTGCCGGTAATGCAGACCCATAATTCTAACTAATATGGATGCAAAAATGTACACCAAAATCCTGGCCTAGAGATTGACTTTGCTGCTCCCTAAGCTGGTAGCCCCTGGACAGGCAGGATTTATTCCAGTGAGTCAGACTTTCAATAATATCTGCAGGGTTTGTCATCTTATTGAAAAGATAGAAATCATATGAACACCAGCGGTCATGGTTGCATTAGCTGCCGAAAAAGCATTCGACCGAGTCGAATGGACGTTCCTTTTCTGGTCCCTCACTCGCATAGGTTTTCAGAGCTAAATATTTGCAATTGATAAGTGCAAACTATTGCTTGCCCTCAATAAGGCTCTCCATTAACTGATATCTCTTGAAGCAGATTCCCCTCACTTGGGTTACAAAGCAGGGGGGTACGACGTTCAATCATAATTTTTTGCTGAAAATGTTTTGCTGAAACAAATCATCGAAAAATATGTGGGGAAGGGCATATAAGGGGTAGGGTGGGTGCGTATAGGGAATAAATAATAGGGGAGAGGAAATTGGGGGGACCACACCAAACAAAACAAAATGTGATTATTTGTTTCAGAAAAACATTTTTGGCAAAAAAAAGCAAAACAAAAGAAAACTGGGGATGAATGAACATAGAACCAAAGCAGGGATTCCCCTTTTCTCCACTACTTTATACTCTGTTTCTAGAACCCTTTCTATCGAGAATCCAAACCACTAGTGCCATTGCAGGGAATTAGGTTCGGTAAACATGCTGCTGACTTTAACCGAGCCGGAAACATTGTTAGATGCATTGGGGGAGGAGCTGGAGAATTTTGGCAAAGTGGCGGGACTGAAAGTAAACAAACAGAACTTTTCTTTGGAACCAGAGTGGATGGAGAGTATTCAAAGCTGCCTACTATTTAAATTGAGGTTTTAAGGGGGGTATTAAGTATTAAGGGGTATTAAGTATTTGGGTGTAACTGTTTCTAAGCCTTTGGATCAGTTATATGTGGCAAACCTCCCAACTCTCTTACTAAAAGTAAAGTCAGACACAGTAAGATGGAGCCCCTTTGCTATATCATGGTTAGGTCAAATAGCCTCGATAGAAATGGAAATGGTAATCTAACCCAGGGCGCGTTTTTACTTTCAAGCACTTGCCATCCCCCTTTCAAGCTCTTTTTTCAGGTCCTTAAACAGGATCATCTCGGCGTTCATTTGGCGGCATGAGTCCCAAATGGTAGCCATTAGAACCCTGAAGGCTGCGAGAGGTGGCAGGTCATGGGGTACTTAAGCATTCGGGAGTGGCTCATGCGGGACATTTCCAGAATGAGGGGGGGGTATGGCAGTGACTGGTACTCTGCTGCAGGGCGCCCTATGGCTGAACAGGGCAGATAGACCTTCCAATATGCATATCAGCCATATTGTGTCGTTGGTGGTTGATGTTTGGGATTCCTTGCTGGCCCGTGGAGCATTGTTGACCAATCCATCTCCAGTTACTTCATTATTCTTAAACCCACAGTTTACCCCGGGAACGGCGTCTGGACTGTTTCTCCAGTGGAAGAAGGACCTTTAAAATTGGGAGACATGGTTTAGGAGGCAAGAAGAAATGGCGATGAGGCACGCACTCTGATTCCCAGTCAGATTTACATGCTTGACTCTATCAATCATCAGGGAGGCTGTTTTACTTTTCCTTTTCAGGTGTGTCTCGTTAATTCTCATTAAAGTCTCTAAGGATTCTGGGTCATGTACTCTCCTCCAAAGCACAAGTCTTTCCCTTGATAGGGGGAAGGGGAAAACCATGTTTATGGCTCTCCATAGTAAGGCATGATGACCCTGGTGCTGCTGCCTCTTGGGCCCGGGACTCTTGAAACACTGTAAGAAGAAATGGAGATGAGGCGCGCACTCTGATTCCCAGTCATATTTACCTGCTAAAGCAACAGTTAGTCTTCTCTTCCAAACGTTTTCTTGACTCTATCAATCATCAGGGAGGCATTTTTCCTTTTCCTTTTCAGGTGTGTCTGTTTAATTCTCATTAAAGTCTCTAGGAGGAGGCAGACATATTGACATATTGACATTTGAGCAAAGAAAACAAAATTTCCAACTAACAGAAGGTGATGGTGATAGACACATGTATTTTCAATTACGGCATTGGTTGGCCCACCCTGCAATTAGGGCAGCTACGGCCTGATCACTTACACCTTTTTAGAAATGTAGTAATAACCATGATGGTTCGAAATACCTCATCTCCTCCCTATATAAAATGGTGTTGGACAACTCTACACGTCAACAGTGGCCCTATATGATGAAATGGGAGGCAACTTTGGGAACCGAGATTCCGGGAGAACATCAGGAACGTGTCTGGCATAATGTACCCAAATTAACCAGTTTGATTCAATTAAGAGGGGCATGGTACAGAGTTATGATGCAGTGGTAATATACAACCGAGGTGTTTAAACAAATGTTTCGAAACACCTCACCCAATTGCTGGCAGTGATGTAAGGATAAGGGGTCATCGGTTCACATTTGGTGGTACTGCCCAGTGATACAACCTTACTGGCAGGACGCATTGGGCAAATGGACGGAATTTTTGGATAGTCAATGACATTGGGCCCAGGGAATGGCAGTCCAATTGACTGTTTGACATCTAGAGAGCAAAGGACGGCATTCTTGGTCTTGTTAATAGCAGCTTGGCTGGCCTTGTCACAAAACTGGAAGCAAAGTAAACCAGAAGGTTTGGAAGTTCCTGGCTCTGGAATGGATCATTTACAGGCTCCAGGGTGAACACAAGGCTTTTCAGTGTGATTGGGGGTTGGTTTTGTTGTACCTACAATGTGACTTCAACATTCAGTGGTGCCCGCAGAACTTAAGGATAATGGACTTCCTGTGACAACTTCACAACGTGGGTGTTAGGGGGGATGGGAGTGGAATGGCTTTTCCTCTGAAGGTGGGGGGCAGGACAGTTGCAGTGGAGGGATTTGGGGGGAAGGTTCTGTTGTATTTGTTTGCATAATTTGAAAAATCCAATTAACATAATTTAAAAAAAGTACATTTCTCTTGATGAAGGGCCACGTGGGATTGTGCACCTATTCATCAGAGAGAAAGTTTGTCATGGCACAAGATAGCCACTATGGACATGCAAGTGGGACTCGGAATTGAATTGCTTTTCACTTTCTGTTCCAGCATGGAGGAGGGAGGGCTTGTGGGTGGGGATGTGGTGCAGAGTTGGGGTGAACAGTCATGCAGGGGTCCATTGCACCTGTCACATGGGGGTGCGACCAGCAGCTCCCGCTGAACATGGGCTTAGACTGCCAGTTCATGCCTGGCATTAGAGAGAGCTGATTGGCCTCCCACACCAGGTGCTAATGTGAATTCATGGTGAAGTGGCTGATGTGCCCAAGACCCTGATGAATCAATAACCAAGAGGAAGATATTGCAAGCTAAATTACTGCTCCTTGACTCCTTTCCCGTGGCTCTTTTTACAAAATGTCTTATATTTCCTATGAAGAAATCCTCCATTCCCAATGAAGGAAAAACAGAACCATTGCCTTGTTCTAGGTGCAGCTTGACCTAGAAATCTATTTTACAGCAATTCGCCCTGCAACCAACTCCTCCTCTTTTATCTATCCTCTAGCACAAATGTAAAATGTGGACAATTGGCTTATAACCTAAGCTGTTCTCCTTATTGTATACATGGTCCTTTAGAGGAGCAGGTGAATGCTTTCTCACTAGTTCCTGCCCCCTCACCACAAGGGGAGTTACATGGGTAAGCCCTGAATGTGAGACATTCCTTTTAGATTAAGGAAGAAGAAAATATCTGCAACAGCCTAAGTATTGGACAATTAAAAATGTATGAAGTCTATGCAAGATATAGTGAGCAAGTCTTTAATGGCCAAGAGTAGCAACAGCACCCTGCATAATTGAATCAAATAGCAGTAAATAAGAGGCTGAAATGAACAAATGCATGGTCTCTCCACATGTGACTTAGAAGTCGAAGACAAGGGCTACTCATTAGAGCCTCGGATGAAGATAGTGGTGTGTTCACATTACCTCAAATGTTCCAGGACAGTAAGCAGGCTACAAGGTCAACTACAGACGGAAGACTTTGGATTATGGCCGACCGATCAGGGATGATGTATTAATTGGGAGAATGGGGAGTATTCTGACACAATTCAAGGCACATAAGTTTCGTTTCACGTATGTGCTGCTAGAGAGCCAAAAGTCCAAAGGTGGGATAGTATGCCAACCAATCAGTGGGTCTAAGGGGCATCCTGCTATATAATGTGGCATAGACTAATCTGCTGCTATTTTGTCAGCTATAATCAGTACTATACTTATTTAGAGGTAGTTCATGGTGTGTTCTACAGATAAGGTACAGCCAATGATGTATTCATTCTTGCATAGTCTATATGTATATATATTCTTCTAACCAATTCCTTCCTTCGATAGGTTTTATGATTTGCCACATAGGATGACGTTATAGATGGCGCATATTGGGGTATAATAACTCTGTGTAATCAAGATAATGTGTGAGTGTGCATGCATCATTCCGATGCCTGTCAGTTCTCCCTGCTTTATTAAATGAGAATAAAGTAGTACTTTGCCATATTCCTTGAGTCTGTCTGGTTATTTGGTCGGAGATCTTTATTTGTAATTCCATCTAGCACAAGAGATGCTTCATGGTACTAGAGAACATTCCCCTTACTTTATTCTCTGTGTCTGCCTCCCCCATCTTTTCATCCCATCCCACCGGGTTAGTTGTACCTGCCTCCCATAATCTGTCCAAATCACACAGCCCTGATGCAGACCAACAAAGGTGGTCAAGGCTCCCTCCCTGCTCAACCTAACCCTCAACGAGGTATTTGTGTGAAGCAATGCCAAGAGCTGCACCATCTTAACTGGAATGTTCCAAGCAAGCAACTTTGTCCAAAAGGTGGGCCTGCTTACCATGTCAAATGCATTTGACATATTGAGGGAGGCAGCTAGTAGGTGAGACATAGTAAAGGCGTTCAATGAAGTCCGCATTCTTGAGCAAAAACCCACCTGATAACACGAAAGTAAATTTTTGGGCAAAATGTGGGTCTTAAAATCCCTCAGCAGTAAGGTTGCAAACATTTCACTGGAAGAATCCAGCGAGGAAGTAGGTCTATCGTTTTTTGGGACATCACTATCTCCGTGCTTATATATAGGTATATTATTGGATTCCCTCCATGTATAAGGAACCCTGTAGATAGGCTAAACCTGCTTGAATAGATCTCCAAGTGGACGGAGCCAGGCCCTCAGATCATTTGTAATTAACATCGGAGGAATGCGGTCAGGACCAGGGGCCGTAAAATGGTCTAACTCTAACAATTGCCCACGGTATGTCATCTTCCTGCCACGGACAACTAGGGTGTTCATCCCTTCCCTTTTAAGGTGCAATGCCTTCCCCTTCCTCTTTTGGAAAGATGTATTTGGCACTAAATAGGCTTCCCAGTCTTGTTCCGTAATTGAGCACTCCATGATAACCTTGGACCCTTTCAGTTTCCCTCCTATGAGTGACCAGAATTTCAAGCTATCATTCTCAAGTATGGTTTTAAGAACCCCTTGATTTTCTCTAATATGGGTTTCTTGTATATACAACTTAAAAGATCGCTTGTGGGTCGCAATGATTACTCTCTTGGAATTAAGGAAGTCAACGCTTCCAATGACTTGGGAAGCCAAAACTTGCAGTGCCTTCCTCTTAGTCTTCTTTGCCTCCCTTACCCCCTGATCAAAGACATGTAGATGCTCCTTGTTGGTGTGAAGGTGACCCCTGTTGGCAAGATGATTCATTCAATATAGTAGGGTTTCATTAAAATTATCAGCAGAGAAGCAATCAGCGTTAGTTCCTATATTCCTTAAAATAAGCTCGCATGCCTCCATAAAGGTCCTTCATGTCCCAGCATTCCATTTTATCGAAAGTCCACCCCAATCCAGGGTAGTAAAGGCAGTGCAAGGGGTTGAAGCATATCATGGGGGATGAAAGGCGCAATGTCAGTACCAATGGGAAAGGGTCACTACCCAGAGCTGCTCCTTTGGTCAGCGGTTCACATATCCTACCTAGTTCGGAGGAGACATAAAAGTGGTTGATCCAAGATTATTTACATCCTCTACACCAAGTGAAAAATCCGCTATTTATCTCCTCCTCAGGCAGGCATATGTTAAGGTAAGTCCCAGCACACTAAGTATTAATTCGACAATGAACCTAATTCGACACCTTTGGAGCAATTGTTTTTTCTTTTCTTAAGGTCAAACCCTTTCTTGTTCTGGTAACCTACACATTTTGAATTTAGACCCCACCCCACCAGAATAATATGAAGATCTAGTTTCCTCTCCAACCAACCCAAAAGCAGATCATCCATTTCAGCATGTATGTCTGACAGGGACCGATTTTCACTGTTCCAATAAACATGCACAACCAAAACTTTTGCGTACAAGCTAGGGAAAAAGGCATTCCATGAGACAACCCTAAGCGGCCCTGTGTTAAAGACTGGTATTTTTTTATTTTGACCTGTTAAACATTTCAATTGAAGCCTCAAGCCATGACCAATCCTCAAACCTAGATTTAACAGCTCCCCCTGAACCCATCGAGGTTATGGGGGTAGGTGCCGGCTGCTGCACTAGCAAAGCTTGCTCCAGGAACTAATTTGTATGCTTTGGGCAACATAGGTCAACCAGTTTATATCCTATGATTTTAAGAACTTCAATGTCTTTCCAGACAATGTGGGCAATCAAGTTGGAAGTAAAATAACATACAGCCCACTCTGCTCTTTTTTTTTGGAAAGGCTACCCTTTCAATATCACCAGAGCGTAAAGCTTGCAGCGTCGGAATTGCATGAAAACCTGTTAATATTTGACCCCTATTCAAGTGCATCTGGCCCCATATTTTGCGGTTGATCGTCTATCCCATAATAGTTCATTGAAATTTATCATTAGTCAGTTGATCTGGGTAAACAGTCATACTAGGCTCCTGCATTGTTGCACTTGTCCCTCTATGGTACATTGTATGTCCTCCATGTTTGTTATTACTGGTTCCTGAGGCTTTAGTACTGGAGTCGGAGCCTCTTTGTTGGGTTCTCCGAAAAACCTAGTCATTTTACTTTGCTTTCTCTTTCCGTTCTTCTTTAAAGCCCTACCTCTACTTTCCAAATTCACATCCGGGTCCTCCTCATTTCTATGATTCTGTTCCACTAAACAATCTGGATCTTTATCGACCAATGCACGGAAAAACATTTTTGAATTTTTTCACCTGTTCACATTTGGTAGGTTTTTAGTATTTTTCTTTTTCAGCAGTTTCCCCATTTTTTCCGTTGTTTGCTAATTCTAGTCCAGCCAGCTTGAACATCCCTTTTTGGCACAGGATCCCCCAAGGATTCCACTGGATCATCTTAATTAACTTCAATTTGGGAACTCAATGCTATCCAATTTTCTTCATTTTCCTCAGAGCATAGAGCCACTAGTGCAGAGGGGCTTTATTGTAACGCACTCAATGGCATTGGTGAATCCACCAACACAATAGCTTGTGGCTCAATTTTTCGACCCGTATTGTTGATCAAATCTAGGTGCTCTATATTGCAGTTTCTCCCCTTGCACTTTGCGGCACAGTTTTTTTCCATATTTCTGGTATTCCGCGATGCCTCCAGTAGTTCTTTAACATTTAAATCCACTGTTGTAAGTTTTGCGGCATTTTCTTGGACCGCTTCTTTGATGTTATCATAAAGTCTGAGCAGTGACTCTAGTACAAGGTGAAGTGTGGAAATTGAAGCTGGTCCCAGTGACTCTACTTGTGGTAAAATGTACTCACCGTAGAGTAATGTTTCTGGGTGCAAGGTAATTTTCATTTAAGGTTCTTTTCAGAATTGGCATTGGTCTTCCCAGAGTAATCAGTTCATCTGAAGTATTTGTCAGGGGGCTCGAGGTTATATTTTCTAGTGTCCGGCCAAACCCTTTTTTTCCGACACGAGTTCCAACTCTGATTGCCTCGTGCAGTATGCTCATTTTGTAATTGCCTCTGTATCTTTACAGGGGCGCTAAAAAGAATTATCAAGCACAAATGAATCTTCTGGTTGTGTTGTTTGAACACCATCTGTACACTTGGATCCCTTTTCCAGGTTTTCATTACCATGCTCCTCCGAGACCATTTTATTCTACATATTCCTATTTAACTCCTCTTGCTGAGCCATGATCGTAGTTGGTTTTTTAAGAATATCACACATTTGTCAGGGTTGTTTCATCATAATGTAATTATATTTTACATTTGCAATATTTTCCTCATTTACCTCATTTACCAACACAGTTTGGGCCTCATTTTCTGGCAGCAAGCGCCCCCCATTGGAGGTTGTAGCTGGTGGGAGCAACTATTGCCCACCACTTCTGAATACAGGAAAGGTGTATGAGATAGTTCAGAACCTCCTTGACTTAGTACATTCACACCAACATCCTTGCCCTGAATTTCGCAAGCCCCTGTCGTTTGTGTGGTTACGGAGCACTGCTCAATGAGCATTTCGTCAGTAATTTCTGTCACTTTCAAACCAGACTTCTCAGTCAATTACAGGTCTCTCTCATCAAGGGCTCTAAGCGCGACCAGCCCCTTTTCTGTTATCATATGTTTTTCACTCCTTAGTGTGGACATATACTAGCCCCGCCTCCGCTCTTGTATTTTCCTGTGTTTTTGGCAATAGGCAATTGGGAAGGTTTACAGGACGGGTGCCTTACCAATGGTCAAACACCCTCATCGCCTCTTTGTCCTCGACGCCCAAGACCAGCAAGACCACTTTCCACTCCACTTGCAGTCTGCGCCGCTCGCTCCACGCTGGACTGCTGGTTATGTAGGCAGTGTCAGAATCGAGCGAAAGAGGCTCCAGCCAACAGCACAGCAACAGCAACTGAGGAAAGACCAGCAGGACCACTTTCCACATCCCTTGCAGTCCGTGCCGGACTGTTGGTTATGTACGCAGTGTCAGAATCTGCCGAACGAGGCTCCACCCAACAGCACAGAACAGCAGCAGCAACTGTGGAAAGGCCAGCAATATCACTTTCCACTCCACTTGCAGCCTGCACCGTGCTCCTCGCTGGACTGCTGGTTATGTAGGCAGTGTCAGAATCTGGCGAAAGAGGCTCCACGCAACAGCACAGCAACAGCAACTGAGGAAAGACCAGCAAGACCACTTTCCACTGCACTAGCAGGAGCTGCTAGTAATAAAATAGTTTAAACCCTCGCTTTTGTCTCTGGTTATTAAACATATAGTATTCTTAGAGCAAGGAGTGTTGCTACATGCCACCAATAGCTTTGCAGTGATTAAGGGACATTCGTCTGGACAGTTAGACCCCACAAGCAGTAGCTCCACAGGATTATCTAGAAGATTGGGAGAACTTATCAATGGTGGTGCCATGGAGTTGAGAGAGCAAACAGAAAAGTGAACTTGACAGTCACCCACTTTGAGAAGCAGCACCTCATGGCACCACCCATATGGTTGTACACATTGACCAGTGTGCTGCGAGAAGTAAGGGAGGCGGGAGAGGACAGTTTGCTGACTTGCTCATATTGTATATATGGTGAGCACCGGATCCCCCACTTTGAGGTAAAGTGGGGGAGGGCCCCCATTTACAGTAGTGCTATCAAGACCTTAGTGTAAAAAGGAAAATGTCCATACTATTTTCTTTTTTAGGATAAAAAGGTACAGAAGTGGTGACCAGTTTTCCTAAGGTTTATCTATCACTGGATACTACAAGTACAAACAGTGCTTGTGTTGACTAGTATTTGACTAGAATTATGATCATGTTCCCTTTAATCTTCTCTGGGAAGGTTCCAACAGCCAGTGGGTGAGCTCTCCTTTCAGGTCCTCCGATAACCTAAGTTTGTCATCTCTAGTCTTAATTGCTGGTGATGGTGTAAGGTTTGAGTCTGGAAGTAAAACTGTTTAATGAATTATTGAGGGTGCCCTTTGTAAAAGGAAAAAATAAAGTAGGAAAAACTGGGGGTCGTAGTTAGGGCTGAGTCACTGAAGCCATTTCTCAGTACCTTGATGAGATTTTCCAGCCCTTTGTCATTCAAATGAGTACCTACGGACTTCAAGATGGCCGCCGTGAAGGGAGGATGTGTGTGAGCCGAGCTCCGTCTCCCCTCTGGCGCCACAGTAGCCGCAAGTGCATCACGGCTCGCTCGAAGGACCTAGAACAGTCTTCGAACCCTTAGCACACTCGCCGGGACTTTATTGCGGCAAGAAAGGAACGGTTCGCCACCGGCGAAGTTGGTGAAGAGCAGCGATCGGATTAAGGAAGAGTCCGCCCCCTCCGACTCACTCACCGCAGGAGATTCGCTGGGGACCCGCGGCGCCAAGACTACACCTCGGGTCAGAGACAAGAGACAGGCGCTGCCAAAACCGGGACCCGGTGGTGAGATCCTCCCGTCCGGGAGAAAGAACAGGGGAGGCGCCCTCCACGGTTTGGAGGAGCAGACCCGGGGCTCTGGGAGCGTCGTTGTCTCGAACCAGGCGGTAGAGGGATTGGTGGCAACGCCCTCCCAGATACGGAGGAGCGGACCCGGGCTCTGGGAGCGATATTAGGCTTGAGCCTGGGAGCGTTTTCACGTGGCGTACTCGCATCAGAAGAGGCCCTAAAGGGGATCGGGCCGAGAGCGCGGCTGCTCCTCCATTACTGCTGCCCCCCCCCCCCGCCTCCCCAGTTTTTCGGTGGCGCAGCCTAGAAGCAGCCGGGCAAGAGAGAGGCCCCATCCCCCGCAGGGTGAGTACACGAGCAGCCCAGAGGTCCTCCTTGTCTTTGGGGCCCGTGAGCCCCCTCCACCACCCCCCCCAAAGGGGACGAGCAGCACCACACACGAAGCACCAGCCCATAACGGAGCAGGGGGAGTGTTAAGATAAAGTCTCGCGCTGACATCAGAAGTCCCCCCCCATGTGAAACAAGCGGTTGAGAGGCCCCAGGCAATATCACGTTAGCCTCATACACAGGGGGCAGGCGGCAGGGGAGTTGACCCGGGAAGCACCTCCACAGCGGGGGACAGATACGCAAGAAGGCGACCCAGAGGGGTGCGACTGGATCTACCACGAGGCAAACTTAATAGGCTATAAACTCGATAAGCCCCAGATGTCAAAGTCAAGAGAGAAGCAAAAACAGACAAACCCCTCGTCCCAAACTCAGAAACAAGACCAGAACCTGGTCCACCTCTGGGGGGGTGACAAAGGGAATCCAGAAAAGGCAGGAGTGCTCAAAGCATCGAGAGGCAGCTCGGGAATAGAGACTCCCCACGGCGAGATGGCCTCGAAGGAAGACCTTAAAACGTGGTTTGGGGAGTTCCAGCAGCAATTTATGGACTCCATGAACTCGCATCTGGATGCCATGAAGAATGAATTTAAGTCAGCACTCCAGGAATTAAAAACGGAAGTCGACGGACTGGGGGAAAGAACTGATTCCTTAGAGAAATTAGTACAGAACATGGAGGAAGAAACGCAACAAGTGGCAGAATTGCAGGAACAACTGGCCCGTCTTACGCATAATCTGGAGATTCAATGTGAAGATTTGGAGAATAGATTGCGTCGGTCCAACATCAGGGTCAAAAACATGCCGGAGTCGGTCGAGGATAGAGACCTCAAATCAGCTGTGCAACAGGTCTTCCGAGATATCCTCGATCTGCAGGAGGAAGAAGAGATACAGATAGATCGAATACATAGAGTGGGCCCAAGGAGAACGATGATCCAAGGTAACCGCCTGAGGGATGTTCTGGTGGCCCTCACGAGATATACACAGAAGGAGCAGATCCTACACAAGGCCAGGGCAATGGACCGTATTCGAATGAATGGAGAGGAAGTACAACTCTATCAGGACATTGCATTATCAACGCTCCAGAAAAGAAGGGACATGGCCCAAATCACAAAAGAACTCACCACGCGCCAAATTAGGTACAAGTGGACATTTCCATTTGGATTATTATTCACCTGGGACAGCGTGCAAAAAAGGATAACCACTAAAGAAGAAGGACAGACCATATTAAATCTACAGGATCAGGAGGATGACTCCCCGCAAGCAAGCGGCACGGTCCCATACACGAGGAAGAGAAGGAGGGAATGGAAACCGATAAACAAAAGGGAGCGGCGCCCCAGCAAAAGGAAATGAAGACCTACATTGGGCCAAGAATGGGGGAGCAGAAATACGATAAGGCGGTGTGTGAGGAGTCTCGAATATAACAACAGGAAAGCGAGTCGGATATAACAGGTGCCGAGAGGGGGGAGGAGTGAGGACCCGGGGGTCTCAGAAGTCATGTGGAAGGGTTTAGGAACCCCTTCAAAGTTTTCCCTGAGAGTGTTGGAGGGTATGAAGCACACAGCGAAACGCCTGAGCGTTAATAGGAAATCATGCCATCCTCAGGGCAGTTGGGGGAGGGAAGAGGGAAACGCGCCAGTTGGGGATTGCGCAAGTTTAGGGGGCGTGGGAGGGTGTTGGGGACAGGGGAGAACCGAGCATAACTCAAAAGCAGGGAAGGGGAGAAAGGATCATAAGACAGGCCTGATAGCCCGGAAACACCTATGGGGATAAAGATCTTGACACACAACGTCAGAGGCCTCAATTACCCCGTTAAGCAGAAAAAAGTGGAACAATCCATCAGGCAAGGCGCATATTATATTATAATGCTTCAGGAAACTCACATTAGAGATCGGGATGAGCAGAAGGTGCGTCTCAAGGGTTTCAATCAAATATTTCAGACAAATGCACAGGACGAAAGGGCGGGGGTACTCGTAGCGCTCAAAGATTCTTTACATGCACAGGTTAAGTCTTCCTGGAGAGACAAACAGGGAAGATGCCTAATAGTAACCCTAACAATCGAAGGCAGGCCCCTCACCTTAGCCACAGTATACGCCCCAACCATAGGACAGGAGGGCTTCCTGAATGAAATCCTAAATAAAATAGAACAGTTAGCGGCAGGAGACATTATATTGGGTGGAGACTTTAACATGGCATGGGACCCATCCCTAGATAGATCCGGACCCAGACAACGAGATCAAGGCACCCCATCCATAAATTTAAAGCAGAAATTCACGCACCTAGGGCTGGCAGATGCTTGGAGGAAGGGCAACCCCAAACAGAAAACATTCTCCTATTATTCACATGTACATAATACTGCCTCGAGAATTGACTACCTGTGGGTCTCGGTGGGGCTTCTTGGTGGAATAAAACAGATCGAGATGGAACCCGTTACACTTTTCGACCATGGCCCGCTGTGGGCAGACATTATCTGGTCAAGACACGGCCATCGGCTAAGGAACTGGCGCCTCCCAGAGGACATCATTAGAGATCCGGTGATGAGCCAGACGCTAAAGGAACACATCCTAGAATACATGGCCCTAAATAATATCCCCAGAACAAATATGGATACGCTATGGGACGCCCAAAAGGCGGTCATGAGGGGACATCTCATAGCGCTTAAAGCACAGAAAGAGAAGGCTCACCGCCAATGTGAAAAAAGAACTAGAAGGGCAAATAGGGGCGATACAAGCAGAACTGATTCAGACGCCCAACAGGAAATTCATGCGAACGATGAGACACATTCAGGGGCAATTGGAAACACTCAGAACGAAAAAAGCAGAAAGGGCATTACTATATACGAAACATTGGTATTATGGAAAGGCAAATAAAGCAGATAGACCTCTGGCAAGACAGCTGAGATGGAAACAGCAAGCCCAGACAATACGAGCCCTAAAGGAAGAATCAGGCCAACTTAAAACACAGACAGTAGAGATAGGAGGGATACTAGGCAGATTCTATCAAAAATTGTACCCCTCTGACCATCCGAAGGAGGACATGCAAGAAGCCTTCTTAGCTGGGGTTCACCTCCCCGGATTGTCAGAAGAAGATAGACAGGCCTTAGACAGGGACATCACCATAGAAGAAGTGTATACAGCAATTCAGTCCCTCCCGAATAACATAGCCCCGGGTCCAGACGGGTATACCGCCATTTATTATAAGACCTATAAGGATATTCTTGCCCCGGTTCTCACGTCCCTGTATAATTCATTTGGGGAGAAGGGGGATCTGACACAGACAATGAATGAGGCAATAGTGCTGGTCTTTCATAAAAATGGGAAAGAGGAACAGCTCCCTACCTCTTACCGCCCGATAGCCTTAATAAACTTGGGTGCCAAATTGTACACGAAGATTTTAGCGACAAGACTGAGCCCAGTACTTCCAAAGTTAATCCATCAAGATCAGTCAGGATTTGTTCCAAACCGCCAGACACACGATAACATTAGAAGAGTCCTACACCTGATAGAAAAGATAGGCATCACACAAACCCCTGCAGCAGTGGTAGCCCTAGACGCAGAGAAAGCCTTTGATCGAGTAGAATGGTCATACCTTTTTTGGGTCCTACAGAAGATGGGAATGGGCCAAGGCTTTATAGATAAGGTTAGGGCCAACTACAACTCCCCGTCCATAAGGATAGCAGTGAATGGTGGGTTGTCGGACAAGATATGTCTAGGAAGAGGAACGAAGCAAGGGTGCCCTCTTTCCCCCCTTCCATACGCTATATACTTGGAACCTCTCTTTGCAAGTATAAGGGATTTACCGGTGGTGAAGGGAATAGAGATGGCGGGGCAAGCCCATAAAGCGGTGGCCTATGCTGACGATATGCTGGTGGCCCTAGGAGACCCAGTGAAGGTCCCTCCCACACTTAATGGGAATCATAGAAAGATTTGGAGATATATCAGGGCTGAAAATAAATGGGCATAAATCGGAAGTGTTGATTCTGAAAATTGCCAGGCCTTTTTTAAAACATTAAGGAAGGCGGTATCCAAATACGTCTGGCAGAATAAGACTCCAAGAATTTCAAATGCGGTATTTTTGAGGAAACCCATAGAAAGGAAGGGGGATGTGCCATGCCACACTTCAAGAAATACTATGAAGCGGCCCAGCTTTGGGTCATGAGGGATTGGATCTCGGAACAGGGGGAGAAAATTTGGGAGAGGCAGGATAGGGCGGTGGTGACAACATCAGCCAGGCACATGCTATGGATCAATAAACGATTCCGTCATGTAAACACTGACATTAGCGAAATAATGAAGACGACATTGGGGGTGTGGGACGCCGCCACGGCAAATGAAACCCTGACTAAGGATCTCAACCCGTTTATGCCAATGTTCGGAAATCCAGAATTCCCCCCGGGAATGGAGAAGGGAGCGTTTCGAAAATGGGAGGAAGGGGGGTGAAAGATGGTGGGAGGCATGCAACAGGATAAACAGATTAGATCCTTCGAGAACTGCAAAACACTTCTGAACTTAACATCACAAGATAGATATAAATAAGAACAGATACACCATTGGCTGAGCACTCCATGTATAAAGGAAGCACTGACGAGGGAACTAACCCCCTTTGAGAACTATATCATGACGCACACTGGCTCTCGAAAATTTGTCTCTACCACATACAAATTCATGAATGCACTGAAAGAACCTACCACATGGCTATATATGCAGAAATGGGAGAAAACCCTAGGCTACGCACTCTCCAAAGAGAGATGGGAATACTTGTGGGGCTTGATCCCTAAACTGACAAGAGCCATCCAAACGAGAGAAATGTGGGTGAAAATGATGGTGCAATGGCACTATACCCCGGAGAGACTGAACATGATGTTTGCTACTGCCCAGAATATCTGTTGGAGAAAGTGCGGCGGGAAGGGAGATTGGGGGCATAGGGGCATATCTGGTGGAATTGCCCGAAGATAAGACCATACTGGGGAGAGATCAAAAATCAAATGATTGGAATGTTCCCGGGAGCAGAACTCCTGGGTGAGGAAATATGGTTGGGGGGCTAACCACTCTGCAGAAAAGAAATTTTATGGGCCTCCTAATAGGAGCATGGTTGGAAATCGCTAGCAAATGGAAGCACGAATCCCCACCATTGTTTGTTGATTGGACGCAAAGGGTGTGGTCACATCTGGCTCTAGAAATAATAACGCATAACATCCAAGGGGACCATGGGAAATTCAGAGAGGACTAGGGAGGGGTACTGGAATTTCTTCAAAAGGACTATAAAGAACAATTTATTCACTTGAAAGAGGAAAAGATCTTCCGATAGAAGACGGACACAGGCTGAGTCATGCAGGTTGCGGGGGTAGGGGGTAGGGATTTTCTTGTTTGCTGTTTTCTCTAAGCAATGTTTTGACACTTGATCCTTGCATGATATGACAATGTGATAGTAGAAACTTAATAAAAACAAGTTTAAAAAAAACTAAAAACAAACAAAAAACGCAAATGAGTACCTACATTAGGGACAGTACACTAATTTTACAATATTTACAAACTATTGTATGGCAACCCTCCTTTCGTCTGGCTACCCTTGATGTTGCAGCCTTATATTCTAACATCAAACATGATTTAGCCATTCAGGCAATTGACTTTGTTTTTCGTAATACATCTGCGTCTTACCATTGTCACATACAAATGTGACAATGGTAAGACGCAGATGTATTACGAAAAATGGTTAAATCTTTTCTTAAATTTGCCCCTGGAAACAATGTATGTCTCTTTAATAATGTGTACTACCTGCAGGCAAAAGGTGCTGCCAGGGGTGCTAAATTTGAACCATCTTTGGCAAATTTGTTCATGTCACATTTTGAGGAAACCCATGTTCTTGGCAAACTGGAATTTAAGAACAAATTGGTGGTTTGGAAAAGATACATAGACAATGTTTTCATCATTTGGCAAGGATTACCAGCTCATTTGAATATTTTGTTACTTACATTAATACTAACAACTTTGGAATTACTTTATCTGGTCACTCAAGCCCTACTATGATTACTTTTCTTGATTTAGAAATTTTCATTGAGGATGATACACTACAGACTAGAACATTTCGCAAACCTACAGCTGTTAATGCCATCTTACATGCAGAAAGCTGTCACCAAAGAGCTACCATACACAATATCCCCAGTGGGGAGTTCTACAGAGCGAGGAGAAATTGTTCAAATGATACAGATTTTCACATAGAATGCACACAGCTTACTACTCGTTTTAAACAACGAGGATATTCAGCCTCTTCACTATGTAAGGCATCTCACAAATACCAACATACCAAGCAGGTTTATTTGTTGGGCACCAAGTCCAATGTGAACATTCAACAGAGACCTGTTTCTTTAATTACGCAGTATACAAGTGATTCTTCAAGTCTGTACAAACTTGCTTCCAAACATTGGAATTTGTTAAAATTAGATCCAGACCTTGCACCATTTGTTTCTGACAGGCCAAACTTTATTTTTACTAAGGCGAATACTCTTCGCAACAGACTTAGTCCTTCTTTCCTTGATTTTCCTGACAAAGAAAGACAAGCAACAGGTTTGAAAAACACAAAAGTTTTTTTCAAATGTGGTAATTGTAACCAGTGCCAATATGCACACCCTAGCTGTCAGACCTTTGTAGATCAGAATGGGATTCAAATTGTAATTAGAGATCTAATTAACTGTAAAACAAAATTTGAGGTCTACGCAATCATTTGTGTTTGCAAGAAACTATACATAGGAAGTACGATTAGGCAGCTCAGGATTCGTGTAAGAGAGCATCTATCTAGTCTCAATAAAATCGGTGTTAATTTACCACTAGCCTTGCACTGGCAGACAGAACATCAACTAGCTAACAAATCAGAAATACTTTTTTTGGGATTGGCCAGGGCATCGACCAACAAACGTGGTGGTAATCTTTGCTTAAAACTTAGGAGGCTTGAATGTAAACTTATCTGCCATTTCAGATGCACTACAGTTGGACTAAATTCGGACCATGAAATGCATGTCTTTCTATGAGGTTGTACTAAATAACTTTGTTTAGCGTTTCTGTCCACATGTCATTTGCAAAATTCTTTGTCTTTCCATTTGACAACATATGCTCTGTTTCCCAGCAATTAGTGCTATCTATGATTGGTCATATACCTGCTGTGACATTGTTGATACAACAGATCTGACTTGTTTGTTCATTTGCTTATAAGAATTGACTGTATATAGACAAAACATTTTTTTCAATACCTGTACACAAGTATTATGATGAAATTTGCAGATGCCAAATTTTTACCTTAGCAGCCCCTGCATCTCTTGCTATACTTTGTTTCACAAATATCTATGGCCTTGAGAATTTATCTCACTAGTTCCAATGTGATGTGGGAACCTGCACATTCAATTCTGTTATGGCTCATTACACTAGTGATATAACCACAAGTGTTTAATGATACACAAACAGTATAGCATTGCCTATCTGTTATCTTTTTGATGTGAAATTATTATTATGAATTTTCATACTACGTTACCTTTCAAGGCTTATGCCTCTAATTAATTTTATGATTACTTACAGTGCTACACAATAAGTGTCCAATGACACACGAACAGTCTAGCAATGATCTTCTGCCGAGATAGAAATATATCTTTATGACTGCACATACAGCATAGATGCTATTGCATTCGCAACATGTGCCTAAGAGAAAGTGATTCATTCATCCTTTGTTTATATTTACCCACTCACGGGCCGCATTGCATGACGCGCAGTGACGTCAATTACGCGCGTGCGCGGGTGACGTCACCCGCAATAACGTGCGCGTGACGTCACATGCACAGGTGCATTACGTTTTTTACCGCGACTCACACTGGATGTGCTTGACGGCGCCAGTGCTTTTCCTTGATGCTCAACATCCATGGGGATTTGACCCCTGAATTAATACAAGCTAACCAGCATGAGGTATAGTATATTTTCTCAGAATAGTGTGTATTTTGTAGGAACTAACAACATATAGTAGCACTCAACTTGTGTTATTGCATCTTACTTTTTAGATAACCATCCATTCCTAAAATGATATACCCATTGGAGGGTGAGTCAGTTCAATTCTATTATATTCACTGTTATTGTGTATCTTCAAACCTACCAGCAAAACTATTCTTACTAATATTGTACACACCAGTAAGGATTTTCTTATTATTATTGCAGGCAACAATTTTGATTGCAACAAATATCAATCCGTTCATCATACACTTAGAATTACGGTATGTAGCAATTTCCAACATGCACATTGGTACCACTAGCGCCACATTGGATTTTTTATAACACTGATGCCAAAGCAGTCTATACTAATTTTGATTATCTTTTTGTTTCATGTTTTGATTTCTGCTGTTTTTCCCTTTTGTCTTTCTATTGCCTACAACCATGCACTCAATACTGGTATGTTATTTTCTTCTTTTATGTTTCTTTATTATGATTGGGATGTCTCATTCAATTTTTGCTCATGATCCTGTATCTTATATTTGATTGTATCATTTTCTGAATGAACGTACAGCCTTGAAAACGACCAGAAAGGTTGAAACACGTGTCGCTGTCTAGCAACTAATAAATTGGGATTTGAAGCCTAATTCACTTGTTCCATGGACTTTTAACAAGAAATTTGGGGATCTGAATTTATACTTCCATCATCATCCTTTAGGAAAAAATAAAGTGCTGGTAATTTGTAATTGTGGAAATGCAAACACACTCTGGCAAGGCTCTAAAAGTTGGTTAATTAAGGTTAATTAAGACATCTAACTCTGCTATCCTTTCAGCAGGTTCAATTTACCAAACTCCCCCAGATGTTGTAATGTTCAGTGGAAACAATCACAATGACATTATTCTATGACAACCTTACTCCATAGCACTAGGCCTCTTAAATACTTAGTTAAAGGTGCCTTTGGTTGGATTTGCTTCTTTGATGGTGTAATGGGATATTACCAAGAGTATACCATCTTTAGGTGCCTAACCATTTCCTAATATTGGGGGCAGCACCTAAATACAGGACACAGCTTCCTCGCCATCACTCGCTAACATTTATAGCTCGCTGACTAAAAAACAGCTAGCATTGTATGAGTTGAGAGAAGAAGAAAAATAAATAAATTATCTGTTTCTCTCACGAGAGGGGGGAGGGAGAGGGAAGGAGAGGAGAAAGGCAAGGGAGAAGAAGGAGTGACTGACAGAGGCGGAGAGACAGAGGAAGAGAATCAGAGAGCATAGATGGAGAGAGAGAGAGAGCAAATGGACTAAAATCATTTTAAAATAAATGACCCATGTCATTCAAGGGCAGGTTATTTGCATTACACTGTGCTCTTTATACTTCATTTCCACCCTAAATCCTTACTCTACTGCTGTGATGTTAAAAACACATCGTTATTTGTGTTGCAATTAGGCAAAAAACATGCAAAAAAAGCAATTAATCCCATGTTTTAATCAGTAGGTATTCTTCCTTTCCTCTCTTTCCCCCAGAAGCTCACTGTCTCCAGAACTCTGGTTCTCTCTAGACTTGACTACTGCAACAGCCTCTTTCTAAATCTGCCTGCTTCTGCTCTCCGCTCTCTGCAACTCATCCAGAACAGGACTGCAAGGCTTGTCCTTGGCATCAAGCCCAGGGATCGTATCTCTCCAGCACTGAAATCTCTGTATTGTCTCCCAGTGGCTGCGAGGATTAAGTTCAAGACCCTCTGCATTGTCCACAAGGCCTTCTGGGGCCTGGAGCCTAAATACCTCCAACTCTCTCTTCGTAAATACCTTCCTACTCAAGCTCTTCGCTCCTCCACCTCCAACTCCCTCAGGGAGGGTCAGTCGCTGCTCCAAACAACGAGTTGGTGGTAGATCTCTTTCTTTGGACGGGTCCTCCCTCTGGAACAGCCTCCCTGCCTCTATGAAACTTGAGGAGAACCATCTCCGGTTTCGGAAGCACCTTCTCTTTACCTCTCCCCTGCTGATTTCCTGTTTGATACTGCACTGGTCACCTGGCTACCCTCTGATCTTGGGCCCAGGTCCCTGCCTGCCCAGTTGCACACCCGCACTACCTCCCGACAACCCTTGCACTTGGGTCTGTATCTGTAACTCTACAGTGCCCTACCTGCACTTTGGACACCTGCTGTCTGCACTTACCCTTGCACCTGCCACCCGTTGGCTGCACTTCTTGTTATTGTTTGATCCCATGTTCAGCACTTCCCCCTCCCTTTTCCCCTCACACTTTTCCCCTCCTCTCTCCCCTGCACTTGCATGCTCTCAATGCCACTTGGCCTAGTAAGATAGTTTTCTCTGTCCTCCCTCTGTCCCCCTCCATTGCCTTGTCGCGCCTTGAAAAACTTGTGTATAGGCGTGTTATAAATGCCATATCATATCAGTAGAAAAAACAATAAAACAAGAGTTCAGAATAAATGCATGCATCTTAGTAGATAGAGGTTTATAGTTGCAATCGTTTATGTTCAAAACTGTCACTCAAGTGTCCATATCGTTTTCATAACATAATCCTTCTCTTCGGCAGTTCAGCTTCAATGCGATCAAATGAAAAACCTTGTTTAAGTTTTACGTTTTTAGTTAGAATTTGCTGATTTTGTCCTTTGCATAGAAAATGAAGAGGGTATAGAAAAGGTAAATAGAAGTGTACCAGTGGACAGCGATGAAGTGTAAACAGTCTTTTGCAAAGCCAAATGGTTGTGCTTTTGGGTAGGCATGAGATAGACATTGCCAGGCACTGCATTATCGTACTAGCTGGCCGTAAAATGGCAATACATGGCAAATGGTGCTAGGTACCTGGGCATATAATGCCTGTACCTGGTAACTACCTATCGACTGTCTATGCAAGAGCCAAAACTGTTGGATTGGCAAGTGCTTAATTTTAACAGGATCTCAATGAAAGCAACAGATGCGAGGACATACATGTTGCCATAAATCAAGTGACTGAAGGCAAAGATTCTTCACTCTTCTGCACTAGAAATATTCATGAAATCTCTCTGTGGCTTTTGATACGGTTGATGCAGTGGACCTCCAGCTGCTCCTCGGTGGATTGTTCTTACTCGGTTTGTAAGGTACAGTGATTAATTGGTTAAAATCCTCTCTCAATGAGCAAAACCCAACTGTGACCGTAGGGTCACAGGAGGCGACTGAACAGCCTTTGAAATATGGAGGACCACAACGTTTGGCCTTATCACCACTATTGCTTAACTTACATGTGTTGACTTAGGTGAAGGTGGTGAAATCATTTGAATTTTGCTTAATTATGTGTAGGTCCAGATTATCATATGCTTGAATGATATGGGAGGATGCACAGAAATTTAGATATTGTTTAGAAGCAATAGATAAATGGATGTGCTCAAGCGGGTTGAATTGAAATTGGAGAATAATCCGAGATCCTATCAGCTCCAGAACGTTATAGCCACTTTGTATGGTTCCATGTGTTAAAAAAATTGCGTCAAAAAATGGCCGTTTACACCAAAAATCTCGGCAAGAAGGCTGTGGTTTTGCCGCCGCAATCCATATAAAGCATGCAGGGGACACCCCTGCAACCCCAAGACCCATTATACCATTTAAGGGGAGCGGGGGAAACCCCTGCAACCCTTGCTCCCCTTAAATTGTATAACAGGGTACACCTTTACCGAGTCAAACCACTGCATTTTTGCCGCAATTTTTTGTATAGGCAACATTTTTACTGCGATTTTATTACTGCATATCCTTTATATCCGACACTGTCCAATTGCAGCAGTAGTGGCTAAACATCTGGGGATCACACTAGAAGGAGCTTTGTTCATGTGATCCCAGAGTTCATCGGTTGCTCAAACTTAATGTTATCAACTTTGATTACTTCACAAAATTCGAATGTATTTTTCCAATTATTATCAAACAATAGTGTTCAGTGGCCTTATCTCGTCACGGCTTGATAATTGCAATGCACTGTATGTGGGTCTGCCAGATGCTGGAATCTAGAGACACCAGTGGGTGGATAATAAAGAGCCAGATTACAGTGCAAACTGGGACCACAAGGCCATTTGTCTCCTGCGAATGTGTACAATATAAGGCTCAGTGCCAAGTTCATAAGGCTGTATATACAAAATCAACACATTTCTTCTTCCAAAAAAGGTGCATTCCATCAAAAGGTGTAGGTTTATCCTCCAAAGGTTTATTGAAAATTCTCACTTAACGTGTACAGCAGGTAGGAAGTAGGAAGGTCCCCTATCAAGCCGCAAAATTCTGGACTCTTTACTACTAGCAGTTAGGCATAATTCTGGCTTCTTAAAATGCAGTAAATACATAAAGAGTTGATTGTACTCAACCTAAGCCCTACATTATGATAGTCTAAGGGCTTCTGAGATGGACTACAAGCTGTTACTACTCATTCTTTGTGTTTAGATGCCTCAAGGTGATATATTTTGTGCTTTATAAATGATTGTACATTCGAAAAATACAAATAAAGTGGTCGAACACTTGCGGATTGTACATTTCTCTCCATCATACCCCTCTTAGATCCTTTACCTGTTTCACCCCTTCAGCATGTCCTGGTGCCTCATACCTTTATTGTACAGTTGATTTACTACGATTCAGACTTTGGGATTTCATAGTCGACAAAAGCCTATGTGTGGAAACATGAAGGCAGGCTGCTTCTTAAGTGGCTAGTCCATAATTTAGAAATCAATCATCAACTTTTTCTGAAATACAAACAGTCAGCAAGGACTGATTGTATGCCCCTAAAAAAGGGCTCAACATTACACTGGTGTGTGTTGATCTTTTCAAGTACACTATAAAGTTGAAACTAAAGAAATACTTTCATACTCTTACCTTTCCACAAACGAAATGTTGAAGAGCATAGAATATAAGCATATAGAAATATAAGTGACATAGCACTCCAACATCTTCAATGTGTTCATATCTTTGTCACTCTGTCACTCTTTATAAGAACAAGAAATTATTCAACATGAATTTTTACAAGACTTGAATCAAGAGATGTAAATCTAGTGTCCACAAGAGGGGGGCAAACGAACCAGCGATGTAAGTGACGCAGTGACATAGGTGTCACATGCAGGGTGATGGGACGACGCACGTACATTACTCTTAGTGTGCCCCACATCAGGGAGTAGGACGCTGCAGAGAGAAATATACGCGCAAGGACAAAGAACTAACATGTAGTAGGTATATTGGGCTAGGTAGAAGAGCCTGGCTGCAGTGGGTAATAGCCCACATGTACCAAAGTTATATCTATAAAGTTTTTTTCTGTTTGTTTCTATCCCTACAGTGCCCTTTTAGGCCTTTTAAGCTTTTCCTATCTACTTTCCCTCCTATTAGTATTGGTGGAGCATAATTGTTGCTTTGAAGTTTTATTTGCAGGCCGATTTATGGAATTAATGTGCGCTGAAAATTTACGCGCAAGCATGCGAAAGCGTGCGAATCGCAGCTCAAGTGCGAAAATCGCAGTGAAACCCGCGCACAGCGATTCATGGAAGTCCGTGCGCGTGTAAATCCATGGATGTGCGCTAAAATCCTGCGTGGCGCACGCTGGCGCACACATCTTCAAACATCGTGCGCTACGCACACAGCAAAAGCGTACATAGCGCAGCGCACACAACAAAAGTAGGCGTAATACAGGGCGTAACACGCGTAATGGGGAACAACACGTGAAAATGTGGGCGTCACGGGGGAAGTACAGGAGGCAACTACAACACGTATTCATGGAATCGAACGGGGCTAACGCGTGCACCAAAAAATACGCACTAATCCGGAAACACGTACGCCAGCAGGAAGCAGGCGTAGGTGGACCCGCGCAGCATAAAAGTGTGCGCAAACAACAAACAAGCTCAGACGCTAAGATGAATATACCGTTCCTCGCAGCAGTGGTCGTGGGATATCGCAGGAGGAGGATAGTCAGGGCCAGAATTTTTACACCCAGAACCAGCCTTTTTGGGATGCCTGATGACCAGGTGTGTGGGAGGTACCGGTTTCCACCTCACATAATACTCGACCTGGTGAGTGAGTGGGAGGATGACCTCACATCACCCACCCTGCGCTCCCAAGCACTGAGCCCAGAGGCGTTGCTAGGGGAGGGCTAAGGGGGCTATAGCCCCTGGTCTTTTGGTTGTAGCCCCGGATAGAATCTCAGGAGCTACAACCAAAAGGCTAGCTAGCCCCCAGTCTCGACAGTTCTGACATTAGCATAGCTCCGGGTGTATTCCAGACCTAGCAACACCACTGACTGAGCCCCTTGGAAAAGGTGCTCAATGTACTGCACTTCTTGGCCACTGGTTCATTTCAGCGGACAGGTGCCATAGTGGGGGGGGGGGTCACAGGCCACACAGTCACGCTGCCTGCACCAGGTGTTGGTCATCATGACTGCACGCCCATCAGTCCGCAGGCACATATACCTGCCCAGAACACCTGCAGAAAGGCAGACTGTCGTCCAGGATTTTTACGGGGTCGCACACTTCCCCAAAGTGCTAGGTGCCATTGACTGCACCCATGTGGCTCTACGTCCTCCCAGGGCAACTGAGCACATCTACAGAAACCGCAAGCACTGGCATTCCATCAACGTGCAGGTAGTATGTGATGCCAAGGGAATCATCACCTCAGTATATGCCAACTATCCAGGGTCCACCCATGACAGTTTTATTTACAGAATGTCAACCCTAAACTGGGACCTAGAAGCTGGGCGGCATGGCGATACATGACTGCTTGGTGCGTATAAATGCCCCTGCACATGCATGCATGTCAGATACTGAGTAATGTCACAACCCCACTAATGATACCCATCATCACCTTCCCAGGGGACAGTGCCTACCCTCTGAGCACCCACATGATGACGCCAATTCGGAACCCCACCACACCACCCGAGGTAAGATACAACACAGTCCATATTGCAACCCAGGCATAGTGGAGCACACATTCGGAGTGCTCAAGTCACGCTTTCGCTCCCTTGACCGCTCTGGTGGCCAGCTGCTATACGCGCCCCTAGTAGTTTGCAGGATCATAGTGGCAGCATGTGTCCTGCAGGCCCTTGCAACATGCCAGGGCCTGCCGGTGGACACGGTGGTGCCCCCACATCCCCAACCACATGCACGGCCGCTGCGCATGGGAGGGGAAAGGGCACATGGTGAGGCAGCCCGTACGCAGCTGGTGGCTAATTACTTCACCTAAAATCACACCCCTTTGGAGTGCACACAGCCCTGGCACATACCAGCTGACAATCAATGATGATGACATAAGGGACAGTCATCTGTCACAACCATACCAGCCTGAGATTGGTCACCTGGAAGTGTTACATTGTGTGCATTCCTACCTACCGAAAGACAACCAATGCTGTGTCACAAAAAGACACACATTTATGCTGCATGAATGACTACCCCCTTGAAACTCCTCCCCATCTCTGCCACCCAACACAACATGGCATGTCCTGCAATGTGAAAGGAAACAAAGGAATGCACAACACATGACACAAGTGTCACAAAGTGCACTGTCCCAAATGGAAACAGGCCACAGACAATATGCTCCCAGTAATCAATAACAAACAGCACACATGACCAAATACTTACCTGCAACACAATACAGCAACACATCATGACACATCGCCAAAAATGACAGTACAAACTCAAAGTAATGTAAGTCATACAACCTCAATAAGCCAGCACATCGACCCCTTCCAACTCCAGAGTGTTGCTGTCAGGCAAATGTGTCAGTGTACTGCATACAACATGAACTGCATCTGCAAAGGAGACAGCCTTGTGAAAACATGAAGAAGGTACCTGCGGATAAGGAGGAAGACATGGATGCACAAGCACATATCAATATACCATGCAGTGTTCAATACAAAAACAAACCCCACTAGGGATGTCCACATAGTTATGACTACAGACTGCCCACACAGCTCATGGGAGCCCAATGTCACTGTGTAAATCACTGTCACTCAGTCACACCCTTTGCAAGCCCATGGAAACGGGAAGCCGGAGGGGTGTGTGTGTCAGGAACCCAAGCATCTAACCCAAACATAGGACAAGCCTGCATGTGCCCAGCCGGAATACACAGTGGATGCCCATGGGAGCCACACAAGGCAACACACTGTAAAAAAAAAAATGGCCATGTGGGGGCCAGTGGGGGGGCACCCAGGAGGTCCGAGGACAGGGTGCACGCCAACACCCACCTGTGTGGATGTTGCGAAAAAAAAAACACCTCCATGGGCTCATGAAAGGCAGATGGAGCAACAACAGCAGGCAACAGACTCTATTTGCCGATCACACAGGGAAGACATGTTGACATGCTTCTGTCATTGATTACACCCCACATTGGGCCACATTTGTTACCTTGTTATGTGAATGATTAGACCATTCCGGCTGATTGAGTATTGGCCTGCTCACATTGATTTTTGGTGCCTGTTTGTATGTGGTACTTGATAGTTGTTTCCCGTGATGTTTAAGTGACCAATCATTGATGTGTACATCTGCCTGCAATCACTGTATTCTTGTACACTGGATGTGTTGCAGTGAGTGGCACATGCATATTTTGTCACACTATGTAGCATTGTTCATCTCATCATGTCCATCTCACATGGATGGCTGACAGTACTCATTCACTGACATATGGCTGTACTTGTCAAATGTACCATGGCTATGGTACATGCCATCTGTGTGCTGGCATGTGTCATGTATGTGTATTGGACATGCCACTCACAGGCTAATGTGTGATGCCAGTGCTACCGAGCATGCAGAAAATGTGTTGCTTTTCCATCTTGGTGTCATCAGTGTCTGCTTTTTGCCTCCCCTTCCAACTCAGTGACAGTGCATGCATGCCAGGGTTATAGTCATGTGGGGCATGTGTAAATCATGTACTGGATCTCTGGCTTGTCAGGCCTATGTGTGTGCTATGGTGCTAATGCCTGTTTCCATTTTTTGTGTTTCATGTTTTTGCAGGTGATGACGCACTTGATGCTGTTGAGGTTGAGGAGATGGTGCAGACCCAGGAGGAATCTCAGGCACGACCGGGCAACAGCGGGGGACGTGGTGTGGTGGTGGGTGAAAACCCAATCTTACTGCAGACCATACTGCCCAGGGTCTCTCTGGGTGAACCTTCCCAGACCTCTATTCAGGTGCTGAATCAGATGATGACACTTATGTGCCATCGCAGGTGAGTGTTTCTGGTAGGGATTCTATTCTGTCCAACCCGCCTGCACCAGGGGTAGAACCCTCTATGAGGATGTCAGTGTTGGTAAATCCGCCTTTGGCGGTTACGGATGCAGGGTCACACTCCACAACATCTGATCCTGTTCCTGGGCCAGCAGATCAGAGGGGGAATGCAGTCCTGCAGCCTCAGGCAGTGCCAGCACAGCAAAGTGCAGATCACCTTGCCCCGAAGAGGTGTGGTGGCCGCCGACGCGGGAGCCGTACGCCACCAGGCAATACTCTATGGGAAAACTCCATGTACGGTATGGCAACCCAACAGGCAGCATCAGTTGAAATAATGGCTCAGGCAATGGAGAGGGTGGCCACTTCCATTATCCCCCCTGAAAGGCAGATGGAGCAACAACAGCAGGCAACAGACTCTATTTGCCGATCACACAGGGAAGACATGTTGGCATCCAACAGGGACCGACGGGCGGCACTGGAGACTCTGCGGGAAGCCATTTCTATAGAGTCACAGGGCCACAGGGAAGCCCTGAGGGTAGAACTCCATAACCTCAGGGAGAATCTTAACTTGAGGCTTCCACAAATTTGAGGACAGAACAGCAGCTGGAGCGGCTCACACGTTCACTCTCAGCTGAGCTGCAGGCAACTCAGGAGGAGATCCGGGCATCACGGGAGGCCATGCGTGCAGAAATGCAGGCAACCCATCAGGTGCTGCATGGGGATCTCCGTACTATCATCCTCCAGAACGAGACCTCCACACCTGCATGCTTGCTGCCATGGAGGACTATACCAGGGCTTTGCGTGGGCTGCCTCCCATAGCACTGCCACCTCCTGATGCAGCAGCAGAGGGTGATGATAGCGACAGCAGCACTTCTCCCACAGTAGCGTAGCCGTGCAGGGGGCTGACAATAGGGCTGAAAAATGCGTTGCAAAAGTGGGAGAATTGAAAAAATCTGCCTGAGTGAACACTGAAAAATTCTGAACAATGTTGTTGCAAGATGACAGTTCAAGGCCAACTGCAGTAATGTGGCACAAAATGGCTACGGTGGGCAGAAGGGATACTGTCATACCCAAATCCAAGGCCAGTGAATGTTTTGGAGGAAGCACATGGGTGACCCATACCACTCAGGTGCACACACCCTCACCTGGCACTCAATCAGAACCCGTCACCCACACAACATACACATGGATTACACACACATGCATGGGCACTCACCGGACAATGCGTTGTAATCTGGTAGGTCTCCCGCGCCTTGGATCTGTTCCTCTGTGACGAAGGTTCCAGCAACAGACTCATGTTCAGTGAGTTGGTTGTCCTCTTGTGGAGACCCACCGCCAGTCACCAGAGTAGAAGCATGATTTGAGGCAAGCTTGTTCTTTGCTCTGCGTTTCAGGTCATTCCAGCGCTTGTAGCAATCATCAGCTGAGCGCCTCACAAATCCAAGGGCACTAATGATGTCCGCGATGGTCTGCCAGTGTGCCTTACGTTGACCAGATGTGGTCTTGCACCTTGCAGTCACCACCATTTTGCGGCTATGTGCCGACACATAGGCCACTAGTGCATCAAGTTCGGCGTCATTAAAGCTAGGCTTCCTTGACGTGCCGGAGTGTGTATCCGTGTCTGGGGTCTCAGCCTGTAGTGCCAGAGCACACTTCTTCTTCTTTTTCAAAGGTGGTGCGGATCCTGAGTGGCTTATACCGCTCTGGTCAGTAGGGGCAGAAGCACCGGTGGACTGGGTACTAGGAGTGTGCGAATGCACAATGACCATAGGCCTTGGTGCAGGCATTGGCTGCAGGGTGATGTTGGCAGGGGCAACGTCGCTTTGATGGACCAGGACCGACACTGTCCCGGCTGGGAGACTCAGAGCTGGGGTGGATTGAGCTGCAGCTGCCCCTGCAGCCTCCCCGCGCTGCCTACTTGGGGCAGCAGATGACATAGGTGCCCCAAATCCACGTGGCCTGGTGACACCAACTTGCACCGCCACACGTGGCGTAGACTTGCTGACCTGGAAGTCAGCCTGGGAGTCATCCTGTGCTGGTTCAGGTGCCACAATGGGCTGGTCCAACAAGGGCTGAGCTGGGATGATGTCAGCTATGTTTCCCACAACCATGGGGGGGGGCATGGGCATCCCTGATTGCTCCTCCACACATGGGGGTCAAGGGGCACCCTGCAAATCCTGGCCACGTCCCCTACTGCGCCCCCCACTCCCTCTTTTGGAGGTCGGCCACCTTTGCCCCCCTTACCGCTTGGTCGCCTCCCAACCATGGCACTGATGTTGTTGTGCGTATGGGAGTAGCAGTAAACGATTGTCCTGGGCAATTGGCGGTGAAAGGGGTAGGGTACTAGATGGAATTCGTGACCCCTGGTGGAAGATGACGGGTCACGCAAACACAGGCACCCCGAAAACAAAAAATAACGTGCACGCAACCACTCGTAGACCACGTGCGTGGAAAAATGAACCCGCACTAAGTTGTGGCACCCAGGAACACAAAAATAAGTGTACGCGTGTTACACGCAGCCTACAATGACCTCTGAAGGGGTACACGACACACGGGGCAAGCACAGTTGGTAAATACGTGCGTGACTCACCGTCTGCCTGGAAAAAGAATGTGAAAAAGATGTGCATGTGCGCATTGGCAACACCCCCGCCAAAAGAAGAATTGTACGCTGTCTGAGGAGACAGGACAAAAGAAGAAGTGAATGCTGTTTGAGGAAACAGGCCCAACAAAAAAAATGAATGCTGTCAGAGGTAACAGGGAGTACGAACTTGAAACGCTGTGAAGTAATCGCATGTGAACCGACAAGAAGTACAGAATTCACCCACTCACTCTCCACAAAAAGCACATACAAGGAAATGGGGACCTACACGTACCTTTTAAACCGGCCACACGTACAAAGTCATGTATGCGTGTACGCGCTAAGGCCCTTTCCTCCAATTACACAAGCTGACACTCGGACGTGCAGTTTTTGGATGTGTACGATGAACATGCACCCGTGTTGAGGGAAACGCCCGCGTGCGTCACGTCACAGACGCGTAGGCCCTTTCCTCGGATTACATGCGTTCACACACGGACGTGCAGTTTTTTCACGTGCCATGAACCACTATGCCCAAGTCACGAGGGAAACGCCTGCATGCGTAACATCACAGACACGCATATGCGCTAAGGGTCTTTCCTCGAATTACACGCAGACGTGCAAGATTTTCATGTGCCAAATCACTCCGTATCAAGCTGGCCACTAAACAACACATGGAAGACCACGCTCCTGCCCAGAAGGCTGAATTACTGCCCCCAGAGCCCCGAGCATGCTCCCACCTGCCATCTGCTGCTGCTTGCCTGCCTGCCGCCCACGTGCCCTGCTATTTGGTGCCTGCACGTCAGCCAGGGTTCCAGTTGTCCACCCCTGCTGGAACAGAAGACTCCCGACTGGGATACCACCGCTCCACAGCCCAGCCCCAGGGCCCAGTTGCACACCCACGCCTGCCTCGGGGGTTGCCATGTCGGGGCAAACACCATCTGAGACCACTGGCGACCCCCAGCTAGAGAGGCAGAGGGCCACCAGCTTCAGTGTGAAGGAAGTTGGTGTCCTGGTGGAGTATGTCCTGGGGCATTTTGATGCCCTCTTCGGAACATCACGCGCCAACAAGGAAGGATGGGAGATGATCTGGGACGACGTAGTGGTTTCCATCAACGCGTAGGGGGTGGCAACCCGCGACATCAAGCACGTCAAGAAGCGCTGTGAGGACTTCAGGTCCAGGACCCTCTACAAGGCCCGGTGCCTCGCGGAGGGGGGCCGGGTCAGCATGAGTGACATCCAGATGAGGGGGTCCTGGAACGCGTATGCCCAGCGCTCCACGCCCAGACCCTTTGGAGGAACACCTGTCTGGAGTTGAGCGGCAAGTGGCCAAGCATTGGTGTGTGAGACAGGGCATGTTGCAGTGTACTGGTGGTCTGATACTTGCCTGTATGTGTGACAAAGGCCATGTATGGATGTGTGTGTGCAGGGACATCATGGCCATGCATGTGAGACCAGTAATGTGTGAACCACATGGTTGGTGCATGTGTTACAATGCAACATGGGGAGCTGTATGCCAAATGCACACATGAAAGCATGCCAGTGTCTGTTATTGGACATGGAGGGGGTGTGAGGGATGGGTGCTGCTGTCATGTACATGTATAGTGCACATGTGTGTGTGTCTGAGAAGTGTGTGTGTGACTTTGAAACGCCATGGATGCATGACACATGTCCGTGATGATGTGTACATTCACTCATGCAGGGCAGTCACCGTTGTATGCACTGTGTCTATCCACTGTGTCTGTGGTGTACAAGCCATGATGCATGACCCTCCGGTGATGTGTGTGCATGGGATCAGTGTGAGCCATGATGCATGTGAGTTTGAAGGCAACATTTAGGTTAATAGAGGCCCTTGTACATGGATGCTGATGTTGATTGCAGGCGCCGTGCCTGTTTCTGCATGTGTGTTGCGTGCATTCACCCATGTGTCGTGGAGGGACATGATGGAAGTGACGTTTGACACTGCCACTCATGTGTTATTGCTTCCTGTCTAGGGGAATATTGTACTGTACCCTGATGCTTGTGTTTTATGTCTCCCTCTATGCAGCGTCAAGTGAAGAAGAGGGCGGAGATGGCGCTGTGGAGCCAAGCAGCGGGGATGCCTCCACCGGGCGGCTACGCAAGGCCCAGCCACCCTCCCAGGACTTGCCATCATCTGGGAGCGAGGGGGCTGGTGCCACGTCTGCCACTACGGCTGTGGCGGAAGGGCAGGGTGAGCCCCCACAGGGGCTTGCAATGGCGGAAGACCGTGTGGAGACACCCAGGTTGGTGGTCTCCACAGAGGAGGAGGAGCCCGCTACTGAGCCGCACATGGGGCCTGGTGGGGGTAGTACCACTGGTGCAAGTGGTGCAGTCCAGGGCCAGGATCAGGAGGCAGCACAGGTCACCGCAGAGGGGCTGCCCTTGACCCTGTGACTGCACCACCATGCACCAGCAGGGATGCTCCGTCCCAGGCCCATCCGCAGGTAGGGGAGAGTGCCATGTCATCTGCCTCTCCACTACCTGCGGACAAGGGGTCTCATGAACGTATGGGCTCCGTCCTGATTGGTGTCGTGTTGCGCGTGCGTGACATTCGTGATGACGTGCATTCTTCCTGGGCGGAGAACGCACGCCATCACGAACAGCACCGTTGTGACGTGGCACTGTTGGGAGGGGCCCTGGTCGGTGGGTTCCTACATGTGACGCGCACTCTGGCGGAGCTCTCCTCCTCTGTGGAGACTATGCGCCAGTCGTTCTCCCTGCCGTCTTCCGGGCCACATTCCACCAGGGCCCCCTGTGGACCTGGCCAGACCACACAGCCAGCTTGGTAGAGATCCCATCCCTGCCGCAGTCGGGAGTCGGCGGTCCAGCAGGGGTGGACACCACAACTGGAGACCAGCTGATGGAGGATGTGCAGGCATCATCGGACAGGGCACATGGACAGCAACAGCAGCAGCAGGAGCAGGCTCTAGGTGGGAGCAATGATGGCTCTGGGCCATCGACAACAGGGGGGCAGGCATCGGCCAGAGGGCAGGAGGACCCTGGAATGGGTGTGTCTTCCGTGTGGCTGCGGTTGGGCCAGCGTATAGGTGCGGAGCAGCGGCGGGCGGAAGAGGCGTGGCTCACCATGGTCAGGGCGGAGTTTTCCATGCGTCGGGCGTTGAGGCGTGCAGAGTGCCTCAAGGCGACTCGCAGAGAGTTGGAACAGGCCATGAGTGCCTCCCTGCGAGACATTGGGGCCTCCAGCAAATAGACATGGAGTTTGATGATGCCCTGGCCGAAAACATCACTGAGTGAGCCGCAGGACTTGCCCGTCGCCATTGTAAATAGTTTATAGAGTTAGGTTTCCTTTTTTATTTTTTATTTTGGGGCTTTTGGACTATGCCCCCACACTTTTGTATATAGTTTTTTTTGTTAGGCAGGTTATTAGATAGGTTTCATTTGTTTTGTTGGGCTCAGGAACCCTTGAAAATTGGATTGTACATAGTTGGACGTTGGATTTATTTGGACATTTTGATTCATTTCACCATGGATCAATGGATTTACCTTTTTGCATTTCATTTGGATTTGGTTTGGTGGACAGAGAGTTTTGGCCATTTTTCTTTTGGATTGCTTGGGTTTTTTTTGAGGATTTTTATTTTTTTTATTTGGACATGCATTTCATTTCATGTTTGCCATTATTTTATGCTTTAAGTACTTTCAATTGGTTTTCATGTTAATACATTTTGATCTTTTACGTCAATGTGTGGGACTCACTCATTGGGTTCATGCATGTTGACATGTGGGTTTACTCAATCAATGGCAACCTGTGTGTGTGTGTGTGTGTGGGGGGGGGAGGGTGCTGGGGGACATGAGTGGGGGCCTGCTGGCAGGTGACCCTCACTGCTGGGGGGTGGGGGTGCTGGGGGACATGAGCGGGGGCCTGCTGGCAGGTGCCCCTCACTGCTGGGGGTGGGGGTGCTGGGGGACATGAGTGGGACATGAGTGGGGGCCTGCTGGCAGGTGACCCTCACTGCTGGGGGGTGGGGGTGCAGGGGGACATGAGTGGGACATGAGTGGGGGCCTGCTGGCAGGTGACCCTCACTGCTGGGGGGTGGGGGTACTGGGGGACATGAGTGGGGGCCTGCTGGAAGGTGACCCTCACTGCTGGGGGGTGGGGGTGCTGGGGGACATGAGTGGGGGCCTGCTGGCAGGTGCCTCTCACTGCTGGGGGTGGGGGTGCTGGGGGACATGAGTGGGGGCCTGCTGGCAGGTGACCCTCACTGCTGGGGGGTGGGGGTGCAGGGGGACATGAGTGGGACATGAGTGGGGGCTTGCTGGCAGGTGGCCCTCACTGCTGGGGGTGGGGGTGATGGGGGACATGAGTGGGGGCCTGCTGGCAGGTGGCCCTCACTGCTGGGGGGTGGGGGTGCTGGGGGACATGAGTGGGGGCCTGCTGGCAGGTGACCCTCACTGCTGGGGGGTGGGGGTGCAGTTGGACATGAGTGGGACATGAGTGGGGGCCTGCTGGCAGGTGACCCTCACTGCTGGGGGGTGGGAGTGCTAGGGGGACATGAGTGGGGGCCTGCTGGCAGGTGAACCTCACTGCTGGGTGGTGGGGGTGCTGGGGGACATGAGTGGGGGCCTGCTGGCAGGTGACCCTCACTGCTGGGGGTGGGGGTGCTGGGGGACATGAGTGGGGGCCTGCTGGCAGGTGACCCTCACTGCTGGGGGGTGGGGGTGCTGGGGGACATGAGTGGGGGCCTGCTGGCAGGTGACCCACACTGCTGGGGGGTGGGGGTGCAGGGGGACATGAGTGGGACATGAGTGGGGGCCTGCTGGCAGGTGACCCTCACTGCTGGGGGGTGGGAGTGCTGGGGGACATGAGTGGGGGCCTGCTGGCAGGTGAACCTCACTGCTGGGGGGTGGGAGTGTTGGGGGACATGAGTGGGGGCCTGCTGGCAGGTGACCCTCACTGCTGGGGGTGGGGGTGCAGGGGGACATGAGTGGGGGTCTGCTGGCAGGTGACCCTCACTGCTGGGGGCTGGGGGTGCTGGGGACATGGGTGGGGGCCTGCTGGCAGGTGGCCCTCACTGCTGGGGGGTGGGGGTGCTGGGGGACATGAATGGCTGCCTGCTGGCAGGTGACCCTCACTGCTGGGGGCTGGGGGTGCTGGGGACATGGGTGGGGGCCTGCTGGCAGGTGGCCCTCACTGCTGGGGGGTGGGGGTGCTGGGGGACATGAATGGCTGCCTGCTGGCAGGTGACCCTCACTGCTAGGGGGTGTGGGTGCAGGGGGACATGAGTGGGACATGAGTGGGGGCCTGCTGGCAGGTGACGCTCACTGCTGGGGGGTGGGGGTGCTGGGCAACATGAGTGGGGGCCTGCTGGCAGGTGACCCTCACTGCTGGGGGGCAGGGGTTCAGGGGGACATGAGTGGGACATGAGTGGGGGCCTGCTGGCTGGTGCCACTCACTGCTGGGGGTGGGGGCGCTGGGGGACATGAGTGGAACATGAGTGGGGGCCTGCTGGCAGGTGACCATCACTGCTGGGGAGTGGGGGTGCTGGGGGACATGAGTTGGTGATCACTAGTGCAAGGTGACATGTGGCCTGGCTGGGGGCATGCCCATGGTGGATGGACTGCCTGCGGGACATGACCAGGGGTGCTGGGTAGTCCTCTGTGGTGTGGTTTGCCTGCAGGGTCTGTGGAGGGGGTAGAGGGCACACCTGTGAGAACCCACACTGCCAATTGACGTGTGGGACTCCCCGTGCACCCCCTGGATACACGTACCCTGCTCTGACAGCGAAAGCATGTGTATAACTTCCCCCGTACCACGTTATACACGTACCCCGCCCGCACAGGGCCAATCGCGTGTGAAACTTCCCGTGCACCCCAGTAATCCACGTACCCCGCTCGCACAGGCCCAATCGCGTGTGAAACTTCCTGCGCTCCCCAGTGATCCACGTAGCCCACACGCACAGGGCCTGCCGCATGTGAAACTTCCCACGCACTCCCCAAATCCACGTACCCCGCACACACAGGGCCAATCACGTGTGAAACTTCCCGCGCACCACAGTAATCCACGTACCCCGCTCGCACAGAGCCAATCGCGTATGAAACTTCCCATGCACCCCAGTAATCCACGTACCCCGCTCGCACAGGCCCAATCGCGTGTGAAACTTCCTGCGCTCCCCAGTGATCCACGTAGCCCACACGCACAGGGCCTGCCGCATGTGAAACTTCCCACGCACTCCCCAAATCCACGTACCCCGCACACACAGGGCCAATCACGTGTGAAACTTCCCGTGCACCACAGTAATCCACGTACCCCGCTCGCACAGGGCCAATCGCGTGTGAAACTTCCCGCGCACCCCAGTAATCCACGTACCCCGCTCGCACAGGCCCAATCGCGTGTGAAACTTCCTGCGCTCCCCAGTGATCCACGTAGCCCACACGCACAGGGCCTGCCGCATGTGAAACTTCCCACGCACTCCCCAAATCCACGTACCCCGCACACACAGGGCCAATCACGTGTGAAACTTCCCGCGCACCACAGTAATCCACGTACCCCGCTCGCACAGAGCCAATCGCGTATGAAACTTCCCATGCACCCCAGTAATCCACGTACCCCGCAGGCACAGGGCCAATTGCGTGTGAAACTTCCCACCCACCCCAGTAATCCATGTACCCCGCTCGCACAGGCCCAATCTTGTGTGAAACTTCCCGCGCACCCCAGTAATCCACGTAGCCCGCACGCACAGGGCCTGCCGCGTGTGAAACTTCCCGCGCACCCCCCAAATCCACATACCCGCACGCACAAGGCCAATCACGTGTGAAACTTCCCGTGCACCACAGTAATCCACGTACCCCGCTCGCACAGGGCCAATCGCGTGTGAAACTTCCCGTGCACCCCAGTAATCCACGTACCCCGCACGCACAGGGCCAATTGCGTGTGAAACTTCCTTCACACCCTAGTAATCCACGTACCCCACTCGCACAGGCCCAATCTCGTGTGAAACTTCCCGCGCACCCCAGTAATCCATGTAGCCCGCATGCACAGGGCCTGCCGCATGTGAAACTTCCCGCGCACCTCCCAAATCCACGTACCCCTCACGCACAGGGCCAATCGCATGTGAAACTTCCTGCGCACCCCAGTAATCCACATAGCCTGCACGCACAGGACCTGCCGTGTGTGAAACTTCCCGTACACACCCCAAATCCACATACCCCGCACGCACAGGCCCAATTGTGTGTGAAACTTCCTGCGCACCCCAGTAATCCACATAGCCCACACGCACAGGGCCTGCTGCGTGTGAAACTTCCTGCACACACCCCAAATCCACATACCCCGCACGCACAGGCCCAAGTGCGTGTGAAACTTCCAGCGCACTCCAGTAATCCACATACCCCACTCGCACAGGGCCAATCGCGTGTGAAACTTCCCGCGCACCCCAGTAATCCACGTAGCCTGCACGCACAGGGCCTGCCGCTTGTGAAAATTCCCATGCACCCCCCAATTCCATGTACCCCACACGCACAGGCCCAATCGTGTGTGAAACTTCACGTGCACCCCAGTAATCCACATAGCCCACACGCACAGGGCCAATCGCGTGTGAAACTTCCTGTGCACCCCAGTAATCCACGTACCCCGCTCGCACAGGCCCAATCGCGTGTGAAACTTCCTGCGCACCCTAGTAATCCACGTATCCCACACGCACAGGGCCTGCCGTTTGTGAAACTTCCCGCACACACCCCAAATCCACGTACCCCGCACGCACAGGGCCAAGTGCGTGTGAAACTTCCAGCGCACTCCAGTAATCCACATACCCCACTCGCACAGGGCCAATCGCGTGTGAAACTTCCCGCGCACCCCAGTAATCCACGTAGCCTGCACGCACAGGGCCTGCCGCTTGTGAAAATTCCCATGCACCCCCCAATTCCATGTACCCCGCACGCACAGGCCCAATCGTGTGTGAAACTTCACGTGCACCCCAGTAATCCACATAGCCCACACGCACAGGGCCAATCGCGTGTGAAACTTCCTGCGCACCCCAGTAATCCACGTACCCCGCTCGCACAGGCCCAATCGCGTGTGAAACTTCCTGCGCACCCTAGTAATCCACGTATCCCACACGCACAGGGCCTGCCGCTTGTGAAACTTTCCGCACACACCCCAAATCCACGTACCCCGCACGCACAGGCCCAATTGTGTGTGAAACTTCCTGCACACCCCAGTAATCCACATACCCAACTCGCACATGGCCAGTCGCGTGTGAAACTTCCCGCACACCCCAGTAATCCACGTAGCCTGCACGCAAAGGGCCTACCACGTGTGAAACTTCCCACGCACCCCCCAAATCCACGTACCCGCACGCACAGGCCCAATCGTGTGTGAAACTTCATGTGCACCCCAGTAATCCACATAGCCCACACGCACAGCGCCAATTGCGTGTGAAACTTCCCGCGCACCCCAGTAATCCACGTACCCCGCTCGCATACGCCCAATCGTGTGTGAAACTTCCCGTGCACCCCAGTAATCCACGTACCCCGCTCGCACAGGCCCAATCGCGTGTGAGATTACCCGCGCAGCGGGGTACCTGTATTTGGAGGGGTGCACAGGGAGTTTTACAGGCATTTTCGTGGTTGTGAGCCTGTGCGCCATGTACAGGATTTGTGCGCTCTACATGGTGCACGAGGAGGGGTTGGGGCGTAACTGGCGCTGCTGCAGGGTCGCTGCGCCACTCTGCACCACGGCTGGTTTTGGATGTTAAAATCCATGAATACGCTGTGCGCGGAAATGGATTTTAGCACAGGCGGCTGGCGCAGAAAGTCGCACACGCACACTGTGCGTCAGCCGCGTGTGCCACTTGTGCGCTGAATTCTATGAATTACCCCCATAGTCTTTTTAAACACATGATGGTGAACACATTTATATTATTGTATATAGTTGGAGGTTTTGGTAGGAGTAAAGACATAGTCCACAGTTCGGCCTTGTTTTAGCAGGCCCTGTACAGACTTGATAGAAGCCATTATTATACTTTAGTTAAAAGACCACGGGCTCACAGTAAAATTGAATATCTGCTGCCACGTGAAGAAGAACTAGCTAAAATGCCATGGTCGAGATACGAAGGAGTGGTCCACAATGTCCAATTAACTGTTGCAAGGGAGAACTTTCTAATGGGAGGAGAACTCTAGCCAGACGCCAGGTGCAGTCTCACCCGATATGTTTCAAGCGCTCTGGCAGCGAATACAATAACAATTGACTATTAAATAATAGAAAATGCAAATTTCCCAATGGTGGTGCATGCTGGTTTTTCTAACGAGAGTTGGCATGATGCATGGAGGGAGCTGGGTAGATCACAGGTGCAGTGGACGAACAATGAAGGAAACCAATCAGGCAGCTGGAATATGGTGCTCGACCTTGACACTGTTGTGCTGTGGGGTCATACTGTCTCCAAACACAATTAACTTGTAGCTCTGTATTTATTTTTGTATGTTGAACTGTGCCAGTCAATGATAACCAAATACTCTCCTACTCTCCATCCAGATATTTACGCTCCTCCGGCGCCAACTTGTTTCATGTGAAGCGCTTTTCTGAACAACGAGCTGGTGGCCGATCTCTTTCCTCAGTTGGCTCCCTCCTCTGGAACAGCCTCCCCCTTCCTCTCATTCTTGAGTCGGATCCCCTCAAATTCTGGAAGCTCCTAAGACTTTCCTTTTCACCTCCTCCTTCCCCCTCTCTCTCCCTTGCTAAACCCATCACTCGCTGAGATTGGTGGCCAGGGCCCTTATGTGTCCTTCTGGGTCCTGGCCTTCCCCCCAATCGACTTCAGCCTCCTCCTACTTCCAGCACTTGCCTTTGGGTGCCCACCGGCCTGTGCTTTCTCACAGGCCGCACTTATTGTATTGGCAGTTGACCACTCTTACCAAATGATCTCTGCCAGACACTTAACAGCTGCATGCAAGCGTACTCCGTGGCACTTCCCTCATCGACCGCCCAGCACTTACCTCCCCTGCCTTGTTCTTTCTCTCTCTCTGCACTTGCACATTCGGAATGCTCACAAGGGTTAGTAGGACCACTTTTTTCTTTCTCTTCATTCTTATTATATTTGCCTTTCATTGCCAGGTTCCCTCTGCATTGCCCTTTGGGTGCTTCGAAACACAATTCACTTGATGTTACAAATGCACAATAAATAAAAAAAATAAAATTCAGGGGCGGAATATTTTAATAGTATAACATCATAAAAGGGTGTTCTGGGTTTTGTTTGAGGAAATGTTTTGTCCAATAGAGGTGTTTCAACATAAGGAGCACTATAGGAGCCTGATGATGTTATACCAATCATTTATTTTGACCTGCCCCACAATGTAACTAATGGGGATTTTGTTAATGTGTTTTTAGGTGTATAAATATTGTAGCCTGTAATAAGCAGAGTTGAGAACTTTTCAACCAGTTCAGTTTGCAGGACTGTCTGATTTGTTGTCTCACAGCTATAGGGCGGTAGATAAATCTGTGTTTTTTCATGCATAGTGTTTATTCATCTTTGGAGTACTTTTTGTACCTTTTTGGATTACTTATGTAAAGTAGTCCCACTTTACATAAACATTAGTTTTGGTATTTCAATGAAAACTAACCTTAAAGTGAAGATTATTGGTACACACATGTATTGATTAATTAAGAAGAAAAATAATGTCTTCATGTCTAATATTCCAAAATGGCTACAACATACTTTGTTTCTGTAATACACAAAGCAGCAGGCGTACTTCCTCCCTTGAGATCTGTCATAAGTGGAATCAGCTGCTTAACAAGCTACTATTAGAAGGCCCGTAATCAGAGCCTTCCCCATTCCCATTGAGCCCTTTGGGGGCTCAAATGGGAATGGGGAATGATCGGGTGAATGGGGCTTACCGGGACCGCACAGGTCGGAATGTCCTGGTAAGTCCTCATTCACCCAGACCGGACACGGACCCGGGTTTGGAGGCAGCCATGGCACAAATAGCGCCATGTCTACCTCCAAACTCGGAATGAGGCCCATAGTGATTTAGGTATTTGACTCACTTGCAAGAGTAGTACAGCCAGCATTCCATATTTGGCGGTTGGCGTGTTCAATGATGATAATAAAATTACCAGTGGTACTTTCAACAGACCCTGTACCCCTGATCCACCTTTTGGGGACCTAGAGACTGGTTAGGTCCCTTTTGCACCTTTTCCCAGTAAGACATATCCTTTTTTAACACATTTTTGCATTTCTTGACTATTTCCTCCCTAACAAAGTATCAAAAGTGCTTACACATTTATGTTCTACATCTTCTGTCTCCTTTTTACAGAAGTGGGTTTTGATAGTTGCTTTTGATAGTTATGTGCATGATTGGCTTGTTTAATTAAAGTGTATATTTTAATAGAACCTTCATTGGACATTCTTTTATTTTTGGAATGTTATACTATTGCTGTTTGGGTTGCTACTGACTCATATTCACACCCCTTATGAGGTTATAGCCTTGCCACTTCCTATGTGTACATCTCTTAGCTGTGCCTGTTTTACCTTTATGATTGTGATCACTGTTGGTATGTAGATGTATGGGGGCTGAGACGTGGTTTAGCCACTACTCATCCCTGTACTCCTGCAGAGCAGAAGTCATTTTGTGACACTGGGGGCAGCAGTTAGGGTTTGCGAAAGACTGTGCCTACAGCTTAGTCTTCCAAAACAAAAATGTGTGCAGTTAATGTTAGAAACACTGACAGGCATTTTTGCTACCATGGAACAGGACATGAGCGCTATGGCAAGCTTACAAGCAAGCAAACTGCATGAGCTGTGTCCAGAGAGGAGACTCCCTCCTGGCAGAAAGGTTAAGAACAAAAATGTGTAAGAGCCTCTCGGCTTTTGAGGAAGCCAGGGGAGTGGAGGAGTTCCAGGGGATCAGCAGCAATCTGGAACCCCTATCTCTTTCTTTGGTGGGCACAGAGGAGGACAGCACTGAATGAAGCAGTTCCCACCAAAGCCTTAGAAGGTTAGGGAGTTTGCAGGTCCCAGGGTGCTGTCAGGTCCCAGGTTTCTGTTATGCCCCTTGGCTCAGCCAAGTCCCAGGGTGGTCTCTCTATGGCAGAACTGTCAGAGAGGAAGATTATCTTAAAGGAGAGGGGGATAGCATTAGAGGAAGGGAAACAGAGGGATGAGAGACAGAAACAGCAGGACTTTGTATTGCTGTGCAACCTTGTGCTGGAGGCACAGATCGAGGTCTGAAATCAGATCTTCAGTGGGGTGAAAGGGTTTCCAGAGGTGGCTCCTGAGGAAGGCCTAGGTGCCATGTTCACAGGGACTTAGTCCAGCAGTATGAGTGGGGGTATTTTCAACTGTTTCAATAGATTGGAACTAGCTTTCTGCCTCCAAGAGGTGGAAGAGGAATTGTGGGGAGCAGCCCTTATGAGACACCGACCAATGACTAGAACTGATGTAACCATTCAGTTGACTCCAGAGGAGACGTCCATTTATGCCAAAGGAAAGCTCTACCTCCTCAAGAATGTCTGCAAGTCCCCAGAACTGTATCTCAAGAGTTTCAGAGCACTCACCAAGAAGGGAATTCAAACCTTTGAGGCATTTGAGCATCAGTCCTTTTGGTATCTGAGTGAATGGGTCACTGGTAATAAAGTTGACACTTTTGAGGGCATGTTCAATTTGGTTGCATGTGAGAATATCCTTATAAATTGTGAAATGAGTTACACCAGTATCTAATGGACAAGGGTATCACAGACCCTAGAGAATTAGCTGAGTCAGCCAATAGGTATGCGAGCACTTGAGATCAGAAAAAGGTTCAGGCAACTACATTTAAACCAGATGACAAGGGTAGTGATAAAATCAAACCAAAGGAAAGTAAGGACACATTTCTGCAGCCTCCTGCTAAGAAATGACCCCAGCAATTTGAGGGCACATGTTTAATCCGCTTACACAGAAAAAAGAAGGGAGGGCACCCCTAGCCCTGGGGTATGCACATTTTCAGCCCTCCGGGCAGCTTTGTGCGTGAAGACCTGACACATAGGTAGGGATATCCTGCCTGCAAGGGTAGACCTACGCCGGCTGTAGTTAGTACTACCCTCATGGAGGAGTACAGATCATCAGTTTGGGCAACATACATAATGAATTTCCACTAGGCAAGGGCCTGGCTAAATCTTACTTTGTATTTCTTAGTGGGAAAGGTTCTGGATCTCCAACTGGAGCCCCGAATAAAAGCCCCAGCACTACATGATACTGCTGTAAGTATCACCACTGACCGATGATGGTGGGTGCAAGACAGTCCTGAAAAATGAATTAAGAGGTTTGATGTCCTTACTCAATGCCTACTGGCAATTGTGGAGTTTGGTTGTAGAAGGAAACTGCTCAGTGTGGTGTCACTGCCAAAAACGCAATTCAAGTGGACTGTCTATTAGAGAATGACCTGGCCAATGAAGAAATCATTGTTGCGAGCTCAGGCCAGGGAAGCAGCACGGGAAGCACTACTTGCTGCTATGGGCCAAGGGGCATTTTCTGATGGCAATGGTGCAAAACCAGCACTGACGGTACTGCCCAGCGAAGATCCAGAGTCCACAGAGGCAACTGCCCTTCCCGGGGAGGCCTTGTGGCCACTGAGGTGCCTACTGCGGTGGCACCTGACTCAGTGATCGCAGGGTTGTCTACAGGTATAGAACCACATCCTGGGATTGAAAACACAGTGGTTTTAGAGCTTGATGGCATACCAGAATGGAGTTAGTTGTCCTCAGCTAGATGTCCCGGTGAGGCTGCCTTTTGTCCGGTGCAACAAGACTGCCCCACTCTGGCAGAACCGTGTGAATAGGCAGAGAAAGAGGCCCAGGGGGAAGCCTCTGGGATTTTCAGGTTGTACTGGCAAAATGGTCTGCTGTACAGTGATTCCAAGAATTATGAAGCAAATGGCCAACCAGAGGTTAGTTATGGCCCAGTGCCACATGACGTTGCTTCTGGACATGACTCACAACATTCCTGTGGCAGGTCCCTTACAAGTAATCAATACAGCTGACAGCCTACTTGCTCATTTTTAGCGTCCCCAGATAGGAGTAAAAATCAAAGAATTTGTCTGGTCCTGCCATACTTGCCAAGTATTCAGTAAGTCTGGTGGAGCGATAAAGACTCCTGTGGGAGGACAGAAGATGGAGGCAGACAAATTGGTGGCACTCTTGGGAACGAAATTATTGAAATAATGAATAAACAGCCTGTCTATCCCTGCCAAAAGGGGGTTTGCATTACCTAACAAAAATCTAACTATTGTGCTCATCATCAGTGATGTAGACTAAATCAAATAGTTTATTCTCTATCCAAAAACTACCCTGCGCTGACCCTACCACTAACCAACCAAAACGAGCTCCAGGAAAATGACTCCCTTCTCCTGGACAGGCTTCCCCAGCCTTAACATATGTCTTGATATGGTTCCTTGTGACATGACATTATTAATCATTTCTTTTCATTCCTCAAGGGGACTCTTCCACCTTCTCTTAGGTATCCCCTGACTTACTTTATTTACAGTTTCTTGTTTTCCTACTTCAGGGTCTTGGCATCTACTCCTCTGGGTTTCTTGTAGTGTATTTTCCTCCCTTTCAAAGGCTGGCTTTACTTCAAATCATTCCTTAGCTTCAATATAGCTCTCATTTTGTTCACAGTCTCTCATTCCGATGTGACCAATATACCGGATCTCTTTGACCACTTCTTTCTCTTCTAAGCACTTCCACTTATGGGCACCAAAATGAAGATTCGCCTGTCCCTCTTTACTTGCTTTCTGGTATTCCCAACCACTGAGATGGGTACAACATGTCTCTTGATATTCTTTACTATCTTTGTGAGTTTCATCCAATACTGGGATGAGTATGATTAGTCCCTTGGCATTCTTTAATTGCTTTAATGATTTCACAATTACTTGGATGAGTGCAAGGAGTATCGTACTATTCTTTATTTTATTTACTGGCTTCAGTAACAATGGGATGAATGTGAAGTGTCCAATAGCGTTCTTGATTAGTTTTACTATCTTCAAAACTACTGGGACGAGGGTGATGAGTCCCGTAGTATTCTTTATTCACGTTTCTGCTTAATGCCTGCCCATTGCCCCTCCCGGGTCACCAACCTTTCCCGATACCTGTACTTCACTGGGTTGGCATCAGCGGTTCGTCCTGTGGGGTCGGGATCACGCTTTGCTGGTAAACGCTTCCAGTGTTTCCTTCTTCTTCTTCGTCTCACTCTCTGTGGCCCCGCAGAGTCCTTTGCTTGGCCGTCTCAGCACTGTTTGCAGACCGCACGGTCCACCTCCCAACGTCCTCCCAATTTCATGCTACCACCTTGGAATGCCTTGATCACATGCAAGTCGGCTCCCTGCCGACTCCTGGACGGCTTCTCTCCTTGGTTCTTCATGTCCTCTCTCCTCTATTTGTCATTACTCTTCACAGTAGGGACTATTTTCCATAGAGGAGTGATCAGCATTACTCCTCCACTCTTCTTCTTCACAGTATAGTTGGGTTCCAACGTGTTAGCACTGTTGCTTTCTTCACTCTCCCTCTTCTTAGTGGGTTTGAGTTTTTTTTTAGTATTGGAAGTTGTGTTGCAGTAGCAAACAGTGGTCTGTTCAGGTTGGGTTTTCAGAGGTACCGAGGATCTGAGAGGCTTATGGGAAAGTAGATTATGGAATTTCTTCACAGGAGTACTTGTCCCCAAGAGAGGAGTAGCTCCCTGTGAGGTCCTGCTTACCGCCATCCCTAGGGGGAATGTTGCGTAGTTGGCGCACCACCCAAGCCTCATATGGAAGGGATACCCTCTGTGGAGAAGTCACGAGAACCTGTGAAAATTAACACACCCTTAATTTCATTACCAGCGGTTGGGGGGCCTTTCGAGAGAATGGGCATGGACATTGTGGGTCCTTTGGATCCTCAGACCACCTCAGAGACCAGGTACATGTTGGTTATGGTAGACCATGCCACACCAGTACCCAGAAGCAGTGCCATTAAGCAGCAGCAAAGTCCCTGTGATGGCAAAGGCTCTGATAGGGATATTGGGACTCATTATGAGTTTGGCGGTGTGGCCAACAATTGTGGTAATGCAGAAGTAACAGAGTTACCACTGAATTACCGCTGCATTACTGCAACGCCGAGCTAGGGGTTTGGAGGTAAGGTGAAGGAAAATCCTCCAACAGAATGCTGGAGATAATTACCACCGGCGGAATTACCACCAGCAGTAATTCTGCAGAAATCCCCATGGAGTCCTACGGACTCCAATAAATGGGGACTAACACTGCCTACCAGCACTTGTAATCTGACGGTAATTGCGCTAGACAAAGTGGCAGTAACGGTAAATATGTTTGGTGGTATTTTGGCAGATTTGCCACTGAAATACCACCAAACTTGTGATGAGGCCATTATCTTTTGCTAGATCCCCTAAAGAAGTTATTTCTTACAGGGGATCCAATGTCATATCTGTGTTTATGAAGGCCATATGGGATGAATGCAGGATAACTTATAGGTTCTCCACAGCCTTTCATCCACAAACCAATGGGCTTGTTGAGCAGTTCATCAAGACCCTGAATGGCATGATAGGTGGCTTGGAAGTGCGCTTGAGGATAAAATGGGATATTCTCCTGCCAGGCCTTCTTTTTGCCTACCGGGAGGTGCCACATTGCAGTGTTGTGCTGAGTCCTTTTGAGTTCCTGTTAGGCCATGCTGTAACGGGTACCCTAAGTCTGGTGCAGGAAGGATGGGAGGGCAATCCCTGAACTCCTTCAGACAACATAGTAGATTATGTGCTAGGCTTCAGATACAAGATGGCCAAGTAGAGAGAACAGAGTACAAAAAATATGAAGGTCAGCCAGGAGATCATGTAGCACTTGGGATGACCAGAAGGCCACAATGACTGAGTCCACTCCAGGCCAGGTGGTCTGGATAATGGAACCTGTCATGTCCAGCAGACTTCATGAGAAGTGGACCTGGAGAAAATCATTGCAGTAAAATGCCTCATTGATACCAAGGCCTTGAGTCAGAACCTTTGGGTCTTCCATGTCAACCGACTGATGACTCATTATAGCTGGCATGACTTAGTAATGGCTCTGGTGACTGATGATGAGACTGAGGTGGAGACAGATCCCATCCCAGGCGTGTTGCATACTGAGTCCACTGATGGGTCTTTGGAGGGATTTCAGATCTCCTCAGACCTTACTGAGCAGCAATTGCAAGAATCCCACCATCTGCTGGGCGAGTTTGTGGGTGTGCTGTCTCTGACTCCAAGGGCGATTGATTAGTGCATCCATGACACCAACACTGGAGACAGTAAGATGGTGAAAAGTAGAATTCACTGGATATCTGAAAAGATTTAAGGAAACTATTAAGGAGGAAGTCTCCAAGATGTTGGACTTGGGGCTTACCGAGCCATCCCACAGCCCATGGGATAGCACGGTGATACTAGTCCTTAAAAAGTCCAGTAATGGAAACACTGAAGTCCACTTTTGTGTGGACTACAGAAGGCTCAATCCTGTCACCAAGACAGATGCACACACCATACAGAGAGCAGACGAACTGATTAACAGGTTAGGCACTGTCAGGTTCATGAGTACCTTTGACCTCAGGGTAGCTTGCTCGCAGGTTGGCCTTACTAATCAAGCAAAGGAGATGGCAGCACTTTCTACTTTGGAAGGGCACTATCAGTACACCGTTTTGCCCTTGGGCCTAAAAAATACCCGCTATCTTTCAGAGGATGGTGAACCCGGTACTGTCAGTACTAGAGGACGTCAGCACTGCCTACTTAGATGGCATTGCTGTTTTCAGTCACACTTTGGAAGACCGCTATCCCATCTGAAACAGGTATTTCAAGCCATACAGAAGGCAGGCTTCCCTATCAAGGCATCCAGCCCAGATTTCACGAGGAACTGTTACTTAGATCACCAAATGGGTTATAGTGAGAAACAGCCTATGCAAACCAAAGTCCAGGAAGTGATTGATTGGCTATTCCCACTACCAAGGCACAAGCAAGAGTCTTCCTGGGCCTCCTAGGTTACTACAGGCCTTATATCAAGGGGTAGGGAACACGTGCCATCAACTCTAAGAAGAACAAGTTACTTTCTTACCTGGTAACGTCTTCCGATGGGATGTTCCTCCGACGTATTCCACATCTATGACAGTAATCACCACAGCTGTGCTGCCTCGGAAAACATTTTCGGCGTAGGCGTCCTCCGTCGATGACATCGATACGCTGTCCTCGAGGGCCTCCGTCGAGGGTCGACGTCACCGCATGTTATATCTAGGACGCACGGCGCCCGTAGCCTCAGTTGTAGTTTTTTCCCCAGAACGTGAGGCACCAATCTCCTGCCAGTATGACTGCAGAAAGCCTTGCGGAAACGTACACTGCAATCGCATAAGAAATTCTGTAGAGGGGCAGGCTGGGAGGGTGTGATGTGGAATATGTCGGAGGAACATCCCACCGAAAGAACGTTACCAGGTAAGAAAGTAACTTGTTCTTCAAGGGGATTGTGTCCTCCGACGTATTCCACATATATGACAGACTGCCAAACCAGTACCAACGTTTGGAGGTGGGAAAAATAATTTAGAATTTGAGAATGCCCAATAAAATTGCAGAATAGAGGACCGCCTTACCAAAGGCCAAATCTTGCCCATGGATAGAGTCCAGGGAATAGTATTTTACAAAAGTATGGACAGAGGCCCACGTGGCTGCTTCACAAATATTACGAATGGGAACACCCCTCTGCAGAGCAGTAGAGGCAGACACACCCCTAGTAGAATGAGCCCGTAAGCCTACTGGAGGGTCCTTACCCGCCAAACGGTAACTTTCAGAGATCGTCAAAATGATCCATCTGGACAAGGTCTGCTTGGAAACAGCTTGACCTAAATGCCTTCCAGCGTATCCTACAAATAGCTGATCGTCCACTCTGACCCGGGACATCTGTGAGAGATAGAAGTTCAAAGTTCTCCTCGGATCCAACCTATGGAGCCTCTCCTCTTCCTTACCAGGATGCGGAGGAGAATAGAACGCCAGAAGAATTACCTTCTGGCTCAAATAAAATTCTGACACAACCTTCGGAAGAAAAGAAGGACGAACCCTAAGGACAACCCTGTCCTTATGGAACACTGTGAAAGGTGGCTTGACGGAAAGTGCATGCAATTCACTCAGTCTGCGAGCGGAAGTAACCGCAACTAAAAATACAGTCTTAAAGGTCAACAGTCTCAATGGACAAGAATGTAAGGGCTCAAACAGAGCTCCCATTAGGAATTTTAGAACTTGGTTCAAATCCCATCCCGGCACCTCGAAAGGTGACGGAGGAAACACATTAGTTATCCCTTTTAGAAACTGAGAAATCAAAGGAATCTTAAAATAAGAACACTCCTCAGACGAGCGCTTAAATATTGACAGCGCAGCCAGGTAACCCTTAATGGTACCACTTTCAGGCCCTTGTGAGCTAATGAAAGCAAAATAGACAGAACCACAGGAATTGAACACTGAAAAGGATCCACATTCTGAACCCTGCACCAGTCACAGAACTTTCTCCAACGGCAACGGTACAGGGATTTTGTTGCTGGCCTTCTGGCCGATAGCAACACCTCCATCACGTCTTCAGGGAGGTCCCAATCCTTATACCTCAACCTTTCAGATACCAAGAATGAAGGCTGAGAGACTTGACCTCTGGATGGAGAATCCGACCCCCCTCCCGTGAGAGCAGATCATCTCGATAGGGAAGACGGCGTGGAGGGTAGATGGACATGTCGAGAATGTCCAGGTACCACGCTCTCCTGGCCCATGCCGGAGCAATGGGGATCATTCGGGAACCAAACCTCCGTAACCTCTGCAACACTTGCGGAATGACGGAGACTGGAGGAAACGCGTACAGCAGTGGGAAGGACTATGAACGTGTCCCCTAAGGCTCCTCCGTGACCAGAATCTTTCACACTTCCGGTTGACACTAGTGGTGAAGAGATCCACTTGTGGGGTCCCCCAAAAGGCAAAGATCTGCAAAAGAACTTGCCAGCTCCCACTCGTGAGAGACCATGCTCTGCCTGCTCAGAGCGTCTGCCGCTGCGTTTTCGTCACCGGCCAGATGAACTGCCGCAATCGAAATTTCCTGCTGGATGGCCCAGAACCAGAGCTGCATTGCCTCTCTGCACAGTGGGAGTGACCCTGCACCCCATTTTTTGTTTAGGTAGTGCATGGCCACTGTATTGTCCGTCATAATCAGGACATTCTTCCCCTGCACAGACGGCAGAAAAGCCTTCAAGGCTAGCCTGACGGCCCTCAGCTCTAAAAGATTGATATAGAGTCTGGACTCCGACGGAGACCAACGACCACTGACTGTCAACTCGTTGGCATGAGCTCCCCAACCCCTGAGGGAATGAGTCGTCACGATCATCACCTCCGGCCGGGGTAGCCAAAATGGTGCTCCCTTCATCAGATTGCCTGCGTCGGCCCACCACAGAAGATCCTGGGCAACCGAGGGTGGCACCTGAACGGGATCCTACATCCTGCCGGAGGACTGCGACCACTGCATCTTGAGAGCCCACTGCAGAGATCTCATCCGCAGCCTGGCCTCCGGCACCAATAGAATGCAGGCTGCCGAGCAACCTCAAGAACTCGAATGCCGGGAGACTCTGAGCATGTTGAAACTTGTCCACCATCTGCAGAATGTGATGAGCCCTCACCTCGGGAGGCGAACACTGCCCCAGGGATGTGTCGAGCACTGCTCCGATGTACTGGAGCTACTGGGTAGCAGTCAAATGAGACTTCTTTAAGTTGAGGGAGAAGCCCAGCTTGTGAAGGGAGTGGCAGGTGACGGACAGATGACCCAGGACTTGCTTAGGAGAGTGCGCCCTGATCAATCAATCGTCCAGGTGGGGGTAGACGTGAATCCCCCTTTCCTGAGATATGCTGCCACCACCACCATTAGCTTGGTGAAGACCCTCGGGGTGGAGGTCAATCCGAACGGCAGGACCCGAAACTGAAAATGTGAGTCGCCAACCGTGGACCTCAGGTACTTCCTGTGCTTGGGAGGAATCGGCACATGAAAGTAAGCATCCTTGAGGTCGAGAGACACCAACCAGTCCGGAAGTTGAAGGGCTTGGAGGACTTGAGAAAGAGTAACCATCTTGAACCTGTCCATCCTGAGGAGCTTGTTCAAACCAAGTCCATGATGGGTCTCAATCCCCCGTCTTTTTTCGGGATCAAAAAATATGGGGAATACCATCCCTTGTTCCTCTCCGCTCCAGGCACCAGTTCTATGGTGCCTTTCTTCAGCAGGTATAGGATTTCCTGCGCAAGGAGTGGATCCAGACTCTTTAAAGAGAGCTACCCCGGTGGATTGTCGTGAGGCCTCTGCTGGAAAGGAAGACAGTACCCGTGGCCCATGATCTCCAGAACCCACACATCTGAAGAAATGGCACGCCATTCTACAAGATGCTGTGCCAGCCTTCCCCAACCGGCGAACCATGGGCCATGGCTTCATGACTGAGCAGAAGCGGCTCCGGCAGTGCCTGAAGGCAAGGAGGCAACTGCCCAAGCGCCTTTGGCACCTCGAGTACCTTTTTTTCCACCTCTGGTAGTCCTACGTTGGCCCCTTTGACTGGCAGCTCCCCTCGATCTACCAAAAGAAGAGTAGTATCGAAAGGAACCTCCCCTCCATTGCTGTCCCCTAGGACGAAAAGGAGGAGGTTGACGTACTGCAGCGCTCAATGACTTCACTGCAGCTTTGGAGGTCTGCAACCTCTCAAGGCTCTCGTCAGCCTTGCTGCCAAAAAGATGGACATGTTGAGAAGCCGGGACCGTATATCAGGAGCAAACCCTGAATTCCGCAACCACGCAAACCTGCGCATCACGGTGCTCGCCGCCATGGACCGGTTGACACAGTCTGCCACGTCCAGACCCAACTGAACGGATTCACACATGGCATCCTTGCCATCTTGCACGAGGGCTAGAAAGCCATCCCGTTCCTCCCCTTTGGGAATATGTTCAGCCGCCAAAGATACACAATTCCACAGAGTGTGAGTGAATCTTGCTAAGGCACAAATGGAGTTGGCTACCTTTAAAGCCATACCCCCAGATGAAAATGCTTTCTTCACCCAACCATCAAAGCGCTTGTTGTCCCTATCAGGAGGGATGGTAGGTTACGCAGCCTGCTTCGCTGGGGCCGTAGCCACCTGCACCACCAAACTCTCCAAAGTGGGGTGCGTAGACAAGTAGCAGGTGTCACCACTGGCAGAACGGTATTTTTTCGGAAGCGACTTACCCACTGCCGGGAGACTCTCCAGAGCAGTCCAAGCCACCGCCACCCTTCTTTGTAAGGCCATATGAAATGGCAGCACCGGGTCAGTGGGCGGACCTTGGTCCAATATATTTGTCAGGTCATCCTGCAGAAAATCCACAGGTGGAGCAGACCACCTCAAGTACTCAGTCACCCTCGACATGAGACGCCTGTACTAGGACTCGGCATGTGTACCAGGCTCAGGCCTGGCAAACTCAACCTCCGGAGAGGTGCCCAGACCACTGGCGTCATGTAAGGGCTGACGTGTAGGTCTTCCATTTGGCTGTGACCAGACAACAGGTCATCAGGAACCTCAGGAGGTACATGCCCCTCCTCATCCGACCCTTCTTCCACCTCTGAAATATAGTTCAAAGGCTGGAATAAATCAAGCCGGGGGGATGACCAGAGAAGGGCTCAAAGACAGGCCTCACTGATTTACTGAGGGCCTTCCTCAGAGTTTCCACATCCCTCTGGGGCACCTCCGGTAATTCCGGCTCAAAAGGCATCGAAGGCTTCGATGGAATAGGCTTGGACGTTGACCGAGGCGCTGACAGCTTCAACAACGGCTTTGAAGCCGGAGCCCCAAGCGTGTCCTTTGACAGCCTCGGCGCCGATGGCGTAGACGACTTTCTCAGAGTCGGAGCTTCGAGAGAGTCCCTCCACGGACATGGCGCCGATGGCATCGATGCCTTCTTAGAAGGCCTCACAGGCTCTGACGGTCTCGAGCCGTCGAGGACCGGGACCTGGACCTGGCACAGCTATGGCGATCAACCTTGTCCGATCGGGACCTCGACGGCTCCCGATGATTTCGCCAACCACCCAAGCCCAAAGGTGTGCGAGCGGTGGCTCTAGCTCATTCCTTGCCAGCTTCTCTCGAAGGCGCGGACGGAACGGTGCCCTGCGATTCAAAAATTGCCATCATCTCCTTGCAGAACGCGTCCCATTCCGCCGGCAATTAATGCTTGGTGGGACAAGCTACCCGCGAATGCCTAGAAGAGGCAGAGGAATGGCGGAACCCACTCCGAGACCGAGACCCCCTGGACGTACGCCAATGCGGAGAGACGCCCCTCGAGTCGTCGGTCGAAAGCCCAGCGGATTTCGACTTATGGGGCTTAGAAACCCTACCTACCGACAATTTCTTCTTCCACTCCCGCAAGGCCTTTGAAGTCAGGGACTGGCAGTCATCGCAGTCGTCGATGGCGTGGCTCTCGCCAAAGCACCAGAGGCAGACGTTGTGCGGGTCCGTAATGGACATTTTGGCACCGCAGTCCTCACACTTTTTGAAGCCCGACTTCGGCGTAGAAGAAGACGAAGACATATTCTCAAACTTTCACAAACGAAATAGAAGAATCGAGCGCGCCGAGATTCCGAGGCGAACACATTCGCAGAAAAAACGTAACTGAGGCTACGGGCGCTGTGCGTCTTAGATATAACATCCAGTGACGTCGACCCTCGACGGAGGCCCTCGAGGACAGTGTATCGACGTCATCGAAGCAGGAGGCCTACGCCGCAAAAAAATTCCGAGGCAGCACAGCTGTGGTGATTACTGTCATAGATGTGGAATACGTCGGAGGACACAATCCCCTCGAAATTGCCCTGGCTGTCAGACATACTTCTATAGCTTGAAGGATGGCTTGTGCAAGGCTGCAGTTCTAAAGATCCTGGACTAGGGGCAGGAATTCATCATTCAGACAGATGTATATACATTTGGAATTGGTGCAGTGCAGGTGCAGCTAAAATCAAAGGGGTGAATCAAATTTTTTCATACCTTAGTAGCAATTGACCAAGCAAAAGCGCAACTGGACTTTTGCAGTAGTTTGAGTTGTCCAGAAGCTCAAACCCTAGATATTTAGCTCTCACCTCACAGCCCAAACAGACCACAGACCTCTTAGATGGCTTATGGTTAGGCAAGGAGAGAATCCCCAGTTATTGCATTGAGCCATATCCCTACAAGGATTGGATATGGAGATCCAACACAAGCATGGGTCATGGTACTCCAGTGCAGATGGCCTCAGTAGGTATTTTCACCTGGAGGATGAGCCAGCCTCTTTTAAGGGTGGGTCTCAACCTTTTTGGTTGGGGTGTGTTTGCAGGTTTGCAATCTGGCAAGGGTGTAGAAGCCTTAGTGTTTTTATCATTGTATTGATAAAATGAGGTGGCGATCCATCTCAGAAAGGATGGTCTGCTCAACAGAACCCCCTTCCAGGCAAGTGACCTCCCTGGCAAAGTATACAGATTTCATATTCATTTCTGTTCTGTATATTCTGTCTTCTTTTTACTGAGTGTTTTTCTTTCGTATTATTGATTTGGTAAATTAAAGTATATGTTTGTATAGAACCTTGAATGGACATTCTGTTTCAACTGGTGTGCTATTGCTGTTTGGGTTGTTTGAGAGGTCCGAAATGTGAGGCAATGTCATAGGTATAGTTATCTCACAAGTTGCCATTTTATTAAATAAAAACGGGTGAGACAAATGTCTATATTTCCCAGCCTAACAAGGATTTCCCTGCCTCACAAACTAAGGCTAAATAAAAATGCCTTAGTGTCCACATGTATCTGTCCCTCACACTAATACATACAACATAATGATACAGGAATTGTTTGGCTGTTTTAAACTCTACAAAATAAAACACAAAAGTCATAAATAAAAAACCTTGTGACCAGGGTTGGATTCCCTTCCCCTGGATCAATGCAGGATTTTCTAAACTAAGTTCAGTTCAAAGAAAGTTCTCTTCAATGGTAAAGTTCCACTCAACGTATATTACAAAAGTTATTTTCATCCAGTATGTCCTACGCTTTGCATAGTGACTTTCCCACTTCCAAAGGTTTGCTCATACTTCAAAACCATTATTACCGTTTCCACAACCTTATGTTTGGCAAATCAAAAGTCTATTTCTTCAAACATCAATTCAAAATCATATGTATTCGTTCTTTTCTTCGAAGACCAAACACCTTTAATCATATCATACTTCTCTTTATAAGTAACACTTTAGTCAGGATGGTTTATTCAAAAGAAACACTTTAGTCAGAATGGTTATGCAACAGTTCATCAAACCAAAGTGGTGGAATTGACACTTCTTTTCAGCCACAATCTTTTACCACAAATACAATACTTCAAATCATCTTACTCCTGGTACTCTCAATTGCCAGGACTTACTACAATGTGTCCATTTCCTGTTTACTCACCTGCCAGGATAAGACTCCTACTACAACAACATCTACTATGTGGTAAGGCTTGTTCCAAACTCTCCACACTTGAATCATTAATGGGGGGATTTGAACCAACAACTGCTTCTCGGGTTAGTCTTTTACTTTCTAACACAATTGGTTTACATCTTCTTCCACAAGGATATTTCACAAAAGGATAATGATTTTCGTGTTGATCTATTTGTCTATTTGTCTTAGGCTTGATTACTTTTACAAGGAGGGCTTTGCTCCTGCAGTCTTTGGTCTCTACAAACACAACCTTTTGGCTGCTGGCAATGTGGTTTACAACTTTCTCTTTCTGGATGTCTTTTTCTGTGAATGTTATATTCAAATTGCCATGGTATCACTCTAATCCTTCTCTGGCTTTGGCAATGCAGGTTACAATGTCCCCTTATTGGATATCCCTCTTTTGTTCACTTTGCTTTACTTTTACTTCCTTTGGCTTTTGCAATGCGGATTACAATATTCCCCTATCCGGAATCCCTTCGTAGAGGAGTTGTGGTTTGCCTTAATTCAATTGTTCAAAATTCAAAACGATAATTATTACCTAGCGGTCTCCTTCGGAGCGCCCCCGGGGTTACATGTCTCAGGCCAACTCACTGGTATGCCCTGGCATCTCCTTCTGACTTGCAGGTATCCCTTCTTCTTTCTTCTGGACCTCCTCAGCATTTGACAGCTCCTGTAAGTTTGCTGGCACTCATGCTGACCGTCAATGGAGCTTTCCCAACTCTGGGCACTCTCCGGTACAAGCCTAACTTTGAAGCAGTTCACAGGACGCAGAGAGCTTCCCTCTCTCTCTCGAGATGGCTGGCTTCACTATCGCTTGCTGCTGGGTATACATTGCATGAACCAGGAGTCCCGAACTCTGCCGTGATGTCTGCACGGTGTCCCACTGTCAGCACAGCCGTAACTCCAGCTTCTTCTTCTCCCTGCTGCCTACCTTTGAACCACACCTGAAAGGCCTTTAACTGTTTAAAGGTCCCACTTGTCCCAGTACTAAGAGCATATTGGGACTTGAAGTCCATAATGTTCTTGTTCATTTTAAGATAAAAAAATATTCAGTTTTACAATAAGCCATTAATCATTAGGGAAGTTATACAGAAGGTTCTCCCATTCTCCCTGACCTGAATCTCCTCCCATGTGATCCTCCCACATAATACCATCTGCAGGGTCAGGATCAGATAGTGGATGCCTGTCCCTGGCCACAAGGGAAGAGGTCCAGGTCAGGGTTTTTAGGATGATCACCTCAGATTCACCACAGTTGCTACTGGCTCATATTCACACCCCTTCTGAGAGCATACCCTTCCCTCATCCGACTGTGAGAAACCTATGGGTATTCTCCTATTAAGACCCTGAGAGTCCTCTATTCAGGTGGCATGGGGAGGGCCATCAATCTTGGATCCCAACCCTGGGGATGGACAAGTGAGAGAGGATCACCTGGGTAGGGGGATCCGGGTTTGCTTTTGTGGGAATACCCCAGGCGAGATGCTGTATTCTGACGGGGTAACAAAAGAGGAGCTGGAAGTCCCAGATGCCTTCATGGGATACGTTGATTACCATCACCCTAATACAGGTTTCACGTTCCCTAATTTCAATTCCGTCATCAATGGCCCAAGGGGGAAAAGGAAAGAGTCAATTGCCCGAGGTGGGGAAGGATGAAAAAACAACTAAAACAAAGCCAGGAGTTTGAAGTAAAAATCCATTCATCCTCTACCAATTTAAATTACAGGGAATACCATCAAAACTCATGTTTGTAAAATCAACCATCAGGAACATGGAAGGGGGCAACCATCTCGTCGAGGGAAAACCAGGCTACAGGATTTCCCTATGTCCATTGTCGATTCCCTGATAGAAGAAAGGGAAATGGATCTATCCTCCAAAACTCTTCCATTACCACCTCCTCATTTCCAACCAATACTGAGACGAGGAAGAGGCAAGTGGGATCAGTAAAGATTATCCATAGAAACTACATGGGGAAAGTAAGGGAAACCTACTGTAGAAAGAACTCAAGTTGTCCCACTAATAGAGTCAGGCAGGGTCAGGCATTTAATAATGATCACTCACACCTGACTCCATGTGACTGTTTTCCAACTATAAAAGGTGTGGTTTTTCACAAGGAGGGGAGCAAGCTGGGGATGCTGTCAGGAGTAAAAGCCTGGAGGAGAACGGCATGACGAGACGCTGGCCCAGTGTTTGTGAGGGGCTGCAGCGTGGCTCCAAGGAACCCGAGTAAGGCAGCCTGTATCCTGCTGGTGGCGTTTGGAAAAATGCTCATTGCCTTGGGACCCTGACCTCAACCCCATGCATCCAGAGGAAGTGCTTGTCACCGCAATGCTACCCAGTTAGAGAGAGAGAGACCCGGAGCGTGCATTTGACTGAAGCGGAGCGGGAGAGAGACACAGTTTTAAAGTGGCACAGAGCAGGAAGGCTTGAAAGTGCGCGAAGGACAGAAAGCATTAGAAATAAACAGAAATATAAGGAAAGGTACATCCTGACAAGTTGAACTTATATTTGAAACCAAAAAGGGGCCTAAGCTTGGGGAAGGGAACCCTAAGAGGCCTAACGAATAAAGCAAAGTACATCCTGACAAAACTGAATTTGTGTTGGAAACTGAAAGGGGTCTGAGATTGGGGACGGGAACCCTTAGAGGCCTAACCAAGTTGGAAATGTATTGTTTTGTAGTGATATGAGGATGGACACTCAGGGAAGGGAAGCCTGAGAAGATTCACAAAGAACTGTCTTATATTTCTTTTGTGGTATTTTATTTTTGATGAACTAGGACACGTTGAAAGGAGCCTGAGCTTGGGGAAGGGAATGCTGAGAGGCCGCACTTGCTATTCTGTTTGGAGCTTGGGTAAGGGAACCATGAGAGGCCTAACTTGTTGTTTTGATTGAAGCTTGGCAAAGGGAACCCTGAGAAACTTAAAAGGAACTGTTATATGTCTTTTAGGGGTGCACCAAACTTCGGCTTCGAGCAAGTATTCGGCCGAATTCCGTCTGAAAATAAGATATTCGGCTTTGGCCGAACAGTTTCTTGCTATTCGGCTTTTGCCCAATACTTTGTCATTTTTATTTCAATACAATGCAACAAGAACTCAGAAAGGCAAATATAGACTTCAGTTTGCAAAGCTGAATAGAATTAGACCAGAAAAATTGCTATCCCACAGCTGTAAAATATTGTATATTGTAATCTGCTTTTAAGGGCATGTTTTGTTACAGATTCTTAGACATAAAAGGTGCTCACTTTTTATTCTTTGCCAGCAACATTACAGAAAAATCTTTTCTTTTGGCGAATGTTTATATGCAATGTGCACTTTCTTCAGTTGGAAAAGACAAACTGAAAGAAATGTGCATATTTCACTTTAGGATACACTCAATTCCTGAAATGTCACTTCCCATTGTGTCTGTCATAGTCCCCTCTTTTCTTTTTTTAAGGACTTGAGTCCTGAGTTTAACATTAGCTGATAATTTATCAGGAATGATAAGGTGCATATGTATGTGTATTGGTGAGAAGGAGTGGCGAGGATAAGTGAAAAGTGAGCAGCATGTGTTCCTATGGGCCATGCCCATAGAGAATCATTGGGAATTCACAATCGGTAGTGGAGACTAACAGGGCTTGGTTATGTCAAGCAGAGTAATATGCCCCCACCTAACAGGCCTCTCAGAAGAATTTATTTTGGGTAATCTCTCCAGTTCCAAAGTGGGACAGTGTGTGAAAGTGGGTAAAGATGGGTGTGAGGACTCTGTATGAGACAGTCAGAGAGCTATGCTCTGTTGGTGGAATGTGTAGGATGTAGAATTAGGAGAGTCAGAGGAATCCTGGGATAGGGCAAGTCAGGGCCGAGCCTTAGAGTCTGGCTTGGCTCCAAGTGGCAAACGTGGGCTGAACCGGCAACATGAGCATGTAAGTGTTGGAACCAAAGACACCATTGCTGAAACTCTGCTGGCATACAGTGCAAGCCCCCATTACTGTCATCCTGCCTCCCCAACAAACCAACAAACTTCCTACTTGGGGCCTGCCACCCCTAACACAAATACCATACATGGCATTCCATCTCCCACCCAAGTAACACAAATCCCCTACCTGGAATTCTGCTTGCCCATCCCTACTAAACATAAATCCCTGCATGGCCTCCCACTACCCCAGACCACGCAGTGGGTTCAACTCTGACATGAATCAATTCTCTAATGAGAATGTGCATGTAGGGCCTTTCTGTCTAGTTAATAAATGAAAAGGATTTGGATAAGTGTTTTGGCTCTACTAAATATTAAGTCCCTTCACGCGCGTGTTTCTCAAAATGAGCATTTTGCTCTTTTGACAAACATATTAACAGCTGGTCTCGGTACTGCCAAGGTGACAAAGGAACAGACAAGGCTGGGACACAAAACCTTTCCATCAGTACGAGCGATTGCGAACCATTGTTTACTCAGAAATGGGTGCAGGTCATAATTGTTGTTTAATCACTTCTAGTAGCATTTGAATGCAGGGGCAAGAGGAATACCAGCAGCGCTCGGGAGAAGGGGCCAGGTCAGACTACCCTTTTTTAAAGAAATGTGTGTAAACTCTACATGGGAAAAAGCAAAAACAAAGAGGTGATGGCTGGAAGGTTTAGAATGAATCTTAACCACTGGCAATGCTCTGAGCAACCCTCCAGACCCCTGTTCTTCACCTGCCAAGACATTACAGAAGGGGAAAGACCATATGCAAATCAGGCTTGGCCCCACCCCAAAAGGGTCAGTCCAGCTCGAACTGCTAGGCCACATCCCTTCTGCACGAGACCACAAGCATCCCCAAACATGTTTCGCCCTTGTTGAGGCTCATCAGTGAGGAGTAGCTTGGGTCTCTAGGCCCAGCAGGCACGGGACCCACGTCTGGGCATACCCGTCCCACTCGGGGTGACATGTTTGGGGATGCTTGAGGTCTCGTGCAGAGTCCTCTCCTTTGTTTGGCCTATGAGAATGTGGGGTGAATAGTTGTGAGATGGAGTTCACGCATTTCAGATTTCATCTTGGTTTGTGCCCTGCATGAGCCGACATGAACCATTTTATACATTTCTATGTGAGCTGCAAAGAAGTTTTGAAACTCCACTGCAGCGACTTTGCAACTGGATAGAGAATGCAATACGTCTGATTCACAAAGGCAGTTGAAAATTGCAATATCCATTTTGTTCATTGCAACCTAGTGCTTTTGCAATTGTGAAGCCTCCTACTTTGACTGGCACTGGTTTTGAATATGCAATAACCTTCTGTACATTTGGTCCCTTCATTTTGGTTAAATCTGTTTTTTTCTGGCTTTTATACTTTAAATAAAGATGCTGCAGTGATTACAATGAAGAGAAATAAAAGTATAGAATGCATTTAAAATGGCTCTTTATTTTAATTTTAATAAGTGTGTTTTTTCAAGTTTGGAACATGATGTATTAAATAAAGCAACTATTCGGCTTCATATTAGGCTTCGGCCGAATAGTTGACAAATACTGAATATGCTATTCGGCACTGCCCTAATTTCTATTATGGTGTTTGGAACATGAACAAGTTGAAGCTTGGGGAAGGAAACCCCAAGGAATCCAAAGACACTGAAGGTATGTGAGAATATTGCAAGGGCTCTGTGAAGAAGGTCTTACAAACAGCCCTTTTTGATTGAACTCATTTTTGTGACATTGACCAAACTACACCTGGTGAGAAGACCACCTGAAACCAACCTTGGTTTCCTGTTTATTTCTGTTGAACCACTATTTTTCCCTTTTAAAGACTTCCTATGACATTTTTGTAAAGAGTGAGGGCAAGCATAAGTCTAGACACAGATAGACTTTTATTTTGGACCATTAGACATTGATGGCCTTTAGAAACCTCAGTAAAGGGAATCATCCCTTTAGAGTTAGTGTCAGTCAGGCATTACTCCAACCCAGGAACCTTAGTAAATAAAGCTTTTGAAGCAAACACTTTTGAGTCTCTGGGGCTGATTCATGGAATTATTTGCGCCAAAAAACAGGGATTTGTGTGCCATTCTGCCCGCAAATCCCCATTTGTTAAACGGGGATTTGCGGGCAGAATGGCGCACAAATCCCCGTTTTTCGGCGCAAATAATTCCATGAATCAGCCCCTCTGTCTCTCTTGATACCATGTCTGTCTCACACCACATTACACAAAAGGCAAACGAGGTATATCTCTTAGCTGTGCATGTTTTACTTTTATGATTGGGTTCACTGTTGGTTTGTAGAAGTGTGCAGAGACACAGCGCTGGATTGGGACTAAGAACTGCCTGGGCTCCCAATAATCACATATGCGCGTCTTGGAGCAGAGATTGGAGGGGAGGTTGGAGCAGTCAGGGCAGTCTTGATTGCACAAAGCTGAAAGTACTGGAATTGATCACCTCTCCTGGAATCGGAGATCGCTTGACAGCACTGGTTTTTCAACTGAATACATTCCACCTATGTGCACGTCAGTGTGCGCATCTTGGAATGGAGTGTACAACAGGTTGCCTCAGAACTCACCAAAACAAAATTACAAAAGTAATCCAAAAATTACTTGTACACCAAGCCAGAAGTAACACAATTTATTCTGGGTCAAGTCACAGCTGGGAAAGCAAAATTGATACAGAATGCGGAACAGAACGGCATGAAAGGCACTGTCAAAGAGAGACCCCTAAAACTAAAGCTTTTAAAATCATAAGAAATAATTATCATCAAACCACATTGCAACAATAGGTTAGTCCTGCAAATTAGGCTAATTGGTAGAGATACTTTTGCAAAGGGAGCAAATCCATCCCAGCCCCCTAGGTGCTTTAGGGTGAGGCGAGCCCCATTGGAAGAACTATAATAGTCCAGGAGGGCATCCTAAAGGCCCCCACACGATCATAATATTGTGCGCAATTTAAACATTTAGACATAGTGCGCGTATATAAGCAGATGCCATTTTGTAGATATTAAGTAGCCATAGTCGAAGCGTATGGCCTGCATGGTCATGCAGTATTCAGTGTGTTAAACACAGATCGTTAGCATGACGGGGAAATCTGAATAGGCCTATTCGCTGATGAGAAAGGTCCACGCTACCAACTTCCACAGAAACCCTTCTTTGTTCTAAAGTTGTTGCCAATATGTTTGTTCTAGAAAGAATGTGCCCTGCAAGGCCAAGAGACAGTACTGGGCTCCTTGGTGTAGGTGTTATCACAAACAGGCCAGAGCATGCCTCCGACCCCCACCCAGCCAACTACGAGTCATAGCCTCTGCAATTGCCCTAGTACCGGGACCCCTGAATTCCAAGATACTAGTTGACCCCAGACCATCCACCATAAACCAATAAACCATAAAAGATCCGAGAGTATGGTCGCCCGATCTTTATTTCATATTGACATGTTTTGTAATGCAAAGTACAGGAAGGGATAAATTATAGTTCAAAAGCAAGGGTAGAAGTGCTTGCAGACGAGAGACGTGATTGGGATGAGTGAAGTATGTGTGGATTAATGTGACCTCAAGACTCCCCTTGTGCCAGTCTTTGAGCATGCCAGGAACACTGTATAATGATAGCATTGCACTGTTCGCAAATGTAGCTAATTGCTTCTTTGGCCTTGTTCCCTGGTGATGATGGACCCAGCAGACCCCATGTGATAGAAGATGGATGGACTGGGCTGTGACCAATGACCTGGCATCCCCTATGAAGCAGTCTGACCACATACAGGGTTGCACCAACCAGCCACTTGTGTTTCTACTGTATACAATGATGTGCCCCATGATGCTGTGTTTCCTTTTAAGCTTCTGATTGTACCCTTTTTGGGCAGAACGTTTGATGGCAGCAGAGTTCTTGGCTGACATACCTATTTTTGTAGAAATAAAACTTGTTATCCTTGCAAGAGTTTCTTGGGCCCATTTCCCTAGCGGGTTGTATTTTTTCTGGTGTGAGCATTTAGGGCCGTGCCTTCACTACGTCATTCCCCTATTGTGGGACAAATATTATCCTGAAATGATTGGGTCCTGCAAACCTTGCCACACCATCCTCGACCACCTCTGTGGCATCACAGTCCAAACCACAAATACCACATCATGGTGCCAAAACATTGAGACATTTGAGATGACCAGCAGATCTTTATTCATCTGACGCCAGTCATCTGCATCCATTTCTCATGGGAATACAACTGATCATGACACTGCAAGAGCCTTGAACCATTGACAAGTTACCATTTTAATGTTTCATCTTAGGAACTGTATGAACCTCTTCCCAGGCTAAAATGTGCAAAGGAGCAATTTATAACTGCCATGGGACATTTTAAAACCATCAGTAGACCAGTTTCATTAAAATAATATGCAGAATTATAAAATGTTTGTGCATTCGTTGCCTTTCCCCGGCACCCATGAGCTTCGCTTCCTGACCTCGAAAGTATCAAAGGCTGTTAATTTCTTACTGTATGATCCTGAGAACATGTAATTTGCAATCTGGTGCCAGCCTCTGCGGCTACAAAGCAAGTTACTAAAATGTGATTTTGTTTCTAGTGAAAAGCATGCTCTGAGGCCTGTTTACAGTGCCTCGGTCTAATGTTAAGCCCTGTATACTTAACTGTGACCCAACTTTATCATCTATATGTTATTTGCTTGAAACACAATTATTTAGGGCAGTCTCCACTCTAGTGCATAGAACTGTGTGGCTATCAACAAAGCCCCATCCCCTTTTAGTGGATTACTCCCGTAGCTGATATGCCTTATTATTGCGCTGAACTTTCATGTTTACCACATTATACCCCATTTTATTGATCCATCAATAACTAACTCTTTTTCTTCCCCCAGTATCCACTCTGCTGCTCTCTGTTTAGGGATCATACTCTTTTTAGTCTACTCATGTCACCTCCATCTTCGTCCCAGTCTTCCAATGGTCCCTCTTTCAGCACACATCCCCGCCCATCCTTACTGCATGAAATCCAAAAGGCATCATAGTTCTCTGTATCTTCTGGTGGTATTGTAACCCATTCAATTTCTCTATCAACGTTTTCACCCTTAGTTAGTTTGTTAAAAAGCTTATTGTTGTCATTTACCCCATCAACATTCAGAGGCAACATGCATTTTCCTCTTTGTTGGTATAGAGTCTCAAAATAGTTTTGCCAATGCAGAAGGTGACGGGCATGAGGAACAATGAGGGGACAGTCACTCTAAATACTCCTGAGAGCTAAGCATGCACCCAGGTGATAAGGGTGTTCACCCAATTGTTCGAATGAACTGCATTCGTTTCATTTGTCATCTTCTCAAGGAGTGTCTGTATTTCATTAATAGGTGCTCTCAATGTTCCATTCAATGCTTCTCCAACCAGCACTATGGTGCAACAGCAGCTCCCTATCTTGGCACAAACTCCTCCCTCTATGGGAGTGAGAAGGTCCAACACGTACTTATGCTGGAGTGATATGATATATGATATGATATGGCATTTATAACGCACCTGTACACAAGTGTTTCTAGACGTGACAAGACAAGGAGGGAGAAACATAGGGAGGACAAAACAACAATATTACTAGGCCCTGTGTCATTCAGAATGTGCAAGTGCAGGGAAGTGGAAGGGGAGAAGTGCAGAGTTGGAGGAGGGAAGTGCAGGTAACTCAAAAGTGCAGCCAGCTTGTGGCTCAGTGCAGGTATCTTAAAACGTGCAACCAACAAGTGGCTCATAAGTGCAGAGAAAAGAAACTGGAGGGTTGCAGATACAGACCACAAGTGCTAGGGAAGCCGGGAGGCAGTGCAAAGTGCAACTGGACATGCAGGAGCCTGGTCCCAAGTTCAGAGGCTAGCCAGGTGACCAGTGCGTGGAACAGTTGGGACATCAGCAGGGGAGAGGAGGAGAGCAAGCGGAAGCAAAGAGGAAGGTCTTGAGTTGCTTCCGGAAACAGAGGTGGTTCTGCTCAAGTTTGAGAGAGGCAGGAAGGCTGTTCCAGAGGGAGGCACCAGCTGAAGATAGAGACCTGCTTCCAACTCTCTGCTTGTAAAAGCGACTGACCCTCAGAGAGTTGGAAGTGGATGAGGGGAGAGTTTGAGAGGGGAGATGTTTAGGAAGAGAGTGTTGTAGGTAGTGCAGTCCCAGGCCCTAGAAAGCCTTGTGGGCAGGCAGAGGGTCTTGAACTTTATCCTTGCCACCAACAAACGTAGTGCCCCAAGCTCTTCCTTTACTGCATTTAGGCCCTTTGCTGTTGAATGGTCAGTCGCAGTAACTCGTATCTGGTGACTTGCAGCCACTTGACATTAGCTGCAGTTTGCACTCCTGGAAGCAATAAAGAAATGAAAAAAGTGGTTGCCTTGGACAACAGTTGAAATTCAGCAGGAATTGCTGCCAGATTGTCTAACCAATAGTTGCTTGCTCTCCTTTCTCTGTTTAGTTTTTGTCACAGTGTTTGCTCCTTGCTTTTCTGCACCACTTTTTCCTTTCTGCACAACTGACTGCTCCTTTAACGAAAGCTCGATTTTGTTGTTGCTTTGTGGCACCACCAGGGCAAGGCTGTGCAGTGTTACAATCGCACAATCCCAACTCTAATCAGGAGGAAGCTGGACGTAGGCCTTCGAACCACATGCCCACCACAGGTCCATAATTACATCTGTCCCCTGCTTCAGCGCCGCACTCCTCATCACCTTGCCAAAGACAGTGTTAAATCCCAAATAGATGGACCCACTGGACCTGAAACACAGAGGGAATCATGTAAAGCTCTTTATGTAAAGTGGTTGATGAGTTTCACCTATCCAAGTTAATGCATATACATATTTCCCACAAACTGCCTTGCAGCTATTGTTTTCTTTGTACGCCACATTTTGTTCTAATCCCACCAAACCTTCAGCACACCATTGTGTTTTTCCCCACTAGCATTGGCCACAATACCACACTGCCCATTATATTCTCATTAATGGTCTTGTGTGACACCAGGGAATGCTACGTACATCTTTATCTACGCACAGCAGTCGTTTGTGTACTCTAATCATTTGCTCTCCCCTTTTAGAGCCTTCTATTATATATTCTAATATCATCTTTTTGGTTTCACTTTTTCGGCAATCCTGTCAAGTTGCACGTAATTATCTGTGTATACCTCTTCCCCTTCATCCACCCACTGAACAGAAACACTTGTTCCTTGAATAGACCCCTAGTTTTGCAGAGGGATAGGTGCATTAGGCATCCTGCTTCCTCATATGATACAGCCTGAGGTAGGAAAAGCTTGGGTGCCCTTATTGCATGTGGTATTAGTGAGCAAACTAAACATGTGCCCTTCGCCCTTTCTCTTCCCACACGTAACATTTCATCATACCAGACATTTCCGCATGATATAACCTGCCCTTTTTAAGTGTCATGATGGGACTCTTCACCATTTAACACATTCCTTTTTGTTCTATTCAATAACACACTTTTCTTTAAAAAGAAAACATAATAATAATATCAATCCTATACTAATGCATGTTAATACTATTACACTCCATAAAATAGAAATGTGTTGCCATCTGTTTATGATAACATTGTCCCGAAAAACACTGTCTCCTTCCGTTGTTGGTCTTTTATACAACCTTATTGCTGAGAAAAAAATTAATGAGAGCGGATGTATACTTCTCATCACGTTGCGCTCTGCCCCTCTTCTCTGGGGGAGCTGGTGCTCTTGTAGAGGAGCAGTTACATGCCTCTGCAGGAAATCCCGCCCCTCTAACTCCTGTATGTTGGAAGCCTGAGATTGCGCCATGCTTGACACCAGCAGCTGTGACCATACCACAGCGGATATTCAAAGAAAGGTACCCTCTGAGAAAACCCAACCAAATGTATCCCCGAAGAGACAACAATCTGAGGGAGGAAAGAATATGAAAAGGAGCAGAAAGACGAGCTGGTGAAGTCACGAAACACAAGCGTGACGCCCTGAGAATACTGCCTGAAGAGAATGGATGGACCTTATAGAAACTGATGATGAAGTTAAGAATTGAATACACTTTCAAATGCAAAAAAAGGATTGCATGTGTGTGACGCACTGCAGAAAATGCAAGCCATTCAATAACTGTACAGATGCTGTAACGCAAGTAGAGTAAGTAATCTTAGAAGCTGGCTATAAGTAGTGAAGCAGCCATTGTATAGAAACTGGACATCAGTGTCATGAATTTAGTAAGCCCGGACCCATGGAGGAGAAAGGCTGAGAGCTCTGTCGCAGCAAGAATAAGCTGAGATCGTGGACACGGATGACGAGGCTGTCTGGCCTGGTGTCAAAGCTAAGGCAGCCAAAACTGGTTATCTATTCTTGAAGGCAGTGAACGTGAGAAGCTGAATCATCCCTTGTTAAGGTGCAGAGAAAGAACACCAAGCGTGCCAAGTTGTATTCCTTTAAGATATTTAAATGCTTCGAAATTGACCAAATTGTAGTCCCCTGTCACATAAGCCAAGGATGGAAATAGAGTTGAGCGTGGAGTTGTAGACGATAGTGAGTGCTCGCACACCGTTATATTCCCTTTGATAAGAATACTCTACAAGGCTGAGTGCAAAGACAATCTTCATGGCCGAAGGCATGGGTGATGAGAGATGATGGGCTAATTGGGTGGGGTGGTAAATCCACCTCCTGGCACCTGGGTCTGAGCTTACGTGCTGCTAAGTGATCTGAATGTTCCAGACATGGCACGAGTGTGCCAACCAATTATAGAGGGCCATATAACAAAGGGGTTTATAGTTTGAGAGCCAATTATATACTATGTGCGTAATAGTGTTGAAGATGACATGTTTTAGAGGTAGGCACAAGCTATCCATCTCATAGTAGATATCAAATCACAATCCCAGTCCCTACAGAAATATTACTTAGATGTTCCCCTAGAACCTATCACAATCCCTCGTAGGTTTTTCTTATTTGCCCCATACTATGACATCACCTAAGATGAATTTTAGTATATAAATGTGTTTTTATGAGAAATGTATTGAGAGCTCGAGCGAACGTCCGTTGATGTCTGTTGAAACTCCCTGTTATAGATAATTGATATTAAAACAGCAACCTTTGCCACCTTGCTGAGTTGGTTTGATTATTTTGTATCAGAGTTATTCTGCATCCCCATCCATTCCATGCACCTTATCCAAAGGGCCCTATGCTCACTCTTGTCCCTGCGCATGCTGGTAATGTGAACCCATCCTCAGCGACCTTCAACCTTGATCACTGTTGGTGCTGAGTATGTCACTGTATGTGGACCAGTAAAACGTTATTCTTTCCACTTTCTGACAGGGTAGAGAATGCTGCTCATGGAATTCCCATGCCTGCTTGCTTGCCACTGTTTATTTCACCTGCTTTCTCTGTCCCTATCCTTGGATTTGTCTGTTGGGATATATAGGCAAGCAAGTTCTTTTAGGTACATATGCAACTCCTTTCCCAAGATGTTAGAAGAAGAGTTAGCATCCGAAATTGTATGTGCCGGAGAGATAAGCTCATGCATCCTCCAACCAGTAACAATTTCATGAGGAGAGAAATTATGGTCTTCTCCAGGTGAATTGTGCAAAGAGAGCAAGCAGTAAGCAGTGCAACCATGTCTTACCAAGCACCAGTATTAGCTTAGCCAAGTGTTCTTTTAGCAAGCCATTAATTATTTCAGCCATACCGTTGGCCTGTGGGTGGTAAATGGTACATAGATTGTGCTGTATTCCCAGAAGGGCAGTTATTTCCCCCAATCAAATAATTTGAAAAATGCTGACCATTGTCAGAGGGAATTTCGTCTGGGATCCCCCACCTCGGAAATACCTCCCTCATGCAAAATGTTTCCGCTGAGCGGGTGTCATTACAGGCACAGGTACCAGCCTCAAGCCAATGGGAAAATGGACATACAGCAGTAAGCATGTATCTATAAGAGGTACATCTGTCTTGCATATCAACATAGTCTATATTCAAGTGCCGGAAGGGCCCTTGCGGTCGCTGTAATGTTCCATGTATCACTCTCAAAGTATGGCCAGATAAAACCTTTCGACAAACCATAAAATTGTTCACAAATTCAGACATGCATTCATGTACATTTGGCATGAAGCAATCCTCACTTATCCCTGCAGCCACATGCTCTTTCGATACATGAGCATGGTAGTGAGGCTGTTCCAGGGCCACATTCAACAACTTTTTTGGCATTACCACCTTGCCGATGCTGTCTTGCCGCCAAATCAAATCTGTTGGAGACAGAGAGAACCCCCTTTTCTTCCAAAGCTCTTTTTCATTATTTGGTGCTACTCCCCGTTATTCTATTACCTGCACTATAGGTGTTGAATTAAAGCTCTCTGGCAGTACATTTTGTTCTTTAGTTGTTTTTATCAATGCTGTAATTGGTATTTTCTCCTTCTCACCAGGGAACAGCACATGTGTCCCTTCTGGCAAATATGTTGCTTCTTTTGCTGCTCTGTCTTCTCTTTCATTACCCAATGAAATAAAATATTGCCCCCCAGCATGGGCTTTGCACTTGACTATTGCCAATTCTACTGGGAGTGGTAGCATTTCCAATAATTTACTCAAAAGTACTGCTTGTTGTACCTGTGTGCCATCACTTCTCCTGAACCCTCTCCTTTCCCTTCTTGCAAGTCCTGTATGTACTGTAGATGTGACGTATGCAGAATATGAAAAAATATTCACTGCATGTTCTTCTTACATGTTTATTGTCCCCATTAACGCCACCAATTCTGCCGCTTGTCCGGAGTAGTGTGCTGGTAGTCGTGTTTGGGAGAAAACTGTGAATTCCCCTTCCTTGTGTATTCCATGTTTGTGTCCTACTACTGCTGAACCAGAATGCTGCTGTCCTGAATATGGTTCAATACTTGAAGACACATCAATAAGGATCATGCCCTCCCTCAATTACTTCTTCTTTAACCAGGGTGTTCCCTTCATTCCTGACCATAAACGCCACACTATCATGTGTATAATCTCCCTCCTCTATTGGTTCTGCAATGAATTCTGCTGGGTTTACCTTCCTGCATCTTATAATTTCTATTGCAGGGTTTGTGAATAAAAGGTCATTACCTGATGCTCCTTGGGTTGTCAACATTGATTTGAACCTTTATAGTACTGGAAAGAATGCATGTTCCATGTACAACATTACTGAGCATTCCATTATTATTGTTGATGCCTTTTCAATTGTGAATGCAGCAGCAGCAAGTGCCTGCTCACAAGGAAAGTTTCCCTGGAGCACTGGGTCTAGTGTTCCACTATAGTAAGAAAGTGGCTTGTGTCCATGTCCCTTCTTTTGTGTCAGAACGGCTGTCATTACTTAGCCGTCTGAGTGAGAAAACAAATGAAACGGTTTTTTTGTAACTAGATGTTGTCAATACTGGTGCATGTGCCAGCTGATTTTTGAGCTTGTCAAAATGTTTGTTCATTCATCTCAGCTGTCCATTTTATGTTGCTATTGTTTTTCTGAGTTTCCGTAGGTGTCTGGAGGAGCGGTGTGGTGTATGTGGACTAATCAAAGGCCCATGTGCTGCAGTAATTGCATAGACCCAGGAACTGCTGCATTTCTTTCACTGTGTTAGGTCAGAGCATTTTATGTATTGCTTCAATCCTTTTCTGGTGTCATTATTCTCCCATCTGCTGATACAATCTGCCCCAAATAAACCACTTCCATTTGACAATGCTGCAATTTTTCTTTGTCCGCTGTGTGCCCTTTGTCAGCCAGCAACGTCAGTAGTGTCACTAAGTCCTCCCTGCACTCATCTTCTGTTGTGCTACACACTAAAAGGTCATTCACATCTTGTATTACTGTACTTGCTACCTACAAATTGCTCAAATCCATTTATTTTACTCTGTTAAATATGCTGGGTCCCTCACAGTACCTCTGGGGCATTCTTGTGTGTTCAAATCTGGAACCCACGATATGTAAACGCAGTGAGATACCTGGAGCCTGAGTGCAAGGCACTGGAGAGAAAGCATTTTTCAAATCCACTATTGTGAAGTAGTGTGTCTCTGCTGGGATGCTGCAAAAATGTGTCACGGTATTTGGAACTAGCAGAGATTCTGCTTCCATGACATGGTTAAGAGGGCGGGGATCCTGTATGAATCTCCACACTACACCCTTTGATTTATCAATCAGATAGGAGGTCGCTGTATTGAATGGCGATGTAGATTCCTGTATGATACCTTGATGCCATAAGGCATTCAGTGTCTCATTTATGCCCTCATCTGCTTCTCGTGAGAGTGGGTATTGCTTCACTTGTGGCAGCAGTACTCCTTCCTTTATCTTAATGTGCACTGCTCCTGCCCCCTTCAGTATTCCCACGTCATGGGGTCCTTTGGTCTATGGATTTTTGGGAACTTTTTCAAAATCCTCCTGCATGTATTTTGTCTCTTTTTTCACCAATTGTGTCATCTGGGGCACTGCTCTTTCCTTTATCTGTACTGGACCGGGTATGCTCAACTGAAATACTATCTCCCCCTCCTCTTTATCTTTTGTAGTGAACAACTCTGTGTCTGTTACTCCTGTCAGTGTTAGTGTGGGATCGATACACAATATTGGTCGCCACTCCATCATCTGTAGCAACCAGTGTAATCATATCTTTTCTCACTACTACTTCCTCTAGGTATAGCAGTGTGTGTGTGCCTGGTGTGATGGTTGAGGGGCACTGTGGTCTGAATATAAATTCATTTGATAGTTGAAAGACCTTTCTCTGTAATCCTGGGACCCATACTAGCAGCACTTGCACTCCTTACGGTATCCCTCTCAATGTGCTGTGTGCATAGTACGCTTGTATCAACAATGCCACCCCGGCAGGGTACATCCCAGGTGTGGTGCACACCATCACTTTTTCTGAAAATGAAATGGTGGCATTCAATTTGCTTAACAAATCTATTCTTACTATATTAAGAGGTAATGTAATACAATTTTAGATGTATAGGAAACATTATAAGGTTTTGTTTGTTGATCATTTTGATATCTATTTTTGATATGAAAAAGGTGCTTAAAGTTTTCATGTATTAAACTAATTGCACAATAAATAAAAAAATTACAAAATTAAGAGGTGTGTCTTTTAAATACAATAATGACGCTAGAATATGTTACGTCCCTATTGTCAGTGGTAAATCTTTTGTTAGAGGAACCACTTGGATAGTCTGAAAAGCCTTGCATGTCTAATTTCTTGTTGGATAATGAGATCCCCCCTTCTTTTATTCAGGATATAGTACTTCTATTATCTACTAGAAAGGAAAGATACCTCTGTCCTATTTGAACTGCTACCTAGGGCTCCTCTTCGGGGTTTTCAGTTACTGCTAGTACAGGACACATTGGTACTTCGTGTGGGCACCCCTATTGGGAAAACGTATTGATTGAAGATGTGAAGGTATGTCCACCCACCATTGTGACCTCTTGGTAATGGGGCACCTCGTTTTGTCCTTTGTCTGCGCTGGTGCCTGCAATATGCTTACGGTACCTTGTGATCCAGCTGTCATTCCACCTTGGGCTGACACTTGTCCCTGTGTTGGTACGACCTGTGTCTTTTAAGTTTGCCATTGCATCTGTTGCTGTGGTATCATTTGAATGTGTTGAGGTTGTGTAGATGTCTGCATGTATTGCTGCTGTGGCTGCACTCCTTCTTGCTGTCCTGTTTGTTGAATGGGTGGCATGGTCGGGAATAGTGACCCACATTTCCGCAAACAAAACAGTGTCCTGCAAACCGGGACCCCATACCTCTGTATCCAAATCCCCTACCCCTTGATTAGTCTTACCTTCCTGTCTGATATTGTTCCATGTACGGGTTTACTCCCCTGCATGTGGAAATCCAGGCTGCTGTGCATTTATAAATCTGGGTTGCTGTTGCCTCTGTTGTACTCCCCATTGTGGGTTACATGGTGCTTGTGTATAACCCCTTGATGCACTACCATTGTTACTGCAAGCCCCCCCATTGGGCGGGTGGCGCACTAACTGGTCCAGTGAGCCCTACTCTTTCCATGCTTATTTTGGCCAGTTTTTTCTGCAATAGTTTATTTTACGCTTTCACTGCATTGTCTACTGCCTCCTGGTCTTTTTCCTGCTTTCTTTTACAATAATGTACAGTTGTTGCCTGTATCATGGGCTATCCTTTGGCTTCTATTCCTACTACTTTTGAGGGAAGCCTGCATATATGTGGAGAGCCCCCTCACTAGAATGTGATAAAACAAAGGTATGTTATCATCCCATGACTGTTTATTCCCTTGTGTCCACATTTCTTGTATTGATTGGATGTATTCTGGTCCTCATCTGGCTTCATTTTACGTGCTAATATTCCTCCCATGTCTGCTGTACAGCTCTTTCAGATCTTTCAGTAATTGTTAAAAGGTGACTGTCATGTATATTAGTGCTTAATTTTGCCCCTGTATACCCTGCCAGCTGCCCAATCTTATCACTTTGCCCCCTACCAAAACTGCCAATAGAGTTTTAATGTCCCCTTTGGCCAGTAGGATCCCTGCTGTCTCCTTCTAAAATACATATATCCACTTGCTGGCCCCTGCCATTAGTGAAGGTAAACTGTAGACCAAAGTATCCCTATCCATCGTCTGACATGGTACGTACTGTACTTCCCCTTTTGCCTTTGTGCTTTGGGCTTAGCCCCGTCATGGTTTTTTCACTACTGCCATCTTTTCTTTCCTGCTGTGAAGTCTAGATCCCAAGTTTCCTGTTTGTTCCTCTCTTTCCTCTTCTTCCCCTTCTTATCACCTCTATCTACACTTCATAAATAGCAGGGGTCTTATTCTTCATCCCGACTGTCATTGTCACTGCTGTCCTCCCAGTCTGATGCAGTATTTTCACCTTCTGTTGTGTCTGGCCGTCTTCTTCCATGTCCTGTCACCAGTCATCAATTTTAAATTGCATGCGTCCTGCTGTTCATACCTGCTGGTCCTCTCCTTTTCCCTATTCCTTGCCTTTTTTGTCTATCTCCCTTTCCATTAACTTTTATGCTTCTCTAAACATTGAGTCCAGTTGCTGTTGAGTGCTCTCCTTAATAATACTTCTTATCCCTTGCGCTGTCTTATCCTTCAAATGAGGTTCTGGCTCTGCATTATTTTTCTTCACCTTCTCCCTGTCTGGAGATGCCCACCTAGGATTTGTATATCCTGCAGCCGGCTTTAATAATGGAAACGATCCATATGGAGGGGTGGAGCACTGGCTTTTTTCCTCTTAGCCTTCTACCTTTTTCTCTACTTTAGTTTCTTTTAAGCTTTGAATAGGATATGAATACATCAATTATATCCTTTTGAAATGTTCCTTCACCGGGCCATTCCGGATAACACTTTCCCACTGTGTCATTTATCCCGTGAAAGTTATATTTTAATAGGTTATCATGATATTGGGGCAATTTTTTACACATACGATCAAGGGGTGTTTCCGTATAATAGGTTGACATTATTGCACCCTTTTCCCAATTTTTAGAGTACTCTTTCACCCCCCTTCTATTCTTAACCCCTATCACTTATTGCTCAAAATCCTTTTACCCCCTTCCTCACTCACACTCACTCATTCATATGCTTACCGTCTTACTCATTCACCCTATTTCGTTCACACTGGCCTTCTCCTCAGGCACGCCCTTTCATAGCACTTACACACAATGGCCATCTCCACAGGACTGTCCTGTTAATTTCAGTTATTACACAAATGGTTCTCTCCACAGGCCCACCACCTCACAATTATGCTCTATGTTAATGTGCCTAGGGTTTGCTTTGCTCCTCCCTCCGTTCAACTGTGCCCCCTGAACATGCTACACAGCTCCTCCGATATTTGCATATTAGTTTGGCTCTGGCCCTTTTGCGATTTCCACAGCCACAACAAACACAAAACACAATAACTTCATTTCATCACAACAAACTACTACTGTTTCAACAAAATACTGATGCATATATATTTTCTCCTTCTCTTCACAACTTCAATATTCCTTAACCCATAAATAAAAAATGATGCAAACATACCAATTGCCTGCACTACGCACAACTCTCATCTAACCAGGTCTGCCACTTACTATGCAAGTCTCTTCTCTAATGCAGATGTGCCACCGTCCACTCACTCCATACTGGGTAAGTGGACCTAAAATCTGCAACTAATATGGCCAATCGCCCTCCACCTCTTGAGGGTGCATCCTATACACCATAAAAATTATCCCTGCCCACAGCGCATTTATACACGGATACCCTCACGTATCCTTTTTTGGAGATTCTCGAGTCTTCCTTTAAAGACAAGTGCCGCCTTCTGAGCGCAGGGAGCGTTTTGACCAGGCAGACCTTCATGAACTCAGCATCTGCATGGCCTCCTCAGTGTAGAGCTCATAGGACTGGTCTGCAAACGCTGTCCCGCACTCCTCCGGGAGCACAGCTGGAATCCCCATTTCTGGTCGGGAAAGCTGATATTCCCTGTATGTACCACCAAAAATGTACAACGGGTTGCCTCGGAACTCACCAATAAAAAATTACAAAAGTAATCCAAAATGGGGTGTACCAGGTTGCCCTCTTCCTCTCTGAGTGGGATGACCTCTCCTCCTCCCTTCTTGCCTCTACCTCTCAACTGCTCCTCCTCAGAGACCTGAACATCCACCTGGATGCTATTAGCCCCTCTTCAGGACTGTTTTTCAACCTCTGCAAATCTCTCTCTCTCTCTCTCTCTATTCTTCCCTCTGGCCTGACTCACTTTGCAGGGCTCACCCTGGATGGTCTGATCTCCTCAGACCTCCCTCTCTCTAACCCTGCCACCACTGCTCTCTCTTGGAGTGACCACTTTCTCCCTTCCTCCGACCTTTCTCTCTCTACCCCTCAGGTCAAGCCAACTCCAGCACTGCCACCTACCTTCATCCGACCCATGAAGTGTGTGTTATTTTACGCTTTTGCCACTACTTTCTCTCCTCCTCCTACACCTTTGGCTGATTCACACTCTGGCACAGCGCTCTCTAACCTTCACATCTCTATCTCTAACACTATTGACGTCCTTGCCCCTGTCATGAGGATCCATCAAAGTTCAACTCTTGGTACGATTCTGACCTTGCCACCCTTAAACGCAAGTGTAGGGCAGCCGAGAGGAAATGAAGGGCATCAGGTGCACCCTTTGACAAACTGGCATGCCGCCTGCTCCAAAGACAGTACAGACTCTCTGTCCTGTCTAAGAAGAGAGCCTACATCCAAGCCCTCGCCTCTGCGGCATCTAACAACTCAACCTAACCTTTCAAAATCTGCAAGGAACTGGCCAATCCTGTTGCAGTCTCTACCTCTCCTGTTCCATCCCAGGCCCTGTGCACGGCCTTGGCTTCTCATTTCACCACTAAACCGCAAGACATCCTGTGCACTCTCTCTTCCTCTACCTCCTCTTCCTCTACCACATCTGGTCCATCTTTGTCTGTTTCTACTCCTCCTTTCTCCTCCTTTCCCCTGTTCACCCCTGACGATGTTTCTAGACAAGTCTGAACTATGAAAGTCTCGTCAAAGTAGGTTCTCCCCTGTTCATCCAGAACCATCAAAGACCACATCGACACCTTTGCTCCAGCATTGTCCAATTTCTGCAATCCCTCCTTTGCCACTGGAACCTTCCCTTCCCCCTTATTCACTCCCTTGTGCACCCCCTTCTAAAGAATCCCTCTGCCGATCCTTCCTCTCCGGCTAACTATCACCCAATCTCCATCACTCCTTTCCTGGGCAAACTCTTGAAAAAGCTGCCCATTTCCCAGCTTAATCTGCATACTGAATCTGTTGGTTGTCTCCACGACCACCAGTCTGGCTTCAGAGCTGCCAGAAGCATGAAACTGCTCTGCTGGACACCCATGAAGACCTGCTCTCTAATCTTGACTCTAATCTTCCTTCTGTCCTCATTCTCCTCAATCTATCCTCTGCTTTTGACACGGTCAACCATGCCACCCTGATCAATCGCCTTTGTGACAACCTGAGTATCACTGGTCAGGCCCTTGCCTGGTTGACCTCCTTTCTCACTGACTGACCCTCCAAGGTCCAACTAGGGTCTTTCCTCTGTCTGTTCTTTCTCTCTCTACTTGTGGTGTTCCCCAGGGGTCTAACCTTATTCCCTGGCTTTTCAACCACAACCCAGCTCTCTTTCAGGCTCCTCTCAGCCACCTCTGCTCCTTCCCTCATACTAGACTGTCTGGCCACAATTCAGGACTGGTGTGCCGCTAATGTCTCTGCCTTAATGCCAGTAAGACTGAGATCCTCCTCATCTGGACACCTGCTCCCTCCTTTCCACTCTCTCCTCGGCTGGGCCTCCCTCTGGAACAGCCTCCCTGCATCTCTCAAACTTGAGCAGAACCACCTCTGGTTCCGGAAGCAACTCAAGTTGTTAGAGTTGGCAGAGTTAATGCAATTTAATCTGAAATGATTAAGTGGATCAAGCCACATATGAACAGTAATTGATACATCAGCGCCCAATTATGATTGAATTCATCCGGTGCGCGATACAAATTCACAAATCAAATCAAATCATACTCAAGACCTCCCTTTTCGCTTCCGTTTTTTCTCTCTTCCTCTCCCCTGCTGATGTCCCTGACTGCTCCGCACACTTGTCATCTGGCCACCCACTGAACTTGGGCCCAGGCTCCTGCATGTCCAGTTGCCCATGCACTGCTTCTGAGCTCCCCCAGCATTTACGGGTCTGTATCTGCAACCCTACAGTGCCTTCTCTATACACTTATGAGCCACCATGCGGCAGCACTTACTGAGTTACCTGCACTTCTCCCTCCCCCAGGCACTACTCCCCTCCCTCTTCCCTGTACTTGCGTGATCTGAATGACACAGGGCCTAGTAAAATTGTTGTTTTGTTTCCCCCTCCTTGTCTTATCGTGCCTAGAAACACTTGTGTACAGGCATTTTATAAATGACTTATCATATCATATCATACACCAAGCAAGAAGTAACACAATTTATTCAGGGTCCAGTCACAGCTGGGGAAGCAATATTCATACAGAATGTGGAACAGAACTGCATGAAAGGCGCTGCCACAGATACGCCCCTAAAACTAAAGCTTTTCTAATCATACAATCTAATTACCACCAAACCAAGTGCAACATTAGGTTCGTTCTCCAAATTAGGCTAATTGGTAGAGGTACGTCCTTCCCCTTTTGTGGGACATACATTATCCTGAAATTATTGGGTTCTGCAAACCTTGCCACACCACCCCCAACCACCTCTGTGACGTCACAGTACAACCCACAATTCCAACATCATAGTGCCAAAACATTGAGACATTTGAGATGACCAGCAGATCTTTATTCATCTGCCGCCGGTCGTCTCCATCCGTTTCTCATGAGAATACAACCGATCATGACACTGCAAGAGCCTTATACCATTGAAAAGTTACCATTTTAGTGTTGCATCTTAGGAACTGTTCGAACCTCTTCCCATGCTAAGAAGTGCAAAGGGGCAATTTTAAATAGCCATGGGACATTTTGAAACTGTCAGTAGACCAATTTCATTAAACTAATATGCCGAATTATAAAATCTTTGTGCATTCACTGCCTTTCCCCGTCACCCATGAGCTTCGCTTCCTGACCTCGAAAGTATCAAAGGCTGTTCAGTTCTTACTGTATGGTCCTGGGAACATGTAATTTGCAATCTGCTCCCAGCCTCTGCGGATACTAAGCAAGTCAATAAAATGTGATTTTGTTTCTAGTGAAAAGCATGGTCTGAGGACTGTTTAGTGCCTTGGTCTAATGTTAGGCCCTGTATACTTACCTGTACCCCAACTTTACCGCCGATATGTTATTTGCTTGAGACACTATCATTTAGGGCATTCACCAGCCTAGTGCATAGAACTGACTGGCTATCAACGAATCCCCCTCCCCTTTTAGTGGGCAACTCCCGCTGCTAAGTTTGCGCCTTTTTACCACGCTGAATTTACATTTTTACCACAGGGGCTTGAAGGCAAGGTTGAAGCAGTCAGTGCAGTCTGTGCGGGACTGGTGGGTGAGATATCCACTTTAATTTAAGACCAGTGTTTAAAGTACTTTTGGATTTCATTCACATTCTCTGTATGGCTTCTGCTACTTGGCTCGCACAGTATGATTACTACGGGTAGAAATAACTGCAGGTAGAAATCGACCAAACCCCCTTTACCTTGCTCTTAGGTTCTAAGGAGTCGACGGGTAGACCTGTGGTGGCCATGCATACTAGTAAACAGCTAGCACAGGGGACTGTGAAAGTCTCCAAGGCATCAGCAAATGGGGCGTGCAGTTCCTCTCCTATGACACAATTGGAATCTCAACAGTCGCCTGATCGTAATACCTGCCAGTCTCATAATGACCGAACAAAAATAACTAGCTTCTTTGCCTCTTTTAATGGTGGCTTTACCAGCACTCTAGTTAGCCATAGAGAAGGGAAGAATGTAATGCCGATGGTAAGCTCACCGCGCACCTCCATTGCCATCGACAACAATAACTCGCTATTGAATCTCCGCCTGAGCTTACCGCCAGAATTACTTGGAGGTGGTCATTCACAGGTTATTGTAAATGGGGCACTTCTTCCACCATCCATTCCAAGTACTGATCATTCAGCAAGCCTGGCTTTAGAAGGCAATATGGCCTCTACCTCTGATGAAACGGACTCCTGCAACGCGTCAGCAGAAATAATGTCAGGCGCAGATCCTCTGGTTCAGAAGGGCGCATCTTTCATGCCAAGTGTTAACGCAATCACTGTTACTGTTGACACCATATCTGGCTTATGTTCATTTCTGGCACAAGAGCAATTGACCACAAAACACATTTTAGCCCGGGTGGTGGATGTCATACTGGCACAACGCTCTGTGTGGGAACCTCCGAGTGTGCAAAGCAGTGATGAGGACAATTCATACTACCAAGAGGGGCAAGAGTCGGATGCCAACTCTTTGTTTTCTCCGCCTCCTTTAAATTTCCCCATGAGGAGATTAAATGAGAAAATTGGCTCTAACACAGCGCTACCAGCTGAGTCTATACGCCAAACGATTGCAGAACCCCCACATGTATGTTCAAATCCAAATCAGGTGGAGAATAAAAGGAGAAAATGAAAGGCTAAGCGAAAGATCAAAAGTCTGAGTTTACTGCACGGACACCAAAACACAGAGAAGATGAGGTGGCATTAGCAGCAACCAACCATCATATGTGTGGAAAGTCAAGATTGCTACACCTTGAAGTCTATAAATGTCGCTGAAAGTGCCCCGAATTCTTACCCAGTAACTGTCCCCAACTCATCAGGCACTTTGGATAAATGGTTGCAAGTGCCTAAAAGAGGGAGCAGAACACCATTTGCTGGGCCAGACCATCTGTGAACATTCCCATGCTGCACCATTAGATGAATCTAGGTTTTCCCACCCAACCAAGGAGGGAGCTTTTTGCAAGATGGCACCTGTATTTGGGGAAACCTTGTCTAGGAACTATGCACCAAGTTTTCAAACATATCCTATGATACGAACCGTCAGGTCGGCCTTTTCCTCAATCAATCTGCATAATGGAAACTACACTCTCTGTTTATAAATCCATCTCATGGATTATGCCATTGCATCAAATACCGGAATTAAGAATTATAACATCTAGTGACTTAATTAGCATTTAGTTACCGGACTTAGATAGTTGCACCAATTGGGTCATTGTGACTTTTGTTTCACCTGTTATCGTTGATCGAATGTGTCTCTTCTCACTGTCAATGTTAAAGTACTGTTTGCTGGGAGGATTCGACTTGCTGCTCAAACCTGCAATGGATTTTGGAATCTTGGAAACTTGGACTTGAGTGCTTGAGCGCTTTCAGACGTGACTGAATAACGGCCAGGAGGACCCTTGTGCCTGTCCTTGAAAGGAAAAAAGGACCACACTTCCCAACTCCTCCTCTGTGGTGAGCACGCCTTCTCATATCCCTTTATCTTCCACTGAGCCTGCGCACCCGCGCTAGTACTTTAAGTACTATTTGCTGGGAGGACTCGACGTGCTGCTCGAACCTGCATTGGATTTTGGAATCTTGGAAACTTGGACTTGAGCGCTTTCAGACGTGACTGAATAACGGCCAGGAGGACGTCTTTGAGAGCTACACTCCCCTCTGCCTGTCCTTGAAAGGAAAAAAGGTGACTGTGTAGGCACGTTGTGCCGGATCCCTGTATTTAAGTACTGTTTGCTGGGAGGACTACTCGCACGCTTTGCGCCTGTAAATGCACGCTTTGTGCCATTTGAACCATTTGAATGTAGCACACGCTTTGTGCCTGCCTGACCCTATTTTCTCTGCTCTGTGCTCTGTGATATAATTAAGGAGATTATTATTATATTATTATATCTCCTACTTTTGTGTTTACACTTTTTCTTTTTACTTCTTAGGACCACACTTCCCAAATCCTCCTCTCTGGTGACCACGCCTTCTCATATCCCTTTATCTTCCTCTGAGCCTGCGTACCCGCGCTGCGCACTGGTGCAAGTACTTTAAGTACTGTTTGCTGTTCGCGGGGAAGAGGCGCAGGGCTAGCAATTTTATTTTTTTTGTCCCGTAACGCGTTCCGATCAATGCTGGTTCTAGAAAAGGGACCATTCTACCTGCATTCAATGATATCGCGCCTTGGATTTTTTTCAATAATACTGTTTTGTTGGTATCGTGTGTGGGTATTTTTTGTGCATACCCTGTATTTGAGTTGTTGTTGCTTTTCTTTTGCAAATTACCTTGTGCCGTATTATTACGAGGGTATATTGCCTATTACACTTAACATGTACACACTAAAAACTGATATGCCACTGCTTATCGAAACTTTAAGTGGACCCCCACGGGCCCCTCAACTACAGCCTATTTGTCCAACTCAGGCTGTAACTATGTGCACTCCGAATAACCTACGGAGAACAGGCATTAGTCTGAATAATCCCTTCTCTGAGTGCCCCCGCTTTCAAAATTCAGAAATAAATAAGGGTTTATCCTTGACACCTTTTATCCAAGTGGAGGAGTCGAGGACTCCAGGTGACCGGGTAGCTACACATAATCATGTGTCGGATCAAACTATACTGAACTCAGTTAAAGCTGTTCGAGTACCCACTACTAATTCTACCCCAATAGCTTCAACTCCCATTCCTTTTTGTCCAGGCTCCTGTGATGATTCTGCCATATCATTATATGCATCACAATGTGAATCACCCATCTCCATTATGCAAGAAATAGAAGCCTGTAAGAGCATGATTTAATCTGTTTCTTCTTCAATATCACTCTCACGCACTGCCTCACGTTCTTTTGTGCATCCTACTCCGCGAGCTTGCCATAAACCTCCCTATGCCAAAGAACAACAGATTTCTCCGGCAATTAATACTGCCATGCTAGAACTCACATTTGCTGCAATAAATCCATCAGTTCAGAGTCTATTTAGACTCTTTGATACAATAGATCACAAAGTTAACAAGCAAACTGCGATCTTAGAGGATCTTGCTAATGGCCTGGTTGCCAATCGTAAACTTCTTCAGGCTCTAAGCACCAAGTGCTTCAATTTAGAGCACGCTAACCATTCCCTAATTAAGTTGTCAAGAGAAAATGGAATGGCCATTGAAGGATTAGAGAGTGAGCGCGGTTATTGCAATGAAGTTCTGGTGACATCTCTACCGCTGATTAAGGAAATTATTCGTCCAGTACAAAGTCCTATACCTGAACCTTCTCGACATGTCATTGAAGATTCATCATATATTGATTTATCTTCACAGGTGGGTGAACCAGAGACACCTAGACCTAATATACAGGCCAACCTACAAACAGGAGCCAATCAATGCTCAAAAAAGCCCCCTCGCATCAAAATTGGTATCACGCAGCATAAAATCAAAGGCGCGAGAGCTATGATAAAAAAAACGAAAAACATGCCCAACATTAAAGGGCTCAAAATAAATATGAATGCCTTCTTTAAGGCAATTGGTGGTACTATTCCGCCGTCTCATCCCTCAGCATTTCCCACAAACACCAAGTCACATAATACTGATTTGCAGCCGGCATCTGAGTTAATGGATTTAGTAACTAACAGTAATGCAGCTAATCCTGATAGAAGCAAATTATCAGCAATATTGCCCCGCCACACTCACCACTGAATCAACTGATTGATGTTATGACATCAGTAAAAGAGCCTATGCAGATACTCCCAAGCGTCCCGGTAGTAAACATCATACCGCTGGCTTCTGTGAATTCGAATACAATCCCATACAAACGAGAAGACCCGCAGAACATTGTAGCCTCGATCAAACAAATGGTCGATGCATACTTGTTTGAATATGGGGGTTTAACTAACACAACTGGCCAGAAAACAGACAGGGAGAATCATGAGAGAGTGGTGGAGAGAGAACATGGCATGTTGCACAGGGAAATGAGGGTGATTTGATTTCTGGGAATCATAATAATACAGACTTAGTCCCTATGCAATTACCACATACACAAAAAATTTCACTCAATGGGATCGAAGAGCGACCGTCTCAACCAGACATCCAACAGAAAGATTCACCGCACTCATTTATTTTAAAGTGTAGGGATGGTAATTTTCCATCGTATGTACTTAATCGTAGAAGTGTGTTGAACATTTTTGGCGACATCAGAAACCTGCGCGATGTATCTACTAAGGACATCGCCCAGGTTGAGTTCATATCTGAGTTTACCAATTCCACTATCAGATTATGGTTGTATTCTGGAGTGGTTGCTAATGTAATTTGGAGAGAGAAAATTAGCCTTTTTAACATGGGCTTCTTGCTGGCTATGCAACTGGAACAAGTGGCTCCAAAAAGCTATAATGTGTCTATTATACCGAACATCTTTGTAAGTGCATGTAATCCTGCAATCAGAGATGATGCTCAGACAGGGAAAGAGTCACACTAACCACTAACATCTTCTACCCCTCCCATTTTAAATCTTGCAAGTTGGAAAACCAGAGGACACTCCCACCTACATTCCTTCTTTAGAGACCTTGGTATCAATTTCCATATCATCGTACTGCAGGAAACATGGCTGGCATCTATGCCAATATGGGATGGTTATGATGTTGCTCTGCTGCCAGCCATATCCACAGTGGGTCGCCCGTCATCAGGCCTCTTGGTGGCTGGGAATCTAAAGAAGGGTGTGAACATTGATGATTGGTTTACAGAAAATGCTTTTTTGTAATTGGTGAAAATTAAAGTTGGGAAATGATGTTTGGCTTTGGTGAATTTAAATCGTAATCCAATGGGTCTATCTGATGAAGCATTCTATGGCACTTTAACTAAAATGTTACACCTTATTAACCTTACCAACAACACAACCTACACAGTCATTTTAGGTGATCTAAACCTTGATTGTTGGGCTCCCACTCGTCACATGAAAGAAGTACGTAGATGGACAGCCTATATGGAGGAAAGGCAGTTTGTGATGGTCAATGGAGCTATTTTTGGTGATATACCGGCAAATACAACCTGGTTTAGAAACAATAGTCACAGCACACTTGATTACATCTATGTTGATTCTGCACTCTTTCATTCGGTGACGAGTTTACCATGATTGTTTCTCCAAATAGTGATCATAAACTGCTATCGCTAAGTATCAAGAGTGATTGTGCGCTTCACAAAAGATCTAGTAGATTGAAACCAGTGCTGATTAATAGTGTCAAAACTCGTGTCATCTGGTCCCATAGAACAGTAACAGCCTATGGTATGTCCGTATTGGAGAATGCTAGTTCAGAATGTCCTCTTCAATATACTGAATTGCTTCTTCCCTTTACTAATACATTTAATAAAAATCCTAATTCACGTGGCAAGTGTTGGCATGCCTTTGACCATGAAATTCAGGCTGCCTGTGCTGCCTACCGCAAACAAAGAAGAGCCATCATTGCGGTGGGTTCGCTGGCCTGCAGGAATGATCTGAGACATGCTAAGTGCATTTACAAAAATTGGATCAAATCAAGGAAACATCTGATATACCAACATGATAGCGAACACATGGCCTTTGCCATGTATAATAAAAACTTGACTCAAATATGGTCCCTTTTGAATAATCATAATGGTTTTGCAAAAGCAGATGCCCAACTTTCCGCTGTTAAGGAAAATGCATGGATTGATTATTTTTCGCGACTCTATGCCGATTCTGAATTTGCTGAATATGATCACATTTCATCAGATCATAAAGATTGGAACTTAGACTTTTCTCTAACGTCTATTGAAGCCATGATACACCAAGCAAGCTCCTCGCGCGCAGCTGGGCCTGATGGCATATCTAATATGACGCTGAAAACAAATCCCTATGAGTGGTCTGTGATATTAGATTTAATTTTTAAACATGTACTACAATCTGGCAGGATCCCTAATTCATGGAAAACTTCAATCATTATTCTGATCTTTCAAGAAAGGAGATCATACCCTGCCAGTAAATTACAGGCCCATTGCCCTTTTAGATGCCCCTGGGAAAATATTCAGCAAAATTCTGCTTCACGAATTTAATATTTGGACTACAAAAAACACCTACAAGATCCATGTCAATCTAGGTTTGGAGCGGGCATGGGGACCAACATTAACCTGGTTTGTTTAAACGCAATTAAGGAGAAATCTCATTTTTGAAACAACCAGTATTCTTTGCATTTGTAAATCTGCACTCCGCATTTGACTCAATTTCAAGGGTTCTATTGTTTAGGAAGTTACTTAGAGACTGTTGCCCCAAGGACCTATCACCTGATCTATGCTTTACACTCAGATACATCTATTCAGGTCAGAATCTCGCTGGATGGAGTGGTATCCTCAGCAATAAAAACAGCAAGTGGCCTTAAACAGGGATGCTTGTTGGCTTCGTCCATGTTTAACTATTTCATACATGATCTCCAAGATGTATTCATTGATATTGTGTCTGACTCTCCAAAACTGGGTCAAGATACTATCAAAGCGCTCATGTATGCAGATGATCTGGTTCTGATTGCCAAAACTCAGATTGGCCTTCAGAATCTTCTAATGGCATTCCAATAATATATCGACCTGAACCAGCTGAGAGTGAACACCAAAAAAAACAAATTGTTATCTGTTGTCCTTCTAGAATAGGGGTGAGACGTTTTATATGGACAATTGATCAAGTGGCAATAACAATAGTCCCATACTATACATACTTGGGTATGTGCTATGAGAGCACTAGTAATGTTAACACGCAGCTGGAGTGGCGTGAGAGAAAATTGGACACAGCAATAGCACAAGCCAAATTGATCATGGCAAAATTTGGGAAATTTTCTGTCAAGCCTGCTTGGATCTATTGGACCCAGAAGACAATTCCAGCTCTATTATATGGCCTAGAAACCCTACCTAGTACTACAAACCTTGAATTTGACAAATGGGAAGCCAAATTCTGGAAATGAATTCTGAATTTACCAGGTTGTGTGCCAAATGCCTGGATTAGGTATGAGCTGGGTCTCGTCTCTCTTCAAGCCACTTACAACTGGAGACTTTGTGCGTTTTTTAGGAAATGCTTTATCTCAACCTCGGCAGAATCTACCTTACAATCTTTCACCTTTTATATGTTATCAACGAAAGATAGATTTATTACGTCTTGGTTGAGGAAAGTCAACTGCATTTTGTGTCATGCTGATATCACACTTGAACTCTTAGTCTCCACTCCATCAAAAGCTAAAATGAAGCTGCACCAGGCGGATTGGATCACTACGCTTGACAAATGTTTACAGTATAAGGGAGGTGATTATGATAGATTTCCACCTAAAAAACTAAAAACTTTGCCCCCTTATCTAATAAGATCTCCGACCCCAATATATAGGCACGCAATCATGGGATTGCGCTTTAATCTATGGTTGACTCGGGAGGTCTTAAGGAAACGACATCTAATAGTTGTAGATGACACCATCTGTCGGTTTTGTGCTGTAAAAGATGTTTCTGAGACCTTGCAGCACCTCATAACCCAGTGCCCTAGTCTGATTTCTCAGAGACAGACACACTGGTAAATATTGTCAACTTTTTTCAAACCTTAGTGAAAAAACATGCTGGACAATTATTCTCAGCTTTCACAAGCCAAAGATACAGTATGCTACGATAAATTTCCTAAGGAGCTTGAACTTAACACAAGAAGTTGAAAATAGTATTACTCACATGAGGAGTAAACATTGAGTGGAGGGATAATTGTAGCCAACTGTGTATTATTGATTGTAAATGCTTGTGAAGAAAAAAATTGAAGAAAAAAATTGTCATCAACAAGTCATGAATTGGGAATACATATTGCGGAAATGAATTATGAATGTGTATATATGTATTAATGAATTGGAAATATGTAGATATTAATTTGTCCTTTTTCCTTTTAGAAATTGTTTAAAAATTGTATAATTAATTGTTATGTTATTAATGTTTTTTCGAATGCATTTATTTATTTATTTTAAAAAATTCTCTTTTATGTATAAATGTATTATTGTAAGGTTGATTAAATTCAACTAATTCAATAAAAAAAGTTGGGTTTTGAGGTAGAGCTATCCCAACCGAAGCAGAGATCTGTACTATCATTTGAACCTCTCTACACTGGAAATGGGGAAAAAACAAAGGCACATGAGCAATCTTATACTGAATTCTTTACTGCAAACAAAGCGAACAGGGATTTGTTTAGGATGATTCCTAAAGGAGGGTCAACTCATGTAGAAAGCAATCACTGGGCACCAGTGACCGCCATCTTTCCGTCTTTTGCAACTTCTTTCTTGGAATTCACGTGGTCATCAATCCTCTATAAAAACAACTTGAAGATTGATATAAACTTAATACGAGCGGCTGACTTGGCCCAGGCAAGATGATGACTATTACATACATACTCACAAGGTCTTAAAAGAAAATGTGGGGCATCCGAAGGGTGGTCTCTGCAGTGGAGTGAAAGGCCATTTATTAACCCAAGAATACACTGGAGGTGAGGGGGGTGCATTCATCACAATTTCATTTGTATTGTGGTAAGTGACTTCCCTAATAGTAATGTAATAACTCTGGCCATCGCCCTGTATGATCTCTTGGATGGTGCTTGTACTTCAGAGTTGTTGGCATGCATTAGTGAGATCCTGAAGGATTGGCATGGCCATGCAGTGATAATAGCAGGTGACTTTAATGCGCATTGCATTGGGGTGGAGGAGGCCATGCAAGACAAGGCCCCAAGTGAACTCATTAACCTTAATAATGCTAATATCGTCACTAACCAGAAGCGGTTGCTGAGTAAGGGAAGGTTATGGTCGGATATGCTATTTCTCGTTTATTACCACTGATACCAACTGGCTGTGTGTCTCTATGATCTGTAGCCACTTCGCGTAGTGGGAAAAGTACTTCTTCTTTGGATTGAATATTCGCCTCTTATCATATACATGCACGGGTGACAGGCTATAGAGTTGATTTCACTCAACTGAGTAACCATGCGGTCTTAAAAGTTACTCTCGCCCCATATAAAAATATTACTTCAGGTGCTTCTACTAAAAAGATGTTAAGTAACCTGCAAGGGAACCGCATAATATGGTCAACGGCTAACGTGGATACAATTTACTTATTGTTTTCTAATAATGGGTCTTTGCCTAGGGACATGCTATGTGGGAATGGTTAGGATCTTGGAATATCATTAAAAAAGCTCCTACCGAGTTTTCCCAGCAGGCAAACCGATGAAGACGGAAAGTGTCCTGCCCTTTTTGATATGGCTATCTATAATGAGAAGAAGCATTATCGAGAAGCTATTTGCGCGGTCGGGTACTCTAAATCCTCTACAATCTCTAGGAAATCCATTAACTTAGGCATTCTGCGCCTCACATACAAGCGATGGTTGCAGGAATATAAAAATAAAAGAAGTTCGGCAAACTTGAAAATTATATATATATATTCTGCTAAAATCGCATGATGCAAAAAAATGTTGGCACACTTATCGGACATATTTATCTGAACAAAACCCAAAGGAGACCAGTGGTATAGCCGAGAACATTTGGTATGAGTATATTAAAACGCTTTTTGGGGATGGCACCTTAAATGAAATGCATCCCCCTGAGGAGAAACATATAAAAGCCCCTATTAACCTTGACATAGGTTAATATAGGTCACATATCCCTGTGCAGCTATACCGACGCCTTCAATTTACGGCTACTGGCAATATTAGACTCTAGCAGCGAGAGCTTTGCTTCCATCTTGTTAAACCAGCTAAACAGGTGGGCTGAGTCTAAGAAATGACTTAGCTGCCAGCAGACAGGATTTGGAGGGGAGTGTAGCCAGGTTCACAGAGTCTGGGCTCTCCATCTATTGGCTGCTGAGATGTCTCTGCAGTCGTACTGCTGCCTTGATTTGTGTTCTGTAGATTACTCATCTGCATTTGACTGTGTCTCATGACCCCGACTTTGGAACTAATTAGAAAAATGGGGAACTGATCCAACTCTTTAGTATTTATTACATCAAATCACTATAGTCTAACATGAGCATATCGGTTACAATGTCAAAGGATAGCATTCTCTCAGAACACATTAATACCAACATAGGGCTAACGCAGGGCTGCGTACTCTCCTCTGCACTTTACAATCTATACGTGTCTAATTTTAATGACTATCTCAGTGAATGCCGTAATTTCCCTCCTAAACCAACTGACAGGTCGGTGGGGTGGTTGTCATATGATGATGACACGCTCCTGATTGACCAAACCCCTGTAGGCTTGCAGGGATTAATTGACACCCTTTATCGATAAGTAACGGTCTAAAGGCCAATCAATTTAAAACCAAAGTTATGACACTGGGCAGGAGTATGCATAGAGGTCTCCCATTAATTTGACATATAGGTGGGGAAGCTCTTGAGGTGGTTGATTCGACTTGGACATCCCATTAGAGTGTGAAATGATGGTCTTGAGGCGAGTGGAATAATTCAAAGGTTTATTTTCATGGATATCGCAGCAACAGCAGGCCCTGCTCACAGAGGCAGGCTCAAACTGACTCCCAATCGAATCACACTCAAAGATTAACACTCCATTGCCTAAATCATACCTAACTTGTTACATAAAAATATTTGATGAAGTAAACAATCGCAACATAGAGCTTACCCCTTAACATCTTTGTATAGAGGTACGCTATACCCTAAAGTCATTGGCGCAGGGGCGCCACGAAGGGGTGGCCAGGGTGGGCCCTGGTCACCCTTATAAAAATTGCTGGCCCCCCATCGGCCACCCCAACGAAAAAGCAAAAAAAAAAGATTTTTTTTTGCACTGAACTGTGTATGAACAATAACATGCCCAGTTCAGTGTGAAAAAAACTTTCTTTTTTTCCGCCGCTGTGGATGGACTGTAGTCAGATCAGAGAGACATGGTGGCCCTGCACCCCATTGATCGATTTCCGCATGCTCAGTGGACCCGGCAACACAGTCTGAGCGCGTGCATTTCTGCTTAGGCTCGTGCTTCCAGGCTGTGTTCCAGGCTCTGAAAAGGAGACCTGGGCTGCGGCACTGACTGAGGGATCTATTGGTTCCTGCCAAACACTTCAGTGCCAGCTGAGGATGGTATGTGTGTGGCACCAAGGGGGTGGTGCTGCAAGACCACTCAGGAATCTGGGAATCCTGGGAAAGATCAGTGTTGTCATTGCTAGGATGGTCAGCAAAATGTGTCTCTCCAGGGGTTGCCACATTTATCATAGGGAACTAACCTTTATGAGTTCTAATCTAATGCCCCTTGAACTTGTAGGTGTTTAACCCAAACCCTACCTTTGACTAGAACTAATCATTTTCGAGGACAGGTGGGCTATAAGTTAGCAAATGTGTACTGGACTAGAAGCCTCTAAGGGTGTCTAGTATCCCCATTAGGTTAGAAATCGTGACACTCAATAGATAATAGATCCCATTTTGACTCTATTCTTAGTGTTCTCAGAGAACAAAATCTTATTTTGTTGTGGAAGGACCCTTTTCCCCGATAGGTCTGTATCCCCAGCCCATTCTGACAAAACTAAAAAAGATGATGCACTCTGTCGTCTAACTAGCATGTTTTCTTTTGCTCCTATGTTGCACTACCCCACATCTGTGCCACGTTTCTAACGTATTGCATTTCCTCGCATCCGAGCATGCCATGCAGTACCACTACTGCCATATTTCCTAGACTTGCCTTTTTCTCTCTGACTGGCCCACTATCCTGTGTTGTCCGTTGACCTCTTTGCCAAATCTGATTTTTACATGGCTAAAAAGAGGCAGATTAGACCACTCTAAGGCACACCCTAACCCTACAATGAGTTGGAGTATGCCTTATAAGGCTCTTGTTTTAAATGCCCCTTTTTAGTTTGGGCTATTATGTGGCAGAGCCACCTAAAACCTGAAACTATTGCATTAGGAGTACAGATGGGGGGATGGCATATGAGGAGGGAAACAAAGCTTTAATGTGTTTGGTTATTTACCCACCCATTGCCTGCCCTAGGCTATTCTAATCCCTATGGTCCCTCCAACCAAGTACCCTCCCCCTGTCCCCAACCCCCGCCAAAGCACCTCCTCATGGAAATTCTTTGAGCTCTCTTTGTTCATGCTTTGCCATCAAACTTTGCTTTGAAAAAAACACTGGCAGGCCCTTCAAGTGCTGTATTCTGAGTGTTAATGACTTCATGTGTGCTGTAAACGTGCTACTTATGTAATAGAAATGCCTTAACCAGGTCTAGCACCCAATTTATAAACACTATGCGTGTCCAGTGCTGAAGTCCTGTTAAAAACAAGTATTGGCAAAGTCAACAGTTTTTGCTTGTGTAGACGTATTAGGCATTGCAAGGCACTGCTATTAGATGCCCAGGCACTCACACCGTTTGCACCTGCTACTATCAATGGCTAGTTAATATCACTATGGCATGGATTATTTGGGCCCTCCCGTGCCCCTGGGCTTGAGAGGGCTAAAGCCCCCGCCCCTTTGATACAGCAGTCATCAGTGCTGTTATGCCCAGCCCGGGCCCAGCTGGCAAGAACCTGTTACATTTCTCCCCTCGGAGAGCGGTGTGTTTATTTAAACAAATACACTGTTTTCCGAGGTGAGAAAACAGGCATTGAAGTGAAGGGTAGAGGCTGAGGACAAAAGCCTGCCAGCCCATCAGTAGGACTCCCTCCACCCCCATGTTGCTGTTAAAGGCTTAACTGCTGGCTCAGCTTTTACATGACCCATTCTTTCAATAATTACCATTAACAAAAGAAAAAGTATATTTGTGTGCATGTGGGGATTGTATGTATGCATGTATGTATGCATGCATGGATGAATGTATGTGTGCATGCGTGTAATGGAGTGTGTAGGTGGTTGTATGTTTGTATACTAGGCCTTGTCTGCAAGTGCAAACCTGTGAATGAATGCAGTGTGGATGGTGTGACTGTGCGTGTTAATGAGCGCACAGTCTAAATGTTCTGGGTGCTCCTGTGAATGACAGATCAACTGTGTGGGTGCATGTATCTGAATGTCTCTATATCTCTGTGTATCTGAGGAGGGGCATTGGAGCATTGACATTTTTTGACAAGAGCATGGCATGTTTTACTGCTGTTTTTGGGCAAAGGAAAGTCAACGTGAGTGTTTTTATGTGATGGTGGGGTTGGAGTGGGCGTGAGAGGGGGAGAATACTACAGTGGGGCTGACCTGGCTGGGTCTTACTGTAGCATAGAATGTTGTACTCGCATTGAGGTAAAAGGCAACATGGTGAGTGTTCTTACATGAGGAGCGCACGTTTCCTTATTTTGAATTGGGTCTTTATTTTACTGGTGTTTAAGGTCAAAGGCAACATACATATTCTTACATGGGGAATATAACATGATGCGTGCAACATAATTGCACTTATATGGGGGGAATTGTGTGATGATATGCTATTTATATAGTTCTTTCGCCAAAGCGATGTACAGAGAACATCTTTACATCAAATATATCACCCAGCCGAAGTTTGCACTCATTTAATGAGCTCTATTTATTATTACATTTATTGACATCGCCCAAACCCGTAAGTATCACGGCAGTGAAACAACTTGGTGAGCAGGGAAAACAGTACAGTAGATAGTAAGAGAGGGGTAACAAGGTGCACAAGCAACATAATAGTACGAGGTCCATAGAGGAGGGTAGAGATCAGGGAGGTCACTTTGACGTATGTATGAAAGGCTGAGTTGGCCTTGCCGTGATTTGAACCTGCAAATCACACTCAGATTACAAGAGCATGCGCTCAGCTCGCTGAGCTATCTTACTGGCTAGCCAGCAAGCGCATTTCTTCTTTCTGTGGCATTGAAGTTTCTTACTGGTGTTAAGGCCAACGGCAACATAAGTGTTCTTACATTGGGGTGGGCGCATTGGTGCTGCCTGCAAAGCTGTTTTTTTTACTGTAGCATTAGATGTTTACTGCCGTTAGGGAGCAAATACAACAAGTGTTCTTATATGGGGAGTGGGGGATTTGTGTAGCCAGCAAAGATATATTTTCTTACTGTGGCATTAAGGCAAAGCCAACAGGAGCATGTTCTTAGATGGAGATACTGACATGTATTGGGAGAGCTAGCATAAAAATACTTTGTCATAGTATGGTTACTGGCATTATGGACAAAGCAAACATGAGTGTTTTCCTATATGGGATTAGTGGCATGTATGAGTGCACCAGAATGGACATGTGTGACCACAATCAATATGAAAATGCTTGTTTACACTTGCAGAGTACTGGCATATAGCGGACAAAATGAAAATGCTCCTATGCATTGTTGGTGGTTTGGCATCTAACGTACTTTGTATGTCTTGCCCTACAAAATCGATTGTAAACTGTGTGGCTTGTTACCTAATTTATCGCAGAAAGTGTACTGTCAAATGCACTTTTTTAACCCATTATTTAAAACCTTTCCTCAAGGGGACAAACCCCCCCCTTGATTGGTTCGCCCTCCCTCACTACTGTCTGTCACTCCTATGCATTTGGCTGGGGGCAGAACAAGTGCCCTTCCGTCCGCAGACTCTTCCTAATTTGGCCCTACTACATTAGCTCCAGGCCCCACTTGTTACAGAATAATAGCTATGCCTCTGGTGAGTTGGGGTGAAAGATGGATCTAATGGGCCAAAGGAAGGCGTGATATCTACTCAGACTCCTGGGCTTGGCGAGAGGGCTGTAGGACGGTTGGGTTTGGGGGGAATCACTAGCTCAATAGGTTTAATGTCCCGTCTTACTAACAGTTTTCAAAACTGCCATCCAGCCCCACCAAAATGTTGAGGCTGGATCCACCCCTGTGTGGCACCCTGTGTGCCACCTCAAGATTTCCTGTGGCCTCATCAGGCCACCCCTATGAAACCTGTCTGGGGGCGCCACTTATGGGGCAGCGGCAAGTAAATAAAAATGGTAATAATAGAAAATGTGGTTGGTCGATTGAAGGCTTGGTTGAGTTTCACAAAAAAAGGCGCTGTTCCTTGTATTATGTACAGATTGGAAACTCTGCCAGCACAGCCACTATTTGGCTAGACTGGCTAGAAGGGAAAATATTGCAATCATTACTTTGCTTTCCTAGTCCGGTCCCTGGAGAGGCATTACGCCTAGAACTAGGTTTATCATTCAATTCTTTATGGAAGGTGGCATTCTGTAGACTGCTGGTTAAGATCATGTACAGTGAAGATGGTGCATTATTAACTTTGATTGCTAAACATGCCCGTATTATGCAGGATAATCTGGCACATCTAGATCTGGTTAGTATTGTATCCATGCATTTGATTGATATTGAAACACAACTGCCTAAAGAGAATGAGATTGAGTTATTTAATAAAACATTAGAAACCAGAACTTCAAACTGGGATAGATTGTAATCAATGACGACATTATCATGTAGGGAAGCTCAGCACAATCAGGGAAGGCTCAACAGGGAGCAGAAGGTACCCTCAACCAGTGCTGGAACTTGGACAAACTAAAGCCCCAAATACCCACATCGCCCCTGGATGTGACGGAGGGGGAGGGGCACTCACAGCCGCGCCCCCCCCCATGGCAGTCAACAAATAAGACCTTGTGCAATGCCTGGCTGTTCTCCATACATGGATCACAGACTCCTTTCAAGAGCAGTTCTCTACCCTGAGGGCTGATCTAAAAGGCGGAGTACAGGAGATTAAAGGAGAGCTCACAAAACTGGAGGAAAGTATGGACACAAATAAACATGCAAATCAAGATCTCTCAGACGACTTCAAGGAAGCAGAAGAAGCATTAGAACATCTATCTCGGCTATATCACAACCTGGGTCTCCAAAGACTTAGAAAATAGGTCACAGCGATCAAACATACATCGCGAAAATGTCCCAGAAGAGGTCACAGATCAAGACTTAAAGGTGACGATCCAATCGTTCTTCACAGACCTGCTCATGGAGGTTCCTCCAGAAGAGGTACATCTGTATAGGTTACACAGAGTGGGCCCACTGTAGAAAGAACTGGGGGCCCACCCGAGGGACTTCCTGGCCGTTTTGACGTCCTACGCTCAGAAAGAAGAAGTTTTAAAAATAGCAAGAATGACAAGTGCCTTAAAGATCAATGGGATGGAGGTTCAGCTCTTTCAGGACGTAGCATACGACACACTGCTGAAGAGACGACCGATGGGCCAAGTGCTTAAAATACTGAACCAGGAGAAGATCCGCTATAAGTGGACTTTCACGTTGGGGCTGTTGTTCACATGGAAGGGAAAGCAGTGCAGGGTCACAACTTGCGAAGAGGGTCTGAATGTGGTGGCTCCGGGGTACTTGAAGATGCACCAACTGCCGAGGAAGGGGGATCAAGCTCCCAGAAGCAACGCCAATGGAAATGGTCAATGGTGGCGAGAGGGAACAGATGCCTTCAAGGACTGAAGGGCCTGCTCCGAGACCTCGGACTGACGGAAATTGTTCAGAAGCTGAAGTTGATACTTGATGCTTAACCTTGAAGCCCGCCGGAAAAAGAAGAATTGCTGCTGCTGCCCTTCGCTAATTTGAAAGCTGCGTGACTGTCAAGGAACTGATCCATGAGATGACCTGGCTAGGAGACCTCTTCCCGAGCTATGAGGGACCATTGTGCACCAGCTGATCTGTACCAAAGCTCCCTGGATGTCAGACCATCAAAAGGCTGCCAATCGGAGACGGGGACTGCCGCGGAATCATGAAGCGAAGCACCGGGACATTCAAGTCCATCACCGTCGACGACTGCCGTCGCCGACCAGAGCCACAGTGCTCCTTTGCCTAAAAACACTTTGAACGAAGGACTCCCTCGCTCATCACCAATGACTGCTTTGTCTCACCAGAGAAAGTCAATGCCTTTGATGTGCCAAGGAGAATCCACCGGTGGGTTTCCTGACACCTGAAGACCACAGAGACGCCGACGACTCGACGCCCTTGCTTAGCCAAAGTTCTTCAGTAACTCTTTGCAGCAACAAACTATCCTCGTCAACGTGCCCCGCACGCCTCATCTTTGCAGGACATCCACGACCGATCGTCGACGAGCACCACCAGGACCGAGGCTGCTGCCTTGATGCCTTTGTTCACCATTTCCTCGTGGGATCTTGACGATCTGTGACTCCTGCCTTAAAGGGGGTCGCTCAAGAAGGATCCGTCGACGACCTGACTTCGAACTCTGCTATTCCAGGTACATTGGGGTGCTAGAACCTTTTTAGAGTGAAATAAGACTCTTGTAAGCAATATATGGACTGGGCTTGTATTATATCTGTATTTACAGGTTGCCCAGGTGGGGGATCCTCACACAGAACTGTGTCTATTGGTAGGGGCCAGTATTCTGCCTATTGTTTAAACCAACCTGCTTTACTCCTATGTCTATTGTTGGTTCACATTATTTACTGATGTGTATGACATTTTAACTGAGTACAGTTAATGCATTTTAATGGAATCAAGGAGTAATTGTGGTACCACCTAAAAACTGTATAAATTTACCATTTTAGATTAACGTGAGCACAAAGTGTGTTATTGTCATTGTGTAGATAACTTGAGCCTATTTATATAAAGAACTGTATTATCACTAACATAGTGTGGGGACATTCCTTTGTGGGTGCTTGGGGACTACACTGTACTTAAGAACCAGGCCACATCACCTCCTGAGAGTTTAAGCCTTGATTGCTTGACCTTCACTACACAATAGAGAATCTTGGCTGGGGTGCTCTGTGCCTCTACTCTGCCATATAGAGAGCAGGAGTACAGATACCCCTCCAGTCTTTATACTGGTGACAGCGCTGGGATTCTAATGGTTTTAAGAATCAGTGTGTAACCTTGCCACTTACACAATATCTACACTTTGTTAAATTGAGGTTTAGTTGTATACTAGATAACTACATTACAAGCAATGGAATCTATTGCAAATGGTAAATTGACTAGGATGGGCTTAGAGGCTCTCCAGAGTGCTTGTGAAGCCAGGGAGTTAGACTTTGAGGATAAGTCTAGGGCTCAGCTGATGGCAGTCTTGGTGGACAACCAGACTGATTGTGAAGCTCTTGAAGGTGGGGATGCAACCAATGAGGAGCCTGCCCCTGGGGCTGTTGCTGAATCAGATTCTGGGAACGCCACCATTCCTGCTGCCTCTGTTCCGAATCCCAGCACTGCTCTTCAAGGGGAAGCCTTGAAGATTGAACTTTTAAAATTGGAGCTACAACAGGAACAGTTAGCATTTCAATATAAAAAGTTGGCAACAGAAGCTGAATTTAAGAAAAAGGAGTTGGCACAACAGGATATACTCATACATAGGGACACTGAACACCAGAAGAATCTGCTGGAGAGAGCTAGAGTGGAGACTTCAGCGAAACCAGTTGAAAGAGTCAGGTCCCAAGCCACCAAGTTTTATGAAAGATTTGGTTGGTGTGTATGTGGAGGGTTCTGATATCCTCCAATGTATTTAAGCGTTTGAAATGGCTTGTGGAATCCATGATGTTGATAATAGAGATTGGGCTAATTGTTTGTTAAGCAGAGTGCCTCAGACTGGTTATGAATGTATTCTGAAACTGAGTGTGAAAGAAAGGGGTCAGTATGAGTGCATGAAGTCTGCTTTGATTGCCAAGTTTGGCAAGACACCTACCCAGTACCTTAAAAGGTTCAGGGATTTTAAGAAAAAAGAGAATGTGTCTTGGATTGACTGGGTGAGTGCTGCACATATGAACATGATGGGGTGGATTGATGGATAGAAGGTGAAAACTTTTGTTGAATTGTCCCACCTTTTGTTTTTTGAGCATTTTTCTGAAGATTGTTCACCAGAGCTGCATCAATATGTTGCTGACCAGAACATTTTAGATCCCTTTAAGCTGACCAGGCTGGCTGACAAGTGGGTCTCCCATCTGGTGTCCCCTAGGGACTCCAGTGGGAAGGACAAGGACAAAGAAAAAGGGACCTCCCAGAAGTCTGAGGAGTACCAAAAGCAGTCACAGTCGGGTAAACCAAACCCTTCCTCCTGAGACCCAAAAATCTACTGGGGATATGTCTTATGTGGGAGGGAGTAAGAGTAGTGGTCCACCTGCTGCAAAGTAGGCTCCCAGTGCTTCCAGTATCGTACCCCGCATTCCTGGCACATGTTCGGATGGTGGGGCTCTGGATCACAAGAAGGGTGACCCCAAGTGTAAAGGTAAGGCACTTGGAGTCCAGGCTGTCAGCCTGACCTACTCTTACCACATGCCTGAGGTGGAGCCCACTGTCCTCCCCTCCTCTACAGGATCACATTTGGTGCTCCTGTAGAGATTTCCCTAGTGTCCTTTGGGGCCTGGGACCAGTCCACAGAAGTACTGGCTACAATCCCACAGAACACCTGTAGGTTTTTGAGATGTGTCCTCTTGAATGGCCAGTCTTCTACTGGTTTGAGAGACACTGGGTCAGGCATGACAGTGGTGGACAGGACCCTGCTCAAACCAGAGGACTATGTAGGTACTCCTCTGAGAACAACCAGTTTAGCTGGTAGGCCTCCCAAATTTGTCGCCTGTAGCCTTAGTCAACATTATGATTGGAGATAAGACAGCAAAGCTTCCTGTCCTGGTTCAGGACAATATACCTGCTAATATTTTGTTAGGCAATGATCTAGTGGAGTTTGGTTTGATCTCTGATGGTCTCCCCCCGACTGCTGCTGCAGTCACTAGGTCACAGATAACACTGGGTCTGACTGTCAGTCAGGTAGCCAAGCCAAAGGGGCAACCCAAGGCAAGAAGACGGAAGAGTAAGAAGGCCACCTCTGCAGAGGGGGCTCCTTCTCTTCCTGCTGCTTAAGCATCACCCACTGGGATTCATGCTCCGGATGCGCTGGGTCCAGTGGTGAACCCAAACTCAAATCCTGAGGGAGAAGAGGCAGAGCACCCTCCTACGGGGGAGGTGCTCAACCCTGAGGATCACCCCGACCTTCAATGCCTGCTGGCTTAAGGGGGGCCCTCTAGGGGCAACTTCTGTAGGGGACAGAGAGAGTGGCACTCTCTCGAGGGTCTGAGGAAACAGGCCCTGGCACAGGCACAAGGAGAAGTGCCTCGAAATTCCGGATATATTGGGAGCGTGAGCTCCTTTGTAGTGAGCCCACAAAGCCTGAACTTGGTGCCCTCAAGAGGCTGGTGGTACCCCAGGTTTACAGGCCCTTACTACTGCAGTTGGCACATCAGGTGCCCTTAGCTGGTACCAAGATGTAAAGACTGGAGGGGTTTGTCTGTACTCCTGCTCTCTATATGGCAGAATAGAGGCACAGAGCACCCCAGCCAAGATTCTATATTATTGCTTCAATCCATTGGAGGATATCAGAACCTTCCGCGTACACACCAACCAAACCTTTCATAAACTTGGTGGCTGGGGATCTGACACTCTCAACTAGTATCCCTGATGTCTCCACTCTAGCTATCTGTAGCTGGATTTTCTGACATTCAGTGTCCTTGTTTTTACGTTCAAGATCCTTATCTTTGAGTATCACCTGCTGTGCCAACTCCTCTTTCTTAAGTTCTGCTTCAGTTTCCAACTTTGTATATTTGAAGGCCATTTTCTTCCTTAGAGGTTGGAACAGAGGCAGCAGGAGAGGTGGCATTCCCAGAATCAGATTCAACAACACCTCCAGGGGCAGCGGTCTCAATGGCTGCATGCCCCCCTTCATTAAGAGCTTCACAATCAGTCTCATAGTCCATCAGGGCAGCTATCAGCTCAGCCCTAGACTTATCCTCAAAGTCTAACTCCCTGGCTTCACAGGCACTCTGGAGAGCCTCTAAGCTCATCCTAGTCAATTTACCATTTGCAATAGACTCCATTGCTTGTAATGTAGGTATCTAGTACACAACTAAACCTCAATTTAACAAAGTGTAGATATTTTTAAAGTGGCAAGGTTACACACTCATTCTTAAAACCATTAGCATCCCACCGCTACCACCAGTGTAAAGACTGGGGGGGGGTGTCTGTACTCTTGCTCTCTATATGGCAGAGTAGAGGCACAGAGCACCCCAGCCAAGATTCCCTATTTGGTAAACGTGGATGAACAATCAAGACCTAAGCTCTCAGGAGGTGTTGCAGGCTGGTTCTTAAGTACAGTGTAGTCCCCAAGCTTCCACAAAGGAACTTCCACACACTATGTTAGTGATAATGCATTTCTTTATATAAATAACATTTTTATTATGTACACAATCACAATAACACACTTTGTGCTCAAGTTAATCTAAAATGGCAAATATGTACAGTTTCTATGTGCTACCACAATTGTACTTTGATTCCTTTAAAATGCATATACTGTACTCAGTTCAAATGTCATACAAATCAGTTAATAAAGTGATCCAACAATAGACATAGGAGGAAAGCAGGTTGGTTAAAACAATAGGCAGAATATTGGGCTCCTACCACCAGGAAAAGTTCTGTATGAGAATCCCCCTACCTGGGCATCCTGTAAATAAAGATATAAAACAAGCACAGTCTGTATATTGTCTCTTAGAGTCTTATTTCTTTATATATAGGTTCTTCCACCCCAATGTACCTGGAATAGCAGATTTCTTCGATGGCTCATCGACAGATCCTTCTTGAGTGACCCCCTTTAAGGCAAGAGTCATGGATCGTCAATAGTCCTCGAGGAAGGTGAACCTTGGCGTCGAGAGTCATAGATGAAAAGGTTTGATGGCGTTGAGGCAGCAGCTTCGTTTCAGTTGGTGCTCGTCGAAGATCTGTCAGGGAAGTCCTGCGAGGATGAGGCGTGGGGTGCACCTCGGAGTCGATAGTTACTTGCCGCAAAAGAGTCACTGAAGAACTTTGGCCGAGCAAGGGCGTCAAGTCATCAGTGCCTTTGTGGTCTTCGGGTGGCGGGAAACCCACTGGCCGGATTCTCCTCGGCACGTCAGCTGCCTTGACTTTCTCCATCGGGACAAAGCGGTCGGCGGTGCTAGCGAGAGAATTCTTGGATTCAAGGTGTCTTAATCAATCGAGCGTTGCGGCTTCAGTCGGCGGCGGCACAGCGTCAAGCGGTCCCCGCTTCTGGGCAACACAGCTTCGGCAGGCCTCCAGACGTTATAACAAACCTGCAAACCATGGTCGACTACGGTGGACGGAATGTCCGGTGCTTCTCTTCGATCTCCTCTGCAGTCCCCACCTCCGGTCGGCAGCCTGTTGAGGGTCTGACTTCCAGGGAGCTTTGGTGAAGGTTAGCGGTGTACAATGTTCCATCGTAGCTCGGGAAGAGGTCTCCTAGCCAGGTCCTTTCTCGGATCAGTCCTCAACAAACTCGACAGCTTTCAGATCGGGTTGAAGCAAATGCAGCAGCAAGTCTTCTTCTTCCAGCTGGGCTTCAAGGATAAGCATCAAGTATCAACTTCAGCTTTTGAACAATTTCTAGCAGTGAGAGGCCCCCAGATATACTGTTTGCACTTTCATTCATTCTGCTGGGTCACACTCAGGCAACCAATCACTCAGAAGGGCATTCAGCAGGCAGGCAGCCAATTAGGCTCACAGGGCATTCAGGCCATTCTCCTCCCTATCAGACACTCACAACAAGGAATGTGTATTGGGACAAATACCCAGCCATTCAGTCCTCCACACTGCATTCATACCAGATTTGGGCAGGGCTGTCTCAGTCTTTGTGTCACAAACCAGAAACTAGACACCCATAACAAGAAGTGAATATTGGTCATGCACTCCATTCACCCAGGGCCCATCCTAAAGGTGTACCCACAACATACAGTCACTGGGAAGGCTCCAGCCAGTCTGGCCTGGAACTTCCACCCAACAGCCAGTAAGGGGGAAGGGACAGAGCCAGGGCTTCCCAGGACTTTGGGAAAAACAAGGTAACAGACAATAGAAAGCAAGAGGCCACAGGGGCCATCTTCTTTCCTATCAGGAATCAACTGATTCCAATGGCAGGTCCTGAGTATCCCAAAATGGAGAATTCAGCATGTAGCTGCCACCAGCCCATACCCTGCTCTGGGATACCCTACACTAGGGGTACAAGGTTGTATCCCACCCATGGGTGCCATAAGGGTATCCCAAGGGTCTGTACACCAAACCAAAAAGAGGAAGAGCTGCACTGCCAGGAGTCCTACATGGACTCCTGGGCAGAAAACAATACAGAACAAACATGAAAAAGGACTACTGAACAAGGACAGGGAGGCCCTGTGGCTCCAATGCATTTACAGCATCACATTCACCTCCCACCCAGACTGAAGTTAGGGCGTCTAATCTCCCACGAGATTGACACCCTCATCCAGACGGTCAACATACCTTCTGGAAAGGCCATCTGCATTATCGTGACTCTTCCTGGGTCTATGCTCTATGGCATGGCTGCACAACATAAGGCCCGCGGGCCAGTTGCGGCCCGCCATGCCATTTTGTCCGGCCCGCGAGGCACAAAGACTTTCCTAATGGAGTGCGGCCCGCAAGCAGCATCGGCCGCCCTCTATTAGGAAAGTCTTTGAAACTCTTCTCTTCCGGGCAGGACAAAACACTGGCCTCATTGGCTCAGTGCACACGCACCATATAGCTCCTATGAGCCACGTAGTGCGTGTGTGCTGCACCAATGGAGGACCAGCACTACGGCTGGCGTGGTCAATAAGGCTTGATGCCATAAGGCATTTCAGCCTTGCCACGTCAGCCGTAGTACCACTCCAGTTACCTCGCCAGTGTTCCAGCTAGCCTGCCTTCCAGCACGTCCGGTAAGTGGTCTGTTTGTTTGTGTTTGTGTGTCGGGTTTGTTCTGCTCTATGTTTGTGCTGTGTTTGTTGAGATGCGGGTGTGGGGGTTGTCGGGTGTGCATGAATGTTTGTTTTTGTATGTTTGTGCTGTGTTTGTTGAGATCCGGGGGTGAGGGGGGGGGTGGGGGGTGTGCATGAATGTTTATTTTTGTATCTTTGTGCTGTGTTTGTTGAGATCCAGGGTGGGGGGGGGGTGTTGGGTGTGCATGAATGTTTGTTTTTGTATGTTTGTGCAGTGTTTGTTGAGATGCGGGGTGGGGGGGTGTTGGGTGTGCACGAATGTTTGTTTTTGTATGTTTGTGCAGTGTTTGTTGAGATGCAGGGGTGGGGGTGTGTCTGGTGTGCATGAATGTTTGTTTTTGCATGTTTGTGCGGTGTATGTTGAGATGCCGGGGTGGAGGGTGTCGGGTGTACATGAATGTTTGTTTTGGAGTGTAAGTGCGGTGTATGTTGAGATGCAGGGTCTGTATGGGTGCATGCTTCAGAGTTTGTATGCTGAGTTGGGGGTGGGGGGTTTGGGTCTGTATGGGTGCATGTTTGAGAGTGCATGCTGATTTGAGGGGTGGGGGTATGGATCTGCATGGGTGCATGTTTGAGAGTGTGTGTGCTGAGCTGGGGGGTGGGAGGTTCAGGTCTGTATGGGTGCATGTTTGAGAGTGTGTGTACTGAGTTGGTGAGGGGGCCATGGGGCATAGTGTTTGGTTGGGGGTGGGAGCCATGGGGCATAGTGTTTGGTTGGGGGTGAGGGGGCCATGGGGCATAGTATTTGGTTGGGGGTGAGGGGGACATGGGGCATAGTGTTTGGTTGGGGGTGGGAGGCATGGGGAATAGTGTTTGGTTGGGGGTGAGGGACATGGGGCATAGTGTGTGGTGGGGGGTGGGAGCCATGGGGCATAGTGTTTGGTTGGGGGTGAGGGACATGGGCATAGTGTTTGGTTGGGGGTGAGGGACATGGGGCATAGTGTTTGCTTGGGGGGTGGGGGCCATGGGGCATAGTGTTTGGTTGGGGGTGAGGGACATGGGGCATAGTGTTTGGTTGGGGGTGGGAGCCATGGGGCATAGTATTTGGTTGGGGGTGGGAGCCATGGGGCATGGTGTTTGGTTGGGGGTGAGGGGGTCATGGGGCATAGTGTTTGTTTGGGGGTGAGGGAGCCATGGGGCATAGTGTTTGGTTGTGGGTGGGAGCCATGGGGCATAGTGTTTGGGTGGGGGTGAGGGACATGGGGCATAGTGTTTGGTTGGGGGTGGGAGCCATGGGGCATAGTGTTTGCTTGAGGGGTGGGGGCCATGGGGCGTAGTGTTTGGTTAGGGGTGGGAGCCATGGGGCATATTGTATGGTTGGGGTGAGGGGGCCATGGGGCATAGTGTTTGGTTGGTGGCGAGGGGGCCATGGGGCATAGTGTTTGGTTGGGGGTGAGGGGGCCATGGGGCATAGTGTTTGGTTGGGGGTGAGGGGGCCATGAGGCATAGTGTTTGGTTGGGGGTAGGAGCCATGGGGCATAGTGTTTGGTTGGGGGTGGGGGACATGGGGCATAGTGTTTGGTTGGGGGAGGGAGCCATGGGGCATAGTGTTTTCTTGAGGGGTGGTGGCCATGGGGCATAGTGTTTGGTTGGGGGTGGGAGCCATGGGGCATAGTGTTTGGTTGGGGGTGACGGACATGGGGCATAGTGTTTGCTTGGGGGGTGGGGTCCATGGGGCATAGTGTTTGGTTGGGGGTGAGGGACATGGGGCATAATGTTTGGTCGGGGGTGAGAGCCATAGGACATAGTGTTTATTTGGGGTGGGAGCCATGGGGCATAGTGTTTGGTTGGGGTGAGGGGGCCATGGGGCATAGTGTTTGGTTGGGGATGAGGGAGCAATGGGGCATAGTGTTTGGATGGGGTGAGGGGGCCATGGGGCATAGTGTTTGGTTGGGGGTGAGGGGGCCATGGGGCATAGTGTTTGGTTGGGGGTCAAGGAGCCATGGGGCATAGTGTTTGGTTGTGGTGGAAGCCATGGGGCATAGTGTTTGGTTGCGGGTGAGGGACATGGGGCATAGTGTTTGGTTGGGGGTGGGAGCCATGGGGCATAGTGTTTGCTGCCTGATGGGTGGGGGCCATGGGGCATAGTGTTTGGTTGGGGGTGGGAGCCATGGGGCATAGTGTTTGGTTGGGGGTGGGAGCCATGGGGAATAGTGTTTGCTTGAGGGGTGGGGGCCATGGAGCATAGTGTGTGGTTGCAGGTGGGGGCCATGGGGCATAGTCTTGCACTCCAAGAGTGAACCCAATAATAAAGCTAAAACAGGCACACTTAGGAGATGTACATCCTTTGCTTTTTGTGGAAACCTGACTCAACAAAGGCCATACTCCTCTTGGGCAACCCAAACAGCAAAGTATAGCAGTCCAAAATAATGGAATGTTCAATCAAGGGTCAATAAAATATATATAATTTAATTAAACAGACGATATACAATAACTAAATAGAAATAAATTATAACAATGGAAAATGTGTAGTATAAAATGTAAGTTTGAAATACAAATACAAATCGCTACCCCTCAAAAACATATTCTTTTTCCCTGGGTTTAATACAAATTTGGGGTTGAAAAAGCCTCCTGCCACACCCAGCCTTGCCCTGCCCACCGCACCGCCCACATATTTTTTTCGGCCCACTATAGCCATCATGTAAGGTACTTTCGGCCCTCTGTCAAAAACAGTTGTGCACCCCTGCTCTATGGTGAAGTCTACCCCTTGCAGGCTAATGGACCACCTGAGCAGTTTTGGGTTTTCACCCTTCATCTGCATAAGCCACTTCAGGGGCTTATGGTCTATTTGGACGTTGAAGGTAGACCCTGCAAGGTAGGGCCTAAAATGCCTAAGGCTCCAAACTATACTGAAACATTCCTTTTCAACAGTAGCCCACCTAGGTTCTCTACCCTTGAGTTGTCTACTTAAACAATATAACCCGAGCGGCGGGGGCTTTACCGACTCAGGTAATGCCCCGGGGCCCATAGGTAAGGCCCCGAGCGATGCGAGGGCCTTACCGAAGGCCCCAGGGCATTACCTGAGTCGGTAATGTCCCCGCCTCGAGGGTTATGCGAGGGTTATATTGCTATTAGTACCCCAGCCCGCATTATGTGCATGACCGGGACACTAAAAGCATTTTTTTTGTCCCGAAACGCTGCAGCGTTTCGGGACAGAAAAAAAAAATGACCAAGAAAATGGCCACCGCCATGAAAAGGGAAAACGGAGTCCGTTTTCCCTTTCCATGGCGGCGGCCATCGGAAGCTGATGCGCTGGGAAAACTTGTTCCCAGTGCGTCCGCTCCCGAAAAAGGATCAAAAAGAAGGTAAGTGGGGTTGGGAGGGGGGAGTGGACGGGGGAAGAGAAAAAAAAAAAATTACCTGCCTCCCTGCCGGGGGACAAGGGAAGCCTCCAGCCGTATGGAGCTCTGAGTCTCCACACGGATGGAAGCTTCCCTCGTCCCCCACCGGGGACGCAGGAACAAGAAGGTAAGTTGGGGGGCGGGTGGGAGGGAGGGAAGGGAATAAAAAATAAATAAAAGACTTACCCGAGTACCCAGCGAGGGGCAAAGGCAGCCTCTCATCCGCAGGGAGGCTGTCACGCCCCCTAGGGCAAAGGCCGTGGAATCCCGACAGAGGGATTCCCGGCCGGGTAAGGACCCGGCGAGAGCCAATCAGAATGCGTGATGCATTCTGCTTGACTCTCGCCGGGTACTAATGATGAATATGATCGGATGTTCCCTTCCTTTGTCATCTAACTGGGACAAGACAGCTCCAATTCCGGTGTCCAATTAACCTTCTTTGGATGTTTGGGCTGTCAGACGGGCAGCTAGGATTCAATAGTCCGCCATGAAGTTGCAATAATCACCTGGGTTTGAGTAGTGGGAGTCTCCCAGTCATGTACATCCTGTACTTTACAGGGGAGAGGTTGGATTTGACCCCCTCCTACCTCATGATCAAGATGAGATAATTTCCCCTGAACTATCTGGCACCTGGTTGCCTTGATAGTGAGGTTAGCCCGTTTCAAGCCCTGCAACACTTTATCCAAGGGAGTCAAATGCTGTTCCCAAGTGGAACTGTAGACGGCGATGTCATTTAAGTAGGCCACAGAAAAGGCCTCCAGCCCACTGAGTGCATGGCTGTCATGATCTCTGCTTCCAAAAGATCAGGACTTGCCCGACTCGCTTGGAAGCAGACCCATAACCCCGGTTCCGAGTGCCAGCCAGTCCCAATTAGGACCTTTTGGACCCTGTCCTGGCGCCAGTGGCACCAGGCTCATAAAGATGCCCAGTCCCAGCGCTGGAAGCGCCGGGCTCATAATGCTTGGGTGGACTTACCTGCAGCAGACCATGCTGCTTACTTACCTGCCAGTTGAACCCCTGATCCTCTTCTGTTTGGGACTACTTTTCCTGTTGGATGGGGCAGGAGCCACTCCCTAGGTTCAGAACACTGGAACTCTTCTGGAAAGCAGGAACTCTTTTCTTACCTAGGCGTGGCTGTGGAAGGAGACACCTAAGCACTACAGGAGGCTATTTAAACCACACCCGATGGATGAATCTTGCTTTTCGTTATTCTGCATTCTCTGCAGCAGAACGCTCATCGTGTCTTCTGCTTCTGATCCTGGGCCTAAGGGAACAAAGGCTTACTATCCTGGAATCCAGTCTTCAGCAGCACCTGTAAAGACAAAGAAAGAACAGGTTAGCACTACGGTCTTCAGTGGCAGCGCATCTCTTACCTGGTCCATCGGCTGTCACCAACGCCTCACGCTGCATTCCGGCATCTGAAAGACAAAGGCTTACCTACTCTTTGCATGCTCCGGAGGTCTTCGCACTGCATTCCGGCATCTGAAAGACAAAAGCTTACCAGCTCTTCGCACGCTCCGGAGGCCTTCGGCGCTGCATCTGAAAGACAAAAGAAGGTGCGTTTAAAGACATTGGGCAACTTTATTACTCACGTGCCATTACTCCTTCCCACGCCGAATCCAGTGGGTATTCCAGCACCCTTCAGCTTCTCTAAAGCTCCGAACTTGTACCTGCAAGATAAAAGGGACAGTTAGTGCGCATCGTGAAGCAGGCTACAAGCGCTTACTTAAGTGCTTCCAGGCGCTTCTATTCCTCACGCGGGTTCGATCCTCAACTCTCATCAGCCCGCCATCCGCCATCGCCGGAACCCTGCAAAACAAGAGATATCATTACAAAAGACTTTTAAGACATTTGAAGTGCCCAGAACTTACCGTTCGTGCAGTTAACGACGGACAGCAGTCCTCTGAGGTCAAGAGGCCTGCACCCTTATCCAGTGAAGAAACTGGTTACGGCACACTGCCCCGAGGCAGATGGAGAGCTTGGCGTTCACTTACCTAAAGTGAGGGCGTTAACCTTTGGGGTTCTACAGGAGAAGAGAAAGGGAAGAGGAGAGAGGCACCCAATAACCCCAGTTCATTAATCCCATATTTTCTATCTGCAGACATCTTACTCTTCGAGTCAGACATACAGTGCACAGAGGTCCAGCCCAAAGAGCCAACCGTGTGTTACACATCATCTTTGAAGATACAGCATTCACCCAGTCAAGACCGGCGCCTCTGCGGGAATCAGGTGAGCGTTACAGAACGCAAAGCCTACCGCAAAACTCCCACCCAGGCGCTATGGAAACCTCGGATACCGACCAGCTAGCCCAGTTTCTTGGGGAACTAAGAGCAGAAGTGCATGCAGCCCGTCAGGAAACGAATGCTCTAAGAAGGGAACTGATTATTTCCAAGGAGCGAACAGACGATCTCGCTAGACAATTGCTACAGTCACAAGCCGGACAAACTCCGTTACCTGCATCAGGGGCAAATCTTCCTTCAACATCCTCTACGAACCCAGTGCAGATCAACCTACCTGGGAATGTACCTCTGGCTCCGCCCGAACGATTTTCTGGTGACCCAAAGAGGTTTGCAGTATTTATTAATCAGTGCCGGTTGCACTTCTTATGCCGGGCAGCAGCCTTTCCAACTGATCAAGCTAAGGTAGCTTTCGTGCTTTCGTACCTTAGTGGCAATGCGGCAGACTGGTCGATCCCTCTAGTTAATCAAGATGATCCGGTTCTCCATGATTTTCAAGCTTTTCAGCTCAGTATGGAAAAACTGTTTGCAAGACATTCACAGGGGCAGGCCTTGGACAATGAGCTCCTTTCATTGCGACAGGGTAATCAAGACCTTTTGGCTTATATTGCGTCTTTCAACAGACTGATAGTGGAAACTCGATGGCCTGAGGACAAAAGGATTACGCTGTTTTATAGAGGTCTACGTGGAGAGCTCAAAGATGTGTTAGCCCAAGTAGTGAATCCCCCGCAAGACTGTTCGGACTATATTGACTTAGTCGTTCAAATTGACCACAGACTGCAGAACAGGAAGGCCGATCGTTCCAAGTTTGATGCTCGAGTATTTTCCAAACCACCAACTCCTACCAAAGGAGTAGACTCCGGGGAACCCATGCAAATAGGGGGCCTGAAAGGACCACTAACACAAAAGGAGCGGGAAAGGAGAAAACAGCTGCAATTATGCCTCTATTGCGGAAACTCGGGGCACTTTCTTCGAGACTGTCCGGTGAAACCAGCCAAGAAGGCAGTAGGAGCTGCAGTTACCAGAGTTACCACAAACTCTGAGCAGGGAAACGACCTCGCCCGACAAGAATAGAGGTCCTCTTGCCGAGCGTTAAAACCAGTTCCGTGACCTCGCATTTCGTGATACCTATGGTCCTCATTAGCCCTGAACATCCGGATCGATTACATGCGATTGAAGCTTACGTCGACAGCGGTGCCATCGGCAATTATGTGGATCATGAAATGGTTTTGAGGATGAATCTGACTCTTTGTCCAAAGGCTTTAAAGGACGTCATTACTACGGTGGATGGTACGGAGATAGCCTCCGGACCAGTAACGCATACCACCCAAGAAGTGACGCTAGTAAGTCAAGATGGACACCATGAGAAGATCGTGTTCGATGTGATCAAGGCCCCTCAGTTCCAGATGATTCTAGGAATTCCTTGGTTAGAGAAGCACAATCCTCAGATCGATTGGCGAGCAAGAACGGTTCAGTTTCCAGAATGTGTCTCTACTTGTCACCCTCGACCTGGTGTTGCACTGGCAGCAATTCCCTCGGAGGCTCCCCAGTTACCTCCTGAATACCTAGAATTCCAAGATGTTTTCCGGAAGGATCAGGCTAACTCTCTACCTCCTCAAAGGTCTTATGACTGCCAGATAGACCTGATACCTGGATCTACTCCTCCTTGTAGTAGAATTTATGCCCTCACCGAGCCTGAGAATCTTCACCTCCGACAATACCTGGATCAATACCTAGCGAATGGGTTTATTCGTCCTTCCAAGTCCCCTGCTTCCTCAGCTTTGTTCTTCGTTCCAAAAAAAGAAGGGGACCTTAGAACTTGTATAGATTATCGCGCCCTGAACCAGATCACCGTTAAGAATAGATATCCGTTACCTTTGATCCCTGAACTTCTGGACCAAGTCAGAAAAGGATGCATATATACAAAGCTGGATCTTAGAGGAGCCTACCACTTGGTACGAGTAAAAGAGGGCGATGAATGGAAGACGGCCTTCCGCACCAAGTATGGGCTATTTGAATATCAGGTCATGCCCTTCGGACTTTGCAATGCCCCGGCCGCCTTTCAATATTTTATGAACGATGTCCTCAGAGAGCTCATAGATGTGTGTGTTGTTGTTTACATTGACGACATCCTCGTTTATTCTTCATCGGAAACTGAACATCGGAAACACGTGAAAATGGTCCTCGAGAGATTGCGTCAACACAAACTTTTCGCTAAGTTGGAAAAATGTGTTTTCAACGTGACTGAAGTTGAATTCTTGGGATTCATATTATCACCTAGCGGAGTGCGTATGGATTCAAAGAAGGTCGATGCAATTCTCAAATGGCCATCGCCATCCTCCGTAAAAGGTGTTCAAAGCATGTTAGGCTTCGCTAACTTTTACCGCAGGTTTATCCCCGAATTCTCTCGAATAGTCCAGCCCATCACCGCCTTGTTAAAGAAAAACAAACGTTTTGAATGGTCTACCGAGGCGGAACAAGCTTTCCAGAATTTGAAGACTAGATTTATCTCTGCACCGATCTTAAAACATCCTCGCCCAGAACTCCCCTACATCGTTGAAACTGATGCTTCGAGCCTTGCCATGGGGGCAGTTCTATCACAAAAGGACCCAGTAACCAATCAGTTGCATCCCGTGGCATTTTGGTCCCGCAAATTCTCGCCTCCTGAAATCAATTACACTATTACTGATAAGGAACTTCTAGCTATCAAGTCGGCCTTTAAGGCTTGGCGGCATTATCTTCTGGGGGCCCGACACACCGTTACTGTGATTACAGATCACCGAAACCTGCAATATTTGAAAACCGCAAAAGCTCAATCCTCTAGGCAACTCCGTTGGTCACTATTCTTTGCCGAGTTTGACTTCATAATTACCTATCGACCTGGTACAAAAAACGGTAAAGCTGATGCCCTTTCTCGGATGGGAGTGGAAGAACATTTGATCAATCCTAAACCTGTATCTATCATTCCCGAACAAAGAATTCTAGGTGTAATCGCCACACAATCCATAGAGGAAGTTAAGGATAAAGCCAGGCTACTGGTAACTCCAGCAAACATACAGAATTGGCATCTGCAGGGAAAGGACTTTACGGTGAAGGACAACCTATTATATTTCCAAGAACGGTTATACCTGCCCAGCACAGATTTACAGAAAAAGGTAATCTCTTGTTATCACGATTCTTTAATGGAAGGACATCCCGGTATGACCAAGACCTCGGAAAAGATCAAGCGCTACTTCTGGTGGCCGTCTTGGAAAAAAGATATCAGAGACTTTATAATGTCCTGTGGGGTATGCGCCCAAAACAAGAGTCAAAAGGAAAAACCAGCCGGCCTCTTACGCCCTATTGACATCCCGCCTCGCCCTTGGCATACGCTTTCTATGGACTTCATCACCGATCTACCTCCATGCTCCGGATACAATACGATCCTAGTAATCGTGGACCTATTCTCCAAGATGGCGCATTTCATTCCACTCAAAGGCTTACCAACAGCAGCAACTCTGGCCCGAGAATTTCTCGAAAACATCGTCCGACTGCACGGTTTTCCTTCAGTTCTAATTTCAGATCGAGGTAGTCAATTTATTTCTCATTTTTGGCGAAGTTGCTGTCGGTCGGCTCAAATTGATGTGAGACTTTCGACCAGCCACCACCCTCAAACCGACGGACAAACCGAGAGGACCAATCAAACTCTGGAACAGTATTTGCGCTGCATGCTACAACAAACTGAAAAAACTTGGAAAGATATCCTTTGGATAGCCGAATATGCCTACAATAACTCTGTCCACTCGGGAACTGGGAAGACCCCGTTTTTTTTTTTATACGGTACTCACCCTCGAACCTCGGAGTTGGATCCACTCCAAGATCTTGGAACACCAGCAGTAGACCACATGCATTCTACAATCACCCAAGCCTTTAAGGAAGCCGTTTCTCACCTTCAAAGGGCTAAAGAACAATACAAGAAAGGAGCAGACCAACATCGGAAGGAAGCCCCCCAATATCAAGTAGGAGATCAAGTCTGGTTATCCACCAAATATCTACCTCTAAAAGGACCACGCACATTCAACCCAAGATACCTTGGTCCCCATTCCATCACTACCATAGTAAATCCAGTAGCGGTCAAGTTGGACTTGCCCCCTCACATGAAGATACATCCGGTCTTCCACGTCTCTCTATTAAAACCCGTGCAACCTCAAACCCGACTAACTACATCTCGAAAACCTATTCTAGTTGATGGAGAACTCGAGTTTGAAGTCAAAAGCATCCTGGATTCCAAGATCTCCAAATCTAAACTATTTTACCTGATTGACTGGAAAGGCTACGGTCCCCAAGAAAGATCCTGGGAACCTGCAGAATATGTCCACGCGCCTCGTCTAATCAAAAGATTTCATCGAACATTTCCTAACAAGCCCAAACCCCCGGAGAAGCCCGGTTTGGGAGGGGCCTTGAGGGGGGGTGCTGTCATGATCTCTGCTTCCAAAAGATCAGGACTTGCCCGACTCCCTTGGAAGCAGACCCATAACCCCGGTTCCGAGTGCCAGCCAGTCCCAATTAGGACCTTTTGGACCCTGTCCTGGCGCCAGTGGCACCAGGCTCATTAAGATGCCCAGTCCCAGCGCTGGAAGCACCGGGCTCATAATGCTTGGGTGGACTTACCTGCAGCAGACCATGCTGCTTACTTACCTGCCAGTTGAACCCCTGATCCTCTTCTGTTTGGGACTACTTTTCCTGTTGGATGGGGCAGGAGCCACTCCCTAGGTTCAGAACACTGGAACTCTTCTGGAAAGCAGGAACTCTTACCTAGGCGTGGCTGTGGAAGGAGACACCTAAGCACTACAGGAGGCTATTTAAACCACACCCGATGGATGAATCTTACTTTGCGTTATTCTGCATTCTCTGCAGCAGAACGCTCATCGTGTCTTCTGCTTCTGATCCTGGGCCTAAGGGAACAAAGGCTTACCATCCTGGAATCCAGTCTTCAGCAGCACCTGTAAAGACAAAGAAAGAACAGGTTAGCACTACGGTCTTCAGTGGCAGCGCATCTCTTACCTGGTCCATCGGCTGTCACCAACGCCTCGCGCTGCATTCCGGCATCTGAAAGACAAAGGCTTACCTACTCTTCGCATGCTCCGGAGGTCTTCGCACTGCATTCCGGCATCTGAAAGACAAAAGCTTACCAGCTCTTCGCACGCTCCGGAGGCCTTCGGCGCTGCATCCCGCATCTGAAAGACAAAAGAAGGTGCGTTTAAAGACATTGGGCAACTTTATTACTCACGTGCCATTACTCCTTCCCACGCCGAATCCAGTGGGTATTCCAGCACCCTTCAGCTTCTCTAAAGCTCCGAACTTGTACCTGCAAGATAAAAGGGACAGTTAGTGCGCATCGTGAAGCAGGCTACAAGAGCTTACTTACGTGCTTCCAGGCGCTTCTATTCCTCACGCGGGTTCGATCCTCAACTCTCATCAGCCCGCCATCCGCCATCGCCGGAACCCTGCAAAACAAGAGATATCATTACAAAAGACTTTTAAGACATTTGAAGTGCCCAGAACTTACCGTTCGTGCAGTTAACGACGGACAGCAGTCCTCTGAGGTCAAGAGGCCTGCACCCTTATCCAGTGAAGAAACTGGTTACGGCACCCTGCCCCGAGGCAGATGGAGAGCTCGGCGTTCACTTACCTAAGGTGAGGGCGTTAACCTTTGGGGTTCTACAGGAGAAGAGAAAGGGAAGAGGAGAGAGGCACCCAATAACCCCAGTTCATTAATCCCATATTTTCTATCTGCAGACATCTTAGACTTCGAGTCAGACATACAGTGCACAGAGGTCCAGCCCAAAGAGCCAACCGTGTGTTACACACCATCTTTGAAGATACAGCATTCACCCAGTCAAGACCTGCGCCTCTGCGGGAATCAGGTGAGCGTTACAATGATTGACTAAACATTGGAAAGTGGCAGGTGCATTTTCCAACCCAAAAGGCATGACTCTAAACTGGTAGAGCCCCTCGGGTGTTGAGAATGCAGTCTTTTCCTTGGCATGGTCCGTCAGAGCTATTTGCCAATAGCCTGAGGTAAGGTCAAAGGTGCTCACAAATTTGGCAGCACCTATGTTGTCCATGAGCTCATCAGCTCTGGGCAATGGGTGTGCGTCAGTTTTGGTGACAGCGTTGACTCCTCTGTAGTCCACTCAGAACCGCCAATCCTTGGTACCTGCCTGGGAACTTGCCTTGGGGACAAGGACCACTGGACTGGACCAGGGACTGTTTGAGGGTTCAATAACACCCAGATCCAACATCTTGGCGACCTCAGCCTGGATGCGGTTCTTCAGTGTCTGACATCCTGTAGCATCTGCTTTAGGCAGGTACACTATCACCAGTGTCAATTTCGTGCCTGCACCATGGGCTGAGGCCTGGTGTCAGCGAGAACAGAGGCGCATACTGCTGGAGCAAAGCCCTGCAGGCCCTCTGCTGCTCTGGAGTCAGATCTGGAGAGAGATGCACTCCCTCCACTGAGCCATCCTGAGGTTTTCTATGCAGCAAATCAGGAAGGGGCTCACTCTCGTCCTCATCTTGCTCGGAAGCTAGCAAGAGACATGAGACTTCTGCTTGCCTATGCAAAGGCTTGAGCCTGTTGACGTGCAATACCTGAGAGGCTACCCCAGGGACTCCCATGTCAACCAGATAATTGACTTTGCCCACCTTGGAGATTAACCTGAAGGGTCCAGTCCACGTATCTGCCAAAGCTCGAGGCTTGGTAGGCTCCATCACTAGGATCTCCTGACCTCGAGTCCAATCCACTTGCAACGCTTTAAGGTCATGTCAGTATTTGTTCAATTCCTGGCTGGCCTTGAAATTCGCTGTCACCTGAACCATCATCTGTGTCATCCTCTGTCTGAGGCCTAACATATTGTCCCCCACTTGCTTGGCAGGACCTGGAGGGGTGGCTTCCAAACCTTCTCTGATTAAGGTAAGGGGCCCCCTCACTGGATGGCCAAAGAGTAACTCAAAGGGGCTGAAACCAACACCCTCTTGAGGTACCTCTCGGTAAGCGAACAGAAGGCATGGCAGGAGGAGATCCCCTTTTCTCCTTAGGGGCGCTTCCAAAGCACCTAGCATGCCCTTCAGTGTTTTATTAAATCTCTCGACCAGACCATTGGTCTGGGGATGGTAAGAGGTGAAGAACTTGTAGGTTACCCCACACTCCTTTCACATGGTTTTCATGTAACTCAACATGAAGTTGGATCCTCTGTCAGAGAAAAACTCTTTAGGGAATCCAACACTGGTAGATATGCCGCAGAGAGCCCTGGCAACCACCTTGGCAGTAATAGTCCAAAGGGGTATAGCCTCAGGGTACCTGGTAGCATGATCTACCAAGACGAGGATGAACTGATTTCCATCTGAAGTGGGAGGGTCAAGGGGACAACAATGTCGATGCCCACCCTCTCAAATGGTGTGCCAACCACTGGCAACGGCTGCAGTGGGGCAAGGACACTGCCTCCAGTCTTGCCAGACAACTGACAAGTTGGGCAGGTCTTGTAGTGGGACTCCACTTCTACCCCCATCCGGGGCCAGTAGAAATGGGCAGAGAGCCTCTGCTTAGTCTTCTTGGTACCAAGATGATCAGCCAAGGGCACCTCATGCACCAACTGCAGTAGGAAGGGCCAGTAAACCTGGGGTACCACCAACCTCTTGATGACACCAGGTTCAGGCTTAGTGGGCTCACTAACAAGGAGCTCACTCTCCCAATTTATCCGGAATGTCCTAGGCACTTCTCCCTGTGCCTGGGACAGGGCCAGTTTCCTCAAACCCTCGAGAGAGTGGCACTCTCTCTGTCCTCTACAGAAGTCTGCCTTGGAGGGTCCCCCTTCAGCCAACAGGCATTGAAGGTCGGGGTAGCCTTCCGTTTTGAGCACCTCTCCCGCAGGAGGGTCTTCTGCCTCTTCTCCCTCAGGAATTGAGTTTGGATTTACCACTGGACCCAGCCTGTCTGGAGCATGAACGGCTGGGTCCATGTGCTCCCTCCTTTCTCCTCTTCTCCCATTAATGGTGGCACCCATTGGGACGCCCTCCTAGCCTCCTTCCTATCCTCTAAGGTCATCCTTAATGTCTACTCTAATGGCACCGTCTTGGTCCAAGGCCCTCAGGCCAACCTTCATCTCTTTGATAGACGCTTTCCACGCCTTATCAACTTCCTTTCTTCTCCTGCTGTCCCCTCCCCCCCTTTCCTCGGCTACCTTGCCTTCTACCTCACTCTCTGCCCCCTCTCGGGCACTCTCTACACTTCCACAGGGCGTACCTCTGATCTGTACCCCTCCCCGGAAGCCTTTCAAGGGGGGCAACCGTCTCCACATTGCCACTCTTAATTCCCGCTCCGCTGTCAAACACTCCTCTGACATCTGCCACCATCTTGAAGAACTTGACCTAGATGTCCTCAGCCTCACTGGGACATGGTTTACGGCCAGCTCTGTCACCAGCTTTGACACACTCCTACCTGATGGCTACAAGATCCTCCCTGCGCCCAGGCCCAACCGCTCTGGTGGTGGCATAGCCCTTATCTTCCCTGAGTGGATTCCTGCTTCTGTCATTCCTATGCAGGCCTACTCCTCTTTTGAATGCCTCGTCTGCAGGCTCTCTCTCTCGCCTAGCCATTCCCTTACTGTGGCTACTATCTATCGGCCACCTGGTCAGGTATCTTCCTTCCTCTCTGTGTGGGTGGACCTCTCTTCCTCACTCCTGGCCTGAACCACTCAACTCCTCCTTCTTGGAGACTTCAACATCCACCTGGTTGCCTCCTGTCCCCCCTCTGAACTCTTTTGCGACCTCTGCGACTCTCTCTCACTCACCATTCTCCCCTCTGGCCCGACTCATTATGCAGGGCACACTCTTGATGTTCTGATCTCTTCAGACCTTCCCCTCTCTGTCCCTCTCTCCACTCCTCTCTCCTTGAGTGATCACTTTCTCCTCTCCTCCCACCTCACCTTCCCTACCCCTCAGGCAAAGCCACCTTCATCACTGCCACCCTCCTTCTCGGTCATCCGACCCATGAAGCACGTGTCAGTTGAGGCTTTCGCCGCCACCTTCTAACCCCACCCCTTCGGCTGACTCCCACCCTGACACAGCCCTCTCCACTCTCCACTCTGCTATATCTGATACTCTTGATATCCTTGCCCCTGTCATGAGAATCCGCCTGAAGCCCAAAGCCAAATGTAACTCCTGGTATGACTCGGATCTCGTCACCCTAAAACAAGTGCAGAGTGGCTGAGAGGAAATGGCGTGCTTCATGTTCATCCTCTGGCAAACTGGCCTGCCGCCTGCTCCAAAGGCAATACCGGCTCTCCGTTCTCACCAAGAAGAGAGCCCTTATCCAAGCCCGCATCTCTGCGGCATCTAACAATTTGTCTGAACTCTTTAAAATCTGCAAGGAACTGGCCAACCCTGCTGCAGTCTCTACCTCGCCTGTCCCCTCCCAGGCCCTCTGCACGGCACTGGCCTCTCACTTCATTTAAAAAACTCAGGACATCCTGTCCTCCCTCTCCTCCTATCACCTCCCTCCCTCTATTCCCTGCTCTTCCTCTGGCCCTTCTGCAGCCACCCCTCCTCCCTCCTTCTCTGCCTTTCCCCTTTTTTCTGCTGACGAGGTTTCCAGACAAGTCCGATCTATGAAAGTCTCGTCAAAACAGCTTCACCCCTGTTCCTCCAAAACTATCAAGGACCACATCGACTCCCTGGCTCCTGCCTTTGCTGACTTCTACAATCACTCCTTCACCTCTGGAGTCTTCCCATCCCCCCTTAAGCACTCCCTTGTGCACCATCTTCTTAAGAAACCCTCTTCCAACCCCTCCTGCCCGGCTAACTATCGCCCAATCTCCATCACTCCCTTTCTGGGCAAGCTCCTGGAGAAACTGGCCATATCCCAGCTTAATCTGCATGCTGAATCTGTTGGTAGTCTTCATGACCAACAGTCTGGCTTCGGAGCTGCCAGAAGCACGGAAACTGCTCTCCCGAACATCCGTGAAGACTTGCTCTCCAACCTTGACTCTAACACTCCGCGTGTTCTCATTTTGCTTGATCTCTCTTCTGCCTTTGATACTGTCAAACATGCCATCCTGCTCAACCGTCTCCATGACAACCTGGGTATCGCTGGTCAGGCCCTGGCGTGGCTGACCTCTTTCCTCTCCAATCGTCCCTCCCAGGTCCAACTGGGGTCCTTTCTCTATGACATCTTTTTCTCTACCTGTGGTGTCCCCCAGGGAACTAACCTCTCTCCCTGGCTGTTCAACCAGTATCTGGCACTCCTTGCCCACCGCATCGCCGCTCTCGGCCCCAACTTTAAGTGCTATGCGGATGATATCCAGCTCCTTTTCAGGATACCCTCAGCCTCCTCCTCTCCTTCGCGCATCTCTGACTGTCTGTCTGATATCCAGGAATGGTGTGCCACCAATGACCTCTGCCTTAATGCCAGCAAGACTCAGATTCTACTCATCGGCAAACCCACTCCCACCTTCCCTTCAGTTCTCTGGCCGGCCTCTCTTGGCCCTCTTTCTGCTCCTACCTGCAAGGCATAAAACCTTGGAGTCATCTTCAACTCCACACTCTCCTTCTCTCCTCACATATCTGACGTCTCTAAGAAGTCACACTACCAGCTGCACCTCCTCAGAGGTATTCTTCCTTTCCTCTCCTTCCCTCAGAACCTCACTGTCTCCAGAGCCCTGGTTCTCTCTAAGCTGGACTACTATAACAGCCTCTATCTAAATCTGCCTGCCTCTACTCTCCGCCCTCTGCAACTCATCCAGAACAGGACTGCGAGACTTGTCCTTGGCCTCAAGCCCAGGGACCGTATCTCTCCAGGACTGAAATCTCTACACTGGCTCCCAGTGGCTGCGAGGATTAAGTTCAAAACCCTCTACATTGTTCACAAGGCCTTCTGGGGTCTGGGGCCAAAATACCTTCAACTCTCTCTTCCTAAATATCTTCCTTCTCGAGCTCTTCGCTCATCCGCCTCCAACTCCCTCAGGGTCAGCCGCTTCTCCAAGCAACGAGTTGGGGGTAGATCTCTCTCCGCGGCAGGGGCCTCCCTCTGGAACAGCCTTCCTGCCTCCCTGAAACATGAGGACAACCATCTCCGGTTCTGGAAGCACCTCAAAACCTTCCTCTTTGCTTCTGCTTTCTCTCCCCCTCTCTCCTGCTAAATTCCTGACTGAAATTGCACTGAATCTGCACCTGGGCCACTCTCACCGATCTCGGTCCTTGGTCCAGCCACTCTCCCCTTGCACTGCCTCCCTGGCAACCCCTGTACTGCAGGACTTTCTCTGTATCCCTACAGCCCCCCTTCCCAGCAATTGTCTGCACTTACCCTGCACTTGCCACCAGCTGGCACTTATTATTTATTTTGTTATTCTACTACCCTTGTACTGCACTTTCCCCTCTCCCTTTCCCCTTGCACTTTTCCCTTCCCCTCTACCCAAGCACTTGCGCGATCTGAATGACACCTGGCCTAGTAGGATCGTTGTCTGTCTTCCCTCTGTTCCCCCTCCCTACCTCGTTGCGCCTTGAAACACTTGTGTATAGGCGTGTTACAAATACCATATCATATCATATATCACATCATATCATATCATGAATCCCAATGGGTGCTGCAGGAGGAGAGGTGGCCTTCTTGCTCCTCCTTCTTGCCTTAGGCCTTGCCTTTGGCTTGGGTACCAGACTATCAGTCAGACCCAGTGTCACCTGTGACCTAGTGGCGGCAGCAGCAGTCATGGGGAGACCATCAGAGATCAACCTCAGCTCTACTAGATTGTTGTCTAACAAAATGTTAGCAGGGACATTGTCCTGAACCAGGACAGGAAGCGTTGCTGTCTTGTCTCCAATCATGAGTGTGACTAAGGCTACAGGAGATAATTTGGGAGCCCCCCCCCCTAGCTAACCTGGTAGTTCTCACAGGAGCACCTACATAGTCCTCTGGCTTGAGCAGGGTCCTGTCCACCACTGTCTTGCTTGCCCCAGTGTTTATCAAACCAGTAGAAGGCTGGCCATTCAAGAGGACACTTCTCAAAAACCTACGAGTGTTCTGTGGGATTGTCGCCAATACTTCTGCGTACTGGTCCCTGGCCCCATGGGGCACTATTGAAATCTCTACAGGAGCACCAAATGTGATCCCTGTAGAGGAGGGGAGGACAGTGGCCTCCACCTCAGGCATGGGGTAAGGGTAGGTCAGGCTGACAGCCTGGACTCCAAGTGCCTTACCTTTATACTTGGGATCACCCTTCTTGTGATCCAGAGCCCCACAGTCCCAACAAGTGCCAGGAATGTGGGGTACAGTACTGGTATCACTGGGAGCCTGCTTTGCAGCAGGTGGACCACAACTCTTACTCCACATTAGAATTATCCCCACTAGGTTTTTGGGTCTTAGGAGAGGAAGGTTTTGGTTTACTCGACTGTGATTGCTTCTGGGACTCCTCAGCCTTCTGAGAGGTCCCCTTTTCTTTGTCTTTGTCCTTGTCCTTCCCACTGGAGTCCTTAGAGGAGACCCAGTGGGAGGCCAGCTTGTCAGCCAGCCTGGCCAGCTTAAAGGGATCCAAAATGTTCTGGTCAGCAACATACTGCTGCAGCTCTGGTGAACAGGCTTCAGAAAAATGCTCAAAAAATAAAAGATGGGACAATTCAACTAAGGTTTTCACCTTGTAACCATCTATCCACCCCATCATGTTCATATGTGCAGTAATCACCCAGTCAACCCAAGACACATTCTCTCTGTTCTTAAATTCTTAAATTCCCTGAACCTTTTAAGATATTGGGTAGGTGTCTTGCCAGACTTGGCAATCAAAGCAGACTTCAGGCACTCATATTGGCCCCTTTCTTCCACACTCAGTATCAGAATACAGTCATATCCAGTCTGTGGCACTCTGCTTAACAAACACTTAGCCCAATCTCCTTTATCAACATCATGGATTCCACAAGCCATCTCAAATGCTTCAATCCATTGGAGGATATCAGAACCTTCCGCATACACACCAACCAAATCTTTCATAAACTTGGTGGCTGGGGACCTGACACTCTCAACTGGTTTCGCTGAAGGCTCCACTCTAGCTGGATTTTCTGACATTCAGTTTCCTTGTTTTTACGTTCAATATCCTTTTCTTTGAGTATCACCTGTTGTGCCAACTCCTGTTTCTTAAGTTCAGCTTCAATTTAAAACTTTCTATATTCGAAGGCCAATTTCTTCCTTAATAATTCAAGCTCCAAGGAATTTCCTGAAGAAACATTGCTGGAGGTCGAAACAGAGGCAGCAGGAGTGGTGGCATTCCCAGAATCAGATTCAACAACACCCTCAGGGGCAGGGGCCTCGATGGCTGCATGCCCCCCTTCATTAAGAGCCTCACAATCAGTCTGGTAGTCCACCAGGGCAGCTATCAGTTCAGCCCTAGACATATCCTCAAAGTCTAACTCCCTGGCTTCACAAGCAGTCTGGAGAGCCTCTACGCTCATCCTAGTCAATTTACCATTTGCAATAGACTCCAATGATTGTTATGCAGGTATCTAGTACACAACTAAACCTCAATTTAACAAAGTGTAGATATTTTTCAAGTGGCAAGGTCACACAGTCATTCTTAAAACCATTAGCATCCCACTTCTACCACCAGTGTAAAGACTGGAGGGGGGTTTCTGTCCTCTTGCTCTCTAAATGGCAGAGTAGAGGCACAGAGCACCCCAGCCAAGATTCTCTAATTGGTAAACGTGGATGAGCAATCAAGACCTAAGCTCTCAGGAGGTATTGCAGGCTGTTTCTTAAGTACAGTGTATTCCCCAAGCACCCACAAAGGAACTTCCACACACTATGTTAGTGATAACACAGTTCTTTATATAAATAAAGTTTCTATTATATACACAATCACAATAACACACTTTGGGCTCAAGTTAATCTAATATGGCAAATATATACAGTTTCTATGTGGTACCACAATTGTACTTTGATTCCTTTAAAATGCATGAACTGTACTCAGTTCAAATGTCATACAAATCAGTTAATAAAGTGAGCCAACAATTGACATACGAGGAAAGCAGGTTGGTTAAAACAATAGGCAAAATATTGGGGCCCTATCACCAGGCACAGTTCTGTTTGAGGATCCCCAAACCTGGGCAACCTGTAAATAAAGATATAAAACAAGCCCAGTCCATATATTGTCTCTTAGAGTCTTATTTCCTTCTATAATGGCTCTACCACCCCAATGTACCTGGAATTCTGTGATGGGTCGTCGACAGATCTTTCTTGAGTGACCTCCTTTAAGGTAGGAGTCACGGATCGTCGATAGTCCTCGAGGAAGGTGAACCTTGGCGTCGAAAGTCGTAGAAGAAAAGGTTGGATGGCATCAAGGCAGCAGCTTTGGTCCTGGCAGTGCTCGCCCATGACCTGTCAGGGACGTCCTGCGAGGACGAGGCGTGTGGTGCACCTCAGCGTCGATAGTTAGTTGGCACAAAAGAATCACTGAAGAACTTTGGCGCAGCAAGGGCGTCGGGTCGTCAGGGTCTTTGCGGTCTGCGGGTGCCCGAAAACACACCAGCAGATTCTCCTCGGTGCATCGGTGGCCTCAACTTTCTCCGGCAGGACAAATCGGTCGGCATTGCTGGCAAAAGAGTCCTTGGAATCAAGGGGCCTCATTATGACCTCGGCGGTAGCCATGCTGCTATTGGCAGCATGGCTGCCGCCGAAATCGCGTCCGGGTCCTCAGAATGAGGAATTACCGGGCCATTCCGAGTTCGGAAGGCCCGGTAATTCCTCCCTCCAAGGACCCAGACCCGGTCCTTCCCTATTCCCATTTCAGCTCCCATAAGGCTGAATGGGAATGGGAGAGGGAGCAAACAATGGGCCATTACGAGTTGGCCCGTTGTTTGCTCCCTCTTACCCTCGCGGGACCCGGTAAGCACGCCTGGTTTGACCAGGCGTTGCTTCCTGGGTCCTGCGAGGGGACCTCATAATGAGGCGGTACGGGGTAAACGGCGCTGGCACCTTTTACGGCGCCGTTTACCCCATACAGCCAGGGTCGTAATGAGGCCCAAGGTGTCTTAATCAATGGAGCGTTGAAGCTCCGGTCATCGGCGGCATGGCGTCAACCAGTCCCCGCTTCTGGGCAACACGGCTTTGACAGGCCTCCAGTGGTTGTAGCAAACCTGCGAACCCTGGTCGACGGAGGTGGATGTAATGTCCCGTGCTTCTCTTCGATCTCCTCGACGGTCCCCGTCTCCGGTCGGCTGCCTGTCGAGGGTTTGACTTCCAGGGAGCTTCGGCAAAGGTTAGCGGTGCACGATGTTCCCTCGTAGTTTGGGAAGAGGTCCCTTAGCCAGGTCCTCTCTCGGATCAGTCCTCGACAAACTCGACAGCTTTCGGATCGGGTCGAAGCAAATGCAGCAGCAAGTCGTCTTCTTCCAGCTGGGCTTCAAGGATAAGCATCAAGTATCAACTTCAGGTACTGAACGATTTCTAGCAGGGAGAGGCCCCAGATATACTGTTTGGACTCTCATTCATTCTGCTGGGTCACACTCAGGCAACCAGCCAATTAGGCTCACAGGGCATTCAGGCCATTCTCCTCCCTATCAGACACTCACAACAAGGAATGTGTATTGGGACAAGTACCCAGCCGTTCAGCACTCCACACTGCATTCATACCAGGTCTGTCTCAGTCTTTCTGTCACATACCAGAAACTTAACACGCATAACAAGAAGTGCATATTGGCCATATATTCTATTCACCCAGGTCCCACCCCAAGGGTGTACCCACAACATACAGTCACTGGGAAGGCTTCAGCCAGTATGGCCTTGGCCACACCACAATACCATATATGGAACTTCCACCCAACAGCCAGTCAGGGGGAAGAGACAGAACTAGGGCTTCCCAGGACTTTGGGAAAAACAAGGTTCTACCACCCCAATGTACCTGGAATAGCAGATTTCTTTGATGGGTCGTGGACAGATCCTTCTTGAGTGACCCCCTTTAAGGCAGGAGTCACAGATTGTTGATAGTCCTCAAGGAAGGTGAACCTTGGCGTCGAGAGTCACAGATGAAAAGGTTTGATGGCATTGAGGCAGCAACTTTGGTCCTGGTGGTGCAAACCAGCTGTATCACCTTAGCAAATGCCCTCATACTTTCGAAATTGGATTACTGGAATGCCCTCATGGGAGCAAGTAAATACATCTTAAATAAAATACAAACCTTACAGAACAACGCTTTCAGAACAGCACTAAATATTCCAGACAGAGAGGATCTTTCAGAACTAAGAAGACAAAATCATTGGCTGACAATAAACAACATAATTCTGCTTAAAACGGCCTCTCTGACCTTTAAATGCCTTAACAATGCCGCGCCACTATACCTCATGGAATGTATAGTCAGGAAAATCTTGAGCCACCCTTCTAGGACTGCTAACTCCTTCTGCCTTAATATACCCAGATTCAACTTAGCAAAATCTGATGGTAGTAGTTTCCCAGTCAAAGCGGCTCAAACCTGGAACTCACTCACCCTTGCACTGAGAGTGAAAACAACTTACTTCAGTTTCAGACGTAATATTGTGAAATGGCTGAGAAATGGCTGAGAATTGTATGTATCATCCCTATGACCACTGTCTTTGTGAATACCTACCTGGTTACTCTGTACTATGTAACCTAAGCCTAAAGTTTTCTTGTACCTCTTGCGCCCAGTTACCTCCAAGTTCAGTGCGCCATACAAAAATAAAAAAAACAAAAATAAAAAACATGGTAACAGGCCAACCACTGGCAAGAGGCCACAGGGGCCATCTTGTCTCCTACCAGGAATCAACTGATTCCAATGGCAGGGCCTGGGTATCCCAAAATGGAGGATACTTGGGGCACCTGTCAAATTCAGCATGGAGCTGCCACCAGCCCATATCCTGCTCTGTGGGCTACACACTGTTAGGCAGAATCACCTGCAGTACCCTTTGGAAACGCTGCAGGCAATTAGGACTATAAGTGTAAGCACAATTTCACCTTTGGTACAAGCCTGTACTACACAGTAAAGTGGTAGCGATGGCTGAGCAGCCAGAGTTATCTCAAGAGTTTGAGTGAGCAGTAGAACAAGTTACACAAAGGACCAACCAATATAGTGATTCAAGTAAACACTTACTCCAGATTTCTTGGTAAAAGAATATACATTTATTTACTCAGTCAGTTAGAAAACATTACACTAGCACATGCAGCTCAATATCACACACTAATAAACCATAAAAATCCAACCGGAAGGTAAATGAACAAGTTTAGCTCCAAAATGAAGTGGGAGGAAAATGGCACTTCAGATTCTTAATAAAGGAGGGAAAAGACAAGGTTATAAGAATAGAACTCGACATGAAGTTGGATCCTCTGTCAGATACAACCTCCTTAGGGAATCCAACATGGGTAAAAATATTCAGGAGCGCCCTGGCAACCACACTGGCAGTAACAGTCCGAAGGGGTATAGCCTCAGGTTACCTAGTGGCATGATCAGCCAAACCAAGACCAGTATGAACCAATGTCCACCTGAAGTGGGAGGGTCAAGGAGACCAACAGTGTCGATGTCCACCCTCTCAAACGGTGTGCCAACCACTGGCAATGGCTACAGTGGGGCAATGACACTGCCTCCAGTCTTGCCAGACAACTGCAGTGGGACTCCCCTTCTACTCCCATCCGGGGCCAGTAGAAATGGGCAGAGAGCCTCTGCTTGGTCTTCTTGTGTGATTCTGGAAATGCATTGGAGGGACAGGGCCTCCCTGTCCTTGTTCTGTAGTCCTTTTTCTTGTGTGTTCTGTATTGTTTTCTGCCCAGGAGTCCATGTGGGACTCTTGGCAGTGCAGCTCTTCCTCTTTTTGGTTTGGTGTACAGACCCTTGAGATACCCTTATGGCACCCATGGGTGGGGTACAACCTTGTAGCCCTAGTGTATGTTGTTGGGCACCTATGTGTGTTAGGGAGAGTTCTCAATATGTGCTAATTTCCCTTACCTTTTGAGACCCCCAGCATCTTTGCTGGATTTCTAGGATTTTATTTTTTTACCTGGAAAGAGTGTGAGCCTTTTTTTCCCCACTCATTCATATATTTTGATGTATGTTTTACTTTTGTGTTCTTTGGTTATGGTGTTTTCAACAAACTCCATGGCATCATCTTTATCTGTGTGTCAACCAGCACCTTCAGTGCAGTGGCACAGGGGTGTCTTTCAGACTCCCCAAGGTTTAAACACCTTCTCTGGGACTAACTACTGTCTCCCAGAGCATGTAAAGTTACATTGACTTTACTAGTGTCTTTAAATTTACTGACCCAGCACACACTATCTTCCTGTAGAGTGCTGCAGGGGTTTCTTAGTTTCCTGTCATGATGCCCGCTCCCGGGGAGCTGGTTCAAGCCCTGCGTCCCCGAAAGCGGACATCCAGTCCCCAAGGAAGGACCCAGCAACCCCATATAGGGGCCCTTTGGACAGTGTAAGGCGCCTATGGCGCCAGGCTCATAAAAGACATCAGTCCTGGCGCCATAGGCGCCAGGCTCATTATGGGAGTGCTTGGGTGCACTTACCTGATGCAGACCATGCTGCAGGATCCCGGCCTCCTTGAGGCCTGAAAGGAACTACTTTACCTGTGGGACTAATTTACCATCCGGGCGTGGTCGGGGAAGGATACATACCTGATTGGAGGAAGGATACATACCTGGAACTTCTTCCAAGGCTATTTAAACCCCACCCGAACAGCCACACGTGCTTCGCGTTTTTCTGCATCTAGCAGCTGGACGCTCACCGTGTCTGCTCCTGCATCCTGATTTCTGCCACGCCTGCCAGCATCCTGGATCACCTGCAAAGGAAGAGAAGAAGAGAACAGAAGAAGGAAAAGTCCTTACTTGCTAAAATCCGCATCCCGGAGACATCTCGCCGACAATCCTGAAAAGGAAGACTTTTATTTAAAAGCTCATCGCGTCGATCGCTGCAGCGCCGCATTCCACTCACCTTTACAGGGCGCCTCCATGTTCAGCAGCGATCATCCGGATTCGCAGTCACGCCCCAGCGCCTAGGGAGAAAAAGACCAGAACAAAAGGTGAGAGAGAGAAGGGAATAAGGAAAGCTAAATCTCCATGTTAAGACTTACATGTTGATTCATTCCCTCTTCATTTCGGGTCCGCGCCGCATCCTGGCATTTCCGGACCCCGGCCCCTAAGGAGAAAAAGAGACATCAGCGTTAATGAGCGAATGAAAAGACATTACCAAAAAACGCTCATTAAAGACTTACCTGATTTCTACAAGGATTTCACCTCTCATCTCGTGTTGGTGCCTGTTCCCCGGCATTCCGTACCCCGGCCCCTATGGGGAAAAATACACTAGCATTAGTACATTAATGCATGGACACAAGGGGAACCTCTTATCAAAAAACTTACCTGGAAGCCAAGCAAGTTTGGTTCTCACCAATCCGAAAATCCAGTGAAGTAACTGGATACCAACGCGCCCCTGCATCAGAAGCAGGATGGAGAGCTCGTCCTTCCAGACCCTAAGGTGAGACGCTACGAGGAATCACTGAAGGGTTTCGAGGAGGGCGAGAGGGGAAAGTGGGAGGCCGATTGCATTACCCCGCAGACAGTTAATCCCCTATTTTCGCCTACAGAAGGATACTTCTGCGAGCCAGACAAGCCGGATTTGGGGGGCCCGGTCCAGTCTGTCTTCCGAACCCTGCGCATCACCTTAGAAGAGGTCACAGCAGCGCGAACCAGGCCAGTGCCTCCGTGGGAGTCAGGTGAGCGTTACATTTCCCCTGAGTCAAATCACTCATGTAACAGTAAAATGTTACCGTTTCCTACTTTAATTGGCTGGTGGCAATTACTACCGTGATTTTTCGCGACCGCTAACAATGGTAGCTAAAAATCGGGTCAGCCATGTTTTTCAATATGGCGCCCAAGACCTATCTGTAAAAACAGACTCCGGTCATCTTTTTTCACTATTTCTTTTAGGAAAGGTCCTTCTTGTGTTTGTCTATGCCCGCCAAACCAGGTTTGGTCCCTTTGTTCGTTGGCCTTTGGCGGGCTTCAATGTTGAAGCCCTCCTCTGGTGCCTGAGTGGGGTGGACAGGATGTGAGGGAGGTGCCCGAAACTCCCTGTGCTTAGTCTCCTAGGAGACCTGAATGCACTCTGGCATGATTGGCTGGCTGGTTGTCCGGCAAGGACAGCCACCCTGCTGTGTGATTGACAGACAGGCTGGAATGAATGGGAGAAAACTGTTTAAAAGTAGGTCTCTGGGACTTGGAAAGCAGAGTCGGCCACTGGAATGAAAGAACCGAAGAGGGGAGGAAGGAAGAGGACTGCTGCAACTCCTGGACAACCGGTGCAGCCCTGCTGCAGTTCCGAATTGCCTGAAACTCCTACGACAGAGAAGTCCTTCAAGCTTAACTTCTTCCCTTGAGTTTGGTGGGAACAACCAACTCGCAAGCCACCTGGACACCATCCTCATCTGGTCGAATTTTCATCAGAGTGCTGTTGGAAACCGGTTAGCCAGAGGGAAGGAAACCAGCTCATGGACTTTAAGGCGCTCACACCTTAAACTGACGTCTTGCTAAAGCTTTTGGCCTCATCCCTGGGCAGTGCAGGAACCTCCCGACGTCCTCCTTCTTGTCCCCATGACTGAAGCTCAGGAACAGCGAGATCTGCTCGAACTGCCAGGAACAATTGCCTCATCTACAGCTTTCGTCATTGACAAGGTACTGTGCAAATGCGGTCTGGAAATCTTTTCGACCATCGAGAAAGTGCGTGAAACGTTCTTCAACTACAAAGGCTTATCCTTCCCTTAACATTTGTCAAACTTTTCACCTAGCCACATTCTTCCAATCTCTGTGGCAAAGACTTAACCGTTACTTACCAGAACTGTGCTATCCTATTCAAAAGACTTTGAACCATTGACTTTGGCCCAGGCCTATTGAGAAGAATTGCTAGTTGTATTTAACTGAAACCCTTTGCCCTGCCTATGAATGTATTTGTATATATAATGTATATATGAGTTACATGAAAACCATGTGGAAAGAGTGCAGAGTAACCTATAAGTTCTCCACCTCTTACCATCCCCAGACCAATGGTCTGGTTGAGAGATTTAACAAAACTCTCACGGGCATGTTAGGTGCTTTGGAAGAGCCCCTAAGGAGGAAATTGGATCTCCTCCTGCCATGCCTGTTGTTTGCTTACAGGGAGGTACCTCAAGAGGGTATTGGTTTCAGCCCCTTTGAGTTACTCTTTGGCCATCCAGTGAGGGGGGCCCTTGCCTTAATCAGAGAAGGTTTGGAAGCCACCCCTCCAGGTCCTGCCAAGCAAGTGGGGGACTATATGTTAGGCCTCAGACAGAGGATGACACAGATGATGGTTCAGGCAACAGCGAACCTTAACGCAAGCCAGGAATTGAACAAATACTGGCATGACCTTAAAGCCTCACCAGTGGATTGGACTCCAGGACAGGAGATCCTAGTGATGGAGCCTACCAAGCCTCAAGCTTTGGCAGATAAGTGGACTGGACCCTTTAGGATCATCTCCAAGATGGGCGAGGTCATTTATCTTATTGACATGGGAGGTCCTGGGGTAGCCCTTCAGGTATTCCACGTCAACAGGCTGAAGCCTTTCCATAGGCGAGCAGAAGTCTCATGTCTCAGTGGAGAGAGTGCATCTCTCTCCAGATCTGACTCCAGAGCAGCAGAGGGCCTGCAGGCCTTTGCTCCTGCAGTATGCACCTCTGTTCTCATTGATACCAGGCCTCACTTCATGGTGCAGGCACGAAATTGACACTGCTGACAGCGTACCTGTCAAAAGCAGATGCTACAGGATGTGAGATACTGTAAAGAACCAAATCCAGGCTAAGGTTGCCAAGATACTGGATCTGGGTGTTAATGAACCCTCAACCAGTCCCTCGTCCAGTCCAGTGGTCCTTGTCCCCAAGGCAAGTTCCTAGGCAGTTACCAAGGATTGGTGGTTCTGTGTGGATTACAGAGGAGTCAATGCCGTCACCAAAACTGACACGCCCCTATTGCCCAGGACTGATGAGCTTGTGGACACAATAGGTGTTGCCAAATTTGTGAGCACCTTTGACCTTACCTCAGGCTATTGGCAAACAGCTCTGATGGATCATGCCAAGGAAAATACTGCACTCTCAATACCTGAGCGGCTCTACCAGTTTAGAGTTATGCCTTTTGGGATGAAAAATGCACATGCCACCTTCCAGAGATTGGTCAATCATGCGCTCAGTGGTCTGGGGGCCTTTTTTGTCGCCTACCTTGATGACATTGCTGACTACAATTCCACCTGGGAAGAGCATTTGACTCACCTGGATAAGGTGTTGCAGGCCTTAAAATGGGCTGACCTCACTATTAAGGCCCCCAAGTGCCAGATAGCTCAGGGGAAAGGCACGTATCTTGGTCATGAGGTAGGAGGGGGTCCAATCCAACTTCTCTCCAGTAAGGTAGGGGATGTACCTGACTGGGAGACTCCCACTACTCAAACCCAGGTAAGAGCCTTTTTGGGCCTCACTGGGTATTATCGCAACTTTATGGAGGACTATGGAACCATAGGTGCCCCTCTGACAGCTCTGACTTCGCGCAAACAACCAAGGAAGGTGCATTGGACAGAAAACTGTCAGAGGGCCTTTGTTGGATTGAAAACGTCTGTGTAGGGCACCTGTGTTGTGTGTGCCTCGTTACAGCAAACCTTTTATCGTCCAGACGGATGCCTGCACGCCGGAATTGGATCTGTCTTGTCCCAGTTAGATGACAAAGGGAGGGAACATCTGATCATCTTCATCAGCAGACAACTCAAGGGTAGAGAAATTAGATGGGCTACTGTTGAAAAGCAATGTTTCAGTATAGTTTGTAGACTTAGGCGTTTTAGGCCCTACCTTACAAGGTCTACCTTCAAGGTCCAAACAGACCATAAGCCCCTGAAGTGGCTTATGCAGATGAAGGGTGAAAACACAAAACTGCTCAGGTGATCCATTAGCCTGCAAGGGCTAGACTTCACCATTTAGCATATACCAGGAAAGAGTCAGGATAATGCAGATGGCCTTTCCAGAAGGTATGTTGACCGTCTGGGTGAGGGTGTCAATCTCGTGGGAGATTAGACACCCTATCCTCAGTGGGGGGGGCGACTGTGATGCTGGAAATGCATTAGAGGGACAGGGCCTCCCTGTCCTTGTTCTATAGTCCTTTTTCGTGTATGTTCTGTGTTATCTTCTGCCCAGGAGTCCACTTGTGACTACTGGTGTTGCGGCTCTTCCTCGTTTTGGTTTGGTGAACAGACCCTTGGGATACCCTTAGTGTACCCATGGGGGAGAGTACGACCCAGTACTTCTAGTGTATGTCTTTGGGCACCTGTGTATGGCCCACAGAGCAGGGTACAGGCTGGTGGCAGCTCTGTGCTGAATTGACAAGTGCTCTGAGTATCCTCCAATTTTGGACACACAGGCCCTGCAATTGGAATCAGTTAATTCCTGATAGGAGACAAGATGGCCCCTGTGGCCTTTTGCTTTCTATCAACTGTTACCTTGTTTTTCTCAAAGTCGTGGGAAGCCCTGTCTCTGTCCCCTCCCCCTGACTGGCTGTTGGGTGGAAGTTCGATATATGGTAGTGTGGGGAAGTCCAGGCCAGACAGGCTGGAGCCTTCCCAATGGCTATATGTTGTGGATACGCCCTTGGGGTGGGGCCTGTGTGGATGGAGTGTGTGACCAATATGCACTTCTTGTTATGGGTGTCTGGTTTCTGGTATGTGACACAAAGACTGAGACAGACCTGCCCGAAACTAGTATGAATGCGTTGTGGAGTGCTGAATGGCTGGGTGCTTGTCCCAATACACATTCCTTGTAAGTGTCTGGATGAAGGAGAATGGCCTGAATGCACTGTGAGCCTGATTGGCTGCCTGCTTGAATGCCCTTCTGAATGATTGGTTGCCTGAGTGGGACCCAGCAGAGTGAATGAGATACCAAACAGTATATCTGGGGAGCTCTCACTGATGGAAAATGTTCAGAAGCTCCCTGGACATCAGACCCTCGAAAGTCTGCCAACCGGAGATGGGGACTGCTGCGGAATCACAAAGTAAAGCGCCTGGACATTGAAGTCCCTCAACGTCAACAACGGCTGTCGCCGATCGGAGCCACAGTGCTTCTTTGCCTAAGAACATTTTGAACGAAGGACTCCTTTGCTCCTCACCGACGACCGCTTTGTCCCGCCTGAGAAAGTAAAGGCCGTTGACTCACCAAGGAGAATCCGCCGGTGGGTTTCCCGCCACCTGAAGTCCACAGAGACGCCGACGTCTCAACGCCCTTGCTGGGCTAAAGTTCTTCAGTAACTCTTTGCGGCAACGAACTATCATCGTTGAGGAGCCCCGCACGCCTCGTCTTTGCGGGACGTCCATGACCGATCATCGACGAGCACCGCCAGGACCGAAGCTGCTGCCTCGATGCCTTTGTTTACCATTTCCTCGTGGGATCTCGACGATCCGTGACTCCTGTCTGAAAGGGGGTAGCTCAAGAAGGATCCATCGACATCCCGACGATGAACTCTGCTATTCCAGGTACCATTGGGGTGGTAGAACCTTTTTAGAAGGAAATAAGACTCCTATAAGCAATATATGGACTGGGCTTGTATTATATCTTTATTTACAGGTTGCCCAGGTGGGGGATCCTCACACAGAACTGTGTCTATTGGTAAGGGCCAGTATTCTGCCTATTGTTTTAACCAACCTGCTTTCCTCTTATGTCTTTTGCTGTTTCACATTGTTTACTGATTTGTATAACATTTGAACTGAGTACAGTTAATGTATTTTGATGTATTTTAATGGAATCAATGAGCAATTGTGGTACCACCTAGAAACTGTGTATATTTACCATTTTGAGCAAAAAGTGTGTTATTGTCATTGTGTACATAACTTGAGCCTATTTATATAAAGAACTGTGTTATCACTAACATAGTGTGTGGACATTCCTTTGTGTGTGCTTGGGAACTACACTATACTTAAGAACCAGCCCGCATCACCTCCTGAGAGCTTAAGCCTTGATTGCTCGACCTTAGCTACCAATAGAAAATCTTGGCTGGGGTGCTCTGTGCCTCTACTCTGCCATATAGAGAGCAGGAGTACAGATACCCTCATCCAGTCTATACAATGGGATGGCAAGGAAGGGGGAGGAAGGGTAGGGGAGGAATATCAGGAGTTGGGGGACAGATACATAGTGAGTCTGAGGAGGGAACTGGGGATTTGGAGGAGGCACCAGGGGTCGCTAAAGAGCAGAGGTCCCGGGGGTGTACAGTGCAGAAGGGATGGGGTAAGAGCTACAACTTCAAAATCATCACATATAATATAAGGGGGCTGAACTCCCTGGTGAAACAGCGTAAAGTGGATCATTATTTGAGGCGGGAGAAACCAGACTTTCTCGCGCTTCAAGAAACGCACATCAGAAAAAGCAACAGACCCAGATTTCGGCTTCACACGTATCCCCATGTATTTCAAGCAAACACCAAGGACAAGATAGACAGAGTGATGGTTGTAATCAGAAATATCCCCAACCTGGTATTTCTAGACACAAGAGAAGACAAACAAGGCTGCTATATCTTCATTAAGTTCAGAATTAGGGCTCAAACTTGCACATTTGTGATGGTATACGCTCCAAATTCGGGATAGGATGGGTTTCTTTGAGCAACGCTGGCTGAGCTAGAGGAAATGGTGGAGGGAAACATCATACTCACAGAGGATTTCAGCATTGTCTGGGTGCCAGGGGTTGACCGTAGTGGAAAGGGGCAGGCCGCACAGGGCCCCCTTTGCAGAAACTCAAAGATAAGCTCAAGGGGTTGGGACTGGTGGATATGTGGCTGTCATGTAGGGGGGCAGAAGCAGGATTCACATATTATTCCGCGTACATAGGTCGCTATCCCGTATCGATTATATATGGGCATCTGCGCAGATAGTTTGTAAAATGCAGGAGGTATCCTTAGGCTCTATAGCTCTCTCAGATAAAGCCCCACTAGAATTGACAGTGCACCTCTGTCTGGGCCTGCAGGGGCTGGAGGAGTAGTCCCTAACGGAGTGGCTTATCAGGGACCGCATACTTGCAGAGATGGTGGGGGAAAAGATCAGAAATTACTTCCACTACAACTCCATATCTGACACCTCCTCAGGTGCCAAGTGGGACGCATTTAAGGTGGTGATACAGGGTGACTTGATATCTCTAATGGCTGCAAGGGAGAAACAGGTGAGAAACATATGAACTCAATTGGAAACACAACTCAAGGAGATCATGCCTAAAATGGGGAACCACCCAACAAGGTCTATGCTCACCAAATACAGGTAAATCCGGGGCCAGCAAGATCTAATGGGAGCACAAAGGGAAGAGAAGAGTCTTTTAAATGCAAAGCAGCAATTTTATGTGAAGGGCAACAGGGCGGACAAGCTTTTAGCAAAGCTACTGAGGAGGAAGGTGGTGAACCAAACCATCCAGAAGATTCGGGAGGACAAGGCAGAGGATGCAGTGGAGACGGGGGAGATAATTCATTGTTTTGAACGCTTCTCCAGAGCTCTGTACACCGCCGATAGACCTTTTGAGGGACCCCAGAAAGAATACCTCATCTCAATGTCCTTACCCACACTATCAGAAGCAGACAGAGCGACAATGGAGCGGGACATAACAGAAGAGGAAGTAAGCTTGGCCATAGCAAAGCTACTCCCTCATAAAGAGCCATGCCCAGACGGTTTCACAGCTGCGTTTTACAAAAAATATCGATCCATCCTAGCCCCAACCTTGGCCCAATTATATAACTCCTTTGAAGTGGCACAGGGCATTATGGAAATGATGGATCAGGAGAAATTAGTGGTGTTTCCAAAACCGGTCAAAGATCCCACGCGATGCAGCTCCTTTCGACTGATAACGCTCATTAACCTCAATGACAATGCCAAAATGTATACTAAGATACTGGCACGAGGCTTAAGGTCCTGCTACCGGGGCTCATTCATTCAGACCAATTGGGATTTATTAAATTCCAACAGACGTTCCATAACATTCAGCGAGTTTGCCACCTAGTGGAGAAGGTTTAAAAGCGAGGGATTCCTGCGGTACTGCTCGCCCTAGATGCTGAAAAAGCATTTTACCAGGTAGAATGGTCATTCCTTTTCCACACCATGGCTCGCATTGGGGTTTAGGGGGAAATTTCTTCGGAGGGTTCAAGCAAATTATCATGGTCCGAGTATCTGCGTGTCAATCAACAGGCACCTATTACACCCCATTCGCCTAGAAAGTGGAACTAAACAGGGCTGCCGGATATCTCCCCTGCTCTACATGATTTACCTTGAACCATTCTTGCAATGCTTGAGAGAGTCGGTCCCGTCAGTCCCGTTGAAGGGTAAGCCATTGGGAGGCGAGGACCATAAAATTATGGCCTTCATCAATGATATACTCTGGGCCCTCCCCGAGCCTGCTCCCCCTTTGGCGGCAGTGGAAGAAGAGATAGACATTTTCGGATTGGTGCTTGCTGACCTTGAGATCAATGTGCACAAATCAGAGGTGTTGAACCTCTCCTTGCGGGACGACACCTTGGGGGAGGCATGTGAGAGCACTCCATTTCAATGGCAAGGGGGATATCAAATACCCAGGGGTCCATATAACTGTGTCTCTGTCTTAAATATATGTAGCAAACTTGCCCGACTGATTTGCACTCTAAAGATGGACTTGGAGAACTGGAATCACCTACATATCTCGTGGATGGGGCAGATGGCCACGGTTAAGATGATCACTCTCCCTTGGTTTTTATACTTCTTCCAGGCCCTACCAGTTTCCCTTCCCCAGAATTTCTTCCGCAGTTATGTGGAAGAACAGATAACGAGTAATGTGCTGAATGTCCTCATGGCCCCGAAATACATAGGGGAGCTAGCGGTCCCGAACTTCACTCATTACTACCAAGCAGCACTACTGAGGGTAATAAAGTAGTGGTTATCAGGGGAAGGCATGAAGCTATGGGCATGTATGGATTGGGCGGTCGTCGGGGCCCCACTAGCCAGAGTTGTGTGGCTGGCCAAATCAGATAGGCCTGCTCGTATGTTCACCTCGCAGATCATGGCACTAGTGAGGAAAGTGTGGGACAATCTAATGACTCGAGTGGGGATCATGACTATTCCAGAACTGTTCACACCATTATTTGGTAGGGCCTTCAAGCGGTAGAGGGAGTTGGGCTGTCTTTGACTTAGAGATCTGAGGGAAGGATAAGAGGTTAAAACCATTCGAGCAGTGCAAAAAGCAATTTGGCCTGCTATTAGCACCATAGCTGCCTCCAAAATCGGTCCAGGTCTGGGTTCCTTGAATGGGGATTTACCGGGTCATTCCAACCTAGGAGGACCTGGTAAGTCCCCATTCAAAAAACCAATCCCCATTAATGGGAATGGGGAGGGAGCTAATAACGGGCCTGCTAATAGCGGGCCCGTTATTTGCTCCCTGGTCCCTTAGCAGCTCCCGCTAAGGGCGGCTGGTAATAGGGCGGTAGGGGGTTAACGAAACCGGTATCCTTACCGGTGCCGTTGACCCCCTACCGCCAGGGTCAGAATGACCCCGTTAGTCTCTGCTCTGTACAAACCTATATCTGAGAAAACAGGGGTAGGACCCAAGCCTTATATGGGGAAATGGGAGGCAACGGTGGGTCATCAAATTTCCCTGGAAGAGTGGGAGCTGTTGTGGGCCAACATTCCCAGACAAACCAGGTCAATACAACTGAGGGAAGCATGGTATAAAATGCTTCTCCAATGTCACTATGCCCATGCTAAATTTCAGACGGGGTATCCAGAGGCACCATCAACCTGTCCGAGGGAATGCGGGAGAGGAGGGGATTGGAGCCATATCTGGTGGACCAGTCCGGCACTACCACCCTTCTGGGAGAAAGTACAGACCGCAATCAAGGAGATGGTTAATCCCAACCTAGACCTGGGGATGAAAATCTGCATATTGGGGTTATGGAAAATGGAAACGGTGTCACAGGACCAAGCCCAACATGAATGGTACTTATACTAGCGGCGCTTCTAGTGGTGGCCAGAAAATGGAAAAGCAAGGGGATCCCCACAGTCCATGAGTGGCTATCTAAGATGTGTTCGTCCCCGGCCTTGGGCATTTGTTTCCCATGTTGGTCTACCGTCCCAAAGCCCGCAGGGTCCCCATCCCTTCCCATAGGGAAATTCTAGAATGCAGGCCAACCAGAGCTCGAGGATAGTCGGGGGTGATATCCCTGACTTGTGAGGCTGTCTCCCATGTGGGTTGACCTGACCGTCCCCAAGCCCAGCAGTGGTTCCAGGAAGCCCTGGCAGGGTCCTGGTGCTTTCCCGGATGGAAAAGCTTTTACACAGGCCAGCCAGTACTCCATGATGGTAGGAGGTGATGCCTCTGGCCTTTGGTGCCTGTTTTCCATGTGGGTCGACCATCTCCAAGTCCAACAGCAGTTCCGGGGAGCCCTGGCAGGGTCCCTATTCCTCTCCAGAGGGAAAATCTGTAACGCAGCCCAGCTGGAGGTGCAGCCTGGAATTCTGGTCTGTCAACCCACATGGGAGACAGCCGCCCAAGGCCAGGAACATCACCCCCAACCGTCCTGGAGTTCTGACTGGGCTGCGTTACAGAATTTACCTCTGGGAAGGGAGGGGTACCCTGCCAAGGCTCCCTGGGACTGCCATTGCACTTGGGGATAGTCAACCCACATGGGAGATGGATGTCCAAAGCCAGGGACATGACACCCAACCATCCTGGTACTCTGGCTGGCCTGCGTTACAGCTTCTCCCTGTGGGAAAGGACGGGGAATGTGCCGGGCCTCCCTGGAACCACTGCTGGGCTTGGGGACGTTCAACCCATATGGGAGTCAGTCGCCCAGGGCCAGGGATATGACCCCCTACCATCCTGGAGATATGGCTGGGCTGCGTTAGAGCTTCTCCCTCTAATAAAGGAAATGGGACCCTGCCAAGGCTCCCTGGAGCAACTGCTGGGCTTGTGGGCGGTCAACGACATGAGGGACAGCCGCCTGAGGCCAGGCACATCACCCCCGACAGATCCTGGAGTGCTGGCTGGCCTGTGTTACAGAATTTCCCTCAGGGAATCAATGGGGATCCTGCCTGGGCTCCCTGGAACTGCTGCTGTGCTTGGGGACAGAGCACCCACATGGGAGATGGATGCCCAAGGATATGGACATCACCTCCAACCGTCCTGGAGTTCTGGCTGGGCTGCGTTACAGCTTTTCCCTTCAGGGAGTTATTGGCACACTGCTGGGGCTCCCTGCTGGGGAAAAGCTGTAACACAGGCCAGCAAGAACTCCATGACAGTTGGAGGTGATGTGCCCGGCCTTGGGCATCTGTCTCCCATGTGGGTTTACCGTCTCCAAACACAGTTGTACTCTTGGGAAGCACCGTCAGGGTCCCGACCTTTCCCGGAGGGAGAAGCTGTAATGCAGGCCAGCCAGATCTCCAGGATAATCGGGGTAATGTCCCTGCCTTGGCCGGCTGTCTCCCATATGGGGCAACCATCCTCAAGTGCAGTGGCTGTCCCAGGGAGCCCCGGCAGCAACCCCTTCCTTTCCCAGAAGACAATTGGGTAATGCAGGCTGCCAGAATTACAGGATGGTCGGAGTTGATGTCTCTGACCTTGGGCACCTGTCTCCCATGTGGGTCAATCGTACCCAAGTCCTGCAGTAGTTTCAGGGAGCCTCAGCAGGCTCCCTGTACTTCCCAGGGCTTGGAGGCTAGTCGACCCCCATGGAAAACGGATGCCCAAGGCCTGGGACATCGCCCTCGACCATCCTTGAGCTCTGGCTAGGTTGAGTTACACCTTCTCCCTCTGGGAAAGTACAGGGAGCCTACTGCGGCTCCCTGAAACTGCCACTGGACTTGTGGACGGTCATCCCACATGAGGGACAACCGCCCAAGGCCAGGGACATCACCCCAACCGTCCTGGAGTTCTGACTGGGCTACGTTACAGAATTTACCCCCAGGAAGGGAGGGGGACCCTGCCAGGGCTCCCTGGGACTGCCATTGCACTTGGGGATGGTCAACCCAAATGGGAGACGGATATCCAAGACCAGGGACATGACCCCCAACCATCCTGGTACTCTGACTGGCCTGCGTTACAGCTTCTCCCTGTGGGAAAGGATGGGGAATGTGCCGGGCCTCCCTGGAACCACTGCTGGGCTTGGTGACGTTCAATCCACATGGGAGTCCGTCGCCCAAGGCCAGGGATATGACCCCCTACCATCCTGGAGCTTAGGCTGGGCTGTGTTAGAGCTTCTCCCTCTGGGAAAGGAAATGGGACCCTGCCAAGGCTCCCTGGAGCAGCTGCTGGGATTGTGGGCGGTCAACAACATGAGGGACAGCCGCCCGAGGCCAGGCACATCACCCCTGACAAATCCTGGAGCGCTGGCTGGACTGTTACAGAATTTCCCTCAGGGAATGGATGGGGGTCCTGCCTGGGCTCCCTGGAACTGCTGCTGTGCTTGGGGACAGTACACCCACATGGGAGATGGATGCCCAAGGAAATGGACATCACCTCCAACCGTCCTGGAGTTCTGGCTGAGCTGCGTTACAGCTTTTCCCTTCAGGCAGTTATTGGTACACTGCTGGGGCTCTCTGCTGGGGAAAAGCTGTAACACAGGCCAGCAAGAACTCCAGGACGGTTGGAGGTGATGTCCCCGGCCTTGGGCATCTGTCTCCCATGTGGGTTTACCGTCTCCAAACACAGTTGTAGTCCTGGGAAGCCACGGCAGGGTCCTGACCTTTCCGGAGAGAGAAGCTGTAACACAGGCCAGCCAGATCTCCAGGATAATCGGGTTAATGTCCCTGCCTTGGGTTACTGTCTCCCATATGGGGCGACCAACCTCAAGTGCAGCGGCTGTCCCAGGGAGCCCCGGCAGGAACCCCTTCCTTTCCCAGAGGAAAATTGGGTAATGCAGGCTGCCAGAATTACAGGATGGTCGGAGTTGATGTCTCTTACCTTGGGCACCTGTCTCCCATGTGGGTCGAGCGTCCCCAAATCCTGCAGCAGTTTCTGGGAGCCCCAGCATGGTCCCCATTCTTCCCCGGAGGGAAAAGCTGTAACACAGCCCAGCCAGAGCTCCAGCCTGGGCTTGGAGGCTAGTCGACCCCCATGGAAGACGGATGCCCAATGCCTGGGACATCACCCTCGACCATCCTTGAGCTCTGGCTGGGTTGAGTTACACCTTCTCCCTCTGGGAAAGTACAGGGAGCCTGTTGAGGCTCCCTGAAACTGCCACTGGACTTGTGGACGGTCATCCCACATGAGGGACAGTCACCCAAACCCAGGGACATCACCCCGACCATCCTAGAGCTCTGGCTAGGCAGCATTACAGAATTTCCCTTGGGGAATGGATGGGGACCCTGCTGGGTCTCCCTGGGACTGCTGTTGGACTTGTGGATGTGCACCACCTTTGCTTTTCCGCCCAGGTAGGTGCACCCACATATGTGAGGTACTGTTTTCATCCGGACACATGTGGTGGGGCTGTGGGAAGGTAGGACATGTGTTGTTGGCAGCGTGTTTCAGTAGCTTCCAGGTGGGAAACGTCTGAAAATTGTGTTTTTTCCCCATATTTTGGACTTTACCAGGGCTTGTGGGTAACAAATTCTAAGGCAATTCACCCAAGTCAGACCTCTCTGGATTCCCACGGGTGTCTTCTTTTCAGAAATGCATGGAGTTCCCTGTTTTCCTTGGTGGCTGGGACACCCCAGGCCCAAATCTGTAGGGTGCCCCCTCAAACCTTTTTGGGGATAGCAGTGATTTAGCCTTTGCCTCTGCACCCAGGTAGGTGCACCCACACATGTGAGGTACCTTTTTTGTCAGGACACCTGTGGGAACGTGAGAAGGTAGGATATGTGTTGTTGGCGGCATGTTTCTGTGGTTTCCAGGTGGGAAATGTCTGAAAATGTTGTTTATTTTCCTATATTTCAGAATGTGCCGGTTCTTGAGGGTAATAAATTCTAGGGCGATCCGCGCATCGCAGACCTCTGGATATTCTCACAAGTGTCTTCTTTTCAGAAATGCATGGGGTTCCCTGTTTTCTTTGGTGGCTGCGACACCGGAGGCCCAAATCTGTAGATTGTCCACAAGAGCAATTTCCTCCAAAATCCGCTCTCCCAAAACACTTGGGGTTACCAGTGGCTTAGCCTTTTCCCTTTGAGTCCAAGTCAGTGCACCCACACATGTGAGGTACCGTTTTCACCGGGAAACCTGTGGGAATATGGGAAGGTAGGACATGTGTTGATGGCCGGTTGTTTCGGTGGTTTGAATGTGGGAAACGTCTGAAAATTATGTTTTTTTCCCTAAATTTCAGACTTTGGTGGGGCTTGTGGGTAATAAAAACTAGGGCGATTCACGCAAGTCAGACCTCTGTGGATTCCCATGGGTGTCTTCTTTTCAGAAATGCATGAGTTCCCTGTTTTCCTTCGTGGCTGCAACACCCCAAACCCAAATATGTGGGGTATCCACAAAGCCAAATCCAGTCTTCCCCAGGGTATTTGATGTACCAGTGGTTTGGCCTTCTCCCTGTGCACCCATGTAGGTGCATCCTGCACATGTGAGGGAACTTTTAAATCGGGATACTTGTGGGAATGTGGGAAGTATGGACATTTGCTATTTTCTCTTGGTTTTTTATAACATTTTCATACATTTGCGACAGCACTTTGTCACACAACCCTTTCATTTCCCAAATGTGACCTACCATTAGTTGATGCTTTAGGCACTGTAAGCTTCTGTAACCTGCACAAGTCACCTACCCTTCAAAAGGTCTGCCTGTGCTCTTTCAAAAAATGTATGCTTGCTATTCCTCACCAGATGTGTTTTCCTTATTTCCACATGCTATGTACATCTATTTAGGCAGTCAGCATAAAAAGCCTGTGTACCATGGCTCAGTTTTTGGCTTGTAGTTTTGCTTGTTTTGTGAAACATTATGAAAACGTAGCGGGCATTGCTTTTCTCAATATTCGCAGAAGCCATTACCTTACAGGTCCAACCATGCCCAGCACATACCTTTTTTATCTGTCATTTGTCCAGTTTTTCCCTAAACAATGGGAGTTTTCCCTACAAAGTTGTTGCCTGACCTGCACAAATCACCACTTCCTAAACTTGGAATCCTGTATACTTTTCAGAAATGTATGCGTTTCTGTCTTCCCATTCAGCTTTCCTACCCCCCCACTTCTATTACATCCACACATGTCCTATTGGGAAGAAAGGGTAAACTCGCCTGTCTCTCACAAAACTGATGGTAACCTTATAAAAATTGTTTTTTTTTGGTTTCCACCCAATCTGTTACTGAAAGCCTGGAAAATTGAGAATTCAGCACAGCAAACTATTTGTTCCCAACTCTTACAAGGAAAAACCCACAGGCTTCTTTGTACGTCATTTTATTGTCATTTTCTGAAAAAACACAAACTGTCCCTCACTCCCATACAGCAAACTAGGATTCTTTGTTGGCGTTATGACCGCCTACATGTGGGAAGAAAAGGGGCCAAATGTGGCCGATATATCACATGTAACGAAAAGGTTACAAGGGATTGAATGGCCACATACCGAAATCACCAAAAAAGGGCTTGGCACTGGGGATAGTGACCATTGGCAGTTAAGGGGTTAAAAGGTTTATTCGACAACTTAAAGACAAGACTCTTCAACCTCCACAGGTAGGCAAGGCACACTTCGTTCCTATGCCATAAGAAAGGGGCAGCCTCTTGGCCTTGTCTGACTGTCTTGCAGCAACCACTAGAATCTGCCTTGGCTTTTAGACTGCTTCTTTATCTCAGCTTTGACAGTCTCAGCTTTACAGATAGTTGATTTGTTCTTATAACAAGCACTCAGCTCCCTTCCCCAGATTTATGCAAACCTTCTTCATTCTAGTAGTTACCTCAAAGCTATATTGCCACTCTTCCAGCCTTGTATAACTTTGTCACACTTGTATCGGAGGACACTGGATTTGTAACAACTTCGACAACTTCAAAATATAGGTGTTAGATCTTAATAGGGCTGGTTGCACAATAGAAAGGATTTCCCTACTGGCTTGGGTACTGCTTGCTCTTCTCGCTACTTCAGCAACTTCTACAATTATACCGTATTTATTCTGGATGTTAAAAGATTAAGGTCTCACCAGGGAAACAGAATTAGGTACGCATGACCGCTCTTAGATGGAGAATTTCACCTTTAAAGACTATAAAGTTTTGAGTTTCCTTTCATTCATACAGAATGCTGCTTTAAATTGAATCGGGAATCACCATCACTCGTACGCAACCTTTCTTGGTTGTAAGAGTTCTTGTAACAATTCGGGAATGTCAGCTGCTTCCGTTCGACTGATTACAAACAGTGTTCTCCCTCTTAATTCCAGAAACGCAACCACTCCTGTAAGGTTATTTAATGTAGCAATGGAAAAGAGAAGATGTTTCTTATACGCGAACACTTGACTTGTGTTGAACGTGGGCGTGATACATTTCCTTTGTTATAAATACTTCCATGGCAACAAACAACTTTTACTTGCTCTTACTTCTATGCGAGTTCAATTTGAGTTGGTTACAGTTACCGGAATGAGAAACCTGAAGGTGTCTCAAAAGCTAGTCCCCGGGTATATGTCACCCAAGTGGCCAGGACACGGCCATTTGTATTGGATCTAGTTCCTGGGGGTGGACTAGTGTGGAGGAGGATCGACTGGATGAAGGGTCTTCGGGGAGTGTAAGTGGGACACCGAAGGGTGAGACGTGGTATCCCCTTTCCGAAAACACCTTTTCCCCATCCTACCAGGTAGGATATATGGTAGCTCAACCCCTCACCCCCGTTTCCCAACATGAGCACTTTCTCACGGTCAATTCATCTTGAGCGACAACAGACTAACACCAGAGCCATATACCTGACCTGTCCCAACACACTTGTAGTGTTGACTAAAGAGCATGTGCCCCCCCACCTTCCCCAGAAAATACAGAATTATAAAATCAGAAAGAACACATTTGAAACTGCACTTTAATTCCTCCTGGAAATGCAGCTGGCACAAAGAACAGTTAGTTTTGCTACACAAGTAGGGACAGAGGAGGCATTTCCTGGCACAGAGTGTCCTTTTAAATAGAATAGACTAGGTGACAGGTAGGTGTGTACCCAGGATAAGGGACTCACAACACAAGTAGGGCCGCATTTCTATAGGTAGAAATGAGGTTGCAGCCTACCCATATGTAGAAATGTTATATGCCAGGCATGCACCGGGACTCGGTAGATGGCAAATAAATGCAGAACAAATCTGTCCTGCAGAGGAACAGATGTTGCCATTTTAAATTTCAGCCGCAGCAGAGAATTGAGCGCTACAGCTTTAAGGAAAAAGTTCAGTTAAGTACGCTCCAACAAACACAGTTAATTCAGGGGAAATGCTGTTGCCAGCTAGATGGTAGCTACATTAAAAGCAATGTCAACAGTGCAAGACCTTGTAGAAGAGTATTGCATAATGGAACAAGAAATTATTGTGTGCACTCAGCTGTCAGATAAATTAAGTTGTGAAGACAAGCAGACTGTTTCAAGTTTATGGGACAAACTGGGTATCCCAGGAAATCAGAAGGAGTTGGCAGATTAATGTTTCTGCAGTTGGCTAGGTGTGACAGAAGGACACAAGAGGTGACTAAAGAAAAAACAACTAAATGCTGCGATGAAAAGCAGGATGACTCACAAAAATATTATTCATAAATATGCCAAGAGCAGGATGGAGATCACAGATTGCGAACAAGGCCTTAAGCCTCAGCGACTCATGGCATGGGAGGTAACATGGGCTATTTGATTTAATTGAAATAAGGCGATGCACTTGTCTCTCATTCTCTATAACCTGTATAAACATATCATCATGCAGACAGTTCATGGATAGTGTGACCACATTATACCAGATGAGCACATGTTTGTTTTTTCACCTCAGAAGTAATTTAGGGCCTACCAATTAATTTCCAGATGTTATGAGGTAGCACTTTTTATGGGATGCTCCATGAGTGGGATCTTAGATAACGATTGTCCAATCCGTAGTTGTACACATATAGGATTCTATATGTAGCTTAGTAGCGGGAACCAATAACCAGGAGCGATAGGTTTTCATAACTGTTACATCACATTTCCTATAAAACATGTTGTTTCCTGTTGAATGGTGGAGAATGTTGGAGTGAGAGCTTGGCTTTTAATCTTGTTTTTTGCCCAGTCTATTGCAATAAACTGGTTACCTTGCATTTGGCATACCACAACCACTTTGTGTTGTCTCTTTTTTGACAAATACCAGTTAGAGGGAAATTCTGCTTTTTGAGACCCTCTTTTTATCTGGCAGCAGAGGACAGTAGGAGCTTGTAGATTTTGAGGTGCCCTACCGTTTGATTACAGATCAGTCAGGGGAGCAGATTTTCTTTTGTGTGCAACTCAACAGGAAGGACAGCAAGGCCGACTTTGGAGTGGAACTTTGTCTGGTCTTCCACCGACCGCTGGAAGCAACAGGAGGAGCTGGCAAAGTGAGGGTACCCCGGAGCCCACACCCCTCAAGGCTCCACAGTAAATGTGAGTAGGCTATGTGCAGGTTAACACTGGGTGGGACATTTATTGTATACTATTTAAGAAACTAAAGTTGATTAAGGATAGCTCAAGACTTGGAAGACTGTGCAGTAGGGCCACTGAGGGCCCAACCTTCTCTTGATGGTAGAATTAAAGATACAGAGAGATAAGGATACCCGAGGGGAAAACCGGAAGATATCTATATTTTATTGTGTTGTATTGTGTTTTTGTTGATTAATTTGTTGTTCTGCCAGCATTGTGTTGTGTTGTGAGACAGATCTTTTAGAGGTGCTTTTTCTTGTGTGTTGTGAAAGAAGCAGATAGTATTGTTTGATAGAGGTTGATGGGGTAAGTATGAATATTTAGATTGTGAGAAGATTTTTGGTGTGATCCAGAGGTAGGATTTGGATATTGGGGCAAGGCCCTAAGGGAAAGGTGTGAGAAAATTGTCAAAAACTATTTCTGCTCTAAATTTTCGGAAGCTGACCACTATTTTGCATTGTTTATTCTTTGTAAGTGCTAAGCTGCGCGCTGCCTAAAAGTTGTCACCATGTCAGATACCCCAATAATTCATCTATGCAAAGCATTCCCTAGATGTAGTGCCAAAATCACTAAGTATCATACTGAATGGGTGAAAGGGACTGCTGGGAAGATATATCTGTTATAGCCACAAGAGGTCATGGTTAGGGAGAATTCTCATTTCATGGCTAATTTCCCTCACCTAGTGAGTCCCCCAGCAACTTTGCTGGACTTCTGGAATTAATTTTTTCACTTGGTAAGAGTGTGAGCTTTTCCCCCACTCTTACCTGTGTTTTGTTATGTGTTTCTACCTGTTTCTTTGTGATTGTGGGCTCTGAAGTACACCACTTCAGTAGCCCCCTTCTTTATGTGGGTCACCCAGCACCTTCTGTGCAGTGGCACAGGGTTGTCGTTCAGACTCCCTCGACTCAATTTCTGAAGCGACTACCGTCCCCCAGAAAAGGGTAAAGTTACCATTAACTTTACTTAGTCTATCTAGCACAGATCCACCCCATCTTCCATGGAGTACCGGAAAGGGTTAATCCGTATCCCTTTTTATCTGTACCTCCTAGAGCATTGTTTTGCTCTTTTAACATTTACAGGGCAATTCATAGAATTTGGCACAAAAGTGGTGCATGCGGCTGGCGCACAGTGTGCGCGTGCAAATGTCTGCACCAGCCACGTGCGCTAAAATCGATTTCTGCGCACAGCGTATTCATGGATTTTAGCTGTGCAGAGTGGCGCAGCGACCTTGCAGCAGCGCCAGTTACGCCCCCAAGAATGCCCTCGCGCAAGGAAAAGCCATCAAAATTCCCAATTCAGCGCAAAGGCTGCGCCAACCCTGGACCAGTATACAGGGCTGCCAAACAGCAAACGCCAAGCGGGGAACGTGTATTACTGGGGTGCGCAGGAAGTTCCACACGCAATTTCAGCAGGGTACGTGTATTTCTGGGGTACGGGGAAGTTTAACACGCGATTTCCGCAGGGTACGTGTATTACTGGGGTGCGCGGGAAGTTCCACAAGCGATTTCAGCAGGGTACATGTGTTTCTGGGGTGCGGGGAAGTTTAACACGCAATTTCAGCAGGGTGTGTGTATTACTGGGGTGCGCGGGAAGTTCCACACGCAATTTCAGCAGGGTACGTGTATTTCTGGGGTGCGGGGAAGTTTAACACCCGATTTCAGCAGGGTACGTGTATTACTGGGGTGCGCGGGAAGTTCCACACGCGATTTCAGCAGGGTACGTGTATTTCTGGGGTACGGGGAAGTTTAACACGCGATTTCCGCAGGGTACGTGTATTACTGGGGTGCGCGGGAAGTTCCACAAGCAATTTCAGCAGGGTACATGTGTTTCTGGGGTGCGGGGAAGTTTAACACGCAATTTCAGCAGGGTGTGTGTATTACTGGGGTGCGCGGGAAGTTCCACACGCAATTTCAGCAGGGTACGTGTATTTCTGGGGTGCGGGGAAGTTTAACACGCGATTTCAGCAGGGTACGTGTATTACTGGGGTGCGCGGGAAGTTCCACACGCGATTTCAGCAGGGTACGTGTATTTCTGGGATGCGGAGAAGTTTAACACACAATTTCAGCAGGGCACGTGTATTTCTGGGGTGCGCGGGAAGCTCCACACGCGATGTCAGCAGGATACGTGTATTTCTGGGGAGGGGGGAAGTTTAACACGCGATTTCAGCAGGGCACATGTATTTCTGGGGTGCGCGGGAAGTTCCACACGCGATTTCAGCAGGATACGTGTATTTCTGGGGAGCGGGGAAATTTAACACGCGATTTCAGCAGGGTACGTGTATTTCTGGGGTGCGCGGGAAGATCCACACGCAATTTCATCAGGGTACGTGTATTACTGGGGTGCGCGTGAAGTTTCACACGTGATAGGCCCTGTGCGAGTGGGGTACGTGTATTCTGGGGTGCAGGGAAGTCCTACACATGAATTGCCAGTGTGGGTCCTCCTAGGTGTTCCTTCTACAGCCTCCATGGCCCCTGCAGGCAGCCCACACCACAGGGGACTACCCTGCACCCCTGGTCATGTCCCGCAGGCAGCCCATCCACCATGGGCAAGCCCCCCCAGCCAAGCCACATGTCACCTTGCACTAGTGATCACCAACACATTACCCCCTTGCACCCCCACCCCCCAGCACTGCAGGGCACCTGCCAGCAGGCCCCCACTCATGTCCCACTCATGTCCCCTTGCACCACCACCCCCCAAGCAGTGCAGGGCACCTGCCAGCAGGGCCCCACTCATGTCCCCCAGCACCCCCACCCCCCAGCAGTCAGGGGCACCTGCCAGCAGGCCCCCACTCATGTCCCACTCATGTCCCCTTGCACCCCCACCCCCCAGCACTGAGGGGCACCTGCCAGCAGGCCCCCACTCATGTCCCCTTGCACCCCCACCCCCCAGCAGCACAGGGCACCTGCCAGCAGGCCCCCACTCATGTCCCACTCATGTCCCCTTGCACCCCCACCCCCAAGCAGTGCGGGGCACCTTCCAGCAGGCCCCCACTCATGTCCCCTTGCACCCCCACCCCCCAAGCAGTGCAGGGCACCTGACAGCAGGCCCCCACTCATGTCCCCTTGCACCCCCACCCCCCAAGCAGTACAGGGCACCTGCCAGCAGGCCCCCACTCATGTCCCACTCATGTCCCCTTGCGCCCCCACCCCCCAGCAGTGCAGGGCACCTGCCAGCAGGCCCCCACTCATGTCCCACTCATGTCCCCTTGCACCCCCACCCCCCAGCAGTGCGGGGCACCTGCCAGCAGGCCCTCACTCATGTCCCCTTGCACCCCGACCCCCCAAGCAGTGCAGGGCACCTGCCAGCAGGCCCCTACTCATGTCCCCCAGCACCCCCACCCCAGCAGTGCAGGGCACCTGCCAGCAGGCCCCCACTCATGTCCCATTCATGTCCCCTGCACCCCCATCCCCCAGCAGTGCAGGGCACCTGCCATCAGGCCCCCACTCATGTCCCACTCATGTCCCTTTGCACCCCCACCCCCCAGCAGTGGAGGGCATCTGCCAGCAGGCCCCCACTCATGTCCCGTTGCACCCCCACCCCCCAGAAGTGCAGGGCACCTGCCAGCAGGCCCCCACTCATGTCCCACTCATGTCCACTTGCACCCACACCCCCCAGCAGTGCAGGGCACCTGCCAGCAGGCCCCCACTCATGTCCCCTTGCACCCCTACCCTTCAGCAGTACAGGGCACCTGCCAGCAGGCCCCCACCCATGTCCCCTTGCACCCCCAGCAGTGCAGGGCACCTGCCAGCAGGCCCCCACTCATGTCCCACTCATGTCCCCTTGCACCCCCACCCCCAAGCAGTGCAGGGCACCTGCCAGCAGGCCCCCACTCATGTCCCACTCATGTCCCCTTGCACCCCCACCCCCCAGCAGTGCGGGGCACCTTCCAGCAGGCCCCCACTCATGTCCCCTTGCACCCCCACCCCCCAAGCAGTGCAGGGCACCTGACAGCAGGCCCCCACTCATGTCCAACTTAAATATGGAGGAAGCCCGGTATACAGTTGACTGAAATAAATTAGCAACGTATACTCTGAGTCCGGGAGGACAAAGATCAGTATTTAAAGCGGAGACAGAGCTATAGTGTAGATGCCACACATATACAGGACTCCCAGAGTCGGGAGACCACACAAGGACCAGTCATTTTAAAAAAATGATAAACATCAAATTTAATGGGGTAGGATCTAAAAAGTGATTAAATAATGTGGTCCACAATACATACAATTCATAAACAGAGTAACAAGAAAACAAACAGTCGTTACGTGACAAGCTATAATCTAGCTGATTGACAATGTATCAAACCATAGACACATTCAACATCAGTAGGTACATTTTTACAAATAGTGTACCGTACCCTACAGTGGTTAGGTTTAGTATGCCAACAAATTAGTAACTCTGGTAACAATACAGAGTATTAGCTCGACATGTTTCAGTTCCTACAGTTATTCTGGAACATTCATCAGGAGGTATATAATTAACCACGTAACCAAGACAACAATCAATAGACAACTAATAACATTCGCGGTATTCGTAGCATCTCCATTGATGCCTTGTGGGTGCTCTCTACTCAAAAAGTAGTAGGCGGTATGGGACCGAGGGTCGTTCCTACCTTCGAATTGAAAGTAGCTGCACCGAGCGTAAATGGATCTAGCAAACGGCTCCGGGGAAAGATCCTGCAGCCAGCGATGAATGCTGTGTGGTACGTACAGCGAGCACTGTGTGCTAAGGAGGCAGCGGTGTTACTCATGTCCCCCAGCACCCCCACCCCCCAGCATTGCAGGGCACCTGCCAGCAGGCCCCCACTCATGTCCCCTTGCACACCCACGGCCCAGCAGTGCAGGGCCCATGCCAGCAGGCCCCCACTCATGTCCCTTTTGGGTCCATGACCCCAACTTAAGAAATGAAACCTACGAAAAACTACTACCTAATAAAAAAAACTATATACAAAAATGTGGTGCATTGTCCAAGCGGTCCAAAATAAAGAAAAAACGAAAGGAAACCTAATACTAACCAACTAACTATTTACATGGGCAGCGGGCAAGTCCAACGGCTTACTTGTTGATGTACCGGGCCAGGGCATCATCGAACTCATGCTCGATGTCCCGGAGGCGGTCCTCTTCCATGGCCCCGAGGGTTCGCAGGGACGATGACATCTGAATCTCCAGGTCCCTGCGAATGGCCTCGAGGCACTCGGCCCACCTCACGGCCCTACGCATGGAGTTCTCCGCCCTGACCATCGTGAGCCGCGCCTCTTCCGCCCGCCGCCGCTCCGCACCTATCTGCTGGCCCAACCGCAGCCACACGGAAGACACTCCCATTCCTGGATCCTCCTGCCCTATGGCCGTTGCCTGCCCCTCCAATGTTGATGGCCCCGAGCCATCATTGCTCCCACCTACAGCCTGCTCCTGCTGCTGCTGCTGCTCTCCATGTGTCCTGTCCGATGGTGCCTGCACATCCTCCATCTGCTGGTCTCCAGTTGTGGTGTCCACCCCTGCTGGACCGCCAACTCTCGACTGTGGCAGGAATGGGATCTCCACCAAGCTGGCTGTGTTGGTCAGGCCAGGTCCACAGGGGGCCCTGGTGGAATCTGGGCCGGAAGACGATGTGGAGAACGACCGGCGCATAGCCTCCACAGAGGAGGAGAGGTCCGCCAGAGTGCGCGTCACATGTAGGAAACCACTGACCAGGGCCCCTCCCAGCAGTGCCACGTCACGACGCTGCTCTCCGTGAAGGCGTACGTTCTCTGCCCAGGAACAACGCACATCATCACGAATGTCACGCATGCGTAACGCGACCCACCAGGACAGATCCCATACGGTCTCGGGACCCCTCGCCCGCAGGTAGTGGAGAGGCAGGTGATATGGCACTCTCCCCTACCTGCGGACAGGCCTGGGACAGGGCTTCCCTGCTGGTGCATGATGGTGCAGTCACAGGGTCAAGGACAGCGACAGCACAGGCCCCTCCGCGGTGACCTGTGCTGCCTCCTGACCCTGGCCCTGGACTGCACCACTTGCACCAGTGGTACTACCCCCACCAGGCCCCATGTGCGGCTTAGTAGCGGGCTCCTCCTCCTCTGTGGAGACCATCAACCTGGATGTCTCCACACCGCCTTCCGCCACAGCCGTTGTGGCAGACGCGGCACCAGCCCCCTCGCTCCCGGATGATGGTAATTCCTGGGAGGGTGGCTGGGCCATGCGTCGCCGCCCGGTTGAGGCATCCCCGCCGCTTGGCTCCACAGCGCCGTCTCCGCCCTCTTCTTCACTTGACGCTGCATAGAGGGAGACATAGAACACAAGCATCAGATTACAGCACAAAATACCCTAGACAGGAAGCAATAACACATGAGCGCCAGTGTCAAATGTTACTTCCATCCTGTCCTTCCACAACACATGGGTCAATGCATGCAACACACATGCAGAAACACTCCCGGCACCTGCAATCAACATCAACACGCATGTACAAGGGCCCCTGTAAACCAAGATGTTGCCTTCAAAGTCCATGCATCCATGGCGTTTCAAAGTTAATCACACACTTCTCTGGCGCACACACACACACGTGCACCATACATGTATATGACATCAGCACCCATTCCTCACCCCCCCCTCCATGTCCAGGAACAGAGACTGGCATGCTTTCAGGTGTGCATTCTGCATAGAGGTCCCCATGTTGCATTAAAACACATGCACCTACCATGTGGTTCACACATAACTGGTCCCACATGCATGACCATGATGTCCCTGCACACACACATCCATACATGGCCTATGTCACACATACAGGCAAGTATCAGACTACCAGCACACTGCAACATGCCCTGTCTCACACAGCAATGCTTGGTCACCTACCGCTCAACTCCAGACGGGTCTGCCTCCGAAGGATCTGAGCGTGGAGCGCTGGGCCTACGCGTTCCAGGACCCTCTGGATGTTGCTCAGGCTGACCCGCCCCCCCTCCGCGATGTGCCGGGCCTTGTTGAGGGTCCTGGACCTGAAGTCCTCCCAGCGCTTCTTGACATGTTGGTAGTTGCGGGTTGCCACCCCCTCCGCGTTGATGGCAACCACTGCGTCATCCCAGATCCTCTCCCGTCCTTCCTTGTTGGCGCGGTCCTATGGTCAATGTGCATTCGCACACCAACAACCCAGTCCACCGGTGATTCTGCCCCTACTGACCAGAGCGGCGTTTGCCACTCTGGCTCCGCTCCACCTTCTAAAAAGAGGAATAAGGGTGCTCTGGCATGACACACTGAGACCACAGGCAGGGCTACACACTCTCGCACGTCAAGGAAGCCTTGCTTCAATGACGTGGAGCTTAATGCACTTGTGAGCTATGTGTTGCAACATAGCCACGGAGTGGTGGTGACTGCAGGGTCCAAGACCACACCTGGTCAATGTAAGGCACACTGGCAGACGATCGCCAACCACATAAGTGCCCTTGGATTTGTGAGGCGCTCAGATGATGATTGCTACAAGCGGTGGAACAACCTGAAACGCAGAGCAAAGGACAAGCTGGCCTCAAGTCATGCCGCTACTCTGGTGACTGGCGGTGGGTCTCCACAAGAGGACAATGAACACACTGAACATGAGTCTGTTGCTGGGACCTTCGTCACAGAAGAACAGATCTGAGGTGTGGGAGAACTACCCGATTATGACACATTGTCCGGTGAGTGCCCATGTGTGTGTGTGTAATGCATGTGTATGTTGTTTGGGTGATGGGTTCTGATTGAGTGCCAGGTGAGGGTGTGTGTGACTGAGTAGTATAGGTCACCCATGTGCTTCATCCAAAACATTCTCCGGCCTTGAATTTGGGTGTGACACTATCCCTTCTGCCCACAGTAGTAATTTAGCGCAACATTACGGTAGTTGCCCTTGAGGTGGCATCATGCAACAACACTGTTTGTATTTTTCAGTGTTCTTTCAGGCTGATTGTTTCAATTCTCCCACTTTTGCAACACATCCCTCAGCCCTATTGTGACATATGTGACATGCTTCTGTCAGTGAAGAACCCCACATAGGCCCACATGTGTCACCTTGGTAGTTGAAAGATTTGACCATTCAGGCTGAATGAGTATTGTCCTGATCACATGATGTTTTTGGACTTGTTTGAATGTGGAACATGCTAGTTGTTTCCTGTCATGTTGAAGTGCACAACCATTGATGTGTACATGGCCCTGCAATCACTGTATTTTTGTACACTGGATGTGTTGCAGTGTGTGGCACATGGCGTATCTTTTCACACTATGTGGCATTTTTCATCTCTTCATGTCCATCTCACATGGATGGGTGACAGTACTCATTCACTGACATATGGATGTACTTGTGGAATGTACCATGGCTACGGTACATGCCATCTGTGTGATGGCATGTGTCATTTATGTGTATAGGACATGCCACTCACAGGCCAATGTGTGATGGCAGTGCTACCCAGCATGTAGCAAATGTGTTGCTCATCCATCTTGGTGTCATCAGTGTCAGACTTTTGCCTCCCCTTCCAACTCTGTGACAGTGCATGCATGGGAGGGTTATAGTCATGTGGGACATGTGTAAATCATGTACTGGTTCTGTAGCTTGTCAGGCCTTTTTGTGTGCTATGGTGCTAATGCCTGTTTCCATTTTTTGTCTTTCATGTTTTTGCAGGGGATGACGCATTTGATGCTGGTGAGGTTGAGGAGATGGTGCAGACCCAGGAGGAACCTGAGGCACAACCGGCCACCAGTGGGGGACGTGGTGTGGAGGTGGGTGAGAACCCACTCTTGCTGCAGACGATAATGTCAAGGGGTGTCTCTAGGTGCACCTCCCCAGACCTCTATTCAGGTGTTGATCCGGATGATGAGACCTATGTGGCGTCGCAGGTAAGTGTTTCTGGAAGGGGTTCTGTTCTGTCCAACCCACCTGCACCAGGGGTAGAACCCTCTATGGGGATGTCAGTGTTGGTTAGTCAGCCTTTGGCGGTTACGGGTGCAGGGTCACACTCCACAACATCTGATCATGTTCCTGGGCCAGCGGATCAGAGGGGGAATGCAGTCCTGCAGCCTCAGGCAGTGCCGGCACAGCAAGGCGCAGATCGCCTTGCCCCAAACAGGTGTGGTGCCCGCCGACACGGTGGCCGTACGCCACCAGGCAATACCGCATGGGAACAATCCATTCACGGTATGGCAACCCAACAGGCAGCATCAGTTGAGATGATGGCTCAAGCAATGGAGAGGGTGGCCACTTCCATTGTCCCCCCTGAAAGGCAGATGGAGCTACTACAGCAGGCAACAGACTCCATTTGCCAATCACACAGGGAGGACATGTTGGCGTCCAACCGGGACAGACGGGAGGCACTGGAGACTCTACGCCAATCGATATCAATAGAGTCCCAGGGCCACAGGGAAGCCCTGAGGGTAGAACTCCATCACCTCAGGGAGACTCTTGTTGACCTTGAGACTTCCACTAACTTGAGGACAGAACAACAGCTGGAGCGGCTCACACGTTCGCTCTCAGCTGAGATGCAGACAACTCGGGAGGAGATCTGGGCATCACGTCAGGTGCTGCATGGGGATCCCTGCACTATAATCCTCCAGAACGAGACCTTCCACACCCGCATGCTTGCTGCCATGGAGGACCATACCAGGGCTTTGCGTGTGCTACCTCCCATAGCACCACCACCTCCTGTGGCAGAAGCAGAGGGTGTTCAGAGGGACAGCAGCAGTTCTCCCACATTGGCATAGCCGTGCAGGCCAGGAGCCCATGGAGGTGTTTTTTTTTCCCCCAACATCCACACAGGCGGCTGTTGGTGCGCACCCTGTCCTCAGACCTCCTGGGTGGCCTCCCCCCCCCAGGCACCCACATGGCCATTTTTGATTTTTGATTTTTGATTTTTACTTTTTTGATTATTTTTTAACAGTGTGTTGCCTTGTGTGGCTCCCGTGGGCATCCACTGCATTCCGGCTGGGCACATGCAGGCTTGTCCTGAGTTTGGGTTCGATGCTTGGGTTCGTGAGACACACACCCCTCCTGCTTCCCGTTTCCATGGGCTTGCAAAGGGTGTGACCAAGTGACAGAGATGTACACAGTGATGTTGGGCTCCCATGAGCTGTGTGGGCAGTCTGTAGTCAATACTTTGTAGACATTCCTTGTGTATATTATTGTTGTATTGTACACTGCATGTTGGAATTATGTATGCTTCTGCTTCCATGTCTCCCTCTGAATTTGCAGGTTGATTCCTCATGTCTTCACAAGGCCGTTTACTTTGGAGATGGAGTTCATGTTGTATGCAGTACACAGACAAGTTTTGAAGCCTGCAAGACTACAGTTGGAAGGGGGCGATGTGGTGGCATATTCAGGTTGTAAGACTATGACTACTTTAACTTAGTACTGTCATGTTTTAGTTATGTTTGAGCTTGTGTAGCTGCATTGTATTGTTGGTAAGTATTTGGTCATGTGTGATGTTAGTTCAACATTACTGGGAGCATATTGTTTGTGGCCAGTTTCCATTAGGGACACTGTACTTTGTGACACTTGTGTCAGGTTTTCAGGATTGCTTTGTTTGCTCTCACATAGCATGACATGCCATGGTGTGTTGGGTGGTGGTGCTGGGGAGGGGTTGGGTGACATGGCACTGTTCTCATGTTGTATTTTGCAAGGGGGTAATGCATTTAGCAGCATGTGTCTTTTGATGACACAGCATTGGTGGTGTTTCTGTAGGTAGGGATGTACACATTGTGACACTTCCAGGTGACCAATCTCAGGCTGGTATGGTTGTGACAGTTAACTGTCTCTTGTGTCATCATTGATTGTCAGCTGGTATGTGGCAGGGCTGTGTGCACTCCACAGGGATGTGATTCTAAGTGAAGTAATTAGCCACCAGCTGCGTTCAGGCTGCCTCACCCCGTGCCCTTTCCCCTCCCATGCGCAGCGGGCGTGCCTGTCGTTGGGGATGTGGGGGCACCACCATGTCCACCGGCAGGCCCCGGCGTGTTGCAACGTTGTGCAGGACACATGCTGCCACTATGATCCTGCACACTACTGGGGGAGCGTATAAAAGCTGCCCGCCAGAACGGTCAAGGGAGCGAAAGCGTGACTTGAGCAATCCGAATGTGCGCTCCACTATGCCACAGGTTGCAATATGGGCTGTGTTGTATCTTACCTCGGGTGGCGTGGTGGAGTTCCGAATTGGTGTCATCATGTGGGTGCTCAGAGGGTAGGCACTGTCCCCTGGGGAGGTGGTGATGGGTATGATTAGTAGGGATGTGACATTACTCAGTATCTGGCATGCATGCATGTGCTGTGGCATTTATACTCACCGAGCATCCATGTATCGCCATGCCGCCCAGCTTCTAGGTCCCGGTTTAGGGTTGACATTCTGTAAATGAAACTGTCGTGGGTGGACCCTGGACAGTTGGCATATACTGAGGTGATGATTCCCTTGGCATCACATACTACCTGGACGTTGATGGAATGTCAGTGCTTGCTGTTTCTATAGATGTGCTCTGATGCCCTGGGGGGACGTAGAGCCACATGGGTGCAATCAATGGCACCTAGGACATTGGGGAATTGTGCCACCCCGTAGAAATCCTGGACGGCAGCCTGCCTTTCTGCAGGTGTTCTGGGCAGGTATATGTGCCTGCGGACTGATGGGGGTGCAGTCATGATGGCCAAGACCTGGTGTAGGCAGCGTGACTGCGTGGTCTGTGACACCCGCCCCCCACTATGGCACTTGTCCGCTGAAATGATCCGGTGGCCAAAAAGTGCAGTACATTGAGGACCTTCTCCAGGGGGCTGTGTGCTTGGGAGCACAGGGTGGGTGATGTGAGGTCATCCTCCCACTCACTGACCAGGTTGAGTATTATGTGAGGTGGAAACCTGTACCTCCCATACACCTGGTCATCAGGCATGCCAAAAAGGCTGGTTCTAGGTGTGAAAATTCTGGGCCTGTCTATCTTCCTCCTCCTCCTGCGGTATCCCATGACCACTGCTGCTAGGAATGGTATGTTCATCCTGGCGTCTGAGCTTGCTTGTTGTTTGCGTGCACTTTTATGCTGCGCGGGTCCACGTACCCCTGCTTCCTGCTGGCGTACGTGTTTCCGGATTAGCGCGTCTTTTTTGGCGCGTGCCTGTGGGCGTTCCGCGCATCTGCCTCCTGTACTTCCCTGCCCACCCCAATAATACATGTACCCCGCTCGCCCAGGCCCAATCGCATGTAAAACTTCCCGCAAGCCCCTAAAGTACACGTACCCCGCTCACCTAGGCACAATCGCGTGTAAAACCTCCCGTGAGCCCCTGATGTACACGTACCCTGCTCACCCAGGCACAATCACGTGTAAAACTTCCCGCGAGCCCCTGAAGTACACATACCCCGCTCACCCAGGCACAATCGTGTGTAAAACTTCCCGCAAGCCCCTGAAGTACACGTACCCCGCTCACCCAGGTACAATCACGTGTAAACCTTCCGGCGAGCCCATGAAGTACACGTACCCCGCTCACCCAGGCACAATCGCATGTAAAACTTCCCGCGAGCCCCTGAAGTACACGTACCCCGCTCACCCAGGCACAATCGCATGTAAAACTTCCCGCGAGTCCCTGAAGTACACGTACCCCGCTCGCCCAGGCACAATCGCATGTGAAACTTCCTGCGCACCCCCGCAATACACGCTATTTTTGACACAGCGGGTGTCCGTGTTTGTTGCGTACCCCTTTGCACGTCATTTGTCCTAGAGGGCCACAGTATGGAACATTCATCAGAGCTGTATATACATGCTTTTTGTTAGCGCAGGGACGCTACCGCCTGCCTTCGTGTGGCAGAAATGTGTTGATGTACATAGTTGACTTTTGGTTTGTGTCATGAGATCGCCATTTCACTGCTGGGGGGTGGGGGTGCAAGGGGACATGAGTGGGACATGAGAGGGGGCCTGCTGGCAGGTGCCCCACAGTGCTGGGGAGTGGGGGTGCAAGGGGACATGAGTGGGGGCCTGCTGGCAGGTGCCCTCAATGCTGGGGGGTGGGGGTGCAAGGGGACATGAGTGGGGGCCTGCTGGCAGGTGCCCTCAGTGTTGGGGGGTGGGGGTGCAATCGGACATGAGTGGGGGCCTGTTGGCAGGTGCCCCTCAGTGCTGGGCGGTGGGTGTACAAGGGGACATGAGTGGTGGCCTGCTGGCAGGTGCCCCTCAGTGCTGGGGGGTAGGGGTGCAAGGGGACATGAGTGGGGGCCTGCTGGGAGGTGCCCTGCACTGCTGGGAGGTGGGGGTGCAAGGAGACATGAGTGGGGGCCTGCTGGCAGGTGCCCTGCACTGCTGGGGGGTGGGGATGGAGGGGGTTATGCGTTGGTGATCAGTAGTGCAAGGTAACATGTGGCTTGGCTGGGGGGCATGCCCATGGTGGATGGGCTGCCTGCAGGACATGACATGGGGTGCAGGGTAGTCCCCTGTGGTGTGGGCTGCCTGCAGGGGCCGTGGAGGGTTTAGAGGGAACACCTGGGAGGGCCCACACTGCCAATTCACGTGTAGGACTCCCCTGCACCCCAGATATACACGTACCCCACTCGCACAGGGCCAATCGCGTGTGAAACTTCACGCGAACCCCAGGAATACACGCACCCCGCTCGCCCAAGGCCAATTGCGCGTGAAACTTCCCGCGCACCCCCGAAATAGATGCACACGCTATTTTTGACACAGCGGGTGTTCGTGTTTGTCGCGTACCCCTTTGCATGTCATTTGTCCTAGAGGGCCACAGTATGGGACAATCATCAGAGCTGTATATACGTGCTTTTTGTTAGCGCACATTTTGGCACACATTTTTTTCATGCGCAGGGACGCTACCGCCTGTCTTTGTGTGGCGTATGTGTTTAGGCGTGTGCGCGTCTTTGCCGGTGCGCTGGTTTGCCCTATTCGATTCCATGAATACGTGTTGTTGGCGAGCATGTGGGTGTTCCGCGCACTTGCCTCCCGTACTTTCCCCGTGACGCCCACATTTTCACAAGTTGTTCCCCATTCCGCAAGGCACACCCCGTGTTACGCCTACTTTTGTTATGTATGCCGCGCTATGTGCGCTTTCGCTGTTGCCGTAGTGCACGCCGTTAGATCACCTGTGCGCCGGCGTGCGCCACGCAGATTTTCAGCGCACATCCCACATTTTACTCGCGCACGGACTTCCATGAATCGATGTGCATAGGTTTTGCTGCGATTTTCACACTTGCACTGGAATTGGCACGGTTTTGCACGCTTGCGCGGGAATTTTCAGCGCACATTAATTCCATGAATTGGCCTGTTAGACTTGGCTGGTGGCAGTGGTATCTACCCTAACTTTTCTACCGCGATTATATTTGATAAACGTGGTACTGTTCTTGGCTATTATATTAGCCTGAAACATAAACCCGCTTGACCAAATGGTCTTTCTTTTGGCTCTGGTTGGGTTTATTCACCATTTCTTTTTGTTAAAGTCCTTCTTGTGTTTTACTTTGCGCAACTGAAAACTAGGTTCGCCTTCTTTGTTCACTGTCTTTTGGCAGGCTTCTGCTCAGAAGCCCTCCTTAAGGCGCTTGGGTGTCTAGGTGGGCTGAATGTGAGGGAGGGGTGTAGTCACCCCTTGCACAGGGTATCCTAGGAAACCCAAGTCGCACTTTGTCATATTGGCCAGGGTAGTTGTCCGGGCTGGACAACCCCCCTGCTGGGTGATTGACAGCCAGGTTGTGTGAATGGGAGTTTTGCGCATAAAAGGCAGGTCTCTTGGGCTAGAAGTCAGAGAGTCGCCACTGGAACTACAAGGAACGGAAGAGAAGCGGAGAGAACGACGGCTGCTGCAACTACCCCATCCTGGTGAAGCCCTGCTGCAGTCCTGAGCTACCTTCCCTTCAACGATTCAGAAAAGATCCAGTCCGGAGTCTTCTTCCCTTGAGCTTGGTGGGGATAACCAGCTCATCTTCCACAGCCAGATGATCCTCTTCCTTGGTCGAAATCGCTGCACGCTGCTGTAGTGGTCCAGATAGCCATCTGAAGAGCCTCTCCTGTTTTTAAGGAGCACACCTTGTATTCCTCGTCGCTGCTGCCGGCTTCATCCCTGTATGGTGCAGACCCCCTTCAGACTTCCTCCTTCACAACGAAGCTCCAGGAATCGTGGGTCTGTGGGAAACCAACAGGAACAACTGCCAGGGCACCAGCTGTACCATTGGAACAAGGTACTGTGTTCTGCTTGAGGAAACTGGGTGAACCCCTTTTCTTCATCTCCAAAGCTTGCCCTTGTCTTCCCTCCTTCTTATAACATTTGCTTCCGAACATTGACAATATCGAAGTACTTTTGGCTACGTTGAATCGTGAAATGTCTGACTGTGTGATCTTCGGCAACAGGCCCCCGGTTGCACTTGACCCTGGCTCCGGCCCTTTGACTTTTGAACTCCTGTCTCTGAGTGTTTCTCGATTCTGTCTGCCTAACCAAAATATTGCCTGTGATTTTTGCCTCCAACTCCCTCTGGGTATCTCAAGTGCTAAGTCTGTTTTTGCCCCGGTAGTATTTCATGTCACGGATATGCTTTTATTTAGTAGACAGAACTGTCAAAAAGTGATCGCAATCATATTCGCGGTAACGTGTTTTGTTCGTAACACTGGTTCATTCAAACACAGGGTACTTACCTTGAGACTTACTGTACAAAGTGAATTGGTTAGTTGTAGTATATTTAACATGTGGTTTTTGTTTAAGTTTAATAGAAGTGTTGTGTTTATAACGAATGGTTTAAAAATAAATGTACTTATATTTTACTACCTGAAACCTTGAGTCAGTGTTTTCTTGAGTCACAGTAATTGTGGTCCCTTTGTGTAATCTCTGCTAGTGCTCATATACCCTTGAGATAAGCCTGGCTGCTCCGCCACTGCTACCACTCTGACATAGCGGTACAGGCTTGCACCAAAGGTAAAACTTGTATTGCCACCTGTAGTCTTAATTGTGTGTAGTGGTCCCTACGGGCACTGCACAGGATTCTGCCTAACACTGGTGTACAGCGTTGCGGATTTGGAAGTAGAGTGATTACACTTAGAGTGCTGCTATTGCTTGGGTTCAACTAACCACAAGGCTAACACCACAAATTCTATTTAACTAAGAAATCATGTCAAATATGGAAAGCTACACTGAAGAGAGTCTTTTACTCTATACTGCTGAGGTTCTGAGAACCATGTGTAGGGATAAGAATCTCTCTGATAAAGGAAAGAAATCTGAACTGGTTGCAAAGTTAATGGGAAAAATTCTAGAGAGAGAGTCAGAAGGACCTACCACTCCAGCAAATGTGGCTTTTGATGTTTCTGATTCGGAGAGTTTTAATTGTAAAGAAGTAGATGAGTCCTTGTTAGGAAACCCTACAACTACTTTGCCTGCTCAGAATGCACAACCTCTGTCCACAGGGACCCCCACAGGTCCTACACTTACTCCTGAGTTTATTGCACTTGAGAAAATGAGACTTGAATTGGAAGTGAAACGTATTGATGCACAAACTGCCATGAAACATCAAGAGTTAAGGCTCAGAGAAATGGAGCTCAACCATCAGCTAGAAATGAAGAAACTGTCTCTAGAAAATGCTTCTCTCCCAGAGTCTTCTAGGTCTTCCAGCCCTAAGAGACCCCGTATGCCAAAGGAAATGATTGGTATGTATGAGACTAAACTTGATATTTTGGATTGGTTAGCAATGTTTGAGTACAATCATGGGATTCAAGGTATCTCAGGGAATCAGTTGATTCCTTGGCTTTTCTCTAGGGTCCCCCTGTTGCAAGTGATGCTGTAATGGAGTTGGGGGAGGAGGATAAACACGATTATGAGTGTGTGAAACTAGCATTAATAGCTAGGTTTGGGAAGACCCCTTCCCAATATTTTAAGAGGTTTAGAACCCTCAAAAAGCATGACGGTACCCTTTGGGCTACCTGGGTGTGTGAATGTTTGAAAAACTTATATGGTTGGGTTAAGGGTTACAAAGTGAACACTTATGTAGGTTTGAGGATTCTTGTAATGTTGGGGTCTATTTTTGATGTCTGCTCTCCTGTGTTTAGACAGCACTTGGCTGATTCAAAGGAGATAGACCCTAAGAAGCTAGCTAAGGCTGCTGACTTGTGGGTTGCCAACAGGACTACACACAAGGATTCTGGGGCTACTCAGGAAAAGGATGAGGGGAAGCAGCCACAGAAAGACAACAAAGAGAATTCCAATAATTCCAATCCAAAAGAGGGCCCCAAACATAACCAGGGTAAACCACAAGGTAAACCGAATCAGGCTAGTGTACCACCTGGTTCCACACCAGATGGAGGTCAGAGCAAACCCCCATTCCAGAGAGCATTTGGGAAATGCTTTGTTTGTGGGTTACCTGGCCATGTGAAAGGAGATCCCAAGTGTAAGGGTAAACCTTCAGGGATCAACACTGTCTCATTAGCCTTCTCCCAGGGGGATGCAGTACCTATGACCAGTGGAAACTTTCAGCTACCAGCTGATGAGCTGTAACGCTCACCTGGTATCCACGGGGACGTCACTCAGCCTGTTCTGACCTCTTATGACCTCGAACCCTTCCCTGGAGTCTACTCGACTGGAGACTGGGCCTGAAACACAGGATTGGTAGAGTTTAACTCCCTATTGTCTCTGTGTGCTTGAACCCCTTCTTCCCCGGGGTCCAACCCTTCCCTTTGATCCACAGCTCACCTTGTTTTCTTGGAAACTGTGCTCTCCGTCCTGCTTTCAGCACAGGGGCGCGTTGATTGATACGGGCTTGTTGCTGCCTAGTTACTTCACTGGCAAGAGTCCGATAGGTAAGTATAATGAGTCTTTTGAACGTTTCTCTAACTTCGTTCCTTTCCTTCCTTTGATGATGGCCGGCGTCCGGGATGGCGACGTGCTGCTGAGATGAGTAGCGCTGAAGGTGAGTGAGAGCGAGATGCGCGATGCGACCCTTTCGTATTTGTATTGAACTGAGTTCTTTTTCTGTGTCTTTTAGGTGCCGCAAGGTTTTCAGCGTGGATGCCGGTTATGAAGAAGAAATGCGGTGGGTAAGCACGGTATGCGGCACCTCTAGATGTTTCCACGCTAACCTGGAGTGCCTTTTCCCTCTTGCAGATGGATGAGAAGTTCCAGAGACAGAGCTCCCCCAGAGCGGCTGGGATTCAGGTAAGCGTTTGAAGCTCGTACAGTCTTTAAAAATGAGCGAAGATTTGCTGAATGCTTACTAATGCCTTTTTTCTGTTCTTTTCCCTTTTCCTTACGAAGCGGCGTGCCGGGATGGGAATGACACCACCGAAGATGCCCGCAGAACAGAAGGAGCGATGAATGATGGGCAGAAGCCTTGCAAGGTAAGGCTGTTCCTAACGGTGTTCTTGTTCTTGCAGGAGCTGAGCGCAGAAGAAAGATGCAGGCCTACTGGAGACTGATCCGAACACAGTGAGTGTCACGCTGCAGGTGCAGAAAACGCAAAGCATGTTTCTCAGCCTGGGCGTGGCTTCAATAGTCTCTGGGTATCCCAGGTGTCTCTGGGCTGAACCACACCCAAAAGACTAGACTGCACATGCAGTTCTGGGAACCGAAATATGTGGGGGCATCCATCTTGTCCCCATAAATGCACTACAAGTCCAATCCCCAATGTTATCCTATGGGAGTGAGTGAGTATGGTGCCACAAGCGCCAAGTCTGACTCCAATTGGGTCTTTGGAGGGATGGAGAGGCCCTTGAGGGCCATGTAGGTGATTGTGGCCAGGCTCCAGCCTGACATCTTGGAGGTCTGGGGACATGAGGGGCAGGAATCATGACAGCACTCCCCCCAAGGCCCCTCTGAAGGTGGCTCTTCTGTCTGGTCCTGGTTTGTTTGAATGGTTTTGATGAAATCATCTAAGCAAGCGAGGTGCATGGATTTACTCACAAGGCACCCATGTCCTGTCTTGGGGACCATACCCCTTCCAGTCTACTAAGTAGTATAATTTGGATCTGACGTACTTTGAATCCAGGATGCCCTTGACTTCGAATTCTGGCTTCCCGGCGACTACTACTGGCTGCGGTGGCGTTGCTACCCGGGTCCCAGGTTGAACAGGTTTAAGGAGAGACACGTGGAACACTGGATGAATCTGCATGTTTGACGGCAAAGCTAGTCTGACTGCCACAGGATTTATCACAGAGGTGACGGTGAATGGACCCAGGTATCTTAGACGGAAAGTTCGGGTTCCTTTAATGGACACGTGTTTAGACGCCAGCCAGACTTTGTCTCCCACTTGGTAGTTGGGGGCCATTGCTCGGTGTTGATCAGCAAACTTCTTTTGTTGAGTCTTAGCTTGAAATAGGTGTTCAGCTGCCCTTTTAAAGGTTTGAGAAATGGTTGTGTGCAAGGTTTTGACTGCTGGCATTTCCAAGGTTGTAGGAACGTCCAACTCAGAAGTGTGTGGGTGCCTGCCATACATGGTATAAAAGGGTCTCTGCCTACTGTTGGTGTGTAGAGAAAGATTATAAGCATATTCAGCTATCAATAATAGGTCGAACCAGCTTCCTTCAGCTTGGTGTACCATGCAACGCAGATACTGCTCGAGCGTCGGATTTGTCCTCTCAGTTTGACCATCCGTTTGGGAATGGTGACTGGTGGATAGCCAGATGTCGATCTGGGCCATAGAGCAGCATTTTCTCCAGAAGTTAGATACAAATTGAGTACCTCGGTCTGAGACCAAAACTGAAGGAAACCCATGGAGCCGTACGATGCCTTCAAGAAATACCTTTGCCAGAGTGGAAGCATTTGGGAGCCCCTTAAGAGGAATGAAATATGCCATTTTTGAAAATAGGTCCACGACCACAAGAATAGTGTTAAACCCTTGATTGGGTGGTAAATCAGTAATAAAATCAAGGGACAACGTGTGGCAGGGTGCTGGTGGGATTTACAATGGTTGTAATAGCGCAGCAGAATTCTGCTTAAATGACTTGTTTTGAGCACACACTCCACAAAATAGGATGAATTGGATAATGTCTTTACGCCACGTGGGCCACCAATAATTTCGTTTTACCTTGGCTAGGGTTTTAGCGATTCCGGGGTGGCCCTCGATCAAGGAATCATGATAACCGGACATGACGTGTTATCGTAGTTCTTGGTTTGGTAAGAATAAATGATTCCTGAAGTAGGGCAACTGATCTTTTATCATGTAATGTTCTACTTGTGCACTCCACGCTTGTAATTGCTCTGGACTCATCAGGTTTTGGATTTCTTCATGTAATTCTTTCTGAGTTATGGTTGTTGTGATTCCTAGGAGCTTGTCACTCGGGATGATTGCTATTGGGTCAGGGGTCTGATACCCATGCTCTTCCACCCCCATACGGGAAAGGGCATCAGCCTTCCCGTTTTTCACCCCTAGTCGAAATGTAATCACGTAGTCATATTCAGCAAAAAAAAAAAAACAACGTAGTTGTCGTGAGGATTGGGCCTTTGCTATTTTTAGGTACTGGAGGATCCAGTGGTCAGTTATTACGGTGATTGTGTGTCTGGTGCCCAAGAGGTAGTGCCGCCATGCCTTAAAGCCTGACTTAATGGCCAGGAGTTATTTGTCTGTGATAGTGTAATTGAGTTCAGGGGGTGTAAATTTACGCGACCAGAAGGCAACAGGGTGTAACTGGCCCGTTTCGGGGTCCTTTTGTGAGAGGATGGCTCCCATAGCCATGCTTGAGGCGTCCATTTCCACCAGGTATGGGAGACCAGGGCGAGGGTGGCGTAAGATTGGGGCAGATGTGAATCTTGCTTTGAGTTCCTGGAAAGCTTCCTCGGCTTCTGTTTTCCACTGGAACTTTTTGTTGCTTTTCCTTGGCAATGGCGTGATGGGATGCACGATTTGTGAAAATCCTGGGATGAACCAGCGGTAGATGTTTGCAAAACCCACCATGCTTTGAACCCCCTTGAATGAATTTGGGGATGGCCAGTTCAGGATAGCATCTACCTTGTATAGATCCATTCGGACTGAGAATAAAGCCCAGTAATTCCACCTCGCAGACGTGGAATGAGAACTTTTCGAGCGTGGCGTAGAGCTGGTTTTGACGGAGTTTCTCCAATACGGATCGGACGTGTTTAACGTGGTCCTGCTTTAATGCGGAATATATTAGAATATTGTCGATGTACACTAGAGCAGAGACATCAATCAATTCCAGTAGGACATCATTCATGAAGTACTGAAATGCTGCAGGCACGTTGCAAAGGCCAAAGGGCATTACTTGATAGTCGTACAAGCCGTATTTGGTGTGAAAAGCGGTTTTCCATTCATCCCCTTCTGTTTTACGCGAACAAGGTGATATGCCCCCCTCAGGTCTAGTTTTGTATAGATTTGGGCATCTTTGACTTGATCAAGCAATTCAGGGATCAGTGGCAGGGGGTAGTGTTTTTTTACGGTAATCTGGTTCAGTGCGCGATAGTTGATGCACATTCTCAAGTCCCCCTCCTTTTTCGGTACGAAGAATAGAGGAATGGCTACTGGAGACTTCGAGGGACATATGAACCCGTTGGCCAGGTATTGGTCAAGATAGGCCTTCAGGTGCTGGCTTTCTGGTTCCGTGAGTGCGTAAATTTGCCCACAAGGGATTTGTGCACCGGGTATCAGGTCGATTTGGCAATCGTATGGTCTATGTGGTGGCAGGGTATTAGCCTGTTCTTTCTGAAAGACATCTTGAAAGTCCTGCTATTCACTTGGTAGGGTGCCGATTGCCACAGTCGCAAGCGTGGAGGTTCTGGTGTCTATTGGTTGTTTCTCTTGGCAATAACATGTGTGAGCGCAAATCTCGGGAAATTCCAATTCTTTTGCTCGCCAATCAATTCGAGGATTGTGAGCTACCAACCCTGGCATTCCCAAAATCAACTGGAACTGTGGTGCCTTAATGAGGTCGAAAACAATAGATTCTTGATGTCCATCCTGGCACAGAAGGGTTAAAACTGCAGTGCATTGGGATAATGGACCAGAAGCTATTTCCGTGCCGTCGATAGTGGTAACAGTGTCGGTGGTTGATTTAGGGCGTAACGGAAGCCCCATCTTTGCCGCAAGATCTTGGTCGATGTAATTCCCAACGGCTCCACTGTCAATGTACGCTCTTACTGCGTACATCCGAGATGGTTGTTGGTGGTTGATCAAGACCACAGAATGGGAGATCTGTAGTTCACTTTCTTCGCTCGACAAGTGGACCCCTACACTTGCCGGGCTGGGGAGTTTTCCGATTCCTTGATGGTATCTTCCTTGTCCGTGGCCCCTACCGTCCTCCTCGGTGGCTTCACAGGGCACTCTTTAAGGAAATGACCTGACCTTCCACAGAGCAGACATAACTGCTGCTGTCTCCTTTTATCCCTTTCCGCTTTAGTCAAGGGGGATCTGATCCCCCCCCCCATTTGCATTGGTTCTCCTGAACCTTCCGTTGTGCGGGCAATATTGTCCTTTGAACGCACATACATAGGGCGAGGGTCCGGTCTGCTTTGATCTGCTCTTCGGTCCTGCAACCTATGATCCAGTTGAACAACAAGGTCAATTAATTCTGAGCAGTCTTTCGGGGGGCTCACTACTTGTGCGAGAACATCCTTGAGCTCCCCCCGCAACCCCGATGAAATAACGTGGTTCTCTTCTCCACTGGCCATTCTGCTTCAACTACTAGTCTATTGAATGTGGCTATGTATGTTAATAGGTCTTGATTCGCTTGGCGTAGGGACAGAAGTTCATTGTTTAATACCTGCCCATGAGTACGACAGGCGAACAGCTTTTCCATCTCCTGCTGAAAGCTCCTGAAGTCATGCAGCAAAGGATTGTCTTGGGCTACAAAGGGTACAGACTAGTCCGCGGCGCTTCCACTCAGGTAGGATAGCACAAAAGCGACCCGTGATTGGCCATTCGGAAAGGCCCCTGGTCTACAAAGGAACTGCAGGTGGCACTGGTTCATGAACGTTGCAAACCTGTTGGGATCCCCTGTAAATCGTTCGGGGGGGCCAAGGGAACAGCCTCAGAAAGGGTTATCTGAACAGGATTGGCTGATGGTGCTGGCATCGAGGGCACGCTTCCCAGCAATGGTGCATGCCCTGCTTGTGACTGGAGAAGTTGCCAGCTTAAATCATCAGTGCGTTCTTTGGCTATCAGCTCTCTCCTCAGGGTGTTGGTCTCCTGCCTGCCTGGCTGCATGTACTTTGGAACGTAGCTGCCCCAATATGTGGGCTAACTGGTCAGTTTCTGACGTTTCCATGACGCCCAGGTGGATTTTGATGTAAGGCTTTGCGTTCTGTAACACTCACCTGGTATCCATGGGGACGTCACTCAGCCTGTTCTGACCTCTTACGACCTCGAACACTTCCCTGGAGTCTACTCGACTGGAGACTGGGCCTGAAACACAGGATTGGTAGAGTTGGACTCCCTATTGTCTCTGTGTGCTGGAACCCCTTCTTCCCCGGGGTCCAACCCTTCCCTTTGATCCACAGCTCACCTTGTTTTCTTGGAAAGTGTGCTCTCCGTCCTGCTTTCAGCTCAGGGGCGCGTTGATTGATGCGGGCTCGGTGCTGCCTAGTTACTTCACTGCAAGAGTCTGACAGGTAAGTATAATGAGTCTTTTGAACAGCTCTCTAACTTCGTTCCTTTCCTTCCTTCGATAATGCCCGGCATCCGAGGATGGCGACGTGCTGCTGAGATGAGTAGCGCTGAAGGTGAGTGAGAGCGCGATGCACCCTTTCGTATTTGTGTTGAACTGGGTTCTTTTTCTGTGTCTTTTTGGTGCCGCAACGTTTTCAGCGCGGATGCCGGTTATGAAGAAGAAATGCAGTGCGTAAGCGCGGTATACGGCGCCTCTAGATGTTTCCACACTAACCTGGAGTGCCTTTTCCCTCTTGCAGATGAATGAGAAGTTCCAGAGACAGAGTTCCCCCAGAGCGGCTGGGATTCAGGTAAGCGTTTGAAGCTCATACAGTCTTTAAAAATAAGTGAAGATTTGCTGAATGCTTACTAATTCCTTTTTTACTGTTCTTTTCCCTTTTCCTTAGGAAGCGGCTTGCCGGGATGGGAATGACATCACTGAAGATGCCCGCAGAACAGAAGGAGCGATGAATGATGGGCAGAAGCACCGCAAGGTAAGGCTGTTCCTAACGGTGTTCTTGTTCTTGCAGGAGCTGAGTGCAGAGGAAAGATGCAGGCCTACTGGAGACCAATCCGAACACGGTGAGTATCACGCTGCAGGTGCAGAAAACGCAAAGCATGTTTCTCAGCCTGGGCGTGGCTTAAAAAGTCTCTGGGTATCCCAGGTGTCTCTGGGATAAACCACACCCAAAAGACTAGACTGCACATGCAGTTCTGGGAACCGAAATATGGGGGGGCATCCATCTTGTCCCCATCAATGCACTACAAGTCCAATTCCCAATGTTATCCTATGGGAGTGAGTGAGTCTGGTGCCACAAGCGCCAAGTCTGACTCCACGTGGGTCTTTGGAGGGATGGTGAGGCCCTTGAGGGCCATGTAGGTGATCATGGCCTGGCTCCAGCCTGACATCTTACAGGGCTGGGGACATGAGGAGCAGGAATCATGACATGAGCCCATGAGAGTCTCAGCTATTGTTTCTTTAGTGTCCTTGGGTCTTTGGGAACAACAGAACTTAGATGTCTATAACGCAATCCCAGATAATACTAAAGAGTATTACAAAGATAGTGTTCTTGTGAATGGTCAGGAAACCCCTGCCATCCGACACACTGGAGCCAGCATAACTGTGGTTGATGAATGTTTTTTCAAGGTGGAGGATGTTGCTAAGGCACCCAAACACCTAACCAAGTTAGCTGGAGGCCCTGTGCAAATGGTTCCCCAGTTACAAGCTCTCATCCAGTGTAATGACATGACTGCCAGGATACCTGTAAGTGTGCAAAATAACGTACCTGGGAGGGTCCTGCTGGGTAAAGACCTTAAAACTCTTGGAGTTGTATCTAGTAACCCCAGGCCCCCCAGCAGAAGGAAGCAGGAGCTCACAAGGTCTGCAATGTAGAGAACCTTAAGAGGCTCTCCTGGGGACATGATAGAGGAAACTATCACCCCAAGTCTGCAGGACTTACTTACTGCCATTGCAGGACAAGAAAAGACAAAGGGGAAACCTAAGTCTGCCAGCAAGAAACCAGCAAGCACTCCTGTGCCCAGAAGGACATCTCCGAGACTGCCCAAAGTCACACCTGTGACTCCCACACCAGCTGAGGCTGAGTGTGAGGTTCAACCCTGTATGGTAAAACTAGATACTGAGGAATCAGATCTAGAAGAGGATCTTACCTTGGTAGGAGATCTTGACCCTGTTGACTATCCTGAGCTGCAGTCTTTGCTGGCAGAAGGTGGACCCAACAGGGAAGATTTCAGTAAGGGACAAAGAGAGCGTCCTACCTTGGAAGGTCTTCGCCAACAGGCATCTTCTCAGCTCAATGGGACTGAGCCTGGGAAGTATAGGTTACACTGGGAGGATGGCCTCTTCTACAGTGAACCAACTGAGTCAACCCCTGGAGACTACAAATGACTTGTAGTGCCTCTAGTGAACGGACTCCAGTTTCTGCAGTTAGCCCATGAGGTACCTTTGGCTGGTCACTTAAGTTTTAAGATAACCAAAGAAAGGCTATCTCTGCACTTCTACTGGCCTAAAATGGGTACAGAAGTAGACAAATTCTGCAGAAGCTGCCACACTTGCCAAACCTCTGGCAAGAGTGGATCCAAGAATGTGGCACCCTTAGTGCCTCTCCCAGTGGTGGGAATTCCTTTTGAGAGGGTTGGGATTGACATTGTTGGTCCTCTTGACCCTCCCACATCTTCAGGCAACAGGTTCATCCTGGTTGTAGTGGACCATGCCACTGGATTTCCTGAAGCCATACCTATGAGGACTGTAACGGCTCTGGCTGTGGCTAAGGCCCTACTTGGTATTTTTACCAGGGTAGGTTTTCCTAAGGAGGTGATATCTGACAGGGGATCAAATGTTATGTCCCACTACATGCAAACCATGTGGAAAACCTGTGGAGTCACCTACAAGTTCTGAACTGCCTACCACCCCCAAACCAATGGACTGGTAGAGAGGTTGATCAGAACTATGAAGAGCATGATAGGTGCTTTAGAAGAACCCCTTAGAAGAAAGTGGGACCTTCTATTGCCATGCCATCTCTTTGCATATAGAGAAGTCCCTCAGGAGGGAGTAGGATTCAGTCCCTTCAAACATCTCTATGGCCATCCAGTCAGAGGTCCATTGGCCCTGATTAAGGAGGGGTTGGAGAGTGCCCCTTCCCCAAGCCAGTCAGAGTGACTGACTATGTGATATGTCTCTGGAGGAGAATGTCACACATGATGGCAGAGGCAAGTGATAACTTGAGGGCTGGTCAAGCTCTGGTCAAACATTGGCATGACCAGAAGGCTAACATGGTTGAGTTTACTCAAGACCAGCTTGTTCTTGTTATGGTCCCAACAAGGCATAGGGCCTTGCTGTTACGCTCACCTGGTATCCACAGGGACGCCACCCAGCTGGGTTACTCGCTGGTATGCTTCTCAGCTTTGCCCTGATGTGCTCTGCGGGGAAGGTTCTGCCTTGTGGTAGAATTAGGCGTGCTCTCCGTCCTGCCTTCTTTGCAGAGGCGCGTTGTCTTTCATGGGTGAGTGCGGTCCAGTTACTTCACTGACGCCGGCCCGTTTGATATTTTTCAGGTTGGTCTTATTGCTGTTCTTTAGTTTTGTTGCTATCCTGCATGCCTTTCTTTGTTTAAAATGTCTCTTTTTTCTCCCTTAGGTATGCAGAGCTTCAGCGCGGCGAACTGGCTTGGTTGAGCGCCGCTGGTCAATGATGGCGCACTAAGAGCGCTATGATGCGGTAAGTAAGCGCTATGCACAGCGCTGCGAAGTCTTGCCTTTGCCAACCTGTGTTTTCCTTCCATGTAGGTCACGGTGTTCTTCAGCGTGAGTGGAATGTCCGGAGTGGTGCCAGCTGAGAGGCGACCAGCAGGTAAGCCTTTTGAGCAGTTCGTAATTTGTAAATGTCTCTACAGCTTTCTTTAATGTTGCCTCCATCTTCCTCTTTCAGGTCGTTCTGTCCGGGAGGCGTGCAGATTCGGGGAAGCTGTTCTCAGTAGCTGTGAGTGTTTAAAGATGAAGACTGCAGTAAGATGCTGCTGCTAATGATGTTCCTTTTGTCTCCTTGCACGTTCTTCTTCTCTGAGGTTCGAGGGAATAGCTGGGCACGGTGAGCGTCACGTTGCAAGCTGCAAAGTAACACGAAGCATGTTCTGCAGTCCGGGTGTGGTTTATATAGCCCAGGTAAAGTAGTACCAGGTAAAGTAGTTCCGGGCCTGCCACACCCAAAACACTAGACCGGCTAGCTTGGTTCTTGGGAACCAAGCTATGTGGATGCCTCCATGTTGGCTGACAATACAATAAAGTAGTTACCAAGCACATTGTTGTTCATGGTGTATGAGCCTGGCACCATAGGCGCCAGGACTGGCCCCATGAGGGCTTTGAAGAGGATGCCAGTCTCCGGAGGCCCGAGTCCTGACTCCACCTGGCCAATGGGTTTGCCAGAGGGGGTTTTGGGTGAGGGTCATGACAGCACTCCCCCCTAAGGCCTCTCCCATGGTGTTCCTTCTGTCTGGCCCAGGTTTGGTTGGGAAGTTCAGATGGAATTTCCTGATTAGACCTGGTGCGTGGATATTCTCACTGGGCTCCCAGGATCTATCTTGTGGTCCACATCCTTTCCAATCGACAAGATAATATAGCTTGGTCCTAGAGTATTTAGAGTCCAAGATATCTTTGACTTCGAATTCTGGTTCTCCGTCAACAAGTATGGGCTTAGGTGGTGTCCCAATCCGTGTGCCGGGTTGCATTGGTTTCAGGAGGGACACATGGAATACCGGGTGGATGTGTAGATTAGGTGGTAAATCCAGTTTCACGGCTGCTGGGTTGATAATTGCCTTAATGGTATAGGGTCCTAAGAATCTGGGATGAAAGGTCCGGGTGCCCTTGATGGGTACGAATTTAACGGCTAACCAAACTTTGTCTCCTACTTGATAATCAGGGGCCTTTTTCCGGTGTTGGTCGGAGAATCACTTTTGTTTTTCTTTGGCATGAGTAAGGTGTTCCTTTGCCCTTTTGAAAGCCTGAGTAATGGTTGTGTGTCGAGTCTTTACCGCTGGCATTTCCAAGCTGGCTGGAAGGTGTAGTTCAGAGGTATGTGGATGTCTGCCATGAAGGGTATAGAAGGGCGTTTGTCCCGTGCTTGAATGCAAAGAATTGTTATATGCATATTCGGCTATCCATAGTAGGTCTTTCCAATTCCTTTGTTCGTGGTGCAGCATGCGCCGTAAATATTGCTTGAGTGTCTGATTGGTTCTCTCAGTTTGGCCGTCCGTTTGGGGATGGTGACTGGTAGATAGCCGAACGTCGATCTGCGCCATTGCACAGCATTTTTTCCAGAAGTTTGAAACAAACTGGCTGCCTCGATCAGAGACCAGAACCGAAGGGAAGCCATGTAGCTTAACCACGCCCTCCAGGAACACTTTTGCTAAAGTGGCTGCGTCTGGGAGGCCTTGGAGAGGAATAAAATGGGCTATCTTCGAGAATAAGTCCACAACTACAAGGATGGTGTTGAACCCTTGGCTTGGAGGTAGATCAGTGATGAAGTCAAGGGAAAGAGTGTGCCATGGAACTGGTGGAATGTCCAATGGTTATAGGAGACCAGATGGTTGTTGTTTCTGTGATTTATTTTGTGCGCAGACACCGCAGGGCTGAATATACTGAATGATGTCCTTACGCCAGGTAGGCCACCAAAAGTTCTCTTTCACCGTTTTGGCGATCCCAGGATGTCCTTCGATCATTGAATCATGATAGTTTGAATTAATATGCTGTTGTAATTTCTTCTTGGGTACATATAGGTGATCTTTAAAAAAGGGTAGGTGGTCCTTGATGATATATTGTTCTCCTTGAGTTTGCCATGCGAGGTAGGCATCAGGATTCATTGTCCGTTGGATTTCTTTTCGTAGTTCTGCTTGTGTTAAGGCTGTCGTGATACGCAAGAGTTTGTCTTCAGGTATAATAGGTACTGGATCTGGGGTTGTATATACTATTTCATCTATGCCCATGCGAGATAAGGCATCCGCCTTTCTGTTTCTGACTTCTGGTCGAAATGTGATTAGATAATCATATTCGGTGAAGAAAAGGGCCCACCGTAATTGGCGCGAGGACTGGGCCTTGGCTGTTTTGAGATATTTGTAACGCTCACCTGACTCCCACGGAGGCGCTGGCCTGGTTCGCGCTGCTGTGACCTCTTCTAAGGTGATGCGCAGGGTTTGGAAGACGGACTGGACCGGGCCCCCAAATCTGGCTTGTCTGACTCGCAGAAGTATCCTTCTGTAGGCGAAAATAGGGGATTAACTCTCTGCGGGGTAATGCAATCGGCCTCCCACTTTCCCCTCTCACCCTCCTCGAAACCCTTCTGTGATTCCTCGTAGCGTCTCACCTTAGGGTCTGGAAGGACGAGCTCTCCATCCTGCTTCTGATGCAGGGGCGCGTTGGTATCCAGTTACTTCACTGGATTTTCGGATTGGTGAGAACCAAACTTGCTTGGCTTCCAGGTAAGTTTTTTTGATAAGAGGTTCCCCTTGTGTCCATGCATTAATGTACTAATGCTAGTGTCTTTTTCCCCATAGGGGCCGGGGTACTGAATGCCGCGGAACAGGCACCGACCCGAGATGAGAGGTGAAATCCTTGTAGAAATCAGGTAAGTCTTTAATGAGCGTTTTTTGGTAATGTATTTTCATTCGCTCATTAACGCTGATGTCTCTTTTTCCCCTTAGGGGCCGGGGTCCGGAAATGCCAGGATGTGGCGCGGACCTGAAATGAAGAGGGAATGAATCAACAGGTAAGTCTTAACATGGAGATTCAGATTTCCTTATTCCCTTTTCTCGCTCACCTTTTGTTCCGGTCTTTTTCTCCCTAGGTGCTGGGGTGTGACAGCGAATCTGGATGATCGCTGCTGAACATGGAGGTGCCCTGTAAAGGTTAGTGGAATGCGGCGCTGCAGCGATCGACGCGATGAGCTTTTAAATAAAAGTCTTCCTTTTCAGGATTGTCAGCGAGATGTCTCCGGGATGCGGATTTAGCAGGTAAGGACTTTTCCTTCTTCTGTTCTCTTCTTCTCTTCCTTTGCAGGTGATCCAGGTTGCTGGCAGGTGTGGCCGAGGTCAGGATGCAGGAGCAGACACGGTGAGCGTCCAGCTGCTAGATGCAGAACAACGCGAAGCACGTGTGGCTGTTCGGGTGGGGTTTAAATAGCCTTGGAAGAAGTTCCAGGTATGTATCCTTCCTCCAATCAGGTATGTATCCTTCCCCGACCACGCCCGGATGGTAAATTAGTCCCACAGGTAAAGTAGTTCCTTTCAGGCCTCAAGGAGGCCGGGATCCTGCAGCATGGTCTGCATCAGGTAAGTGCACCCAAGCACTCCCATAATGAGCTGGGCGCCTATGGCACCAGGACTGATGTCTTTTATGAGCCTGGCGCCATAGGCGCCAGGACACTGTCCAAAGGGCCCCTATATGGGGTTGCTGGGTCCTTCCTTGGGGACTGGATGTCCGCTTTTGGGGACGCAGGGCTTGAACTGGCTCCCCGGGAGCGGGCATCATGACAGCACTCCCCCCCCAAGGCCCCTCCCAAGGTTGTTCCCTCTGGGGGTTTTGGTTTGTCTGGGAAGAGTCAGTGGAATTTCCTGACTAATCGAGGTGCATGCACATGGTCGCTGGGTTCCCATGACCTCTCCTGAGGTCCGTACCCCTTCCAATCAATTAGGTAGAACAGTTTTGACCTAAACATTTTTGAGTCTAAAATGTTCTTCACTTTGAATTCGGGCTCCCCACCTATTAGGATAGGTTCTGGAGGTTTGAGTAGTCGGGTTCCGGGTACCACTGGTTTCAGAAGTGACACATGAAAAACAGGGTGAATTCGCATACTAGCTGGTAAATCAAGTTTAACAGCCACTGGGTTAATTATTGCCGTAATAGAATAAGGTCCCAGATATTTTGGGTTAAAAGTTCGAGGCGCTTTGAGTGGTAAATGTCTGGTAGCTAACCACACTTGATCCCCAATCTGATACAGAGGTGCTTCACTCCGATGTAGATCAGCATTCTCCTTGTATTTTCTCTTGGCTTGTTGTAAATGCGTAGTTGCCTCTTTGAAGGCTAGGGTAATTGTAGAATGCAGATGCTCTCCTGCAGGCATTCCGAGGTTCTGAGGTGAGTCAAGGTTTGAGGTTCGAGGGTGATGCCCAAACAAAAGTATAAAAAGGACTGTGGCCAGTTCCAGAGTGTACCGAATTATTATATGCGTATTCGGCTATCCAAAGAATGTCTTTCCAGTTGCTTTCAGATTGCTGTAACATACACCGTAAGTACTGCTCAAGGGTCTGATTTGACCTCTCGGTCTGACCATCGGTCTGAGGGTGGTGACTGGTCGATAATCTTACGTCGATCTGCGCCATTTGACAACATTTGCGCCAGAAGTGGGAAATGAATTGGCTTCCCCGGTCAGAGATTAGTATAGATGGGAATCCATGTAGCCGAACAATATTTTCGAGGAATTCTTTGGCTAGGACAGAAGCTGAAGGTAAACCTTTCAAAGGAATAAAGTGGGCCATTTTGGAAAACAAATCCACAATTACCAGAATAGTATTGTACCCCGAACAAGGAGGCAGGTCCATAATAAAATCCATTGATAGGGTGTGCCAGGGTGCTGGCGGTATGTCTAGAGGTTGAAGGAGACCGGCTGGTCTTTTCTTTTGACTTTTATTTTGGGCGCAAACACCACAGGACATCACAAAAGATTTAACATCTCTTCGCTAAGAGGGCCTCCAAAATGGTCGTTTCACCTTTTCCTCTGTCTTGGCAATACCGGGGTGTCCCTCTATTAATGTATCATGATAACCGGAAATAACTAGTTCGTGTAATTCCTTATGTGGCAGGAATAAGCGTCCTTGGAAATAAGGTAAACCATTATCTATGGTAAAGTCTGATCCCTTTTGTATCCAATCCTGTAAGGTTGTAGGGTCCAGGAGTTCTTTCACTCTGGCTTGAATGTCTTCAAGCGTCTGTAACAAAGTCATGCCTAGAATCCTCTGTTCGGGAATTATTGGTACTGGTTCTGAGTTTGTATCAGATTCTCCCATTCCAATTCGGGATAAGGCGTCTGCTTTGCCGTTCTTGCAGCCAGGTCGATAGGTAATCACGAAATCAAATTCAGCGAAAAACAAAGCCCATCGGAGCTGCTGTGATGACTGAGCCTTGGCGGTTTTCAAATACTGTAAATTCCGGTGATCAGTGATCACTGTGATGGTATGTCGAGCGCCAAACAGATAATGCCGCCAGGCTTTGAAAGCGGACTTAATGGCTAACAGTTCTTTGTCCGTGATTGCATAATTAACCTCGGGTGCCGAGAATTTTCTGGACCAAAATGCTATGGGATGCAGTTGGTTGGTTTCGGGATCTCTTTGGGACAGGACAGCTCCCATGGCTAGACTGGATGCGTCAGTCTCGACGACATAAGGGAGATCTGGACGCGGGTGTTTCAATATTGGTGCAGAGGTAAACTTAGCTTTTAAATCCTGAAAGGCCTGCTTGGCTTCTTCAGACCATTCAAAACGTTTATTTTTCCTCAAGAGTGCAGTAATGGGTTGTACCACGCGTGAAAATTCCGGGATAAACCTGCGATAGAAATTGGCAAAGCCAAGCATGCTTTGAAACCCTTTTACAGAGCTAGGTGATGGCCATTTGAGGATGGTATCCACTTTTCTTGAGTCCATTCGGACTCCTTTGGGTGTCAGGATGAAACCTAGAAACTCGACTTCTGTGGTATGGAAAACACATTTCTCCAATTTAGCAAATAGTTTGTGTTGGCGCAGTTTTTCAAGTACTGCCCTGACGTGTTTTCTGTGATCAAATTCCGAAGAGGAGTACACCAGAATGTCATCGACATATACGACAACACAAACATCGATGAGTTCCCGAAGGACAACATTCATGAAGTATTGGAAGGCAGCCGGCGCGTTACACAATCCGAAAGGCATCACCTTGTACTCGAATAATCCGTATTTAGTACGGAAGGCAGTTTTCCATTCGTCGCCTTCTTTAACTCGTACCAGATGATAAGCCCCCCGGAGATCTAACTTGGTGTATATGCAAGCGTCCTTCAACTGGTCAAGGAGTTCAGGGATCAGAGGCAGAGGATAATGGTTTTTAACCGTTATCTGGTTCAATGCGCGGTAATCGATACAAGTTCTAAGGTCGCCTTCTTTTTTGGGCACGAAGAACAAAGCCGAGGATGCCGGGGACTTTGACGGGCGAATAAAACCATTAGCTAGGTATTGATCCAAATATTGTCTCAAATGCAGATTCTCAGGTTCGGTAAGGGCATAAATCCTGCTACAAGGGGGTTGTGCACCGGGCACCAGATCGATTTGGCAATCGTACGATCTGTGAGGAGGTAACGTGTTGGCCTGTTCCTTTTGGAAGACGTCCTGAAAGTCTTGGTATTCCGGAGGTAGTTGCATGGAGGCAGAGGTTACAGATGCTAGATTAATCTTCAGGTTTTCTGGGTAGCAAGTTTGTGTACAAACCAGGAACGTTATTCTCTTAGCTCGCCAATCAATTCGAGGATTATGTGTCTCTAACCAAGGGATTCCAAGAATAACCTCAAACTGTGGAGCCTTGATTACATCAAACACAATACCCTCCCGATGGCCGTCGGGACCAATAAGAGTCACCTCAGTAGTGGAATGTGTTACCGGTCCAGAGGCAATTTCAGTTCCATCGACTGTGGTGATGACATCTTTGCTGGTTTTAGGACGGAGAGGGAGGTTAATCCTAGAGACCAATTCACGATCCACATAGTTTCCAATATCCCCACTATCGATGTATGTCTTTATTGCATGCAACCGCTTAGGCTGTTCTGGATCTACGAGAACCATTGGCACAATGAAATGCGAGGTCTGAGAGTTAGTTTTCAAGCTCGGCAAGCGGACCCCTACACTTGTCGGGCGAAGTTGTTTCCCGAAACAGAGTCTTCATGGTTTTTATCAGCGGCTCCTACCGCCTTTCGGGGCGGTTTTGCCGGGCAATCTCGTAGAAAGTGTCCAGAATTCCCACAATAAAGACATAATTTAACTGCTGCCTCCTTTCACGTTCCTTTTGAGTTAAGGGTCCTTTAACCCCTCCAATTTGCATAGGCTCAGAGACATCAACCCCCTTGGGATTAGCATGGGTCTTGACCAACACCCGGGTCTCAAACCTGGACCAATCTGCTTTTCTGTTTTGAAGTCTGTGATCCAATTGGACCACTAAGTCTATATACTCTGTGCATTCTTGGGGCGGATTTACAACTTGGGCCAAGACATCTTTAAGTTCTCCTCGTAGGCCTCGATAAAACAACGTGACTTTTTTATCCTCTGGCCATCCCGTTTCCACAATTAGTCTATTAAAGGTTGCAATATAGGATAGGAGGTCCTGATTGCCCTGTCGCAGGGATAGAAGTTCGTCATCCAGAGCCTGCCCCTGAGAGTGTCGAGCAAATAACCTTTCCATGCTTGCTTGAAACCTTTGAAAATCACGGAGAATTGGGTCATCTTGAGTAACCAGTGGAACTGACCAATCGGCAGCGCAGCCGCTGAGATATGACAATACAAAGGCTACCTTGGTCTGATCATTAGGGAAGGCCCCAGGTCTGCATAGGAAGTGCAAACGACACTGATTCATGAATACGGCAAATCGTTTGGGGTCCCCAGCAAAGCGTTCGGGTGGGGCCAGCGGCATGTTTCCAGGTAGATTAATCTGCACAGGGTTACTGGAAACCACAGGAGCGGGGTTCCCTCCGGAACCGGGTAGAGGAGTTTGCCCAGCTTGACCTTGCAAAAGCTGTCTGGCCAGGTCATCAGTTCTTTCCTTTGATATTATTAATTCCCTCCTGAGGGCATTAGTCTCTTGACGAGCGGCATGTACTTCGGCCCGTAATTCCCCCAGTAATTGGGCCAACTGATCAGTCTCAGAACTTTCCATAGCGCCTGGGTGGGAATTTGTAGGAAGGCTTCGCGTTCTGTAATGCTCACCTGACTCCCACGGAGGCGCTGGCCTGGTTTGCGCTGCTGTGACCTCTTCTAAGGTGATGCGCAGGGTTTGGAAGACGGACTGGACCGGGCCCCCAAATCTGGCTTGTCTGACTCGCAGAAGTATCCTTCTGTAGGCGAAAATAGGGGATTAACTGTCTGCGGGGTAATGCAATCGGCCTCCCACTTTCCCCTCTCACCCTCCTCGAAACCCTTCTGTGATTCCTCGTAGCGTCTCACCTTAGGGTCTGGAAGGACGAGCTCTCCATCCTGCTTCTGATGCAGGGGCCCGTTGGTATCAAGTTACTTCACTGGATTTTCGGATTGGCGCTGCAGCGATCGACGCGATGAGCTTTTAAATAAAAGTCTTCCTTTTCAGGATTGTCGGCGAGATGTCTCCGGGATGCGGATTTAGCAGGTAAGGACTTTTCCTTCTTCTGTTCTCTTCTTCTTTTCCTTTGCAGGTGATCCAGGATGCTGGCAGGTGTGGCAGAAGTCAGGATGCAGGAGCAGACACGGTGAGCGTCCAGCTGCTAGATGCAGAACAACGCGAAGCACGTGTGGCTGTTCGGGTGGGGTTTAAATAGCCTTGGAAGAAGTTCCAGGTATGTATCCTTCCTCCAATCAAGTATGTATCCTTCCCCGACCATGCCCGGATGTTAAATTAGTCCCACCGGTAAACTAGTTCCTTTCAGGCCTCAAGGACACCGGTATCCTGCAGCATGGTCTGCATCAGGTAAGTGCACCCAAGCACTCCCATAATGAGCCTGGCACCTATGGCGCCAGGACTGATGTCTTTTATGAGCCTGGCGCCATAGGCGCCAGGACACTGTCCAAAGGGCCCCTATATGGGGTTGCTGGGTCCTTCCTTGGGGACTGGATGTCCGCTTTCGGGGACGCAGGGCTTGGACTGGCTCCCCGGGAGCAGGCATCATGACAATATTGCAGGTTTCGGTGGTCTGTGATGACTGTAATGGTGTGTCTGGCCCCCAGAAGGTAGTGCCTCCAGGCTCGAAAGGCGGATTTGATAGCCAGGAGTTCCTTGTCCGTGATGGCATAATTGATCTCTGGAGGTGAGAACTTTTTCGACCAGAAGGCAACAGAATGTAGCTGGCCTGTTTCCAGGTCTCTCTGTGAAAGGACAGCCCCCACTGCGAGACTGGACGCATCAGTTTCAATGACATAAGGGAGGTCTGGACGAGGATGTCGCAGGATTGGAGCAGAGGTAAACCTTCATTTAAGTTCCTGAAAGGCTTCTTCTGCTTCTTCGGTCCAAGCAAACTTTTTATTGTTTTTTCGTAATAGTACTGTGATTGGGTGCACAACCTGAGAGAAGGCTGGGATGAACCGGTGGTAGAAGTCCTTAAAGCCCAGCATGCTTTGTACCCCTTTCAGAGACGTCGGTGAAGGCCATTTCATAATGGCATCTACCTTGTGCATGTCCATTCTGATGCCTCCTGGAGTAAGGATAAAACCAAGAAATTCTACTTCGGTGACGTGAAAAAAGCATTTTTCAAGCTTTGTAAAATAGCGATGTTGACGGAGCTTGGCGAGTACTGAACGAACATGCCTGACATCATCTGGTTCCGAGGCTGAGTATACTAAGATGCCGTCTACGTACACTAAGGCGCACACATCAATTAACTCCCTTAAGACGTCATTCATGAAATATTGGAATGCCGCAGGAGCGTTGCATAACACGAAGGGCATGACTTGATATTCAAACAAGCCATACTTATTACGGAAGGCGGTTTTCATTCATCTCCTTTTCTGACTCGGACCAGGTGGTACGCTCCTCGAAGGTCCAATTTGGTAAAAATCTGGGCATCTTTAACTTGGTCTAGCATCTCAGGGATAAGTGGCAAGGAGTAGCGGTTCTTCACTGTGATCTGGTTCAATGCACGGTAGTCAATACAGGTTCTCAAGTCTCCTTCCTTTTTCGGTATGAAGAACAAAGGACTGGCTGCGGGGGACTTCGAAGGACGGATAAATCCATTTGCAAGGTACTGGTCTAAATAGGATTTCAAATGAAGGTTTTCTGGTTCTGTAAGTGCGTAGATCCTGCTGCAAGGGATTTGTGCACCAGGAACCAGGTCTTTCTGACAGTCATAGGGCCTGTGCGGCGGCAATGTATTGGCTTGGTCCTTTTGGAAAACATCCTGGAAATCATGGTATTCACTTGGCAAGGTATTAGTTGCTCCCAGGGTTGATACTGTCGCTCCGGGAGTCATGGGGATACAGATGTCGGGTTTCTCCTTTTGGTAATAGCAGGCAGGGAAGCAGTCACCGGGGAAGGTTAATTTTCGTGTCCGCCAGTCTATCAAAGGGTTGTGAGCAACCAACCATGGCATCCCTAGTATTAGCCTGAACTGAGGTGCCTTGATGAGATCGAATGAAACGGACTCCAGATGTCCGTCCAGACACAGCAAGGTTACCCTGGCTGTGCACTGGGTTACTGGTCTGGGAGCAATTTCTGTCCCATCCACAGTGGTTACCTTGTCCATAGTTGGCTTAGAACACAAAGGAAGCCCCATCTCTGCTGCCAGTTCTTGATCAATATAATTTCCAACTGCTCCGCTATCGATGTATGCTTCAACGGCATGCATTCTTGACGACTGTTGGTGGTTAATTAAGATCACTGGAAGTGCGAGGTCAGCAACTCTTTCTTCTCACTCGACAAACTGACCTCTATGTTTGTCGAGCTTGGTAGTTTCCCGATTCCTTAGCTTCATCCTTCTCTGTGGCCCCGACTGTTCTTCTTGGGGGTTTTACTAGACAGTCCTTCAGGAAATGTCCTGGTTTCACACAATACAAACAAAGCTGTTGTTGTCTTCTTTTGTCCCGCTCCTGTTTTGTTAATGGAGGCCGTATCCCTCCAATCTGCATGGGTTCTACAGCATTTTCAGGTACACAGGGTGTGTTTTTCCTTGGTCGAACATGCGCGGTCCGAGGGTCTGTCTTAGACCGGTCTGCCTTTCGGTCCTGCAACCGGTGGTCTAGCTGCACGACCAGATTTATGAATTCTGCACAGTCTCTGGGTGGATCAACCACCTGGGCTAAGACGTCCTTTAATTCGCCTAGTAAGCCTCGATGGAATAACGTGGTTCTTTTGTTTTCTGGCCACCTAGCTTCGGCAACCAGTCTGTTTAAGGTAGCAATGTACGTTAACAAGTCCTGATTCCCCTGTCGGAGGGACAAGAGTTAATTGGCTACTGCTTGTTCCTGGGTATGGTGAGCAAAAAGTGTTTCCATTTCTCTCTGGAGCCCCCTAAAGTCATGTAATAGAGGAACGTCATGGGTTACCAACGGCACCGACCAATCTGCTGCACTACCACTCAGGTATGATAAGACAAAAGCTACCCGAGCTTTTTCGTTTGGAAATGCTCCAGGCCTACAAAGAAAATGAAGGCGGCACTGATTGATGAATGCCGCATACTTCCGTGGGTTGCCTGAGAACCTTTCTGGTGGTGCCAGGGGCACTGTTCCAGGTAACGTGATCTTTACCGGAGTGGGTGGTATGGCGGGGTTTTGCATCGTTGGATTGCTTCCAGGTAGAGGCGTCTGTCCTGCCTGTGATTGCAAGTATTGCCTGCTAATCTCTTCAGTGAGTTCTTTGGTCACTATTAGGTCTCTCTGGAGGGCATTAGTCTCTTGTCGGGCTGAATGAACCTCAGCACGAAGCTCTCCTAGTAATTGGGCCAATTAGTCCATTTCTGATGTCTCCATGGCGCACAGGTGGATTTGTTATGGTAGGCCTCGTGTTCTGTTATGCTCACCTGGTATCCACAGGGACGCCACCCAGCTGGGTTACTCGCTGGTATGCTTCTCAGCTTTGCCCTGATGTGGTCTGCGGGGAAGTTTCTGCCTTGTGGTAGGATTAGGCGTGCTCTCCGTCCTGCCTTCTTTGCAGGGGCGCATTGTCCTTCATGGGCGAGTGCGGTCCAGTTACTTCACTGACACCGGCCCATTTGATATTGTTCAGGTAGGTCTTATTGGTGTTCTTTAGTTTTGTTGCTATCCTGCATGCCTTTCTTTGTTTAAAATGTCTCTTTTTTTCTCCCTTAGGTATGCAGAGCTTCAGCGTGGCGAACTGGCTTGGTTGAGCCCCGCTGGTAAATGGTGGTGCATTAATATCGCAATGATGCGGTAAGTAAGTGCTATGTGCAGCGCTGCAAAGTCTTGCCTTTGCTAACCTGTGTTTTCCTTCCTTGTAGGTCGCATTGTTCTTCAGCGTAAGTGGAATGTCCGGAGTGGTGCCAGCTGAGAGGCGACCAGCCAAGCAAGCCTTTTCAGCAGTTCGTAATTTGTAAATGTCTCTACAGCTTTCTTTAATGTTGCCTCTATCTTCCTCTTTCATGTCGTTCTGTCCGGGAGGCGTGCAGATTCGCGGAAGCTGTTCTCAGTAGCTGCGAGTGTTTAAAGATGAAAACTGCAGGTAAGATGCTGCTGCTAATGATGTTCCTTTTATTCTCCTTGCAGGTTCTGCTTCTCCGAGGTTCGAGGGAATAGCTGGACACGGTGAGCGTCACGTTGCAAGCTGCAAAGTAACACGAAGCATGTTCTGCAGTCAGGGTGTGGTTTATATAGCCCAGGTAAAGTAGTGCCAGGGAAAGTAGTTCCAGGCCTGCCACACCCAAAACACTAGACCGCAAAGCTTGGTTCTTGCGAACCAAGCTATGTGGATGCCTCCATGTTGGCCGACAATACAATAAAGTAGTTCCCAAGCACATTGTTGTTCATGGTGTATGAGCCTGGCCCCCTAGACTGGCCCCATGAGGGTTTTTGAAGAGGATGCCAGGCTCTAGAGGCTCGAGTCCTGACTCCACCTGGCCAATGGGTTTGCCAGAGGGGGTTTTGGGCGAGGGTCGTGACACTTGCAGGCCAAATGGATAGGACCCTTCAAGGTTGTGGGTAAACTTGGAGAAGTGAACTATCTGGTGGACTTAGGCAATCCTAAGGAGGCTCCCAGAGTCTTTCACACCAACCGTTTAAAGGCTTATGTCTCTAGACCTGATATAGGAGCTCTGCTTCTAGCTTCAGCTCAGGAGGAGGAGGAGAGTGAACCTCTGCCTGACTTCCTCAGAGGCTTACCTTTAGATGAGCAAGTGGAAGGAATTAATCTCTCTTCCAGTCTCACATCTGACCAGCAGGATGAGTGCAAGTTACTGTTAAATCAGTTTGCCTCCCTGTTCTCACTTTCACCTGGCTTGACCCCTTGGGGCCAGCATGACATACACACTGGTGACTGTTTGCCTGTCAAAAGCAGGGGGTACAGAATATCAGACAATATCAGATCCCACATAAGGAATGAGGTCAACAAGATGCTTGAACTCGGGGTTATAGAGCCCTCTACTAGCCCATGGTCTAGCCCAGTTGTGCTTGTACAAAAGGCAGGATCCATGGAGTTGAGATTCTGCATGGACAATAGAGCTCTACATGCAGTCACCACAACTGATGCCCATCCTTTGCCTAGGATAGATGAGCTGGTGGACAAACTTGGTGCAGCCAAGTACCTCAGCACTTTTGACCTAACGTCAGGCTATTGGCAAAAAGCCCTGACAGACCATGCCAAGGAGGAAACTGCATTCTCCACCCCAGCTGGCCTCTACCAATTCAAGGTAATGTCTTTTGGATTAAAGAATGCACCTGCTACATTTCAGTGGATGGTCAATCAAGTTCTGAATGGGATTGAGGACTTCTGCATGGCATACTTGGATGACATTGCAGTGTTCAGCCCTACATGGAAAGAACATGTTGAACACCTAGGTTATGTATTGCAGGCTCTTGAACAGGCCCATCTGACCATAAAGACAAGCAAATGTCAAATTGGTCAGAGTTCAGTGGTCTACCTTGGGCATGAGGTAGGAGGAGGTGGAATAAGGCCATTGCCTAGCAAAGTACAAGCTGTACAAAACTGGGCGACCCCTACTACTCAAACCCAAGTGAGAGCCTTCCTAGGTCTCACTGGGTATTATAGGAACTTCATAGAGAACTAAGCAATGAAGCCTTTGAAGGTCTAAAGAAAGCCCTTTGTCAAGCTCCAGTCCTAAGAGCTCCTGACTATCACCAACCCTTCATTGTACAAAATGATGCTTCTAATGTAGGTATAGGTGCAGTACTTAGCCAACTGGATGAGAAAGGTAGGGAACACCCCATTTGTTTCATCAGCAGGAAGTTAAAGGATCCTGAAACAATGTGGGCAACAATAGAAAGAGAATGCTTTGCCATTGTGTGGGCACTGAAGAGGTTTAGACCATACTTTTATGGATCTACCTTCACTATTCAGACTGACTACCAACCCTTGAGATGGCTGATGCAAATGAAAGGGGAAAACCCAAAGTTACTCAGATGGTCAATCTGCCTGCAAGGGTTTGATTTTTCCATTGAGCACAGAGCAGGAAGTCACCACCAAAATGCTGGTGGTCTCTCTAGGATGTTTGTAACCGACTAGAGGTATGAGGTCCGTCCAGGAGTGGATTAAATCCTCCTGTCCCTTAGTCTGGGGTGGGGCGAGTATTAGGGAGTATTCTCATTTCATGGCTAATTTCCCTCACCTATTGAGTCCCCCAGCAACTTTGCTGGACTTCTGGAGTTTATGTTTTCACTTGGTAAGAGTGTTAGCTTTCCCCCACTCTTACCTGTGTTTTGCTATCTGTTTTTCTACCTGTTTCTTTGTGACTGTGGGCTCTGGAGTACACCACTTCAGTAGCCCCCTTCTTTGTGTGTGTCACCCAGCACCTTCTGTGCAGTGGCACAGGGTTGTCGTTCAGACTCCCTCGACTCCATTTCTGAGGCGACTACCGTCCCCCAGAAAAGGGTAATGCTACCATTAACTTTACTTAGTCAATCTACCACAGATCCAGTACACCCCATCTTCCATGGAGTACTGGAAAGGGTTAATTTGTATCCCTTTTTATCTGTACCTCCTAGAGCATTGTTTCGCTCTTTTAACATTTAGACTTGGCTGGTGGCAGTGGTATCTACCCTAACTTTTCTACCGCGATTATATTAGATAAACGTGGTACTGTTCTTGGCTATTATATTAGCCTCGAAAATAAACCCGCTTGACCAAATCGTCTTTCTTTTGGCTCCGGTTGGGTTTATTCGCCATTTCTTTTTGTTAAGGTCCTTCTTGTGTTTTACTTTTCGCGGCAAACTACGTTTGCCTTCTTTGTTCACTGTCTTTTGGCGGGGTTCTGCTCAGAAGCCCTCCTCAAGGCGCCTGGGTGTCTAGGTGGGCTGAATGTGAGGGAGGGGTGTAGTTACCACCTGCACAGGGTATGCTAGGAAACCCAAGTCGCACTTTGTCATGATTGGCCAGGGTAGTTGGCCGGGCTGGACAACCCCCGTGCTGGGTGATTGACAGCCAGGCTGTGTGAATGGGGGTTTTGCGCATAAAAGGCAGGTCTCTTGGGCTAGAAGTCAGAGAGTCGCCACTTGAACTACAAGGAACTGAAGAGAAGCGGAGAGAACGATGGCTGCTGCAACTACCCCGTCCCGGTGAAGCCCTGCTGCAGTCCTGAGCTATCTTCCCTTCAACGACTCAGAGAAGATCCAGTCCGGAGTCTTCTTCCCTTGAGCTTGGTGGGGATGATCAGCTCATCTTCCACAGCCAGAGGATCCTCTTCCTTGGTCGAAATCGCTGCATGTTGCTGTAGTGGTCGGATAGCCATCTGAAGAGCCTCTCCTGTTTTTAAGGAGCATGCCTTTTATTCCTCGTCGCTGCTGCCCGCTTCATCCCTGTGTGGTGCAGACTCCCTTCAGACGTCCTCCTTCACAACAAAGCTCCAGGAATCGTGGGTCTGCAGGAAACCTACAGGAACAACTACCAGGGCACCAGCTGCACCTTTGGAACAAAGTATTGTGTTCTGCTTGAGGAAACTGAGTGAACCCCTTTTCTTCTCCAAGGCTTGCCCTTGTCTTCCCTCCTTCTTATAACTTTTGCTTCCGAACATTGACAATATTGAAGTACTTTTGGCTACGCTGAATCGTGAACTGTCTGACACTGTGATCTTTGGCAACAGGCCCCCAGTGTCACTTGACCCTGGCTCTGGCCCTTTGACTTTTGAACTCCTCTCTCTGAGTGTTTCTCGATTCCGTCTGCCTAACCAAAATATTGCCTGTGATTTTTGCCTCCAACTCCCACCGGGTATCTCAAGTGCTAAGTGTGTTTTTGCCCCGGTAGCATTTCATGTCACGGATACGCTTTTATTTAGTAGACCGAACTGTCAAAAAGTGATCGCAATCGTATTCGCGGTAACGTGTTTTGTTCGTAACACCGGTTCATTCAAACACAGGGTACTAACCTTCAAACTTACTGTACAAAGTGAATTGGTTAGTTGTAGTATATTTAACGTGTGATTTTTGTTTAAGTTTAATAGAAGTGTTGTGTTTATAACGAATGGTTTAAAAATAAATGTACTTATATTTTTCTACCTGAAGCCTTGAGTCAGTGTTTGCTTGAGTCACAGTAATTGTGGTCCCTTTGTGTAATCTCTGCTACTGCTCATATACTCTTAAGATAAGCCTGGCTGCTCCGCCACTGCTACCACTCTGGCATAGCGGTACAGGCTTGTACCAAAGGTAAAACTTGTATTGCCACCTGTAGTCTTAATTGTGTGTAGTGGTCAATGCATAGGATTCTGCCTAACAGTCACTCACTGTAAAAATGTACTCCAAAATACGTGCACATACTTACATGCCACACACAAGGGCAGGAAGCTCAAGAACATTAGGGGTATTAGAACTCTGGAAGGCATTTGAGGAAAAAACAGAGAGGCCTAAGAAGGAATGGATGCTTAATATCTGTCTGGGGTAGCCCTAGCAGCCCATAGCAGGGCCGCCTCCTCCCTCTGAGGAAAGCACTTACACACAGCCAACAGCTCTGCCACCACCAGCTGAGGCAGGCAGCCACATACAATTCACAGTACCTCCTCCATATGAGGAGAGCACACCAGCCTCGACCATCCCAGGAATATAACCGGTGGAAGTAGCAGCTATGTGGTATAGTAATCCCAGTTATGAATACCTGTATTCCCATGGAGGCGTCGACCAGTTCTGGACTGCTACAACTTCTTCGACGGTAAAGCGTAGTGCTTGGAAGATGGACTGGACTGGACCCCCAAACCTCGTCTGTCTGGCCCGTAGAATAATCCTTCTGTAGATGGGAAAAGGGAGTTAACTTTCTGCTAGATTGTGTGTGAGATTCTCCCCTTTTTCCCCTTCTCACCTTCCTCGAACCCTAGCTGTGCCTTCCGCAGACTCTCACCTTAATTTCTGTATGGACGAGCTCTCCATCCTGCTTCTGACTTAGGGGCGCGTAGATTTCCAGTTACTTCACTGGATCTCGGATTTGGCGAGGGTTCGATGTCTGCTTGCTTTTACCAAAATGCTGCCGTAAGTATATAGTTCAAAAGATCAAGTCTTATTAGCCCCGTGGCCTTTGTTTAATTTTCAGGGACTAGGTGAGGAATCCGTGTGGAGGAATGGATTCGCCGAGGTAAACTCAGGTGAGTACTTTTAATGAAGGTGTGCCGTAGTTGTTTGCTCCGACACCTTAATGAGTGTGTCTTATTTCCCCATAGGGGCCGGGGTACGGAAAAGCCAGAAAAGCCGCTCCGACCCGAAAAGGGAACTGAGGTCCCAACAAAATTCAGGTAAGACTTAAGGTGAGTAATCTGTCGTTTTGCAATTAGTTCGTTGCTCACCTTGTTTTGTCCTTTTTCTCCGTAGGTCTTGAATGCGACCGATGTCGCCTATGGGCGCTGAAAAGGTTGCCGGCGCCACGTGAAGGTAAGTGGAGGCGGCGCGGAAGCGTGAGAAGCGGAGCGCTTCTAACTATTGTCTTTCTTTTCTGTAGGTGCTGGGATGCGGCCGATGTCGCCTATGACCGCTGAAGAGCTAGACAGCGCCACGTGAAGGTAAGTGGAAGCGGCGCTGCAGCGAGCGATGAGATGCGTTTCTAACCCTTGACTTTCTTTTGCAGGATCGACGGAGTGAAGAATCCAGATGCTGGATGAAGGTAAGTAATGTCCTAATGCTTGCCTTTCTCTCCTTGCAGGTGTTCCAGGTGCTGGCGGGCGTGGCAGGAGCCAGGATGCAGGAGCCGACTCGGTCAGTGTCCTGCTGCAGATGCAGAATAACGTGAAGCACGTGTGGCCATCCGGGCGTGGTTTAAATAGCCTTGGAAGAGCTTCAGGTGAGTGTTCTTCCACTGGCCCCACCCGAGTAAGAAAAGAGTTCCTGAAAGAAAATAGTTCCTCCCCAGCCTTAGTTGGCTTGGAGCTTCAGACAGCATGGTCTGCCTCTGGTGAGTATGCAGCATGGTCTGCCTCAGGTGAGTTCACCCAAGCATTACCATATGGTCTGCCATGATGAGCCTGGCGCCTATGGCGCCAGGACAGATGCCTTTTATGAGCCTGGCGCAAAGGCGCCAGGACAAGGTCCAAAGTGCCCCTACAGGGGTTTGCTGGGTCCTGCTTGGTGAGTATGAAGTCTGCTTCCGGGGACGCTGGGCCTGACCTGGCTCCTCGGGAGCAGGCATCATGACAATACCTTGATGAGGAAAGTGATGAAAATAAGAGAAGGGTGAAAGTGGCAAAAGGGAAGGTGCCATTAGTGCAAACTGAGAATGAAGCATGGTACAACTAAGAGACACAGTTAAGGAATGAGGAAGAATATAGAGGGCTACATAGCTTAGAAAAACAGCTAAACACAGCTAAGGAAGAACTTCAGAGAGTGAGAGGCATGCAGATAGTTAGCCACAGGGCAAGACGCGTACCTATAGGTAATGGGGATAGTGGAGAGACCATTATGAAACCAGAGAAAGGGGTAAGAGGAACAATCTTGTTGAAAACCAGTGGGAAAGTCACTGAAAATAGCTATGTGAAGGTAGTTGAGTATGAAGAAATGAAGGAAGTAGCAAGGGAGGAAGTAAGGATGGAGGCACAGGAAGAGATAGAGTAAAATGCACAAAGGGAGAAAGAGAGGGAACAGAGAGAAGCAGCAGAGAAGATGCAGAGAGAGGAACAGGAAAGACAAAGAAGGAAGAGGGAGGTAGGAGAAAGGGATGAGTATGTAAAGAGACTAAATAAGAAGAACAGGAGAATGACAAGAAAAAAGGAAGAAATTAAAAAAATGAGGAAGGAGATGAGTCAAAAGATGAACAGAGGTATGATGCCAGAGATGTGGGGAGGAGGGAGTGGGACAATAACCCCAGAGACGAGGGGCAGAGATGTGTTGCCAGAGATAATGAGTGGAACATATGTAAGGAAGCCTGCTAAGAAAGTGAGTTTTGATCTCATACTTGAGGATGACGGGAGTCGAGAAAGTGACAGGGAGACATATTGGATAGAGATGGATGGTGAAGAGGGGAGAGAAGAGGCAGTGCAAGCCCCACAAATGGATACCACAGGACCAGGTGTGGGAAAGATAGGAGATTTACTGGGGCCATGTATCCACCCCTCACATCAGTACTGCCCATAAATGAAGACCATAAATCACCATATTTCTTAGGAAACTTGCCAAAACACAAGTGACACCGTGTAGCTGAGACATTGAACATGAAAATTCGTGCAGAGCACCTTTGCACACGAAAGGTGTAACACAATTCCCACTGCTCCACAAGGGATAAGGGTAACCTCACTATACTCCATGGAATCAGACAGACAAAAATAACTTGATGGATAAGCTGCCATCACTGACAGCAGGGGCGGGCCATTGGATCTACAAGCTAGAGCAAGAGACCGCTGGGATAGCATTAGCTGCAGTGACAGACGATAACACCACTAAATATGACGGGTCACCATTTAATATAATAATTGCAGAGCTAATGTATGGAAGGCACTGAGGGTGCTATTTCCAGATCAATCTGAAATGAATTCTTTAATGACTAGGAATATGGGGCCTGCTGAGGACCCCACTGTCTATATTTAAGACATTACAGAATGTTGGCATTTGAAACCTAAAGAGAATTTGGATAAAAATATACCAGTATTTTATCATATTCTATGTCAGGGCCTACCTGAAGAAGTACAGAGACAGTTAAAAAAGATTGTAGGGATTGAAATGAGACCATGGCCAGCAATAAAACTGACTATTGTCCATCACTGTAGGCTAAAGCAGGAGAAGGATCAAAAGAAAGTAGAGGAAAGGCAAAGGGAAGAGGCAGAATTGTTACAGAACAAATTATCCAAAATGGTGGTAGAAGGAGCGGTATTGATGATTACAAAAAATAGGAATAATGGTCAGGGAGTTAGCATGGGTGCTTATTTTGCAGGAAGATGGGAGAGGAGTTTTTACCCCAGAGGAGGAAGAGGATTTGTTCACAGAGGGAGCAGATTTGGGTTTGGTGGGGGGGGACAGACCCACATTGGAGGACCTGGGGGCTGGGGGAAGTGGAGCAGAGGTATGATGCTAGAGATGTGGGGAGAAGGGAGTAGGATAATAACCCCAGAGACCAGGGGCAGGGATGTGTTGCCAGAGGTAATGAGTGGAACATATGTAAGGGAGCCTGCTAAGAAAGTGAGTTTTGATCTCATACTTGAGGATGACGGGAGTGGAGAAAGTGAGAGGGAGACAGATTGGATAGAGATGGATGGTGAAGACGGGTGTGAAGAGGCAGTGCAAGCCCCACAAATGGATACCACAGGACCAGGCATGGGAAAGATAGGAGATTTACTGGGTCCAAAGTTAAGCATGTATCCAACCCTCACATCAGTACTGCCCATAAATGAAGACCATAAATCACCATATTTCTTAGGAAACTTACCAAAACACCAGCAACACCGTGTAGCTGAGACATTGAAAATGAAAATTCATGCAGAGCACCTTTGCGCACGAAAGGTGTAACACAATTCCCACTGCTCCACAAGGGATAAGGGTAACCTCACTATACTCCATGGAATCAGACAGACAAAAATAACTTGATGGATAAGCTGCCATCACTGACAGCAGGGGCGGGCCGTTGGATCTACAAGCTAGAGCGAGAGACCACTGGGATAACATTAGCTGCAGTGACAGATGATAACACCACTAAATATGACAGGTCACCATTTAATATAATAATTGCAGAGCTAATGTATGGAAGGCAGTGAGGGTGCTATTTCCAGATCAATCTGACATGAGTTCTTTATTGACTAGGAATATGGGGCCTACTGAGGACCTCCCTGTCTATATTCAAGACATTACAGAACGTTGGCATTTGAAACCGAAAGACAATTGGGATAAAGATATACCAGTGTTTTATCATATTTTATGTCAGGGCCTGCCTGAAGAAATACAGAGACAGTTAAAAAAGGATTGTAGGGATTGAAATGAGACCATGGTCAGCAATAAAACTGACTATTGTCCATCACTGTAGGCTAAAGCAGGAGAAGGATCAAAAGAAAGTAGAGGAAAGGCAAAAGGAAGAGGCAAAATTGTTACAGAACAAATTATCCAAAATGGCGGTAGAAGGAGTGGTATTGATGAATACAAAAAATAAGAATAATGGTCACAGAGTTAGCATGGGTGCTTATTTTGCTGGAAGATGGGAGAGGAGTTTTTACCACAGAGGAGGAAGAGGATTTGTTCACAGAGGGAGCGGATTTGGGTTTGGTGGGGGACAGACCCACATTGGAGGACCTGGGGCAACTGGAGCAGAATGTTGGGCATGTGGGAAAGTAGGATACATTTCGCGGGTATGTAGAAGTAGAGGAGCAATGCAGCAAGGTGTAATACAGTATGGACCAAGAGGGGTGATGGCATATCCAGCACCATATAGTACACCACAGCAAAACTATGAGCACTATGACTACACACTAAATTCACCAGATCAGACACAAACACAGCAGGTGCAGTAACCCCAAAGGCCACAGATACAGCCACAGCTAGTGCCAGGACAACCACAGCAAACATTGACATAGAAACCAACAGAGTTCAGTGCAATCACAGCAAGCAGCAAGCAGTGACACAGTGGGATACCAATATTCTGCCACAGACACAGACGCCACGGATAGGAGGAGTGACAGTGGTTGGGGGGAACCTTTTTAAAGGGACAGGACTGAACATGTATCCCCAATAGGACAGCCCACAGAATAGCTTGATGTGCCCTAACCTATCAGTAACCAAAGACACTGAACAGGAACAGGAACAGAGGGTGGAGGTATTTATAGGCGACCAGACTCTTTATTTTTTAGTTGACACTGGGACAGGAACATCCTGTGACAGTAGGAGACCATACGGTAGCTATCCCATTCTTATATTCCAGGAAGACACCTGCCAACATATTGGGAAGAGATGTTATGGCCAAACTTAATAGGTCAATATCATTAACAGAGGACAGCATAATATGCATCCAAGTGTCGCTAAGTGTGCTGTTTGGCGTTTGGAAAGGACTCTGCTGCGAGCCACGACCGTCGACCTGCTTTTTTCCAAGGCTGTATGCACAAGAGGAAGTTTTCATCTTTAGAAATGCGGCGAAACGCTGCCCTGCTGGACAACATGTGAAAGGACTTCACCTCCCACAATCCTCTGCAAGCCGTGCACACGCCCCCTCTTGGAACCCGCCTCGGATTCATTCTTAAAAACCCCATGCACGCGCATCCTGCGCGCGCATCCAAGTGTCGCTAAGTGTGCTGTTTGGCGTTTGGAAAGGACTCTGCTGCGAGCCACGACCGTCGACCTGCTTTTTTCCAAGGCTGTATGCACAAGAGGAAGTTTTCATCTTTAGAAATGCGGCAAAACGCTGCCCTGCTGGACAACATGTGAAAGGACTTCACCTCCCACAGTAAACACTTACTTACTTTAGTGATTTAAACGTGTCTATGGGCTGGGCTGGGCTGGGCTATTGAATACACCTGGGAATTCGGCTGGGCTGGGCTGGGCTAGTGTTTCCTCCCCCTGACCGTACTGCCTCTCCCTATAGTCCTCTAGTCTTGCCTGCCTCCTGACACGTGTTTATTCTATTCTTTTTGCAGATCCTCTGCAAGCCGTGCACACGCCCCCTCTTGGAACCCGCCTCGGATTCATTCTTAAAAACCCCATGCACGCGCATCCTGCGCGCGCATCCAAGTGTCGCTAAGTGTGCTGTTTGGCGTTTGGAAAGGACTCTGCTGTGAGCCACGACCGTCGACCTGCTTTTTTCCAAGGCTGTATGCACAAGAGGAAGTTTTCATCTTTAGAAATGCGGCGAAACGCTGCCCTGCTGGACAACATGTGAAAGGACTTCACCTCCCACAGTAAACACTTACTTACTTTAGTGATTTAAACGTGTCTATGGGCTGGGCTGGGCTGGGCTATTGAATACACCTGGGAATTCGGCTGGGCTGGGCTGGGCTAGTGTTTCCTCCCCCTGACCGTACTGCCTCTCCCTATAGTCCTCTAGTCTTGCCTGCCTCCTGACACGTGTTTATTCTATTCTTTTTGCAGATCCTCTGCAAGCCGTGCACACGCCCCCTCTTGGAACCCGCCTCGGATTCATTCTTAAAAACCCCATGCACGCGCATCCTGCGCGCGCATCCAAGTGTCGCTAAGTGTGCTGTTTGGCTGTTAGGCTGGGAGTATGGGGTAAGGTCATTTTCCAAGCTCCCAATTCTATCGTTTAAACTTATATGTGTAGGCTAAATGGTGGCAAGTTTACGCAGTGGGCGGCTTTTGGAATCAGGCTCTTTCAAAACCACGAAAAAAACCCGTAAAAATAATAAAAAAATGGCATTGCGAAATGAGAGTGCTAAGGGCAACGATGCAGTTTCTGTAGCAAGCACCGTATTAGCCGCACATTGGGGACCCGTTACTGATCAGAACTTAAGTAAACATGAAGTAGCGTTTACACACGCGCGGGCCCAGGAACTGGAAAAAACATCACTCGGAGTGCTCCCGGCAGTACCTAATATGCCTAGTAGGAAACACTCACCAAATACACCTCGCAAAAGCTTCCTGAGTATGCGTATGGATACTGGACCCTCTGATTCTCGACTCCTTACTGAAGATATCTTTATCTCGCCCTCAGACAACTCGATCCTAGCGCCAGTAGTACTTGCTACACTGGAAAAACGGATAAGGTTGTCAGAAGGTCCTTCAACACCAGTCACGTTCCCTGAATTCAAACGGGCTGACGTGCACATTCACTACAAAGAAGCCTCGCATACAGAGGACCTCAAGACCTCCCCAGTGCCCTCCATAAAGATTCCACCTTCCTCCAAGCAACCGGTGACTAGTTCATGGCCATCTTCTCCTAACCGGCCGTCTTCTCCCCCAGTGCCTTCATCTAGTCCTAACCAACTGACAGCGGACCCTTATCATTCCTCTAATAAACAGTCCTCTCATAATCCGCTGGGTTTTGATATATTGGAACCAACTGGTGACATACAATCTCTGGAAGCATCATACCCGGTGCTAACAAGAATACTAAACCTACTGGATCGTGGCCATGAATATACACACTACGAATTGAGGGAATGCAAGGCAGCACTCACTGAAATCTTAATAAAAATCAATAAATTAGAAGGCTTCATATTTGCTGACAGCCTTAGATACGAACTGGGACGTCAAAATGCTACATACAAAGAAATCCCAACAAACAATACTATATCCACTCAAACAGATCCGGTTTATTTTCCAGGAAATGACTGTAAAACCACGATGCCTCCTCAGGTTACATATGCTTTTCCGCAATCTTTTGCACAAGCTGTAACCGCTCCGGCACCTGACACTACATGCTATATCCTTACGCATTCCCAACTATGTAAGACAGTTGCATCCCACGCCGAAAAATTAGAGCAGCTCCTGTTTTTCTTACAACCCAACCAGGGGGAGGAAAAAATGGGGCCTACTTCACCTAGCGTGGATAGGGGTCAGGAGCCTTATCCTGATAGCCCCTCGGTTCTAATCAAACTATTTGAGACTACAAACTCAATGGATGTTGCATCTGCTAATGTTCCAGCTACGCCTCCACGGAACAAACCTACACCTGGTAAAATTTCGTCTCCCCAAGTGGAGCGTTCTTTTATATCCAGGAAGGAAAAAAGGCTATTCTTGCGGGCTATGAAAAGAAAAGCGGATCGCAAAAAGGTTGATAAAAACTATCAACAGGAACCTAGCACTAAACCAAAACTAACTGGAGAAGAAAATCCAAAAACCGAGATTAACATTACAGCTAACTCCAAGAAAAAGGCTGACAGGATGAAAATAGCCGCGAATAATCTGGGGAGTGGAGACAAAACAACCAACAAAAAACTCAAGAATTCGCATCTCCACATATCAAAGACTCTCAACGAAGAGACTGCCCACTCCTCATCCCAGACGCAACTACCCAACTTTTTTAAACCTATTGAGAACAAAACATTAAAACTAGAAAAGGAAGTAGAAGATCTTGCTGGCCCCACGGACATAATGAATGACTTGGTGATTGCTGCTGAGCCTTCTGTGCCCAACGATAAATTTTTGATTAAACCACGCTCCGATAACCCTTGTGAATTTGATAAAAAAATCTTACCCCACCAGGACTTACTATGTATAGGGAAAAATCAAAATACTCACGAGCCAGTTCCGGAGGGGCACATGCAGAATTCTGAACCAGTGAGTGAACCAACCAAATATTCCTCTACTATCATAGGTTGGGAAATTATATCCTCTAGTAATGGCACTAAGCGACTTAATCGCTCGGCCCTAATGCAAGCTTTCAACCGCATTCCGGGTCTGCGCACCCTGCACACAAATGATATTGAATGGATAACATTGCCACCTATCCAAAATCATCGCATGGTGTGCAAGGTTCAATCACCCATTATAACAAATCTTCTTGTGCAATATATGGAAGAGTTACGTTCCATTGGATTAATGCTCTATCCGTTTGACTCAATTGATGATGCCATTTCATTTAATGAAACGCCTCTTGCGCCCCCGCCAGTTCAATTGCCAAACATAGCTTCTGGGGCTCCTTTGTCTGGTATCAACACTGATGTAATTGCACAATTGGTAAGTTTATCTAACTCCAGCAAGGACTGGTCATGGTTATCTGCCCTCCAAAATACTCAGAACGCAGCAATGAATAATACTCCTCATTAAGTAGCCTGTTGACTTATCTATCCTATCTTGGAACTCATGTGGATTCACTAATCTGAAGGCATGGTTTAGCAATCCACATAAAGGAATTAAATGTGATATTATGATATGTCAGCAGACCATGTGTACACATGAACTTTTGCTGCCTGGATTCACTGTTATTCAAACTAAAGCGAAACGGGGCACCAATGGTCGGCCGTATGGGGGGTTGGCAATATGCATAAGCACTCACTTAAATATATTAGTTTTAGATGTTTTTTATGCAACTGTAATGATGGCAGCTTTAATTATGTACCGGGGCTTCCCACCAATGCTTATCTTACTGATATCTCTATACCATAACCCAGTAACGCTTAATCAATCGGCTGCCTTCCAAGAACTTGGCACACTATTTGATGAGGTTTTGACCCAACATCCCACATGTGAGATTATTCTGGGAGGAGACTTTAATGCCCACTGGATGGAAGTTAACCTACCTTACACAAATCCTGTGATACTTACTCAAGCTCACTACAGAGGGAATTTATGGCATGAATACCTGAAGTCTTGGGAACTAGATATTCTCCCTTTCGTAAATAGTGATTGTTGTAACACCTGGCGAAGAGGCCATAGAGCTACCTGTATTGACTACTTTGCAACATCACGTGGTATTCAGGGATCTGCTGATCCAATTTCAATCTATGATCCAGGGGCCAGTGACCACCACATGATACATCTAAATTTACATCTATACGTGGCCCGCCTCCCAATTGATCCGCAGCACGAGTTTTTAATGGAGGACCACCCCGGATTGTCTCTTCGATGGGATACCAAACTCTGCATCAGGGTAAATAACATGATTGCTGCACGATTACATTCATGCTATGATTCTTGCTTCCTTCAGAACACCCTGACTCAACAGGTTTACATTACAAATAAGCTAATAACTGAGATAATGAAATCGCTGAAGACTAGACCATTATATCCACCTGACTGTATGCCTGGGCAACATTCAAGTTTTATTCGTGAAGCAAAAAGAGTTAAAAGGGTAGCTTTGCGGGCACTTCTTAAAACTTCACCGACATGGGGGCAATACATGATCGAGAAAAAAAGTGTCTTAAACAATTATCGTAATAAATGCAGGGATCACAGGCACTTTCTCCGTACTCAGGAGAATCTAAAAATGTTGAGTACATTATGTCATCGGGATAGACGCTCTACCTGGGGTCTGCTTAGGGCCGGAACCACTCTACTCTCTTCTGTTCAGTCTTTGTCAATTTCGGCCCAGGCCTGGCGAACTTATTTTGAGCATAAATTTGCCCTCCCCCTGAGATTTAGCGAAATCGAATTCAAGTGGACCTGTCTAGCTCCTGCATCCTTCGCGCCATGGGATCTTGCGCATATTGAGGCTACGATAGCTGCACTTAAATTCTCGAAGGCTGCAGGCCCAGATGGGATCCCCCCGTGTGTTATCAAACAACAGCCAACTATGTGGGCTGGGTTCTATGCAAAACTGTTTCATAGCATGCTGACAACTTCACTTACACCGGCATCATGGTTAAACTCTATAGTTGTGCCAATTTATAAAAAAGGATTAAGATCACAACCATGTAATTACCGTCCAATAGCATTAATTGATACTGCTGCCAAAGTGTTTGCCATCTTGCTGTTGGGAGAGTTACAAGCGTTAGTGAAAGAGTGTAACATTTTATCAAAATATCAGATTGGGTTTCGTGCAAGGATGGGTACGCCATTAAATGCAACAATTATGGCGCATATTATAGCAAAACATAAAACTAAAGATTCTGGACCGCTATACATGGCTTCTATAGACCTCACTTCTGCTTTCGATTCTGTTATCCGTGCATTATTGTGGAAAAAAATGATTGCAATGAATATCCCTCTGTATGTTATACAACTGTTATCAAAGCTCCACACAAATACTACCTATTTAGTAAGAGTGAACAACGAAGGTGCAACGACCCACCCAATACAGATAAACATTGGGGTTAAGCAGGGATGTAATCTGGCTGCCACGCTGTTTAATATCTATCTTTCTGGAATTAATGATATCTGGGAACAACAAATCTCCTATCCAGCAAGGCTCGGTCATCTTAAAATTCAATGGCTGGCATTTGCGGACGATATTGTAATATTTGATCGTACGCCAAAAAGCATGCAAATCAAATTGGACTTATTCTCAGCCTACTGTTTCACGCATAACCTAAAATGTAACGTTGCAAAATCCAATATAGTAGTATTGCGAAATTTCAAGAGGAAGAACATCACTCGTAATTGGAGAATTGACAACTTCCCTTTAACTACAGTTACCCAGATTCGTTATTTGGGCTATCACATAACAGATTCGCAGTCTTTAGCAATGTGGAGGGACGTACTAAATAAAAAAGCTGCCCCACTCGCCACGCAAATGCGGATAGTCTACTTGAAGTTTTGTAAATTTTCCTTGCTTCCCTTACTACAATTTTACATCCTGAAAGTAGAATCTATTATTCTCTTTGCCTTAGATATGTGTTTAGTGAATATCAACTGCTACCTTGATCAACTGCAAGGATGTATGTGGAAGGGGGCATTGAGGATAGCCAAGTCCACACCTAATATTGTGATAAGGCAGGAATTGGGCATCACTGCTTTGTCAGCACGAAGGAATTGGCGTATGCTGGCCAATTTTGCTAGGATGTTGTATCCTCCCGCGAATTGTCTTTATGAAGACTTGGGTCAACTAATGATCACTTCCGAAAGATCGTCTCTTACGACCTATTATGTGAAAATGATTGCGCTCCTTGACGAAATTGCACTGACACCAGCTGATCTAGAACATAGACCTAATTATGTGAAATATCGCATTATTGAGAACGATTGGTGTAAAACGATAACTGGTATGGCGGCGCTTAAGGGCTACAAAGAGGCAGCTCGTTTCTGTTCACCTAGACGGCCGCACAAACCATATTTAATTCAATTCCCTTGTAGCAAGGCAAGAGACATTTATTTGCGCTTTAAAATGAATCAATTCCATACCCTAGAACGTATATATGCCTGGAGCCCGCAATGGAAACAACAAGCAGGGCTAGGATGTAGATTGTGTAAGGATGGTTCGATCCAGGAAACCTTAAAACATATGGTTCTATTCTGTCCTTACTTTGCGGCAGAACGAGCATTAACAATCGCACCTCATTGTATGGAAAATGATATAACAAGGGAATGGTTATGGCTAGCCTGTATGTGGGGGACTCGCACTAGTTTCATCTTAGCCCTTTGTCGCTTTTTGAACTCCATAAATAATCAATTGGAGAAACTGTATAAATTGAAAAACGGTTAGGCAACTTATTGATGTGACCCCAGCTCAATTACATATGACCTGCTGTCGGAAACCAAGGAATTGAAAAACTGTCGGAACACCCGTCTAATACAATGCAGGTGCTGATTATATAACAGAACTTGAAGTCAACAGATGAGCCTCTATGGCCCCACTATAACAGCGTACCATTTGTTTTCCTGAAAGCATGAAGTTTAGAAACTGTAGGATATTCCTATATGTAGGTACCGCGTATGCCGCTCCACATAACGAAATTTGAAAGCTACGCATGAGTTGTTGCTCTCACCATTTGAACTTCTGTTACGGATGATTGTATATTAAGGTTTCCACGTTTGAATGTAAATGGAAGGATGTCAAACGCAATATAGTTTACGAATTGATGGTTACTTGAGTAAAATTATTAACTAAGGAATTAGGTTGACCAGATTTACCCAATGTATCTAAAGTTAAAATGAAATTTTTGTCCCAGAAAACATTGTTTAAAAATATGTAAAAGGAAGAATATGTACATATTATAAAAGTTGTAAAAGTTTGTTGATCGAACTAATAAAACAACGGTTTCAATTAAAAAAGAAAAAAAAAAAAAAATAATAATAATATGCTCTACACCAGGCATATAGTTCCAGACAACAAAAGAATATATACAAGCCTTAAATGGAAAATAGAGTATGCATAGGTGCCACAACAAATAATGTTAGCCAAAAAGGTACCATCATTTATGGAAAAATTTGGCAAGGGTACCCAGCACACTATGGATGACCAGTCAATATGCTGTGGGGTTGTTCAAAGGAATTGGAGCAGTAAAAATAAAATTAAAGAAAGGGTCAATTTTACCTCGAGTGAAATAGTATCCAATGTCCAAAGAAGCAGATGAGGGTATTTATGAAACAATAAAATTGTTCATTAAGCATGGAGTAATAGTGCCATCAGAATCTCCTTGCAACACTGTTGTGTACATAGTGAAAAATTCTCAGGGAGGTTTGTGGAGATTTATTTATTTATTTTACATGTATAAAAAGCACAAAACTCTCGGGCATCACAGGTTAGTGAGATTGCACCTGACTCCTTATGAGTCGGTCACAGGTCGCAGGATGTATGTTTCCATTACCTTGCCCATGCGTGCGCAGACAGATGCCCAAAAAAGCATTGCGACTGTGTTTGTAAACATGTTACATGACTATTTGATGTCCATGACTAAATACGTCTGATTTTCGGTTCTTGACAGGAAAGGAAAGGAGGGGAGTTATCGCTAAAGGCACAGAAAAAGGCTAAATAGAATTGAATAGAGCTGCAATTGTCAACATTTTTTTCTAAGGGTCAACATAGCCAACATAAGACGATAAAAGAGTGCCTTCCTGCCCAGCTACCAGGATCCCGAGGGAGAAGAGAACGAAAACCAGACCCAGAACAAGAGCTCCCGTGCATGCTGAGAAAGAAGATGAAAGGAATAAGGAGCTTGGGAGTAAGGAAGATATAAATCACATTGCACCACTTGAGGAACACTTACACTTATGCTGAACTTTCACAGAAACAATAAGAAAGGATTTGGTGCTTTGATTTTACTGTTTAAGGTTGAGTTAGGATTTCTAACGTGCATATCCCAAAGGAACAAAGTGGCAAGCCACATCTAGGCACAGATTTAAATTACAGTATGCTGAGGACTTTTTGAATACATCACCAACACAGCATTTCTGCTGCTGCTGAGGACTATTGTTTACAAGAACAATCATCTATAACAGGCTATTTTCTCTACCATCCTATCTTCACATTGTATTGGGACGTTTTAAAATGTTTTAATTATTTTTTATTTTTCGCAAGAGTACATATCTACAAAGGACTACTTTTTCTACTTTTTTATCTTTTCATTTTTTTTGGACTATTTCTATTGTCCACATTTGTTATATTTTTATGTTTTAATCACCACTATTTTTATATTTTTCAATGAACCACATAATAGTGGAAGTGGTTTGAAAATCATCAATCAAATATTTTATTATTGTTATTTCATGTGGTTTCAAAATATTTTGAAAAAGGTACATACAGCTCGCCTCACTCACTTGCAAAAATAATGATTCATTATTGCCCGGTACTAAGCAAACTGTATGAATGTTTTCATATCCTTATATTCCTGATATCTTCATAACACCCCAATCAATACACCGCAGGACACCTCTACATACAATTGACATCATTGCTATTGCAATACTTATGTTTTCCCTTCTCTTTTGTTGTTTTATTTCTTATTTTATCTCACATTACATTTAACTGATAAGATAAATGTGTCCATATGGCATAATGTTAGTGAAGAAGTTGGAAAACAAGTAGATTTCCAGTTAGAGCAGGAAATTGTATTATGCCCAGTTGTGCAGACATTAAGGGCTAGGAGAGGTATTACAGATGATGAGTATTTCATGAGAAGGTATTTTGATAATTCTATAAATATTGAAGGAAACTCATGGTATAGGTCAATGGAGAGGGAGAGGGAGAGAGAGTGATCAAGGGAAAGCTGTTTTGTTTTGTTTGCTCGCTTATCTCCTATGCCATGACAGCCTCTGAAGTATTTATACCTCAAGACGTACCTGTGTAAAGAGAACTCTGCTTGGTACATCTCGCAGTATACCAGACCAGAGGACAATTTCAGGGGCAATTGGCCATGATAAAGTATGTCACAGGATCAGAATTCCCATACGTAGACAACTATGTAAAAGAAGCACACATAATGGAGAATATAAGAATGAAAAGTAAGGTACTCAAGTACATGCTCTCAGGTCCAAAAAGAGGAGATATTGAAGTAGAGGATCAACAAATATTAAGGTGTACGGATGCCCAATTTAATTTGATATCTCATTGTGCCGACAAACCACAATTACAAATAAAAGAGAAAGTATATTCCTCAGGAGGATGGGTTGATGGAATAATGGGATGCAAAGCAGAGGCAGTATGGACTGCACCAACAGAAGTGATAAAAAATGCAGACAGAGTGTGCCGTGAGGAATTGAAAGAAACTGCAAAGTTTCTAACATGGGTAGAAAATGGAGCAGGACCACTACCCATAACCAAACTACAAGTACCAACATTATGCTTTAGAAATAATGGTTCAGCAAAGCTTGGTGACAATAAAGGTTGCAAACGCATTATGGATTTGCCAGGTATGAAAGTTGGCACAGCTGTACTAATGAACCATTACTTGGCTTGCGGTACGAGAGCTTATATGCAGCTTCCACCCAACTCGGGTAGCATATGTACCCACACATGATGAGGAGAATGGGACCTTGACAGAGGCCATATACTCCCTGAAGGAGCTGCATGATAAAAATGGAGAAGGAAGTAGATGTCATTGGGGATGATATTGTCATGATGCCTACCTCCAAGGAGCCAGGTCCGACCCAGCAACCCCAGAGGCAGGCATCATTCCCCCCCAGGGAAGTGCCAACGGGCCCAAGCTGGGGCCCTTTGGACACAGTCCTGGTGCCTTAGGCGCCAGGCTCATGTTGGACCCCTGTCCTGGCGCCTTAGGCGCCAGGCTCATAAAGCTAGACATGTGTTCAAGTGTTTTAATATGCACTTACCTGATGCAGACCATGCTGCTACATCCAGGCCCTCTTGAGGTCTGAATGGAATTACTTTACCTGTGGGACTACTTTCCACCTGGGTGTGGTCGGGGAAGGATACATACCTGATCGGTGGAAGGATACATACCTGGAACTTCTTCCAAAGCTATTTAAACCACGCCCGATCAGCAGCTCACGCTTCGCGTTGTTCTGCTCCTCGCAGCTGGACGCTCACCGTGTCAGCTCCTGCATCTGGACTTCAGCCACGCCTGTCAGCACCCTGGGTCACCTGCAAAGGGAGATAAGAGAGAATTGGTGAGAAAGAAGACCTTACCTGCTAAAGCTGTATCACGGAGACATCACACCGATGATCCTGAAAGGGAAGACATAATTTTTAAAAGCATTTCGCTTCGATCGCTGCAGCGCTGCATTTCACTCACCTTTCCTGGGCACCTCCATCTTCAGCAGCGATCATCCGGATCCGCAGCCACTTCCCAGAGCCTAGAGAGAAAAAGACAAGAACACAAGGTGAGAGAAGGAAGGGAATAGGAAATGCTCAGTTTCCTTCTAAGACTTACCTGTTGGGTCATTCCCATTTCATTTCGGGTCCTGCCGCTTCCTTGCATTCCGGACCCCGGCCCCTATGGGGAAAAAAGACAAAGACATTGAATGAGTGAATGCAAAGACATTACCCGAACGCTCATCCAGAACTTACCTATCATTTATTGGAACTGCACGTTTCACTTCGGGTCGGCGCCATATCTCGGGCATTCCGAACCCCGGCCCCTAAGGGGAAAAAGACATAAGCGTTAGCGCTTGCTGCAATAAGACAATGAACATTATTATTAAGCTTGAACTTTTGAACTTGCAACAAAACTCTTACAGCGCCTTACCTGAATAGTCAAGCTTATTTGAACTTCCATCAAACCTCAATCCAGTGAAGTAACTGGGTTTCAACGCGCCCCTGCATCAGAAGCAGGATGGAGAACTCATCCTTCCAGACCCTAAGGTGAGACTTCACAGGGAATCGTGGAAGGGTATCGTGGAGGGTTGGAAGGGAGTGGGAGGCTTGAGCATTATTCAGAGAACTTTAATACTCCCTTTTCACGCACAGGGGAATATTCCTACGAGCCAGAGAAGCCAGAGTAGAGGGGCCCTACCTGTCCATCTTCAGAGTCCTGCGCTTCACCATTGAAGAAGCATCAGCACTCGAAGCCAGACCTGCGCCTCCGTGGGAATCAGGTGAGCGTGACAGAACGCGAAGACTACCCACAATTTCCCACCCGGGTGCTATGGAGACTTCCGAGACAGATCAGGTGGCCCAGCTTTTTGGGGAATTACGGGCAGAAGTGCACTCAGCCCGCCAGGAGACTAACGCTCTCAAAAGAGAACTGATCCTATCCAAGGAAAGAACAGATGACCTGGCCAAAAGGTTATTGCAGGCCCAGGCAGGGCACACTCCTTTACCTAATTCCGGAGGTACTTCCACATCAATGGGTTTGAATAACCCGGTACAAATCAATCTACCTGGACACATGCCTTTGGCCCCGCCTGAACGTTTTGCGGGGGATCCCAAGAAATATGCCGTCTTTATGAACCAATGTCGTTTACACTTTCTATGCAGACCCGGGGCCTTCCCTAACGACCAGACCAAGGTAGCCTTTATACTATCTTACCTCCGTGGCAGTGCTGCCGATTGGTCTATTCCATTGGTAAATCAGGATGATCCCATTCTCCAGAATTTTCAGGGTTTCCAGGCCAGCATGGAAAGATTGTTTGCTCGACACTCTCAAGGACAGGCCCTTGATAACGAACTGCTATACTTACGACAAGGTAATCAGGATCTCCTGTCCTACGTTGCCACCTTTAATAGACTGGTTGTGGAAACTGGATGGCCAGAAAACAAAAGGATCACATTGTTTCATCGAGGCCTGCGCGGAGAGCTTAAGGATGTTCTAGCTCAGATAGTAGATCCACCCCAGGTCTGCGCAGACTACATAGACTTGATGGTTCAACTTGATCACAGACTTCAAAATAGAAAAGCAGATCAGTTCAAGTACGAAACCCGAGTACCGATCAAAACCCACGCCAACTTTAAGAGTACCAACGCATCCGAACCTATGCAAATCGGCGGTGTTAAAGGACCATTAACGCAGAAGGAACGAGAGAGAAGGCGGCAAATGCAACTTTGTCTGTATTGCGGGACTTCCGGGCACTTTCTTCGAAATTGTCCGGTTAAACCACCTAAGAAGGTGGTTGGAGCCACTGATAACGATTTTTTGACACCTGATTCGGGAAACGACCTAGCCCGACAAGCGTAGGGGTCCGCTTGCCGAGCTTGAAAACAAATTCTTTGACCTCACATTTTGTCATGCCAATGGTGCTCGTGGACCCAAAACAGCCTCAGCAGTTGCATGCTATAAAAGCATAAATCGACAGTGGAGCTATTGGAAATTACATAGACCGTGAATTGGCTTCCAGGATTAACCTCCCTCTCCGCCCGAAAGTAACCCAAGATGTCATTACTACAGTAGATGGAACCGAAATAGCCTCAGGGCTTGTAACGCATTCCACTGTTGAAATGACACTGGTGGGTCAGGATGGACATTGGGAAGCAATCGTGTTTGATGTGATCAAGGCCCCACAATTTCAAATAATTCTTGGAATTCCTTGGTTAGAAACACATAATCCCAGAATTGACTGGCGAGCAAAGAAGATACGTTTTCCTGATTGTGAACCAACTTGTTATCCAAGAAATCCAGTTATGGGTCTAGCCTCAGCAACTTCCACCCCTGTACAGCTACCGTCAGAATACCAAGAATTCCAAGAAGTTTTTCAGAAGGAACAGGCTAACACGTTACCTCCCCATCGGTCTTATGATTGCCAAATCGATCTGGTACCCAATGCTCAACTACCTTGTAGTAGGATTTATGCTCTTCGGAACCTGAGAACCTGCATTTGCGTCAGTATTTAGATCAGTACCTAGCCAATGGTTTTATTCGCCCGTCCAAGTCTCCTGTCTCCTCAACTCTGTTCTTCGTGCCGAAAAAAAGGGCGACCTTAGAACATGTATAGACTATCGCGCCCTAAATCAAATAACTATTAAGAATCGTTATCCTCTGCCCCTGATCCCTTAGCTTATCGACCAGGTGAAAGACGCTTGTGTGTACACCAAGTTAGATCTTCGAGGAGCTTATCACCTGGTGCGTATAAAAGAAGGCGACGAATGGAAGACTGCATTCCGCACCAAATTTGGGCTCTTCGAATATCAGGTGATGCCCTTCGGTTTGTGCAATGCACCTGCCGCCTTTCAGTACTTTATGAATGATGTTCTTCGGGAACTTATCGATGTCTGTGTCATTGTTCATATTGACGACATCCTGGTGTACTCTTCTTCAGAATCCGATCACAGAATACATGTTAGGGCAGTTCTTGAGAAATTGCGCTAGCACAGACTATTTGCAAAGCTCGAAAAATGCGTTTTTCATACCACAGAAGTTGAGTTTCTCGGATTCATCCTGACACCACAAGGAGTCTGAATGGACTCGCGAAAGGTGGACGCCATCCTCAAATGGCCATCTCCTAGCTCGGTGAAGGGAGTTCAGAGCATGCTCGGCTTCGCCAATTTCTATCGAAGATTCATCCCGGAATTTTCCCGAACAGTCCAACCCATCACTGCTCTCCTAAAGAAAAACAAATGCTTTGAATGGACTCTTGAGGCCGAACAAGCCTTTCAAGACCTGAAAACCAAATTCACCTCTGCACCAGTATTGAAGCACCCACACCCAGATCTCCCTTACATTGTGGAAACCGATGCATCCAGTTCGGCCATGGGAGCTGTCCTGTCGCAAAGAGACCCAGAAACTAACCAACTACACCCTGTGGCCTTTTGGTCCAGGAAATGTTCTCTTCCTGAAATCAACTACGCAATTACCGACAAAGAGTTACTGGCTATTAAATCTGCTTTCAAGGCTTGGCGTCACTACCTTCTCGGGGCAAGACACACCACCACCGTAATTACGGACCACAGAAATTTACAGTATTTAAAGACGGCCAAAGCTCAATCTTCACGACAACTCCGATGGGCTCTATTCTTTGCGGAATTTGATTTTGTAACTACCTATCGCCCTGGCTGCAAGAATGGTAAAGCAGACGCCTTATCCCGGATTGGCATGGAAGAACCCAATTCGAGTTTAGAACCTGTGCCAATCATACCTGAACAAAGAATCTTAGGCCTAACTTCATTGCAAACTACTGAGGACATCCAAACGCAAGTAAAACAACTTCTAGACTCTTCAGCCTTAATGGAATGGAGTCAAAAGGGTCCTCATTACACCGTTAAGGATGATTTACCCTACTTCCAGGAGCGGTTGTTTCTGCCAAGTAAACAATTGCAAGAACTTGTTATTGCCCATCATCATGAATCATTAATGGATGGACACCCTGGTATCGCTAAAACGGAGGAAAAAATCAAACGCCACTTCTGGTGGCCTTCTTGGAGAAAAGACATAAAGTCTTTTGTATTGTCTTGCAGAATTTGCGCCCAAAACAAGAGTCAAAAGAAAAGGCCAGCCGGCCTACTTCAACCCTTGGATATTCCACCGACACCATGGCACACCTTGTCAATGGACTTTATAACTGACCTGCCTCCTTGTGCTGGTTACAACACTATTCTTGTAATTGTGGATCTATTCTCCAAAATGGCCCACTTTATCCCTTTAAAAGGTTTGCCTTCAGCTTCCACCTTGGCCAAGGAATTTCTGGAGAATATAGTTTGCATACATGGTTTCCCTTCCATATTAGTCTCGGATCGTGGAAGTCAATTTATCTCCCATTTTTGGAAGAAGTGTTGCCAACTAGCACAAATAGATGTGTGGTTATCCACCAGCCACCACCCCCAGACCGACGGACAAACCGAGAGAACCAATCAGACTCTCGAGCAATATCTTCGGTGCATGTTACACCAATCCGAGTTAAATTGGAAAGACATCCTTTGGATCGCAGAATATGCATACAACAATTCAGTGCATTCTGGAACCGGACAAACTCCTTTTTATACTTTGTATGGTCACCATCCTCGGACCTCTGACCTAGATCCACCTCAGACCCTGGAAATGCCCGCAGTAAATCATTTGCATTCCACAATAACCCGAGCCTTCAAAGAAGCTGCAACTCATTTACAGCAAGCCAAGAAAAAGTATAAAGAAAACGCTGATTTGCACCGAAGTAAAACTCCTCCTTACCAAGTAGGAGACCAGGTATGGCTAGCAACAAAACATTTACCCCTCAAGGGCCTGCGAACCTTCAATCCCAGATTCATAGGACCTTATCCCATCAAGCCTATAATCAATACTGTGGCCTTTAAACTGGATTTACCGTCCAACATGTGTATTCATCCAGTTTTTCATGCATCACTTTTAAAGCCAGTACAACCAGGGACCCAACTGTCCAAGCCTCCAGACCCAGTTCAAATTGAAGGGGAATTAGAATTCGAAGTTAAAGACATTTTAGACTCCAAGGTGTTAAAGTCAAAACTCTTCTATCTTGTTGACTGGAAGGGATATGGACCTCAGGAGAGATCGTGGGAGCCTAGTAACCATGTTCACGCACCTCGATTAATACAAAGGTTCCACCGAAGATTTCCGAACAAGCCAAAACCCCCGGAGGGAACAACCTTGGCAGGGGCCTTGAAGGGGGGTACTGTCATGATGCCTACCTCCAAGGAGCCAGGTCCGACCCAGCAACCCCAGAGGCAGGCATCATTCCCCCCAGGGAAGTGCCAGCGGGCCCAAGCTGGGGCCCTTTGGACACAGTCCTGGTGCCTTAGGCGCCAGGCTCATGTTGGACCCCTGTCCTGGCGCCTTAGGCGCCAGGCTCATAAAGCTAGACATGTGTTCAAGTGTTTTAATGTGCACTTACCTGATGCAGACCATGCTGCTACATCCAGGCCCTCTTGAGGCCTGAATGGAATTACTTTACCTGTGGGACTACTTTCCACCTGGGTGTGGTCGGGGAAGGGTAGATACCTGATCGGTGGAAGGATACATACCTGGAACTTCTTCCAAAGCTATTTAAACCACGCCCGATCAGCAACTCACGCTTCGCGTTGTTCTGCTCCTCGCAGCTGGACGCTCACCGTGTCAGCTCCTGCATCTGGACTTCAGCCACGCCTGTCAGCATCCTGGGTCACCTGCAAAGGGAGATAAGAAAGAATTGGAGAGAAAGAAGACCTTACCTGCTAAAGCTGTATCACGGAGACATCACACCGACGATCCTGAAAGGGAAGACATCATTTTTAAAAGCATTTCGCTTCGATCGCTGCAGCGCTGCATTTCACTCACCTTTCCTGGGCACCTCCATCTTCAGCAGCGATCATCCGGATCCGCAGCCACTTCCCAGAGCCTAGAGAGAAAAAGACAAGAACACAAGGTGAGAGAAGGAAGGGAATAGGAAAAGCTCAGTTTCCTTCTAAGACTTACCTGTTGGGTCATTCCCATTTCATTTCGGGTCCTGCCGCTTCCTGGCATTCCGGACCCCGGCCCCTATGGGGAAAAAAGACAAAGACATTGAATGAGCGAATGCAAAGACATTACCCGAACGCTCATTCAGAACTTACCTGTCATTTATTGGAACTGCACGTTTCACTTCGGGTCGGCGCCATATCTCCGGCATTCCGAACCCCGGGCCCCTAAGGGGAAAAAGACATAAGCGTTAGCGCTTGCTGCAATAAGACAATGAACATTATTATTAAGCTTGAACTTTTGAACTTGCAACAGAACTCTTACAGCGCCTTACCTGAATAGTCAAGCTTATTTGAACTTCCATCAAACCTCAATCCAGTGAAGTAACTGGGTTTCAACGCGCCCCTGCATCAGAAGCAGGATGGAGAACTCATCCTTCCAGACCCTAAGGTGAGACTTCACAGGGAATCGTGGAAGGGTATCATGGAGGGTTGGAAGGGAGTGGGAGGCTTGAGCATTATTCAGTCAGTAGGTAATACTCCCATTTCATGCACAGGGGAATATTCCTACGAGCCAGAGAAGCCAGAGTAGAGGGGCCCTACCTGTCCATCTTCAGAGTCCTGCGCTTCACCATTGAAGAAGCATCAGCACTCGAAGCCAGACCTGCGCCTCCATGGGAATTAGGTGAGCGTGACAGATATCTGGTTCAGTTATCTATTCTCCCGGATGCCTACCTTGCTGACAGATACATTCACATTTCTGTTGGCAATTTTGGTACTGGTGCTAATGGCTTTGCATCCTGAGAATAGCAATAAGCCAATGTAAAAGGACTGGCAAGAAGGCACTCCAAATGACAGTAATGGTTAATGTGGCTGATACTGTATATCAGTAGACTCAAACTGATGAGGAAATGTACTGTCCCATATACCCATTGGGGCCGCCGACTAGACAACCTGGAGCATTGCTTACATGTCCAAAAGATACCCATAACTACAAGGAGCACTGGATGAAATGTGATGACAATGGCGAGTGCTGGATTATGACATGCAGTCCAGCAGAATACGTAGCACAAGAAGGTAACATGAGGGGGATCCCCAGAGTGTGGCTGCCCAAGGATGGCTATAATATGATGAGAAAACAATGAAGGTGTGGTTGATGACTCGACCAGAGGGAGGAATGTAGTGAGGTGATTGTTGACTAAAGAGCATGTGCCCCCCCTGCCTTCCCCAGAAAACACAGAATTACAAAATCAGAAAGAACACATTGAAACTGCACTTTAAATCCTCCTGGAAATGCAGCTAGCACAAAGACGTTTCTCTACACAAGTAAGGACAGAGGAGGCATTAGCTTGCACAATTAGAGTGTCTTTTTAAATAGAATAGACTAGGTGACAGGTAGGCGTGTAACCAGGATAAGGGACTCACAACACAAGTAGGGCAGCATCTCTATAGGTAGGAATGAGGTTGCAGCGTACCTATTTCTAGAAATGTTATGTGCCAGGCATGCACCAGGACCCAGTAGACAGCAAATAAATGCAGAACAAATGTGTCCTGCGGAGGAACAGAAGTTGCCATTTTAAATTGCACCAGCAGCAGAGACTTGAGCGCTAGAGCTTTAAGGAAAAAGCCCAGTTAAGCATGCTCCAACAAATACAGTTAATTCAGGGAAAATGCTGTAGCCAGCTAGATGGTAGCTCCATTAAAAGCAATGTCAACAGTCCAAAGCCTTGTAGAAGAGTATTTCATAACAGAACAAGAAATGATTGTGTGTGTTCAGCTGTCAGATAAATTAAGTTGCGAAAACATGCAGACTGTTTCAAGTTTATGGGACAAACTGGGCATCCCAGGAAATCAGAAGGAGTTGCAGATTAATGTTTCTGCAGTTGGCTAGGCGTGACAGAAGGACGCAAGAGGTGACTAAAAAAAAACAACTAAATGATGCAATGAAATCCTAGCAGGGTAAAAGCAGGATGACTCAAAAAATAATTATTCATAAATATGTCAAGAGCAGGATGCCGACCACGGATTGCGAACAAGGCCTTGAGCCTCGGCGACTCATGGCATGGGAGGTAACATGGGCTATTTTATTTAAAATAAGGCAATTCACTTGCCTCTCACTCTCTTTTACCTGTATAAACATGTCATCATACAGTCAGTTCATGGATAGTGTGACCGCATTGTACCCGATGAGCACATGTTACTTTTTTCACTGCAGAAGTAATTTAGGGCCTACCAATTAATTTCCAAATGTGATGAGTTAGCACCTTTTATGGGATGGTGCATGGGAAGGATCTTATATAACGACTGTCCGATACGTAGTTGTACACATATGGGATTCCATATATAGCTTAATAGAGGGAGCCAGTAACCAGGAGCTATAGGTTTTCATAACTGTGACATCACATTTCCTACAAAACATGTTGTTTCCTGTTGAATTGTGGAGAATTATGGAGTGAGCGCTTGGCTTTTAATCTTGCTTTTTCCCAAGTCTATTGAAATAAACTGGTTACCTTACATTTGGCATACCACAACCACTCTGTGTTGTCTCTTTTTTACATATACCAGTTAGAGGTCAATTTGACTTTTTGATACCCTCTTTTCACCCTGGTCAGGTAAGGTCAGGAAATTACACACACCTGACTCCCATCACACTACCCCACATGGATAAAAGGCAGAGCACGAAAGCACACTCTGAGTGAGGAAAAGCACACGAGAAAGCAGCAGTTCCAAGGTGGCGATTTAACAAGAGGAGAAAGGCGGCGGGAATGGAGATGGTTGCAAGGAGGGAAGTACCCTTGACCTCTAGAAACCGTTACTTTTACGAGTCTTGGAGAGTGAGAAGCCTAAAACCGGGAACTGAAACTTAACAAGCCTACACTGTGCATCAAAGGTATGTGGGGCACTCCTGTGTTGATAACCCAGGCCAGGAGGAGCAATTGCCGCTGTTTTACTGACCTTGGCTCCTGTAAGAAAGCTGCGCAAGTAGAAGCAGCACAGCCGGTGAGTCGGAGAAATCGATACGAAATCAGCATGTGTTAGAACCAAGGTTGCAAGCGGCAACATTGTATGAAGAAAACCACAAACGACAGTGTTTGAAGCGCATGTGATGAGAGGTGCAAGCAAGTGGAAACTAAAGGAATGAATGTACTTGGAAAAGCCAAACCAGATACTGTGTACAGAGGGGTCAGGCGCCACATGGGTGCTCACTCGAAGGTCTCTGTTAGGTATCCAACTGAATGACAACTGCATTTTAAGAGAGGAACTTTGTATCGAAGTGGTCCTGCAACGGGTCAGGTGAAACCCTGTGCACATTTGAAAGTCTTTGATAAGTATAAAGCAAACTTTAATTGGTCCAAGCCTGGCTGAGGGAGACTAATTGAATGTGAAGAAGGGATCTGTGCCTGACTGAGTGGGTTCCGTGATGACCCGTGAGCCACCCGAGAAAGTATAATTGTGGAAACTGTAAATAAAGGGATCTGAGCCCGGAGGAGGGGGATCCGAAGTATCTTTAAAGGGATCTGAGTCCAGAAGAGGGCGATCCGCAGTATCTAAAAGGGGATCTGAGCCTGGATGAGGGGGATCCAGGGTGAGACCCCCGAACCATATAATTATAAGAAGAAAATAACTTTCTATTTTGTTTTGTACATCAGGCCCTCTGCATCAAGAGACTTTGATGGAAAAGAGACTTGAGCACAGAAGGCCCTGATGCTGGAATTGGAACTGTAAATCAGAGTGTTTGCTTGGCTCGAGTAACCAGCCTTTCCCCATGCTGAAAACACAGGGAAGGGAAGCCAACGGCCCGAACATCATGATTTATAATTTTGTGAACACTTCTTTCTTATTCATGAACATTACCCCACACTATTTGTAAAGTAGCAGTAAGGATTGGCAATAGGTTTTTTAGTATAGGCCCTTTTATTTTGACAAGACTCCACTAGGGCTGCATTATTAGTATTTGATGGTTGTAACTTGCTCCCATATGTAAATTTAGGTTTAGATGGCCATTTTTCACCCCCTTGTGAAAGTTCAATAAACACCCTTGAATTCTGGTCCCTTGTGTCTGTCCTACTTCGATACCATGCATTTCTTACAACGGCAAGGAGTTTTAAGAGAATATGAGTACAGAGCATCACTCTCCAAAACACTGAAGGTGCGGGAGGCTTCCACGTCCCGACTTTTTCTTCCTCCTACTACTACTTAAAGCACTCTTGGAAACCCCCCACCCCTGCAGAATGGGTGTCTCCGATCCAGCCTCAAACATGGAGAGTCTCCTTCTCTCCTACTTCCCTTGGCTTGCTCCTGCACACAGGCCTCGGTTATCCACACAACCTCTGCTCTGTAGTCACAACTATCAGGTGCTCCTCGGGAAACCATTAACTTTTCCAAGTCTTTTCCAGTGTAGCCACAACCAGCCAGGGTTTGAGAACACAGGACCAACTCAGAACCTTTTATGCAGGTTTCTCCCATTCATTCCAGCCTAGCTGTCAGTCCCCCAGCAGGTTGGCTCTCCTTGCCAGACAGCCAGCAGGCTAATCACCTAAGAGTGCATTCCTGTCTCCTAGAAGACTAAGCACAGGGAGTTTTGGGCACCTCCCTCGCTTCCTGCTCCCGCCAGACACCCTGGAGCCAGAGGCAGGCTTCATTCGTGAATCGCGCCAAAAGACAAAATGAACAAAGGGACCAAACCTGGTTTGGCGGGCAGAGTAAATCTGAAGAAGGGCCTTTTCCACAACGAAATGGCAAAAAAAGAAGACTGGGACATTTTGACAATAAATGTGCTTTACTGCAGCTGCGAATGCAGCCTGTGATAAATGCACACCACGGTAGGTAAAAGTAAACCACTGCCACACGCCATTCCTCGAGGAAAGGGTAACATAAAAATATATGAGAAACTAGACAAATGGGATACTAAGTAACCCCTCCAGCACCCTATTGTAAGATAGTGTGTGCTGGGTCTAGAAAGTTACAAATGTAAGTAAAGTCAATTTCACTTCACTGCTCTTGGAAACAGTAGTTTATCCAAGAGAAGGTATTTAAATCTTGGGGAAATCTGAAAGACTTCCGTGTGCCACTGCACTGAAGGTGCTGTGCGGCACAATGTAAAAGATGATGCCCATGGAGTTTGTCAGACTCCACAAACAAAAGAAACACAGGGTTCAAAATCACATTAAAATACATGAGAGGGTGGGAAAAAGGGTCTCACTCTCTCCTGGTTAAAAATTAAAAAGTCCTAGAGCCCAGCAAATGTGCTGGGGGTCTCTAAGGTAGAGAGGAATTACCACATGTCTGAGAATGCTCCCTAACTCTTGTACCCCCCAGACTAAGGGACGGGACAGGAGGATTTAATCCACCATGGATGAATCTCCTTACTCCAATTGGCCATACTTTCTGGAAAGACCATCAGAATTTTGGTGATTACACCCTGGCCTGTCTTCTATGGTAAAATGAAACCCCTACGGTTCTGTTCAGCTTCCAGCATGCACAGCTGAACACACACACACACACACACACACGTGCATCACGGATTTTCTAGCTTGCTATATAGTTCTCCAACCTTTATTTTTTTTACCCTACCACCTGCAGTAAATATTTTACCACTGTGGTATATGCACTATGGCAATTCCATTTTACTTCCCCTCCTTTAAAAATAATCACCAGAGACACAATAAAACAATTCCACCAGCTCAGCCTTTGCCATTTTTATTCATGCGTTAAAATAACACTAGTTACAGTAATCATTATGTTATTTCGGTTCACAATGAAAACATTTGTTTGTCCTTACCAACGCCTCAAACCTGACGCGGTTATCTAAGAGAAGAAATATGAAGCACAGTACAATACATGGAAATATTTTCTTTCATCGGCTTTTGTAAATCACCATTAAACATGTGAGAGAAAAACAGCAAACACTTTGTTAAAAATAAACATTTGTCCTGACTATCTGATGGGAAACGCACATGCAATCGTCTGCGCTTCTCAATTTCCACAAATACTGACATTAAACTGCAAAGTCTCTGCGCTTTATCAGGAAAAGCCCCCTCTCTGCTGTGGGTTATCAGCACAGAAAGTGTTGCAGATTCTGCGCTGCTTTCATCACCCCCGAAGTTCAGCTCACACCCCCAGCTGCATCTAAGGCCTGGACAGCTCGGCTCTCCCTCTGTCTGCTGCTCTCCCTCTTTTCTCCGGACAGCCAGAAGCAAAAGAGCCCCACACCCTGTAGCCTCCTACATTTATAGATCAGCCTTGTCAGTCAAAACTACCTCCTGCCCCTTTCCTGACATCTTCTATTACCCCAGTAAACTTATAGAACCATAGCATTACTTTGTCCAATCACCCAACGAGGGCCTACGTGTATCAACTTTGCTTCCTGCACAGGACAATAGCTTTTTCTGATTGGAAAAACAGCCCATTCATTTTGCACGCACATTTACTTCAGCCAAATAAAAAACAGAATTTTCCATCTGAGTCACTTTGCATTTCATTGTTAAAATGGAACATTTATTAATCATGGTTCAATGTTATTTAATAGGGACTTGTTAATGGATTAATCTGGGTTCATTTTTCAATGCATAACTAGATAGTGAATTCACTTATAACATGAAACCTTTTTTATTTATGCTCAGTGCATTAAATCTGCTGTCTTTGCATCCATGTTATTGACTCCATTAAAAACCTAGTTCACAGCCCCCCATGAGCCCACTGCATTACCTTTTAATTTGATGTCTCCACTAGCACTAAATAATTTGCTGTCTCTATTTGCACTCATATCTACTGACTGTCTCCATTGAAATAATGCCATGTACCCCAGTGTCCTACATAAAGGTCACAGGTGTGACCTTGGACTGTCCTCTCTGGGATGTCCTGGTTTTGGGCACAGGAGTGCTACTCTTCTTGTTTCCTGAGACCTTGGGTTTCCCTTTTGTCTCTTCTTTCCTGTAAGTAGAAGCTGGTCCTTCCTGTGGACTGGGAGTTTTATGTTCTTCTGTAAAAACCCATTGAGAGTCCTCTAAAGGGAGCTCTCTGGCCTTCCTAGTTTGTTCCTGCTTCCTTTTACTGGGAGGCCTGGGGGTGCTTGACACAACTCCAAGAGTTTTTAAGTCATTCACCAATAGGACTCTCCCAGGCACCTCACTCTGAATACTGACATACAGAGCTGTGGTATTGGAACCATCTGGACAGGGCAAGCTTAGTGGGGCCTCTGGGTGCCTTAGCAACATCCTCAGCTTTGAAAAAGGTTTCATCCGCCACTGTGATGATGACCCCAGTGTCTCTAATGGCAGGGGTTTCCTGACCATTCACAAGTACAGTGTCCTTGTGGTATTCTTTTGTTTTATCTGAAATAGAGTTATACACATCTCAATTCTGCAGGTCTCACAGACCCAGGTAACTAAAGAAACACTGGCTGAGGCTCCAATCGGGTCTTCATCCAATAGATGAAGGTTTCCACTTGCCATATGTACTTCTCCCTCAGGGATGAAAGCTAAGGAGGCAGTGTGGTACCCTGAAGGTTTACCCTTACATCTGGGATCCCCTTTCACATGGTCAGTAGACCCACAAGCATAACATTTATCAAATGTTTTATGGAATGGGGGTTTCTACTGACCTGAGGTTTCACTAGACTGACCTGGTTTCCCATATGGCTTACCCTTCTTATGTTTGTGGCCCTCTTTTCGATGGGAGGTTTTAGAATTCTCTTTGTCATCTTTCTTGTGCTGCTTCCCCTGGTCCTTTTTGTGAGTGGCCCCGGAATCCTTGTGAGTAGTCCTGTTGGCAACCCACAAGTCAGCAGCTTGTGCTAGCTTCTTAGGATCAATCTCTTTTAAATCAGCCAAGTGCTGTCTCAACTCAGGAGAGCAAGCATCAAAAATAGTCTCCAACAAAAATAGATTTCTCATTCCTTCAAAGGAGTTCACTCTGTAACCCTTAACCCAACCATCTCAGTTTTTCAAACATTCACACAACCAGGTGGCCCAAGGGGTACCAGCAGTCTTTTTGAGGGTCCTAAACGTCTTAAGGCACTGGCAAGGAGTTTTTCCAAATCTAGCTATCAAAGCTAGCTTCACATTCTCATGTTCCAATCTTTCAAGTTCCCCCACCTCCATTATAGCATCATTTGCAACATGGGGGAGCCTAGACAAAAGCCAAGGAATCAACTGATTCCCTGTGACACCCTGAATCCTATAATTGTATTCAAAAGCACCCAACCAATCTAAAATATCACGTTTCACATCATACATGCTGACTGCTTCTTTGGGCATGCAAGTCCTCTTTGGACTGGAAGACCTAGAGGACTCTGGGATAGAAACATGTTCAAGAGACAATTTCTTCATTTCAAGAGCATGTTGCAATTCCATTTCCCTAAGTTTGATGTGCGGATGTTTGGTTTCAGTTTGGATCTATAATCTTTTGAATTCCATGTCAAGTCTCATTTTCTCAAGAGACACAAATTCTGGACTCAGTGATGGACTTTGTGGGGTCCCAGTGGCTAACGGTTGAGGCAAAAGGGCCTGTTGAGGCAAAGAGGGCCTCCCTTCCTGGGACTCCTCTCCCTCTTCTGACTCTTCTAAGACATCAGAATTAGACTCTGCATTATCATTATCATTATCACTTTCCACAATGTCTGGGTTAGTAGGTGTAGCAGGTCTACTACCCAGACTTTGATGATTCAACAATGTTGCAGTTAATTCATGTTTCTTTCCTTTAACAGGGAGATTCCTGACCGTACACATTTCTTTCAATTACTCTACTGTTAAAATGATCAGGGCTTCCTGACTGAAGTTATTAATATTTGGCATGTTGCATTTGCTTTTCTAGTGGAGCTTAGCCTTGTGAAGGTTTTTAGTTCAACAGAAGCAAAATAAATTCTTAGTGTAACAACTCTACAATAGATCCTCACTGCCTGCCACCAGTGTTAGGCAAGATTGTGCCCTTTGGGTGCACTACAACAACCCTGACCGCCTGGCAATAGGAACCCAACCTTTGGTATAAGTCTGTACTACACAGGTTGGTAGTGTGGTCGGGTAGCCGGGCTTATCTCAAGAGGGGTCAATGTGAGCTCTAGGGGAGTTACACAGAGATTCACAGTGACAAGTATTCAAATACATTCTTACATACAAGGTTTCTTGATTAAACAATTATTAATTTATTTAACAGTCAGTTTGAATAAGCCTTCTTCAGAAGGGAGCAAAATACAGCAACACACAAATATACTTCAAAATACACACTCTTAGTTTTCTAAATCAGCAAATAACCATTTGGGATGACCCACAGACGCTACCTACACCCTCAGGTGACTTCAATAGTTAGGTTACTGGGGACATTAATATATCACTGTTGCATTTAGAATATTATTGAGAGGCGTGTCAGAGAAAAGAGGTTTCAGAATAAGACAAGTGTTCACACAATTATTCTCAATCAGGTAAGTACTTTATAAAAAACAATGCAAAGTCACTTAACTCTTTCCTAGAAGGAAGGCAAAAACACATAAGCAGAGGAGAGAAGAGTCATTCGGGGAGCTAGGCCAGCCAATGTTAAGTTGGCAAAAGTCAAGGTGAACTGAAGCACTTCTTGGAGGTAAGTAAAAGTCTTGCACAATGTTTTAAAAGTCTTTGTAGAATAGGAAGAAATCAAAGTAGGGCCGCAAGATGATTAGGATTAGGAGGTAATTAAGCTGTTAGCAACTCTACAGAGGTAACCAAGACAAGTCTCCAACGAGAACAAGTGAAGTTACACAACAAGAGGTAGGTTTTCTTAGACTGTACAGTACCTTTAGGTTGAAGAAAAGTGCAGCAGGTGGCTTCTGTTCCTGTGCAGCTCTGCAAATCCAGGGGTTCCTAGGCCTCAGTCGTGGGGTCAAGAGGGAGAATTTCTGGGGACTCCTACACTGCAATGGATCGGTCACTGACTGCAACTGGCAATCTTCAAACAAGAGGCACTTCAGTGTTTCAGCACCTCGTGTCTACCACAAATAGCAATACGGAGGCTCCTGGCTGTCGCAATGGGCTCTATTTGCATCTGGGGTCCAGCACTCTGTTGAGGTTCTTCCTGGGAGTCTGGAGGATCTTCCTGGAGCTCTTGGCCAGCTAAAAAGCAACCCACACGATCTAGTGTTCCTCTCCCTGGCTATTTGGTTCCAGCAGCGACTGCAGTGGAAATTCAACCAGCTTTGAGAGGATGTCCAGGTGGCTTACTTTGGAGTTGATTGGTGCCACCAACTCAAAGGGAGAAGTTGTCCTTGCGGGCTTCTCTGTCAATACGAATTTGTAGCTTCAGCACAGCAGCAGGGCTTCACCGGGCAAACCAACGGTCCAGGAGTTGCAGCAGACGTCTCTTCCAAGTTCTTCTTTGAATTCCTGTGTCCATTGTTCGACTCTGCCTTTCAAGCCAAAAATCCTTGCCTTTTATGCCGGTTTCTCCCATTCATTCCAGCCTAGCTGTCAGTCACCCAGCAGGGTGGATGTCTTTGCCGGACAGCCAGCTGGCCAATCACCTAAGAGTGCATTCCTGTCTCGTAGGAGACTAAGCACAAGGGGTTTCGGACACCTCCCTCGCTTCCTACCCCTGCCAGACACCCTGGAGCCAGAGGCAGGCTTCAATTGTGAATCTCGCTAAAGACAAAATGAACAAAGGAACCAAATCTGGTTTGACACGTAGAGTAAATCTCAAGAAGGACCTTTCCACAAAGAAATGGCGAAAAAAGAAGACCGGGCCATTTTGACAAAAATTGCACCCTTGGTTTCTTTAATGCAGCTGCGAACACAGCCTGCGGTAAAAGCACACCACAGTAGTTAAAAGTAAACCACTGCCACCGGCCATTCCTTGAGGAAAGGGTAACATAAAAATGTTACATGAGAAACTAAAAAAGGGGATACTAAGTAACCCCTCCAACACCCTATTGTAAGAGTGTGTGCTAGGTCTAGAAAGTTACAAATTTAAGTAAAGTCAATTTAACTTCACTACTCCTGGATACAGTAGTTTATCCAAGAGAAGGTATTTAAACCATTGGGAAATCTGAAAGACTTCCCTGTGCCATGCACTCAAGGTGCTGTGTGACACAAGGTAAAAGATGATGCCTATGGAGTTTGTCAGACTCCACAACCAAAAAAAACACAGTGTTCAAAATCACATTAAAATACATGAGAGAGTGGGGAAAAGGGTCTCACTCTCTCCAGGTTAAAAATTAAAAAGTCCTAGAGTCCAGCAAAAGTGCTGGGGGTCTCTGAGGTAGAGAGGAATTAGCACATTTCTGAGAATTCTCCCTAACAACAGTAAACTCAGTGCTTCAAACGGGCAGATTCCAACCAGCCCTCAAAATGTGCACCTTTAATTGTTGGCCATTTTCAGGGCCAGGACTTCTCCAAACTTGAGGAGAGTACCGGTACTCAATAGCGTTATTTATTTACTTTTATTTTTTACATTTGTATAGCAGACAAACAGCCCTCAGGCATCGTGGCACTGTTACTTGTGGCGAGCTTAGTTACAGGGAAGGTACAGGGTAGGTTATACATTTGCATGTTATACATTAATACATTATATCTGAAGTTACAAGTATATTTGCAGGTTAACAGGAGATGAGTTAAGCAGTCACCTAAGGGGACTGTGGTGTTGATCAGGTGAAGATGGTGGTTTTCATGGCTTTGCGGAATACAATGAGTGAAGCCTCACAGTGAAGGTTTGAAGGAAGGGCGTTCCAGTGTAGAGAAGCAAGGTAGGGGAAGCTAGCGCCTACAGCTGTAGCTCTTTTTACCCTAGGCATGGTGAGCATGTTCGCGTAAGGTGTTCTTGTTGGCCTTCTGGTGATAGAGGGGTGGATTATTTGCAATAGGTAGGCAGGTGCGGAGAGGTGGATGCATTTATGGGTAAGTGTCAGGGCTTTGAATATAACCCTCTCTTTTATTGGGAGCCAGTGGGCTGCTTTTCTGGCGGCCGTGATGTGTTCTCTTTTGGAGATACCTTGGGCTGCCCGCAGAGCACTGTTCTGGACAACTTGCAGTTTTTTCAGGTTTTTGGTGGATGTCCCTAAAAGAGTACATTACAGTAGTCCAACCTTGAACCGGTGATAGCTCTGGCTATGTTGGTGTAGTCCTCTTTGGAGAGAAAAGGCCTAGCCGCGTTAATGAGTTTCGCATGATACGCTGCTGAAGAGGCGATTGCGTTAACTTGTCTGGTCATGGATAGGTTGGAATTCAGATAGTGAAAGAGTTTTCACTGTGTCATATACTGGGATTTTGATGGAGTTAATGGTGAAGTGGTTAAACTGAGTGTCAAGATTTTTGAGTTTGTCTGTAGATCCTACCAGCAGGAGTTCTGTCTTGTCGGAGTTGAGGCAGAGTCCGTTGACAGCCATCCATGTATGGAGGGTGTTATAGATGTTGTTAAATGTCGTGGAGGCTGAGTCATAGTTGCCTGTGAGGGTGAGGAGGATCTGGGTATCGTCAGCATAGTTGGTGTAGGAGATACCCATGGTATCAAGAATGAGGAAGTGGGGCGTGTAAATATGTTGTAGAGCGTGGGGGAGAGGCAGGAGCCCTGAGGCACTCCACAGAGCATGATGGTGGGTGAGGCAGAGGCTAAATCAGAGAATACTTGCATGGTCCTACCTTGCAGGAAGGAGGTGATCCAAGCAGTGGCGTTGGAGGAGAATTGGGCAGTGGAAGTAAGGTGGTGGCATAGGATATTATTGTCTATGAGGTCAAATGCTGCAGAGAGGTCGAGAAGGAGAAGTAGGGCTGGTTTACCTAGGTCTCTCGCATAATCCATTTGGTTTTTGAGGTCAAGTAGGACGATTTATGTGCCGTGCCTAGGGCGAAAGCCAGATTGGTGTAACCCTAGGAGCTTGTTCTCTTCGATGAAGTTTTGACACCCCCCCCTGCTGTCCAAAGCCTTCCTAGCTCTGCAGTTGCACTTTTTCCGCGGGAAACGTCAAAGCACAGGAAAGAACAGCTGCTCCCCCTGAGTTTTCAATTTGTGCCAACAAAGCATTACAATAGGCAAGATTATAGGTTGATGGTCCGGAAACAAGTGTGCCTGGGAGGGCCTTTTGTCCATTAAGAGGTGTGAATGGAGGGTGATAACAAATAGGAGGGGAGCATAATGTTGTATTATGTGTGAAATAAACACTTTAGCAGATATTTTTATTTCACTGTCAAAACAGTTTTAAAAACTCACACTCTTCTGTAGTGTTCTAGTCAGGATGGATAAAATAAAGCTAGTCATATTTCTGCTCAACATGTTTCTAAAACGATTTATATAATATCAGGTTAGAGTCTTATGTAATTTTGTATACTATTAAGTGCACTTGGTATAAAACTATTATTTAATCTTTTCAAACCCTAACAAATACTTATATTTATGATAGATGGGAAGAGTTGGGGCCAAGTGCTTACATTACTGAGTGTTAGGGAGAATTCTCACCCAAGTGCTAAATTCCTTCTACCTTAGAGCCCTCCAGATCTTTTGCTATATTTTGGGACTTTGAACTTTTCATTTTCAATGTGTTTTACTTTTGTTTTCTTTTGATATGGAGTTTTAGACAACTCCATAGGCATCATCTTTTTCTTGTGTGTCACACAACACCTTCAGTGCAGTGGCTCAGGGGGGTCTTTCAGACTCCCCAAAGTTTAAATACCACCTCTGCGACTGACTACCATCTCGCAGAGCATGTGAAGTTAAATTGACTTTGCTAGTCCTTTTAAATTCATAGACCCAGCACACACTATCTTCCTATAGAGTGTTGGAGGGGTTGCTTAGCATCCCCTGTGTCTAAACACTCATGTAATAGTCAAATGTGTGGGATGTATTAACCCACTTATGCTCTGCCCTGCGGCATTCCTGCATGCTGATGGTGCCAGAATTATCAAAATGGCCGCAAACCCCTATGTGCGCCAAAACCTATGGAAATCGCGCTTTGCACCATGAAAAGATGGCTGCCAAATCTACCATGCATGTTGTCAGTGGTGGAATGGAGACCGCACTCCTGAAACATGTCACGGGGATTCACAACAAGTAAAAATGGAGATTGCATGAAAAGCAGTGTTTTGCTGAAAGGAATCAGAATTTTGTTTTCAAATCTTTTTCTTGGTTGCTAAAACTGCAGAATGCCGGTCCAAAATACCATAAAACATCCAATAGTCTTGCTAGTGTTACAAGTCACTTCATTCAAGGAATCATTATGAACAGACAATGTTCAGAAAAGTTTAATTTGTCATCAGAACATTCACAGCAAAAATGGGCCTGCCTGTGAAATTTGTCAAAATCTGGGCGCAGTACCAGCGGCCGCATGTATGACAGCTGTCAGTAAACTTGTGCAACTGAAATCTAATCTCTGAAAACGAAGTGACCTATTGTTAAGAGTAACCTAGGTTGTAACTATTTAAATCCCATGGTTTAGAAGCTGGAATAAGTGTTCTAGCTGCTTGTTTGAAAATTGCAAGTTTATTTTAAACAAAGAAAAATGTAACACAATGACATTGAATTTAAGCATGCCTACAAACAATTAAACCAGTCCAGCAGCTTCTTCCCAGAAAGAGGACACTTCCCCCGTGGAACTCACGGGGAGGTGCCAATTGCTGGGGAGCCAGAAGGAGACAATGGACTTTCTCCAACTCAAGGAGATGCTAATTACGAAGGATCGTAAATGGCCTCTGCCAGGAGGAAATGGGAGGAGACTGCTTCTGGACTGCAAACAGACAGGAGGAGTCGGGGACAGACAACAATTTGTGGATTCACAAGGACAAAAGGCACATTTTTAAAAAGACTGATAAATGACTGCGCAAAATTATAAAAATTATACAAAATAACAGCATTGTTAATGTGATTACTGGATGCACAGTTTAAGAGATGCCAGAACTCTGTGCTATGTTCTAGGAAGTAACAGGGGAAATTCTGGTTTTGCAGCAAATATATTTATGTCAAAAGCATGAAACTTCACACGCTTATGCCCCGATACAATGTGAACATTTGTGGAAATTTGCTCCGAAATTGGACCATGTGTTCTGGACAAAATGTGCAAAATTCTGTCAAAACCAGACCCAAGATCCTACAGCGATGGGGCTTGGAAGAGTATTTGCTCCACAAAATATGTGATCTATATATGTTATTGTTACAGAAGTTGCACATTTGTAAATATGTATTGTACTAAAAGTAGATTTTATGTTCAAAGGGACAAGGGGAGGATTTTCTGACTCACACCATCATGGTGGCACCCTGTTTTCTCCTCCAATCAAGGGAGAGAGGAGACTCTAGCCAATAGTCTGCCTAGGGGGCGCGCTTAGGATAATTCAGCACACACACCCCTTTACCATATGCATAAATAGAGAAAGCTGAGGACTTAGAGAGACACACAGATTCACCCACTATCCTGGTCCTGGCGAAGCACCCTGCGAGAGGACCATCCATCTTTCTTGATCCAGACTCCAGAAACTTGGCAAGCAGAAAGGCCCACTCTATTAGTTGAACAATTTTCAACTAGGCCTTGAATTTCCAGAAAGAATCCAACAAAACTTAAAGGGGAAACAAAAGAAACAGCCGGACTGTGCTGTAACTGCTTGCCTGCTAAATAATTATCTCCAGAACCAAGAAGGGCAGATTAAACCCAATCCTGTGCCGTGCTGTGCCAATCCTATCCAGCCCTGTCATGCGGTGACCAGAGCACCTTGCAGATTGCAGACCCAGTCCAGTCCGATGTGCCCAGCAGTCTATCCCTGACCAGAATCCCTGACGTTCTGTTTGAAACCCAGATAGTGAGTATCTATAGATGGGACTGTGTCACTAGCATATGGACTGTCCATAGTCCAATCCCAATCTAAACCTATCCTCTCTTGTATCTAGAACCTGCATTGTTAGAAATATTTTTGAATTGCCTGAACTCTCTATATTATCCCTATTATCTCCTACTGTAATAGTATTGTTAAAGTATCTTTGCGCTGATATATTTCATCTAAAGAAGGCAAGCTCCTCGGCAGGCAGATGCCCTGATTCAGTGTCGCCCTGATCTAGTGGCTGTGCTTCCGTGTGGTATTTGCTTCTTCATAGTCATCCCCTAGTGTAAAGAAATCCTGTGTGTCTTTTGAAAGCGTATCCCTGTTTTTCCCATTCTTGTGCCTATCTCAGAAAAACGACCTCCACTAAAACGTCCATAACTTCCTCAAATTGTATGCTAGAAACAGAATTTCAACTTCTGCTTGTAGCTAACACCCACAGCTTTAAATAGGACATAAAACACATTCCAAATCCATATAGTTGTCCCGCAATCACGATTACCGCGCACAGAAAAGTTTGCCGCAAATTTTGTTTTAGGTAAAATTCTGTCACGTGTAAAACAGCTTTCAATTGCACCCGACCTCGGTTTTAAGTTTTCACATTGCTTCTTACTCTCAAATCATTGCTAGTGTTTGTCTGCAACCATATAAAGCAGCTCCCATTAGAATTTAAACAATTATAGCAATTTAAACCACATTTAGTGTTTAACCCAATCCATTCTCCAGATAACTTTAAAACCATTTTTGGCAGTTTGTCAATCAATTCTGTTACTCTCTTGTGTTGCTGGTGGGAAATTGGGATTGACATTTTGCTTGAATTCTGCATTCCTGAATACCTGCCCTCTCTCCTCCTATCTCTTTACATTGCTTGGTGGGGGGCTGAGGGGTGTGCAGGGTGAAATAGTAACCATACTGCTATTTCATCTACACATACAAAAAGTATTATTTCTGTGCTGAATTGTTTTGCTCATTATTACTCCTTGTGATTAAAGAGATTGCTTAGTGTGACATCACTCCATTGGTGATTATTGTATACCCATTAAACATAGTGTGATTATATTGTGAATACATAAATACTTTAACTTTGCAAACCAGCCTGATTCCTGAATCAGTGTGACCGGGGGGGTTCCAAGAGTGGGGCGTGATATAGGTGGTACATCCTTCAGAATATAGGAACTTTTAGACACAAATAAATAAATAAGGATTTCAGTTGTGTATTACACGCTAGGCGTTGATTTAGGTGAAGTGCCGGATTGAAATCACTTACAGATTGGGGGCTCGTCCGGGATCTCTGATTTAGACATACCACTTGTGACAGTCTAATACAGCACGCTAACTGACGGGGTACATAAACCCTGTTGGGCTACCACACTGGGCTACACTGTAAAAGCAGCCTTCAATAGAAATGCTCTAAGGAGTTGGCCTGTTTTGCAAAAAATAAAATAACTCCTGTAAGTCAGAAAGGAAATTAATATTTCCGGAATGGTGACCCCAGTAAAAATTAATATGGCAAAAGAACACCTACTGCACAAATTATTTGTCAGGGGTGAATGGACAGAGCAGGATCAGAATGTTTGGCTGCAGGAAATCAAAGAACAAGCCACTGCCACAGGATTAGATATATGGCAGGATCAGGGTCCATTACACATGGCACTTAGTGAATTGTACATGGCCCCTAAGGTAAAAGAAGAGCAAAGTAAAATTGCCAAAATAGCAGCATATCTGTACCTCCACATTGGAGCAATACAGGAAAAATATGCCAAAAACCTAGATCTGGCAAACAGGCAAGTACAATCAATAGAAAAAACCCAAACTGATTTGGACTCTGCAGAGCAAAGGCTACAAAAGAGCCAAGAATCAGAAAATGAAACCAGACAGTACCTGATAAAAGTAAAAGGAGATCTGGATATTCTGCAGCAAGAGAAGGTAGAGCAGGATGCCAAAGTACTGGTGCTGCAAAAAGAGTGCCACGAAAGTTTGGACTCTCTACTACGGAGCCACCAAAAGCTGGAGCAACAGTTAAGCTATAATAGGGCCTGCACAGGGCAGATAACCGCTCTGGAAAATCAGATTGATGAGATAAAAGAGGAAAATAACAAATTAATTCTCAAAGACCTTGACTCCCAGACAGAATTTGATGAAGAGCGCCAGAAAGCTGGTGCACTAAACAAACAAAGGGACGACCTGGCTGCACAGAGGGGTACTCTAATTCAGGAAAGGGACACCTTATGCCAGGAGGTCAGTTATTTAAAAACCAAGATGGAAGAAAATCACCTGGACCTTCAGGGACTGGGTGAGCTCCAAAAAGACTACGAAAAACTGTTAGAGCACACCAGGAGGGTGGAAGATGCTCTAGCAAAAAGTGACCAGGCCAGTAAGGACAGGACTCAGGAGGTAACCCTCCTGCAGCAAAAATTGGCCCAATACTCCAAAATTACACAGGAAGCAAAGAGAGACAATGAGGCCCTCTGTGAGAAACATGACAGGCTACACAGACAGGTAGCGATGCAGGAACAACTAATAGAGACTAGTACGGCCTTCATAGAAGAACAAAAGGGTCAGGTTCTTGCATGGCAACAAGGAGTAGGGGCTGAGAGAGATGAGGTCCGCTGGGAGAGGGAAACACCTGAGCATAACCTCAGGAAACCTGGCACCAGAGACTTTCATCTCTTTAACTCCATGGACTCTGCCTTCCCCATGTCCACTGGCTCACATAAGCCAAGGGCCACAGGGATGGCAGACTTCAACACTATGAGGAATATGGGACCAATAGGTCAGCGCCTCCCAGAAATGGATGGGCGGGCATCTGTGTATGGGTACCCGAGGGCTAGGGCCATATTCTCTGATCAGGGAGACTCCAATGAGGGGAGAATCAGAGAAATGGATCCTCAGAAATACCACTTGTCCATAGATCAGACGGTAAATTTTAGTGGGGAATTCCATGAGGGTAGGCCCACTAACAGTATATTAAAAACACCTTCCCAGCTAGGACAGTGGGGGGGTACACAGCCAATCCTGGGAGCAAGGAAGAGTCAGAAGACTCTCCTGAGCACCACAGGACCCAAGAAACTAGGCCCCCACATTCTGCCAGCCATTCCCAAGCTTGCAGAATTCAGGAGAGCCTAGAAGACCAGACAGGCACCTCTGGTAGCAGTGCCTCTGAGTCAGAGGATGAGTGGACCAGGGTGCCCCGAATTAAAAAAGCCAAAAAGGGCCTTGCTCAAGGATCCCCTGAAACAAATAAAAGCCATTAGGAGCGTCATCACGCCCTACCACAAGAATGCTAAATATTCAGTTTGGGAGCACCTTGAGCTATGTGAACAGATGATGGACACTTTCAATCTGAAGGACAGCCAAGCTGTATTCAGTATGTGAATAAGGACATTTTCTCCTGAGTACTCCAGCTTCTTTGCGGGGCTGGAGGATCACAATAATTCCAGATGGTCCACCTATAGGGCGGTCATCGTGAAACATTTTTCTATTCACAAGAATCCTCAAGAGGCTCGCAAGACAGCCTATAACTTACAATGTGGGGAAGACCAGGCTCCACAAGAATTCGTTCAGGAGTTGAAACGCGCCTTTGCGCAGACCACTCGAAGGGTGCGCACTGACAGTAAAGAATTTGTAAACACCTTCTTTCATGCTCTCCCTAAGTATATTATGACCCAGCTAGTGAGGGACTTTCACGAGAAAAGATCACTAGACTGGGTCATTGAACAAGCAACGCGCATCTATGAGGTGCAGAAGCCGTTGGAAAACAAAAATAGTCCCAAGAGCCCTAAAACAACCAACACCCCTGCTGCTGCTAAAGTGGCGGAGGTGAAGGTTGCCCCCATTTTAGATCTGGAGATAGGGGGGCCTAAAAACCTCCCCGCACAGAATCAAAACAACCCCAAACCCAGAAGGCCCTCGGGCCAATCACAAACAGGGAGCCAGGGAGGTAATCCCACAAATGGGACCCCTAACTCCCCTGACTACATCAGCCCACGCTACAAGGGCAATAGACCCATCCTGGGTTATGTGTGGACTCCTCCAGCCCAAGGGGGGGGTCCAACCAGCCAGCAGGAAACCCAGGGAACTTTCCTCCTCACTTTCCCCAGGAGGGCAGTAATCCCCCAAATACCGGACCAAATTTCCTTCCTAGGTACCCGCCAAATTTCAACCCCCAAAACAACCCATCCTTCTTTCCCCACTTTCCTGAGCCCAGACATCCCAATCCGGGAGAGGGGAGGCCAAGGGCGGAGGGGTACCCAAACTTTCCTAACCCGGGTATTTTGTGAGACGGGATAGCTACCCTTCCCAGGATCAGCCCAGGAGAGACATGAGGACCCAGAACCAGCCAGAGCGGGTGTCGCAACTAGAGCGCCAGGTCCAGAACATGGCACAGGATCTGGGTCACATGCTGAGGCCTCAGCAGAACCCCCAGATGAGCATGGCGCCTCAGAATGCCTCAAATCCAGGATATGGTGCTCCAGAGCAATGATGGGGGAAGAACCCCGACAACCCACCGGTTCCCAGGGAGGAGGCACAAGGGGAAGGGGGGTGTAAAGCCTTGGAGGAAGCTTCCTTCACCACTTGTAGAAAGCCCCTGGAAACCCAGGAACCGGAACCAAAATCTCCTGCCCCCGAAAGTCTGCCACCCAAAGAGCAGAGGAGGGGTAGGAGAAATAAAGAGCCCAAAAAGACCCATTTTGAGGAGGAGGTACAAATCTTCCAGTTTGAAGGAGAGGAATCCTCAGTGGATCCTGGAAAAAGGATCTTCGCCTTCAGGGATGGGGGAACTCCTCCCAAAGAAAAATGGGTCCCAAAGGATCCCAATCCAGACTATGTAGATCTGGGGACCGAGTTAGCACCGCCCATCATCAAACCCCAGAATAACCAGCACGAAAATCCCCTGGTTCAAACCCATCCTGGTGACTGTCTCCAAAAAGGGGGGGAGGGGCGGCCCGGAATCAGAACCAGGGGAACCCAAAACTTCCCCCATATCTAGCTGTTACCTTTTTCTTCCAGATTACCAAGACCTCAAACAGAATCCTGCCCAAATCACCTTTCTGTCAGTATCCAAAACCAAGAAACTAACCCACCAGTTGTCCAAAAATGTACATTATCTTTGCCCCCTTGAGGAAAAGGAGGGAAGATTCTATGCCCCGGTCCAAATACAGGGGCAATATAAAATTTGGGCACTGGTAGACACTGTATCCGAATCTACCCTTCTGTCAAAAAGGGCCTTTGATCAACAGAATTCGGGAAGTGGGAGAAATACCAAATTCCTCTCACCCCTCTTTCTGGACAACTTCAGAACTTCGACAGCAAGGAAATTCCCGTCGAAGGGACTGCGGATTTGGACATTAAAATTGGGTGACACAAGGTGAAGCACCCGGTCGTAGTTGTGACTCCAGAGGGCACACCTTGTTTACTAGGGAATGACATCCTGCGTAGGTTGTCACCCATCATCGATTGTGTAAACAAGGTCCTCTGGACCCAGACTAATCGATCAATAAAATTGAAACAGAGTGTCAACCATGTTAGTTTAAACAAAGGCCACTTGGTTGAACAAAAGCCTGACCAAATAGAATTTCACTTCCAGAATAATCAAATCCCAGATGTGACAGTAATTGTAGTAGGACAGCAAGCTGGTGATGGGGGGTTCTCTCAATTTCTGAATATAAACCTTCCTTCCAGTCTAAGGTGGCATTCCATACTGGAAGGAAACACTCTGAAATTCTTTACAAATTCACAATCAGAAAATCCCACTCCTATAGTCCAAAAAGATTAAAAATCAGCTAAAAGCCTAGCTGATATTCAGAAAATTGGAGAGCAGTTGTTCATCCTTATTCAGTTAAATGAAGGGAAGGACTCTGTTCTCGTCCGAGTATGTGTGAACAACGGTAAGAGCTTCATCAACAAAGCCATGTTCCGAAAACTCTCAAAAGATCCAGCCATTCCCACATTTAAACTGTTAGACAAATGGGAAATGGACCTGGAAACACCCAATTTCAAACATCTCCTGCCTAGCAGGTGTATGCTCAAAATTTCCATAGGCAACAAGAGCATAGTCCATAATTGTTGAGTTGTACGAGATGTCCCTGCTGCATTTGACTTAGGCAGTGACATTCTCAATCGCTTTGCCATTAGTTTGGACCTAATAAACTTCAAAGCTTGGTCCCGATTAGCGGGTAATCCCATGGACTTTGATGACAAAGAGAAAGCATTTCGGTCAGCACAACTGCTGCCATATGCAGTTGAAATTCAGATTAGAGAGGAAATCATCATCACAGAACGGATCCGACAATTCTCTCTGGAAGTAAAAATTAAAAGAGGACAGAAATTGAAAAACCCTGGCGCCTATATTCGTCTCAATGCTTATTTCCAACAGCAAGGGTTGGGGGTAAACCCAACACCACTAGTCAACATAGAACATTATACCATTCCAATAGAGGTGGATAACAGCGACTTAAAGAGTATCACTCTAGCCGCAGGCACCATTATTGCAATGGCGGTTGATGACCGACATTTTTCCATAGATTTAGGTAATGAACTGTTAGGACCAATCCCCAAGGACTGTTTTGACAGTGATAGCGACGACGCAACACCAGACAGGATCTTCACCTGGCATGGGGGAAATTTCCTGGTGTACACCTCCTGCCCTTTTGGTAAGGAAGATGTGACCTGTCACTTCAGGAGGGATGAGCTGATCTTCCAAGTCCACGAGGACTGCCTTCCCCACCTGAAGCCATCAGTGCAAATCAGCACTCTGACCAGGGACTTCTCCAACCAGCTGGAGGAGGCCGATGAGATAGCCAAACCAGAAGTCTTTCCAGGCTTCAGGCAGATGGTTGAAGAGAGAGTCAACCTAGCTGATGCCTGTGAGACTCTGGAGCAAAAGCAAACATTTAAACAAGTTTTCTTAGATTTTCAAGATCTCTTTGCGGTGGACTCATATGACTGTGGTCGCACCAACATTCACACAACAACAATTCCCATGGATCCTGGAATGACTCCAGTGTTTGTGAAGCAATATCGCTTGCCTCTCGCATCAATGGAGTCCCTTACTAAAATAATTAAGAACCTTGAGTCCTGTGGGATAATTTGTCCAGTCCACAGCACCTTCAATAATGCGGTGCTGTGGATTTTGAAACCCAACGGCCAGTGGAGAGTATGTGCTGACTTAAGGGAGCTCAACAAAAGGGTCCATACTTCCTGATGGCCTCTTCCCTACATTGACCAAGGGATAGCCCAGATCCAGGGGCCAAGGGTATTCACTACCATTGACCTGACTAATGGGTACTGGACTGTACCTGTCAGTAGGGAGGACCAATACAAGCTGGCTTTCACCTTTGGGGGGCAGCAGTACACATGGACCCGGACTCCCTTCGGATACATCAACTCCGGCAATTAATTTAACAGTTTTCTACACAAGGCCATGCCGACCTGGGTCAAAGGGGTAACCTGGCCTATGTAGATGATGTTTTAGACAAAAGCTCAACTGTGGAGGAACACATAGCAGAGATCTGTTATGTTCTGACACAGTTGAAGGCTGCCGGAGCAATACTCTTCTTTCAAAAGGCACAGTGGTGCAGAACCCATGTCAATTTCTTGGGGCATGAAATTAATCCGCAGGGTCTCTGTCCCCAGGAAAAGAAAGTGGAAGCACTCCAGAAATTAAAAGACCCCACAACTCTGTGGGAACTAAGGAGCCTCCTTGGACTAACTAATTACATTAGAAAGTTCATTGAGGACTACGCAGAGATCACAAGACCCCTGATCCATCTTTTGAAGAGGGGGTCAAGTGGGAGTGGGGTCCAGAACAAGCCGAGGCAGTAAGACAAGTCAAAAGAAGCCTCTCACAAGCGCCTTGCCTAGCTTACCCTGTCAAAAAAGGAGTTCTTCTTGGAGACAGGGATCTCAAATACATGCTTGACTACAGTACTATACCAAAAGCATGACAAGGTCAATAAAGTAATCTCCTATGCGAGTAAGATTTTGGGCCTCATTACAAGTACTCCGGTCCGGAATTAACACTGCCGGTAAAACCATACGGGCACCGTTTCCACGTCCGCCCAATCATGACCCGCGGCCCCGGAAACAGCACCACCCCCATCCGCCACTGCGGAAATAAGTGTTCCGTTAAGTACGTCTGCACGGAAACCCCTCCGTTACCGGCAACAGGAAACACCGCGAGCATCACAACTAGCGCGGACACAGAAACACCGCCAGAAAAATGGCGATAAAACCCTGATCACGGTGGCGGTACCACCGCCACCGCGAACATGACGTTAAACACTGCCTGCTGAACTGAATCAGGGCACAGGTGCACCAAATCAGCCCAGCTGGACCTAGCAGCCCACTGGGAGCCTACAAAAGGGCCACACTCAGCCCAACACAACACAGAACCATGCAGGCAGCAGCTCTAGTAGCACTGGGACTGGGCCTACTCAACCAACAGGCAGCACTGCACATGATGGCAGAAATGGTGCAGAGGAGGAGGAGGCGGAGGAGGCGCAGGCGGCACCCAGCCAACCCTGCACCTATGGCAAACCCCATTGTCCAGCCGGCCCTAACCCGCAGGCAGCCAGCAATACCACGCATCAGGGCCTCACCCTGGAACCTCACCCCAGGACAGATCCACACACTATACCGGCTGGACCGTGCAACAATACTGCACATCACCGCCATGATTGAGGACGACATCAGCAGCCAAATTGACACCCCCACCGCCAACCCCCCCTGAAGGTTGTGGCAGTACTGCATTTCCTTGGCACTGGCACCTATCAACACACGGTTGGTGAGCTGCACGGCATATAACAACCCTGTTTTTCAAAAATCCTGGTACAGGTACTGGATGCCCTGTTGCGCCATGTGTCAGAACATATAGCCCTACCCCGCACCCTCCCCGAGGTCATTGCCACCACGTTGTCCTTCCATGCCATAGCAGGCATGCCAAATTGCATAGGTGCAGTTGACTGCACCCACATAGAGCTGACAGTACCACGTGCAATTGAGCTGGTGTTCCGCAATAGGAAACAGTATCACTTGTTGAATGTACAGATGGTATGTGATGCCATGCAACTGATCACACACTGCTGCGCATGTTTCCCAGGCTCAACCCATGACTCAATGGTACTGCGGAATTCCACGTTGCCACGGTACATGGAACGCTATGCCGGACGAAGCACATGGCTATTGGGTGAGTACAGCTGACAATGCACCAACCCTGTCGAAGTGGTGTGTGTGTGTCCAGGCCAATGAGCATTGTGAGTGTGCCGCTGTGACCGCACATGCATCATTGCTTCCATCTGCCAAATACACAGCAGATACCAAACATCACAAAGGAAGACATGACAGGTCACCGCAATGTGCCTGTGCACACCCTGCCACAGCCCATCCCGTCACTGTCCCATGAACCTTGTGCCACTGCAGACACCCACCCTCAAATGAAACACTGCCCTCAAAATGCACGAGATGCCTGTAAATGAGACGTTGTGCATCTACTACTTCAGTACAGTGGAGTCACTCTGCCATGTGTGGACAGCACTGCACTGTGACATGCTCACAATCAAATGTCACACGCAGGGCACAGTAGACATGCACATTAATGTGTTGGCCCATATCCAGTTTCTGGCATACATTCTGATGCCCAATATACACCTCCAAACACTGCATGGCACATATGCATGAATGAACAATGATACAAGATTGCACAGCATCAGATGAGTACATGATGCCACAAACACTGACATGTTCCCCCATCTACATCCCATGTAGGTGATGCCGGATATGCACTCACGCCATGGATGATGACACCTGTATGGAGACCAAGGAACAGGCATGAAGAGGCATACAATAGGGCACATGTCCGCACACGTGGAATGATTGAGAGGACATTCGGACTGCTAAAGGCACATTTCCGCTGTCTGAGCAGATCTGGCGGATCACTGCTGTACAGCCCAGTGAAGACGGGTAAAATCACGCTCGTATGTGCCATGCTGCACAATATATGCCTGCGCAGGAACATCCCAATGCCACCAGACGCAGATGAGGAAGATGGGGATGGGGATGGGGATGGAGATGGGGATGGGATGGCACCACCTCCCCCTGGGGGTCCACTTGATGGCCAGAGAGCACGGGATGGCCTGATTTGCATTTACTTTTGAGACACAGCACATTCACAGCAATGCACAAACATGGTGACGACAATAAATGATGAGTTGCAATGCCAATGAAATGATCAATGTCCACACATGTATGTCTTGATTTCAAATGGTGATATATTGATGTAAACACAACAGGGAAGGAGGTGCATTGGTTAGGAAAGCTGTACACCCGAGCCCACCCACCACCCAAATGTGCCCACCCCCACCCAGACCCCATTGTTCAAACCCCCAAAACTACCTCCCCCACCACCCAAACGTACCCACCCCCACCCAGGCCCCATTGTTCAAACCCCCAAAACTACCTCCCCCACCACCCAAACGTGCCCACCCCTCTCACACCCTTCAAGTCCACGTGTGTCCTGCTCTGCCCCACACACATGCCATCACTTCCGTGTGCGCTTCTGTGCCTGTGCAACCTTGCCCGAGGGCCCCGTTAGCCTACTCGAGCGCCTCCTTGGACTGGCAGTAGTGGAGCTGGATGGGGTGGTGGTGTTTGATGGCACTGAATCTGGTATTGATGGCATCCGTGCCAGATTTGCCTGTTGCCCAATCAACATGGCCTCTATGAGCCTTGAGGTGTTGTCATTACCCTCCCGCACATGGCGTGCAAGGGTGACTATTGTGCTAGCAAAGCGTCCAATACACCTTGTCCGGCGACGCACTGAGGTGTTATAGCTCTCCCTCTGCAGCCTAGATTCCTCAAGCTGCCTCTCCACCAGCTGGGTGAGGGTAGCCTGCTGCTCCTCCATCCGCTGCATGCGGGTATTCAGCTCGGCCATAGATGGGGTGGGTGACCTCATGGGACTCCTGAGTGAGGTGGGGCTGAACTCCAGCTGATGGAAGGAACCCATGTCCTCAAATGTGGGCATCTCCCCCTGTGGCCCAGTATCAGAGTGTTCTTGCGGGGCACTGTTATCACTACAGGCCGCCCCCTCTGCAGTGATGCAGCCTTCTGTGTTGGGTTGGGTGGCCATGATGGGTTCTGTGGCACCTGTCTTGCCTCAGGCAGTGTGGAGACGGTGGGGATGTCGGTGGTGGTGGGCAGCACATCATTTGCTGTCGGTAATGTGGGCAGAGATGCCGAACTGCCGGCAGCATCCTCTTGTGTGGTGGCGGTCGCTTGGGCACTTGCCAGTGCAGATTGCCTGGCCTGTTGTGCAGTGTCACTGTCACTTGATACGGCTGTGGGGACACAAAGGACATGCAATTAGTGTTGTGGTGGTGGCTGATGGGTGCATCACATGCGTCATACAGGTTGGACATTGAATAGTGTTAGCTACATGCATCTGATTGCTGGGGGTATGCATTTTTCTGATGTTGGTTGCCATACGGATCATGTGTCCTATGGGCCAGTCATGCACTGCTGGGGGGGTTGTTAATGGGTCCTATGGGCCAGTCATGCACAGTTGGGGGGGGTTGCTAATGGGTCCTATGGGCCAGTCATGCACTGATGGGGGTGGGGGGTTGTTGATGTGTCCTATGGGCCAGTCATGCACTGCTGGGGGGGTGTTGATGTGTCCTATGGGCCAGTCATGCACTGCTGGGGTGGTTGTTAATGGGTCCTATGGGCCAGTCATGCACTGCTGGGGGGGGGTGGTTGTTAATGGGTCCTATGGGCCATTCATGCACTGCTGGGGGCGGTGGGGGGGGGTTGTTGATGTGTCCTATGGGCCAGTCATGCACTGCTGGGGGGGGTTGTTAATGGGTCCTATGGGCCAGTCATGCACTGTTGGGGGTGTTGTTAATGGGTCCTATGGGCCAGTCATGCACTGCTGGGGGGGGGTTGTTAATGGGTCCTATGGGCCAGTCATGCACTGCTGGGGGGGTTGTTAATGGGTCCTATGGGCCAGTCATGCACTGTTGGGGGGGTTGTTAATGGGTCCTATGGGCCAGTCATGCACTGCTGGGGGGGGGTTGTTAATGGGTCCTATGGGCCAGTCATGCACTGCGGGGGGGGGTTGTTAATGGGTCCTATGGGCCAGTCATGCACTGCTGGGGGTGAGGGGGTTGTTAATGGGTCCTATGGGCCAGTCATGCACTGCTGGGGGGGGGGGTTGTTGATGATGGGTCCTATGGGCCAGTACTGCCATCTACATATTCTCATATGGCATTCAGGTTTCACCACGTACCAGCACCTGCAGGTGGGCTCACTCCTGCCTCAGCCTACCCGATACCATGGATGCCCTCAAGGTGGAGAACACTGCTGCAACGCTCCTCCCATGCTTGCAGCCTCAGTGGGGAAGGGGGTCCTCCGCCTGTACCACTGCTGCGTTGGCGGTGTGTGGATATCAGGTTGCGTACCCTCAGCCTGAGGTCGTCCCACCGCTTGTGGCAGTCCTTGACGCTCCGCAATGTTGCGTGCTGCTTCCGCCCACACTTCCTTCCACCGCTGCTGTGTGGCACGCCGTTGATCGGCGCTGAACAGCATCTCTGCATTCTCCACAATGTGCTCCACCAGGACAGTTAGCTCCGCCTCACTGAAGCGCTGTTTGCGCTGCCCCTGAGCTGGAATCCTGGCAGACATGCTGGTGGTTCCTTTTGCCTTCTCACAGTATGGATTGTGCTTGTGCTGACTCTGGATGGCAATGGATTGTGCTTTTATATGATGGCCGCCTCTCTGTTTCCTGTTTTGGCGATCATGGTATTTCCGGTTCCGTGTCCGTGGCGACAGAGGCAGACACGGGTTTTGCGCTACTTGTGGCAGCGCTATGTCCATTTCCGTGACTTTTTCCATGATGGCGGTAACAACGTTTCCGCATCAGTGTGGTGCGCGCGACCGACAACATGTAATCGGACGGTCTTTCTGCAACCTTGCGGACACGGAAACGTTTTTACCGCTGTCAAGGATTTACCGCGGTCCGGCCCGGGCAGGTTGTAATGAGGCCCTTTATCATCTGTGGAGGAAAAATTCAACGATTGTGAGAAGGCACTCCTGGCAACGGTGTGGGCATTGAAGAATTACCGCCCATTTATCCAGGGGGAACACATCATAGTGGAGACTCCAAACCAGCCTCTGAAATATCTCCAAAGTGACAGAATCTGGGCCGGAAATGTGAGTAATTCCCGAATTACTTCCTGGGTTCTGTCAATGCAAGGCTTTCCTGTGGAGATCAGATATGGCCAAAACAACAAGAGTACCCTAGCGCAAGGTCTGGCTGACTTGCATGATTGTGCCAGAGAAAACTGTCTCAAGGACGAAAGTCTTAAAATCAAGGACAACATGGAGGCATACCTTAATTCCCCACACAAAGTCTATGAGAAAGACCAGTGTGAGGGAATGCCCACTGTGTATGTGGATGGGTGCTCCTACCATGTTGACAGCAACGGGGAAAAGGAACTGGTGGCCGGCATAGGGAATGCATGGGTGAATGATGCCCCAGAACCCTCCGCTGGGTACAAAATTGGTCCCCGAAGTAGTCAAGTGGCAGGGTTGATGGCTGTGCATCAAGCCATCCTCACTGCTGTCCAACACCAACTCTACAAACTGGTCATAATCACAGACTTAACTGGCAAACCAGAGGCATGCTATGTGCTAATAACAAACCATTGAAACATGGGAAATTAATCCAAAATATTGCTGATCTGGTCACCTCGAATGGTATTACCATCTACTGGAAAAAAAATCAAGGGTCATTCTAAAGTAGAGGGACCAGACAAAACTGGAAGTGACCTAGCTGATCAGCTGGCCAAAACCAGAGCCATCCAAGGAGATCTACTTGAGATCGAGTTCCTGTTGGGGAAATCCAGGTCATTGCTATCACTAGGTCCCAGACAAATGATCACAATGAACTCTTAACTGCACAATGGAGTAAGGAGACCCCAGACACTGATTTGATTACGGCTCAAAAAGGGGATCCAATAATTGGTAAGTTTTATCAACACATTGAGGACCCTGAGAACTTTCCCCTGATGAATACCGATTACATAGGGAAAGAGGACCTCAGAGTGTTGATGAAATGTCCAAAAATATTCTGAATCCAAGACGGTTTGTTGGTGAGGAGATCCCTAGCTGGCCATGACCAGTGGGTGGTCCCTACCTCATTCCGAAGCCTGATGCTAAGTCACGCCCATGATGCGGCCACAGCCGGTCATCAGGGGTTTCACACAACACTAGAAATCTTAAGAGACGTTGCATACTGGCCACACATGGGGCAGGACCTCGACCAATACTTGAAGGGGTGTCGTGTGTGCACAATTTCAGCCAACATCACTCACACACCGTGCTCCCGTCCAAAAGAAGGGTATGACACTGCCTTGGTCAGATTTACAAGTCGATTTTATCGGGCCCGTGATTCGCTCCTCTAGGGGGAACAAGTACATGTTCACCGTGACATGCTTGTTCACTAAATGGGTGGAATGTCTCCCGGCCCCAAATTGCATGGCAGAAACAGCAGCTGCCCTGATGATCAACCATATCTTCTCGCATTTTGGACTACCCCGAAGGAATGAGTCATACCGAGGTAGCCACTTCACTAGCGAAGTGACGACAAAGATGTGGGAGATACTTGGGGTCAAAAGGAAACTACACATTGCCTACCGGTAAGCCTCTAGTGGTGGTGTTGCAAGATACAACAAGACAATTGTGAGCATATTAAAAAAGTTTGTGGCAGATTCTGGGCCAAGTTGGGACATTCGATTACCTCTTGTCCTGATGGCCATCAGATCTACCCCTTCTTCTGCAACAAAAATGTTACTGTTTGAGCTGATGACTGGACAAAAGGATGGTGCTTCCCCAGCATATGCCCTGCAGAACCCAAGAGCAGACCTTGATAAATGCCTCCACACCTCATGAGTATGTTGAGAATCTGGGAAAGCACCTTGAACATGCTTTTGCCTATGCTCAGCAGAATCTAGAAAGATCTGCAGACAGTATGAAGACCCACTATCACCTCAAGACAAGAATAGAATACCAAGTAGGAGACCGGGTCTACTTGTACAATTTCCAAAGGAACCAGACCAAACAGCGCAAATTTCTTCCTAGCTCGCGGGGTCCTTTTGAAATTGCAGACAGAATCTCACCAATCGCCTACAAAATCTGTATCCCCAAAGGCAGTTTGGCAGAAGGGGAAGATAAGTGGGTCCACATCAACCAGCTGAAGTGTTGCCATCCTCGGCATACTCTGCGGCAACTAGAGGAGGCATCTGGAAACCCAGAGGGGGACATTCGAGATCCCTAGAAAATTACAACTATTAAAAACCATTCCACCTGTTAAAATCAGTAGTAATTACAGGTGGGAAAGATTGCAAATTATAGGTCAAATGTATGCATCTGCCCCACTACATGAATAGTGGTGGGGAAATGTCCACAAACATGCTCTGTTTTGTCTTATAGCACTAAAACCAAGGATTCCAAGTACCAAGGAGGACTACTCGGGACCAGGAGGAAAGACCCAAGGGGCCGGGAGTATCGCTCCGTACACCCATCCAGAACCAGCGAGGAGAACCTGTTGATCCAGCACTGATGGGAGAAGCAGACACATTTTTACACTTGGACCAAAAAGAAAGAATGACATCCCAATCTCCCGACTTCCCCTTGACGGGCAGTCAAACTTCAAGTCGTGAGGGGGGAATTTGTGGGATATATTAACCCACTTATGCTCTGCCCTGCGGCATCCCTGCGTGCTGATGGTGCCAGAATTATCAAAATGGCCGCAAACCCTTTTGTGCGCCAAAACCTATGGAAATTGCGCTTTGCAACACGAAAAGATGGCTGCCAAATCTACCATGCATGTTGTCAGTGGTGGAATGGAGACCGCACTCCTCAAACATGTCACGGGGATTCACAACAAGTAAAAATGGAGACTGCATGAAAAGCAGTGTTTTGCTGAAAGGAATCCAGAATTTCGTTTTCAAATCTTTTTCTTGGTTGCTGAAACTGCAGAATGCCGGTCCAAAACACCATAAAACATCCAATATTCTTGCTGGGTGTTACAAGTCACTTCATTCAAGAAATCATTATGAACAGACAATGTACAGAAAAGCTGAATTTGTCATCAGAACATTCACAGCAAAAATGGGCCTGCCTGTGAAATCTGTCAACATCTGGGCACAGTACCAGCGGCCTCCTGTATGACAGCTGTCAGTAGATTGCATCATAAAGATTTAAACTTGTACAACTGAAATCTAATCTCTGAAAACGAAGTGACCTATTGTTAAGAGTAACCTAGGTTGTAATTATTTAAATCCCATGGTTTAGAAGCTGGAATAAGTGTTCTAGCTGCTTGTTTGAAAATTGCAAGTTTATTTTAAACAAAGAAATATGTAACAAAATGACATTGAATTTAAGCCTGCCTAAAAACAATTAAACCAGTTCAACAGCTTCTTCCCAGAAAGAGGACACAACCCCCCAGCTGGAACTCACGGGGAGGTGTAAATTTCTGGGGAGCCAGAACGAGACAATGGACTTCCTCCAACTCAAGGAGATGCTAGTTAGGAAGGATCGTAAATGGCCCCTACCAGGAGGAAATGGGAGGAGGCTGCTTCTGGACTGCAAACAGACAGGAGGAGGCAGAGACAGACAACCATTTGTGGATTCACAAGGACAAAAAGCACATTTTTAAAAAGAAGGATAAATGACTGTGTAAGATTGTAAAAATTATAAAAATAACAGCATTGTTAATGTGATTTCTGAATGCACGGTTTGTCAGAACTCTGTGCTATGTTCTGGGAAGTAACAGGGGAAATTCTGGTTTTGCAGCAAATATATTTATGCCAAAAGCATGAAACTTCACACGCTTATGCCCCTATACAATGTGCACATTCATGGAAATTTGCTCCGTAATTGGACCATGTGTTCCAGAAAAAAAGTGCAAAAATCTGTCAAATCCAGACCCAAGATCCTAAAGCAATGGGGCTTGGAAGAGTTTTCGCTCCACAAAATATGTGATCTATATATGTTATTGTTACAGAAGTTGCACATTTGTAAATATGTATTGTACTAAAAGTAGATTTTATGTTCAAAGGGACAAGGGGAGGATTCTCTGACTCATAAACTCACACCATCATGGTGACACCCTGTTTTCTCCTCCAATCAAGGGAGAGAGGAGACTCTAGCCAATAGTCTGCCTAGGGGGCGCGCTTAGGATAATTCAGCACACACACCCCTTTACCATATGCATAAATAGAGAAAGCTGAGGACGTAGAGAGACACACAGATTCACCCACTATCCTGATCCTGGCGAAGCACCCTGCGAGAGGACCACCCATCTTCCTTGATCCAGACTCCAGAAACTTGGCAAGCAGAAAGGCCCACACCATTAGTTGAACCATTTTCAAATAGGCCTTGAATTTCCGGAAAGAATCCCACAAAACTTAAAGGGGAAACAAAAGAAACAGCTGGGCTGTGCTGTAACTGCTTGCCTACTAAATAATTATCTCCAGAACCAAGAAGGGCAGATTAAACCCAATCCTGTGCCATGCTGTGCCAATCCTTTCCCCTTTCCAGCCTGTCATTCGGTGACCAGAGCACCTTCGGTGATTGCAGACCCAGTCCAGTCCGGTGTGCCCAGCAGTCTATCCCTGACCAGAATCCCTGACATTCCGTTTGAAACCCAGATAGTGAGTATCTATAGATAGGACTGTGTCACTAGCATATGTACTGTCCCTAGTCCAATCCCTATCTAAACCCATCCTCTCTTGTATCTAGAACCTGCATTGTTAGAAATATTTTTGAATTGCATGAACTCTCTATATTATCCCTATTATCTCCTTCTGTAATAGTATTGTTAAAAGTATATTTGCGCTGATATATTTCATCTGAAGAAGGCAAGCTCGGCAGGCAGTCGCCCTGATTCAGTGGTGCCCTGATCTAGTGGCTGTGCTTCCATGTAGTATTTTCTTCTTCATAGTCATCCCCTAGTGTAAAGAAAGCCTGTGTGTCTTTTGAAAGCACATCCCTGTTTTTCCCATTCTTGTGCCTATCTCAGAAAAATGACCTCCACTAAAACGTCCATATGTTCGTCAAATTCCATGCTAGAAACAAAATTTCAACTTCTGCTTGTAGCTAACTTCCACGGATTTAAATAGAAAATAAAACCGCATTCCAAATCCACATAGATTCCCGCAACTGTGATTACCGCACATGGAAAAGTTTGCCACGAATTTTGTTTTAGGTAAAATTCTGTCACATGTAAAACAGCTTTCAATTGCACCCGACCTCAGTTTTAAGTTTTCACATTGCTTCTTACTCTCAAATCATTGCTAGTGTTTGTCTGCAACCATATAAAACAGCTCCCATTAGCATTTAAGCAATTTTAGCAATTTAAACCACATTTAGCGTTTTACCCAATCCATTCTCCAGATAACTTCAAAACCATTTTTGACAGTTTGCCAATCAATTCTGTTACTCTCTTGTGTTGCTGGGGGGAAATTGGGATGGACATTATGCTTGAATTCTGCATTCCTAAATACCTGCTCTCTCTCCTCGTAGCTCTTTACATTGCTTGGTGGGGGGCTGAGGGGTGTGCAGAGGGAAATAGTAACCATACTGCTATTTGATATGAACATACAAAAAGTATTATTTCTGTGCTGAATTGTTTTGCTCATTATTACTCCTTGTGATTAAAGAGATTGCTTAGTGTGACATCACCCCATTGGTGATTATTGTATACCCATTAAACATAGTGTGATTATATTGTGAATACATAAATACTTTAACTTCAGTGTGACCGGGGGGGTTTCCAAGAGAGGGGCATGATATAAGTGGTACATCATTCAGAATAAAATAACTTTTAGACACAAATAAATAAGCATTTCATTTGTGCATTACATGCTAGGCGTTGACTTAGGTGAAGTGCCGGATTGAAATCACTTACAAATGTTACCCTATCCTCTTGAAATGACAGTGGTTTTAGAACAAACTACCATGATTTTTCCTGACCGCGAACACCGGTAGCTAAAAATCGGGTCAGCCATGTTTTTCAATATGGTGCCCATGACCCCTATGTAAAAACAGACTCAAGTCATCTTTTTTCACTGTTTCTTTTAGGAAAGGTCCTTCTTGTGTTTAACTCTGCACGCCAAACCAGGTTTGGTCCCTTTGTTCAGTGCTGAAGCCCTCCTTTGGTGCCTGAGTTTCTGGGGTGGACAGGATGTGAGGGAGGTGCCCGAAACTCCCTGTGCTTAGTCTCCTAGGAGACCTGAATGCACTCTGGTGTGATTGGCTGGCTGACTGTCCAGCAAGGACAGCCACCCTGCTGGGTGAGTGACAGCTAGGCTGGAATGAATGGGAGAAAACTGTTTAAAAGGTGAGTCTCCAGGACTGAAAGGCAGAGTCGACCACTGGAACGAAAGAACCGAAGACGAGCTGAAGGAAGACGACTGCTGCAACTCCTTGACCATTGGTTTGCCCTGTGAAGCCCTGCTGCAGGCCCACATTGCCTGAAACTCAATCGACAGAGAAGCTCCTGCAAGGACGACTTCTTCCCTTCAGCTGGTGGGAACAACCAACTTGTAAGCCATCTGGACACCGTCTCCATACTGGTCGAATTTTCTTCAGAGTGCTGTTGAAAACCGGATAGCCAGTGAGACGGATACCAGATTGTGGCCTTTAAGGCACTGACACCTTAAACCTGATGTCTTGCCAAGCTTGTGGCCTCTTCGCTGGGCAGTGCAGGAACCTCTCGCCTCCTTCTGGTCCCCGCGACTGAAGCTCAGGAACAGCGAGATCTGCAGGAACTGCCAGGAACAACTGCCTCAGCTACAGCTTTTCTTCATCCTTAAGGTACTGTGCAAACGTGGTGTGGAAATCTTTTCTGCTGCGGTGAAAGTTTGTGAAACTTTCCCAACTTTGGGGCTTTGTTCGGTCCTAAAACGACATATAACTATTTTTCTGCCAAACGACTTCCTCGAACATTGGCAAAGACTTAACCGTTTAATACCAGAACGGTGCTATGCTATCCAAGCCTCTGAACCATTGACTTTGGCCCAGGCCTATTGAATTGAATTGCTGGTTGTAGTGAACTAAAACGCGTTGCCCTGTCTATGCAAGTAATTGTGCTTTAAATTCTTTTATCCATGTCTTTTTACCCCTTTTGAATGTAACTGTAGTGCCATTTTGCTCCCACTTCAGGGGAGCTTAACTTGTTCAGAAACTTATTGGCTGTGTAGTGTAGTATATTAGAGTGTGACATTGAGCTGGTTTCTTTATAGTGGAATGTTTTCTAACTGACTGTGTAAATAAATGTATATTCTTTTACCAAGAAACCTTGAATAGTGATTGTTTGAGCTACTGTGATTACAAGTCCTTTGTGTAACATCTTGTACTGCTCACATTACTCTTGGGTAAAGTCCGGCTGCTCAGCCACTGCTACCACATAACTGTGTAGTACGGGTTTGTACCAAAGGTGAAATTGTGCTTACACTTGTAGTCTTAATTGTGTGCAGTGTTCTCAAAGGGTACTGCATGTAATTCTGCCTAACACTGACAGGGCCCAAATCCTGGTTTCACTACTTAAGGAAGGTGTGTGATCCTGGGCAAATCATTTAATCTCACAGTGGATTATGTACAAAAATTAGAAGTCCTGAGAAGAAATCCTCCCTAACAATGGGGCAGATTTAGGGGGTAATTTTCGAATCTTCCAGAGTGTTAAATGAAGTGTGAAAACCATGTGTAAAAGATGTATGCATGGTTTTTTACCTCATTTGCCACTCCGTGGCATTTTCAGTCAGATTTTGACTGACTTTTGTGGGCTTCCAGAACTAAAAGTATGTGCCCACCACCAGATACGCTCCATCTTTCAAAAACGAATGCCTATCCACCAGCTTCTGATTCTGGCAGATATGCATTAGATTCCTATGGAATATGACAGTTTTCAGCAACTGGTAAAAGCTTGCGGATTCCATAGGAATTCATGTAAATGCACTACAAAGTGCAAAGAATACACTGTATTTCGGGTCCACCTGAATTTCCATGCAGTTGCGCTTTGTGGTGAAAACAATCAAAAGTGTGTGCAAGGACTGCTAACATGCCAGTTTCAGGGAGAGAGGTTCTCTCCGTGCAATTAGCAGAGGGAAGAAAATGCCCCATCCCCTTCCAACCCAAGCGTAGGCGTGGTATGTTGTCTTCAGTAAAATCTGCAGAGCAACTTTCCGATGATCAGGTTTTAAGCTAAGTTACACACCTAATTGTCTGCAGATCAGCCTGTTAAGATGATCATATTTTAAAGGGTTCTATGTTCGTTTTTTCGAAAGGATTTCTGCCGAAGTACTTTAATACGCTGAAATTCTGCAGAAAAAAACTCACTGTTTTATTTTTTATTTGAGGGTCCCACCCAAGTTCACCCCTTTCCCTACACTAATTCCCCTACCCCAGGCCCCTCTCCATCTGTTCTAACCCCTGACCTGCCCCCCATATAATTTGATTGGTTTTTGCAGCAGAATTCTGTCTAAGTAAAGCACCTCAGCACAATTCCTGTCAAAATAATGACTGGATTGTAACGGGTTATTTATAATGCGCTTAATACCCAGAGGTTTCTAAGTGCGGACGCAGGGATCAAAACTGTGATGCTCCACGTCATTTTGCTTCCAAGACGAGCATGTTGCCCCTGAGCTATCCTCCCGAGACACTTTTGGATACCATTTTAAAGCTAAGTTGTTAGGATGATTGTTTTAAAGTTATGTTATACACCTATCTGCTCATTATTTCATGTATGCAGTCACCCTGTGTCCCTCCGTGGGTTTCAATGGGGATTGTGAGAGTTTATTAGTGACTTAACTCTTTAAGCGCCTTAGTTTATCCCACAGATCATAGGTATTTTTCCTGTTTGCCCTCCTTTCATTCTAAGCTGGCTAACTTGGGTACATAAAAATAATCGTGCCAAAACAGGGCAGTATCAGTCTGTGATTGATGGACATCTTTGGTAGATGACTGACTGCATTAGTTTGGCAAAATCAAATGTCAAGCCAATTACTTAAATGTTCACCATTATATTGAGCTTTTGGTTGGAATCCCTGATTGTTATGTTTCAGTGTGCCAGTGTTGCATCGTCCAAGCTCAGAAAAATGGAATTTACACACAGCGAGAGGGTGAACATATAATTGGAGCGGTGTAAAGTGTAATGAAAAACAAATAAAAAGTGATAAAAATAGAGACAAGGCGAAAGACACATAGAAATCGAAACAAATAGAGGACGATGCAAATGGATGGGGAGACATGGTAAATTGAATGGAAATGGGTCGGTGGAACGGTACAAGCGTAATTTTTGGACCCGGCTTACTTAAGCTTAGATTGCTGAGTGCCTGCACTTCTTTTTTCCATTTAAAGCACTGAGTATAATTGCAGCATTCTATAGTTTACTAATGGCAGTATATGCTTTTATAAGGGTATAAACGCATACTTGCCAACCCTACAGATTTATGCAGTAGGCTGCTGCTTTTTAAGCAGTCCTACCGCCTACAGATTTCAGTGACATATTCTACTGCTTTTTACAGTGGCAGGTCATTTATGTGACTCTAAGGCACGCTCCAGGACAAAGCATGCAACACATTAATTATGCTGCCTGTACAGTGGACTGGTAGGTGATTACTTTGATTGGGCTCAGAAGGCAAGTGGCAGAGCGTACCACCATCACACAGTACCTGCCTATCAGACTGAGGGGGGTATCAGTCTCCATGTCATTCTATCTTCAACTTGCACTGCAGGAATACATATGTATTGCCTAGGCTGCTGCTACAGAGCAATGGCAAATGTTGCCTACCGGCTCTGTGTGATTACGTTCTGTGTAATTGGATTTAGTGTTAACTTTCCATTCGGAATTATACATTTTTAACATTTGAATATCTTTCCATGTTGTGCTGTGTGATGTCGTCACCAACTCCTGTGTCACGTGGAGAGGAACACGGGGCAACAGGAAGGGGAGGGGCGAGATGTGTTTAAGCTCGGGCAGTTCCTGAGAAGTGTTCATTCAATAAAGACGTGTTGTTAAAGACTCCAATCAAGCAGTCCCACTAAGTCAGAGCCTTGTCTGGGATTGCTCAAGGGAAGCCCTTATTTATATATTTTTGTGTCCAGTTCGTGTACTCTGGATGACAACCCTTATATAACACCCCTCTCTTAGAATCCCCCTGACCCCACTGAGCCAAGAAGTAAGTTTGTTTTGCAAATTTAAAAGGTTTATTTGAGAATTAAACAATATATATATATATCGCACTTTTATAATAAATTAATAACTGATATCACACTTGTGAATATGAGCAGTAATCAGCAATAGGTAATCCTACAATAGCACAGTTCTGGTGACTTATGACTAGGAACAGGGGAATAAGGTATCAGAGAATGCTTTATGGTTTCAAGGAGATGCAAAGATGAATACGAGGCAGAACTGAAATAAACTTGATATGATTTCAGCAAAATATAATGTGATCACTTTTTCAACTTTTGGCAATTCACCACCCTTGGTGCAATGTAAGGAGGTGGAAGTAACACACACAGTCTTCAGGAATACAATCACAGTACAATCCGAATTCAGTTCCCCCCTAGCAAGTTTATATCACAAGGATGATTTTAAACACAGGCAAAATCCTTTTAAATGTGGTGGCAATGAAGTGAAAAATATACTCAAATGATTTTAATTCCCTCTAGAGGTTCAGGGTCGGTGACAGCTACGTTGTATTAGTTCAGGATCACTTTAGCAATGCTCTATGAATGATTGTCAGGTGACAAACGAATTTCAGCAAAGGAAAGCAAGGAGCTGCTATTTTGCCAAGTGAAGAAATTGAGCCAAATCGCAATTCATGGCAATTTTTTACCGAGTGCGTTGAGCGCGATTACGGAAAAAGTTGAATTTCGTTCCTAGGACAAACGGTTCCGGAGATACGGACGATTTCGTGAAGGTAGATTCTCAAAAGAAAAGTCAAGCTCAGAATGACAGATGACAGTTTTCAGGTTTGAGATCACAGAAGGAACACAAGATTTCTAGGATGCAGTTCTCAATAGGTTAAAATAGTTTGAATTAGATTATTTTAAACTAAGAGATTGGGTTTTGCACATTTCTGGCGGTACTCTCACTATATTTCGGACAGGAATGCGACTTCGCCACGAATCGGGTCAGGATTGGACTGCGGTTCCCTCGCCACGGACGGTCTCTGCCTGGTTCTGCTCACAGCGATCTGGATCTCTGGTTCTGGCAAAAGTTCTTGGCACTGCACGGCGGTCTGGTATCTGGTTCCGGGTACAGCTCTGCTTTCTGGGTGTTTCTGGCACAGGGTTTTAGGCCAGAATCAAACAGCTCAGCCCGGCTGTTTTACTCTGATGTGCCCCTTGGAAGTCTGGGGTGAATCAGTTTGCAAAAGATTTTTAGGCCTGCTGACAAATTCTGAAGTCTGAATTCAAAGTTCTGGTCTCTGTCTGGATTTGAAGTCTAAGTGCTGGACTGGTGTCTTCTGGCAAAACGGTCCGCAAGAAATCAGCTTGAAGTCGGAAGTGAATGTCCCTACCTGTCCTGCATAGTCTCCTTTTATGTGTTTAGAAAGTGGGAGGGTTGGCTCATCTTCTATGCCCAACCCTCTCAACTTATCATTGGCCAGTTCCTCCTCTCTCCCTTGATTGGGGGAACTGGGTTGTGAGTCAGAGTGATGAGGTAGGTTTATGGTCAGACGATCCTCCCCTTGTCAAATTGCACACAAATCTATTTCTGATCCAAATACATATTTACCTATGTACCATTTTTCTAATATTATATGTCCAGTTAACATATTTTCTGTAGCACCAACCCATCCGATCCCTGTCTTTGTAAGATGTCTTGTCCACTTATGAAAGAATTCTCCCCTTTTAATCCAGATAACGACCTCTAAACCTTTCCAGATTTTACACAAATGTGCAGCAGGGATATGGGTTTCAGATGATAAAGTGTCAGATTTTTAACATGCATACATTTGGAGTAACAACCTTTTTTCTGCTACTATCCCCAAGAACATACCACAGGGTCCTAACACCTCTTAAAATGTGCACAGAAAAATCACAAGAATGATTATGTTATTTATATAATTTTTACAAGTCCACACTATGAATTATCCATCTTTTTAAAATTATGCTCTGGCCCCGAGGGGTGTGGTTTTCCAAAGCAGATGGCGGAATTTCTGGTTTATCCACTTCCCCCAAGCTCAGCTTGCTCACAGGCAGTGCCCCTCCACGTTTCCTTCCAAGAGGAAGCCATTTACGACCCCCCTAATTTAACATTTGCCTGGGCCAAGGACAGTGCTTTATTTAGTTTCCTGCAGTCCCCAGGTGCTCCTCCCCTGATTCAATCAGGGAGGTGTCATCTCCTTTTGGTGGGGGCAGCAGAATGCAGCCAGGCCTGGGAAGAGTGGCTGAGCAAATTTCACTCCTGTCGGGGGTAGATGCCGGGCAGAATTCACTCTCTTCAAGCCAGGCTTCAGCTAAATGTCACTTTAGTTCCCAGTTTTCTACATTTAAACCAAACTTGCAATTTTTACAGATGCAGCTAGAAAGCTTATTCTAAGTTCAAAACTATGGCATTTAACAGTTGCAAACTATGTGCCACTCAACAGTAGGTCACTCATTTATTTTAAACATTTAGATTTTAGTGTCTTCCAGTCCAATTTCACTTCAGCTGCTGACATCCACAGCTCAGCCAGTTTTGTTATAAACATGGTTTTGGGCTCTTTCTCTTTCCAGATTTTGTATGCACACAAGTCTACCTTCTGCCAAATGTCTGCTGGTGTTCATTGAGATTTTTGAATATCTTGCAATGTTTAAAATAGGCATTTTTAGCTTGCATTTGTAACGCTCACCTGATTCCCGCAGAGGCGCCGGTCTTGTCTGGGCGAATACCGTATCTTCAAAGGTGATGTGTAACACACGGTTGGCTCTTTGGGCTGGACCTCTGTGCACTGTATGTCTGACTCGAAGAGTAAGATGTCTGCAGATAGAAAATATGGGATTAATGAACTGGGGTTATTGGGTGTCTCTCTCTTCTTCCCCTTCTCTTCTCCTGTAGAACCCCAAAGGTTAACGCTCTCACCTTAGGTAAGTGAACGCCGAGCTCTCCATCTGCCTCGGGGCAGGGTGCCGTAACCAGTTTCTTCACTGGATAAGGGTGCAGGCCTCTTGACCTCAGAGGACTGCTGTCCGTCGTTTACTGCACGAACGGTAAGTTCAGAGTATTTCAAATGTCTTAAAAAGTCTTTTGTAATGATGTCTCTTGTTTTGCAGGGTTCCGGCGATGGCGGATGACGGGCTGAAGTGAGTTGAGGATGGAACCCGTGTGAGGAATAGATGCGCCTGGAAGCACGTAAGTAAGCGCTTGTTGACTGCTTCACGATGCGCACTAACTGTCCTTTTATCTTGCAGGTACAAGTTCGGAGCTGCTGAAGGGTGCCGGAATACCCACTGGGTTCGGCGTGGGAAGGAGTAATGGCACGTGAGTAATAAAGTTACCCAATGTCTTTAAACGCACCTTCTTTTGTCTTTCAGATGCGGGATGCAGCGCCGAAGGCCTCCGGAGCGTGCAAAGAGTTGGTAAGCTTTCGTCTTTCAGATGCCGGAATGCAGTGCGAAGACCTCCGGAGCACGCGAAGAGTAGGTAAGCCTTTGTCTTTCAGATGCCGGAATGCAGCGCGAGGCGTTGGTGACAGCCGATGGACAAGGTAAGAGAAGCGCTGTCACTGAAGACCGTAATGCTAACCTGTTCTGTCTTGTCTTTATAGGTGTTGCTGAAGACTGGATTCAGGATGGTAAGCCTTTTTCCCTTAGGCCCAGGATCAGATGCAGAAGACACGATGAGCGTTCTGCTGCAGAGGATGCAGAATAACGCAAAGCAAGATTCATCCATCGGGTGTGGTTTAAATAGCCTCCTGTAGTGCTTAGGTGTCTCCTTCCACAGCCTCGCCTAGGTAAGAAAAAAGTTCCTGCTTTCCAGAAGAGTTCCAGTGTTCTGAACCTAGGGAGTGGCTCCTGCCCCACCCAACAGGAAAAGTAGTCCCAAACAGAAGAGGATTAGAGGCTCAACTGGCAGGTAAGTAAGCAGCATGGTCTGCTGCAGGTAAGTCCACCCAAGCATTATGAGCCCGGCGCTTCCAGCGCTGGGACTGGGCATATTTATGAGCCTGGTGCCACTGGCGCCAGGACAGGGTCCAAAAGGTCCCAATTGGGACTGGTTGGCACTCGGAACCTGGGTTATGGGTCTGCTTCCAAGGGAGTTGGGTAAGTCCTGACCTTTTGGAAGCAGAGATCATTACAGCATTTCAGAGAAAGAAAGGTGATTTCAAAGCGCTTTTTTTTTTAGCCACCGGTACTGCTGTTTTTCCTTTGGCACACATTTCACTCATGTGTAACGCTCAGCTGGTTCCCACGGGGGCGCTGGTCTAGTCTGGCTTGCTGTAGCCTCTTCTAGCGTGATGCGCAGGACCCGGAACACCGATTGGACAGGACCTCCAAATCGTGCTTGCCTGGCCCGTAGGAATATCCTTCTGCAGATGAGAAAGGGGATTAACAGTCTGCAGAATAGTGTGCTAGCTCCCCCCTTTCTCCCTTTGTTCCTCTCTAACTTCCTCCAAACCCCGGTTTAAGCTCACCTTATGGTTTGGAAGGATGAACTCTCCATCCTGCTTTTGGTGCAGGGGCGCGCGTTTGTCCAGTTACTTCACTGGTTTTCAGAATGGCGCTGGCAAAATCCACTTGACTTTCCTGAGCGATGCGCCGTAAGTATGAAAGTTCAAAGTTCAAGTGAGGCCCCCTTTATGTTGTCTTTCTAACCTGTGATCTGTCCTTTATTTTAGGTGCAGAATGAAGGCGATGCGTCGAGGGGTTAAACTGCCAAGATGAGTAGTGATGAGGGTGATCCCTCTAAATGTCCTTATCATTCCCCAGAAATGTCTCTTGTCCTTTCCCCATAGGGGCCGAGGTACGGTACCTGCCAACGGGGCGGCGCCGACCCGAAATGTGGAAGAAAAGCCGGTAAGTATTATGGCTATTAATCAGGCTTTCCTTCTGTGTTCCTTCTGCTCACCTTTTGTTTCTTCCTCTCTCCCCTAGGTGCAGAGATGTGGCGTCCGATGCTGACAGCCGCGATGGAGCCGGGACATGTCTTGAGGACAGGTGAGTGAAGCGTGGCGCTGCAGCGAGTAACGCAATGCTTTTAAATGGAAGTCTTTCTTCAGGGATGCTGGCGAGAAGATTCCGGATGCAGGTAAGAAGTTTGAAATAGTCCTTGGTTTTCACCTTTCTCTTTTCTTCCTTCCTTGCAGGTCTTCCAGGTTCGAGGCGGGCGTGGCTGGAGTCCAGGAGCAGGAGCAGACACGGTGAGCGTTAAGCTGCAGGAAGCAGAACAACGCGAAGCATGAGCTGCTGTCTGGCCGTGGCTTAAATAACCTCCAAAGAAGTCCCAGGTATGTATCCTTCCCCAACTAGGTATGTATCCTTCCCTGGCCACGCCCGAGTGAAAAAATAATCCCTATGAAAAAATAGTCCCTTTCTGGTCTCAGGGAGGCCTGAAGCAGCCAGCATGGTCTGCATCAGGTAAGTGCACAAAACGCCTCCCTTTATGAGCCTGGCGCCTATGGCGCCAGGACTGATGTCCAACATGAGCCTGGCGCCAAAGGCGCCAGGACTGAGTCCAAAGAGCCCCTATAAGGGGCTGCTGGGCTTTTACCTGAGGGCATGATGCCTGCTTCCGGGGGTGCTGGGCCTGGCCTGGTGCTCCGGGGGTAGGCATAATGACACATGGCACTCCTGGCCCCTCACGCTCGCACTGGTGGGTGGCAGGTCAGGGGACCATTTTGCTGTCCGCAAAACTGCACGGTTCTCCAGGATTCTGGCGCAAATGTGGGCTTTTCTGCCCTCTTGGATTTCCTAAGCCCACAGCACCAAGTGTTGCAGCATAATAACTTGAACATGGGCCAAGACACCCAACAAGCCCCCCCGCCCGACTGCGCTTTGATTTCGAGTTGAGGGGGAGTCGGGTGCAAAGGATGTTTTGATCCACGCGTTGGTATGTCCGCATCCTCTTCTTCCAATTCCGCAGATGGCACAGTTCAGCATCTTTTCCTCCATCCGGTTGGATCGATTGGTTCTCCTCGCATGTCCTGATGGGAATATTTGGCGGTACCCTGGGCCCCTCGGATCTTTGCTCCCGGTCTCCAGGTCGTCTTCCGTGGTCAGTCTCCAGGTTTCATCTCTCCTAGGATGATAAAGCAAAAGCGGCAATACCTATTCGTAGACATTTCTCCCCCACTATTGATATAGTGGGGGACATTTCTCCCCCACTATTGATATAGTCAAAAACATGAACATATACATTTTTTTAACTCAGGAGGCAAGAACATATTCAAGAATCATAACATTTTATAGGCTATATAGGGAATATTTTAGGGTGGAACTGAATTAATCTGGAGCGGTCCCCTCTTGCAGAGGACTCCTCCAGTTGCTGCAGAGTGTGCCTGGGATGGCAACACTTTAGCTGATTTATATGGACCCACTTGCCTTCCCCTTCCGCCAGACTACCTTTGGGGATGCGGATCTTATAAGCTATTGGGGAGATTGTCATGATGCCCGCTCCCGGGAAGCCGGTTCAAGCCTGGCTTCCCTGAAAGCGGACATCCAGTCCCCAAGGAAGGACCCAGCAACCCCATATAGGGGCCCTTTGGACAGTGTCCTGGCGCCTATTGTGCCAGGCTCATAAAAGACATCAGTCCTGGCGCCATAGGCGCCAGGCTCATTATGGGAATGCTTGGGTGCACTTATCTGATGCAGACCATGCTGCAGGATCCCGGCCTCCTTGAGGCCTGAAAGGAACTACTTTACCTGTGGGACTAATTTACCATCCGGGCATGGTCGGAGAAGGATACATACCTGATTGGAGGAAGGATACATACCTAGAACTTCTTCCAAAGCTATTTAAACCCCACCCGAACAGCCACAAGTGCTTTACGTTGTTCTGCATCTAGCAGCTGGACGCTCACCGTGTCTGCTCCTGCATCCTGACTTCTGCCACGCCTGCCAGCATCCTGGATCACCTGCAAAGGAAGAGCAGAAGAGAACAGAAGAAGGAAAAGTCCTTACCTGCTAAATCCGCATCCCGGAGACATCTCGCCGACAATCCTGAAAAGGAAGACTTTAATTTAAAAGCTCATCGCGTCGATCGTTGCAGGGCTGCATTCCACTCACCTTTACAGGGCGCCTCCATGTTCAGCAGCGATCATCTGGATTCGCAGTCACGCCCCAGCGCCTAGGGAGAAAAAGACCAGAACAAAAGGTGAGAGAGAGAAGGGAATAAGGAAAGCTAAATCTCCATGTTAAGACTTACCTGTTGATTCATTCCCTCTTCATTTCGGGTCTGCGCCGCATCCTGGCATTTCCAGACCCCGGCCCCTAAGGGGAAAAAGAGACATCAGCGTAAATGAGCGAATGAAAAGACATTACCAAAAAACGCTCATTAAAGACTTACCTGATTTCTACAAGGATTTTACCTCTCATCTCGGGTCGGTGCCTGTTCCCCGGCATTCCGTACCCCGGACCCTATGGGGAAAAAGACACTAGCATTAGTACATTAATGCATGGACACAAGGGGAACCTCCTATCAAAAAAACTTACCTGGAAGCCAAGCAGGTTTTGTTCTCACCAATCCGAAAATCCAGTGAAGTAACTGGATACCAACGCGCCCCTGCATCAGAAGCAGGATGGAGAGCTCGTCCTTCCCGACCCTAAGGTGAGACGCTATGAGAAATCACAGAAGGGTTTCAAGGAGGGTGAGAGGGGAAAGTGGGAGGCCGATTGCATTACCCCGCAGACAGTTAATCCCCTATTTTCACCTACAGAAGGATACTTCTGCGAGTCAGACAAGCCAGATTTGGGGGCCCGGTCCAGTCCGTCTTCCGAACCCTGCGCATCACCTTAGAAGAGGTCACAGCAGCGCGAACCAGGCTAGCGCCTCCGTGGGAGTCAGGTGAGCGTAACAGAACGCAAAGCCTTCCTACAAATTCCCACCCAGGCGCTATGGAAAGTTCTGAGACTGATCAGTTGGCCCAATTACTGGGGGAATTGCGGGCCAAAGTACATGCCGCTCGTCAGGAGACTAATGCCCTCAGGAGGGAATTAATAATATCAAAGGAAAGAACTGATGACCTGGCCAGACAGCTTTTGCAAGGTCAAGCTGGGCAAACTCCTCTACCCGGTTCCGGAGGGAACCCCGCTCCTGTGGTTTCCAGTAACCCTGTGCAGATTAATCTACCTGGAAACATGCCGCTGGCCCCACCCGAACGCTTTGCTGGGGACCCAAAACTATTCGCCGTATTCATGAATCAGTGTCGTTTGTACTTCCTATGCAGACCTGGGGCCTTCCCTAATGATCAGACCAAGGTAGCCTTTGTATTGTCATATCTCAGCGGCTGTGCTGCCGATTGGTCAGTTCCACTGGTTACTCAAGATGACCCGATTCTCCGTGATTTTCAAAGGTTTCAAGCAAGCATGGAAAGGTTATTTGCTCGACACTCTCAGGGGCAGGCTCTGGATGACGAACTTCTATCCCTGCGACAGGGCAATCAGGACCTCCTATCCTATATTGCAACCTTTAATAGACGAATTGTGGAAACGGGATGGCCAGAGGATAAAAGAGTCACGTTGTTTTATCGAGGCCTTCGCGGAGAACTTAAAGATGTCTTGGCCCAAGTTGTAAATCCGCCCCAAGAATGCACAGAGTATATAGACTTAGTGGTCCAATTGGATCACAGACTTCAAAACAGAAAAGCAGATTGGTCCAGGTTTGAGACCCGGGTGTTGGTCAAGACCCATGCTAATCCCAAGGGAGTTGATGTCTCTGAGCCTATGCAAATTGGAGGTGTTAAAGGACCCTTAACTCAAAAGGAACGTGAAAGGAGGCGGCAGTTAAAATTATGTCTTTATTGTGGGAATTCTGGACACTTTCTACGAGATTGCCCGGCAAAACCGCCCCGAAAGGCAGTAGGAGCCGCTGATAAAAACCATGAAGACTCTGTTTCGGGAAACGACTACGCCCGACAAGTGTAGGGGTCCGCTTGCCGAGCTTGAAAACTAACTCTCAGACCTCGCATTTCATTGTGCCAATGGTTCTTGTAGATCCAGAACAGCCTAAGCGGTTGCATGCAATAAAGGCATACATCGATAGTGGGGCTATTGGAAACTATGTGGATCGTGAATTGTTCTCTAGGATTAACCTCCCTCTCCGTCCTAAAACCAGCAAAGATGTCATCACCACAGTCGATGGAACTGAAATTGCCTCTGGACCGGTAACACATTCCACTACTGAGGTGACTCTTATTGGTCCCGACGGCCATCGGGAGGGTGTTGTGTTTGATGTAATCAAGGCTCCACAGTTTCAGGTTATTCTTGGAATCCCTTGGTTAGAGACACATAATCCTCGAATTGATTGGCGAGCTAAGAGAATAACCTTCCCGGATTGTTCACAAACCTGCTACCCAGAAAACCTGAAGATTAATCTAGCATCTGTAACCTCTGCCTCCATGCAACTACCTACGGAATACCAAGACTTTCAGGACGTCTTCCAAAAGGAACAGGCCAACACGTTACCTCCTCACAGATCGTACGATTGCCAAAATCGATCTGGTGCCCGGTGCACAACCCCCTTGTAGCAGGATTTATGCCCTTACCGAACCTGAGAATCTGCATTTGAGACAATATTTGGATCAATACCTAGCTAATGGTTTTATTCGCCCGTCAAAGTCCCCGGCATCCTCAGCTTTGTTCTTCGTGCCCAAAAAAGAAGGCGACCTTAGAACTTGTATCGATTACCGCGCATTGAACCAGATAACGGTTAAAAACCGTTATCCTCTGCCTCTGATCCCTGAACTCCTTGACCAGGTGAAGGACGCTTGCATATACACCAAGTTAGATCTCCGGGGGGCTTATCATCTGGTACGAGTTAAAGAAGGCGACGAATGGAAAACTGCCTTCCGTACTAAATACGGATTATTCGAGTACCAGGTGATGCCTTTCGGATTGTGTAACGCGCCGGCTGCCTTCCAAAACTTCATGAATGATGTCCTTCGGGAACTCATCGATGTTTGTGTTGTCGTATATATCGATGACATTCTGGTGTACTCCTCTTCGGAATCTGATCACAGAAAACACGTCAGGGCAGTACTTGAAAAACTGCGCCAACACAAACTATTTGCTAAATTGGAGAAATGTGTTTTCCATACCATAGAAGTCGAGTTTCTAGGTTTTATCCTGACACCCAAAGGAGTCCGAATGGACTCAAGAAAAGTGGATGCCATCCTCAAATGGCCATCACCTAGCTCTGTAAAAGGGGTTCAAAGCATGCTCGGCTTTACCAATTTCTATTGCAGGTTTATCCCGGAATTTTCACGCGTGGTACAACCCATTACTGCACTCTTGAGGAAAAATAAACGTTTTCAATGGTCTGAAGAAGCCGAGCAGGCCTTTAAAAGCTAAGTTTACCTCTGCACCTATATTGAAACACCCGCGTCCAGATCTCCCTTATGTCGTCGAGACTGACGCATCCAGCGTAGCCATGGGAGCTGTCCTGTCCCAAAGAGATCCCGAAACCAATCAACTGCATCCCGTAGCATTTTGGTCCAGAAAATTCTCGGCACCCGAGGTTAATTATGCAATCACGGACAAAGAACTGTTAGCCATTAAGTCCGCTTTTAAAGCCTGGCGGCATTATCTGCTTGGCGCTCGACATACCATCACAGTGATCACTGATCACCGGAATTTACAGTATTTGAAAACCGCCAAGGCTCAGTCATCACGGCATCTCCGATGGGCTTTGTTTTCCGCTGAATTTGATTTCGTGATTACCTATCGACCTGGCTGCAAGAATGGCAAAGCCGACGACTTATCCCGAATTGGAATGGGAGAATCTGATACAAACTCAGAACCAGTACAAATAATTCCCAAACAGAGGATTCTAGGCATGACTTTGTTACAGACGCTTGACGACATTCAAGCCAGAGTGAAACAACTCCTGGACCCTACAACCTTACAGGAATGGATACAAAAGGGATCAGACTTTACCATAGATAATGGTTTACCTTATTTCCAAGGACACTTATTCCTGCCACATAAGGAATTACATGAACTAGTTATTTCCGGTTATCATGATACATGAATAGAGGGACACCCCGGTATTGCCAAGACAGAGGAAAAGGTGAAACGACAATTTTGGTGGCCCTCTTGGCGAAAAGATGTGAAATCTTTTGTGATGTCCTGTGGTGTTTGCGCCCAAAATAAAAGTCAAAAGAAAAGACCAACCGGTCTCCTTCAACCTCTAGACATACCACCAGCACCCTGGCACACCCTATCAATGGATTTTATTACGGACCTGCCTCCTTGTTCGGGGTACAATACTATTCTGGTAATTGTGGATTTTATTTCCAAAATGGCCCACTTTATTCCTTTGAAAGGTTTACCTTCAGCTTCTGTCCTAGCCAAAGTATTCCTCGAAAATATTGTTCGGCTACATGGATTCCCATCTATACTAATCTCTGACCGGGGAAGCCAATTCATTTCCCACTTCTGGCGCAAATGTTGTCAAATGGCGCAGATCGACGTAAGATTATCGACCAGTCACCACCCTCAGACCGATGGTCAGACCGAGAGGACAAATCAGACCCTTGAACAGTACTTACGGTGTATGTTACAGCAATCTGAAAGCAACTGGAAAGACATTCTTTGGATAGCCGAATACGCATATAATAATTCGGTACACTCTGGAACTGGCCACAGTCCTTTTTATACTTTGTTTGGGCATCACCCTCGAACCTCAAATCTTGACTCACCTCAGAACCTCGGAATGCCTGCAGTAGAACATCTGCATTCTACAATTACCCAAGCCTTCAAAGAGGCAACTACGCATTTACAACAAACCAAGAGAAAATACAAGGAGAATGCTGATCTACATTGGAGTGAAGCACCTCCGTATCAGATTGGGGATCAAGTGTGGTTAGCTACCAGACATTTACCACTCAAAGGACCTCAAACTTTTAACCCAAAATATCTGGGACCTTATTCTATTACGGCAATAATTAACCCAGTGGCTGTTAAACTTGATTTACCAGCTGGTATGTGAATTCACCCTGTTTTTCATGTGTCACTTCTGAAACCAGTGGTACCCGGAACCCGACTACTCAAACCTCCAGAACCTATTCTAATAGATGGGGAGCCCGAATTCGAAGTGAAGAACATTTTAGACTCAAAAATGTTTAGGTCAAAACTGTTCTACCTAATTGATTGGAAGGGGTACGGACCTCAGGAGAGGTCGTGGGAACCCAGCGACCATGTGCATGCACCTCGATTAGTCAGGAAATTCCACCGACTCTTCCCAGACAAACGAAAACCCCCGGAGGGAACAACCTTGGGAGGGGCCTTGGGGGGGAGTGCTGTCATGATGCCCGCTCCCGGGGAGCCGGTTCAAGCCCGGCGTCCCCGAAAGCAGACATCCAGTCCCCAAGGAAGGACCCAGCAACCCCATATAGGGGCCCTTTGGACAGTGTCCTGGCGCCTATGGCGCCAGGCTCATAAAAGACATCAGTCCTGGCGCCATAGGCGCCAGGCTCATTATGGGAATGCTTGGGTGCACTTACCTGATGCAGACCATGCTGCAGGATCCCGGCCTCCTTGAGGCCTCAAAGGAACTACTTTACCTGTGGGAATAATTTACCATCCGGGCGTGGTTGGGGAAGGATACATACCTGATTGGAGGAAGGATACATACCTGGAACTTCTTCCAAGGCTATTTAAACCCCACCCGAACAGCCACACGTGCTTCGCGTTGTTCTGCATCTAGCAGCTGGACGCTCACCGTGTCTGCTCCTGCATCCTGACTTCTGCCACGCCTGCCAGCATCCTGGATCACCTGCAAAGGAAGAGAAGAAGAGAACAGAAGAAGGAAAAGTCCTTACCTGCTAAATCCGCATCCCGGAGACATCTCGCCGACAATCCTGAAAAGGAAGACTTTAATTTAAAAGCTCATCGCGTCGATCGCTGCAGCGCCGCATTCCACTAACCTTTACAGGGCGCCTCCATGTTCAGCAGCGATCATCCGGATTCGCAGTCACGCTCCAGCGCCTAGGGAGAAAAAGACCAGATCAAAAGGTGAGAGAGAGAAGGGAATAAGGAAAGCTAAATCTCCAAGTTAAGACTTACCTGTTGATTCATTCCCTCTTCATTTCGGGTCCGCGCCGCATCCTGGCATTTCCGGACCCCGGCCCCTAAGGGGAAAAAGAGACATCAGCATAAATGAGCGAATGAAAAGACATTACCAAAAAACGCTCATTAAAGACTTACCTGATTTCCACAAGGATTTCACCTCTCATCTCGGGTCGGTGCCTGTTCCCCGGCATTCCGTACCCCGGCCCCTATGGGGAAAAAGACACTAGCATTAGTACATTAATGCATGGACACAAGGGGAACCTCTTATCAAAAAAACTTACCTGGAAGCCAAGAAAGTTTGGTTCTCACCAATCCGAAAATCCAGTGAAGTAACTGGATACCAACGCGCCCCTCCATTAGAAGCAGGATGGAGAGTTCGTCCTTCCAGACCCTAAGGTGAGATGCTACGAGAAATCACAGAAGGGTTTCAAGGAGGGTGAGAGGGGAAAGTGGGAGGCCGATTGCATTACCCCGCAGACAGTTAATCCCCTAGTTTAGCCTACAGAAGGATACTTCTGCGAGCCAGAAAAGCCAGATTTGGGGGCCCGGTCCAGTCCGTCTTCCGAACCCTGCGCATCACCTTAGAAGAGGTCACAGCAGCGCGAACCAGGCCACCGCCTCCGTGGGAGTCAGGTGAGCGTAACAGAGATCTTGTCTATAATTTCAAATGGTCCCTTCCATGTAGGCAAAAATTTTCGCTGTTTGGCCTGATTCCTTTGGAAATTGTATAGATAGTCCCGGTCTCCCACATTATATACTTTCCTGGAAGTTTTTAAATCGTAATGGGTCTTCATGCTATCAGCTGATCTTTCTAGATTCCGCTGAGCATAGGCAAAAGCATGTTGCAGGTGTTTCCTTAAATTCTCCACATACTCATGAGTTGTGGAGGCATTTATCAATGTCTGCTCTTGGGTCCTGTAGAGCAAATGCTGGGGAAGCACCATCTTGAGTCCAGTCATCAGCTCAAATGGTGACATGTTGGTTGCAGATGAAGGGGTCGATCTGATGGCCATTAGGACCAGAGGTAATCGGATATCCCAACTTGGCCCAGAATCTGCCACAAACTTTTTTAAGATGCTCACAATGGTCCGGTTGTAGCATTCTACTGCTCCAGAAGAAGCTGGTCGGTAAGCAATGTGTAGCTTCCTTTTGACCGCCAGTATCTCCCACATCTTTGTCATCACTTCACTAGTGAAGTGGCTACCTCTGTCTGACTCAATCCTTTGAGGTAGACCAAAACGGGAAAACATGTGGTTAATCATTAGGGCAGCTGCTGTTTCTGCCTTGCAGTTTTGGGCCGGGAGACATTCCACCCACTTGGTAAACAAGCATGTGACGGTCAACATGTACTTGTTTCCTCTAGATGAGCGAATTACAGGGCCTACGAAGTCGATTTGCAAATCTGACCATGGCAGTGTCATCCCCCTCTTTTGGAGAGGCGCACGGTGTGAGGGATGATGGCTGAAATTGTGCACACACAAGACACCCCTTCAAGTATTGGTCGAGGTCCTGCCCCATGTGTGGCCAGTAAGCAACCTCTCTTAAGATCTCAAGTGTTGTATGAAACCCCCTATGACCGGCGGTGGCCGCATCATGGGTGTGACTTAAGATCAGGCTTTGGAATGAGGTAGGGAGCACCCACTGATCATGGCCAGCTTGGGATTTCCTGACCAACAAACCGTCTTGGATTCGGAACATCTTTGGACATTTCATCAACACTCTAAGGTCCTCTTTCCCAATGTAATCGGTATCCATCAGGGTAAAGTTCTCAGGGTCCTCAATGTGTTGGTAAAACTTACCAGTTATTGGATCCCCCTTTTGAGCCGTAATTAAATCAGCATCAGGGGTCTCCTTACTCCATTGTGCAGTTGAAAGATCATTGTGAGCATTTGTCTGGGACCTAGTGATAGCAGTGACCTGGATTTCCCCCAAAAGGGACTCTATTTCTATTAGATCCCCTTGGATGGCCACGGTTTTGGCCAGCTGATCAGAGTTCAGTCATTTCCAGTTTTGTCTGGTCCCTCTACTTTGGAATGAACCTTGATCTTTTTCCAGTAGATGGTCATCCCATTCGAGGTGACCAGGTCATCAATGTTTTGGATTAACTTCCCATGTTTCAAGGGTTTGTTATTAGCACATAACATGCCTCTGGTTTTCCAATTGACCAGGTGCTCCACGAACCCGTTACGTACATAATCCGAATCTGTGATTATGACCAGTTCGTGGAGTTGATGTTGGACAGTAGTGAGGATGGCCTGATGCACAGCCATCAATTCTGCTACCTGACTACTTCGGGGACCAATTTTGTACCCAGCGGAGGGTTCTGGGGACTCATTCACCCATGCATTCCCTACGCCGGCCACCAGTTCTTTTTCCCTGTTGTTGTCAACATGGTAAGAGCATCCATCCACATTGGCATTCCCTCACACTTGTCTTCTTCAAAGACTTTGTGTGGGGAATTAAGGTATGCCTCCATGTTGTCCTTGAGTTTTAGACTTTCGTCCTCCAGACAGTTTCTCTGGCACAATCTTCAAGTCAGACAGACCTTGCGCGAGGGGACTCTTCTTGTTTTGGCCATATCTGACCTCCACAGGAAAGCTTTGCATTGACAGAATCCAGGAAGTAATTCGGGAATTACTCACATTTCCGGCCCGGATTCTGTCACTTTGGAGGTATTGCAGAGGCTGGTGTGGAGTCTCCACTATGATGTGTTCCCCCTGGATGAACGGGCGGTAATTCTTCAATGCCCACACCGATGCCAGGAGTGCCTTTTCACAATCGTTGAATTTTTCCTCCACAGAGGATAAAGTTTTGCTCGCATAGGAGATTACTTTATTGACCTTGTCATGCTTTTTGGTATAATACTGCCGTCAAGCACGTATTAGAGAACCCTGTCTCCAGGAATAACTCCTTGTTTCTGACAGGGTAAACTAGGCAAGGTGCTTCTGAGAGGCTTCTTTTGAGTTGTCTTACTGCCTCAGATTGTTCTGGACCCCATTCCCACTTGACCCCCCCCTTCAAAAGATGAATCAGGGGTCTGGTGATCTCTGTGTAGCCCTCAATGAACTTTCTGCTGTAATTAGTCAGTCCAAGGAGGCTCCTTAGTCCCACAGAGTTGTGAGATTCTTCAGTTTCTGAAGTGCTTCCACTTTCTTTTCTTGGGGACAGAGACCCTGAGGAGTAATCTCATTCCCCAAGAAATTAACACGGGTTCTACACCACTTTGCTTTCTGAAAGGAAGGTTTTGCTCCGGCGGCCCTCAACTGTGTCAGAACATAACGGATCTCCGCTATGTGTTCTTCCACAGATGAACTTTTGATGAGGACATCATCTACATAAGCCAGGTTACCCCTCGCACCCAGGTCGGGCATGGCCTTGTGTAGAAAAATGTTG